>NC_065570.1:30539884-31826551 GCF_937616625.2 Mercurialis annua
CGGGCGCGACATATGCATCACGGGCGCGATGCATATGACCGTTGAAGGTCTAACGGCTAGTTCAGAGTCTTCCATCAGTTGCTTGACAAGTGGCCTTCAACCATTGGCTGATTTCCTGACATTCAAAGATCTCGGGCGCGACTGTGGGGATCTCGGGCGCGACCGAGTGTTTTTCAGCCCAAACTTGAGTTTTCATCTAGAAGATTCAAGGGTTTGTTGTTGGGGTTATAAATACCCCTTGCCTACCTCATTTATGAGGTTAGACACTCTAGCAACAACAAACATCCTCAAGCATTCAATTTATTCTCTCTAAATTTATTGTGCATCATTTATTGATTGCTTATTCTCTTTGTTGATTGATTAATCTTTGTGATTCAATCATTAGTGTTGTAGGTTTGTGTTTAGCCTTAGAAAAGCATATTGTGAGTTTGAGATTATCTCTTAGAAATCTCTTTGTAAAGTTTGTGTTTATCTCTAAAACACTATCTCAATTAGTAGATTCTAAAATCTCAATCTTTGATTGAGTAGTGGAGTAGGATCGATTTGTGATCCGAACCACTCTAAATTGCTTGTGTCGATTTTTCTCTTCTCATACTCTCACTTAAATTTTAATTACTCACTAAACCTTATTCACCCCCCTCTAAGGTAGCTATTTAGGGATTTCAAAATGTTTCACCTTTTTTAGAAATATAAGCAAAACCTTTCAAACGTTACAAAAAGAAATCCAAACATTTCACCTTTTTAGCATTTTAAGCCAAACGTTTAAAAACGTTACGAAACAAATCCAAGCGTTTCAGCTTTTTAGCAATTTAAGCCAAACATTTAGAAACGTTACGAAACAAAACCAAACATTTAAACGTTACGAAACAAATTCAAACGTTTCACATTTTTAGCAATTTAAGCCAAACCCTTACAAACATTACGAAACAAATCCAAATGTTTCACATTTTTAGTGATTTATGCCAAACGTTTACAAACGATACGAAAGAAATCAAAACGTTTCACCTTTTTAGCGATTGAAGCCAAACATTTACAAACGTTACGAAACAAATCCAAACGTTTCATATTTTTAGCAATTTAAGCCAAACGTTTACAAACATTACGAGACAAAAACCAAGCGTTTCACCTTTTTAGAAATTTAAGCCAAACGTTTACTAATGTAATGAAACAAATCTAAAAGTTTCACCTTTTTGGCAATTTAAACCAAACGTTTACAAACGTTACAGAACAAATCGAAGCGTTTCACCTTTTTAGCAATTTAAGCCAAACGTTTACAAACGTAACGAAACATATCCAAGCGTTTCACCTCAGTTTAAGCCAAACATTACAAACATTACAAAAGAAATCAAAATATTTAACCTTTTTAGCGATTTAAGCTAAAATTTTACAAACAGTACGAAACAAATCCAGAAGTTTCACCTTTTTAGCGATTTAAGCCAAACGTTCACAAACGTTTTGAATCAAATTGAAGTGTTTCACCTTTTAAGCAATTTAAGCCAAACGTTTACAAACGTTACGAAACAAATCCAAACGTTTCACCTTTTTAGCGATTTAAGCCAAATGTTTACAAACGTTACTAAACAAATCCAAACGTTTCACCTTTTTAGCGATTTAAGCCAAACGTTTACAAACGTTATAAAACAAATCCAAATGTTTCACCTTTTTAGCGATTTAAGCCAAGCATTTACAAACGTTACGAAACAAATCCAAACGTTTCACCATTTTAGCGATTTAAACCAAACGTTTACAAAGTTTTACGAAACAAATTCAATGGTTTAACCTTTTTAGCAATTTATGCCAAACGTTTACAAACGTTCTGAAACAAATCCAAATGTTTCCCAATTTTAGCGATTTAAGCCAAACGTTTAAAACTTTACGAAACAAATCCAAACGTTTCACGTTTTAGCGATTTATGCGAAACGTTTACAAACGTTACGAAACAAATCCAAACGATTCACCTTTTTAGCGATTTAAGCAAAACGTTTACAAAGGTTATGAAACAAATCCAAATGTTTCACCTTTTTAGTAATTTAAGCAAAACGTTTACAAACGTTCCGGAACAAATCGAAGCGTTTCACCTTTTTAGCAATTTAAGCCAAACGTTTACAAACGTTACGAAACATATCCAAGCGTTTCACCTCAGCTTAAGCCAAACATTACAAAACAAATCCAAATATTTAACCTTTTTAGCGATTTAAGCCAAAAGTTTACAAACAGTACGAAACAAATCCAAAAGTTTCACCTTTTTAGCGATTTAAGCCACACATTCACAAACGTTATGAAACAAATCGAAGTGTTTCACCATTTTAGCAATTTAAGCCAAATATTTACAAATGTTACGAAATAAATCCAAATGTTTCACCTTTTTAGCGATTTAAGCCAAACATTTACAAACGTTACGAAACAAATCCAAACGTTTCACCTTTTTAGCGATTTAAGCCAAACGTTTACAAACGTTACAAAACAAATACAAATGTTTCACCTTTTTGGCGATTTAAGCTAAGCATTTACAAACGTTGCGAAATAAATCCAAACGTTTCACCTTTTAGCGATTTAAGCCAAACGTTTACAAAATTTTACGAAACAAATCCAATGGTTTAACCTTTTTAGCAATTTATGCCAAACGTTTACAAACGCTCTGAAACAAATCCAAATGTTTCCTAATTTTAGCGATTTAAGCCAAACGTTTAAAAATTTACGAAACAAATCCAAACGTTTCACCTTTTAGCGATTTATGCCAAACGTTTACAAACGTTACGAAACAAATCCAAACGATTCACCTTTTTAGCAATTTAAGCAAAACGTTTAAAAAGGTTATGAAACAAATCCAAATGTTTCACCTTTTTATTAATTCAAGCCAAACGTTTACAAACGTTACAAAACAAATCCAAGCGTTTCAACTTTTTAGAAATTTAAGCCAAACGTTTACAAACCTTACGAAACAAATCCAAGCGTTTCAGCTTTTTAGCAATTTAAGCCAAACGTTTACACACGTTACAAAACAAATCCAAGCATTTCACCTTTTTAGCAATTTAAGCCACACGTTTACAAATGTTTCGAAACAAATCCAAGCGTTTCATCTTTTTAGCAATTTAAGCCAAACGTTTACAAACGTTACGAAACAAATCCAAGCGTTTCACCTTTTTAACAATTTAAGCCAAACGTTTACAAACATAACGAAACAAATCCAAAAGTTTCACCTTTTTAGCGATTTAAGCCAAACGTTTACAAACGGTACGAAAAATATCCAAATGTTTCTGTAGACACCTATTATTCAGACAGGTAGAAAGTGATAAGGAACTGAAGCGTCAAATGATGATTTCCAGAAAAATCTATCCGAGTGACGAGCTTTTGATTTTCTTGCTGGAATCTAAGCAGGCGTAATCTGTGCATAGCTGTTAATTTGGAGGATTAAAACGTAATTTGGCATGAATAGCCCATAAAAATCCAAAGAGATTGTAATCTAAGTCTAGAAATTGGACTAATTGCCATATCTTAGAAGTTTATGGGCCAATTTGCAAGTTTGACGGACTGAAATTGACCTTAACCAAACCCATAGGACCTTAGTAGCTTTTTTTTAGCACTTTTAGGCATTAAAATACACTTTTAGCACCTTTTTACTTAGATAACAAGTCAAAATCCGAATTTAATTAATTAAATAGAGTTTCATGCTAATCTCAAAACCTAATGACTTATCACCTAACAGTTTAAACCCTAGAAGACTCTAACCAAACCCTAAACCTAATTGACCACTATAAATTCAGCCTTAAGCCAGCCTGGCTGGTGGTAGCACAAAAACCCTAGATATCAGACACCGGGTGGCACACAAACCCTAGACAAGACAGATAGAAAATTCGGCCACCACCCTAGAATAGCAAATCCGAAAATCACACACACCAAATCCAGTCTTGAAAACACTAAAAACGCTTTGATTCTCCAAGAACACAAGCCCTGCACAGATTCGAAGCTGGATTTCGCATCCACTTCACCAGAAAACGAGCCAAGGACCCAGAATGGTACTTCTAAGGACCCTAATAATTCCTTTGATTTTTCCATGCAAGTATGATTGCCATAATTGCTGTAATTTATCTTAGATTGCATGTTAGTTTATTGAATTTGCCATTAAAATTGCCATGCTAGAGCTAATAATTAAATTGCTAAACTACCATGAAATTCGATGATAAGCATATTAATCACTGTAATTAGTTGTTTTTAATGTTCAAGACCAGAAAACAATCAATTTAGGGCTTTTAGAATGCATGTTTCTAGGAGATTTTAGCAAGTTTTGCCATGAAAACCCTAAAATCGTACTTGCTGTCCAGAAAATAATTTTGCATAGATGAGCTTTAAACACTTCAATTATGTGTATTTTGGATTCCTTGTTCGATTATATGCTAATTTGACTACTTTGGCATGAAAAACGGAGCTAAAACGAGTGAGAACGAAGTAAAACAAAATAACCCAGAAACTGCCGACGAACTACCGCCGCCGCCGCTGAAGCCGGCGGCGCCGCCACAATAAACCGGCGGTGCCGCCACATCATATTGCCGGTGCCGTGTTCTTCGCTGCTACCTCTTCGCAAAATCGCTCCCAGATCTTCCAGACTCCGATCCAAACTTCAAAACGTGTTTCCGGGCCCATACGGACTCCGAATAAAGCCCAGTTTGAACCCAGACGTAGAGAATTTAATATACTTTAATATTCTGTATTGTAACGGGCCAGATCCGATGAAAAACGGACACAGAAGTCCAAATATGTATCATAGTGTATAAACCGGGCCCACGAGTCCGAGGCCCAACAAACCAGCAACTTCCAGAGCAGATTCCGGGCAAACCCGAACTCGTAATCGACTTTGGATCAAACCAGTAGAATCGGATCGACGAGACGTACAACTCTCATGATCGGACCGAAAGCCCATTCTGACCAAATCGATGGTCAAAATCCGCGCGAGTTTAAGGCACTCAAAGTCAACGAGGTTTAAAAGTATTTCTAACCTTGTATGTATATCCAACTGCCCCTGAGCATGCTGATACTGTTTACTGCTTTCCAAAAACATTCAAATCCAATAATTAACTTGTTAAAGGACTAATCACTCAAAATTGGCCCATTAATGCAAATCCAGCCCATCACTTAGACATCGTCGGACTAACATGAAAAAGTAGTAAGGGTTGTATAGGTTTTCAAGATCACCTAATAAAATCAATCAAATCACGCTTATACATCCGGTTTTAGGCTTTGTGCATGTAAAATATCCAGACCAGCCAGACTTATGACTACTTGCTAAAAACCTCTAAGGTTAGATGTATGCTTAGGAGTACCTGCTACTTGCCTCAAATGCCAGTCCATGTCGAGTCATATGCGCGTCAAACGTGTTTACCGCTTTCATCATTGTTTATTTACAGCTTTCATATCCTGTGAACTGCAAATACTGTTGAAATGAGATATAAAACGAATATGTCCATAAAATAAAGCTGGTAACGGATAAGCCAAGCACATGAGACTCGAGGAGGTCCACGAACCCATGTCTTTGGTCTGATGCACGATAGTCTTACCGGAGGCAAGTAAGGCTATCCAGTCGATTAAAAGGCATTTCCTAGTTGAACTAGGTGGCGACTTCATTTTTCAAACCATTTCCAGATCGAGAAGTCAGCCATAAGCCTTGGGCGAGCGGCCCCCAAACCCCGCTCCGCTCACAGTGGCGAATCCACTGGGGATTAAAACAACTGTTTTTAAAACATAAACATAAAAAAGTTTTCATAATTCTTTTCAAAAACGGTTGCCATTGACCTAAACCGCACGGTTTGCGCCTTATCGATCACCGGCTCTATTTTCCAGACATATTCGCACCTGTTGCAGTGCATTTGAAATTTCTCTTCTCACCTACTCTTTAGGAGTCCCTAACCAGCCCCGATACTCATAGTCGCTCTCACGCTCTGGCTCTGCACTCCATTGCCCAGAACGTCTTATGCGGAGTAGTGTCACTCACAGCCCAGTACCTCGGTCGTTTGTACTCGTGATTGAGGAGACCTATCAAAGGTATATTTGTATGTGGGAGCCTTAAACCGGTTACTACCAAAACCCAATGACTCAGCCCACATGCATTCCAGCTTAGACACTACCCTCTAGGATCAACCCAATATAATGATTGTACTTGAGGCATGATTGTCAATGTAATGATTCTAAATCCAATGTTTCAAAAACTACTATTTCAAATCTCAGTCTTAGATTCGGCCTAACAAATTTTCCAGTTTCAAAACCAGATTTTCAAAACTTCCAGTAAGGCCAGACCTAAAAGAAACGAATCTGATTAAGTGATACACCTTCGCTTAATCAAACCTCCAATAACAAGTCTAGTGAAAACTCCTTTCGCTAGATACAGCCGCCAGGCTAAATCAAATTCCAGAATTTCAAAATGGACTTCCACGTCCACCCTACATGTTATCAAACTTCTTCCAGAAAGGGATTTAGAGTCATTACATCAACAAATGTTGTCTATCTGTTTTAGAATTGCTAGAAGAGAGATTTTCTGCAAGAACGCCGACTCTTGCATTGCGATGTGAGGGTCCAAACCAAACCACCTAGGAATAAACCTCTCCCGGAATGCATGTGTGGGAGAAATAAGGTTGGAAGGAACAACGTGTCTCTGTGATATTAAACTGTTCTATGTGCCAAACTTGCTACGTGCTATGCGTTCAATACTAACCCTGCATCTCATGCATCTGCATATCACGCATCTCATGCATCCAGCATCATGTAAGCATCACATCATACTAACCCCTTGTGGATGCAGCCGCCAGAATTACTCGCCCTGCTGCTCTCTGGAAAAGGCAATCAGGAAGACTCTTCATACCTGAGAGCCCTCCCAAGTCACCAGCGACGCCTCTCACGCCGGCACAGCGAGCCAAGCTAGTCTGCGACCAACTCAACAACTCCGGTTCTAGAAGCACCTCCAGCATATTCTCTCGATCAACCAGCTCAATCAACATGTCTGAAATGAACACAGGGACCCCGGTCACTCAAGGCCAGTTCAACCAGATGAAAGGGGAAGTCATGGACTCAGTCAGAAAGAAGACAGATGAAATGAAGCAATGGATCATGGCCTGCGTGAACCCCCAGAATCATTTCGGAACCAGTCGAATGGGCAAACCAGAAGCTCGACAAGGACGTCAAGTGACACTTGCCCGGTCTGAGGAGACAATCAGGGAACGAGACCCCGACAAACAGAAATGGCTTACCGATGTCCTAAGCGAAGGACAACATCAGGCAGGAAAGAGAAACGAGGACATAGAGGTAGAAGAAGGGCGAAGACACATGCTACCACTCCTGAAAAGCCTATTCATGTTTCACGTATCAGCAGCTGAATGGGAAAAACTAAGCAAGTTCCACCTGCAGAACCTCCGATTCATGTTTCACCTCAGAGTAGATAAAGAACTCCTCCATGATGCGGCTAATTGCTTGGATCCAAAATCTCATGTGTTTAGATTCCACAATGTTGAAATCTGCCCACTTCTCGAAGAATTTGAGGCAATCCTCGAGGGAGATGGGGACGTTACTTGAGATTTCGCCTTACCCACCACAGGCTACCCAGCAGTGAGAGGACTCACACTTTGGTTATCACTCCCGCCGGGTAAGCTGACAACTCTGAAGGAGACCATATTCACCTTCCTTCAATCATAGCTATGGTCGAAGAAATGGACAGAGCCAGTAACAGTTGGGTTAGGACAACCGCATTCTGCGTTTACGCAAGTACTTACTTTGCTCAGTCAAGGGACACGCCGAAATCAGAATCGTACACATAATGGAACAAGTAGAAAAAGGGGCTACCCCTCTCCCCGTGATATTAGGCGAGACACTAGCTGGCTTGGAAAATTTCCAAGTTAACAAGAGACTCTCAGGGAGTCTCCTTCTCTTGCAAATCTGGCTGCAAGAAAGGCTACAGATGATAGCGCCACTGGTTTGAAACAATCACTGAAGCTGATATCCGCCGGAGGTGCCCTTGGTGGAAAATCAGCCACGTCGTCACAGAAGTTTATGCAAGATGTGTCCCTCTACCTGGTTTACACGCAGTATCGTGCTATGAACCAGCCCGCCTGTGCCGGCAATATGGGATGAAGCAAGAAATCGTGGAATATCCGTCCCCTTTTTCCGAAATACCACTGTGCCAAGAATTTCTGAAGAAGCTTATAGTTTGCTGGCCAAAAAGGCATATAGAGAGGAATGTGACCACTAATCGCAACGACATTGCAAATGAATATTACAAAAGTATGGGTCTCCCTTCACAAAAACGATGCGACAAGCTTACTAAGAGGAAAAGGGCCAGAGAATTTGCCAATGCACAGATCGAGAGAGAAGAATATGAATATTTGAAGCAAGCAAACTCTGGTTTCTACAGGCCCAATAGACCTCAGCATCCATGACGCCGCCAATAAGACTGAAGTAGTGGCTCCACCCATGTTTGGAGCATTTAGAGTTCTGTTCTCCTAAACTATCCAATTATCTAGTAGCTTAGTTTAGCTGTAGTTTCTATTTTTCGCATCCGGATATTTTGAACAATTTGCTTTGTTTTTAATTTGATATTCCAGAGTCAATGATGATATCAGATTTACTCATTCATATGATGTCTCACCTGATGGGCATGTTATTTTCAATTGTTTCAATATGCATACATATGATGAAATCGAGCTATTTTGCCAGTCCATTCAATAACCGGTACAAGGAAATGAACACTTCCAGAGATAATCCTGTTTCAATAGGACAATACCTCTGAGAAAATATGAGTCGATCAAACTATCTCAAAAAGGATAGAGGCCTGCTAGTGGATCCCAGTCCGTTGGCTAAAAAAGACTTGGCCACAAAAAAGTTCTACGAAAGGGAGGCACACGCTAAAACGGATCGTCTTGCCCGGATAGGACAAAACAGAGAAAAAGGAGAGAGAAAAATCCACCGCCCAGCTACCATCGCCCAGTATCCTATCTTGGAGCGGGACGGTTTAAGTAGTGAGCTGCAGCATTCACTAGAAGTCCTCCCTAGATCATCGGTTACGATCGAGTAGAACACTCAAATAAAAAATAGTCAATACCGATAATCCGCAAGAACCAATTGATAACAGGGGTAAACCGCTTGAAATAAGAAATATCTTAATTGTACCGACTATTGAATGAACCGGTTTAATAGATCTTTCATAATATATGCATATCGAAATCATTGTCTAGCGCATGTTCCTAGAAAGAAAAGACAAAGGATCATGAATCCCCCATAGCATAAATCTTTGAGACAATGGAACAAAAATTTCAAAAAAAAAAATCTTTTCAAAAAATTCAAAAATTCCTCATGCATTCGCAGTCGCGCCAAGAAAAATGTTGAAATGCGCAATGACTGTCATAGATACAAACATATTCTTCCAGAACGGATAGCATCTTCCCGGAGTGGGCCTAGCCGAAGACCAGATTATTCATCAAAACATCCAGTTTCCCTGGAACAGAAAACTGAACGCTCCGATGAGGGGGCAACATAAAGTACGATACAGGAATCAGAGCCCACTCCACAAGACAACAGAAAATAGGGCCAATTTATGCAAAATTGGACTCCAGCAACACAAGAAACAATAGCCGTTAGACCGCTACCTTCAGGGATCAGCTCCACAAACACAAGAAGCAGCAACCGCCAGACCTCTACCCTCAAAGATCAGCCCCAAAATCGCAGGCGCCAGGCCCAGGCCTACAAGAAATACCGAAAATAGGCACCACGCCTACGACACCCGAAGCCAAAAAAAATGACCAACACAAACCATCATAACCGCCAAACCTCCACCTCTAGATGATTTACAGAACCGACAACCTCCGCTACCCAAGGAAGAAAATCTGATATCATAGGGCATCAAAGTCCTACAAAAGAAAAGCAAAACACTTTCCCAACCACACGAAAGGAACATAAGAATTCCTCATCCAGAGATTTGGGAGATTTAGGGACTCTACCAGCCAAAAACCACAGGCGCTAGCCTTACATCGCCCAGAAACTACGGGTACCAAGCTCAGAAACACCAGGGGACATCGGGTCTCCAACCAGCAAGAGGAATTGGGTGCGTCAGGTATCCACTAGTAAAAGAACCGGGGGAATCAGGTCTCCATCAGTAGAAGAACCAGGGGCATCAGGCCTACACCAGCCAGAGAATCGGGGGCGTCAGGTCTCCATCAGCAGAAGAACCGGGGGCATCAGGTCTCCACCAGCCAGAGAACCGGGGGCGTCGGGTCTCTATCAGCAGAAGACCGCGGGTGTCAGGCCTCCACCAGCTAGAGAACCGGGGGCGTCGGGTCTCTATCAGCAGAAGAACCGGGGGCGTCAGGCCTCACCCAGCCAAAGAACCGGGGGCGTCCGGTCTCCATCAACAGAAGAACCGGAGGCATCAGGCCTCCACCAGCCAGAGAACCGGGGGCGTCAGGTCTCCATTAGCAAGAGAACCGGGGGCATCAGGCCTCCACCAGCGAGAGAACCGGGGGCGTCAGGTCTCCATCAGCAGAAGAACCGGGGGCATCAGGCCTCCACCATCCAGAGACCGGGGGCGTTATGTCTCCATCAGCAGAAGAACCGGGGGCGTCAGGTCTCCACCAGCCAAAGAACAAGGGACGACAGGTTTCCACCAGTAGTAGAACTGGGGGCATCAGGTCTCCACCAGCTAGAGAACCGGGGACGTCAGGCCTCCAAACTAGTCAAAGAACCGGGGGCATCAGGTTTCCATCAACCAGAAACCTGAAGCAGAAACGGAGGAGCCAGAAAAGGCAATCACAAACATGGAAAATAAAACAGAGATATGCAAATAAAGCGTTCAGAACGCTGAATGAACAAAATATTGTGACAACCTACTCAATCATCAAAAGAGAAACGTTCAAAACGTGACAAATAAACATACAAGCCTAACTATCAGAGTCCAAATCCTGCTCTAAGGTCTCTGAGTCTCCGTAGCGGCTCCCAGAGGGCGTGCCACTAGAATAGCGCCCAGACTGCTCGCCACCAGAAGACGAAGCAAAGTCTTCACGACCGCCCCGGATGTCAGATCCCCGCTTACCACGGGCTCCGCGCCCACGATCACCAGCACGAAGTCCACCTCCGCCAAGGAACCCAGGAGGCATGTCGCTGTCAGCCGGACCCAGCCCTGTCAGACGTACTTGCTCCTCCAGATCATCAATGCGCAACTACAAAAGAAACCAGAGAGCAGTCAGGGTTATAGGATTGCATACATGCATACATATATGATAGAAATATTGCATATTTGTTTTTACCCTCATCTTTGCAGAAACAGTGCACAAGCGATCACGCCAGTAGTAAGCAGCATCGGCTAATTGAGCCACATCAGACACCGGCACCTAAAAACCAGCAGAAGACGCTCAGTCTTACAGGGAAAATGGACACCCAAAATGAAAGAACAGAAAAGGGAAATACCCACATGGGTACAGTCAGCAGGCGCAAAAGAGTGCGTCATATAGCACATAGGAACAGAGTCCTTGACAGGCCCACACACGCCACCATAACGCGCAGATCTCTCCGGCATCTGACTCAAAGAACCAGAGACCACGTCACCAGCACCAGCTCGCCTACCAGATGGGACCCCACTAGGAGACCCCAGACGGTCTACCCTAGCACGGACAGAACGAGACCCACGTCTAGCACCTCCCTGAGAGAATACCAAAGAGAGAACTCAAGAAGGCGGAAAAACTCAGAGAGAGAAAAAAACAGAAGAATGACACTTACCTATGGCCCCACAGCTGCATGCTGAACCTGAACAACCGGAACTTCGTCCAACGGAAGCCTCCCGAGAAGACGGTTCCTTACGAAATCATCTAGATAGCTCAACTGAGGAGCAGATACCAGATCAGTAGCAGGATAGCCCCTCAGGTCTAGTCGAAGCGCAGGCGATACCACGTCCCTGCCACGCAGCATCGACGAAGGAGGTCCAACCGGGACCATACGAACACGCGGGCCACCCCACCAATGGAGAACACACTCCCCCAGAAACCAGGACCAACAACTCAGGCCATGCATCAGATAACGCAATCCCGACCTCGCTACGGTGCCCTGTACCCACCGAGGCCAACGAACTCCAGGAGGAGTGTTCCAGGAAGCATCCACCTGTAATCAGTAGAACGGTGGTCAGCACTGCAAAAAAATACCCAAAATAGTTCAAAAGTAGAGTTCGATACTCACATCGGTCCATGCCAGCTCGTTCAGTCGGCCTCTGCACTCAGCTCCTGGCTCTGCGTCAAAGTACGAGAGAAGTCCCAGAATTTCAGTATAGGGTATCCTAAACCCGGAAAAACACCAATGCTAGTCAGAAGGCCCATCTGGATGGCCCAGATCTGAAAGACAGAATAAGACCAGTTGAGATAACTAAATCAAAAGCACGATGCAATTAAAGCAATAAAACAACTCACGTGTACAGCAAGCCACATCCCAAAAAGACGCGATCCTCCACGGACCACTCGGTATAAGCTGGTGTAAAGATAGGCCAAAGCAGCGGATCCCCAGTCATACGAACTAACCACGTCTAAATCCACCAAGGCTTGCAACACACAGAGTGGCAGAGTCGCACCTGAACTACAGAACAGAGTAGACCCCAACAGATAACAGAGAAAAGCCCTGGCAATCAGATCAACCTCGTCGCTAGTCCGTGGAAAGCTCTCCTTGTAACGGTCATACAACTCAGGATGCCGAATGCTGCGACCCTTTATCTCCCGAACAAAACCTAACATCTCGAAGATGTACTTATCCCTCTGGGAATAGAATCCCAAACCACTGTCAAAAGGCACAGGCGCACCTCCAAAAGAAATCCCAGTAATCAGCAAAAAGTCCAGAGGAGAGCTAAAAAATGCACAGGGAGTCGCGTGCCACAGAGGCACTGGCGCCATCACCATGGCGCCAGTGTCACTGGCGGCGCCGCCAGTTTATCCTGGCGGCATCGCCAGTAAATAGTGGCGGCGGCGCCACTATGGCCTGGCGCCACCGCCATTTTGCCCCCCTCTCCAGGACAAATTTTTGGGGGACCGGGCGCACTTTCGACGAAGTTTTGACAATATTACGGACGTATTTAAGACATACAGACAACAAAAGGTCTATCTACAAGCCAAAAACAATAAAAAAAAACGCACCTCGCAATGAGGCTTGGCACATAAGTGCCCCTCCAGATGCAACAAGAGCGGAACCACCTCGTCCGCCTCCAGTAAAGCAGCATGTCGGTCAGCCTGGCGATCAATGCACAGTTCTCTAAAAGTCGAGGGTGGTGCCATAGCTCAAATGCTCAAATTCAGAGAACAAGGAAGGAAGAAAAAGAATGGAAAATGAGAAATGAGGGGATGGCCCTCTCAAAAGGCTCAAGCCGCTAAAAGACAAAAAATCACATCCTTTGTGGATATGCCAGAAAGATGCTTCTAAGGATGCGAGATCAGAAGACATAGCAGCCAGAAAAGTACAGACGCCCCCAGAGGAGGAACAACAAAGAAAAAATATACAGACACCCCAGAGGAGGAACAGACGGAACAGATACAGACACCCCAGAGGAGGAACAGACGGAACAGATACAAACACCCCAGAGGAAGAACAGCCAAGAACGACGGACAAACCTGAAAACATACGGATAAAAATACAGACAGAGCAAACCCAGAGAATCATAACAAGACCCAGAGCCTTCAGAAAAAGTCCCAGAGCCTTCAGACAAGACCTAGAGCCTTCAGACAAGACCCAAAGACTTCAGACAAGACCCAGAGCCTTCAGACAAGACCCAGAGCCTTCAGACAAAGTCCCGGAGCCTTCAGACAAAGTCTCGGAGCCTTCAGACAAAGTCCTAGAGCCTTCAGAGTAAGTCCCAAAGTATCCAGAGCAAGACCCAAAGTATCCAGAGCAAGACCCAGAGCCTTCAAACAAAAATTCAGATAAGTCCCAGAGCCTTCAGATAAGACCAAGAGCCTTCAAACAAGTCCCGGAGCCTTCAGACAAGACCCAGAACCTTCAGACAAGACCCTGAGCCTTTAGAACAAACCCAGAAGACAGGATCCAAAAGAGCCAGACTCCCCAGACGGCATAAAGACATTAAAACACGGTAGAAAAGCACCGAAGCATGGTATAAAGACACCATAAATGGCATAAAGACGCTAAAACACGGTAGAACCGAAACATGGTATAAAGACACCATGAATGGCAGAAAGACACCAAAGCCAGCATGCGGTAGAAAGACACCGAAGCCTGGTAGAAAGACACCAGCATTCGTTAAGCGTGGAATAATTAACGGAATCCAGACACCTATGCAACATAGGTGGCCTTTAGGACGACCAAGGGATCCTGTCTGTCTATAAGAAAGCCTCGGACAGGACAATTACCAGGGTTCAAGCCATCGAACCACTCTCCGGACGGCCGAGATTTTATAGCTCCATTCCACGGAGCACGCACTCAGGCAGCCCGGGCTCAACGGCAACTGAGAAAACCACTCCCAGCCAGATGCGGAGTAGGCCAGAACCAGAGGTGCATGAGGCCAGAGTCATGCACCACGACGGGTAATGCTCAGGCTACGGCATTACCACACCACCAGGCGAGCGAGAGCCTCCGACGGTGGACAGTATCCTTGTCGCTCGTCTAACAGCAAGTCTCTTCTTTAACAAAAATTGACCTACTTCGTCAATTCTCGTTAAAGAGGGGGAAACTTGTAGACACTTATTTTTCGGACAGGTAAAAAGTGATAAGGAACTGAAGCGTCCAATGATGATTTCCAGAGAAATCTATCCCGGTGACGAGCTTTTGATTTACTTGCTGGAATCTAAGCAGGCGTAATCTGTGCATAGCTGTAAACTTGGAGGATTAAAACATAATTTGGCGTGCATAGCCCATAAAAATCGAAAGAGATTGTAATCTAAGTCTAGAAATTGGACTAATTGTCATATCTTAGAAGTTTATGGGCCAATTTGCAAGTTTGATGGACTGAAATTGACCTTAACCAAACCCATAGGACCTTAGTAGCCTTTTTTAGCACTTTTATGCATTAAAATAGACTTTTAGCACCTTTTTACTTAGATAGCAAGTAAAAATCCGAATTTAATTAATTAAATAGAGTTTCATGCTAATCTCAAAACCTAATGACTTATCACCTAACAGTTTAAACCCTAGAAGACTCTAACCAAACCCTAAACCTAATTGACCACTATAAATTCAGCCTTAAGCCAGCCTGACTGGTGGTGGCACACAAACCCTAGAAATCAGACACCGTGTGGCGCACAAATCCTAGACAAGACAGACAAAAAATTCGGCCACCACCCTAGAATAGCAAATCCGAAAATCACACACACACACACACACCAAATCCAGTCTTGAAAACACTAAAAACACTTTGATTCTCCAAGAACACAAGCCTTGCACAGATTCGAAGCTGGATTCCGCATCCACTTCACCAGAAAACGAGCCAAGGACCCAGAACGGTACTTCGGAGGACCCTCATTAATTCCTTTGATTTTGCCATGCATATATGATTGCCATAATTGCTGTAATTTATCTTAGGTTGCATGTTAGTTTATTGAATTTGCCATTAAAATTGCCATGCTAGAGCTAATAATTAAATTGCTAAACTACCATGAAATTCGATGATAAGCATGTTAATCACTGTAATTAGTTGTTTTTAATGTTCAAGACCAGAAAACAATCAATTTAGGGCTCTTAGAATGCATGTTTCTAGGAGATTTTAGCTAGTTTTACCATGAAAACCCTAAAATTGTACTTGCTGCCCAGAAAATAATTTTGCTTAGATGAGCTTTAAACACTTCGGTTATGTTTTTTTTTTTGGATTCCTTGTTCGATTTTATGCTGTTTTGACTACTTTTGCATGAAACACGGAGCTAAAACGGGTTAGAACGAAACAAAACAAAATAACCCAGCGGCGGCCCCGCCACATCATACTTCCGGTGCCGGCAGTCACACTGGCGCCGTGTTCTTTGCTGCTACCTCTTTCGAGAATCGCTCCCAGATCTTCCAGACTCCGATCCAAACTTCAAACCGTGTTTTCGTGCCCATCCGGACTCCAAATAAGGCCGAGTTTGAACCCAAATGTAGAGAATTTAATGTCCTTTAATATTCTGTATTGTAACGGGCCAGACCCGATGTAAAACGGACCCAGAAGTCCAAATATGTATCATAGTGTATAAACCGGGCCCATGAGTCCGAGGCCCAACGAACCAGCAACTTCCAGAGCCGATTCCGGGCTAACCCGAACTCCGAATCGACTCCGGATCAAACCAGTAGAACCGGATTGACGAGACGTACAATTCTCATGATCTGACTGAAAGCCCATTCTGACCAGATCGATGGACAAAATCCGCGCGAGTGTCAGGCACTCAAAGTCAACGAGGTTTAAAAGTATTTCTAACCTTGTATGTATATCCAACTGCCCCTGAGCATGCTGATACTGTTTACTGCTTTCTAAAAACATCCAAATCCAATAATTAACCGGTTAAAGGACTAATCACTCAAAATTGGCCCATTAATGCAAATCCAGCCCATCATTTAGACATCGTAGGACAAACATGAAAAAGTAGTAATGGTTGTATAGGTTTTCAAGATCACCTAATAAAATCAATCAAATCACGCTTATACATCTGGTTTTAGGCTTTGTGCATGTAAAATATCCTGACCAGCCATACTTATGACTACTTGTTAGAAACCTCTAAGGTTAGATGTATGCTTAGAAGTACCTGCTACTTGCCTCAAATGCCAGTCCAGATCGAGTCATATGCGCGTCAAACGTGTTTACTGCTTTCATCATTGTTTATTTACAGCTTTCATATCCTGTGAACTGCATATACTGTTTAGATGAGATATAAAACGAATATGTCCAAAAAATAAAGCCGGTAACGGATAAGCCAAGCACATGAGACTCGGGAGGTCCACGAACCCTTGTCTTTGGTCCGATGCACGATAGTCTTACCGGAGGCGAGTAAGGCTATCCAGTCGGTTAAAAGGCATTTCCTAGTTACACTAGGTGGCGACTCCATTTTTCAAACCATTTCCAGATCGAGAAGTCAGCCATAAGCCTTGGGCGAGCGGCCCCCGAACCCCGCTCCGCTCACAATTTCAATTTTTTAGCGATTTAAGCCAAACGTTTATTAACGCTACGAAACAAATCCAACGTTTCACCTTTTTAGCAATTTAAGCGAAACGTTTACAAACGTTACGAAACAAATCCAAGCGTTTCAGCTTTTTACCAATTTAAGCCAAATGTTTACAAACGTTCCGAAACAAATCCAAGCGTTTTACCTTTTTAGCAATTTAAGCCAGACATTTACAAACGTTCCGAAACAAATCCTAGAGTTTCGCCTTTTTAATAATTTAAGCCAAACGTTTACAAACGTTACGAAACAAATCCAAGCGTTTCTCCTTTTTAGCAATTTAAGCCAAACGTTACGAAACAAATCCAAACGTTTCACCTTTTTAGCGATTTAAGCCGAACGTTTATAGACATTACGAAACAAGACCAAACATTTCACCTTTTTAGCAATTTAAGCCAAACGTTTACAAACGTTAAAAACAAATCCAAATGTTTCTGAATTTAGCGATTTAATCCAAAACGTTTAAAACGTTACGAAACAAATCCAAACATTACGTTTCACCATTTTAGCGATTGAAGCAAAACGTTTAAAAACGTTACAAAACAAAACCAAACGTTTCACATTTTTAGCGATTTAAGCCAAACCTTTACAAACATTACGAAACAAATCCAAATGTTTCACCTTTTTAGTGATTTATGCCAAATGTTTACAAATGTTACGAAAGAAATCAAAACTTTTCACTTTTTTAGCGATTGAAGCCAAACATTTACAAACGTTACGAAAAAAATCCAAACGTTTCACATTTTTAGCAATTTATGCCAAACGTTTATAAACGTTACAAAACAAAAACCAAGCGTTTCACCTTTTTAGCAATTTAAGCCAAACGTTTACAAACTTAATGAAACAAATCTAAGAGTTTCACCTTTTTGGCAATTTAAGCCAAACGTTTACAAACGTTACGGAACAAATCTAAGCGTTTCACCTTTTTAGCAATTTAAGCCAAACATTTGCAAACGTTACGAAACATATCCAAGCGTTTCCCCTTTTTAGCAGTTTAAGCAAAACATTATAAACATTGCAAAAGAAATCCAAATATTTAACCTTTTTTGCGATTTAAGCCAAACGTTTACAAACAGTACGAAACAAATCCAAAAGTTTCACCTTTTTAGCGATTTAAGCCAAACGTTTACAAACGTTATGAAACAAATCGAAGTGTTTCACCTTTTTAGCAATTTAAGCCAAACATTTACAAACGTTACGAAACAAATCCAAACATTTCTGTCACGATCCAATTTCATGAGCCGAGACCGGCGCTAGGGAATGGGAGTGGTAGCTCCGAAACCCGTAGCAAGCCTCAAAACGTAAAATAATTTTTCGCAAAACATATACGTCATGCATGACAGACGTAAACACGTGTCATGCTGGAAACACATGACAGGCATACATATCCTCTGGAAATCACAATATAAATAATGCAATAAGCGTAAAATATTTAAAACTTTAAAATATTAAAGTTATATTTACAGAAAACCATATATTACAAGCTGACTTGTAAAAACACTTATCTACTGCAACTCTAAGAGTAAAGTACTGTTTTTTTACATCTTTAATAAATACAGACTTCTGGAAGTAGGATAGAAATCTGTTGCTTCAAAACATCTTTTACCTGAAAGGAAATCTGTGACGGGTCAGTATATGGGAATATACGGGGACTCCAGGTTACACCGTAACCGTGTGCTCACTCGTATCGAAATCGTATATTCAACTTTGAATTTCATATTCATAATCAAACTCACAGCTGTATCAAATCAAAACTGGTGATCACGCAGTCCTATTGCCGCTCAATAGGTAGCAAGTTCCATCGGATCAATACTGGTTTCAAATCAAGCGTATGTGCAAGTCATATAAAAATTTCGCATTTGTAAACATGCAATTCAAACATAAAGCAATATAAAGTAATTGCTTGAATAAATACTTGAAAAGCAAATCGTATAAACTCACAGAAAACGCTTTTCTAAAAATACGTCGGGGCTTAGAGACGTCAAGCTTCCCGAACTCCTGGTCCAGCTGCTTCTTGCCTCGCCGGATCTAAAACAAATTTCAAAAAACATTTGACTTGTATCAGAATCTTATTCTAAGATTGACTCTAGACTCGAGACACAATACGTTATACTTTCATTAATCGTCGTGCTTCTCACGCATATCTCGTTAAACGATATGTAACTTGTTTACGGATCATATATCTTTTCTAATTCAATTCTCTTTTAACCTCATTAGGTTAACTATTAAAATCAATCAATACCCAATCGTTTTCAATCAATTTCCAACCTCAACACGCGTATACAACGGGCATTAAACAACCGAAAATCGGGGTGCGAGGGTCGGGGTGCACGTTTGTGCATGGGGGTGCACGATAGTGCGTCGGGGTGCACGATCTTGCACCTTGGTGGTGCACGTTCGTGCACCTTGGTGCACGGTCATTCACCCTTGATGGTGCACGTTCATGCACCATATGTCGTGCACGATCCCCCGGAATCGTTTTCCGGGGCTTCCGAGCTGTTATATTCGTAAAAACGCTCCAAACTCAACCAAAACGCATATTCTAAACTCAAAACGCTATAAATCAATCCTATAATCGATAAAACAATAAAATCATTTTGTGGCCTAAAACTTTGAATCGATATAACTCAAAATATATCTGTCTAAACGATAAAACATCAAGCTTACCGTGATACGCCACTGAAATATGATCGTTTCGAGTTATTGAACGTCGGAAACGGACGAGAAACGGAAACCGGGCAACGAACCGTACGTTATCGCCGTTTAAGTGAAAAAGAAGAAGATGAAGGTTCTGGCAATTCCTTCATCTGAGGGAAATTATATATAATCCATCTAATTTTCACTTTGGTCCTTGAAACTTTTCAAAAGTTTCAATTTAGTCCAAAACGTATCCGCGTCCAAATTTTAAACGATCTCCGATCGACTAGAAACTTTTACCATAAATATTATTAATTATTTCGCGAACTTTGGCGAAATATCATCACGGGATTTATAAATTATTTTATATTAATTTTCGAAGTTATATTCTTAATTTCCCGCTAATTGACTTATTATAATTTATTCTAAATTCCTGATATAATTAAATTAAATTCCCCTTAATTTAATTTATCGGAAATCTTGACACGTGGCACGACTTAATTACCTTAAATATTTTGTGGTATTATATTCACTCCCCTTTAAAATAAATTCGTCCTCGAATTTAAAATTTATCCACGTACCTTGAATGAAAAGATAAGGATACTTCTGCCTCATATCCTCTTCTGTCTCCCAAGTGCACTCTTCTACGGACTGACTCCTCCATAGGACTTTCACCATCAGAATCCTCTTTGTCCGCAATTGTCGTATCTGCGTATCCACAATCTGCACTGGCCGTTCTTCGGAGGGTAACTCTTCGCTTACGTCCACTACTTGTGGTTGAACTATTCGAGAAGGGTCTGGTACATATTTCCGAAGCATGGAAATATGAAAGACAGGATGAACTTGCGACATCTCTTGTGGCAAGTCTAGCTTATAGGCAACTGAGCTTATGCGCTCTATGACCTGCTATGGTCCGACGTATCTCGGTTTCAAAACGAATCACTCCTTTCATCGGTGATACTTTGAGGAACACGTAATCTCCAATCTGAAATTTAATATCTTTTCTCTTGGGGTCTGCATAGCTCTTCTGTCGACTGGAAGCAGTATTCAAACGTTGCTTTATCAACGGTATTATTTCTGACGTAATCTGGATGATCTCTGCTCCAGTGAGTTTCCTTTCGCCAACTTCATCCCAACAGATAGGGGATCAACATTTACGCCTGTATAACGCTTCGTATGGAGCCATCTCGATGCTCGAGTGGATTGTTGTATGAAAATTCGACTAAAGGTAGGTATGTATCCCAACTACCTCCGAAGTCTAGTACGCATAGTCGAAGCATATCATCTAACGTTTGAATTGTCCGCTCAGGCTGGCCGTCTGTCTGAGGATGAAACACAGTGCTGAAGTTCAATCGTGTTCCTAACGCTTCTTGTAAGCTCTTCCATAAGTGAGAGGTAAATACAGAACCTCTGTCTAAAACGATTGACACGGGGACTCTGTGTAGGCTCACGATGTTGTCGATATACTCTTGAGCTAACTTTGCTGCAGAATACGTCGTCTTGATCGGTATGAAATGCGCTTACTTCGTCAAACGATCCACGATTACCCAAATGGAGTCAAAACCTTTCTGCGTCTTGGGCAATCCGACTACGAAATCCATCGTTATTTGCTCCCATTTCCACTCCGGGATGGGTAACGGCTGGAGAAATCTGTAAGGTCACTGATGTTCCAATTTGACTTTCTGACAAGTCGGGCATTTAGCCACAAACTCCGCAATGTCCTTCTTCATTCCGCTCTACCAATACGTTGTCTTGATGTCATGGTACGTCTTCATGGAACCAGGATGAACACTATACATCGTTCCATTAGTCTCATCCATGATCTTCTGTCTCAAGTCTTCCACGTCTGGAACGCACATTCGATTTCCATATTTCAAGATTCCGTTGATCATACTGAAATCTTTACTCTTTCCTTGTTGCACTTCGTCAATTAAATGCTTTAATTGAGGATCATCTGCTTGCAATTCTTTGATTCGATCTATCAACGTCGATCGTATCGTTAGCTGAGATGTTAGGTTTCCGAGAAATGAAATCTCGAATTCCACTCCTTGGCCAAACATCGTGTGAATTTCGTTAATTAATGGTCTCCGCCATGTCGTTGCAATATGCGCGAGACTTCCTGCTGATTTTCTACTTAACGCATCCGCCACTACGTTGGCCTCGCCTGGATGGTATTGTATCGTGCACTCATAATCTTTCAATAACTCCATCCATCTCCTCTGTCTGAGGTTTAACTCTCGTTGATCGAAAATGTATTTCAAGCTTTTATGATCTGTAAAGATCTCGCACGTGGCGCCGTACAAATAATGTCTCCAAATCTTCAGCGCGAAAATCACCGCTGATAGTTCTAAATAATGCGTTGGATAATTCGTTTCGTGCTTTTTAAGCTATCGCAAGGCGTACGCGATTACTCGACCATGTTGCATCAGGACGCATCCTAATCCAACTCTTGACGCATCACAGTAAACTGTGAATCTTTCTTTCCCTTCTGGTAACGCTAAGACTAGTCCCGTCGTCAGACACTCTTTTAGTTTCAGAAAACTGAGTTCATACTGGTCCGTCCAGTTGAATTTCGCGTTCTTCTGAGTTAGCTTCGTCAAAGGTTCAGCGATCTTCGAAAAGTCCTGTACAAATCGTCTGTAATATCCCGCTAAGCCGAGGAAACTTCTAACTTCCGTAACCGATTCAGGTCTTTCCCATTCTATTACAGCTTCGATCTTCTTTGGTTCAACTTTAATGTCGCTTTGTGAAACCACATGACCTAAGAAAGCCACTTCCGTTAGCCAAAATTCACATTTAGAGAATTTGGCGTAAAGCTGATGCTCTCTTAACGTCTGTAGTACTATCCGCAGATGACGTGCATGTTCTTCTTCTGAACGTGAATAAATCAAAATGTCGTCGATAAACACAATCACGAACTGATCCAAGTACGGTTTGAATATTCTATTCATCAGATCCATAAAGGCTGCAGGCGCATTCGTCAACCCGAATGACATAACAAGAAACTCGTAATGTTCATAAAGAGTTCAAAAAGCAGTCTTCTGAATGTCATCGTCGCGAATCTTCAGCTGATGATAGCCTGATCTCATGTCGATCTTGGAGAAGTACTTTGCTCCTTGTAACTGATCGAAAAAATCGTCGATTCTAGGTAACGGATATTTGTTCTTTATCGTCACCTTGTTCAGCTGTCGATAGTCAATGCATAGTCGAAGCGATCCATCCTTCTTTTTCACAAATTATACTGGTGCACCCCACGGGGATACACTCGGTCTGATGAAACCGCGATCAAATAATTCCTCTTGTTGATCCTTAAGTTCTTTGAGCTCTGCTGACGCCGTTCGATAAGGAGGTATCGATATCGGCTTCGTGCCATGAGCCAATTCGATACAAAACTCAATCTCGCTATCTGGGGGTAATCCAGGTAGTTCCTCTGGAAATACATCTGGATACTCAGATACTACTGGTACGTCGCTTAAGTTTACATTTTTCTTCTACACGTCTCGTACTATCGCTAAGAATCCTTGACATCCCTTCATTAACATACGGCAAGCTTTAATAGCTGAGATAATACTCATAGGAGATTCCGTCTTCTCACCTTGAATGGAGACTGGTTCAATTCCAGGCTTGCTAAACGTTACCATCTTCTTCCGAGAATCCACATTGTCGTAGTGCTGTGCTAGCCAATCCATTCCTAGTATGACATCAAAAACTAATATTTCAAGTAAAATCAAGTCAACCAACAAATCTCTTCCTTAAACTCTCACAGGAAAAGACGGATAAACGATACTAACTTCCACACTCTTACCGACTGGGGTAGCTACAGATAAAGGGTTCCTAAGATACGCCGGTTGCACACCTAACTTACTAGCGAAGCTAGGCAAAACAAATGAATGCGTAGCGCCCGGATCAAATAAAATTAATGCGTCTTGAGAAGCGATAGGAAAGGTACCTTGCACCACAGCATTGGAAGCCTGAGCCTCCTGAGGATTCAGTGCAAAGACCCTGGCCTGACTCCCTTCAACATGCGAAGTCTGACCAGTACCACGACCTCCGCCATTTCTTCCTCCTCGGTTTCCATAACCACGGCCTCTATGGCCAGTGAAGGTACTTCCAGTCTGATCGTATCCTGACGTTGCCTGATGTACAGTCCTCTGCTGCTGATAAGAAGGTTGCATCATAATAATCATCGAGCCTTGGGGCATCTGTCTCGGACAATCTCTGGCAAAATGACCTCGTTGGCCATAGTTGAAACATGCTCCAGTAGCAATGTGGCACGCGCCGTAGTGCCTCATATTGCAGTGCAAACATATAGGAACTCCGCCTCCCATATCACTTATAGATTTGGCACTAAATCCGGTTCCTGAAGTACTAACTCTAGTTCCATATCGAGCTCTCTTATTCCTCTGCTGACGTGATGTAGATCGAGAATGACTTTCGACGTATGACTGATTAGGTGCGCTTTGTACGCTACGGAACATATCACTCCTCATAGGCGCAACATTATAAGGGTCGGGAATCTTCCCAAAAAGGATCAGAGAAACTTCCAATTGCACTAGGGTTCTTCCGATATCAGACGTTAGACTCACAAATTCAGCTCCTAGACCCTCTACAAACCTCGAGTTCACTCTAACTTAGTCTGCAGTCAGGTCAGGTGAAAATCTACTCACTCTGGTAAACTCTGTCACAAATTCTTGCACAGTCTGATTGCCTCTATTCAGGGTCAGCCACTGATTACGATAACTCTCCGTCATCGCATACGGTAAGAAAAATTCTCTAAAGTGATTCACGAATTCAGCCCGGGTCATAGTGTCCATAGTTGGCTGAATGTGCTGCTGAAACCAATCTTTCGCGGGTCCTTTCATTGACATTTCCACCATGATGATGGTCTGTCTCTCGTTAGCTTTCAGACGTCGAGCGTTACGTTTTACTTCTTCTAAGAAGTCTAGGGCATCACCTGAGCCGTCAAACTTAGTTGGCTTGAGGCGCATGTAAGCCAAGACAATGTCTCGATCAGTAAAAGCAACATTGCGTAGCTGTTGCTGCTGTAGCTGTTCACGATGCATATTTTGCACCTCATCCTGATTGGCTTGCATAGCCGCAATTCCCGTAAGAAACTGGTTCAGATCAAAACCCGCAACATTAGGTTGCTGGGCTTGCGCTTCCACTCCAGGTGCCTGCGCCTGGGCCTCTTGGCCACCACCTCCGCCCTGATCAGAAGACTCATCTTGAGCTTCTGGATGGACGTCATGTGCCCCTTCTATAACGTTTCGTGCTGCAGCGGCAGCTCGCTCTTCTTCTTGTCGTTGGTCAGACATCCTTACCAAGACAAACAACGTTACATAGTCATATCATCGCAAACGCATATCGTATTAAACGTGCATCTCATCACATGCGAACACACACGTATAACAGACTCACATCCTAGAGGGAAAGCTGAAAGTTTGAAAGTCAAATGATTACATAACAAAGACAAGACTCGAATCCTATGTGCAGCATTAGATTCCTAGGAAAATCAATCACTCTTCTGACATAAGCAATGGTAACTGGACCATGCTCTGATACCAACATTGTCACGACCCAATTTCATGAGCTGAGACCAGCGCTAGGGAATGGGAGTGATAGCTCCGAAACCCGTAGCAAGCCTCAAAACACATAATAATTTTTCGCAAAACATATACGTCATGCATGACAGACGTAAACACGTGTCATGCTGGAAACACATGCAAGGCATACATATCCTCTGGCAATCACAATATAAATCACGCAGCAAGCGTAAAACATTTAAAACTTTAAAATATTAAAGTTATATTTACAGAAAACCATATATTACAAGCTGACTTGCAAAAACACTTATCAACGGCAGCTCTAAGAGTAAAGTACTATTTATTTACATCTTTCAAAAATACAGACTTCTGGAAGTAGGATAGAATTTCGTTGCTTCAAAGCGTCTTTTACCTAAAAGGAAATCTGTGAGGGGTCAGTATATGGGAATATACTGATTGAGTTCGTACCTTTACTAATAAGTATTTAGTTAAATCATAAAGTAATGTCGTAGCATTCAAAACATATGCTGCCTAGTACAAGATTTGATTGATACCCTAATCCTCAAACATACTAATCATATACTGTCCAATCTAATCATTCATCTCAAGTTGTGAGTCCAACTCACTGATGGGTCCAACCCACTAGATACGGGGACTCCAGGTTACACCGTAACCGAGTTCTCACTCGTATCGAAATCATATATTCAACTTCGAATTTCATATTCATAATCAAACTCACAGCTGTATCAAATAAAAATTGGTGATCACGCAGTCCTATTGCCGCTCAATAGGTAGCACGTTCCATCAGATCAATACTGGTTTCAAATCAAGCGTATGTGCAAGTCATATAAAAATTTCGCATTTGTAAACATGCAATTCAAACATAAAGCAATATAAAGTAATTGCTTGAATAAATACTTTAAAAGCAAATCATATAAACTCACAGAAAATTGTTATCCAAAAATACGTCGGGGCTTAGAGACATCAAGCTTCCCGAACTCCTAGTCCAGCTGCTTCTTGACTCGCCGGATCTAAAACAAATTTTAAAAAACATTTGACTTGTATCAGAATCCTATTCTAAGATTGACTCTAGACTCGAGACACGATACGTTATACATTCATTAATCGTCGTGCTTCTCACGCATATCTCGTTAAACGATATCTAACTTGTTTACGGATCGTATATCTTTTCTAATTATATTCTCTTTTAACCTCATTAGGTTAACTATTAAAATCAATCGATACCTAATCGTTTTCAATCGATTTCCAACCTCGACACGCGTATACAACGGGCATTAAACAACCAAAACTCAGGGTTCGAGGGTCGGGGTTCACGTTTGGGCATAGGGGTGCACGATCGTTCGTGGGGGTGCACCATCGTGCACCTTGGTGGTGCACGGTCGTGTACCATGTATAGGTGCACGTTCGTGCACCCTTGATGGTGCATTTTCGTGCACCATATGTGCAATATCGTGCACGATCCCCCGGAATCGTTTTCCGGGGCTTCCGACCTGCGATATGCGTAAAAACGCTCCATACTCAACCAAAACGCATATTCTACACTCAAAACGCTATAAATCAATCCTATAATCGATAAAACGATAAAATCGTTTCGTGGCCTAAAACGTTGAATCGATATAACTCAAAATATATCCGTCTAAACGATAAAACGTCAAGCTTACCGTGATACGCCACTGAAATACGATCGTTTCGGGTTATTGAACGTCGGAAATGGACGAGAAACAGAAACTGCGCAACAAACCGTACGTTATCGCCGTTTAAGTGAAAAAGAAGAAGATGAAGGTTCTGGAAATTCCTTCATCTGAGGGAAATTATATAAATCTGGCTAATTTGCACTTTGGTCCTTGAAACTTTTCAAAAGTTCCAATTTAGTTCAAAACCTATCCGCGTCCAAATTTTAAACGATCTCCGATCGACTATAAACTTTTACCATAAATATTATACTCCCTATGTCCCAATAGAATTGTCCACTTTGCCTTTATCATACAGTTTAAGAAAAACAATTATTGTGTATAGATTTTATAAAATTTTACTGACTTTTCTTATAATACCCCTATTTAATATAGGATTCACATGCAATTTATTTTCACTCTATTAATTAGTGGATTTTAAATAGGGGTAATATAGGAAAATTGAGTGTAAAACTTAGTTACTTTTTGAAAGTGGACAAGAGTTTTGGGACAAAAAAATTTCTCAAAATGGACAACTCTATTGGGACGGAGGGAGTAAATTATTTCGCGAACTTTGGCGAAATAATTATCATCACGGGATTTATAAATTATTTTATATTAATTTTCGAAGTTATATTCCCGCTAATTGACTTATTATAATTTATTCTAAATTCCCGATATAACTAAATTAAATTCCCCTTTATTTAATTTATCGGAAACCTTGACAAGCGGTACGACTTAATTACCTTATAATATTTTGGGGTATTACAGTTTCACCTTTTTAGCGATTTAAGCCAAACGTTTACAAAATGTTACGAAACAAATCCAAACGTTTAACCTTTTTAGCAATTTATGCCAAACGTTTACAAACGTTTCCAAACAAATCCAAACGTTTCCCCATTTTAGCGATTTAAGCTAAACGTTTAAAACTTTATGAAACAAATCCAAACGTTTCACCTTTTAGAGATTTATGCCAAACGTTTACAAACGTTACGAAACAAATCCAAACGACTCACCTTTTTAGCGATTTAAGCCAAACGTTTACAAAGGTTATGAAACAAATCCAAACGTTTCACCTTTTTAGTATAAGCGAAACGTTTACAAATGTTACGAAACAAATCCAAGCGTTTCAATTTTTTAGCAATTTAATCCAAACGTTTACAAACCTTACGAAACAAATCCAAGCGTTTCAACTTTTTAGCAATGTAATATTCCGTAGAATTTTGATTTATTTTCTGTTAAATTTCCGGTAGCTTTCTGGTCGCTTTCGGTATAGTGGTTCGGTTTGTGGCTCAACCAAAAGGGTTTAACCACACCCTTTAAATCAGGTCTCAAAAGAGACCTTATTTTTAATTAGGTCTCGTACGACACAAGGTCTCGTACGAGAACTTTGTAATTCAGGCCTGGTCTCGTACGAGACCAGGATTCTCGAACGAGACCCAGCCTTAAATGGCTGAGTCTCGTTCAAGAAACTGAACAGCTCATTAAGAGCTTGACGTCTGGCCTTTCCATCTCGTTTTAACCTAGATTCTTACGGTATTTAAAAACGCTTTCTTAACAGAAACTCTTCTCCACACTTCACATAAACCCTAGCTGTCACCCTCTTGCTCGTTCTCTGAGAAACGAAGATGAAATCGTCATCCAAACTTGCTGCCCCGGTAAGTTGTGTTAATCCTTTGAATTCAATTTTATCTATAAACGGCATCTCTGTAATTTGAGTCGTTCTTGCTCGTTTCTAGATCGAAATTGATTCCGTTTGATCTCGGAGATTCTAGACTCACATATCTTCGATTCCTTATCTCTTTTTCGCAAAACGGTAAGTAATCGACCTCGTTTCAATCGCCGTACGGTTTACTGTTCTAAGTTTTGCATAATTTGTTCTTGATTTTGATAAGTTGCTGCCGATTACTCTTTCTCTCATTCGCCATGATCTTGTTAAATTTATGATTATAAATATCTTGGTATGTTTAGTCGTTAATGGTTTAAGCTTTCGGTTGTGGATTGAAGCCATCGTTTCGGACCCATCGACTATTGACGATTCTCGGTTTCGTTTGTTAATCAATTACCGTGTTGTAATACTAGGGTATATTGATTTAATCTTGATAAATTATGGTTTGTTAAAGGGTTATTAAGATTGTTATTTGAAAGTTGATAATTCATGTTCATATTCTGTATTTGATTTTTGAAGAAGAAAGTGTTGTGTTGGGCGGGGATTGTTTGATTCAAAAGGTAGGGGATGGCTAATTAGCCACTATGATCATCAAATGTGTTACTTTAATCAAATAAATACCTAGAGTTAAATTACCTTTTGTGTTGTTAATATTTGGTTTTCGTTATGATTATAAGTAATATGTTGAAAACGATAAGTATTTTTATAAACTTAGGTTAATATAATTACTCGGGTAATTATATTAGTTTTCGAATATCAAAGTGGCTAAATTACAATTTAGTCCCTGAACATTTTTGTAACTTAATTAAGTAAGTTTTTGATTAATAACTTATATTTTGTTTTTAATTATAAACAAAAGTATTAGTTTGATTTCGTATATCAAATTGGCTAAATTACAATTTAGCCCTTGAATATTTTTATAACTTAATTAAGCGGGTTTTTGGTTGGTAACGTTATATTGTGTTTTAATTATAAATAAAAGCAATTAATTTGATTACAAATATCAAATTGGCTAAAGTACAGTTTAGTCCCTAAATTGGATAAAGTATAATTTAGTCCCTAAACTTTTATAAACTTAAAATGGTTAAGTTTTGGTTGTGACTTGGGTTACTTGAGATTGAAGTTATTGAGTTCTGCTTTTAAAATGGATTATTATATTATCGAATTATTTTATAAATATAAACTTGGGTTTATATTTAATGAACGCTTTGAGTCGGGTTAGACTTGGGTCACCTGACAAGTGAGATTAGCTTGGTAGTTATTGGTAACTCGGCTAACCCACTATTTGGAAACTAATTACTATTTAAAGATTATTTAAATAATATTTTCTAAATGGATTTTAAAGCATGGACTCAATAGACTTGTATTAATTGAGCGTTTCTACCTATTGGGTAATTTTGTGTTGTTCTGGATTGTTCATTCCGACGTGTTATTTGTGCTAGTGCTATGCGGTGTCTAGTACTCTCTATAGTTAGGGTATGTTTTTAATAATTATTTTATTTGTCTAGACCCGTCTATTGTTCGTGCTTCAGAGGCGAACCAGGATTAGTTGCTTGCCGGTTATCACGTGAATTAGCAAGCAGTGAGTTTGTACTTACTATTTACCGCTTTATTAAGTAAATTGTTATTTTAGTATTAAATATATATACTGTACGTATATTTCGAACTGTTTTTATATTATGGCTCTTAGTTGGAACATGCTACCTAATGGGCATCATTAGGACTGCGTGCGCACCGGTAATGATCTAGGTAAGGTATATCTGGAAATGTGGTAACTCGGTGTGAGCATAGCTCTCGGGACCAAATAGATTAACTCGGTGTAGCACAGCTCTCGGGACTCTGGATATGGTAAGAGTGTGTTCAGTGGTAACTCGGTGTAGCTCAGCTCTCGGGACCAGGCCTATTGGATTATGTTTATTATTTAGAATTGTGGATTAAGGTTCCAACTATTATTCGTAATATCGTTATTAAATGTTTTAAACGGTTTTAATGGTTTTCCACTTGATAAATGTAAATAGTGGTATAAACTCATCTCAGTATATCTGACCCCGTTGTTTTCCCAATTTTTCCAAGGGTTATGATCTTAGGGAGTTTGGTGATCTCCGTATTTACTTTCCTCGGAGGTTTCATTTATTTTAGTAAAACTATCAAATTGTTTTATTCTTAGACCGCAGTAGTTGACTAGACGTCTTTATTTTATTCTAGATGTTTGTCGGATTGGTCCGACTGGATATATTGCTTTGGCATGTTTATACTGTTTACTCTGTTTAGTTTTATGCCATATTGGAGACTCGTAGTTGAACGAGTATTCATAATATTAAATGTTGAATATTATAACTGCTAGAATTAGGCTGAAGTCTCGGTTGCCCCCGAGCGTTGGTTTTCTTGCAGGTTTATTATAATTGTATGTTAACCGAAAGGCTATAGACGGGTTTTGGTACTATATTACCCATACCCTAGCGTCAGTCACGATTCATGAAAATGGGTCGTGACAAGCAATTTAAGCCAAACGTTTATAAACGTTACGAAACAAATCCAAGCATTTCAGTTTTTTAGCAATTGAAGCCAAACGTTTACAAACGTTTCGAAACAAATCCAAGCATTTCACCTTTTTAGCAATTTAAGCCAAACGTTTACAAACGTTACGAAACAAATCCAAGCGTTTCACCTTTTTAGCAATTTAAGCCAAACGTTTGCAAACGTTACGAAACAAATCCAAGCGTTTCACCTTTTTAGCAATTTAAGCCAAACGTTTACAAACGTTACTAAACAAATCCAAACGTTTCACCTTTTTAGAAATTTAAGCCGAACGTTTACAAACGTTACGAACAAATCCAAATGTTTCCCCATTTTATCGATTTAATCCAAAACGTTTAAAACGTTGCGAAAAAAATCCAAACATTACGTTTCATCTTTTCAGTGATTGAAGCAAAACGTTTACAAAAGTTACGAAACAAATCCAAACGTTTCACCTTTTTAGCGATTTAAGCCAAACTCTTACAAACATTACGAAACAAATACAAAAGTTTCACCTTTTTAGCGATTTAAGCCAAACGTTTACAAAGGTTATGAAACAACTCCAAATGTTTCACCTTTTTAGTAGTTTAAGCCAAACGTTTACAAACGTTACAAAACAAATCCAAGCATTTCACCTTTTTAGCATTTTAAGCAAAACGTTTACAAACGTTACAAAACAAATCCAAGTGTTTCACCTTTTTAGTGATTTAAGACAAAATTTTACAAACGCTACGAAACAAAACCAAACGTTTAAACGTTACGAAACAAATCCAAACGTTTCATATTTTTAGCGATTTAAGCCAAACCTTTACAAACATTACGAAACAAAACCAAGCGTTTCAACTTTTTAGAAATTTAAGCCAAACGTTTACAACCGTTACGAAAAATCCAAATGTTTCCCCATTTTAGCGATATAAGTCAAACGTTAAAACGTTACAAAACAAATCCAAACATTATGTTTCACCTTTTTAGCGATTTAAGCCAAACGTTTACAAACGTCACGAAACAAATACAAAAGTTTCATCTTTTTTGCGATTTAAGCCAAACGTTTACAAAGGTTATGAAACAACTCCAAATGTTTCACCTTTTTAGCAATTTAAGCCAAACGTTTACAAACATTACGAAACAAATCTAAGCATTTCACCTTTTTAGCGATTTAAGCCAAACATTTATAAACATTACGAAACAAAACTGAACGTTTAAAGGTTACGAAACAAATCCAAACATTTCACATTTTTGGCGATTTAAGACAAACCTTTACAAACATTACGAAAGAAATTAAAACGTTTCACCTTTTTGCCGATTTATGCCAAACGTTTACAAACGTTACGAAACAAATCCAAACGCTTCACATTTTTAGCAATTTAAGCCAAAGGTTTACAAATGTTACGAAACAAAAACCAAGTGTTTCACCTTTTTAGCAATTTAAGCCAAACGTTTACAAACGTAATGAAACAAATCTAAGAGTTTCACTTTTCAGAAATATAAGCCAAACGTTTACAAACGTTACGGAACAATTCTAAGCGTTTCACCTTTTTAGCAATTTAAGCCAAACATTTACAAACGTTACGAAACAAATCCAAGCGTTTCACCTTTTTAGCAATTTAAGCCAAACTTTATAAACGTTACGAAAGAAATCCAAACATTTAACCTTATTAGCGATTTAAGCCAAACATTTACAAACAGTACGAAACAAATAAAAAAGTTTCACCTTTTTAGCGATTTAAGCCAAATGTTTACAAACGCTACCAAACGTTTCACCTTTTGTGAAATTTAAGCAAAATGTTTACAAAGGTTACGAAAAAAATCCAAACGTTTCGCCTTTATAGCGATTTAAGCCAAACGTTTAAAACGTTACGAAACAAATTCAAACGTTACGAAACACCTTTTTAGTGATTTAACCCAAATGTTTACAAACGTTACGACACAAATTCAAGCGTTTCACCTTTTTAGAATTTTAAGCCAAACGTTTACAAAAGTTACGAAACAAATCCAAGCGTTTTACCTTTATAGCAATTTAAGTCAAATGTATACAAACGGTACGAAACAAATCCAAATGTTTTACCTTATTAGTGATTTAAACCGAACGTTTACACACGTTACGAAACAAAACCAAACGTCTCACCTTTTCAGTGATTTTAAGCCAAATGTTTAAAACGTTACGAAACAAATACAAACGTTTCACCTTTTTAGCGATTTAAGCCAAACGTTTACAAACGGTATGAAGCAAATCCAAACGTTTCACCTTTTTAGCAATTTACGCCAAACGTTTATAAACGTTACGAAACAATTCCAAAATTTTCACCTTTTTAGCAATTAAAGGCAAACGTTTATAAACGTTACGAAATAAATCCAAGCGTTTCAGCTTTTTAGGAATTTAAGACAAATGCTTACAAACGTTGTGAAACAAATCCAAACGTTTCGCCTTTTTAGCGATTTAAGTCAAACGTTTACAAACGCTAAGAAACAAATCCAAACGTTTCCCCATTTTAGCGATTTAAGCCAAACGTTTACAAACGTTACAAAACAAATCCAAACGTTTCCTCTTTTTAGCGATTTAAGCCAAACGTTTACAAACATTACGAAAAAAATCCAAACGTTTCACCTTGTTGCAATTTAAGCCAAACGTTTACAAATGTTACGAAAAAAAAACCAAACGTATAAAACGTTACGAAACAAATCCAAAAGTTTCTCATTTTTAGCGATGTAAGCCAAATATTTACAAACGTTACGAAACAAAACCAAGCCTTTCACTTTTTTTAGCAATTTAGGCAAAACGTTTACAAACGTTACGAAACAAATCCAAGCGTTTCACCTTTTTAACTATTTAAGCTAAACATTTACAAACGTTACTAAACAAATCCAAGCGGTTCACCTTTTAAGCAATTTAAGCCAAACGTTTACAAACATTACGAAATAAATCCAAACGTTTCATCTTTTTAGCTATTTAAGCCAAACGTTTACAAACTTTACGAAAAAAATCCAAATGTTTCACCTTTTCAGCGATTTAAGCCAAACGTTTACAAAGGTTATAATACAAATCCAAATGTTTTACCTTTTTAGTAATTTAAACGAAACATTTACAAACATTACGGAACAAATCCAAGCGTTTCACCCTTTTAGCAATTTAAGCCAAACGTTAACAAACGTTACGAAACAAATCCAAACGTTTCCCCTTTTTAGTGATTGAAGCCAAAACGTTTACAAATGTTACGAAACAAATCCAAACATTTCGAAATAAATTCAAACGTTTCACCTATTTAGCGATTTAAACCAAACGTTTACAAACGTATGAAACAAATACAAACGCTTCTCGTTATTAGCGATATAAGCCAAATGTATACAAACGTTACGAAACAAAACAAGGCGTTTCACCTTTTTTGCAATTTAAGCCAAACGTTTACAAACGCTACGAAACAAATCTAATCGTTTACCTTTTTAGCAGTTTTAGCCAAACTTTACAAACGTTACGAAATAAATCTTAACATTTCATCTTTTTAGCGATTTAAGCCAAACGTTTACAAACGGTACGAAACAAATCCAAAAGTTTCACCTTTTTAGCAATTTAAGCCAAACGTTTACAAATGCTACGAAACAAATCCAAACGTTTCCCTTTTTTTGCAATTTAAGCCAAACGTTTACAAAGGTTACGATAAAAATCCAATCGTTTCCCCTTTTTAGCTATTTAAGCCAAACGTTTACAAAGGTTATGAAACAAATCCAAATGTTTCACCTTTTTGGCAATTTAAGTCAAACATTTACAAAAGTTACGAAATAAATTCAAGCGTTTCACCTTTTTAGAAATTTAAGCCAAACGTTTACAAACGTTACAAAACAAATCCAAGTGTTTCACCTTTTTAGAAATTTAATCCAAATGTTTAAAAATATTACTAAACAAATTCAAACGTTTTACCTTTTTAGCGATTTAAACCGAACGTTTACAAACGGTACGAAACAAAACAAAACATTTCCCTTCTTTAGCGATTTTAGCCAAATGTTTACAAACGTTAGCAAACAAATTCAAATGTTTCCCCATTTTAGCGATTTAAGCCAGATATTTAAAACGTTACGAAACAAATCCAAACGTTTCATCTTTTTAGCGATTTAAGCCAAACGTTTACAAACGTTACGAAACAAATCCAAACGTTTCCCCTTTTTAGCGATTAAAGCCAAACGTTTACAAACGTTACGAAACAAATCCCATATTTTTAGCAATTTAAGCCAAACGTTTACAAAGGTTACGAAACAAAACCAAGCTGTAGACACCTATTTTTCGGACAGGTAAAAAGTGATAAGGAACTGAAGCGTCCAATGATGATTTCCAGAGAAATCTGTCCGGGTGACGAGCTTTTGATTTGCTTGATGGAATCTAAGCAGGTGTAATCTGTGCACAGCTGTAAACTTGGAGGATTTAAACGTAATTTGGCGTGAATAGCCCATAAAAATCTAAAGAGATTGTAATCTAAGTATAGAAATTGGACTAATTGCCATATCTTAGAAGTTTATTGGCGAATTTGCAAGTTTGACGGACTAAAATTGACCTTGACCAAACTCATAGGACCTTAGTAGCCTTTTTTAGCACTTTCAGGCACTAAAATAGACTTTTAGCACCTTTTTACTTAGCTAGCAAGTCAAAATACGAATTTAATTAATTAAATAGAGTTTCATGCTAATCTTAACACCTAATGACTTATCAATTAACAGTTTAAACCCTTGAAGACTCTAACCAAACCCTAAACCTAATTAACCACTATAAATATAGCCTTAAGCCAGCCTGGCTAAGGGTGGCACACAAACCCTAGAAATCAGACACGGTGGCACACAAACCCTAAGATTAACCAGTAGAATTCGTCCACCTCACACACACACACACACACACACACTAAATCCAGTCCTGAAAACACTAAACACGTGTTGATTCTCCAAGAACGCAAGCCCTGCACATATTCGAAGCTGGATTCCGCATCCACTTCGCTAGAAAACGAGCCAAGGACTCAGAACGGTATTTTTGAGGACCCTCAATATTGTTCTTTTGATTTTGCCATATTTTGCATGTATAATTATCATAATTGCTGTATTTGTGTACTTTAGGATGCATGTTTAGCCTATGATTGCTTATTTGCCATTAAATAGCCTTAATCAATCAATTCGATAATTTTAATAAACACCATAAAATTCGATGAAAAAGCATGTTGCTGTTTTTAATGTTCGATATCAGAAAACAATCAATTTAGAACTCTTAGAATTCTTGTTTCTATGAGATTTTAGCTAGTTTTGCCATGAAAACCCTAAAATCGTACTTGCTGCCCATAAAATATTTTTTCAAATATGATCTTTAAACACTTCGATTATGTGTTTTTTGGATTCCTTGTTCGATTTTATGCTGTCTTGACTACTTTGGCATGAAAAACGGAGTTAAAACGAGTAAGAACGAAGCAAAACAAAAACGACCAATAAACTGCCAACGAACCGCCGCCGCAGCCGCTGAAGTCGGCGGCACCGCCACGTCATACTGCCGGCGCCGGCACTCCAAGTTGGCGTCGTGTTCTTCCTTTTCTAGCTCCTAGACTTGCCTCCCAGATCTTCCAGACTTCGATCCAAACTTCCAGACGCGTTTCCTGGCCCATCAGGACTCCAAATCAGGCCAGTTTGAACCCAGACGTAGATAATTGAGTGTAGTTTAATATTCTGTACTGCAACGGGCCAGCCCCGATATAAAACAGACCCAGAAGTCCAAATATGTAACATAGTGTATAAACCGGGCCCACGAGCCCAAGGCCCAACAAACCAACAACTTCCAGAGCCGATTCCGGGCTAACCCAAACTCGGAATCGACTCCGAGACGCAAATCTCTCGTGATCTAACAAAAAGAAAATTCTGACCAGACCGATGGTAAAAACCCGCGCGAGTGCCAGGCACTAAAAGTCAACGAGGTTTAAAAGTATCTTTAACCTTGTATGTGTATCCAACTGCCCCTGAGCATGCTAGCACTGTTTACTGCTTTCCAAAAGCATCCAAATCCAATAATAACCGGTTAAAGGAGTAATCACTCAAAATTGGCCCATTAATGCAAATCCAAACGTTACGAACAAATCCAAATGTTTCCCCATTTTAGCGATATAAGCCAAAACGTTTAAAACGTTACGAAACAAATCCTAGCATTACGTTTCTCCTTTTTAGCGATTGAAGCCAAATGTTTACAAACGCTACGAAACAAATCCAAACATTTCACCTTTTTATCAATTTAAGCCAAACGTTTACAAACGTTACGAAACAAATACAAAAGTTTCACCTTTTTTGCGATTTAAGCCAAACGTTTACAAAGGTTATGAAACTACTTCAAATGTTTCACCTTTTTAGCAATTTAAGCCAAACGTTTACAAACGTTACAAAACAAATCCAAGCATTTCACCATTTTAGCATTTTAAGCCAAACATTTACAAACGTTACGAAACAAAACCAAGCGTTTCACCTTTTTAGCGATTTAAGCCAAACGTTTACAAACGTTACGAAACAAAACAAAACGTTTAAACGTTACGAAACAAATCCAAAAGTTTCACATTTTTAGCAATTTAAGCAAAACCTTTACAAAAATTACGAAACAAATCCAAACATTTCCCCTTTTTAGCGATTTATGCCAAACGTTTACAATCGTTACGAAAGAAATCAAAACGTTTCCCCTTTTTAGCAATTTAAGCCAAATGTTTACAAACGTTGCCCAACAAATCCTAACGTTTCATATTTTTAGCAATATAAGCCAAACGTTACGAAACAAAAATCAAGCGTTTCACCTTTTTAGCAATTTAAGCCAATCATTTACAAACGTAATGAAACAAATCAAAGAGTTTCACCTTTTTAGAAATTTAAGCCAAACGTTTACAAACCTTACGGAACAAATCTAAGCGTTTCACCTTTTTAGCAATTTAAGCCAAACGTTTACAAACGTTACGAAACAACTCCAAGCGTTTCCCTTTTTTAGCAGTTTAAGCCAAACTTTACAAACGTTACGAAAGAAATCCAAACATTCAACATTTTTAGCGATTTAAGGCAAACGTTTACAAACAGTACGAAACAAAACAAAAAGTTTCACTTTTTTAGTGATATAAGCCAAACGTTTACAAAGGTTATGAAAAAAATCCAAACATTTCACCTTTTTTGCAATTTAAGCCAAACGTTTACAAAGGTTATGAAAAAATCCAAACGTTTCCCTTTTTTAGCGATTTTAACCAAACGTTTACAATGGTTTATTTTGTTTCACTTTTTTAGCAATTTAAGCCAAACGTTTACAAACGTTACAAAAAAAATTCAAGCGTTTCACCTTTTTAGAAATTTAAACCAAATGTTAACAAACGTTATGATACATATCCAAGCGTTTCTGTAATACCCCGTGTTTTCAAACTTGTTTTTGTGCTCTGGTTGTCTCATTTGATTTGTGGAATAAACTCCGGTTTTAGTCTATCATCACTTGTGGGCCTTATATAAAAAAATCAACATTTGTTGTGTAATATTTAAAAAAAAAAAATAATGTTAAAATAAAATAATAATAATAATAATAATAATAATAATAATAATAATAATAATTATAATTATAATTATAATAAGTTGGAATTTTACCTTTTTATAAAAACCCTAGAATATTTATAGGTTATAAATACCTAAACCCTAGTCTCTTAAAGGAAATCAAATATATTGAAAATTTGAAAGAGTAAAAAAAAAAAGAGTCGCAGCCACTATCGTTGAATCTCTGATCATCTCCTAAGGTATCTTAATTTCCTCTCAATTATTTTATTTTGTTGTGCTCATCTCTTACTTTAACTGGTCTTTTGATTAAGTTTATTAATCATTGGAATTCGAAAGAAAACCAACATTGATATTGAACAAATGGCCTTAATGGTTTAGGCCATTACTGTTATAATCATGATGGATTTGAAATCATAGAATTAAGTAATATTTAGTACTAAGTAAGTAATAAATATTTGTTTTACTTAAGATTATGGTTTTGGTGGAACAATTTAGAATCTTGTACAAAAACCAATTTCTTTTGTTTTGCGTTGAACAATGCTCCTTTGATTTTTGTCCATTAATAATCATGTACAAGTAATCCTATAGAATAAGAGTTTGTTGTCCTTATGATTGTTAGTTTTCATGCTTGTAACTTGTTAATCGTTTAGTATGATTCTAAGTTTTGAATTTTCGGTGTTTGAATCTTGAATCGTTTGGTTTCATGTTTGGTTTTTGAGTTCTGTGTTCTTATGCTTCTGTTGGGTTGCAATTTCATGATATATTGTAGAAGGTGATTAGGTGGTGATGTATGATTGGCTATTAGGATTTGTTATTGGCTAAATGGTGACTTTGGTCACTGAATTCTTGTGTCTTAAATATATTGGTTCCTAAGCTTATCTTTTAACTATTTTTATTTGATTTCTGATTTAAATTTGCGAAATTGATTTCGACTTATTATTTACAATTTAAATAATATTATTATTTATAATTTGAAATTTAATTTGGGCATTAATATTTTAAATTTAAATTAATATTAATATAGTGTAAATGCGATTTTATAAATTGACTATATTAAATGGGAATTGGGGATTTCATTTAATTTGAAAGTTTGTCAAATTAGTTATAAATTGAAAAATTGAAATTGATGATTATTTTATAATCTAAATTTATATAATTACTCGGGTAATTATATTTGGTTTAAATATATTTTTGTTATGGCATTGTGGTTAAATTACAATTTATCCCTTGAACATTCTTAAATTTATTTGATTAGGTTATTGGTTATTAACTTATATTTTGTTTTGAATAATAAACAAAAATATTTATATTTAATTTCGGATATCAAATTGGCATAGAATTGGCTAAACTACAATTTAGCCCTTAAAAGTTTTTAAAACTTATTTAAAGTAAGTTTTTGGTTAGTAACTTTATATATATTTTGTTTTAATTATAAACAAAAGTAATAAATTTGATTTCATTTATCAAATTGGCTAAAGTACGATTTAATCCCTAAAAAGGCTAAAGTACAGTTGAGTCCCTAAACCTTTATGAACTTAAAATGGATAAGTTTTGTTGTAACTTGGGTTACTTGAGATTGAGGTTATTGAGTTCTGCTTTCAAAATGGATTATTATTTTATCGAATTACTTTATAAATATAAACTCGGGTTTATATTTAATAAACATTTTGAGTCGGGTTAGACTTGGGTCACCCGACAAGTGAGGTTAGCTTGGTAGTTATTGGTAACTCGATTAACTCACTATTTGGAAATTAATTATTATTTAAATATTTTTAAATAATATTTGTAAATTGGATTTTAAAGCGAGAACTCAATAGACTTGTATTAATTGAGCGTTTCTACCTATTGGGTATTTTTGTGTTACTTTGGATTGTTTATTCTCGACGTGTTAATTGTGCTAGTCCTATGTGGTGTCTAGTACTCTCTAGAGTTAGGGTCTGTTTTTAATAATTATTTTATTTCTCTAGACCCGTCTATTGTTCGTGCTCCAGAGGCGAACCAGGATTAGTTGCTTGCCGGTTATCACGTGGATTAGCAAGCAGTGAGTTTATATTTACTATTTACCGCTTTATTAAGTAAATTGTTATTTTAATATTAAATATATATACTGTATGTATATTTCGAACTGTTTTATATTATGGCTCTTAGTTGGAACGTGCTACCTAATGGGCATCATTAGGACTGCGTGCGCACCGGTATTGATCTGGGTAAGGTATATATGGAAATGTGGTAACTCGGTGTGAGCATAGCTCTCGGGACCAGGTAGAGTAACTCAGTGTAGCTCAGCTCTCGGGACTCTGGTATAAGTGTGGTCAGTGGTAACTCGGTGTAGCTCAGCTCTCGGGACCAGACCTATTGGATTTTGATTATTATTTAGAATTGTGGATTAGGGTTCCAACTATTATCTGTAATATCGTTATTAAATGTTTTAAACGTTTTAAGGGTTTTCCACTTAATAAATGTAAATAGTGGTATGAACTCATCTCAGTATATCTGACCCCGTTGTTTTCCCAATTTTTCCCAGGGTTATGATCTGAGAGAGCCTGGTGATCTCCGCATTTACTTTTCCTCGGAGGTTCCATTTATTTTGATAAACTGTCAAACTATTTTATTCTTAGACCGCAGTAGTTGACTAGACGTCTTTATTATTATTGCAGTTGTTTGTCGGATTAGTCTGACTAGTTATATTGTTCTGGCATGTTATATAATTATTTCGGGTTATTTATGTTATGCCTATTTTTAGACTCAGAATTGGATAAGCATGTTATATTAACTGTTGAATATTATAACTGCTAGTTTTAGGCTGAAGTCTCGGTTGCCCCCGAGCATTGGTTTTCTGCAGGTTTATGTGTTTATGAATTAAATGAAAGGCTAGCTACGGGTTTCGGTACTACATTACCCATACCCTAGCGCCGGTCGCGATTCATGAAAATGGGTCGTGACAAACTTGGTATCAGAGCTTTAGTTTCAAACCAAGGCCATTTGCTTGCTATGTGTTTACTCTGTTAAGTGTTATTCTGTCTTAGGAACTACTGCGGAATTAGGATTCGTGTCTTGTCTTTTAAAAAGTCATCATTTGTTTTCAAACTTTCAGCCTACATCCTATAGGTAATGTCTGTCAGTCTTTATTTGGTTTTGATACTATGTCTGACAATTAATTTCACTTGGATGTTAATTGCTGTGTTTTATCATGTTGAGATTATTTCACTTGGGTGATTATAATTGCTTTCGATTTCTCGGGAAATCATAGGTTGGTAAATTTTCCTAAAACTCATACTTGGGTATGATGTTGTTTGATAAAACTTGTCGTTTATGCCTAAAACGATTTAGAATATATGGTAATATTACAGTTATTTTATGTACTGCATTGAACTGCTTTTGCCTTGTTAATAAGCTACATCTTGGCTTTGGCCTCGATTGTTGATTTTAAATGTGATCGTATGTTGGGCATTAGCCTTGTTTTTCAATTAAAGAGATTTGGGGTTAAAACTTAAAACGTGTTGATGGTCATGCATTCTTTGACCACATGTCGTTTTAAAATTTTCATTGAGAATAATTGTTTTATCTGATTTGTGTGTAGACACAGAATCATAAGAAAAGTTTGGTTTTAAATTCTTAAAAAGTTTGATTTTTGGTTGAGTTACCAGTAATAAGAAATTCTTGTATTTTGAAATATTAAGTTTTGTTTGGTGTTAACAAGTGACGATTTCAAAATGATATTTTATGAGATGAGCCAATTGTTTTAATAATTTAACGTTGAAGTTATTTTATCATGTTGTAGTATGACAACATTTTAAATTTCTGGGATTTACGAAATGGCTGTTTGAAATCAAAGATTTCTAATTTGAGTTTTTAAATTACTGTTTAGCGGTTGGGTTACGTTGAGCTCCTAACTTTTAAGGGATGGAGATTTTATTAAAATATTTTTGGATGAAAAAAATATTTTGAATACGTTTTATAAACGTTTGATTTGGATTCGACTTGGGTCACCCAAATTTAAGAGTTGAGCTTGGTAGTTTTAATGACTCGGCTAACTCGATGATTTTATGGTTTGAGATGAGATACTTGGGTATCCGTTTAAAAGAAACTGATAAATAGAGAGACTTTTACAGGTAGTGATTTTGTTTTAACCGTGGGGCTCAACTAAATTTTTATTTTTATTGGAAGTTTTCGTATTTGACTTTAAGATTTCAAAATAAAAATTTTGAAGCGTTTTCTTGAGAGTTTAAATGTTACAAAATGATTTGCTACGAAAATTCAAGTTTGTTGTGGCACGTCTTGTTTTTGTCTTTTAAGTATGCTTAGGGTAAAAAAATTTTTGCTTAATGGCAACACTTAGGTGGTTTATGATTGTAGCAATCATGATATTTTTGGTTTTGATTTGCGTGGTATAGTTCGCTTACATGTTGAACTAAGTAATTTGTTTTGTTTCATCTATTCATGCGAAGTAGCACGTGGGATGATTTATTTCATGCGGTTATGGTAAATACCTGATTTTTGGTTTGTTTTGAGTCGAACTTTTATTCAGACCCTGTTTTGATATAGTATCGACTGGGGATAAGCTGGGTTGCCATTTTATTATTGGATCGAAAATCTTTAGGTTTCGATATCGAGGAAAATGATGGAAGTATTCCCTTGAATTGGCTGATGATTTCTGATTATCCTTTAATGGATATTAGAAACTCTGAAATGAGAAGATAGATCGGTGTATTAATACACTGGTGTTTCCATCAAGTCTGATGATGCGATGCGGGAGCTGGCGGTAAGTTTTATAGGAACATATTGATGTGCTATTTCTTTGGGAATAAGCTCAGTATATATTGAGGTTAGTGGGATATCTTATATGATATAGTTGTAATGAAGTTATTAGGATGAGTTGTCTTATAGCATCGAGTGTTGCTAGGTTGCAAGTAAGGAACTTGAGAAATATTTTGAGGTTATTGAGTGCACATCTCACAGAGTGTAACATCTAGCAAATATTTTATTGAGAAGTTGATTTCAAAGGTTGAATTGTTAAAATATTTGAAATATTTTCAACACGTAATTGTGCCCAGACATATCATGAACATGCATTTTTAATGTCACGAATAGGTTTGCATTGAACACTGAGTATGTTCACTAAATAAAAGATAAATTAATAATTGATACACGCATAATAGTACATGCATCACGTGCATAGAAATGATTAGGGTTAGATGCAACTCTTTGGGGATGAGAGCTGTCATCACCCTGGTGCATAATTATGAAAAATGAATTTTATCGATAAAGTGTTTTGAGATAGATATTTTGAAACGAACTCGCGAGTCACATTGTGATATATTTATTTATGAAGTTGTTGGATTTCAAATGATTTTGAAACTGTTACCGAAAGGTAGCTAGACAAATACTCTGTGATGATGATGATGGTTATTGGGTGTTTATGTCGTGAGATAATGGTCTGTAGAATCAGAATCTTGTGGTTATGAGTAAGATTAATTTTGAGGTTGCGTTCGAGATATAGTTGTGCCAAGTGTGGCGTATGGTTAGATTCAGATTAGGAAGTTTTCGTGATAATTTCCTATTAGTGATATAAGGATTGGTGGATTAAGGATATTGATTATGCTCATGTGTGTGCATACACTATTTTTTTTTAAAAGAAACTTTATCTTTTCAAATTTGAAATTGTCCAAGTATTTTGGTGTATTGATACAAAGGTATCTTTATAAACAAGAGATTTACATTGCTGATTTTACCTTTATGAGGAAATGGAGAAATTTTGTCAAAATTGATTCAAAAAGGGATACTAAATTTTCCATTTGAGCGATTTCTTCAAAATGTGTTTTTGTTTGAGAAAATTTAGAAGCGACTTAAAATTGTGGGATGTTTGAAACATCAATGTGTATTTTGAATACAGGGGATTTTGCCACAGATGGCTTTTAAAGTATAAACTATTCAAAAAGTGTTTTAACAAGTTTGATTTATGAGAACATAAATTGTGACAGTTAAATTGTTTCATAAATTTGCAAATATTTTTAAAAGTAAAGAGAAATTGTTGATTCAAAGTGTGAGTAAATTGAAAATTTTCAAGGGGTTACAAAACATATGGTTTTTCAACGGTAAACGCATTTTGAGTTTGAATGCAAAAGGAGGTGTAAGACGTAGAGTCTTTTAAACAGGGTGGAAAATTTTTGTTTATAAAATATTTTGTATTAAAGGATTTTATACCCCTAGAGGTTGGTTTTGAGCATAACTAACAATCTGGTCGGGTAAATTTATCGTAGTGATCTCTCGTTGTATACGAGGTTATAGTCATTGATTGAACAATAAATTTTGTGAATTTAAGTTTGATTTGGATATATGAGCGAGGTGATTTGAGAATCGAGGTTCGTGGTTAATAGGTTTCGACAGCCAAGATTGGTTGGTCGATTTTGTTGGTTGATGGTATTATTGCAATGTTTGTATATCGTTCTAATCATGCTGAACCCTTGGTGTGGGAGACAAAATCTTTAAGTTATGAGATGTAGTTGATGCCCAGTTTAGTTGTGGCGTTATGTTTCTGAATAATAGGAAGAATTATTATGATTGATATTGTTTATCAGTGATCTAGAAATTTTTGTTGTCATGAGAGAAGTTCGCTTTTCTTTGAATTGCGATATGAGTTTTTGTTTTGTGATTCGCAAGTTAATAGTATTCTTGAGTTGATGTTAGTCGTCGGACTGGATGATTCTAGTAGTGTTGTATTGTGATATTGAGGTCTTATAATTGTTAAGGTTCGAGCTGGTTTTGGAAGCCAGTCCGGTAAAGAGTAATTGTGATTCTCACTTGGAATTTTGTTGTTTTGTTTTTCACATTGTGTGATCGAGTAGTCTTCGGAACACCGAGTTGTTAGAATCAGAATTTTGCGCATATGTATATTATGACGGTTATAGTGCGAATCAATTTCAGATTTAAATTCGATGTCGAATTTTCTTAGGTTGGGGAGAATGTAATACCCCATATGGCTTCGGCGTGTTTCATTTTGTGTTGATCTTCTCTTGGTGGAAATTTTGATTAGAGTTACAATTGAAAGAGATTTGAGGTTCGTTCTTGGTTATACTAAGTATATATTTCAGTCGAGGTTTTGTGGGAGATATTGTATTCCCTTGTTGATTTCACCTAGAAAGAACATTATCATTTCATGTTAAGTTGAAGTTGGTATTGATACTTTGGTGAACTTTTGAGATTGTTTATTGTATGAGTGGTAGTGTTGAGTTATCGTTGAGGAACAACTGTTGAGTTTTGCTTACGCAAATGCATTGGTCGTTGAGTATGGAATACCTTTGATTACAGTTGGGTTGGTTTCTTGGTTGAGGACTGTTCTTACTAGATAGAGTTATTTTGCAGTATTATTGAAAATGATGTTCTTGTTTAAGTTGGGTATCTTGTCGATGCATTTTTACATTGGTTATGTGCGTTTTGTTCAGCTTGGCGTGTAGCTTCATGTTATGTTGTACGTCAGTTGTTTTTGTTTTAAATTCGAGGACGAATTTTTAATAAGTTGGGAAGAATGTAATACCCCGTGTTTTCAAACTTGTTTTTGTGCTCTGGTTGTCTCATTTGATTTGTGGAATAAACTCCGGTTTTAGTCTATCATCACTTGTGGGCCTTATATAAAAAAATCAACATTTGTTGTGTAATATTTAAAAAAAATAAATAATAATAATGTTAAAATAAAATAATAATAATAATAATAATAATAATTATAATTATAATAAGTTGGAATTTTACCTTTTTATAAAAACCCTAGAATATTTATAGGTTATAAATACCTAACCCCTAGTCTCTTAAAGGAAATCAAATATATTGAAAATTTGAAAGAGTAAAAAAAAAAAAAGAGTCGCAGCCACTATCGTTGAATCTCTGATCATCTCCTAAGGTATCTTAATTTCCTCTCAATTATTTTATTTTGTTGTGCTCATCTCTTACTTTAACTGGTCTTTTGATTAAGTTTATTAATCATTGGAATTCAAAAGAAAACCAACATTGATATTGAACAAATGGCCTTAATGGTTTAGGCCATTACTGTTATAATCATGATGGATTTGAAATCATAGAATTAAGTAATATTTAGTACTAAGTAAGTAATAAATATTTGTTTTACTTAAGATTATGGTTTTGGTGGAACAATTTAGAATCGTGTACAAAAACCAATTTCTTTTGTTTTGCGTTGAGCAATGCTCCTTTGATTTTTGTCCATTAATAATCATGTACAAGTAATCCTATAGAATAAGAGTTTGTTGTCCTTATGATTGTTAGTTTTCATGCTTGTAACTTGTTAATCGTTTAGTATGATTCTAAGTTTTGAATTTTCGGTGTTTGAATCTTGAATCGTTTGGTTTCATGTTTGGTTTTTGAGTTCTGTGTTCTTATGCTTCTGTTGGGTTGCAATTTCATGATATATTGTAGAAGGTGATTAGGTGGTGATGTATGATTGGCTATTAGGATTTGTTATTGGCTAAATGGTGACTTTGGTCACTGAATTCTTGTGTCTTAAATATATTGGTTCCTAAGCTTATCTTTTAACTATTTTTATTTGATTTCTGATTTAAATTTGCGAAATTGATTTCGACTTATTATTTACAATTTAAATAATATTATTATTTATAATTTGAAATTTAATTTGGGCATTAATATTTTAAATTTAAATTAATATTAATATAGTGTAAATGCGATTTTATAAATTGACTATATTAAATGGGAATTGGGGATTTCATTTAATTTGAAAGTTTGTCAAATTAGTTATAAATTGAAAAATTGAAATTGATGATTATTTTATAATCTAAATTTATATAATTACTCGGGTAATTATATTTGGTTTAAATATATTTTTGTTATGGCATTGTGGTTAAATTACAATTTAGCCCTTGAACATTCTTAAATTTATTTGATTAGGTTATTGGTTATTAACTTATATTTTGTTTTGAATAATAAACAAAAATATTTATATTTAATTTCGGATATCAAATTGGCATAGAATTGGCTAAACTACAATTTAGCCCTTAAACGTTTTTAAAACTTATTTAAAGTAAGTTTTTGGTTAGTAACTTTATATATATTTTGTTTTAATTATAAACAAAAGTAATAAATTTGATTTCATTTATCAAATTGGCTAAAGTACGATTTAATCCCTAAAAAGGCTAAAGTACAGTTGAGTCCCTAAACCTTTATGAACTTAAAATGGATAAGTTTTGTTGTAACTTGGGTTACTTGAGATTGAGGTTATTGAGTTCTGCTTTCAAAATGGATTATTATTTTATCGAATTACTTTATAAATATAAACTCGGGTTTATATTTAATAAACATTTTGAGTCGGGTTAGACTTGGGTCACCCGACAAGTGAGGTTAGCTTGGTAGTTATTGGTAACTCGATTAACTCACTATTTGGAAATTAATTATTATTTAAATATTTTTAAATAATATTTGTAAATTGGATTTTAAAGCGAGAACTCAATAGACTTGTATTAATTGAGCGTTTCTACCTATTGGGTATTTTTGTGTTACTTTGGATTGTTTATTCTCGACGTGTTAATTGTGCTAGTCCTATGTGGTGTCTAGTACTCTCTAGAGTTAGGGTCTGTTTTTAATAATTATTTTATTTCTCTAGACCCGTCTATTGTTCGTGCTCCAGAGGCGAACCAGGATTAGTTGCTTGCCGGTTATCACGTGGATTAGCAAGCAGTGAGTTTATATTTACTATTTACCGTTTTATTAAGTAAATTGTTATTTTAATATTAAATATATATACTGTACGTATATTTCGAACTGTTTTATATTATGGCTCTTAGTTGGAACGTGCTACCTAATGGGCATCATTAGGACTGCGTGCGCACCGGTATTGATCTGGGTAAGGTATATATGGAAATGTGGTAACTCGGTGTGAGCATAGCTCTCGGGACCAGGTAGAGTAACTCGGTGTAGCTCAGCTCTCGGGACTCTGGTATAAGTGTGGTCAGTGGTAACTCGGTGTAGCTCAGCTCTCGGGACCAGACCTATTGGATTTTGATTATTATTTAGAATTGTGGATTAGGGTTCCAACTATTATCTGTAATATCGTTATTAAATGTTTTAAACGTTTTAAGGGTTTTCCACTTAATAAATGTAAATAGTGGTATGAACTATTCTCAGTATATCTGACCCCGTTGTTTTCCCAATTTTTCCCAGGGTTATGATCTGAGAGAGCCTGGTGATCTCCGCATTTACTTTTCCTCGGAGGTTCCATTTATTTTGATAAACTGTCAAACTATTTTATTCTTAGACCGCAGTAGTTGACTAGACGTCTTTATTATTATTGCAGTTGTTTGTCGGATTAGTCTGACTTATATTGTTCTGGCATGTTATATAATTATTTCGGGTTATTTATGTTATGCCTATTTTTAGACTCAGAATTGGATAAGCATGTTATATTAACTGTTGAATATTATAACTGCTAGTTTTAGGCTGAAGTCTCGGTTGCCCCCGAGCATTGGTTTTCTGCAGGTTTATGTGTTTATGAATTAAATGAAAGGCTAGCTACGGGTTTCGGTACTACATTACCCATACCCTAGCGCCGGTCGCGATTCATGAAAATGGGTCGTGACAGTTTCACCTTTTTTGCAATTTAAGCCAAACATTTGCAAACGTGACGAAAAAAATCCAAACATTTTACTTTTTTAGCGATTTAAACTGAATATTTACAAACGTTACGAAACAAATTCAAACGTTTCACCTTTTTAGCGATTTTAGCCAAACCTTTACAAACTTTAGCAAACAAATTCAAACGTTTCCCCATTTTAGCGATTTAAGCCAAATGATTAAAACGTTATGAAACAAATCCAAACGTTTCACCTTTTTAGCGATTTAAGCCAAACCTTTACAAATGGTACGAAACATATCCAAACGTTTCGCCTTTTTAGCGATTAAAGCCAAACGTTTACAAAAGTTACAAAATAAATCCAAACGTTTCATATTTTTGGCAATTTAAGCCAAACGTTTACAAAAGTTACGAAACAAAACAAAGCGTTTCACCTTTTTAGCGATTGAAGCAAAACGTTTACAAACGTTACAAAACAAATCCAAACGTTTCACCTTTTTAGTGATTTAAGCCAAACGTTTACAAACATTACGAAACAAATACATGAGTTTCACCTTTTTTAGTGATTTAAGCCACACGTTTACAAAGGTTATTAAACAACACCAAATGTCTCCCCATTTTCGCGATTTAAGCCAAATGTTTACAAACGTTGTGAAACAAATCCAAACGTTTCACCTTTTTAGCTATTTAACCCAAACATTTTACAATCTTTACAAAAAAATCCAAAGGTTTCGCCTTTTTAGCGATTTAAGCCAAACGTTTACAAACGCTGAGAAACAAATTCAAACGTTTCCCCATTTTAGCGATTTAAGCCAAACGTTTACAAACGTTACAAAACAAATCCAAATGTTTCCTCTGTTTAGCGATTTAAGCCAAACGTTTACAACATTACGAAACAAATCCAAACATTTCACCTTTTAGAAATTTAAGCCAAACGTTTACAAATGTCACGAAACTAATCCAAACGTTTCCCCTTTTTAGTGATTGAAGCCAAAACGTTTACAAATGTTACGAAACAATTCCAAACGTTTCGAAACAATTTCAAACGTTTCACCTTTTTAGCGATTTAAACCAAACGTTTGCAAACATATGAAACAAATACAAATGTTTCTCATTTTTAGCGATGTAAGCCAAATGTTTACAAACGTTACGAAACAAAACCAAGCGTTTCACCTGTTTAGCAATTTAATCCAAACGTTAACAAACGTTACGAAACAAATCCAAGCATTTCACCTTTTTAGCAATTTAAGCCAAACTTTACAAATGTTACGGAACAAATCTAAACATTTCACCTTTTTAGCGACGTAAGCGTAACGTTTACAAACGGTACGAAGGAAACCCAAAAGCATCACCTTTTTGGCGATTTAAGCCAAACGTTTACAAACGCTACGAAACAAATCCAAAGATTTCACCTTTTTTGCAATTTAAGTCAAACGTTTACAAAGGTTACGAAAAAAATCCAATCGTTTTCCCTTTTTAGATATTTAAGCCAAACGTTTACAAAGGTTATGAAACAAATCCAAATGTTTCACCTTTTTAGCAATTTTAGCCAAACGTTTGCAAACATTACAAAACAAATTCAAGCGTTTCACCTTTTTAGAAATATAAGCGAAACGTTTACAAACGTTGCAAAACAAATCCAATTGTTTCACCTTTTTAGCAATTTAATCCAAACGTTTACAAACGTTACGAAACAAATCAAAACGTTTTACCTTTTTAGCGATTTAAACCGAACGTTTACAAACGTTACGAAACTAATTCAAACGTTTCACCTTTTTAGCGATTTTAGCCAAACGTTTACAAACGTTAGCAAACAAATTCAAACGTTTTCCTATTTTAGCGATTTAAGCCAAATGTTTAAAACTTTACGAAACGAATCCAAACGTTTCACCTTTTTAGCGATTTAAGCCAAACGTTTACAAACAGTACGAAACAAATCCAAACGTTTCTCCTTTTTAGCGATTGAAACCAAACGTTTACAAACGTTACAAAATAAATCCAAACATTTGATATTTTTAGCAATTTAAGCCAAACATTTACAAACGTTACGAAACAAAACCTAGCGTTTCACCTTTTTAGCAATTTAAACCAAACGTTTACAAACGTTACGAAACAAATCCAAGCGTTTCCACCTTTTTAGCAATTTTAGCCAAACGTTTTCTAACATAACTAAACAAATCCAAACGTTTCACCTTTTTAGCGATTTAAGCCAAACGTTTACAAACGGTACGAAACAAATCCAAACGTTTCCCCTTTTTAGCGATTTAAGCCAAACGTTTATTAACGCTACGAAACGAATCCAAATTTTCACATTTTTAGCAATTTAAGCCAAACGTTTACAAACGTTACGAAACAAATCCAAGCGTTTCTCCTTTTTAGAAATTTAAGCCAAACATATACAAATGTTACGAAACAAATTAAAGTGTTTCTCCTTTTTAGCAATTTAAGCTGTCACGACCCATTTTCATGAATCGGGACCGACGCTAGGGTATGGGTAATGTAGTACCAAAACTCGTAGCTAGCATTTCAATTAACATACAAACACATAAACCTGCAGAAAACCAATGCTCGGGGGCAACCGAGACTTCAGCCTAAATCTAGCAGTTATAATATTCAACATTTAAAATAACATGCTTTCCAATAATGTTATAAAATAGGCATAACATAAATAATCCGGAATAATCATATATCTTGCCAGAACAATAAAAATTCAGTCAGACCAATCTGATAACAACTAGAATAAAATAAAGACTTCTAGTTACTACTGCGGTCTAAGAATAAAACAGTTTTACAGTTTATCAAAAATAAATGGAACCTCCGAGGAAAAGTAAATGCGGAGATCACCAGGCTCTCTCAGATCATAACCCTGGGAAAAATTGGGAAAACAACGAGGTTAGATATAATGAGATGAGTTTATACCACTATCTACATTTATTAAGTGGAAAACCTTTAAAACCGTTTAAAACATTTAATAACGATATTACGAATAATAGTTGGAACCCTAATCCACAATTCTAAATAATAAATATAATCCAATAGGCCTGGTCCCGAGAGCTGAGCTACTCCGAGTTACCACTGACCATACTTTTCCATATCCAGAGTCCCGAGAGCTGTGCTACACCGAGTTACTCTATTTGGTCCCGAGAGCTATGCTCACACCGAGTTACCACATTTCCATAAATACCTTACCCAGATCATTACCGATGCGCACGCAGTCCTAATGATGCCCATTAGGTAGCATGTTCCAACTAAGAGTCATAATATAAAAACAGTTCGCAATGTATGTACAGTATATATATTTAATATTAAAATAACAATTTACTTAATAAAGTGGTAAATAGTAAGTACAAACTCACTGCTTGCTAATCCACGTGATAACCGGCCAACAACTAATCCTGGTTCGCCTCTGAAGCACGAACAGTAGACGGGTCAAGACAAATAAAATAATTATTAAAAACAGACCCTAACTCTAGAGAGTACTATACACCACATAGGACTAGCACAAATAACACGTCGGAATTTAATAATCTGGAACAACACAAAAAAATACCCAAAAGGTAACAATGTACAATTATTACAAGTCTATTGAGTTCTCGCTTAAAATCCGATTTACAAATATTATTTAATAATCTTTATATAATAATTGATTTCCAAATAGTGGGTTAGCCGAGTTATCAATAACTACCAAGTTAACCTCACTTGTCGGGTGACCCAAGTCTAACCCAACTTCAAACGTTTATCAAATATAACCCGAGTTTATATTTATAAGATAATTCGATAAGATAATAATCCATTTTAAAAGCGGAACTCAATAACTTCAATTCCAAGTAACCCAAGTTACAACTATAACTTTAGCCATTCTAAATTATAAAAGTTTAGGGACTAAACTGTACTTTAACCAATTAGGGACTAAACTGTACTTTAGCCAATTAGGAATTAAACTGTACTTTAGACAATTAGATATCCGAAATCAAATAAATTACTTTTGTTTATAATTAAAACAAAGTATAAGGTTACAACCAAAAACTTAATTAAATAAGTTATAAAGATATTCAAGGCTAAATTGTAATTTAGCCAATTCCATGCCAAATTGATATTCGAAATTAAATATAAATATCTTTGTTTACTATTCAAAACAAAATATAAGTTAATACCCAATAACTCAATCAATTAAATTTAAAAAAACGTTCAGGGGTTAAATTGTAATTTAGCCACTTAGGTATTCGAAAATAAAATATATATACCCGAGTATTTATATTAACCTAAGTTTGTAAAACACTTATAATTTATTAATTTATAATCAAAGCGGGAATTGAAAGTTATTATTATTAAAACAATTCAATTGGTAAATAACTAGAAGGATTTCATTGATTTAACCAAACAACTTAAATAACCAAAATGGTTATTAAGCCATCTTCTTCACTTTAAAAAACATGCTTTTCCCTCCATTCATTTAAGTTACAGGTTTATGAACCCTTAAACCTTAGGCTATCAAGACTTCATATTAACCCCTCAACATGAATCAATCAATATCCTAATCATCTAATAGAACCCATCAACAAAAGCATGAAGATCAAGTAATGGCAGTGAATCAAAATCAAGCGATGTTAACTGTACTACGATCTAACACTACGGTACAACGCAATTCAAACAAAACAGTTAACCCAATAAACTAAGGATGCTAATAATCACCTAGGTTACCAGTTCATGGCTCAAGGCAAAGAAATTATAAACGGCAGTAACCAAAAATCTCAAGAACAGTTAAAGCAATTCCAAGAACGAAAACCGTACGACGAATGGAACGAAATTGATTGCGTACCTTTCAACAAAAACTAGATAGGGGAACGTAGAGAATCGAGTCTACAATCTCAGGGATCAAACGATTCTGATTTTGATCAAGAAACGAAGGAGAACGATCAACATTACGTAATGCCGTTCAAACGTTAAAACTGAAATTCAATGAGTTAAAGAAGCTTACCGGATCAGCAACTTTGAATGACGATATCAGCTTCGTTTCTTAGAGAACGAGCAAGAGGATGACGGCTAGGGTTTATTTGCAGTGTGGTGAAGATTTTCTGTTTAGAAAACGTCCTTAAATATCGAAAGGATTTAGGTTAAAAATAGGCTTGAAGGTAGGCGGGTGATAAGCTCAATGAGCTCACCAATTTCTTGAACGAGACTCAGCCATTTAAGGCTGGGTCTCGTTCAAAATTCTTGGTCTCGAACGAGACCAGGCTTTTGAAACATAGGTCTCATACGAGACCTTGTGTCTCGTACGAGAATTAAGTAATTTTCCTTTTAAAAAAAAAATATTAAATGGTTGAACCACAAAATCAACCCACTCACGAACCAACATGAACCAGACCATTAACTCCGATTTTACTTCAAAACGATCGGAAAATTTGTCGGAAAAACGCTGAAAATTTACGGGGTATTACATTCTCCCCAACTAATTAAAAATTCGTCCTCGAATTTAACACGATAAGAAATTAACAATAGTAAAACACGTAACCCAATAAAACTCATAAAAATCACATAAAATCGGAATATCGTACCTCACGGAAAAAGAAAAGGATAGCGATTCTGCATATCCGACTCGGTCTCCCAAGTGCACTCCTCCATAGAATTGTTGCGCCAGAGAACTTTGACCATCGGAATCTCCTTGTTCCGTAATTTACGCACTTGCGTATCAACAACCTCAACTGGTTGTTCCTCATACAACAACTCTTGGTCAATCTCAACACTCTGAGGCACAATCACGTGCGAAGGATCAGAAATGCACTTCCTCAACATAGACACATGAAATACAGGATGCACTAAAGACATGTCTGGCGGCAGAACCAGACGATAAGCCACAGCTCCAATCCTCTCTGAAATCTCATAAGGACCAATATACCTCGGTGCCAACTTTCCCTTGACACCAAAACGAACCACGCCTTTCATAGGCGAAACCCGAAGAAACACGAAATCACCAACATGAAACTCAATGTCTTTCCTTTTCGGATCAGCATAACTCTTATGCCGACTAAAAGCAGTCTCTAGCCTCCGTTTCTGCTCCCGAGAGTTTACGCTTTCCAACCTCCTCCCAACAGATAGGAGATCTACACTTGCGCCTGTACAAAGCCTCATACGGCGCCATCTTGATACTCGCGTGGTAACTGTTGTTGTAAGAAAACTCAATCAACGAAAAATGAGCATCCCAGAAAACTCGATATTAAGCCTAAGTTTATAATTTAGGGATTTGATATTAAGCCTACGTTTATGGATTAAACGTACAAGTAACTCGACTAAGTAACTGACGTATTGACGAGGTATCAGGCCAATGAGCTGGAATAGCTATAAGATCAAACGATGCGTGGAACCTGCGTGATCGGGTGACGATAATGCAGTTTTGGATAGCGGTCACTGTGAGTGGCAATTTACTTTCGCGTATTATTATAGTTAAAGTTATTTTCATATATTATGAATATTATTATCAAAACATCACATTTATATGATTTGTTCGTATAAGATGTTATGTTCGGTGAATTTGATTATATGAATGCTGTTATATTCATTGTTCTGAATATGAATATCTAGTGTGCGATCCGAAGAAACCAACTACCTATTGGGTGTCAATAGGCTGTGTGATCACCAGTATTTGAGTCAGTCTAGCGTGTTTAGATTGTCTATGAGATTATGAGATGCGCATATGATATGAATGCGATACGCGTGAGAACTCGGTTACGGTGTAATCTGAGCCCCGTATCTAGTGGGTTGGAACCACCGGTGAGTTGGACTCACACTTTGAGATTAAGAGATTGGTCGCGGCTGACGAGGTTGAGTGTGAACACTCCCGGGTCGGACCATTTGGATTAGTTTGAGTCGAATATTCGGAATAAGATAAGTCCAGAGTTTAAGATTAGGGTTTCGGTCGGATCTGCTATTCACGAATATTATGTTATTTTCATATCATATCGAGATATATATATATGTTTGAGTATGCGATGTGTATTTTGATAATACCGATAATAAGTTGCATACTCACTCAGTATTTTCCCAAATACTGACCCCTCACTCTGATGTTTGCAGGTATTAGAAGTCGGATCAGACAAGCCATCTCCGTTGTGCCAGAAGTAATTGGACTTGCACAAGTATGAATTCCTAGAGCTGCAGTAGTCAGTAGGTGTCTATATTAGATGGATGAATTGATTTCAAATAATTAGCTTTGAATGTAAACTCCAATGTGATATTTTAATATCTATCATTAGACTATTTAAAAGAGTTTTCTGAAAACGTTTTATATACAATATTATATTTTTAAATGCGAAAAATTATTATTGGTTTTAGGCTTGCTACGGGTTTTGGAGCTACCACTCCCATTCCCTAGCGCCGGTATCGGCTTTATAATTTGGGTCGTGGCAATTGTGGTATCAGAGCGGTTGGTCCAGTTACCTCTGCTAAGCTGCGTTTGTCGGCTAAGTAACCTAGGAAACTACTGCAGCTATAGAGTTGGGGGTTTGTCTGATCCAAGTCGTTAGTGTGATTTGATTTGAGATAAGTATGATAAGTTAATTTGTGAAATGCTTACTTGTTTCTTGTGACACGTATATACGAGATATATACGTATATATTGTTTTGATGAGACATGCATATATGATATGCATTTGAGATGAAGCTTCTAGGAGAAGTATTGCCTCCTATGAATAGAATATATTGAGATAATTGCAATTTGATGATATGTATGTATGTATGTGTGTTTAGCATCTTATAAAGTGAGAAATGTTATAGGATTCGATCGATCGAAATTTTAGAAAGAGTGTGAAGAAGGAATGCAAAGTTGTAGAATTTGAAGAACTTTCAAGGTACAGAGTTTAAAGGTCTAGAGAACTTACCAAACTTAAAGTTTATAATTTGTTAAGTTATTTGTTTAACGATTCTGAAAGCATAATTGTGCCTAGACCCGATACAGAAATACATGATTGCCACGACATTGATAGAAATGCATCACTACATACATCAATACATGCATTAATAGGACATGCATCATATGCATTATGTTCAGACGAAGAGGTGAGATATGGCAACTCATTGGGGATGAGAGACGTCATCACCCTAGTGCATAATTCTGCTAAGATTTAAATGAAATTTTCAAATGGGTCGTTTTATTTGAAAAAGTTTTCAAGAGTTTTGTTTTTAGTGTGAGTATACCTAGACCAGAACTCTGTGACGGAAGTGAAATGCTCGCGAGAAAGCTGTGATCAAGGCTACAAGGCGAATGAATATATATAATTGTGAGAACATAAGATTTGTGTCTTTAGCTAACGAACTTAGCAGACTAGTATATGACTAAATGGTAGATATGTTTGGATAGTAAAGCATATCTGATTAATGACATATAGAATATGTGTATTATGTTTGATACTCTTGATGTTTGATTAAGTCCATGTGAGTGGAATGCTCGCAAGACTTAAGTTACGATACATAATCAAGAAAATCTAGGGGACACTGATTTTCTTGAATCCGGTCAACATAGATACTTATAGCTACACTAGTAATATGTGTGTGACATATACAACGCGAGTATATGTTTTGATAATTTTCTAAGTCTACGATGAGTTAGAACACTCAGGAGACTTGCAATAAGAGACGTAATCATAGAAGGCCGAAAGGAAGGAGATGTTCCTAAAGTCCAACGAACATGGACAGCGATTAATCGTGACAATTAATAAGTGTTATATTTTAAGGAATTTATCAGTATTCCTTTATATAATCGCTATTTATGAGCAAAGGACTGCGCAAACGCGTGCTGTTACACAACAAGGGTATGAGGCGCGAGAAGAAGGTCGAGGTAACAGAAGCGAATGTAACACATCTCATTTGACCGGTAAAGGCCAGAAACGAGATGAAGGTCAATAGGAACCTAGCAAGATAAAGTGGGAATACACAGGCATCGGGAGTGCCGCAGTAATTCAACGTTGTTATGAATCAGTTAGCCGTAAAAGCAACTGATATATGGAATTGTGTGCCAATAATAGGACGATAGATACAAAGATAGTATTGACGTGAAGAAAGGAACACCTATAGAGGTTAATAGTAATATACATAAGTTAAGGCTAAAAGAGTCTAACGGATCAAGTAGTATGCTAGATCCTTTAGGAGAAATATAATAAAATGCTCGTACATACTGAGCGGATGAAAGACAAACAGTATTGTCGAATTATGGTGTCGATGAAAGATTCAACCCATGATTGGTTTCGACAAGCAATTAGAGCAGTGATAGACCAAATAATATAAACTAAGTTTGTGACCCGACTTAGGGAATTCTTTCTACCATTAGTTCTGGTTAAGGATAATCAGGAAAGATCAAGGTACTTAGATCAGAAGATATGATGAAAATAAGTAATTGAAGTATACGATAGGAAAGATCGAGAATTAAATAACAAGAACTGCAATCGGTGGATTAAGAGTTGAAACTTCCACCTCAAGGTATCAATTAAGAAACAGAATAATAAACTGTGAGAGGTACAAAAGCAATGAATGCTTGTGAAATATTAAATCTTAAACTTCAAGTTAGGTCAAATAAAGAGTAAAGTGTATAATGTGATCACTATAGGAAATTGATTATGATCCTTAAAGGATTAAGAGGTGATAGACACGATCAAACTTTTTTGATATATTCCCATAAGAAGATCCTCAGGAAGAGGACTTCGGGGAAGAAGAGTTATTAGACGAATCCGATGTCAAGGAGTACCAGAATAAGCATTTCTGGTCCAGTATATGAAAATATCGCAATCTGAATGAGGATGCAGAGATAGCCAACGGTCAGGTATAATTAGCTCTGAATCACGTTGGGAGGCAAATGTGCTCCTTTTCATGAAGAACGTTACCAGTGGGACTGTATTCCACTGACTTTCTACATATAGTAAAGGGAGTACTAGAGGTACATGACATATTTGATACGATATGAAAATTCAAAGGTAGATTATGGATAATAGGAGATCAGTTAAAGTAATCAGTGTTAAAAAAGTACGGATAACCTGCGTATGACGCAAGGAACTCAATAGGAATGATCCAGGAAAAGAAAAAGAGAAAAGTCATGTGGAGAATTGACAAGGAAATTAGAGGAATGGAAATCTATGTAGTCGTGGACACATAGAAACAAAGATAGATAAAGAGGACACAGACATAGGATCAAATCCACTGACAGTTAAGATGTCAGTAAAAGTACAATAGTACGATATGTAGGTAATCGAGAGCGCACTACATCGATAATTCGGGCAAAAAGGGACTGAGACTTATTGTTTAATTGATGATCGACGTTCAGAGTGCTGAAACAAGAAATATTAGATATACGAGACGCGATAGAGATGATATCAGCATAGGATCGGCTTTACAGATAGCCATGATGATAAAACGATACGTATACAATTGGGAACACACCACATTAGGAAATTTGGACGAAGAAGACTACAACTCTCTGTTAATGATCGATGTTGTGAATATTAAAAGTAAGTAGTACACTATGTACAAGATGCGCTAAGGAGGAAAAGCAAAGAATGCAATAGAAAATAATTAAGAAACACGACAAGAGCGTAAATAAGAAACGCAAGAAGAATACCATAGGATCATAGCATTTAGACTATTAATCCTATTGGTTGACTAAGGACAAGAAGTACATCTACGATATGGATAAAGGTAGAAATAACAAGTGGAGTGGAAAGATCGTGGGTAGTAATGGGAAGTAAGCTTAACGCTACATGATAGTAAAGAGGATTGAGTTGGAAGCTAAGAGCCAAACTGAGATTGAAAATTAGAAGGTAGACACAGATGAGAAAGAATCTGATTATGACGATAAATGCAAAAAGCATTCTTTGTGAAAGTCAAAAGACGAACAATATCAAGAAGATGACAGAGAAAAGAAAAGCGTAGACGAAATGAGAAAGGATAATGAATAAAAGATCAAGCATGGAGTGAGCCATGATGTCATCAAGGAATATTCAGTTGTAAGTATATGATTGGGAAAAGGATTAAGATCTTCACTTAAGGACTAGAAGCAAAGAAAGCTTGCATGAGCATTGATCACACGCTGTCTTATTAAGATAAGATGTTAGCGACCAATATGAAAATCCTATCTGATTGGAAACTAGATTGATGAAAGGTAAGAAGAGACAAGGAATTTCAAAGAATAGTACGTCATGCTTAAAGGAAATAAATCAATGGATATGGAAACGAATAGAGAGGTATATGAAATATCAAGATGCAAGAAGAGGATTAAGTAATTTTTACAAGAAAGGTACCTTATAAGGGTGCGTCCTGAGGATTCACCTCATAGATAATCATGATTAATGATGATAGCGAAAGAATCTTCATACGAGAAGTGAAGTAATGAGATAAAAGGAGATAATAGATAGTAGGATAAATTCCTAGCACTACAATAAATAACAATCGGACGACAGCAACAGTCATACAAGAGAGACTACGTAAGTAATGAAGCATGAGTCGTTTGAGTGACCACATCACTCAACAAGAAACGATGATAAGATTAGACGGTGTCGGAGAATAAGATCAAGTCGTGACAATGACTAAATAGAGAAGATTAACGGATTATCTAAACGAGGAAACCTATTGACGAAGATTATCATCTTTAATGATAAGATATCATTAAGACGAGCTATCATTGAACATCAGTAAAAAGCTGAAAGTTCAATTACGAATAAGAGTTTATTGTAATGAATGATAAACAAAAGACAAATACATGGATTGTGTTGTAGAATGAAAAGAAGAGATCAAATGTAAGACTGTCAATGATAACTGACGTCAAAGTACAGGAAGTACAGAAATTGAAATGACGATTCCTTACGCTGACCAATGTCGTAAGATGAATAAGGTACCTATTATGAGGGAAATTCAAAATGTTAAAGGAATTAAGATAAGTCAAGAAAGGAATATGAAAATTCGAGGACGAATTTTTTATAAGGGGGGAAGAATGTAATACCCTAAAATATTTAAGTATTTAATTGGACCACGTGTCCAGTGTTAAGTTGCCGGAGTGGCAATATCGGAAAGATTTCCGAGAAATTAAGATAAATATTAAAAGTTTAGCAGGACGGTTTTGAAAAGATTATCGCGAGAAATTTAATATTATATTTCAGTTCTCAAGTTAGAACTGGAGTTAGAAAAGGAAAAAATGTTAAGAAAGTCGCAAAATAAAGTACAGAGACTAAAATGGTAATTTAGCCATATAATTCCCGAAGCGAAAATTAGTTCGCCAAGATCTGCGAAATGTTTTATAGTATATGTGGTAAAAGTTTCGGGTCAATCGAAGACCTTTTAAAATTTGGATGCGGATGTGTTCTGTGCTAAATTGCAACTTTTGGAAAGTTCAAGGATCAAAGTGCAAAGTAGCCAATTGAGTCTCAAGAATAGTAAATAAAATATTATTGACGGAAAATAATAATTTTGGTTTAGTATTATTTATATAAATATAAATAATACGTAAGTAATCGAGTTATTAAAAGAATAATTTAACCATTTGGTTAAATTAGAAAGTTTAAAAGAGAAATGGTTTAAGTTAAAGAAATGAAGGATCAAAGTGGCACATTAGCCAATTATATATAAATCATTTGCAGCAAGTGAAGGATCCAGAATGAGGAAGAAGCGTAGCAGATGAAAGAAAAAGCTTTCGACGATCGATTACGATCCGTCGCCGTTTCGCCGTTTCTCGTCCAAATCGAGCGTTCTTTATATCGATTTGTTCAGAATTTGATTCTCTATCATCGTTAAGCTTCAAATCGAGGTAAGCTTGACGTTTTTGTCGCGAGAATTAGTAAATAAAGATTATTTCGTTTTAACGAATTAAAGGAATCGTAATCGCGTTTCTATAGTCGTTTTTAGTGAGTATTGGATATGAATATGTGTTATAATGAAGTGGGAGCATGTCGGGAGTGCCGACGAGCGGCGAAGCACCCGGAAAATGGATTTTCCAGGAGCTGATGCGGGTGTGCAAACGCACACCGTAGTGTGCGCACGCACACCTACATGTGCGAATGCGCACCGGACCGTGCGAATGCACGGGGCCTTTCGTGCGCTCGCACAGCCAGCTATCACGCCTGTTTGATTATTTTGCCCCGTTTAGACCTAAATTTCCAACTTCAAGTACGTCGGACATTAAAAGTGAATCACGAACCCCGAAAATAAGAAATTTGGATAGCGAACATAACGAGTTCGAATAGGGTTTTGGAATATAAGGAACCTAAGTTTAAGAATCGATGAATAAGAGATATAATGAATATCTCGATTAAGTATTAGAATACAATCAAAGTTAAGATTCGTATTTGAAGTACGATTATATTAACCTAAGTTTATAAATTAGGGTTTTGATATTAAGCCTACGTTTATGGATTAAACGTACAGATAACTCGACTAAGTAACTGACGTATCGACGAGGTATCAGGCCGATGAGCTGGAGTAGCTATAAGATCAAACGATGCATGGAACCTGCGTGATCGGGTGACGATAATGCAGTTTTGGATAGCGGTCACTGTGAGTGGCAATTTACTTTCGCGTATTATTATAGTTAAAGTTATTTTCATGTATTATGAATATTATTATCAAAACATCGCATTTATATGATTTATTCGTATAAGATGTTATGTTCGGTGAATTTGATTATATGAATGCTGTTATATTCATTGTTCTGAATATGAATATTAAGTGTGCGATCCGAAGAAACCAACTACTTATTGGGTGTCAATAGGCTGTGTGATCACCAGTATTTGAGTCAGTCTAGCGTGTCTAGATTGTCTATGAGATTATAAGATGCGCATATGATATGAATGCGATACGCGTGAGAACTCGGTTACGGTGTAATCTGAGCCCCGTATCTAGTTGGTTGGACCCACCAGTGAGTTGGACTCACACATTGAGATTAAGAGATTGGTCGCGGCTGATGTGGTTGAGTGTGAACACTCCTGGGTCGGACCATTTGGATCAGTTTGATTCGAATATTCAGAATAAGATAAGTTCAGAGTTTAAGATTAGGGTTTCGGTCGGATCTGCTATTCACGAATATTATGTTATTTTCATATCATATCGAGATATATATATATATATATATATATATATATGTTTGAGTATGCGATGTGTATTTTGATAATACCGATAATAAGTTGCATACTCACTCAGTATTTTTCCAAATACTGACTCCTCACTCTGATGTTTGTAGGTATTAGAAGTTGGATCAGACAAGCCATCTCCGTTGTGCCAGAAGTCATTGGACTTGCACAAGTATGAATTCTTAGAGCTGCAGTAGTCAGTAGGTGTCTATATTAGATGGATGAATTGATTTCAAATAATTAGTTTTGAATGTAAACTCCAATGTGATATTTTAATATCTATCATTAGACTATTTAAAATAGTTTTCTGAAAACGTTTTATATACAATATTATATTTTTAAATGCGAAAATTTATTAGTGGTTTTAGGCTTGCTACGGGTTTTAGAGCTACCACTCCCATTCCCTAGCGCGGACTCGGCATAATAATTTGGGTCGTGATATTAGATTAATTTCCGAGATATGCTAGTATCTATATGAAATCGATCTTTTGTAAACTCAATCGGTTGCACACTGTATTGTGTGTGACTAACTAGGTTCACATCTATATAGCAACGAGATTCATAAGAAACTCCTTTCTTATATTAAATAATTAAATCCCATTTAATTATTAATTCTCGTAGATCGAGAGTGACGTCTAGCAACATATCACGACCCCCAAAATAGAGATGAATGTTTCAATGCATTCGTAATGAACCAATGTTCATAATTACCGTACACTCAAAATTCCCTTCATCTAAAACTCCAATCTCGACTAGTGTCACGGTTAAGTCAAACACTATTTGTCTTGATTATACGACTTCATCTCTCTGCTCTAATTCTTGATAAATATGACTTCCACTAGAAACAACATTCTAAGTAAGTCATATACACCTGCGCAGGTTTTATCATCCATCAAGAACAATTCGAGATAGCATAGAATCTTGTCTCTGTTCATCCAGAGTGATGAATCATTTCTAGGTTAAACCCCTATCTCCATATACAACTAATTAGAGCCAACACATCCCGCGGCCCTAGCTCATGAAAGATCTAGGGTTAAGGAGTATCAAACTCTAATCACCTATATACAAGATAGTGTCACCGCAAGTCAAAGGACATATGTACAATTATGAACTAGATGACATTAAATTGACTTTGATGAATTACCATGTATAAGTCATCTAGCGTCACTTGTTCGACTCACTCAACACCTTGAGTGTCCACATGTTTATTCTGATCCCCATCAAGTAGTATGAGACTAACTACTTCCTATAATTAGTAACTCTTTACTAATCAGGAGAATAAACAGAGGCGACGATCTTTCCAGGATAATGTGATTCCCTTATTCGTAAGATCCCATCGATCGTGAACATTTATTTAGATCACTTGTATAATAGAATCTTTCACTCATATTTTTAACACCTTAAGAATAGATTCTATCACAATGTAATAAGGACAATATGTAATAAATGAACACTTAGTTGATGAGACACTTAGTTCAAATAGAACATATATATCTTTGCCATTGGGATTAATTCTACAAATATACATGATCAAATGGCCCTAGGGCACATACTAGTAACAAAATGTTTACAAACGTTACGATACAAATCAAAATGTTTTACCTTTTTAGCGATTTAAGTCAAACGTTTATAAACGTAACAAAACAAATCCAAACGTTTCACCTTTTTAGCGAGTTTGCAAACATTACGAAACAATTCCAAACATTTCATATTTTTAGGTATTGAAGCCAAACGTCTACAAACGTTACGAAACAAATCTAAACATTTCCTATTTTTAGCGATTTAATCCAAATATTTGTAAACGTTACGAAACAAATCCAAACATTTCACTTTTTTAGCGATTTAAGGCCAAACGTTACGGAACAAAACCAAGCGTTTTATATTTTAGCGATTTAAGCCAAACGTTTACAAACGTTACGAAACAAATCCAAATGTTTCCCCATTTTTAGTGATTTAAACAAAAAATTTACAAACGTTACGAAACAAATCCAAGCGTTTCCCCATTAAAGCGATTTAAGCCAAATGTTTACAAACGTTACTAAACAAATCCAAACGTTTCACCTTTTTAGCTATTTAAGCCAAATGCTTACAAACGTTACGAAACAAATCCAAACGTTTCCCCATTTTAGCGATTTAAGCCAAACGTTTACAAACGTTACAAACAAATCCAAACTTTTAACCTTTTTACCGATTTAAGCCAAACGTTTATAAACGTTACGAAACAAATCCAAACGTTTCCCCATTTTAGCAATTTAAGCCAAACGTTTACAAACGTTACGAAATAAATCCAAGCCTTTCACCTTTATAGGGATTTAAGCCAAACTTTTACAAACGTTACGAAATAAATCCAAACGTTTCACCTTATTAGCACATTAAGCCAAATAATTACAAAAGTTACGAAACAAATCCAAACATTTCACTTTTTTAGCGATTTAATCCAAACATTTATAAACGTTAAGAAACGAATCCAAACGTTTAACCTTTTTAGCGATTTATGCCAAACATTTACAAACGTTACGAAACAAATCCAAACATTTTCCCATTTTAGCGATTTAAGTCAAACGTGTACAAACGTTACGAAACAAATCCAAGCGTTTCACCTTTTTAGCAATTTAAGCCAAACATTTACATACGTTATGAAACAAATCCAAACGTTACCCCTTTTTAGCGATTTAAGCCAAATGTTTACAAACGTTACGAAATAAATCCAAACGTTTCACAATTTTAGCGATTTAAGCCAAACGTTTATAAACATTACGAAACAAAACAAAACATTTAACCTTTTTAGGAATTTAAACCAAATGTTAGTAAAAGTTACGAAATAAATCCAAACGTTTCCCTTTTTTAGCGAATTAAGGCAAACGTTTACAAACGTTACGGAACAAAACCAAACGTTTCACATTTTAGCAATTTAAGCCGAATGTTTACAAATGTTACGCAACAAATCCAACCGTTTCCCCATTTTAGTTATTTAAGCTAAACATTTGCAAACGTTACGAAACAAATCCAAGCGTTTCCCCATTTTAACGATTTAAGAAAAATGTTTACAAAGCTTACGAAACAAATCCAAACGTTTCACCTTTTTAGCTATTGCAGCCAAATGTTTACAAACGTTACTAAACAAATCCAAATGTTTCCCAATTTTAGTGATTTAAGCCAAACGTTTACAAACATTACAAACAAATCCAAACGTTTCCCCTTTTTTGCAATTTAAGCCAAACGTTTACAAACGTTACGAAACAAATCAAAATGTTTCCCCTTTTTAACTATTTAAGCCAAACGTTTACAAATATTACGAAACAAATCCAAACATTTCCCCATTTTAGCGATTTAAGCCAAAACGTGTACAAACGTTTACGAAACAAATCCAAGCGTTTCACCTTTTTAGCAATTGAAGCCAAACGTTTACATACATTATGAAACAAATCCAAATGTTACAGCTTTTTAGTGATTTAAGCCAAACGTTTACAAACGTTACGAAACAAATCCAAACGTTTCACATTTTTAGCGATTTAAGCCAAACGTTTATAAACGTTACGAAACAAAACAAAACATTTCACCTTTTTAGCAATTTAAGCCAAACGTTTGTCTACGTTATGAAACAAATCCAAACATTTCCCTTTTTTAGCTAATTAAGGCAAACGTTTCCCCATTTTAGCGATTTAAGAGAAACGTTTACAAACGTTACGAAACAAATCCAAGCGTTTCCCCATTTTAGCGATTTAAGAAAAATGTTTACACACGTTACGAAATAAATCCAAACATTTCACCTTTTTAGCTATTTAAGACAAATGTTTACAAACGTTACAAACAAATCCAAACGCTTCCCCATTTTATTGATTTAAGCCAAACATTTACAAACGTTACAAACAAATCCAAATGTTTCCCCTTTTTTGCGATTTAAGCCAAACATTTGCAAACTTTACGAAACAAATCCAAACGTTTCCCCTTTTTAGCGATTTAAGCCAAACATTTACAAACGTTACTAAAAAAATCCAAACGTTTCACTTTTTTAGCGATTTAAACCAAACGGTTAAAAACGTTACGAAACAAAAGCAAACGTTTCACCTTTTTAGCGTTTTAAGTAAAACATTTACAAATGTTACGAAACATATCCAAAAGTTTCACCTTTTATGCCATTTATGCCAAACTTTACGAAACAAATCCAAACGTTTCTCCTTTTTAGAGATTTAAGCCAAACATAAACAAACGTTACGAAACAAATCCAAGCGATTCACCTTATTAGCAATTTAAGCCAAAAATTTACAAACTTTACGAAACAAATCCAAATGTTTCTTTATTTTAGCAATTTAAGCCAAACGTTTATGAACGTTACGGAACAAATCTAAACATTTCACCTGTTTAGCAATTTAATCCGAACGTTAACAAACGTTACGAAAATGTCACATTTTTAGCGATTTAAGCCACACGTTTATCCTTTTTAGCGATTTATACAGAACGTTTAAAAATGTTACGGAACAAAACCAAACATTTCACCTTTTTAGCGATTTAAGCCAAGCGTTTACAAATGTTACGAAACAAATCCAAACGTTTCCTTATCTTAGCAATTTAAGCCAAACCTTTAGAAACGTTTTGAAACAAATTCAAACGTTTGACCTTTTTAGCAGTTGAATTCGAACATTTATAAACGTTACGAAAATGTCACATTTTAAGCTATTTAAGACAAACGTTTAACCTTTTTAGCAATTCAAGCAGAACGTTTATAAACGTTACGAAACAAAACCAAACATTTCACCTTTTTAGCGAATTAAGCCAAGCGTTTACAAATGTTACGAATCAAATCAAAACATTTATAACATTACGAAACAAATCCAAGCGTATCACCTTTTTAGCAATTTAATCCGAACGTTTACAAACATTACGAAACAAAAATAAACGTTTCACCTTTTGAGCGATTTAAGCCAAACGTTTACAAACATTACGAAACAAATCTAAGTGTTTCACCTTTTTAGCAATTTAAGCCAAACGTTTACAAACGTTGCGAAACAAATCCAAACATTTCAACTTTTTAGCGATTTAAGCCGAACGTTAAAAAAACGTTTACGAAACAAATCCAAACTTTTCACCTTTTTAGCAATTTAAGCCAAACGTTTACAAACGTTACGAAACATATCCAAACGTTTATCAATTTTAGCAATTTAAGGCAAACGTATAAAACGTTACGAAACAAATCCAAACGTTTCACCTTTTTTAGCCATTTATGCATAACATTTACAAACATTACGAATCAAATCCAAATGTTTCACATTTTTAGCGATTGAAGCGAAACGTTTACAAACGTAACGAAAAAAATCCAAACGTTTCACATATTTAGCAATTTAAGTCAAATATTTACAAACTTTACGAAACAAAATCCAAGCGTTTCACCTTTTTACAAATTTAAGCCAAACGTTACGAAACAAATCCAAACAATTAACCTTTTCAGCGATTTAAGCCAAACAGTTACAAACGGTACGAAAAAAATCCAAACGTTTCACCTTTTTAGCGATTTAAGCCAAACGTTTTACAAACGCTACGAAATAAATCCAAACGTTCGCAATGTAAGCCAAATGTTTACAGACGCTACGAAACAAATCCAAACGTTACCCTTTTTTTAGCAATTTAAGCCAAACGTTTACAAACGTTACGAACCAAATCCAAGCGTTTAACCTTTTTAGCAATTTAAGCAAAGTTTTTCGTCTTTTTAGTGATTTAAGCGAAACATTTGCAAAGGTCACGAAACAAATCCAAGCATTTCACCTTTTCAGCAATATAAGCCAAACGTTTACAAACGCTACGAAACAAATCCAAGCGTTTCACCTTTTTAGCAATTTAAGCAAAACGTTCACAAACGTTACGAAACAAATTGAAACGTTTCAACTTTTTATCAATATAAGCCAAACGTTTACAAATATTACAAATCAAATCCAAACATTTCCCCTTTTTAGCGATTTAAGCCGAATGTTTATAAACGTTATGAAACAAAACCAAACATTTCACCTTTTTAGCGATTTTAGCCAAACGTTTACAAACGTTACAAAAAAATTCAATTGTTTCCTCATTTTAGCGATTTAAGCCAAACATTTAAAACGTTACGTAACAAATCCCAACGTTTCCCCTTTTTAGTGATTTAAGCCAAACGTTTGCAAACGTTACGAAACAAATCCAAACGTTTGTCCTTTTTAGCGATATAAGCCAAAAGTCTATAAATGTTACAAAACAAATCAGAACTTTTCACATTTTTAGCAATTTAAGCCAAATGTTTATAAACGTTAGGAAACAAAACCAAGCGTTTCACCTTTTTAGCAATTTAAGCCAAAACGTTTACAAACGAAACGAAACAAGTAAAAGCGATTCATCTTTTAAGCAATTTAAGCCAAACATTTACAAACGTTACGAAACAAATAAAAAATGTTTCACCTTAATAGAAATTTAAGCCAAACGTGTACAAAGGCTACGAAACAAATCCAAACGTTTCACCTTTTTAGCGATTCAAGCCAAACATTTGCAAACAGTATGAAACAAATCCAAGCGTTTCACTTTTTTAGCGATAAAAGCCTAATGTTTATAAACGCTACGAAACAAATCAAAACATTTCACCTTTTTAGAAATTTAAGCCAAACGTTTACAAAAGTTAAGAAACAAATCTAAGCGTTTTTCCTTTTTACCAATTTAAGCCAAACGTTTACAAACGTTACGAAACAAACCAAAGAGTTTCACCTTTTTAGCAATTTAAGCCAAACGTTTACAAAGGTTATGAAACAAATCCAAACGTTTCACCTATTTAGCGATTAAGCCAAACGTTTACAAACGATACGAAACAAATCCAAATGTTTCACCTTTTTAGCGATTTAAGCCAAACCTTTACAAACGTTATGAAACAAATCCAAACGTTTCACCTTTTTAGGGATTTAAGCCAAACATTTACAAACGTTACGAAACAAATCCAAAAGTTTCACCTTTTTAGGGATAAAAACCAAGCGTTTACAAACGTTACGAAACAAATCGAAACATTTCACCTTTTTAGCGATTTAAGCCAAAAGTTTACAAACATTACGAAATAAAAACAACGATTAAAACGTTACGAAACAAATCCAAACGTTTCGCATTTTTAGCGATTTAAGCCAAACGTTTAGAAATATTACGAAACAAAACCAAATGTTTCACCGTTTTAGAAATTCTAAGCCAAACGTTTACAAACGTTACGAAACAGATCCAAGCGTTTCCCCTTTTTAGCAATTTAAGCCAAACGTTTACAAACGTTATGAAACAAATCCAAGCGTTTCACCTTTTTAGCAATTTAAGCCAAAAGTTAACAATCGTTACGAAACGAAGCCAAACGTTTCACCTTTTTAGCGATTTAAGCCAAACGTTTACAATGTTTATGAAACAAAAAGAAACTTTTCACCTTTTTATTGATTTAAGCGAAACGTTTACAATGTTTATGAAACAAATCCAAAATTTTCACCTTTTTTTGCAATTTAAGCCAAATGTTTACAAACGTTACGAAACAAAACAAAATGTTTCACCTTCTTAGAAATTCTAAGCCAAACGTTACGAAACAGATCCAAGCGTTTCCCCTTTTTAGCAATTTAAGCCAAACGTTTACAAACGTTACGAAACAAATCCAAGCGTTTCACCTTTTTAGCAATTTAAGCCAAAAGTTTACCATCGTTACGAAACGAAGCCAAACGTTTCAGCTTTTTATTGATTTAAGCCAAACGTTTACAATGTTTATGAAACAAAAAGAAACTTTTCACCTTTTTATTTATTTAAGCCAAACGTTTACAATGTTTATAAAACAAATCCAAAATTTTCACCTTTTTTTGCAATTTAAGCCAAACGTTTACAAACGTTACGAAACAATCCAACAGTTTCACCTTTTTAGCAATATAAGTCAAACGTTTACAAACATTACGAAACAAATCCAATCGTTTCATTATTTTAGAAATTTAAGTCAAACCTTTACAAACGTTTTGAAACAAATCCAACCGTTTCACCTTTTTGGCGATTTATGTCAAACGTTTGCAAACGTTACGAAACAAATCCAAACGTTTCACCTTTTTAGCGATTTTAGCAAAACGTTTACAAACGTTATGAAACAAAACCAAACGTTACAAAATAAATCCAAACGTTTCGCATTTTTAGCGATTTAAGCCAAACGTTACGTAACAAAGCAGGCGTTTTACCTTTTTAGCAATTTAAGCCAACCGTTTACAAACCTTACGAAACAAATCCAAGCGTTTCACCTTTTTAGTAATTTAAGCCAAACGTTTACAAACGTTACGAAACAAATCCAAGCGTTTAACCTTTTTCACAATATAAACCAAACGTTTACAAACGTTACAAAACAAATCCAAACGTTTTACCTTTTTAGCTATTTAAGCCAAACGTTTACAAACGTTACGAAAAAAAATCCAAACGTTTCACCTTTTTAGCGATTTAAGCCATACATTTACAAAGGTTATGAAAAAAATCCAAACGTTTCACCTTTTTAGCGATTTAAGCCATACATTTACAAACGTTACGAAATAAATCCAAGTGTTTCACCTTTTTAGCAATTTAAGTAAAACGTTTACAAACGTTACAAAACAAATCCAAACGTTTCACCTTTTTAGTGATTGAAGCCAAACGTTTACAAATGTTAGGAAACAAATCCAAAAGTTTCGAAACAAATCCAAACGATTAAAACGTTACGAAGCAAATCCAAACGTTTCACCTTTTTAGCGATAAAAGCCTAATGTTTATAAACGCTACGAAACAAATCAAAACATTTCACCTTTTTAGAAATTTAAGCCAAACGTTTACAAAAGTTAAGAAACAAATCCAAGCGTTTTTCCTTTTTACCAATTTAAGCCATACGTTTAGAAACGTTACGAAAAAAACCAAAGAGTTTCACCTTTTTAGCAATTTAAGCCAAACGTTTACAAAGGTTATGAAACAAATCCAAACGTTTCACCTATTTAGCGATTAAGCCAAACGTTTACAAACGATACGAAACAAATCCAAATGTTTCACCTTTTAGCGATTTTAGCCAAACCTTTACAAACGTTACGAAACAAATCCAAACGTTTCACCTTTTTAGGGATTTAAGCCAAACGTTTACAAACGTTACGAAACAAACCGAAACATTTCACCTTTTTAGCGATTTAAGCCAAAAGTTTACAAACATTACGAAATAAAAACAACGATTAAAACGTTACGAAACAAATCCAAACGTTTTGCATTTTTAGCGATATAAGCCAAACGTTTAGAAATATTACGAAACAAAACCAAATGTTTCACCGTTTTAGAAATTCTAAGCCAAACGTTTACGAACGTTACGAAACAGATCTAAGCGTTTCCCCTTTTTAGCAATTCTAAGCCAAACGTTTACAAACGTTACGAAACAAATCCAAGCGTTTCACCTTTTTAGCAATTTAAGCCAAAAGTTTACAATCGTTACGAAACGAAGCCAAACGTTTCACCTTTTTAGCGATTTATGCCAAACGTTTACAATGTTTATGAAACAAAAAGAAACTTTTCACCTTTTTATTGATTTAAGCCAAACGTTTACAATGTTTATGAAACAAATCCAAAATTTTCACCTTTTTTTGCAATTTAAGCCAAATGTTTACAAACGTTACGAAACAAAACAGAATGTTTCACCTTTTTAGAAATTCTAAGCCAAACGTTTACAAACGTTACGAAACAGATCCAAGCGTTTCCCCTTTTTAGCAATTTAAGCCAAACGTTTACAAACGTTACGAAACAAATCCAAGCGTTTCACCTTTTTAGCAATTTAAGCCAAAAGTTTACCATCGTTACGAAACGAAGCCAAACGTTTCACCTTTTTATTGATTTAAGCCAAACGTTTACAATGTTTATGAAACAAAAAGAAACTTTTCAACTTTTTATTGATTTAAGCCAAACGTTTACAATGTTTATGAAACAAATCAAAAAATTTCACCTTTTTTGCAATTTAAGCCAAACGTTTACAAACGTTACGAAACAATCCAACAGTTTCACCTTTTTAGCAATATAAGACAAACGTTTAAAAACATTACGAAACAAATCCAAGCGTTTCATTATTTTAGAAATTTAAGTCAAACCTTTACAAACGTTTTGAAACAAATCCAACTGTTTCACCTTTTTGGCGATTTATGTCAAACGTTTACAAACATTACGAAACAAATCCAAACATTTCACCTTTTTAGCGATTTTAGCAAAACGTTTACAAACGTTATGAAACAAAACCAAACGTTACAAAACAAATCCAAACGTTTCGCATTTTTAGCGATTTAAGCCAAACGTTACGTAACAAAGCAGGCGTATTACCTTTTTAGCAATTTAAGCCAAACGTTTACAAACCTTACGAAACAAATCAAAGCGTTTCACCTTTTTAGTAATTTAAGCCAAACGTTTACAAACGTTACGAAACAAATCCAAGCGTTTAACCTTTTTAGAAATATAAGCCAAATGTTTACAAACGTTACAAAACAAATCCAAACGTTTTACCTTTTTAGCTATTTAAGCCAAACGTTTACAAACGTTACGAAAAAAAATCCAAACGTTTCACCTTTTTAGCGATTTAAGCCATACATTTACAAAGGTTATGAAAAAAATCCAAACGTTTCACCTTTTTAGCGATTTAAGCCATACATTTACAAACGTTACGAAACAAATCCAAGCGTTTCACCTTTTTATCAATTTAAGCAAAACGTTTACAAACGTTACAAAACAAATCCAAACGTTTCATCTTTTTAGTGATTGAAGCCAAACGTTTACAAATGTTAGGAAACAAATCCAAAAGTTTCGAAACAAATCCAAACGATTAAAACGTTACGAAGCAAATCCAAACGTTTCACCTTTTTAGCGATTTAAGCTAAACGCTTAACAAAGTTACGAAACAAAGCCAAACGTTTACAAATGTTACGAAACAAATTCAAACATTTCACCTTTATAGCAATTTAAGCCAAACCTTTACAAACGTTACGAAACAAAACCAAACGTTTCACCTTTTTAGTTAAGCCAAACGTTTACAAACGTTACGAAACAAATCCAAGCGTTTCACCTTTTTAGCAATATAAGCCAAACATTTACAAACATTACAAAACAAATCCAAACGTTTTACCTTATTAGATATTTAAGCTAAACGTTTACAAACGTTACGAAACAAATCCAAACGTTTCACCTTTTTAGCAATTTAAGCCATATGTTTCCAAAGGTTATGAAACAAATCCAAATTTTTTACCTTTTTAGCAATTTAAGCCAAACGTTTACAAACGTTACGAAACAAATCCAAGCGTTTCATCTTTTTAGCAATTTAAGCAAAACATTTACAAACGTTACGAAACAAATCCAAACGTTTCGCCTTTTTAGTGATTGAAGCCAAACGTTTACAAATGTTACGAAATAAATCCAAACATTTCGAAAAAAATTAAAACGTTTATAACTTTACGAAGAAAATCAAAACGTCTCACCTTTTTAGCGATTTAAACTAAACGTTTACAAACGTTATACAACAAAGCAAAAACGTTTACAAATGTTACGAAACAAATCCAAGCATTTCACCTTTATAGAAATTAAAGCTAAACCTTTACAAACGTTACGAAACCAATCCAAACATTTCACCTTTTTAGCAATTTAAGCCAAACGTTTAAAAACGTTACGAAACAAATCCAAGCATTTCACCTTTTTAGCAATGTAAGCCAAACGTTTACTAACGTTACAGAACAAAACCAAACGTTTCCCATTTTTAGCGATTTAAGCCACACGTTTACTAACGTTTAACCTTTTTAGCAATGTAAGCCAAACGTTTACTAACGTTACAGAACAACTCCAAACGTTTCACCTTTTTAGAGATTGAAACCAAACGTTTACAAACGTTACGAAACAAATCCAAACGTTTCCCCTTTTTGCGATTTAAGCCAAACGTTTACAAACGTTACGAAATAAAATTAAACGTTTCACCTTTTTAGCGATTTAAGCCAAACGTTTACAAATGTTACGAAACAAAACCAAATGTTCAAAACATTATGAGTCAAAAGTTACGAAACAAATCCAAACGTTTACAAATGTTATGAGACAAAACCAAACGTTTCAGCTTTTTAGCGATTTAAGCCAAATGTCTACAAATGTTACGAAACAAAACCAAACGTTTCACCTTTTTAGCGGTTTGTGCCAAACGTTTCACCTTTTTAGTGATTAAAGCCAAACGTTTACAAACAATACGAAACAATTCCAAATGTTTCACCTTTTTAGCGATTTAAGCCAAACATTTACAAACGTTACGAAACAAAACCAAACGTTTCACCTTTTTAGCGATTTAAGTCAAACGTTTACAAACGTTACGAAACAAAGCCAAACGTTCAGAACATTACGAAACAAATCCAAACGTTTACAAACGTTACAAATCAATATCAAACATTTTCCCATTTTAGCGATTTAAGCCGAACGTTTATTAACGTTACGAAACAAAACCAAACGTTTGTAAACGTTGCAAACAAATCCAAACGTTTCATATTTTTAGTAATTTAAGCCAAACGTTTAAAACTTTACGAAACAAATCCAAACATTTCACCTTTTAGGTGATGGAAGCAAAACGTTTACAAACGTTATGAAACAAATCAAAACTTTTCGAAACAAATCCAAACAATTCACCTTTTTAGCGATTTAAGTCGGACGTTTACAAAGGTTATGAAACAAAACCAAACGTTTCACCTTCTTAGCTATTTAAGCCAATAGTTTACAAACGATATGAAACAAATCTAAACGTTTCACATTTTTAGTGATTTAAGCCAAACGTTTAAAACATTACAAAACAAATCCAAATGTTTCACATTTTTAGCAATTTGTGCCAAACGTTTACAAACTTTACAAAACAAATCCAAATGTTTCAATTTTTTAACGATTTAAGCCAAACATTTACAAAAGTTACAAAACAAATCGAAATGTTTCACCTTTTTAGCAATTTAAACCAAACGTTTAAAAAATTACGAGCGATTTAAGCCAAACGTTTAAAAACGTTATGAAAGAAATCCAAACGTTTTATCTTTTTAGCGATTTAAGCCAAACGTTTACAAACGTTACAAAACGAAACCAAAACCCCTTTTTTGCGATTTAAGCCAAACGTTTGCAAATTTTACGAAACAAATCCAAACGTTTCCCCTTTTTAGCGATTTAAGCCAAAAGTTTACAAACGTTACTAAACAAATCCAAACGTTTCACTTTTTTAGCGATTTAAACCAAACGGTTAAAAACGTTACGAAACAAAAGCAAACGTTTCACCTTTTTAGCGTTTTAAGCAAAACATTTACAAATGTTACGAAACATATCCAAAAATTTCACCTTTTATGCCATTTATGCCAAACGTTACGGAACAAATCCAAACGTTTCTCCTTTTTAGCGATTTAAGCCAAACGTAAACAAACGTTACGAAACAAATCCAAGCGATTAACCTTATTAGCAATTTAAGCCAAACATTTACAAACGTTACGAAACAAATCCAAACGTTTCTTTACTTTAGCAATTTAAGCCAAACGTTTATGAACGTTACGGAACAAATTCAAACATTTCACCTTTTTAGCAATTTAATCTGAACGTTAACAAACGTTACGAAAATGTCACATTTTTAGCGACTTAAGCCACACGTTTATCCTTTTTAGCGATTTATGCAGAACGTTTAAAACGTTACGGAACAAAACCAAATATTTCACCTTTTTAGCGATTTAAGCCAAGCGTTTACAAATGTTACGAAACAAATCCAAACGATTCCTTATCTTAGCAATTTAAGCCAAACCTTTAGAAACGTTTTGAAACAAATTCAAACGTTTCACCTTTTTAGCAGTTGAATTCGAACGTTTATAAACGTTACGAAAATGTCACATTTTAAGCGATTTAAGCCAAACGTTTAACCTTTTTAGCAATTCAAGCAGAACGTTTATAAACGTTACGAAACAATACCAAACATTTCACCTTTTTAGCTAATTAAGCCAAGCGTTTACAAATGTTACGAATCAAATCCAAACATTTAAAACGTTACGAAATAAATCCAAGCGTTTCACCTTTTTAGCAATTTAATCCGAACGTTTACAAACATTACGAAACTAAACTAAACGTTTCACCTTTTGAGCGATTTAAGCCAAACGTTTACAAACATTACAAAACAAATCCAAACGTTTCCCTATTTAAGTTATTTAAGCCAAACATTTACAAACGTTACAAAATAAATCCAAACATTTCACCTTTTTAGCGATTTAAGCCAAACGTTTACAAACGTTGCGAAACAAATCCAAACATTTCACCTTTTTAGCGATTTATGCCGAACGTTAAAAAAATATTTACGGAACAAAACCAAACGTTTCACCTTTTTAGCAATTTAAGACAAACGCTTACAAATGTTACGAAACATATCCAAACGTTTATCAATTTTAGCAATTTAAGGCAAACGTATAAAAACGCTACAAAACAAATCCAAACGTTTCACCTTTTTTGCCATTTATGCCTAACATTTACAAACATTGCGAAACAAATCCAAATGTTTCACATTTTTAGCGATCGAAGCGAAACGTTTACAAACGTAACGAAAAAATCCAAACGTTTCACATATTTTGCAATTTAAGTCAAATGTTTACAAATTTTACGAAACAAAAACCAAGCGTTTCACCTTTTTACAAATTTAAGCCAAACGTTTACAAATGTTACGAAACAAATCCAAACAATTAACCTTTTTAGCGATTTAAGCCAAACAGTTACTAACGGTACGAAAAAAATCCAAACGTTTAACCTTTTTAGCGATTTAAGCCAAACGTTTTAGAAACGCTACGAAACAAATCCAAACGTTCGCAATGTAAGCCAAATGTTTACAGACGCTACGAAACAAATTCAAACGTTACCCCTTTTTAGCAATTTAAGCCAAACGTTTACAAACGTTACGAACCAAATCCAAGCGTTTCACCTTTTTAGCAATTTAAGCAAAACGTTTCGCCTTTTTAGTGATTCAAGCAAAACGTTTACAAAGGTTACGAAACAAATCCAAGCATTTCACCTTTTCAGAAATATAAGCCAAACGTTTACAAACGTTACGAAACAAATCCAAGTGTTTCACCTTTTTAGCAATTTAAGCAAAACGTTCACAAACGTTACGAAATAAATTGAAACATTTCAACTTTTTAGCAATTTAAGCCAAACGTTTACAAATATTACAAAATAAATCCAAACGTTTCCACTTTTTAGCGATTTAAGCCGAATGTTTATAAACGTTACGAAACAAAACCAAACATTTCACCTTTTTAGCGATTTTAGCCAAACGTTTACAAACGTTACAAAAAAATTAAATTGTTTCCTCATTTTAGAGATTTAAGCCAAACGTTTAAAACGTTACGTAACAAATCCATACGTTTCCCCTTTTTAGTGAATTAAGCCAAACATTTGCAAAAGTTATGAAACAAATCCAAACGTTTCTCCTTTTTAGCGATTGAAACCAAAAGTCTATAAACGTTACAAAACATATCAAAACTTTTCACATTTTTAGCAATTTAAGCCAAATGTTTATAAACGTTAGGAAACAAAACCAAGCGTTTCACCTTTTTAGTAATTTAAGCCAAACGTTTACAAACGTAACGAAACAAGTAAAAGCGATTCATCTTTTAAGCAATTTAAGTCAACGTTACGAAACAAATCCAAGTGTTTCACTTTAATAGAAATTTAAGCCAAACGTGTACAAACGCTACAAAACATATCCAAACGTTTCACCTTTTTAGCGATTCAAGCCAAACATTTACAAACAGTAAGAAACAAATCCAAGCGTTTCACCTTTTTAGCGATTAAAGCATAATGTTTATAAACGCTACGAAACAAATCAAAACGTTTCACCTTCTTAGCAATTTAAGCCAAACGTTTACAAAAGTTAAGAAACAAATCCAAGCGTTTTTCCTTTTTATCAATTTAAGCCAAACATTTACAAACGTTACGAAACAAACCAAACCGTTTCACCTTTGTAGCAATTTAAGCCAAACGTTTACAAACGATACGAAACAAATCCAAATGTTTCACCTTTTTAGCGATAAAAACCAAGCGTTTACAAACGTTACGAAACAAATCGAAACATTTAACCTTTTTAGCGATTTAAACCAAACGTTTACAAACGTTACGAAATAAAACCAAACGCTTAAAACGTTACGAAACAAATCCAAAGGGTTCACATTTTAAGCGATTTAAGCCAAACGTTTAGAAATATTACGAAACAAAACCAAATGTTTCACCGTTTTAGAAATTCTAAGCCAAACGTTTACAAACGTTACGAAACAGATCCAAGTGTTTCCCCTTTTTAGCAATTTAAGCCAAACGTTTACAATCGTTACGAAACAAATCCAAGCGTTTCCCCTTTTTAGCAATTTAAGCAAAACGTTTACAATCGTTACGAAACAAAGCCAAACATTTCACCTTTTTAGCGATTTAAGCCAAACATTTACAAACGTATGAAACAAAAAGAAACGTCTCACCTTTTTATTGATTTAAGCCAAACGTTAACAATGGTTATGAAACAAATCCAAAATTTTCACCTTTTTTGCAATTTAAGCCAAACGTTTACAAATGTTACGAAACAATCCAACCGTTTCACCTTTTTTGCAATATAAGACAAACGTTTACAAACATTACGAAACAAATCCAAGCATTTCATTATTTTAGAAATTTAAACCAAACTTTTACAAACGTTTTGAAACAAATCCAACTGTTTCACCTTTTTGGCGATTTATGTCAAACGTTTACAAATGTTACGAAAAAAAATCCAAACGTTTAACCTTTTTAGCGATTTTAGCAAAACGTTTACAAACGTTATGAAACAAAAACAAACTTTACGAAACAAATCCAAACGTTTCGCATTTTTAGCGATTTAAGCCAAACGTTACGTAACAAAGCAGGGGTTTTACCTTTTTAGCAATGTAAGCCAAACGTTTACAAACCTTACGAAACAAATCAAAGCGTTTCACCTTTTTAGCAATATAAGACAAACGTTTACAAACATTACGAAACAAATCCAAGCATTTCATTATTTTAGAAATTTAAGCCAAACTTTTACAAACGTTTTGAAACAAATCCAACTATTTCACCTTTTTGGCGATTTATGTCAAACGTTTACAAATGTTACGAAAAAAATCCAAACGTTTCACCTTTTTAGCAATTTTAGCAAAACGTTTACAAACGTTATGAAACAAAACCAAACTTTACGAAACAAATCCAAACGTTTCGCATTTTTAGCGATTTAAGCCAAACGTTACGTAACAAAGCAGGGGTTTTACCTTTTTAGCAATTTAAGCCAAACGTTTACAAACCTTACAAAACAAATTCGAGCGTTTCACCTTTTTAGTAATTTAAGCCAAACGTTTACAAACGTTACGAAACAAATCCAAGCGTTTAACCTTTTTAGAAATATAAGCCAAACGTTTACAAGCGTTACAAAACAAATCCAAACGTTTTACCTTTTTAGCTATTTAAGCCAAACGTTTAGAAACGTTACGAAACAAATTAAGCCAAACGTTTACCAAAGTTAAGAAACAAATCCAAGCGTTTTTCCTTTTTATCAATTTAAGCCAAACATTTACAAACGTTACGAAACAAACCAAACCGTTTCACCTTTTTAGCAATTTAAGCCAAACGTTTACAAAGGTTAGGAAACAAATCCAAACGTTTCACCTATTTAGCGATTTAAGCCAAACGTTTACAAACGATACGAAACAAATCCAAATGTTTCACCTTTGTAGCGATTTAAGCCAAACATTTACAAACGTTACAAAACAAATCCAAATGTTTCACCTTTTTAGCGATAAAAACCAAGCGTTTACAAACGTTACGAAACAAATCGAAACATTTAACCTTTTTACCGATTTAAACCAAACGTTTACAAACGTTACGAAATAAAACCAAACGCTTAAAACGTTACGAAACAAATCCAAAGGGTTCACATTTTTAGCAATTTAAGCCAAACGTTTAGAAATATTACGAAACAAAACCAAATGTTTCACCGTTTTAGAAATTCTAAGCAAAAAGTTTACAATCGTTACGAAACAAAGCCAAACGTTTCACCTTTTTAGCGATTTAAGCCAAACGTTTACAAACGTATGAAACAAAAAGAAACGTTTCACCTTTTTATTGATTTAAGCCAAACGTTAACAATGGTTATGAAACAAATCCAAAATTTTCACCCTTTTTTGCAATTTAAGCCAAACGTTTACAAATGTTACGAAACAATCCAACCGTTTCACCTTGTTAGCAATATAAGACAAACGTTTACAAACATTACGAAACAAATCCTAGCATTTCATTATTTTAGAAATTTAAACCAAACTTTTACAAACGTTTTGAAACAAATCCAACTGTTTCACCTTTTTGGCGATTTATGTCAAACGTTTACAAATGTTACGAAAAAATCCAAACGTTTCACCTTTATAGCGATTTTAGCAAAACATTTACAAACGTTATGAAACAAAACCAAACTTTACGAAACAAATCCAAACGTTTCGCATTTTTAGCGATTTAAGCCAAACGTTACGTAACAAAGCAGGGGTTTTACCTTTTTAGCAATTTAAGCCAAACGTTTACAAACCTTACGAAACAAATCCAAGCGTTTCACCTTTTTAGCAATATAAGACAAACGTTTACAAACATTACGAAACAAATCCAAGCATTTCATTATTTTAGAAATTTAAGCCAAACTTTTACAAACGTTTTGAAACAAATCCAACTATTTCACCTTTTTGGCGATTTATGTCAAACGTTTATAAATGTTACGAAAAAAATCCAAACGTTTCACCTTTTTAGCGATTTTAGCAAAACGTTTACAAACATTATGAAACAAAACCAAACTTTACGAAACAAATCCAAACGTTTCGCATTTTTAGCGATTTAAGCCAAACGTTACGTAACAAAGCAGGGGTTTTACCTTTTTAGCAATTTAAGCCAAACGTTTACAAACCTTACAAAACAAATCCAAGCGTTTCACCTTTTTAGTAATCTAAGCCAAACGTTTATAAACGTTACGAAACAAATCCAAGCGTTTAACCTTTTTAGCAATATAAGCCAAACGTTTACAAGCGTTACAAAACAAATCCAAGCGTTTTTCCTTTTTATCAATTTAAGCCAAACATTTACAAACGTTACGAAACAAACCAAACCGTTTCACCTTTTTAGCAATTTAAGCCAAACGTTTACAAAGGTTAGGAAAGAAATCCAAACGTTTCACCTATTTAGCGATTTAAGCCAAACGTTTACAAACGATACGAAACAAATCCAAATGTTTCACCTTTTTAGCGATTTAAGCCAAACCTTTACAAACGTTACGAAACAAATCCAAATGTTTCACCTTTTTAGCGATAAGAACCAAGCGTTTACAAACGTTACGAAACAAATCGAAACATTTCACCTTTTTAGCGATTTAAACCAAACGTTTACAAACGTTACGAAATAAAACCAAACGCTTAAAACGTTACGAAACAAATCCAAAGGGTTCACATTTTTAGCGATTTAAGCCAAACGTGTAGAAATATTACGAAACAAAACCAAATGTTTCACCGTTTTAGAAATTCTAAGCCAAACGTTTACAAACGTTACGAAACAGATCCAAGCGTTTCCCCTTTTTAGCAATTTAAGCCAAACGTTTACAAACGTTACGAAACAAATCCAAGCGTTTCACCTTTTTAGCAATTTAAGCAAAACGTTTACAATCGTTACGAAACGAAGGCAAACGTTTCACCTTTTTAGCGATTTAAGCCAAACGTTTACAAACGTATGAAACAAAAAGAAACGTTTCACCTTTTTATTGATTTAAGCCAAACGTTAACAATGGTTATGAAACAAATCCAAAATTTTCACCCTTTTTTGCAATTTAAGCGAAACATTTACAAACGTTACGCAACAATCCATCTGTTTCACCTTTTTAGCAATATAAGACAAACGTTTACAAACATTACGAAACAAATCCAAGCATTTCATTATATTAGAAATTTAAGCCAAACTTTTACAAACGTTTTGAAACAAATCCAACTGTTTCACCTTTTTGGCCATTTATGTCAAACGTTTACAAATGTTACAAAAAAAATCCAAACATTTCACCTTTTTAGCGATTTTAGCAAAACGTTTACAAATGTTATGAAACAAAACCAAACTTTACGAAATAAATCCAAACGTTTCGCATTTTTAGCGATTTAAGCCAAATGTTACGTAACAAAGCAGGCGTTTTACCTTTTTAGCAGTTTAAGCCAAACGTTTACAAACCTTACGAAACAAATCCAAGCGTTTCACCTTTTTAGGAATTTAAGCCAAACGTTTACAAACGTTACGAAACAAATCCAAGCGTTTAACCTTTTTAGCAATATAAGCCAAACTTTTACAAACGTTACAAAACAAATCCAAACGTTTTACCTTTTTAGCTATTTAAGCCAAACGTTTACAAACGTTACGAAAAAAATCCAAATGTTTCACCTTTTTAGCGATTTAAGCCATACATTTTCAAAGGTTATGAAAAAAATCCAAACGTTTCACCTTTTTAGCGATTTAAGCCATACATTTACAAACGTTACGAAACAAATCCAAGCGTTTCACCTTTTTAGCAATTTAAGCAAAACGTTTACAAACGTTACAAAACAAATCCAAACGTTTCACCTTTTTAGTGATTGAAGCCAAACGTTTACAAATGTTAGGAAACAAATCCAAAAGTTTCAAAACAAATCCAAACGATTAAAACGTTACGAAGCAAATCCAAACGTTTCACCTTTTTAGCGATTTAAGCTAAACGTTTAACAACGTTACGAAACAAAGCCAAACGTTTACAAATGTTACAAAACAAATTCAAGCGTTTCAACTTTATAACAATTTAAGCCAAACCTTTACAAACGCTACGAAACAAAACCAAACGTTTCACCTTTTTAGCGATTTAAGCCAAACGTTTACAAACGTTACGAAACAAATCCAAGCGTTTCACCTTTTTAGCAATATAAGCCAAACGTTTACAAACATTACGAAACAAATCCAAACGTTTTATCTTTTTAGCTATTTAAGCTAAACGTTTACAAACGTTACGAAAAAAATCCAAACGTTTCACCTTTTTAGCAATTTAAGCCATACGTTTCCAAAGGTTATGAAACAAATCCAAATTTTTCACCTTTTTAGCAATTTAAGCCAAACGTTTACAAACGTTGCGAAACAAATACAAGTGTTTCATCTTTTTAGCCATATAAGCAAAACGTTTACAAACGTTACGAAACAAATCCAAACGTTTCATCTGTTTAGTGATTGAAGCCAAACGTTTACAAATGTTACGAAATAAATCCAAACGTTTTGAAACAAATTCAAACGTTTATAACGTTACGAAGTAAATCCAAATGTTTCACCTTTTTCGCGATTTAAGCTAAACGTTTACAAACGTTACAAAACAAAGCAAAAATGTTTATAAAGGTTACGAAACAAATCCAAGCGTTTCACCTTTATAGCAATTAAAGCTAAACCTTTACAAACGTTTCGAAACAAAACCAAACATTTCACCTTTTTAGCGATTTAAGCCAAACGTTTAAAAACGTTACGAAACAAATCCAAGCATTTCACCTTTTTAGCAATGTAAGCCAAACGTTTACGAACGTTACAGAACAAAGCCAAACGTTTCCCATTTTTATCGATTTAAGCCAAACGTTTACTAACGTTTAACCTTTTTAGCAATGTAAGCCAAACGTTTACTAAAGTTACAGAACAACTCCAAACGTTTCACCTTTTTAGAGATTGAAACCAAACCTTTACAAACGTTACGAAAAAAATCCAAACGTTTCCCCTTTTTGCGATTTAAGCCAAACGTTTACAAACATTACGAAATAAAATTAAACGTTTCACCTTTTTAGCGATTTAAGCCAAACGTTTACAAATGTTACGAAACAAATCCAAACGTTTACAAATGTTACGAAACAAATCCAAACGTTTACAAATGTTATGAGACAAAACCAAACGTTTCAGCTTTTTAGCGATTTAAGCCAAACGTCAACAAACGTTACGAAACAAAACCAAACGTTTCACCTTTTTAGCGGTTTATGCCAAACGTTTCACCTTTTTAGCAATTTAAGCTAAACGTTTACAAATGTTGCAAAATAAATCCAAACATTTCACCTTTTTAGCAATTAAAGCCAAACGTTTACAAACAATACGAAACAAATCCAAATGTTTCCCCTTTTTAGCGATTTAAGCCAAACATTTACAAACGTTACGAAAAAAAACCAAATGTTTCCCCTTTTTAGCGATTTATGCCAAACGTTTACAAACGTTACGAAACAAAACCAAACGTTCAGAACGTTATGAAACAAATCCAAACGTTACAAATCAACATCAAACATTTTCCCATTTTATGGGTTTAAGCCGAACGTTTATTAACTATACGAAACAAAACCAAACGTTTGTAAACGTTACAAACAAATCCAAACATTTCATATTTTTAGTAATTTAAGCCAAACGTTTAAAACGTTACGAAACAAATCCAAACATTTCACCTTTTAGGTGATGGAAGCAAAACGTTTACAAAGGTTATGAAACAAAACCAAACGTTTCACCTTCTTAGCTATTTAAGCCAATATTTTACAAACGATATGAAACAAATCTAAACGTTTCACATTTTTAATGATTTAAGCCAAACGTTTAAAACATTACGAAACAAATCCAAATGTTTCACATTTTTAGCAATTTCTGCCAAACGTTTACAAACGTTACGAAACAAATCAAAATGTTTCACTTTTTTAACGATATAAGAGAAACATTTACAAAAGTTACAAAACAAATCGAAATGTTTCACCTTTTTAGCAATTTAAACCAAACGTTTAAAACATTACGAGTGATTTAAGCCAAACGTTTAAAAACGTTAGGAAAGCAATCCGAACGTTTCATCTTTTTGGCGATTTAAGCCAAACGTTTACAAACGTTACGAAACAAAACCAAACGTTTCCCCTTTTTAGTGATTTAAGCCAAACGTTTATAAACGTTATACGAAATAAAACCAAATATTTAAAACGTTACAAAACAAAAATCCAAATGTTTTATATTTTTAGCGATTTAATCCAAATGATTACAAACGTTACGAAACAAATCCAAACATTTCACCTTCTTAGCGATTTAAGCCAATCATTTACAAAGGTTACAAAACAAATCGAAACGTTTCCCCATTTTAGCGATTTAAGCTAAACTTTTGGCTTTGTTTCGTAACCAATCCAAATGTATCACCTTTTTTAAAATATAATTCCATATATAATTCAATTACGATGCCGATAATGAAATAAAAATTTGGCTTAAATTGCTATAAAAGGTGAAACGTTTGGATTTGTTTCGTAACGCTTGTAAATGTTTGGCTTAAATCGCTGAAACGTTTGGATTTGTTCCTAAACGTTTGTAAACGTTTGGCTTCAATCGGTAAAAAGGTGAAAGGCTTGGATTTGTTTCGTAACGTTCGTAAACGTTTGGCTTAAATCGCTAAAAAGATGAAACTCTTGGATTTGTTTCGTAACGTTTGTAAACGTTTGGATTAAATTTCTAAAAAGGTGAAACGTTTAGATTTGTTTCGTAACGTTTGTAAACGTTTGGCGTAAATCGCTTAAAAGGGGAAATGTTTGCATTTGTTTCGTAGCATTTGTAAACGTTTGGCTTAAATCGCTAAAAAGGTGAAACGTTTGGATTTGTTTCGTAACGTTTGTAAACGTTTGGTTAAAATTGCTAAAAAGGTGACACGCTTGGATTTGTTTCGTAACGTTTGTAAACTTTTGGCTTAAATTCCTAAAAAGGTGAAAAGCTTTGATTTGTTTCGTTCTGTTTGTAAACGTTTGCCTTAAATTGCTTAAAAGTTGATACGCTTGGTTTTGTTTCGTAACGTTTGGCTTAAATTGCTAAAAAGGGGAAACGTTTAGATTCGTTTCATAACGTTTGTAATTGTTTGGCATAAGTCTCTAAAAAGGTGAAACGTTTGGATTTGTTTCGTAACATTTTAAATGTTTGGCAGAAATCGCTAAAATGGGGAAACGTTTGAATTTGTTTCCTAACGTTTGTAAACGTTTGGCTTAAATCGCTACAAAGGTGAAATGTTTGGAATTGTTTCATCACGTTTACAAACGTTACGAAACAAAACCAGATGTTTCCCATTTTTAGTGATTTAAGCCAAACGTTTGTAAACGTAACGAAACAAATCCAAACGTTTCACTTTTTTAGCGATTTAAGGCAAACGTTTACAAACGTTACGGAACAAAGCCAAAAGTTTTATATTTTAGCGATTTAAGCCAAACATTTACAAACCTTACGAATCAAATCAAAACGTTTCCCCATTTTAGCGATTTAAGCCAAACATTTACAAACGTTACGAAACAAATCCAAGCGTTTCCCCATTATTGCGATTTAAGCCAAATGTTTACAAACGTTACAAACCAAATCCAAAAGTTTCACCTTTTTAGCTATTTAAGCGAAATGTTTACAAACGTTACGAAACAAATCCAAACGTTTCCCCATTTTAGCGATTTAAGCCAAACGTTTACAAACATTACAAACAAATCTAAACTTTTCATCTTTTTAGCGATTTAAGCCAAATGTTTATAAACGTTACGAAACAAATTTAAACGTTTCCCTATTTTAGAGATTTAAGGCAAACGTTTACAAACGTTACAAAATAAATCCAAGCGTTTCACCTTTATAGAGATTTAAGCCAAACATTTACAAACGTTACGAAACAAATCCAAACGTTTCGCCTTATCAGTTGATTAAGCCCAATGTTTAAAAAAGTTACGAAACAAATCCAAACGTTTCACTTTTTTCGCGATTTAAGCCAAACATTAAGAAACGAATCCAAACGTTTAACCTTTTTAGCGATTTAAGCCAAACATTTACAAACGTTAGGAAAAAAATCCAAACCCACATTTTAGCGATTTAAGTCAAACGTGTACAAACGTTACGAGACAAATCCAAGCTTTTCACCTTTTTAGCAATTTAAGTCAAACATTTACATACGTTATGAAAAAAATCCAAACGTTACACCTTTTTAGCGATTTAAGCCAAATGTTTACAAACGTTACGAAACAAATCCAAACGTTTCATATTTTTTGCGATTTAAGCCAAACGTTTATAAACGTTACGAAAGAAAACCAAACATTTAACCTTTTTAGGAATTTAAGCTAAACTTTTGTAAATGTTATAAAACAAATCTAAACGTTTCAATTTTTTAGCGAATTAAGGCAAACGTTTAGAAACGTTTCGGAACAAAACCAAACGTTTCACATTTTAGCGATTTAAGCCAAATGTTTACAAACGTTTAGCAACAAATCCAAACGTTTCCCCATTTTAGCGATTTAAGTCAAACGTTTACAAACGTTACAAAACAAATCCAAGTGTTTCCCCATTTTAACGATTTAAGCAAAATGTTTACAAACCATACGAAACAAATTCAAACGTTTCACCTTTTTTGCTATTTAAGCCAAATGTTTACAAACTTTACGAAACAAATCCAAACGTTTCCCCATTTTAGTGATTTAAGCCAAACGTTTACAAACGTTACAAACAAATCCAAATGTTTCACCTTTTTTGCAATTTAAACCAAACGTTTACAAACGTTACGAAACAAATAAAAATGTTTCCCCTTTTTAGCTATTTAAGCCAAACGTTTACAAACGTTACGAAATAAATCCAAACATTTACCCATTTTAGCGATTTATGCCAAACGCGTACAAACGTTACGAAAGAAATCCAAGCGTTTCACCTTTTGAGCAATTTAAGCCAAACGTTTACATACGTTACGAAACAAATCCAAATGTTACACCTTTTTAGCCATTGAAGCCAAACGCTTACAAACGTTACGAAACAAAACCGAACGTTTATAGACGTTACCAAACAAAACAAAACATTTCACCTTTTTAGCAATTTAAGCCAAATGTTTGTAAACGTTATGAAACAAATCCAAACGTTTCACTTTTTTAGCGAATTAAGGCAAACGTTTACAAATGTTACGGAACAAAACCAAACGTTTCACATTTTAGCGATTTAAGCCAAACATTTACAAACGTTACGAAACAAATCCAAATGTTTCCCCGTTTTAGCGATTTAAGAGAAACGTTGACAAGCGTTACAAAACAAATCCAAGTGTTTCCCCATTTTAGCGATTTAAGAAAAATGTTTACAAACGTTATGAAACAAATCCAAACGTTTCACCTTTTTAGCTATTTAAGCCAAATGTATACAAACGTTACAAAATAATCCAAACGCTTCCCCATTTTAGTCAATTAACCCAAACATTTACAAACAAATCCAAATGTTTCCCCTTTTTTGTGATTTAAGCCAAACGTTTACAAACTTTACGAAACAAATCCAAACGTTTCCCCTTTTTAGCGATTTAAGCCAAACGTTTACAAACATTACGAAACAAATTGTCACGACCCAAAATATTGAGCCGCAACCGGCGCTAGGGAACGGGAGTGGTAGCTCCGGAACCCGTAGCAAGCCTCAAATCACTATTAATTTTTCGCAATTAACAAACAAATAACATAAAACAACAGAAGCAAATACACATAATATATATACCCAAATATTTACACTAACTGTTCTGTTAATCTCGTGGGCTCTAGTTACCGTACCCTGTACGAACTAGCCTCGCGGCAATATGTACATCAGTTAGTGTATCAAAACATATCACCGGCACGCCCTTCATGAAAAATGAAGGGCACGAGGTGCCCTACTTCGATTCCGATCTCCGGGGATTTTCCGGGAGCAAAAAATGGCATCCGATAGCTTGATTTGGGTATGAAACTCAGCCAAATGTCTTGAAATGGGTATAAAACATTATAGAAATGAACATTAGCATGATGGGTAATCAAGATAAGCATATCTATTGAGTAAGAATATGATTAAGAAGTTATCAAAATTGAGAAATGGTATTTGGTAAGTCGTAAGTACGACTAAGGATCATCGAGTTTACGAGCAAATTAGAAATGGAATCCAATCAACTTAAACTTAGAACTTAAAAGTATTATACATATAAACATGAAATCCACGTTTAACTATTAGACGTTTTATCAGACACATCAGCGAACAGTGGGGTCAGCAGAAGTGGATTAGTACGAGCATATCATCATATCGACTTCATTATAGAGTGGATAGCGGTCACTGTGAGTTGCACTTTACTTTCGCGTATTATATATTAAAATTATTTAATATCTATATTTACTGTTTATACGCATCGCATAATATATGATTTGATTAAATGTTATATGTTTTTATCAAGTTTGTATACAAGAACTAGTATGCGATCCGAAGAAATTAGCTACCTATTGGGTGTCAATAGGCTGTGTGATCACCAGTATCGAGTCGGTCTAGTGTGTTTGCATTTGAGAAATTATTTGATATCTATGGCATGATTTGAATATGAATTTCGAAATCAGATAATGATTTGATACGAGTGAGCACTCGGTTACGGTGTAACCTGGAGTCCCCGTATCTAGTGGGTTGGACCCACCAGTGAGTTGGACTCACAACTTGAGATTTATGATTGGGTTGAACGATATATGATTATTCTAGAGATGTGTCGCATGCTAGGATATTAGTTTCGTATGGATCAAATACCTGTTTACATGTTTTATATTATTGTTTCCTTGAAATGCGATGATATGTTTTTATAATAATACAGTTAGTAAATGCAAACTCACTCAGTATTTTCCCAAATACTGACCCCTCACCTTTGATGTCTTTCAGGTGCTTAGTTTGTGGACTTAGCTAGAAGCCAGTTTTAAAGTCCAGAAGTCAGCTGTGTATGTATAGCTTTCTGACTTCTATGAATGCTGCAGTAGTGGTCCCGCGTTGACAGAGTCGTAGCCTAGACAGCAGTACATTTTAATTGTACATGTTACTTGCTGTCTTGTTTATATGTTTTGATAGGTTACATGTTTTATATGTTGTTCACGGCACCAGGTGCCGGTGATATGTTTTGATACACTAACTGATGTACATATTGCCACGAGCCAGTTCGTACAGGGTATAGTAACTAGAGCCCGCGAGGTTAACAGAACAGTTAGTGTAAATATTTGGGTATATATATTATGTATATTTGCTTCTGTTGTTTTATGTTATTTGTTTGTTAATTGCGAAAAATTAATAGTGATTTGAGGCTTGCTACGGGTTCCGGAGCTACCACTCCCGTTCCCTAGCGCCGGTTGAGGCTCAATATTTTGGGTCGTGACACAAATCCAAACGGTTAAAAACGTTACGAAACAAAAGCAGACGTTTCACCTTTTTATCGTTTTAAGCAAAACATTTACAAATGTTACGGAACATATCCAAAAGTTTCACCTTTTATGCGATTTATGCCAAACGTTACGAAACAAATCCAAACGTTTCTCCTTCTTAGCGACTTAAGCCAAACATATACAAACGTTACGAAACAAATCCAAGCGATTCACCTTATTAGCAATTTAAGCCAAACATTTACAAACGTTACGAAACAAATCCAAACGTGTCCTTATTTTAGCAATTTAAGCCAAACGTTTAGAAACATTACGAAACAAATCCAAAAATTTCACCTTTTTCGTAATTTAATCCGAACGTTAACAAACGTTACGAAAATGTCACATTTTTAAAAATTCAAGCCACACGTTTATCCTTTTTGGCGCTTTAAGAAGAACGTTTAAAAACGTTACGAAATAAAACCAAACATTTCACCTTTTTAGAGATTTAAGCCAAGAGTTTAATTTTAGCAATTTAAGCCAAATCCTTAGAAAGGTTTTGAAACAAATACCGACGTTTCACCTTTTTAGCACTTTAATTCGAACGTTTATAAACGTTACAAAAATGTCACATTTTTAGCGATTCAAGCCAAATGTTTAACTTTTTTAGCGATTTAAGCAGAACGTATATAAACGTTACGAAACAAAACCAAACATTTCACATTTTTAGCGAATTAGGCCAAGCGTTTACAAATGTTACGAAACAAATCCAAACATTTAAAACTTTACGAAACAAATCCAAGCGTTTCACCTTTTTAGCAATTTAATCCGAACGTTTACAGACATTACGAAACAAAACCAAAAGTTTCACCGTTTGAGCGATTTAAGCCAAACATTTACAAACATTGCAAAACAAATCTAAGTGTTTCACCTTTTTAGCAATTTAAGCCAAACGTTTACAAAAGTTACAAAACAAATCCAAACGTTTCACCTTTTGAAGCGATTTAAGCTAAACGTCTACAAACGTTACAAAACAAATCCAAACGTTTTACCTTTTTACCTATTTAAGTCAAAAGTTTACAAACGTTTTGAAACAAATCAAAACGTTTCCCCTTTTTAGCTACTTAAGCCAAACGTTTACAAACGCTACGAAAGAAATCCAAACATTTTCCCATTTTAGCGATTAAAGCCAAACGTGTACAAATGTTACAAAAGAAATTCAAGCGTTTCACCTTTTTAGCAATTTAAGCCAAACGTTTACATACGTTATGAAACAAATCCAAATGTTACACCTTTTTAGCGATTTAAGCCAAACGTTTATAAACGTTACGAAACTAATCCAAACGTTTCACATTTTTAGCGATTTAAGCCATACGTTTATAGACGTTACCAAACAAAACAAAAAAATTCACCTTTTTAGCAATTTAAGCCAAATGTTTGTTAACGTTATGAAACAAATCCAAACGTTTCACTTTTTTAGCAAATTAAGGCAAACGTGTACAAATGTTACAGAACAAAACCAAACGTTTCACATTTCACCGATTAAAGCCAAACGTTTACAAACGTTACGAAACAAATCCAAATGTTTCCCCGTTTTAGCGATTTAAGAGAAACATTTACAAACGTTACGAAACAAATCCAAGCATTTCCCCATTTTAGCGATTTAAGAAAAATGTTTACAAACGTTACGAAACAAATCCAAATGTTTCACCTTTTTAGCTATTTAAGCCAAACATTTACAAACGTTACAAACAAATCCAAACGTTTCCCCTTTTTTGCGATTTAAGCCAAACATTTACAAACTTTACGAAACAAATCCAAACGTTTCCCATTTTTAGCGATTTAAGTCAAACGTTTACGAACGTTACCGAACAAATCCAAACATTTCACTTTTTTTGCGATTTAAGCCAAACGGTTAAAAACATTACGAAACAAAAGAAAATGTTTCACCTTTTTAGCGTTTTAAGAAAAACATTTACAAATGTTACGAAACATATCTAAAAGTTTCACCTTTTATGCGAATTATGCCAAACGTTACGAAACAAATCCAAACGTTTCTCCTTGTTAGCGATTTAAGCCAAACGTATACAAAAGTTACGAAACAAATCCAAGCGATTCACCTTATTAGCAATTTAAGCCAAACATTTACAAACGTTACGAAACAAATCCAAATGTTTCCTTATTTTAGCAATTTAAGCCAAACGTTCACAAATGTTACGAAACAAATCCAAACATTTCACCTTTTTAGCAATTTAATCCGAACGTTAACAAATGTTACGAAAATGTCACATTTTTAGCGATTCAAGCCACACGTTCATCCTTTTTAGCGATTTAAGCAGAACGTTTAAAAATGTTACGAAACAAAACCAAACATTTCACCTTTTTAACGATTTAAGCCAAGCGTTTACAAATGTTAGGAAACAAATCCAAATGTTTCCTTATTTTAGCAATTTAAGCCGAACCTTTAGAAATTTTTTGAAACAAATCCAAACGTTTCACCTTTTTAGCAATTTAATTCGAACGTTTATAAACGTTACGAAAATGTCACATTTTTAGCGATTTAAGCCAAACGTTTAACTTTTTTAGCGATTTAAGCAGAACATTTATAGACGTTACGAAACAAAACCAAACATTTCACCTTTTTAGCAAATTAAGCCAAGCGTTTACAAATGTTACGAAACAAATCCAAATATTTAAAATGTTACGAAACAACTCCAAGCGTTTCACCTTTTTAGCAATTTAATCCGAATGTTTACAAACATTACGAAACAAAACCAAAAGTTTCATTTTTGAGCGATTTAAGCCAAACATTTACAAACATTGCGAAACAAATCTAAGTGTTTCACCTTTTTAGCAATTTAAGCCAAACGTTTACAAAAGTTACAAAACAAATCCAAATGTTTCACCTTTTGTAGCGATTTAAGCTAAACGTTTACAAACGTTATAAAACAAATCCAAACGTTTCACATTTTTAGCAATTTAGGCCAAACGTTTACAAACGTAACGGAACAAAACTAAACGTTTAAAACATTACGAAACAAATCCAAACGTTTCACATTATTAGCAATTTAAGCCAGATGTTTACAAACGTTACGAAACAAATCCAAACTTTTACAAGCGTTACGAATCAAATCCAAGCGTTTCACCTTTATAGAAAATTATGCCAAACATTTATAAACATTACAAAATAAATCCAAACGTTTCACCTTTTTAACAATTTAAGCCAAACCTTTAGAAACATAACGAAACAAATCCAAACATTTTACCTTTATAAGAATTGAAGCCAAATGTTTACAAACGTTAAGTAACAAAACGAAACGTTTCACCTTTTTAGCAATTTAAGTCAAACATTTCCAAACGTTATGAAAGAAAACTAAACATTTTTAGCAATTTAAGCTAAACGTTTACAAATGTAACGAAACAAAACCAAAAGTTTCACCTTTTTAGCGATTTAAGCCAAATGTTTACAAACGTTACGAAACAAATCCAAACGTGTCCACATTTTAGCGATTTAAGCTAAACGTTTACAAACTTTACGGAACAAAACCAAACGTTTCACATTTTTACCGATTAAGCCAAACGTTTACAAACGTTACGAAACAAATCCAAACGTTTCACCTCTTTAGCAATTTAAGCCACCCTTTTAGCATTTTAAGCCAAACGTTTACAAATTTACGAAACAAAACTAAACGTTTCCCCTTTTTAGAAATTTAAGCCAAACATTTACAAACATTACGAAAGAAATCAAACCGTTTCACTTTTTTAGCAATTTAAGGCAAACGTTTACAAGCGTTACGGAACAAAACCAAACGTTTCGCATTTTTAGCAATTTAAGCCAAACGTTGCCAAATCCAAGCGTTTCACCTTTTTACAATTTAAGCCAAACGTTTACAAACGTTACGGAAAAAAACCAAACGTTTCACCTTATTACCAATTTAAGCCAAACCTTTACAAACGTTACGAAACAAAACCAAGTGTTTTTAGCAATTCAAGCTAAATGTTTACAAACATTACGAGACAAAACCAAAAGTTTCAGCTTTTTAGCGATTTAAGCCAAACGTTTATAAACATTACGAAACAAATCAGAATGTTTCTTTATTTTAGCGAAATAAGCCAAATACTTAAAACGTTATGAAACAAATTCAAATGTTTCACCTTTTTAGCGATTTAAGCCAAACATTACGAAACAAATCCATGCGTTTCACATTTTTAGTGATTTAAGCCAAATGTTTGCAGACGTTACGAAACAAAACCAAATGTTATCCTTTTTAGCGATTTAAGCCAACCATTTACAAATGTTACGAAACAAATCCAAACGTTTCACTTTTGTAGCTATTTAAGCCAAACGTATAAAAATCCAACACCTTTTTACAATTTAAGCCTAACGTTTACAAACGTTACGTAACAAAACAAAACGTTTCACCTTTTTAGCAATTTAAGCCAAACGTATAGAAACGTTATGAAATAAATCCAAACATTTCCCCATTTTAGCTATTTAAGCCAAACATTTATAAACGTAAGAAACAAATTCAAATGTTTCCCCTTTTTAGCGCTTGAAGCCAAATATTTACAAACGTTGCTGAACAAAACCAAACGTTTCCCCATTTTTAGCAATTTAAGCCAAATGTTTACAAACGTTACGAAACAAAACCAAACGATTTTAGCAATTTAAGCCAAACGTTTTCAAACGTTACGAAATAAAACCAAACGTTTACAAACAAATCAAAACGTTTCACCAAACATTTAAAACGTTACGAAACAAATCCAAACATTTCACCTTTGTAGAGATTTAAGCCTAACGTTTACAAATCCAAGATTTCTCCTTTTTAACAGTATAAGCAAAACGTTTACAAACGTTACGGAACAAAACCAAACGTTTACAAAGGTCATAAAACAAAACCAAACGTTTCACCTTTTTAGCGATTTAAGCTAAATGTTTACAAACGTTACGAAACAAAACTAAACGTTTAGAGAAGTTACAAAACAAAATTAAATGTTTCAAAACGTTACGAAACAAATCCAAAGATTACCTTTTAGCGATTAAAGCCAAACGTTTACAAACGTTACGAAGAAAAACCAAACATTTATAAACGTTACGAAACAAATCCAAGCGCTTCACCTTTTTAGCACTTTAAGCCAAACGTTTACAAACGTTACGAAACAAATCCAAACGTGTCACATTTTTAGCGATTTAAGCTAAACCTTTAAAACGTTACGAAACAAATTCAAACTTTTAAAACGTTACGAAACAAATCCAAACGTTTAAAAATGCTACGAAACAAATCCAAACGTGAAAGGGTGAACGATTTGGGGAAACGTCTAATAACATTACAAAACAAAACCAAACGTTTCCCATTTTTCACGATTTAAGCCACACGTTTTAAACATTACGAAACAAAACCAAACGTTTAAAACGTTATGAAACAAATCCAAAAGTTCCCCCTTTTTAGCGATTTAAGCCGAACGTTTACATACGTTACGAAATAAATCCAAACGCTCACCTTTTAGCAATTGAAGCCTAACGTTTACAAACATTACGAAACAAAACCAAATGTTTAAAACGTTACGAAACAAAACCAAACGTTTTAACTTTTTAGCGATTTAAGCAAACATATAAAACGTTATGGAAAAATCCAAACGTTTCACCTTTTTAGCGATTTAAGCCAAACGTTAAAAACGCTACGAAACATATCCAAACGTCAAAGGGTGAAAGATTTGGGGAAATGTTTACAAACGTTACAAAACAAAACCAAATGTTTCCCATTTTTCACGATTTAAGCCACACGTTTTAAACATTACGAAACAAAACCAAACGTTTAAAACGTTATGAAACAAATCCAAACGTTTCCCCTTTTAGCTATTTTAGCCGAACGTGTACAAACGTTACGAAACAAATCCAAACGTTTACAAACGTTACGAAACAAATCCAAACGTTTCACCTTTTTAGCAATTGAAGCCTAACGTTTACAAACGTTACGAAATAAAACCAAACGTTTAAAACGTTACGAAACAAAACCAAACGTTTTAACTTTTTAGCGATTTAAGCCAAACATTTAAAACATTACGAAAAAAATCCAAACGTTTCACCTTTTTAGCGATTTAATCCAAATGTTTGCAAACGTTACGTTATAAATCCAAACGTTTCACCTATTCACCGATTTAAGCCAAACGTTTATTAACGTTAGGAAACAAATCCAAGTGTTTCACCTTTTTAGCAATTTAAGCCAAATGTTTACAAACCTTGCAAAACAAAACCAAACGTTTTACATTTTTAGCGATTTAAGCCAAACGTTTACAAACGATACGAAACAAATCCAAATATTTCACCTTTTTAGCAATTTATGCCAAACGTTTATAAACGTAACAAAACAAATCCAAACGTTTCCCCTTTTTAGTGATTGAAGCCAAATGTTTACAAACGTTACGAAACAAATCAAATAGTTTCACCTTTTTAACGATTTAAGCCAAACGTTTACAAACATTACGAAACAAATCCAAACGTTTCACTTTTTTAGCGATATAATCCAAATGTTTACAAACGTTACGAAACAAATCGAAGCATCCCACCTTTTTAGCGATTTAAGCCAAACATTTATGTAATATCTCGTATTTTTCCGTCATGGTTTCGTTGTGTTTCCGACTAAGTTTAAGATTATTAATGGTGGACTTAGCAAGTGTGAATCTTTAATTGGGGTTGGAGTTGTATATTGTATGTGTCACATATGTCGTGTGAGTTTTCGATGACGATTTGATTTGTATACGGATTATAATCGATGTTGGGTCTGTGTGCCTTCTGAATCTGACTTGTTTTGATAGAACATCCATATCTCCTAATTTTACCGTTGTATCGGGCTCAATTTTGAATATGCTGTGCACATCAAAACGTTGACCGTTGGATCAAAATTTGAGGCGAATTGGAGTAGTGTGCGAACGCACACTCAAGGTGTGCGATCACACACCTTTAGCTTCTGCGCACAGGTCTTTAAATAAGACCTGTTACGCGTTTCTTTCATTCTTTATTTAAAACCCTAAATTTTAAACGAAACCCTAGCCGGCCCTTACTCCAAATTTACTCAGAAATCCCTTCGCTTCGTCCCTCTTCATTGCCTTCGATTTCAGTTAGTTCTTCATGCCCTTTTCAGTTTATTGCGTTCGTTATCGCATTGCCTTTCTTGACTTGTTTTCTTTCTTTCTAGCATTGGTATGAGATCTTCCTCGGTGTTACATCAGTTAGTATCCTTCTCAATAATCCTAAGACATTAACTCTCATATTGGTACGTAAGTCTTTTATGTTTGAACATCGTTACGGTTTATCGTTTCGAGTTCTAAGCTACGGTTTTCTTGATCTGAATGCTGCCTTTGTTCTTGGGATTCTAAGGTTTCCTAGGTTATTGCTAGAATCTCAATGTTTTGTGCCGTTGAATTTTTGTGTTGATAATCATGTTGTTTGTGTGGTTCGGTTATCGTCCCATCATTGTCCTGTCATTGTTATTTAAGGTTGATATGAGAATGATTTCTTGTTAAGCTTGAAGATGATGTACTTTACATGTTGTTTTGGTTGCTCATGATCATTTAGTTTGATTGTTGTTCATGTTTGAAAATTATATTGATTTCTTTGTTGGCGGGTTACTGTTGTTCATGGCAGGAACAAATTTTGTTATTTGATTTGAGTGATATTGATGGTTAAAGTATTAGAATAGTCCTTAAGTTGTTTTGTTTAAAACTAAGTGATTCCCTAAGTTAAAATCTAGTTAATCACGTTTAATCTATTGTTATTCAATTTGGTTTTTAACTTTTGACTTTAGTTTCGAATTATGATTTGGAAATTTGGCAATATTATTGTAAATCTAAAAAATAATGTTATTAAATTATTTTGAATATTATAAACGGAAAGCGATAATTATATATTTTTACCAAATAATATATATTTACTTGGGTAAGTTTTATTATTCGGAATTATTGACTTGGCGTGTCAACTCGACGTTGATTTATTTTTACTAAATAAATTGTTAGTAATTATTGGTTACTTGGATTTTAAAATATTGAGTTCCGTTTTAAATTGGATTAATATTTTATCAAATAGTTTTATAATTATAAACTATTGTTTATAATTGGATATTATATATTTATTTTATTAAAGTTAATTTTGGGAATATAAACTCTGGTTTATAGTTTGATAAAATATTTGGGTCGGGCTAGACTTGGGTCGCCCGACATGTGAGGTTAGCTTGGTAACTATCGGTAACTCGGATAACTCACTGTTTTGGAAAATGAATTGTTTTATTATTTAATGTTATTTAAATAATATTATTCGGAATAAATTTTAAAGCGGGAACTCAATAGGCTTGACTGGTTATGGCTTTATTGTTATTCGAGTATGTTTACTCTCACTTGGCTTTACTTTAACTTGTTGATTATGCTAGTCTTGTGTGGTGTCTAGTACTCTATAGAGTTAGGGTCGTTTTAATTATTATTTATATTTGTTTAGACTTGGTGATTGTTCGTGCTTTCGAGGCGAACCGAGTTTAGGTGGCTTGCCAGGAGTTTTCACGTGGATTAGCAAGTAGTGAGTTTGTACTTACTATTTACCGCTTTATTAAGTAAATTGTTATTTTAATATCTATATATATTGTATACGATATTTCGAACTATTTTTCCATTATGGCTCTTAGTTGGAACATGCTACCTATTGAGCATCATTAGGACTACGTGCGCACCGGTATTGATCTAGATAAGGTATGTGATATATGGGGGTAACTCGGTGGTAGCCTAGATTTCGGGACCCAGTAGAGTAACTCGGTGTAGCTCAGCTCTCGAGACTCTGGTTATGAATTAAGTGTGGTCGATTGTAACTCGGTGTAACTCAGCTCTCAGGATCAGGCCTTTGGGATAAAGTATATAAGTTAGAATATTGTGGTTTAGGGTTCCAGCTATTATATGTAATGTTATATTAAATGTTTTAAAAGCGTTTTAAAGGTTTTCCACTTGATAAATGTAAATAGTGGTATGAACTCATCTCAATATATCTGACCCCGTTGTTTTCCCAATTGTTTTCCAGGGTTATGATATGAGCAAGTCAGCCGCCCTCAGATTCTTTATTTCCTCGAAGGTTTTACTTTATATTTTAATAAAATTATTAAACTGATTTTATTCTTAGACCGCAGTAGTAACTAGAAGTGTTAATGTCTTAGTACTTGTTGTAAGATTTATTCAATGGATTTATTTGTTATTTGGCATTCTTATATTAACTTGGGTTAATACGTATTTCTGCCATATTTCAGAGTTGGCTAAGCACTTTATATAAAATGTTGAATATAATAAACTGCTAGAACTAGGCTGAAGTCTCGGTTGCCCCCGAACATTGGTTTTCTTGCAGGTTTATCTTATTGTTGTTTATTCGCAAGGCTAGCTACGGGTTTTGGTACAGCCATACCCATACCCTAGCGCCAGTCGCGATTCATGAAAATGGGTCGTGACAAAGTTGGTATCAGAGCTTTGGTTTCAAACCAAGGCCTTATCCATGTTATGTGTAATGTGTTTTGACATGATAAGTTGATGTCGTGTCATAGGAACTACTACGGAATTAGAATTCATGTCTTGTCTTTTAAAACGTTATCTTTTGTTTTCAAACTTTCAGCCTACATCCTATAGGTGATGTCAGTCAGTCTTTATTTAGTGTTGATGCTATGATTGATAATTAATTTCACTTGGATGTTACTTGGTGTGTTTTATCATGTTGATGTTATTTAACTTGGGTGATTTTAATTACTTTTGATTTCTCGAAAAATCTTTTGTTGATGATGTTTTCTAAATTCATACTTGGGTGTGATGTCGTTTGAAAAACTTTGACTTCATGCCATTAATGATTTAGTAACGATGGATTATATGGTAGTACATTTCGGCTTTGGCCGTAATTGTTGGGTGCGATATACGCTGGCACATATGAGGATGCATTTGGGCGTTAGCCTTATTTTCTAGTAAAGAAATTTTGTTTAAACTTTAAAACGTGTTTTGTGGTCATATATGGTTTGACCACATGCTTTTTTAAGATTTTTTTAATTAAGAAAAGTGGTTTTGTTTTAATTTGTGTTTTCACACAAAATCAAAAGAGAAGTATAAGTTTAATTCTTTAAAAGTTTGATTTTTGGCTAAGTTGCTAGTAAAGTGGATTTTTATTGTATTTTGAATCTTTTGAATTTACGGAATGGATGTTTGAGATCTAGATTTCTCACTTAAGATTTTAAATTGCTGTTTAGCGGTTGGGTTAAGTTGAGCTCCCAAATTTTGAAAGGATGGAAATTTTATTGAAATATTTATTTTTGGATTTATAAATGTTTTGAATACGTTTTATAAACAGTTGTATTGGGTTCGAATTGGGTCACCCAAATTTAGGAGTTGAGCTTGGTAGTTGTAGTGATTCGGCTAGCTCGATGATTTTATTGTTTGAGATACTTGGGTATCCGTTTTAATGAAATTGATTAATAAGAAGAGACTTTCACAAATATTGATTTTGTTTTAACCGTGGGACTCAATTAAAAATTTGGAAGTTTTGTAATTGACTTTAACATTTCAAAATAAATTTTGAAGCGTATTCTTGAAAGATTATATATTATAGAATGATTTGGTTACAAAAATTCAAGCTTGTTTTAACATGTCTTGATTTTGTCTCAAAGTATATTTGGGTTAATTGTGTTCAATGGCAAGCTTACTTGATTTATGGGTTGTAAAAATCGTAATATTTTTTGTTTTGATTTGCGTTGTATAATTCGGTTAACTGTTGGACTAAGTTAATTGTTTTGTTTCGTCTCTTCGTGCGAAGTAGCACGTGGGGTGATTTATTTCATGCGATTGTGGTAAATATCTGATGTTTGGTTTGATTGTGAGTTGAACTTTTGTTCAGACTCTGTTTTGATATAGTATCAACTGGGATAAGCTGGGTTTGCTAAATTATTTTTGGATCGAAATCTTTGGACTTCGATAACAAGGAAGACGAGGGATTTATTCCCTTGGAATGGTTTAATGGTTTCTGATTATCCTGAAAAATATATTGAAAATTCTAATCCGAAAAGATAGATCGGTGTATTTATACACTGACGATTACACCAATTAATGATGCGATACAATAGCTGGCAGTAAGTTTTGTAGAAACGTTTTGATGTGTTATTTCTTTGGGAATAAGCTCAGTCTGGATTGAGGTTAGTTGGATACCTTATTCTTAGCTGAAGGGAATTTTGAGTGTACGGTAATTATGAACATAGGTTCATAAAGAATGCATCGAAACATTCATATCTATTTGGGGGTCGTGGTATGTTGCTAGACGTCACTCACGATCTACGAGAATTAATAATGATTGGGATTTAATTATTTAATATAAGAAAGGTGTTTCTTATGACTCTCGTTACCATATAGATGTGAACCTAGTTAGTAACACCCAATAGGGTGTGCAGCCGATTGAGTTTACGATAGATCGATTTCGTATAGATACTAGCATATCTCAGAAATTAATCTAAGATGAAAAAACAAATACAATTAGGGAATAATTTGTAAGAGTTATATATTAGTAGGCACCTAATTGTATTTTATCCAAGTTAATGTGATGATGTCATGTGATGATGTCACAATGATGTCATGTAATGATGTCACGATGATGTCATGTGATGCTGTCACGATGATGTCATACGATGATGTCACGATGATGTCATACGATGATGTCATGATGATGTCATGTGATGATGTCATGTGATGACGTCATGTGATGACGTCATGTATGTCTCTGTGTGTGACACCTAGCATCCGACGTGTCAGAAGGTGGCAACACCTATGCTTAATGTGTGACACCTAGTATTTGATGTGTTAGATGGTGGCAACACCTATGCTTGGTGTATGACACCTAGCATATGAAGTGTCGAATGGTGGCAACACCTTTGCTTGGTGTGTGACACCTAGCATGTGAGGTGTTGCATTCTTATGCAAAGCTCCACCCTATAAATAGAGGTTGTCTTTGCTCATTCTACACACATCACACTTAAAAGAGCATATCTGAAGGAGTTCAAGTAGTCATCAATCATAGAAAAGCTTGGAGAAAGTTTTTCATACATCCCAGTAAAGACGTAATTGAGGCAAGAGTTTGAGCTTAGGGTTGCTCGGCAAGAGGAACTCTTACATATTACTTCAAGGCAAGGATGCAATCGGACGCATATTCGTATGCACGAGCTTGAGGTCGCCGTACTATCGGGACTACAAGAATCGTTGGAGAATCGACATAGGTATTCTTCTTACGGTTTCTAGATGCGTGCTTTAATTACTAGATGATACGACGATCCATTTGTTATTGATATGATCAATTTCTGGATCCGAATTGTTGGAATTCCAGTTTTGAATTGAAATATATGATTTGGACCCTCACGTCCCGCTGCACCAACATTGGTATTAGAGCCACCGTATCAGCAAGTATTAAAGCTTTACGATTGAATGCATGTATTAATAATCATGGAATTAGGAATTATAAATTGGCATGTAATTTATAATTCTGAGGGCTTAGGTCTTCTTTGCAAAAATGAGCAAACTCTATTGTGACATTAATTACATTTGATTCAATTCTATCTAGGAGATTGAGACTTAAGTGGTCCGCTCCTGACCCTCCAATCTATCCTGGGAATTTTCAAATGTGATTATTTAATACAATACGTGACTCGCTTGTGCATTATATTGTCATCAGCAAAACATGTGGAACAAGTAATAGTTTGCTTATTCTTTTGTGGCTAAAGAATGAGACCTAGTAAGTCCATGATCATACATGTGTGATTGCATGATTCATGTTAGCTTTAATATGTATTGGATGCATGCTAAAATATTTTGTGTGCTTAGTGAGACTGAAATAACTGAAAACCCTAAGAAATCGTCCTAAAAGTTAAAAGATTGAGTTTATATTGATTAATCATTAAATTGATTTATCATTGGCTCTCCATTAGAGCAATAAACTAACACGCTTTGAGTTATCATCTTGTCGGCTATGGATACATAGGGGTGAGATGATATCGTCAAGAGGCTGTTGTTGAGTTTATTGTTAAACATGAGATGTTACAGGTGTATCGATATAGTACACGGCAATAACGGAAATTAGGCGTACCTGAGTCGTGTATTATTTAAATTGATACATCTTAGTTGATTCAATGGGTTAAACTTAACTAATGCTGAAACCTAATAACGACAATGGGGGTATGAGGGTGAATACATTCGGAGCTGGAAATGATCGAACCTCATATGAGATATGATGAACAAGTGTTGTTCACTTGTAGTATATTGTGATCCCAACAATGATTATAAGAATTCAACCACCCGCTTGAAATCCTTTCCAACAAAGATTTACGTTACATATTTTGGAAGTGTAGGATTCGAAAACGATAATGGGAGGCCATTTTGATAAAAACCAAATCATCATGGTTTAAATATACAAGACAATAATACTAATTAGAGATCTTTGCTATCTATAGGTTGATAAGATACGATGAAATCGAATCCGTTAAGTAGCATTCTCGACAATAATCGCTTAGTGGGTCCTAACTTTGTTGATTGGTTAAGAAATCTCAAAATAGTTCTTGCAAGTGAACACATAGCAGATGTTCTTGAGACAAATGTTCCGGGACCATTGCCGATTGAGGCACCTTCCGAGGGACATGAGGCATTGTGCAAGTGGAAGTTTGACGATTAACAAGCCAAGTGCTATATATTGGCATCTATGAATAACGAGTTGCAAAAGCAACACGAGAAATATCCGGGAGCTCACGAAATATTGTTTCACTTACAAGAATTGTATGGTGAATCAAGTCGTTTTGCTATATATGAGATATCTAAGCAATTATTTCGGGCGAAGCAGTCCGAGGGAAAGGGTGTTGGAGAACATGTGAACATGATGATTCGATGTATCGAACGACTAGAGGGTCTAGACTTCATCATGGACATCAATCTCCAAACAATCCCTTCCGGAATCGTATGGTAATTTCATCACTAATTACTATATGAATCGGATAGAATGTACACTTCCTGAGTTATCAAATATGTTAATAACTGCTGAAAAGAATAATGTTAAGGGAAAGGAAGTTTCTCTTGTGGTTGCTTCTTCTAGTAAGACTAAGAAGAAGAAAACTAAGAAGAATGTTTTGAAGGCCCAAAAGGCCATTGCGAAAAAGAAGGGCACCTGGGAGAACAAAGGAAAGTGTTTCTTTTGTGAAGGCGAGGGACATTGGAAACGAAATTGCCCCAAGTATTTGGAATCCAGGGGCAAGAATAAGAAGAATGAAAATCCCGGTGAGGGTATGTCAATTTCTTGTTATTTCAATTCCAATAACATTATCTCATCCAAAGCTTGGGTATTAGATACCGGTGCTAGTTCTCACATTTGTTCATCCTTACAAGATCTAGCAAATGAGAGGAAGTTGGACAAGAACGAAGTGATCTTGAAGCTTGGAAATAACGCAAGCGTTGCAGCTAAAGCTATAGGATCATCTTCTATTTTATTGTATAAATGTGTTTTGTATTTGAACAATGTTTTGTACTTACCAAGCACTTATAGAAATATCATGTCCATTTCTTATATGACAAGATTAGGATATGATTTCTTATTTACAAAGGATGTTTGTAAAATTATCTATAATAATGAAATCGTTGGTTATGGTTATGTACAAAATGGTCTTTATTGTTTAAATGAAGTTGTTCCAAATACAAATAATGTTTTAGAAATTAATACCGTCAGTGATCAAACCTCGAAACAACTTTGGCACTTACGATTAGGACATATTGCGGAAGATATGCTTAACAAGTTGGATAAGATGGGAATCTTGAGTAATCTTGATCCCGCATCAATTTCAACTTGTGAGTTATGTCTTAAAGGCAAGATGACCCGATCACCTTTTGTGGGACAAAGTGGTAGAGCCAAAGATATTTTGGAAATCATACATAGTGATGTATGTGGTCCATTTAAAAAAATGGCACGAGGTGGTTATTTATACTTCATTACCTTCACCGATGATTTATCACGGTATGGGTATGTTATTCTTATGAAGAACAAGAGTGAAGCATTTGAAAAATTTAAAAACTTAAAAAATGAAGTAGAAAACCAAATTGGAAAAAGTATTCAAATTCTTTGATCTGATCGGGGAGGTGAATACTTGAGTACGGGATTTGGTACATTCTTAAAAGAATGCGGTATTATTTCCCAATTGACTCCTCCAGGAACACCACAGTTGACTGGTGTATCAGAACGGAGGAATCGTACATTGTTAGACATGGTACGATCAATGATGAGCTATACTTATTTACCCATTTCATTGTGGGGCCATGCACTTCTTAGTGCAAATTATATTCTAAATCAAGTACCAACTAAATCCGCTCCGAGAACACCTTATGCGATATGGTATGGTAAGGAACCAAGTCTTAAGCATATTATGATTTGGGGATGTTCGGCATATATCAAAAAATTGATAACCGACAAGTTGGAATCAAGATCAATCATGGGAAGATTCGTTGCTTATCCTAAAGACAGTTTAGGATATTATTTCTATATTCCATCCGAACAAACAATTGTTGTTAGTCGGGATGCAGTCTTTCTTGAAAAACAATTTATTCAAAAAGGGGACAAAGGAAGAAATATAGAATTAGATGAGGAGTTGTCTAAAGACCAACAAAATGATACAATGGATATTGATCAAACCCATAGTGAACCAGAATTAGTAAAATCTACAGAAAAACCTCGAAGATCAAGTAGAGAATCTCATCAACTGGAGAGATATGGTTTTCTTCATGATATACAAGAGTTGTTTATTCATAAAGAAAATGATCAAATTGTTGATCCCTCGACTTATGAGGAAGCTATATGTGATATAGATTCTTCAAGATCGCTTGAAGCTATGAAATCTGAAATGGATTCCATGTATTATAACCAAGTTTGGGAGCTAGTTGATCCACCCGATGCTATTATACCAATAGGAAACAAATGGATCTTTAAGCGTAAAATTGGTGCTGATGAAAAAGTTGAGACTTTTAAAGCTAGGCTTGTTGCGAAAGGGTTTCGCCAAAGGCAAGGATTCGATTATGAAGAGACTTTCTCGCCTGTAGCCATGCTTAAGTCCAAATGTTTCACCTTTTTAGCGATTTAAGCCAAACGTTTATAAAGGTTATCAAACAAATCCAAATGTTTCACCTTTTTAGCAATTTAACCCAAACGTTTACAAATGTTATGAAACAAATCCAAACGTTTCATATTTTTAGTGATTGATGCCAAACGTTTACAAATGTTACGAAACAAAGCCAAACGCTACGAAAAAAATCCAAGTGTTTCACCTTTTTAGCAATTTAAGCCAAACGTTTACAAACGTTACGAAATAAATCCAAATGTTTCACCTTTTTAGTGCTTGAACCCAAACGTTTATAAATGTTACGAAGCAAATCCAAATGTTTTTAAACAAATTAAAACGTTTAAAACGTTACGAAATAAAGCCAAACGTTTACAAACGTTACGAAACAAATCCAAGCGTTTCACCTTTATAGCAATTTAAGCCAAACGTTTACAAACGTTACGAAACAAAACCAAACGTTTTACCTTTTTAGCGATTTAGGCCAAATGTTTATAAACGTTACGAAACAAATCCAAGCGTCACTCCTTTTTAGCAATTTAAGCCAAACGTTTACGAATGTTACGGAACAAAACCAAACCTTTCACATTTTTAGCTATATAAGCCAAATATTTACAAACGCTACGAAACAAATCCAAACGATTCACCTTTTTAGCGATTGAACCTAAACGTTTACAAACGTTGCGAAACAAATCCAAACATTTCACCTTTTTAGCCATTTAAGCCAAATGTTTACAAAAATTACGAAACAAAACAAAACGTTTCCCGTTTTTAGCGATTTAAGCCAAACGTTTACAAATGTTACAAAACAAAACCAAATGTTTAAAACATTATGAAACAAACGTTACGAAAGAAATCGAAACGTTTACAAACGTTACGAAGCAAAACCAAACGTTTCACCTTTTTAGCGATATAAGCCAAATAATTACAAACGTTATGAAACAAAACAATATGTTTCACCTTTTTTGCGATTTAAGCCAAATATTTAAAACGTTACGAAACAAACTGTAATATCCCGTATTTTTTTTATTTATTTTTTTTATTTATTATTTAAGTCGGTTGCAAATTCTTGGTTTGATTTAATTATTTGGTTAGCTCCGTGAATTAATTGAATCCATGAAAGCAATAAAGCCCATGCATGCTTTAAGTGTTTATTTATTATTTATTTAAAATAGTTTGGCCCATGACGTTTTAATTTCATGCTAAGCCCATGAGCCCTTGAAATCCTTTCCCTTAAATACATTAGTCCTTTTGAACCCTAAATCATTCCCTCATAAACTACAAACCCTAGCCGTCATTTATACTCCAAAATTCTCTGATTTCATCGTCCAAATCCATCTCTCATTCATTGCAAATTTTGGTAAGTTTTCTATCGTTTAATTTCAGTTTTTGTTCGATATCGTCACGTTCCGTTTCTTAGCTTGTTCTCGTTCTTTTTAGCATCAAATTGGGATCCGTCTCGTCTCATCTGTAGTAGACTCAATCCTCTACAATTCTAAGCTTTGAAATTCGTTTTTCGGTACGTTATTCTCTCCGTACTAAGCGCCGTCGTTTCATCGATTTTGATTGTTCTATGGCTGCCTTGTTTGTTGTTTTCTGCTATTAATGTATTACTGCTGATATGTTATGTTTGTTAAATAATCATGAGCTGAGATTAGTTTGTTAACGGGGGACCAAGAAATTGATTGTTCTGTTAGTTTGGGTCCCTCAATTGGTTATAATTTCATGATGTTTTGGTTTGATGATTAGCAGTATAGATTTGGTTCATATCGTTAGGTTGAGTCTTGAATGCTTATAAATTAAGTATTGGGTGCATGGTTAATCAGGTGACTATTCATATTCCTATTTCCTTATTCATATTAATAATGTTATGAGATTTAGTCAATTTGTTTGGCCACTGTATTTGTGCGTTGGTTCGGTTTCTAAGTTTTGCAAATCAAAATCAAGTGAGTGGAATATGTGGTTGATTATTTCAAAGGTAACTCACAGTTTAAAAACATATAAAATCTTAATTCCATTCAACTCGCTTAATACCAATTGATGACCGAACGTTTGAATATCGTTTTAATTTCAAAATTTCTTAACGATAATATTATTTTAAAATATGAAAATAATGATAGTTTTGATTATTATTTAAATTTTATTAATAAATTTAATCGGAAAAACGATATTTATTTTAAATATTTTAATTGGATAATTACTTGGGTAATTATCGTTTTTTTTTAGAATTATGGCTTGATACGCCAAATTGGCTAAATTACAATTTAAGCCAAACGTTTACAAACATTACAAAAAAAATCCAAGTGTTTCACCTATTTAGCAATTTAAGCCAAACATTTACAAACATTACAAAAAAAATCCAAACATTTCACCTTTTTAGCTATTTAAGCTAAACGTTTACAAACATTACGAAACAAAATCATACGTTTCACCTTTTTAGCTATTTTAGCCAAACGTTTACAAACATTACGAAACAAAACCAAGCGTTTCACTTTTTTAGCAATTTAAGCCAAATGTTTGCAGAGGTTATGAAACAAATCCAAGCGGTTCAACCTTATTATCAATTTATGCCAAACGTTTACAAACGTTACGAAACAAATCCAAATGTTTCACTTTTTTAGCGATTTAAGCTAAACGTTTACAAACGGTACGAAACAAATCCAAACTTTTCCCCTTTTTAGCAATTTATGCCAAACCTTTATAAACGCAACGAAACAAATCCCAACGTTTCCTCTTTTTAGCAATTCAAGCCAAACATTTACAAACGTTACGAAACAAATACAAGTGTTTCTCCTTTTTAGCAATTTAAGCCAAATGTATACAAACGTTACTGAACAAATCAAAGCGTTTCACCTTTTTAGCAATTTAAGCCAAACGTTTAGAAAGGATACGAATTAAATCCAAACGTGTCAGCTTTTTAACGATTTAAGCAAAACGTTTACAAACAATACGAAACAAATCCAAACAATTTACCTTTTTAGTGATTTAAGCCAAACATTTACAAACGTTACGAAACAAATTCAAACGTTTAAAACTTTACGAAACAAATCCAAACGTTTCACATTTTTAGCGATTTAAGCCAAACGTTTACAGACATTACGAAACAAAACCAAGCGTTTCACCATTTTAGCAATTCAAGCCAAACGCTTACAAACGTTACGAAACAAATACAAGCGTTTTACCTTTTTAGCAATTTAAGCCAAACATTTATAAATGTTACGAAACAAATCCTTTTAGCAATTTAGGCCAAACGTTTACAAACGTTACGAAACAAATCCAAACATTTCACCTATTTAGCGATTTAATCCATACGTTTACAAACATAAAAAACAAATCCAAACGTTTCACCTTTTTAGCGATTTAAGACAAACGTTACAAAGGTTACGAAAACAAATCCAAATTTTTCACCTTTTAAGCAATTTAAGCCAAACCTTTACAAACGTTACGAAACAAATCGAACAGTTTCATCGAATTAGAAAATTAAGGCAAACGTTTACAAATGTTACGAAACAAATCCAAGCGTTTCACCTTTTTAGCAATTTAAGCCAAACGTTTACAAACGTTACGAAACAAATCCAAACGTTTTACCTTTTTGGAGATTTAAGCCAAACGTTTACAAACTTTACGAAACAAATCCAAACGTTTCCCCTTTCAAGAGATTTAAGGCAAACGTTTACGAGCGTTACGAAACAAATTCAAACGTTTCACCTTTTTAGCGATTTAAGCCAATTATTTACAAACATTACGAATCGAATCAAAACGTTTCCCCTTTTTAGCGATTTAAGCCAAACGTTTTCAAACATTACGAAACAAAACCAAACATTTCTAACGTTACGAAACAAATCCAAACGTTTCACATTTTTAGCGATTTTACCAAACGTTTACAAATGTTTCGAAACAAAACCAAACGTTTCAACTTTTTAGCAATTTAAACCAAACGTTTACAAATGTTACGAAACAAATCCAAGCGTTTCACCTTTTTAGCAATTTAAGCCAAACATTTACAAGCATTACGGAAAAAATCCAAGCGTGTCACCTTTTTAGCAATTTAAGCTAAACGTTACAAAACAAATCTTAACGTTTCACCTTTTTGGCTAAGCCAAACATTTACAAACTTTACAAAAAAGTCGAAATATTTCACCTTTTTAGTGATTTAAGCCAAATGTTTACAAAGGTTGTGAAAAAAATCAAAATGTTTTACCTTTTTAGCCAAGCCAAACGATTACGAAAGTTACGAAAAAAATCCAAGTGTTTCACCTTTTTAGCAGTTTAAGCCAAACGTTTTCTAACGTTACGGAACAAAACCAAACCTTTCACATTTTTAGCGATATAAGCCAAACGTTTACAAACGCTACGAAACAAATCCAAACAATTCACCTTTATAGCGATTGAACCTAAACGTTTACAAACGTTACGAAACAAATCCAAATGTTTCCCCTTTTTAGCCATTTAGGCCAAACGTTTTAAAAAATTACAAAACAAAACAAAACGTTTCCCCTTTTTAGCGATTTAAGCCAAATATTGTAAAATCTTACGAAGCAAAACCAAACGTTTAAAACATTACGAAACAAACGTTACAAAACAAATCGAAACGTTTACACACGTTACAATACAAAACCAAACGTTTCACCTTTTTAGCGATTTAAGCCAAATGTTTACAAATGTTACGAAACAAAACAAAACGTTTCACCTTTTTAGCAATTTAACCCATACGTTTACAAACGTTACGAAACAAATCCAAATGTTTCACCTTTTTAGCGATTTAAGCCAAAAAAGTTTACAAACGTTTCAAAACAAATCCAAACGTTTCACCTTTTTAGCGATTTAAGCCAAACGTTTACAAACGTTATGAAACAAAACTAAACGTTTCACCTTTTTAGAGATTTAAGCTAAACGTTTACAAACGTTACGAAACAAAATTAAACGTTTAAAACTTTACGAAACAAATCCAAACATTTATAAAGTTACAAAACAACACTAAACGTTTCCCCATTTTAACGATTTAAGCCAAACGTTTATAAACGTTACGAAACAAAACCGAACGTTTGTAAACGTTACCAAACAAATCCAAATGTTTCAGATTTTTACTGATTTAAGCCAAATGTTTACAAACGTCACGCAACAAATCTAAACGTTTCACCTTTTTAGTGATTGAGAACAAACGTTTACAAACATTACGAAACAAATCCAAACGTTTCGAAACAAATCCAACTGTTTAAAATGTTACGAAACAAATCCAACCGTTTCACCTTTTTTGCGATTTAGGCCGAACGTATACAAAGTTTACGAAACAAAACCAAACGTTTTACCTTGTTTGCGTTTTAAGCCAAACGTTTACAAACGTTACAAAACAAATCCAAACTTTTCTCCTTTAGCGATTTATGCCAAACGTTTAAAACGTTATGAAAAATATCCAAATGTTTCACCTTTTTAGCGATTGAAGCCAAACGTTTACAAACGTTACGAAACAAATCCAAACGTATAACATTTTTAGCAATATAAGGCAAACGTTTATAAACGTTACGAAACAAAAATCAAGCGTTTCACTTTTTTGGCAATTTAATCCAAACATTTACAAACGTGACGAAACAAATCCAAGCGTTCCATCTTTTTAGCAATTTAAAACCAAACGTTTACAAACGTTACGAAACAAATCCAAGCGTTCCACCTTTTTAGCAATTTCAGCCAAACGTTTACAAACGTTACAAAACAATTCCAAACATTTCACCTTTTTAGCGATTTAAGCCGAACGTTAACAAACATTACGAAACAAAACCAAACGTTTCACCTTTTTAGCTATTTTAGCCAAACGTTTACAAACGATACGAAACAAATTCAAACGTTTCGCCTTTTTAGCGATTTAAGCCAAATGTTTACAAATGTTACGAAATAAATCCAAATGTTTCGCGTTTTTAGCGATTTAAGCCAATCGTTTACAAACGGTACGAAACAAATCGAAATGTTTCCTCTTTTTAGCGATTTAAGCCAAACGTTTATAAACGCTACGAAACAAATCCAAACGTTTCACCTATTTATCAATTTAAGCAAAACGTTCACAAAAGATACGAAATAAATCCAAATGTTTCCCCATTTTAGCAATTTAAGCCAAACATTTACAAACGTAACGAAACAAATCCAAACGTTTCATCTTTTTGGCGATGGAAGCCAAACGTTTACAAACGTCACGAAAGAAAACGAAATGTTTCACCTTTTTAGCAATTTAAGCCAAACATTTACAAACATTACCAAACAAAACCAAACGTTTACAAACAAATCAAACGTTTACAAACATTACGAAACAAAACCAAACATTTAAAACGTTACGAAACAAAACCAAACATTTAAACGTTACGAAACAAATCCAAACATTTCACCTTTTTAGAGATTTAAGTCAAACATTTACAAATTCAGGATTTCTCCTTTTTAACAATTTAAGCAAAATGTTTACAAAAGTTGCGGAACAAAACCAAAAATTTACAAAGGTTATAAAACAAAACCAAACGTTTCACCTTTTTAGCGATTTAAGCCAAACGTTTACAAACGTTACGAAACAAATCCAAACGCTTAGAAAAGTTACAAAACAAAACCAAACGTTTTAAAACGTTACGAAACAAATCCAATTATTTCACCTTTTTAGCGATTAAAGCCAAATGTTTACAAACATTACGAAACAAAACCAAACATTTATAAACGCTACGAAACAAATCCAAGCGCTTCACCTTTTTATTAATTTAAGCGAAACGTTTACAAACGTTACGAAACAAATCCAACTGTGTTACCTTTTTTAGCAATTTAAGCTAAACGTTTAAAACGTTACGAAACAAATTCAAACGTTTAAAACGTTACGAAACCAATCCAAACGTTTAAAACGTTACAAAACCAATCCAAATCCAAACGTTTCAAACGCTAAGAAACATATCCAAACGTGAAAGGGTGAAACGATTTGGTGAAACGTTTACAAACTTTACAAAACAAAACCGAACGTTTCCCATTTTTAGCGATTTAAGCCACACGTTTTAAACGTTACAAAACAAAACCAAACGTTTAAAATGTTACGAAACAAATCTAAATGTTTCCCCTTTTTAGCGATTTATGCCTAACTCTTACAAACGTTACGAAACAAATCCAAACATTTCACCTTTTTAGCGATTGAAGCCTTACGTTTACAAACGTTACGAAACAAAACCAAACGTTTAAAACGTTGCGAAACAAAACAAAACGTTTCAACTTATTAGAGATTTAAGCCAAACAAAAGATTACCAAAAAATCCAAAATTTTCACCTTTTTAGCGATTTAATTCAAACATTTGCAAACGTTACGTTACAAATATAAACATTTCACCAATTTAGCGATTTAAGTCAAACGTTACGAAACAAATCCAAGCGTTTAGCCTTTTTAACAATTTAAGCCAAACGTTTACAAACCTTACAAAACAAAACCAAACATTTATAAACGCTACGAAACAAATCCAATTATTTCACCTTTTTAGCGATTAAAGCCAAATGTTTACAAACATTACGAAACAAAACCAAACATTTATAAACGCTACGAAACAAATCCAAGCGCTTCACCTTTTTATTAATTTAAGCGAAACGTTTACAAACGTTACGAAACAAATCCAACTGTGTTACCTTTTTAGCAATTTAAGCTAAACGTTTAAAACGTTACGAAACAAATTCAAACGTTTAAAACGTTACGAAACCAATCCAAACGTTTAAAACGCTACAAAACCAATCCAAATCCAAACGTTTCAAATGCTAAGAAACATATCCAAACGTGAAAGGGTGAAACGATTTGGTGAAACGTTTACAAACTTTACAAAACAAAACCGAACGTTTCCCATTTTTAGCGATTTAAGCCACACGTTTTAAACGTTACAAAACAAAACCAAACGTTTAAAATGTTACGAAACAAATCTAAATGTTTCCCCTTTTTAGCGATTTATGCCTAACTCTTACAAACGTTACGAAACAAATCCAAACATTTCACCTTTTTAGCGATTGAAGCCTTACGTTTACAAACGTTACGAAACAAAACCAAACGTTTAAAACGTTGCGAAACGAAACAAAATGTTTCAACTTATTAGAGATTTAAGCCAAACAAAAGATTACCAAAAAATCCAAAATTTTCACCTTTTTAGCGATTTAATTCAAACGTTTGCAAACGTTACGTTACAAATATAAACATTTCACCAATTTAGCGATTTAAGTCAAACGTTACGAAACAAATCCAAGCGTTTAGCCTTTTTAACAATTTAAGCCAAACGTTTACAAACCTTACAAAACAAAACCAAACATTTATAAACGCTACGAAACAAATCCAATTATTTCACCTTTTTAGCGATTAAAGCCAAATGTTTACAAACATTACGAAACAAAACCAAACATTTATAAACGCTACGAAACAAATCCAAGCGCTTCACCTTTTTATTAATTTAAGCGAAACGTTTACAAACGTTACGAAACAAATCCAACTGTGTTACCTTTTTAGCAATTTAAGCTAAACGTTTAAAACGTTACGAAACAAATTCAAACGTTTAAAACGTTACGAAACCAATCCAAACGTTTAAAACGTTACAAAACCAATCCAAATCCAAACGTTTCAAACGCTAAGAAACATATCCAAACGTGAAAGGGTGAAACGATTTGGTGAAACGTTTACAAACTTTACAAAACAAAACCGAACGTTTCCCATTTTTAGCGATTTAAGCCACACGTTTTAAACGTTACAAAACAAAACCAAACGTTTAAAATGTTACGAAACAAATCTAAATGTTTCCCCTTTTTAGCGATTTATGCCTAACTCTTACAAACGTTACGAAACAAATCCAAACATTTCACCTTTTTAGCGATTGAAGCCTTACGTTTACAAACGTTACGAAACAAAACCAAACGTTTAAAACGTTGCGAAACGAAACAAAATGTTTCAACTTATTAGAGATTTAAGCCAAACAAAAGATTACCAAAAAATCCAAAATTTTCACCTTTTTAGCGATTTAATTCAAACGTTTGCAAACGTTACGTTACAAATATAAACATTTCACCAATTTAGCGATTTAAGTCAAACGTTACGAAACAAATCCAAGCGTTTAGCCTTTTTAACAATTTAAGCCAAACGTTTACAAACCTTACAAAACAAAACCAAACGTTTCACATTTTTAGCGATTTAAGCCAAACGTTTACAAATATAAGAAACAAATCCAAATATTTCACCTTTTTGATTTAAGCCAAACGTTTACAAACGATAAGAAACAAATCCAAACATTTCACCTTTTTAGCGATTGATGCCAAACGTTTACAAACGTTACGAAACAAATCCAAATGTTTCCCTTTTTTAGCGATTTAAGCCAAACGTTTATAAACGCTACGAAACAAATCCAAACGTTTCACTTTTTTATCAATTTAAGCAAAACGTTTGCGAAAGATACGAAATAAATCCAAACGTTTCCCCATTTTAGCAATTTAAGCCAAACATTTACAAACGTAACAAAACAAATCCAAACGTTTTATGTTTTTAGCGATGGAAGCCAAACGTTTACAAACGTCACAGAACAAAACGAAACGTTTCACCTTTTTAGCAATTTAAGCCAAACATTTACAAACATTACGAAACAAAACCAATCGTTTACAAACAAATCAAACGTTTACAAACAAAACCAAACGTTTACAAACATTACGAAACAAAACCAAACATTTAAAACGTTACAAAACAAAACCAAACATTTAAAACGTTACGAAACAAATCCAAATGTTTCACCTTTTTAGAGATTTAAGCCAAACGTTTATAAATTCAGGATTTCTCTTTTTTAACAATTTAAGCAAAACGTTTACAAACATTACGGAACAAAACCAAACGTTTACAAAGGTTATAAAACAAAACAAAATGTTTCACCTTTTTGGCGATTTAAGCCAAATATTTACAAACGTTACGAAACAAATCCAAAGGCTTAGAGAAGTTACAAAACAAAACCAAACGTTTCAAAACGTTACGAAACAAATCCAATTATTTCACCTTTTTAGCGATTAAAGCCAAACGTTTACAAATGTTACGAAACAAAACCAAACATTTATAAACGTAACGAAACAAATCCAAGCGCTTCACTTTTTTAGCAAATTAAGCCAAACGTTTACAAACGTTACGAAACAAATCCAAACGTGTCACCTTTTTAGTAATTTAAGCTAAACGTTTAAAACGTTACTAAACAAATCCAAACGTTTAAAACGTTACGAAACCAATCCAAACGTTTAAAACATTACGAAACCAATCCAAATCCAAACGTTTAAAACACTACGAAACAAATCGAAACGTGAAAGGGTGAAACGATTTAGTGAAATGGTTAGAAACGTTACGAAACAAAACCGAACGTTTTCCATTTTTAGCGATTAAATCAACCCGTTTTAAACGTTACGAAACAAAACCAAACGTTTAAAAGGTTATGAAACAAATCCAGACGTTTCCCCTTTTTAGCGATTTAAGCCTAACGCTTACAAACGTTACGAAACAAATCCAAACATTTCACCTTTTTAGCGATTGAGGCCTTACATTTACAAACGTTACGAAACAAAACCAAATGTTTAAAACGTTGCGAAACAAAAAAATCCAAAATTTTCACCTTTTTAGCGATTTAATTCAAACGTTTGCAAACGTCATGTTACAAATCCAAGCGTTTCACCAATTTAGCGATTTAAGGCAAACGTTTCAAAACAAATCCAAGCGTTTAGCCTTTTTAGCGATTTAAGCCAAACGTTTACAAACCTTACAAAACAAAACCAAACGTTTCACATTCTTAACGACTTAAGCCAAACGTTTACAAACGATAAGAAAAAAATCCAAACATTTCCCCTTTTTAGCGATTTATGCCAAACGTTTACAAACGCTACGAAACAAATCCAAATGTTTCCCCTTTTAGTGATTGAAGCCAAACGTTTACAAACGTTACGAAACAAATCAAAATGTTTCACATTTTTAGCGATTTATGCCAAATGTTTACAAACGTTACGAAACAAATCCAAACGTTTCACCTTTTTAGCGATATAATCCAAACGTTTACAAACGTTACAAAACAAATCCAAACGATTCACCTTTTTAGCGATTTAAGCCAAACGTTTACAAACGTTACGAAACAAATCCATGCGTTTCACCTTTTTTGCAAATTAAGCCAAATGTTTACAAACTTTACGAAACAAATCCAAGCGTTTCACCTTTTTAGAAATTTAAGCCAAACATTTACAAACGTTACGAAACAAATCCAAACGTTTCACCTTTTTAGCGATTTAAACCAAACGTTTAGAAACGTTATGAAATAAATCCATGCGTTGCACCTTTTTAGAAAATTAAGCCAGACGTTTAAAAACGTTATGAAACAAATCCAAGCGTTTCACCTTTTTAGAAATATAAGCCAAATGTTTACAAACGTTACAAAACAAATCCAAACGTTTCCCCTTTTTAGCAATTTAAGCCAAACGTTTACAAAAGTTACAGAGCAAATCCAAATGTACCTATTTAGCGATTGTTGCCAAACGTTTACAAACGTTACGAAACAAATCTAAATGTTTCATCTTTTTAGCGATTGAAGCCAAACGTTTACAAACATTACAAAACAAATCCAAACATTACGCCTTTTAAACAATTTAAGTCAAATGTTTACAAACGTTACGAATCAAATCCAAACGTTTCACCTATTTAGCGAATTAAGCCAAACGTTTACAAACGTTGAGAAACAAAACCAAACGTTTAAAACGTTACGAAACAAATCGAAACGTTTCACACTTTTAGCGATTTAAGCCAAACCTTTACAAATGTTATGAAACAAAACCAAGCATTTCACCTTTTTAGCAATTTAAGCCAAACGTTTAACCTTTTTAGGAATTTATGCCAAACGTTTAACCTTTTTCGCGATTTAAGCCAAACATTTACAAACGTTACGACACAAATCTAAACGTTTAACCTTTTTCGCGAATTATGACAAACATTTAGAAATGTTATGAAACAAAAACAAACGTATAAAACTTTACGAAAAAAATCCAAGTGGTTCATATTTTTAGCGATTTAATCCGAACGTGTACAAATATTACGAAACAAAACCAAATTTTTCACCTTTTTAGCAATTTAAGCCAAACGTTTACAAACAAATCCAAGTGTTTCCCCTCATTAGATATTTAAGCCACACGTTTACAAACATTACCGAACAAATTCAAATGTTTCACCTTTTTAAAGATTTAAGGAAAACATTTATAAACGCTACGAAACAAATCCAAATGCTTCACCTTTTTAGCGATTTTAGCCAAACGTTTACAAACGTTACGAAACCAATCGAAACTTTTCACCTTTTTAGCGATTTAAGCCAAACGTTTACAAACATTGCGAATCAAATCCAAACCTTTCCCCATTTTAGCGATTTAAGCCAAACGTTACGAAACGAAACCAAAAGTTTCTAACGTTACGAAACAAATCCAAACGTTTCCCATTTTTAGCGATTTTAGCCAAATGTTTAACAATGTTTCGAAACAAAACTAAGCATTTCACCTTTTTTGCAATTTAAGCCAAACATTTACAAATGTTACGAAACAAATCCAAGCGTTTCACCTTTTAGCAATTAAAGCCAAACGTTTACAAACGTTACGAAACAAATCCAAACGTTTCACCTTTCTAACTAAGCCAAATGTTTACAAACGTTACGAAAAAATCCAAATGTTTCACCTTTTTAGCGATTTAAGCCAAACGTTTAGAAAGGTTATGAAACAAATCCAAATGTTTCACCTTTTTAGCAATTTAAGCCAAACGTTTACAAACATTACGAAACAAATCCAAATGTTTCACCTTTTTAGTGATTGAAGCCAAACTCTTAAAAATGTTACGAAACAAATCCAAACGTTTCAAAACAAATTTCAACGTTTAAAACGTCACAAAACAAAGCCAAACGTTTCAAACGTTACGAAACAAATCCAAACGTTTCCCATTTTTAGAGATTTTAGCTAAACGTTTGCAAACGTTTCGAAACAAAACCAGGCGTTTCACCTTTTTAGCAATTTAAGACAAACGTTTACAAACGTTACGAAACAAATCCAAGCGTTTCACCTTTTTAGCAATTTAAGCAAAACGTTTAGAAACATTACGAAAAAAATCTAAGCGTTTCACCTTTTGCCAATGAAAGCCAAACGTTCACAAGCGTGACGAAACAAATCCAAATGTTTCACCTTTTTAGCTAAGCCAAACGTTAACAAACGTTACAAAAAAATTTAAATGCTTCACCTTTTTAGCGATTTAAGCCAAACGTTTACAAAGGTTATCAAACAAATCCAAATGTTTCACCTTTTTAGCAATTTAAGCCAAACATTTAAAAATGTTACGAAACAAATCCAAACGCTTCATCTTTTTAGTGATTGAAGCCAAATGTTTACAAATGTTACGAAACAAATCCAAACACTACGAAAAGAATCCATGTGTTTCATCTTATTAACAATTTAAGCCAAACGTTGACAAACGTTACGAAATAAATCCAAACGTTTCACGTTTTTAGTGATTGAAGCCAAACGTTTACAAATGTTACGAGACAAATCCAAATATTTCGAAACAAATTCAAACGTTTAAAACATTACGAAACAAAGTCAAACGTTTACAAATGTTACGAAACAAATCCAAGCGTTTCACCGTTATAGAAATTTAAACCAAACTTTTACAAACGTTACAAAACAAAACCAAACGTTTTACCTTTTTAGCGATTTAAGCCAAACGTTTACAAACGTTACGAAACAAATCCAAGCGTTTCACCTTTTTAGCAATTTAAGCCAAACGTTTACGAATGTTATGGAACAAAACCAAACCTTTCACATTTTTAGTGATATAAGCCAAACATTTACAAACGCTACGAAACAAATCCAAACGATTCATCTTTGTAGCGATTAAACCCAAATGTTTACAAACGTTGCGAAACAAATCCAAACGTGTCACCTTTTTAGCCATTTAAACCATACGTTTACAAAAATTACGAAACAAAACAAAACGTTTCCCGTTTTTAGCGATTTAAGCAAAACGTTTACAAATGTTATGAAACAAAACTAAACATTTAAAACATTACGAAGCAAAACCAAACGTTTCACCTTTTTAGCGATTTAAGCCAAACAATTACAAACATTATGAAACAAAACCAAATGTTTCATATTTTTTGCGATTTAAGCCAAATGTTTACAACGTTACGAAACAAAACCAAATATTTAAAACGTTATGAAACAAACTTTACGAAAAAATTCGAACGTTACGAAAAAAACCAAACGTCTCACCTTTTTAGCGATTTAAGCCAAACGTTTACAAACGTTACGAAACAAAACCAAACGTTTCACTTTTTTAGCGATTTAAGCCATACGTTTACAACGTTACAAAATAAATCTAAACGTTTCACCTTTTTAGCGATTTAAGCCAAACGTTTACAAACGTTTCGAAACAAATCCAAACGTTTCACCTTTTTGGTGATTTAAGCCTAACGTTTATAAACGTTTGGAAACACAAGCAAACGTATTACCTTTTTAGCGATTTAAACTAAACGTTTACAAACGTTACGAAACAAAATTAAATGTTTAAAACTTTACGAAACAAATCCAAATGTTTACAAACGTTACAAAACAACACCAAACGTTTCCCCATTTTAGCAATTTAAGCCAAATGTTTATAAACGTTACGAAACAGAACCAAACTTTTGTAAACGTTACGAAACAAATCCAAATGTTTCACATTTTTAGTGATTTAAGCCAAACGTTTACAAACGTTCCGAAACAAATCCAAACGTTTCACCTTTTTAATGATTGAAGCCAAACGTTTACAAACGTTACGAAACAAATCCAAACGTTTCGAGACAAATCCAAACGTTTAAAATGTTACGAAAAAAATCCAACTGTTTCACCTTTTTAGCAATATAAGCCGAATAATTACAAAGGTTACGAAACAAAACCAAAAGTTTCACCTTTTTTGCGATTTAAGCCAAACGTATACAAACGTTACGAAACAAATCCAAACGTTTCCCCTTTAGCGATTTAAGCCAAACGTATAAAAGGTTACGAAACAAATCCAAACATTTAACCTTTTTAGCAATTTATGACAAACGTTTATAAACGTTACGAAACAAATCCAAACGTCTCACCTTTTTAGCAATTGAAGCCAAACGTTTACAAACGGTACGAAACAAATCCAAACTTATCACATTTTTAGCAATTTAAGCCATACGTTTACAAACGTTACGAAACAAAAACCAAGCGTTTCACCTTTTTAGCAATTTAAGCCAAACGTTTACAAATGTAACGAAACAAATCCAAGCGTTTCACCTTTTTAGCAATTTAAGCCAAACGTTTACAAACGTTACGAAACAAATCCAAGCGTTTGACCTTTTTAGCAATTTAAGCCAAACGTTTACAAACGCTACGAAACAAATCCAAATGTTTCCCCTTTTAGTGATTGGAGCCAAACGTTTACAAACGTTACAAAACAAATCAAAATGTTTCACATTTTTAGCGATTTATGCCAAATGTTTACAAACGTTACGAAACAAATGCAAACGTTTCACCTCTTTAGCGATATAATCCAAACGTTTACAAACGTTACAAAACAAATCCAAACGATTCACCTTTTTAGCGATTTAAGCCAAACGTTTACAAACGTTACGAAACAAATCCATGCGTTTCACCTTTTTAGCAAATTAAGCCAAATGTTTACAAACTTTACGAAACAAATCCAAGCGTTTCACCTTTTTAGAAATTTAAGCCAAACGTTTACAAACGTTACGAAACAAATCCAAACGTTTCACCTTTTTAGCGATTTAAACCAAACGTTTACAAACGTTATGAAACAAATCCACGCGTTGCACCTTTTTAGTAAATTAAGCCAGACGCTTAAAAACGTTATGAAACAAATCCAAGCATTTCACCTTTTTAGAAATATAAGCCAAATGTTTACAAACGTTACAAAACAAATCCAAACGTTTCCCCTTTTTAGCAATTTAAGCCAAACGTTTACAAACGTTACAGAACAAATCCAAATGTTTCACCTATTTAGCGATTGAAGCCAAACATTTACAAACGTTACGAAACAAATATAAACGTTTCATCTTTTTTGCGATTGAAGCCAAACGTTTACAAACATTACGAAACAAATCCAAACATTACGCCTTTTTAACAATTTAAGCCAAATGTTTACAAACGTTACGAATCAAATCCAAACGTTTCACCTATTTACCGAATTAAGCCAAACGTGTACAAACGTTGAGAAACAAATTCAAACATTTAAAACGTTACGAAACAAATCCAAACGTTTCACACTTTTAGCGATTTAAGGCAAACCTTTACAAATGTTATGAAACAAAACCAAGCATTTCACCTTTTTAGCAATTTAAGCCAAACGTTTAACCTTTTTAGGAATTTATGCCAAAGGTTTAACCTTTTTCGCGATTTAAGGCAAACATTTACAAACGTTACGACACAAATCTAAACGTTTAACCTTTTTCGCGAATTATGACAAACATTTACAAATGTTATGAAACAAAAACAAACATATAAAACTTTACGAAACAAATCCAAGTGGTTCATATTTTTAGCGATTTAAGCCGAACGTGTACAAATATTATGAAACAAAACCAAGCGTTTCACCATTTTAGCAATTTAAGCCAAACGTTTACAAACGTTGCGAAACAAATACAAGCGTTTTACCTTTTTAACAATTTAAGATAAACGTTTATAAACGTTACGAAACAAATTCAAGTGTCACACCTTTTAAGCAATTTTGGCCAAACGTTTACAAATGTTACGAAACAAATCCAAACATTTCACCTTTTTAGCAATTTAAGCCAAACGTTTACAAACATAAGAAACAAATCTAAACGTTTCACCTTTTTAGCGATTTAAGCCAAACGTTTACAAAGGTTACGAAACAAATCCAAATTTTCACCTTTTTAGCAATTTAAGCCAAACGTTTACAAACGTTACGAAACAAATCCAAGTGTTTCCCCTTATTAGAAATTTAAGCCACACGTTTACAAACATTACCAAACAAATTCAAATGTTTCACCTTTTTAGAGATTTAAGGAAAACATTTATAAACGCTACGAAACAAATCCAAATGTTTCACCTTTTTAGCGATTTTAGCCAAACGTTTACAAACGTTACGAAACAAATCGAAACTTTTCACCTATTTAGCGATTTAAGCCAAACGTTTACAAACATTGCGAATCAAATCCAAACTTTTCCCCATTTTAGCGATTTAAGCCAAACGTTACGAAACGAAACCAAAAGTTTCTAACGTTACGAAACAAATCCAAACGTTTCCCATTTTTAGCGATTTTAGCCAAATGTTTAAAAATGTTTCGAAACAAAACTAAGCGTTTCACCTTTTTTGCAATTTAAGCCAAACATTTACAAATGTTACGAAACAAATCCAAGCGTTTCACCTTTTAGCAATTAAAGCCAAACGTTTACAAACGTTACGAAACAAATCCAAACGTTTCACCTTTCTAACTAAGCCAAATGTTTACAAACGTTACAAAAAAATCCAAATGTTTCACCTTTTTAGCGATTTAAGCCAAACGTTTACAAAGGTTATGAAACAAATCCAAATGTTTCACCTTTTTAGCAATTTAAGCCAAACGTTTACAAACGTTACGAAACAAATCCAAATGTTTCACCTTTTTAGTGATTTAAGCCAAACTCTTAAAAATGTTACGAAACAAATCCAAACGTTTCAAAACAAATTTCAACATTTAAAACGTCACAAAACAAAGCCAAACGTTCCAAACGTTACGAAACAAATCCAAACGTTTCCCATTTTTAGAGATTTTAGCTAAACGTTTGCAAACGTTTCGAAACAAAACCAGGCGTTTCATCTTTTTAGCAATTTAAGACAAACATTTACAAAAGTTACGAAACAAATCCAAGCGTTTCACCTTTTTAGCAATTTAAGCAAAATGTTTAGAAACATTACGAAAAAAATCTAAGCGTTTCACCTTTTACCAATTAAAGCCAAACGTTCACAAGCGTTACGAAACAAATCCAAATGTTTCACCTTTTTAGCTAAGCCAAACGTTTACAAACGTTGCAAAAAAATTTAAATGCTTCACCTTTTTAGCGATTTAAGCCAAACGTTTACAAAGGTTATCAAACAAATCCAAATGTTTCACCTTTTTAGCAATTTAAGCCAAACATTTAAAAATGTTACGAAACAAATCCAAACGCTTCATCTTTTTAGTGATTGAAGCCAAATGTTTACAAATGTTACGAAACAAAGCCAAACGCTACGAAAAGAATCCAAGTGTTTCATATTTTTAACAATTTAAGCCAAACGTTGACAAACGTTACGAAATAAATCCAAACGTTTCACGTTTTTAGTGATTGAAGCCAAACGTTTACAAATGTTACGAGACAAATCCAAATATTTCGAAACAAATTCAAATGTTTAAAACATTACGAAACAAAGTCAAACATTTACAAATGTTACGAAACAAATCCAAGCGTTTCACCGTTATAGAAATTTAAACCAAACTTTTACAAACGTTACGAAACAAAACCAAACGTTTTACCTTTTTAGCGATTTAAGCCAAACGTTTACAAACGTTACGAAACAAATCCAAGCGTTTACGAATGTTATGGAACAAAAGCAAACCTTTCACATTTTTAGTGATATAAGCCAAACATTTACAAACGCTACGAGACAAATCCAAACGATTCATCTTTTTAGCGATTAAACCCAAACGTTTACAAAAGTTGCGAAACAAATCCAAACGTGTCACCTTTTTAGCCATTGAAGCCAAACGTTTACAAAAATTACGAAACAAAACAAAACGTTTCCCGTTTTTAGCGATTTAAGCAAAACGTTTACAAATGTTACGAAACAAAACTAAACATTTAAAACATTACGAAGCAAAACCAAACGTTTCACCTTTTTAGCGATTTAAGCCAAACAATTACAAACATTATGAAACAAAACCAAATGTTTCATATTTTTTGCGATTTAAGCCAAATGTTTACAACGTTACGAAACAAAACCAAATATTTAAAACGTTACGAAACAAACTTTACGAAAAAATTCGAAAGTTACGAAAAAAAAACCAAACGTCTCACCTTTTTTAGCGATTTAAGCCATACGTTTACAACGTTACAAAACAAATCTAAACGTTTCACCTTTTTAGCGATTTAAGCCAAACGTTTATAAACGTTTCGAAACAAATCCAAACGTTTCACCTTTTTGGCGATTTAAGCCTAACGTTTATAAACGTTAGGAAACACAAGCAAACGTATCACCTTTTTAGCGATTTAAGCTAAACTTTTACAAACGTTACGAAACAAAATTAAATGTTTAAAACTTTACGAAACAAATCCAAATGTTTACAAACGTTACAAAACAACACCAAACGTTTCCCCATTTTAGCGATTTAAGCCAAATGTTTATAAACGTTACGAAACAAAACCAAACTTTTGTAAACGTTACGAAACAAATCCAAATGTTTCACATTTTTAGTGATTTAAGCCAAACGTTTACAAACGTTACGAAACAAATCCAAACGCTTCACCTTTTTAATGATTGAAGCCAAACGTTTACAAACGTTACGAAACAAATCCAAATGTTTCGAGACAAATACAAACGTTTAAAATGTTACGAAACAAATCCAATTGTTTCACCTTTTTAGCAATATAAGCCGAATGATTACAAAGGTTATGAAACAAAACCAAAAGTTTCACCTTTTTTGCGATTTAAGCCAAACGTATACAAACGTTACGAAACAAATCCAAACGTTTCCCCTTTAGCGATTTAAGCCAAACGTATAAAAGGTTACGAAACAAATCCAAACATGTCACCTTTTTAGCAATTTATGACAAACGTTTATAAACGTTACGAAACAAATCCAAACGTCTCACCTTTTTAGCAATTGAAGCCAAACGTTTACAAACGGTACGAAACAAATCCAAACTTATCAAATTTTTAGCAATTTAAGTCATACGTTTACAAACGTTACGAAACAAAAACTAAGCGTTTCACCTTTTTAGCAATTTAAGCCAAACGTTTACAAATGTAACGAAACAAATCCAAGCGTTTCACCTTTTTAGCAATTTAAGCCAAACGTTTACAAACGTTACGAATCAAATCCAAGTGTTTCACCTTTTTAGCAATTTAAGCAAAACGTTTACAAACGTTACAAAAAAAAATCCAAACATTTCACCTTTTTAGCGATTTAAGCCGAAAAACAAAACCAAACATTTTCCCTTTTTAGCTATTTTAGCCAAACGTTTACAAACGTTACGAAACAAATTCAAACTTTCCACATTTTATCAATTTAAGCCAAATGTTTAAAACATTACGAAACAAATCCAAACGAATCTTCTTTTTACAGATTTAAGCCAAACGTTTCCAAACGCTACGAAACAAATCCAAACGTTTCAGCTTTTTAGTGATTTAAGCCAAATGTTTACAAACGTTACGAAACATAACCAAGCGTTTCACCTTTTTAGCAATTTAAGCCACACGTTTACAAAGGTTATGAAACAAATCCAAGCGGTTCCACCTTTTTATCGATTTAAGCCAAACGTTTACAAACGTTACGAAACAAATCCAAATGTTTGTCCTTCTTAGCGATATAAGCCAAACGTTTACAAACGTTACGAAACAAATCCAAACGTTTCACATTTTTTGCAATTTAAGCCAAACGTTTACAAACGTTATGAAATAAAACCAAGTGTTTCATCTTTTTAGCAATTCATGCCAAACGTTTACAAACGTAACGAAACAAATACAAGCGATTCACCTTTATAGCAATTTAAGCCAAACGTATACAAACTTTACTGAACAAATCAAAGTGTTTCACCTTTTCAGCAATTTAAACCAAACGTTTGGAAAGGTTACGAAACAAATCGAAAAGTGTCAGCTTTTTAGCGATTTAAACAAAACGTTTACAAATGATATGGAACAAATCCAAACGTTTTACCTTTTTAGCGATTTAAGCCAAACATTTACAAACGTTATGAAACAAAACCAAATGTTTAAAACTTTACGAAACAAATCCAAACGTTTAACATTTTTAGCAATTTAAGCCAAACATTTATAAACGTTACGAAACAAATCCAAGCGTCACACCTTTTCAGCAATTTAGGCCAAACGTTTACAAACGTTACGAAACAAATCCAAACGTTTCGCCTTATTAGCGATATAATCCAAACGTTTACAAATGTTACGAAACAAATCCAAACGTTTCACCTTTTTAGCGATTTAAGCCAAACGTTACAAAGGTTACGAAACAAATCCAAATTTTTCACCTTTTAAATAATTTAACCTAGCCTTTACAAACGTCACAAAACAAATCCAACTGTTTCACCGTATTAGAAATTTAAGGCCAAAATTTACAAACGTTATGAAAAAAAATCCAAGCGTTTAACCTTTTTAGCAGTTTAAGCCAAACGTTTACAAACGTTACGAAACAAATTCAAACGTTTCCCCTTTTCAGAGATATAAGCCAAACGTTTACAAACGTTACGAAACAAATGCAAACGTTTCCCCTTTTCAGAGATATAAGCCAAACGTTTATAAACGTTACGAAACAAATCCAAACGTCTCACCTTTTTAGCAATTGAAGCCAAACGTTTACAAACGGTACGAAACAAATCCAAACTTATCACATTTTTAGCAATTTAAGCCATACGTTTACAAACGTTACGAAACAAAAACCAAGCGTTTCACCTTTTTAGCAATTTAAGCCAAACGTTTACAAATGTAACGAAACAAATCCAAGCGTTTCACCTTTTTAGCAATTTAAGCCAAACGTTTACAAACGTTACGAAACAAATCCAAGCGTTTGACCTTTTTAGCAATTTAAGCCAAACGTTTACAAACGCTACGAAACAAATCCAAATGTTTCCCCTTTTAGTGATTGGAGCCAAACGTTTACAAACGTTACAAAACAAATCAAAATGTTTCACATTTTTAGCGATTTATGCCAAATGTTTACAAACGTTACGAAACAAATGCAAACGTTTCACCTCTTTAGCGATATAATCCAAACGTTTACAAACGTTACAAAACAAATCCAAACGATTCACCTTTTTAGCGATTTAAGCCAAACGTTTACAAACGTTACGAAACAAATCCATGCGTTTCACCTTTTTAGCAAATTAAGCCAAATGTTTACAAACTTTACGAAACAAATCCAAGCGTTTCACCTTTTTAGAAATTTAAGCCAAACGTTTACAAACGTTACGAAACAAATCCAAACGTTTCACCTTTTTAGCGATTTAAACCAAACGTTTACAAACGTTATGAAACAAATCCACGCGTTGCACCTTTTTAGTAAATTAAGCCAGACGCTTAAAAACGTTATGAAACAAATCCAAGCATTTCACCTTTTTAGAAATATAAGCCAAATGTTTACAAACGTTACAAAACAAATCCAAACGTTTCCCCTTTTTAGCAATTTAAGCCAAACGTTTACAAACGTTACAGAACAAATCCAAATGTTTCACCTATTTAGCGATTGAAGCCAAACATTTACAAACGTTACGAAACAAATATAAACGTTTCATCTTTTTTGCGATTGAAGCCAAACGTTTACAAACATTACGAAACAAATCCAAACATTACGCCTTTTTAACAATTTAAGCCAAATGTTTACAAACGTTACGAATCAAATCCAAACGTTTCACCTATTTAGCGAATTAAGCCAAACGTGTACAAACGTTGAGAAACAAATTCAAACATTTAAAACGTTACGAAACAAATCCAAACGTTTCACACTTTTAGCGATTTAAGGCAAACCTTTACAAATGTTATGAAACAAAACCAAGCATTTCACCTTTTTAGCAATTTAAGCCAAACGTTTAACCTTTTTAGGAATTTATGCCAAAGGTTTAACCTTTTTCGCGATTTAAGGCAAACATTTACAAACGTTACGACACAAATCTAAACGTTTAACCTTTTTCGCGAATTATGACAAACATTTACAAATGTTATGAAACAAAAACAAACATATAAAACTTTACGAAACAAATCCAAGTGGTTCATATTTTTAGCGATTTAAGCCGAACGTGTACAAATATTATGAAACAAAACCAAGCGTTTCACCATTTTAGCAATTTAAGCCAAACGTTTACAAACGTTGCGAAACAAATACAAGCGTTTTACCTTTTTAACAATTTAAGATAAACGTTTATAAACGTTACGAAACAAATTCAAGTGTCACACCTTTTAAGCAATTTTGGCCAAACGTTTACAAATGTTACGAAACAAATCCAAACATTTCACCTTTTTAGCAATTTAAGCCAAACGTTTACAAACATAAGAAACAAATCTAAACGTTTCACCTTTTTAGCGATTTAAGCCAAACGTTTACAAAGGTTACGAAACAAATCCAAATTTTCACCTTTTTAGCAATTTAAGCCAAACGTTTACAAACGTTACGAAACAAATCCAAGTGTTTCCCCTTATTAGAAATTTAAGCCACACGTTTACAAACATTACCAAACAAATTCAAATGTTTCACCTTTTTAGAGATTTAAGGAAAACATTTATAAACGCTACGAAACAAATCCAAATGTTTCACCTTTTTAGCGATTTTAGCCAAACGTTTACAAACGTTACGAAACAAATCGAAACTTTTCACCTATTTAGCGATTTAAGCCAAACGTTTACAAACATTGCGAATCAAATCCAAACTTTTCCCCATTTTAGCGATTTAAGCCAAACGTTACGAAACGAAACCAAAAGTTTCTAACGTTACGAAACAAATCCAAACGTTTCCCATTTTTAGCGATTTTAGCCAAATGTTTAAAAATGTTTCGAAACAAAACTAAGCGTTTCACCTTTTTTGCAATTTAAGCCAAACATTTACAAATGTTACGAAACAAATCCAAGCGTTTCACCTTTTAGCAATTAAAGCCAAACGTTTACAAACGTTACGAAACAAATCCAAACGTTTCACCTTTCTAACTAAGCCAAATGTTTACAAACGTTACAAAAAAATCCAAATGTTTCACCTTTTTAGCGATTTAAGCCAAACGTTTACAAAGGTTATGAAACAAATCCAAATGTTTCACCTTTTTAGCAATTTAAGCCAAACGTTTACAAACGTTACGAAACAAATCCAAATGTTTCACCTTTTTAGTGATTGAAGCCAAACTCTTAAAAATGTTACGAAACAAATCCAAACGTTTCAAAACAAATTTCAACATTTAAAACGTCACAAAACAAAGCCAAACGTTCCAAACGTTACGAAACAAATCCAAACGTTTCCCATTTTTAGAGATTTTAGCTAAACGTTTGCAAACGTTTCGAAACAAAACCAGGCGTTTCATCTTTTTAGCAATTTAAGACAAACATTTACAAAAGTTACGAAACAAATCCAAGCGTTTCACCTTTTTAGCAATTTAAGCAAAATGTTTAGAAACATTACGAAAAAAATCTAAGCGTTTCACCTTTTACCAATTAAAGCCAAACGTTCACAAGCGTTACGAAACAAATCCAAATGTTTCACCTTTTTAGCTAAGCCAAACGTTTACAAACGTTGCAAAAAAATTTAAATGCTTCACCTTTTTAGCGATTTAAGCCAAACGTTTACAAAGGTTATCAAACAAATCCAAATGTTTCACCTTTTTAGCAATTTAAGCCAAACATTTAAAAATGTTACGAAACAAATCCAAACGCTTCATCTTTTTAGTGATTGAAGCCAAATGTTTACAAATGTTACGAAACAAAGCCAAACGCTACGAAAAGAATCCAAGTGTTTCATATTTTTAACAATTTAAGCCAAACGTTGACAAACGTTACGAAATAAATCCAAACGTTTCACGTTTTTAGTGATTGAAGCCAAACGTTTACAAATGTTACGAGACAAATCCAAATATTTCGAAACAAATTCAAATGTTTAAAACATTACGAAACAAAGTCAAACATTTACAAATGTTACGAAACAAATCCAAGCGTTTCACCGTTATAGAAATTTAAACCAAACTTTTACAAACGTTACGAAACAAAACCAAACGTTTTACCTTTTTAGCGATTTAAGCCAAACGTTTACAAACGTTACGAAACAAATCCAAGCGTTTACGAATGTTATGGAACAAAAGCAAACCTTTCACATTTTTAGTGATATAAGCCAAACATTTACAAACGCTACGAGACAAATCCAAACGATTCATCTTTTTAGCGATTAAACCCAAACGTTTACAAAAGTTGCGAAACAAATCCAAACGTGTCACCTTTTTAGCCATTGAAGCCAAACGTTTACAAAAATTACGAAACAAAACAAAACGTTTCCCGTTTTTAGCGATTTAAGCAAAACGTTTACAAATGTTACGAAACAAAACTAAACATTTAAAACATTACGAAGCAAAACCAAACGTTTCACCTTTTTAGCGATTTAAGCCAAACAATTACAAACATTATGAAACAAAACCAAATGTTTCATATTTTTTGCGATTTAAGCCAAATGTTTACAACGTTACGAAACAAAACCAAATATTTAAAACGTTACGAAACAAACTTTACGAAAAAATTCGAAAGTTACGAAAAAAAAACCAAACGTCTCACCTTTTTTAGCGATTTAAGCCATACGTTTACAACGTTACAAAACAAATCTAAACGTTTCACCTTTTTAGCGATTTAAGCCAAACGTTTATAAACGTTTCGAAACAAATCCAAACGTTTCACCTTTTTGGCGATTTAAGCCTAACGTTTATAAACGTTAGGAAACACAAGCAAACGTATCACCTTTTTAGCGATTTAAGCTAAACTTTTACAAACGTTACGAAACAAAATTAAATGTTTAAAACTTTACGAAACAAATCCAAATGTTTACAAACGTTACAAAACAACACCAAACGTTTCCCCATTTTAGCGATTTAAGCCAAATGTTTATAAACGTTACGAAACAAAACCAAACTTTTGTAAACGTTACGAAACAAATCCAAATGTTTCACATTTTTAGTGATTTAAGCCAAACGTTTACAAACGTTACGAAACAAATCCAAACGCTTCACCTTTTTAATGATTGAAGCCAAACGTTTACAAACGTTACGAAACAAATCCAAACGTTTCGAGACAAATCCAAACGTTTAAAATGTTACGAAACAAATCCAATTGTTTCACCTTTTTAGCAATATAAGCCGAATGATTACAAAGGTTATGAAACAAAACCAAAAGTTTCACCTTTTTTGCGATTTAAGCCAAACGTATACAAACGTTACGAAACAAATCCAAACGTTTCCCCTTTAGCGATTTAAGCCAAACGTATAAAAGGTTACGAAACAAATCCAAACATGTCACCTTTTTAGCAATTTATGACAAACGTTTATAAACGTTACGAAACAAATCCAAACGTCTCACCTTTTTAGCAATTGAAGCCAAACGTTTACAAACGGTACGAAACAAATCCAAACTTATCAAATTTTTAGCAATTTAAGCCATACGTTTACAAACGTTACGAAACAAAAACTAAGCGTTTCACCTTTTTAGCAATTTAAGCCAAACGTTTACAAATGTAACGAAACAAATCCAAGCGTTTCACCTTTTTAGCAATTTAAGCCAAACGTTTACAAACGTTACGAATCAAATCCAAGTGTTTCACCTTTTTAGCAATTTAAGCGAAACGTTTACAAACGTTACAAAAAAAAATCCAAACATTTCACCTTTTTAGCGATTTAAGCCGAAAAACAAAACCAAACATTTTCCCTTTTTAGCTATTTTAGCCAAACGTTTACAAACGTTACGAAACAAATTCAAACTTTCCACATTTTATCAATTTAAGCCAAATGTTTAAAACATTACGAAACAAATCCAAACGAATCTTCTTTTTACAGATTTAAGCCAAACGTTTCCAAACGCTACGAAACAAATCCAAACGTTTCAGCTTTTTAGTGATTTAAGCCAAATGTTTACAAACGTTACGAAACATAACCAAGCGTTTCACCTTTTTAGCAATTTAAGCCACACGTTTACAAAGGTTATGAAACAAATCCAAGCGGTTCCACCTTTTTATCGATTTAAGCCAAACGTTTACAAACGTTACGAAACAAATCCAAATGTTTGTCCTTCTTAGCGATATAAGCCAAACGTTTACAAACGTTACGAAACAAATCCAAACGTTTCACATTTTTTGCAATTTAAGCCAAACGTTTACAAACGTTATGAAATAAAACCAAGTGTTTCATCTTTTTAGCAATTCATGCCAAACGTTTACAAACGTAACGAAACAAATACAAGCGATTCACCTTTATAGCAATTTAAGCCAAACGTATACAAACTTTACTGAACAAATCAAAGTGTTTCACCTTTTCAGCAATTTAAACCAAACGTTTGGAAAGGTTACGAAACAAATCGAAAAGTGTCAGCTTTTTAGCGATTTAAACAAAACGTTTACAAATGATATGGAACAAATCCAAACGTTTTACCTTTTTAGCGATTAAAGCCAAACATTTACAAACGTTATGAAACAAAACCAAATGTTTAAAACTTTACGAAACAAATCCAAACGTTTAACATTTTTAGCAATTTAAGCCAAACATTTATAAACGTTACGAAACAAATCCAAGCGTCACACCTTTTCAGCAATTTAGGCCAAACGTTTACAAACGTTACGAAACAAATCCAAACGTTTCGCCTTATTAGCGATATAATCCAAACGTTTACAAATGTTACGAAACAAATCCAAACGTTTCACCTTTTTAGCGATTTAAGCCAAACGTTACAAAGGTTACGAAACAAATCCAAATTTTTCACCTTTTAAATAATTTAACCTAGCCTTTACAAACGTCACAAAACAAATCCAACTGTTTCACCGTATTAGAAATTTAAGGCCAAAATTTACAAACGTTATGAAAAAAAATCCAAGCGTTTAACCTTTTTAGCAGTTTAAGCCAAACGTTTACAAACGTTACGAAACAAATTCAAACGTTTCCCCTTTTCAGAGATATAAGCCAAACGTTTACAAACGTTACGAAACAAATGCAAACGTTTCCCCTTTTCAGAGATATAAGCCAAACGTTTACAAACGTTACGAAACAAATGCAAACGTTTCACTTTTTTAGCGATTTAAGCCAAACGTTTACAACGTTAGAAGAGAAATCCAAATGTGTCACCTTTTTAGCGATTTAGGCCAATTGTTTACAAACATTACGAATCAAATCCAAACGTTTCCCCTTTTAGCGATTTAAGCCAAACGTTTACAAACGTTACAAAACAAAACCAAACATTTCTAACGTTACGAAGCAAATCCAAACGTTTCACATTTTTAGCGATTTTACCAAACATTTACAAATGTTACGAAACAAAACCACGTGTTTCACCTTTTTAGCAATTTAAGCCAAACGTTTACAAACGTTACGAAACAAATCCAAGCGTTTCACCTTTTTAGCAATTTAAGCCAAACATTTACAAGCATTACGAAACAAATCCAAGCGTTTCACCTTTTTAGCAATTTAAGCTAAACGTTAACAAACGTTACGAAACAAATCCTAACGTTTCACCTTTTTAGCTAAGCCAAACATTTACAAACGTTATGAAAAAAATCCAAGTGTTTCACCTTTTTAGAATTTTAAGCCAAACGTTTACAAACGTTACGGAACAAAACCAAACCTTTCACATTTTTAGCGATATAGGCTAAACGTTTACAAACGCTACGAAACAAATCCAAACGATTAACCTTTATAGGGATTGAACCAAAACGTTTACAAACGTTACGAAATAAATACAAATGTTTCACCTTTTTAGACATATAAGCCAAACGTTTAAAACATTACAAAACAAAACAAAACGTTTAACCTTTTTAGCGATTTAAGCCAAATGTTTACAAATGTTACAAAACAAAACCAAACGTTTAAAACATTACGAAAAAAACGTTATGAAACAAATTGAAACGTTTACAAACGTTACGAAACAAAACCAAACGTTTCACATTTTTAGCGATTTAAGCCAAATGTTTACAAATGTTACGATACGAAACCAAACGTTTCACCTTTTTAGCAATTTAGCCCATACGTTTACAAACGTTACGAAACAAATCCAGACATTTCTTAAGCCAAAAGTTTACAAACGTTTCAAAACAAATCCAAACGTTTCACCTTTTTAGCGATATAAGCCAAACGTTTACAAACGTTATGAAACAAAACCAAATGTTTCACCTTTTTAGAGAATTAAGTAAAACGTTACGAAACAAAATTAAACGTTTAAAACTTTACGAAACAAATCCAAACGTTTATAAAGTTACAAAACAACACCAAACGTTTCCCTATTTTAACGATTTAAGCCAAACGTTTATAAACGTTACAAATCAAAACCAAACGTTTCACCTATTTAGCGAATTAAGCCAAACGTTTACAAACGTTATGAAACAAAACCAAATGTTTAAAACGTTACGAAAGAAAACCAAACGTTTCACATTTTTAGCGATTTAAGCCAAACATTTATAAACATTATGAAACAAAACCTAGCGTTTCACCTTTTTAGCAATTTAAGCCAAACGTTTAGAAACGTTACAAAAGAAATCCAAGCGTTTTATATTTTTAGCAATTTAAGACAATCGTTTACAAAAGTTCCGAAACAAATGGAAACGTTTCACATTTTTAGGAATTTAAGCCAAATGTTTACAAACGCTACAAAACAAATCCAAGTGTTTTACCTTGTTAGCAATTTAAGCTAAACGTTTATAAACGCTACGAAACAAATCCAAACGTTTCACCTTCTTAGCAATTTAAGCCGAACATTTAAAAACGTTATGAAACAAAACAAAATGTTTCCCTTTTTTAGCAATTTAAGCCAAACATTTACAAATGTTACGAAACAAATCCAAACGTTTCACCTTTTTAGCGATATATGCTAAAAAAATAACAAACATTACGGAACAAATCCAAACGTTTCTCCTTTTTAGCGATTGAAGCGAAACGTTTACAAACATTACGAAAAAAATCCAAACGTTTCACATTTTTGGCAATTTAAGCCAAACGTTTACAAACGGTATGAAATAAAACCAGGCATTTCATCTTTTTAGCAATTTATGCCAAACGTTTACAAACGTAACGAAACAAATACAAGCGATTCACCTTTGTAGCAATTTAAGCCAAACGTTTACAAACGTTACAAAACAAATCCAATTGTTTCACCTTTTTAGCGATTTAAGCCAAATGTTTACAAACATTACTAAACAAATCAAAACATTTCACCTTTTTAGCAATTTAAGCCAAACGTTTATAGACGGTACGAAACAAATCCAAACATTTCACCTTTTTAGCGATTTAAGCCAAACATTTACAAACGCTACGAAACAAATCCAAACGTTTCACCTTTATAGCAATTTAAGCTAAACGTTTACAAACATTACGAAACAACTCCGAGATTTCACCTATTTAGCAATTTAAGCCAAACGTTGCGAAAAACATCCAAACGTTTCACCTTTTTAGCGATTTAAGCCAAACGTTTGCAAAGGTTATGAAGCAAATCCAAATGTTTCACCTTTTTAACAATTTATGCCAAACGTTTACAAACGTTACAAAATAAATCCAAGCGTTACACCTTTTTAGCAATTTATGCCAAACGTTTACAAACGTTACGAAACAAATCCAAATGTTTCACCTTTTTAGCCATTTAAGCCAAACGTTTTCAAAAATTACAAAACGTTTAACCGTTTTAGCGATTTAAGCCAAACGTTTACAAATGTTACGAAACAAAACCAAACATTTAAAACATTAAGAAACAAACGTTACGAAACAAATCGAAACATTTACAAATGTTATGAAACATTACCAAACGTTTCACCTTTTTAGCAATTTAAGCCAAACGTTTACAAACGTTATGAAACAAATCCAAACGTTTCCCATTTTTGGCAATTTAAGCCAAACGTTTACAAACGTTATGAAATAAAAGAAAGCGTTTCATTTTTTTAGCAATTTATGCCAAACGATTGCAAACGTTACGGAACAAATCCAAACGTTTCATATTTTTGGCAATTTAAGCCAAACGTTTACACACGTTATGAAATAAAACCAAGTGTTTCATCTTTTTAGCAATTTATGCCAAATGTTTACAAACGTAACGAAACAAATACAAGTGATTCACCTTTATAGCAATTTAAGCCAAACGTTTACAAACGTTACGAAAAAAATCCAATTGTTTCACCTTTTTAGCGATTTAAGCCAAATGTTTACAAACATTACTAAACAAATCAAAACATTTCACCTTTTTAGCAATTTAAGCCAAACGTTTATAGACGGTACGAAACAAATCCAAACATTTCACCTTTTTAGCGATTTAAGCCAAACATTTACAAACGCTACGAAACAAATCCAAACGTTTCACCTTTATAGCAATGTAAGCTAAACGTTTACAAACATTACGAAACAAATCCGAGCTTTCACCTATTTAGCAAGTTAAGCGAAACGTTGCGAAAAACATCCAAACGTTTCACCTTTTTAGCGATTTAAGCCAAACGTTTGCAAAGGTTATGAAGCAAATCTAAATGTTTCACCTTTCTAGCAATTTATGCCAAACGTTTAAAAACGTTACAAAATAAATCCAAGCGTTACACCTTTTTAGTAATTTATGCCAAACGTTTACAAACGTTACGAAACAAATCCAAAGGTTTCACCTTTTTAGCCATTTAAGCCAAACGTTTTCAAAAATTACAAAACAAAAGAAAACGTTTAACCGTTTTAGCGATTTAAGACAAACGTTTACAAATGTTACGAAACAAAACCAAACATTTAAAACATTATGAAACAAACGTTACGAAACAAATCGAACGTTTACAAACGTTACGAAACAAAACCAAACGTTTCACCTTTTTAGCAATTTAACCCATACGTTTACAAACGTTACGAAACAAATCCAAACGTTTCACCTTTTTAGCGATTTAAGCCAAACATTTACAAATGTTTCAAAACGTTTACAAATGTTTCCCCTTTTTAGCGATTTAAGCCAAACGTTTACAAATGTTATGAAACAAAACCAAACGTTTCCCCTTTTTAGAGATTTAAGCTAAACGTTTACAAACGTTACGAAACAAAATTAAACGTTTAAAACTTTACGAAACAAATCAAAACGCTTATAAAGTTACAAAATAACACCAAACGTTTACCCATTTTAACGATTTAAGCCAAACGTTTATAAAAGTTACGAAACAAAACCAAACGTTTGTATACATTACGAAACAAATCCAAACGTTTCAGATTTTTACTGATTTAAGCCAAACATTTGCAAACGTTACGAAACAAATCTAAATGTTTCCCCTTTTTAGTGATTGAGACCAAACATTTACAAACATTACGAAACAAATCCAAACGTTTCGAAACAAATCCAGCCGTTTAAAATGGTACGAAACAAATACAACCGTTTCACCTTTTTTGCGATTTAAGCCGAACGTATACAAATGTTACGAAACAAAACTAAACGTTTTACCATTTTTGCAATTTAAGCCAAACATTTACAAACGTTACGAAACAAATCCAAACTTTTCTCCTTTAGCGATTTAAGCCAAACGTTTAAAATGTTATGAAAAAAATCCAAATGTTTCACCTTTTTAGCGATTGAAGCCAAACGTTTACAAACGTTACGAAACATATTCAAACGTATAACATTTTTAGATATTTAAGGCAAACGTTTATAAACGTTACGAAACAAAAATCAAGCGTTTCACCTTTTTTAGCAATTTAAGCCAAACATTTACAAACGTAACGAAACAAATCCAAGCGTTTCACCTTTTTAGCAATTTAAGCCAAACGTTTACAAACGTTACGAAACAAATCCAAGCGTTTCACCTTTTTAGCAATTTTAGCCAAACGTTTAAAAACGTTACAAAACAAATCCAAACATTTCACCTTTTTAGCGATTCAAGCCGAACGTTAACAAACATTACGAAACAAAACCAAACGTTTCACCTTTTTAGCTATTTTAGCCAAACGTTTACAAATGTTACGAAACAAATTCAAACGTTTCCCCATTTTAGCGATTTAAGCGAAACGTTTAAAACGTTACGAAACAAATCCAAACGTTTCTCCTTTTTAAAGATTGAAGCCAAACTTTTATAGACGTTACGAAACAAATCCAAACGTTTTGTCTTTTTAGCGATTTAAGCCAAATGTTTACAAACTTTACGAAACAAATCCAAACGTTTCACGTTTTCAGCGATTTAAGCCAAACGTTTACAAACGGTACGAAACAAATCCAAATGTTTCCCCTTTTTAGCGATTTAAGCCAAACGTTTATAAATGCTACGAAACAAATCCAAACGTTTCACCTTTTTATCAATTTAAGCAAAACGTTTACAAAAGATACGAAATAAATCCAAACGTTTCCCCATTTTAGCAATTTAAGCCAAACATTTACAAACGTAACGAAACAAATCCAAACGTTTCATCTTTTTAGCGATGGAAGCCAAATGTTTACAAACATCACGGAACGAAACCAAATGTTTCACCTTTTTAACAATTTAAGCCAAACATTTACAAACATTACGAAACAAAACCGAACTTTTACAAATAAATCAAACGTTTACAAACAAAACCCGACGTTTACAAACATTACGAAACAAAACAATACATTTAAAACGTTACAAAACAAAACCAAACATTTAAAACGTTACGAAACAAATCCAAACGTTTCACCTTTTTTGTCACGACCCAAAATAATTGAGCCGTAACCAGCGCTAGGGAACGGGAGTGGTAGCGCCGGAACCCGTAGCAAGCCTCAAACCACTATAAATTTTTCGTAAATAATAAACAAATAACATCGAGCAACAGAAGCAATTACATATATAACATATAATCAAATATTTAAACTAACTGTTTTAAACCTCGCGGGCTCTAGTTACCGTACCCTGTACGAACTGGACTCACGGTACAACATACAAATGTTAGTGTAATATAACACACCACCGGCATCTGGGGCCGTGGATAAAACATATTACAGGTAGCCCATCAAAACATACAAACAAGACATCAAGTAATATATACACTCAAAATGTATTGCTGTCTAGGCTACAACTCTGTCCGCGCGGGACCATTACTGCAGCATTCACAGAAGTCAGAAACTATACATACGCAGCTGACTTCTGGACTTCAAAATTGGCTTCTAACTAAGTCCACACACTAAGCACCTGAAAACGTCAAAGGTGAGGGGTCAGTATTTTGGAAAATACTGAGTGAGTTTTCATTTACTAACGGTAATATTATAAATACGTAGCATTGCATTTCAAGGAAACAATATTATAAAAATAAAACATATAAACAGGTATTTGATCCGTACGAAACTAATATCCTAGCATGCGACACAACTTTCGAATAATCAAATTATACTGATCCAGACAGTCCGACCATGGAGTTCCCACACTCTACCTCGTCGGTCGCGACCTATCTCTTAGTCCCAAAGTGTGAGTCCAACTCACTAGATACGGGGACTCCTGACTACAGCGAGCCGAGTGCTTACTCGTATCGGATTCATTGTCCAACTTCGAAATTCATATTCATATCGTGTCATTTCATATCATACGTGTATCAATCATGTATTATATGCAAACACACTAGACTGAATCGATACTGGTGATTACACAGCATATTGACACCCAATAGGTAGCTAGTTTCTTCAGATCGCATACTAGTTCTCGTATATAAAATCTTAATAAAACATGTAACATTTCAATCAATCATATATAATGTGATGCGTATAAACAATATATATATATATATATTTATTTATTTATTTATATATATATATATATATATATATATATATATATATATATATATATATATATATATATATATATATATATATAAAATAACTCCAATATATAATACACGAAAGTAAAGTGTAACTTACTGAAACCGCAATCCAATCAATGACGTAGTCGATGAAATGATATGCTCTCGCTATCCCACGTCTACTGACCTCTCTGCTCGCTAACACGTCTGATACATAATAATTAACGTTTAATTATTAGACGTGAACCTCATATTCTTATGCGTATAATACTTTAAATTCTAAGGTTTTGTTTTATTCTTAATGTTATTCGTGAACTCGATATTCCTTCATTATATTCACGATCTATCTAACTCTTCTTCTCACATTCGAGAAACGTAAAACTTTCTTAACATTTTTCATTATCGTTACTCACGTAAAACGTCGAGCTAAAACTTTACTTTTTAAATTATCGGGGTCCTTAATCGTCTTTAGGGTCTAATATTCGAAAATGTTGAAATCCTGCTCAATCATGGCTAAAAGCCCATTTTGGTTCCTATGGACCCACTGTGTGGGCGTACAAAGGCACTGTGCGTCCGCACAGTGCAGTGTGTGATCCCACACCTCAGTGTGCATCCGCACACTAGTGTGCGATCGCACACCTCAGTGTGCGTCCGCACAGTAGTGTGCGTTCACACACTACAAGTGTGCGTTCGTACACCTATGTGTGAGATCGCACAAAACGGTGTGCGTTCGCACATCGTGTGCAGCCGCACACAAAGCCCCGGAAATGTTGTTTCCGGGTACCCCGTCGTGCTACCACCTGCCAAACACCTCAAACACTTCATTTCCTCACAAACCCGTAACTCGGTTTTCGTTAAAACGCCAAAAACGATACGAAAACATTAAATTCTTAATTATAAACTACCACAGCCATATATTCGAATTTTAGCATCGATTCTCGAGATATTACCTTGAAATGAAGCTTAGGATCGATAGAACTCTCGATTTTGAACAGATCGCCACGAAAATCGCTCGAATCGGATGTCGAACGGAGAAACGGCGGCGAAACAACGGTATCGATCGAATTTTCTCTCGTTCTCTCTGGATGCTTCTGTTCCTTCCTTATTCATATTTTCTTTCTTATATAATTTGGCTAAAAGCTTACTTTGATCACTGTTCTTTTTGTTTGTTATCGTTTATCTTTTAAACTTTTCTTTCATACGATTTAGTCCATAGCTAAATCGATTAACGTTTTAATTATAACTTATACGTATTATTTATATCCAATAATTAATACGAAGCTCGATATTAAGACTGTTCCATCAAAATCTAAAATTTCCATTTCCGAGGCGTAATGGCTAAATTACCACTTTAGTCCCTGTACTTTATTTTGGAACCTTTCTTGACATTTCTCCTTTTAGTTCCAATTCCATCTTTAGAATTTAAATATATCATTGATTTCCGCATAATTACTTTCCTGAAACCGACCTACTTAAAAATTATTTACTTTAATTTCCCTGAAATCTTTCCGATATCGCCACTCTGGCGAGTTCTAACTGGACACGTGGCCCAAATAAATAATTAAATATTTTAAGGTATTACATTCTTCCCCCCTTATAAAAATTCGTCCTCGAATTTTCATAAAATTTGTTGGGATCTTAAAATTGTCCTTATACTTCTCTTGATATCCACTACTACGCGTCAGTCGTAGTTTCTTCTTTACTTTAGCTTTTAGCTTTCCACTTATAGCTGTGACTTCGTACTTGTTGCTAATCGATTATCTATCTTGCTCAAAGTAGCTTCTTGTTGTAACGCATTTGAGAATCTTCTCAATGTCACTTTTGTCTCATCCTTTGTCTTTCCAGAATAGTGTGGCTTCAATGTATTTTTAATTTTTAATATTAGAATCCTTACGTCATTATCCTGGTCAGGATTTCCTTTGTTGTTTGTCATTAATCATCGCATTGCTGCACGCCTCCTTTATGCGTAAACAGTCAGCGATATGTGATCCTCATTCTTAGTGGCGTACTCATTTTCCTCATACTTCCATAAGAATTCATCTTATGATTCCAAATCTGTCGTTATAGTTCTTATTGCCATCCACCGTCGCTGCTTTCCTTTCTTAAATTGTTATCTTCATTTCTTACTTTCATTCTTGTCGCTTCTGATATTTAGTTCCTTCATCAATTAGTTCCTTTCAACTATATTTTGTCCATCTTAATCGGTGTTTCTTAGTGAAGTCAAGTTTAATGCACCTTCTTCTTCCTTTAGTTTTCTTTCTCTTTTCCCCTTCTGTCCTTTAAGCTACCTTGAACTTTGCGTTGTTTTATTAGTCGTGATTCTTCACCCTTTCACCGTTGTCATAAACGTTCCACTTCACGTTACTTTTAATCATATAACTTATACAGTCGCCCTTGTTTACTAATACTACTCGTATTCTTATCCTTTTCACTTCCCTCTAGTTATTCTTGTGAAGTTCGCCTCGAATTTCTTATTGACTTATCAGTCAACGTTGTTCTTTCTTTACGTCACTTTAATCTTTGACTGATTCAATAGGTCTTTGATATCTTATCTACTTTCTTTATCGTCATTTCTTCTCATTGAAAAAACAACTTTCTCTTTCATCTTACACTTCTGCTTCTTACTTTTGAATAGTTTCAGTTTTGTTGTCTTATACATCCTATGCTTCTTTAGCGCTTATAACATGGTTCTAATTGTCTATTTAAACAACCTGATTTCTCTGTACTAATATCATCTCTTATTCTTACGACATCGTGGCTTCTTAAATACAGTTCACTCCTATCTGTCCAATAACAATGAAGTATCATCTTATCCTTTACTTATTGTATTCATTACGTCTTTCCTCCGTTTATAACAGCACTATTGCTGCATTTCTATTCTGATAATCCTTCTGACGTATTTCTAGAACTTTCACTTTTCTAATCACCTTACTAATTTTTTAGGGTATTTGAGTTTTACCATTACACTTTTCTTTCATATTATCCACCATTGTTACATTTGATGACACGTATGCCTATACGTGTGCCTTTCTCCTTATACTAGAATTCTACAACTTAACTTTTCTCCTTTCTGTAAACAGAATTTATAACTCTTAATGCTGAAATTAGTAACTTCACTTAATATCAGTCAAATAGCATCATTTATCTCTTGATCTATCTAACTTTGAACCTTCATATCTTATAAGATCATCTTCTCCGTCGTCCATATCCCCTACTTCCCTTTTTAATGTGATTCTCTATATCCTTCAATACTAACATTAATAAAGTTACATATCCATAAAATATTACTTGATGATCATCATTCATATTATTCTCTTCTCGTCCTTATACTTTTAATTTCTCCCTTCCGATATAATTCTCGATCGCTAAGTTACTCATTTCACCATTATATTCTTCATCCTTGCGTATGCATTACTTCTCTTTCGTCTAACATGACTCTCTGTTATTACACCCTTTGTTTTAACATAAGGATAGATATTGTATCCTTAGACATTGCCAGGGCAACGCATCTTGTCTGCGTATGCTCTCCAGCGATAACTCCTTATTCACATTCTCCTTTAGCTTCACTAGCTTTGTTGCAATTAATTGTTAACATGACTTTATTCTGTTATTGGGGTTTATTTTACAAGTCTTATTCTTAATTATTAGGAATCTTTTATTATTCGTCGCAGGGCTATACATCTGAGTTTACTTACTGAGCAAAACGATTTCAAAACATTATTTGGCCGGCTAGCTCTTTAAACTACTTTTCATAAATCGTTTGAAATCATTAATACAATTGTAGCTCAGAGTGATGACACCTCTCATCGCCAAAGACTTGCTCAAAATCGCATTTTCTTTGTCATTGTAAAGATATGATGCATGATCTAAGATTTTTAAAATCATTCTTTTATGCATTCCTATCGTGACTATGCAATGTCATATGCGATGTCTGAGTACAATTGTGTTTTGAAAAAATCTTAAAAACTTTCAATTTTTTTATAAAATCATAAGTTTACTCTAGATTGTACACTCTGCGACTATTAACGGCTTTCTCTATACTTATTGGATATATTTCAAATTTTTGTATTACTGTCATTTATTGTTGTTTTTCTGACTATACCTCTGTCACATCACTTCTTTTTCCATATCTCCGACTACTCAATTCAATTCAAAGTTTTCTATTGCTGTAATCACCACATCCACTTCTTCAACACACTGTATCATGTCATATACAAAAGTAGGTACTGATGTTCTACTTCCATTCCCTATTTGTAATCCATCTTTTCCTTCCCAACTCCAAGAACGTAATATAGGAATTACGTTCGCGATAATTATATGATGTATGTTCATTATATTAGTGTGTTTGTAAATTATGTTTATAGGTTCTTTTATTAGTCGCGTGTTTATCACATCGCTTCTTATAGGTCCTCGTTACCTGAGGTATTATCCTATAGGCATATCCTAATACTGATATTTTATTATGCAATGCAACAAACATATACATAGCAATGCAAACATATCAACATAATACACAAAGCATATAAATCGCTGATACCTGGAGGTGCCTGATGCGGAATGCTAGGTTCCCTAATGACTATGCCGGTGTGTCGGCCCCTAACTCTTCTACCGGAGTTGCCTCCGCCTCTGTGCGCAAAGTGGGGGTTGGTCCTAATTTTGGAGGATGTGTTAACGTAATCCGGATGGAACTCACGCCTAAAATAGAAGGGTCGTACGGGATCGCCCTATCATTCACGTTCAGTCTCGATTCTACAGGCCATCGTAGTGAGCGTCCTAAAATGTTCACCTACATACTCATATAGCTCACCAAATTCAGGTCCTAAGCCTCTGACGTATCTACGGTTGATGGTTCTGTTATCTTCGTTCAGATCAGGGACTCCCTCAACCATTCGCAGAAAATCAGCAGAATACAACCCTACTGTTAGCATCCCTCTAGAAAAGGAGCGCATTTGTCTCCTAACTTGATTTAGACCTATCTGAGCTTGACCGTTTGCTATATCTGCATCTTCTCTCAAATCAAGGTATCTCCGCACCCTAGACCAGAAATGCTCAATTATGTATTCTTCAATGTCTTATTCATCTAATGGTTCCTCTTCTTCAAACTCTTCCTCTTGAGGATCTTCTTCTTCTAATTCTTCTTCTAATTCCTCTTGGGTTCTCGTCTAGGTCCTCCTCATGATCCTCCTCCTCCGAATCTTCTTCAGGATCCTCTTCCGGATCTTCCTCCGGTTCCTCTTCATCTTCTTCACTATATTCTATTTCTGGCGAGTGTACTCTACCTCTATTTCCAGAAGAACTGCCAACATCTGACACAGACATATAGCCATTCTGATAAATTTCTGGCGATCTCCTAAGATTTGCGTGGAATCCATTCTGATGGACCCCAGATGGTTCGCCTATTTCGTTGTGAAACCCATTTTGAATTATAGGAGGCGCTTCCTCTCGTTCTTCAGCAGCATGTGACTGAGCTCTGTTATGCCTAGACATGCTGAAAAGAAACAATTTCAAACAGAAGTGACCATCTGAGCCCATTTCCACATGCAATTCCAATATTCACTAATAAGGTACTGTAAACACTTAGCATTTAATCCAGCCGCACGTAATTCGCAACCAGAAAACCATTTGACAATCCCAGCGCAAGTAATAAACGCATAGTTATCTTAGTCGTTTGTATATACTGATACTAATCACTTATTAGCTTAGTAGCCCTAATTCGTGAGCACTGTACCGTATATTACTAATGCACGTATCAAAGAAATACAGATAACTAAGGTCCGACTAGTTCCTAGGTTTACTTACTAATAGAGTATTTCAACTCAAACAGACATTCAAGCAAAACTGGCAGTGATAACTGTACCAACTGCTCTCAAACAAACACTGAAACAATCTTGCAGTGGTAGCTGGACTAACTGCTTTGATACCAACATTGTCACAACCCAAAATAATTGAGCCGTAACTGGCGCTAGGGAACGAGAGTTGTAGCTCTGGAACCCGTAGCAAGCCTCGAACCACTATAAATTTTTCGCAAATAATAAACAAATAAGATCGAGCAACAGAAGCAATTACATATATAACATATAATCAAATATTTACACTAACTGTTTTAAACCTCGCGGGCTCTAGTTACCGTACCCTGTACGAACTGGCCTCGCGGTACAATTTACAAAAGTTACCGTAATATAACACACCACCGGCATCTAGGGCCGTGGATAAAACATATTACAGGTACCCTATCAAAATATACAAACAGGACAGCAAGTAATATATACACTCAAAATGTACTGCTGTCTAGGCTATGACTCTATCCGCGCGGAACCACTACTACAGCATTTACAGAAGTCAGAAACTATACATACACAGTTGACTTCTGGACTTCAAAATTGGCTTCTAGCTAAGTCCACATACTAAGCACTTGGAAACATCAAAGGTGAGGGGTCAGTATTTGGGAAAATACTGAGTGAGTTTGCATTTACTAACGGTATTATTATAAAAACATAGCATCGCATTTCAAGGAAATAATATTATAAAAATAAAACATATAAACAGGTATTTGATCCGTACGAAAATAATATCCTAGCATACGACACAACTTTCGAATAATCAAATCATACTGATCCAGACAGTCCGACCCGGGAGTGCTGACAATCTACCTCGTCGGTCGCGACCTATCTCTTAGTCCCAAAGTGTGAGTCCAACTCACTAGATACGGGGACTCCAGACTACACCGTAGCCGAGTGCTCACTCGTATCAGATTCATTGTCCAACTTCAAAATTCATATTCATAATCTGTCATTTCATATCATACGTGTATCAATCATGTATTATATGCAAACACACTAGACTGACTCGATACTGGTGATCACCCAGCCGATTGACACCCAATTGGTAGCTAGTTTCTTTGGATCGCATACTAGTTCTCGTATATAAAAACTTAATAAAACATATAACATTTCCATCAATCATATATAATGTGATGCGTATAAACAATATATATATATATATATATATATATATATATATATATATATATATATATAAAATAACTTTAATATATAATACACGAAAGTAAAGTGCAACTCACTAAAACTGCAATCCAATCAATGACGTAGTCGATGAAATGATATGCTCTTGCTATCCCACGTCTAGTGACCTCTCTGCTCGCTAACACGTCTGATATTTAATAATTAACGTTTAATGATTAGACGTGAACCTCGTATTCTTATACGTATTATACTTTAAATTCTAAAGTTTTGTTTTATTCTTAATGTTATTCGTGAACTCGATATTCCTTCATTGTATTCACGATCTATCGAACTCTGCTTCTCGCATTTGAGAAACGTATGACTTTCTTAACACTTTTCATTATCGCTACATGCATAAAACGTCGAGCTGAAACTTTACTTTTTAAATTATCGGGGTCCTTAATCGTCTTTAGGGTCTAATATTTGAAAATGTTGAAATCGGGCTCAATTAGGGCTAAAAGCCCATTTTGGTCCCTATGGACCCACTGTGCGGGCGTACGTTGGCACTGTGCGGGCGTACGTGTGCACTGTGCGTACGCATAGTGCAGTGTGCGATCGCACACCTCATTGTGGGTCCGCATACTACAAGTGTGTGTTCGCACACTTGTGCGTCTGCACACTACAGTTTGCGTTCGCACATCGTGTGCAGCCGAACACACAGCCCCGAAAACGTCGTTTCCGGGCGCCCCATCGTGCTACCACTCGCCAAACACCCCAAAAACTTCATTTCCTAACAAACCCATATCTCGGTTTTCGTTAAAACGCTAAAAATGATCTAAAACATTAAATTCTTAATTATAAACTAAAATAGCCATATATTCGAATTTTAGCATCGATTCTCGAGATATTACCTTGAAACGAAGCTTAGGATCGATAGAGCTCTCGATTCTAAAGAGATCGCCGCGAAAATCGCTCGAATCAGACGTCGAACGGAGAAACGGCGGTGAAACGACGGTATCGATCGAATTTTCTCTCGTTCTCTCTAGATGTTTCTGTTCCTTCCCGATTCATATTTTCTTTCTTATATAATTAGGCTAATAGCTTACTTTGATCCTTGTTCTTTTTATTTGTTATCATTTATCTTTTAAACTTTTCTTTCATATAATTTAGTCCATAGCTAAATCGATTAACGTTTTAATTATAACTTATACGTATTATTTTATCACGATCCATTATCATGAATCGTGACCGGCGCTAGGGTATGGGTAATGTAGTACCAAAACCCGTAGCTAGCCTTTCGGTTAAGATACAATTATAATAAACCTGCAAGAAAACCAATGCTCGGGGAAACCGAGACTTCAGCCTAATTCTAGCAGTTATAATATTCAACATTTAATATTATAAATACTCGTTCAACTACGAGTCTCCAATATGGCATAAAATAAATAGAGTAAACAGTATAAACATGCCAAAGCAATATATTAAGTTGGACCAATCCGACAAACAAGTGTAATAAAAATAAAGACGTCTAGTCAACTATTGCGGTATAAGAATAAAACAGTTTGATAGTTTTACTAAAATAAATGAAACCTCTAAGAATAGTAAATACGGAGATCACCAGACTCTCTTAGATCATAACCCTGGGAAAAAATAGTTAAACAATGGGGTCAGATATACTGAGATGAGTTTATACCACTATTTACATTTATCAAGTGGAAAACCTTTAAAACCGTTTAAAACATTTAATAACGATATTACGAATAATAGTTGGAACCCTAATCCACAATTCTAAATAATAAACATAATCCAATTGGCCTGGTCCCGAGAGCTGAGCTACACCGAGTTACCACTGACAACACTTTTATCATATCCAGAGTCCTGAGAGCTGTGCTACACCGAGTTACTCTATTTGGTTCCGAGAGCTATGCTCACACCGAGTTACCACATTTCCATAAATACCTTACCCAGATCATTACCAGGGCGCACGCAGTCCTAATGATGCCCATTAGGTAGCATGTTCCAACTAAGAGCCATAATATAAAAACAGTTCGAAATATACGTACAGTATATATATATATTTAATATTAAAATAACTTTACTTAATAAAGCGGTAAATAGTAAGTACAAACTCACTGTTTGCTAATCCACGTGATAACCGCCAAGCAACTAATCCTGATTCGCCTCTGAAGCACGAACAGTAGTCGGGTCTAGACAATATAAAATAATTATTAAAAACAGACCCTAACTCTAGAGAGTACTAGACACCGCATAGGACTAGCACAAATGACACGTTGGAATAAAACAATCCAAAACAACACAAAAATACCCAATAGGTAGAAACGCTCAATTAATACAAGTCTATTGAGTTCTCGCTTTAAAATCCAATTTACAAATATTATTTAAAAATCTATAGATAATAATTAATTTCCAAATAGTGGGTTAACCGAGTTATCAATAATTACCAAGCTAACCTCACTTGTCGGGTGACCCAAGTCTAACCCGACTCAAAATGTTTATCAAATATAAACCCGAGTTTATATTTATAAAATAATTCGATAAAATAATAATCCATTTTAAAAGCAAAACTCAATGACTTCAATTTCAAGTAACTCGAGTTACAACCAAAACTTAACCATTTTAAGTTTATAAAAGTTTAGGGACTAAACTGTACTTTAGCCAATTTAATATTCGAAATCAAATTAATTAATTTTGCTTATACTTAAAACAAAACATAAAGTCACCAACAAAAAAGTTACTTAAATAAGTTTTAAAAACGTTCAAGGGCTAAATTGTAATTTAGCCAATTTCATGCCAAATTGATATTCGAAACTAAATATAGTTATTATAATTCAAAATGAAATATAAAGTTATAACCAACAACTTAATGAGTTAAAATATGTCCAAGGGCTAAATTGTAGTTTAGCCAATTTACATGTCAAATTGATATTAGAAATTAAATATAATTACCTGAGTAATTATATAAAAATAATTATCGTTTATAATTCAAAACGAAGTACAAAAGCTATTTTTAAAACAATGATAGGTAAAGTTTAACTTGAAGGATTAAATTGTTTTAGGCAAAACAAATGAGTGATTATAGGAGCCATTTAACCATCTCTTTTCAAATTAAACAACAAACATAATTCTGTTTGCCATGTACAATGTCTCACCCGCTATAGCCATAGCCAAAATCAAGACAACTCCATATGGAAAATTTTGAAAGAACCCAATTCAATTATCACATTCCCGCCTCTACTCATAAGCATCCCACACAATAAACATTCAATTATCTAATCAAATTGAATATGAATTCCAGAGACATGTTAAACAAATATCAATCTCAAGAACACATCAACGATTCTGAAACCACAATATCACACCAAAACTGAAACTTAAAAATCAAGTAATCGACAATTCAATATCAGCAATCCATCAACAAAATGAGAACTTGATCCGAGATTTATGGAGCCGAACAACATCAGCCAAAACAAAAGAAAACGACAATAAACTCAATTACCAAAACAGAGAAACAATAACACGCAAGCACGAAGAAACGGCGACGGCTCTAGCGAATTAGTGTGCGTACCATTTGGCAAAAATAAAGATGAGAATAGAAGAGGCGTGTGTCTACTTTCACGGGCACAAGATGGATCTGATTTCGATTTAAAAACGGCTACAAACGGATCAAAATACGGAGAGATCGATTTGGAGATCAAAACAGTAAATAAATATTAAAATGGTAAAACGGCGGCGAATAATACGGGATTGTTTACATATCGTTCAACGAAACTAAAGAGCAAAGTCATAGAGAATCGAGTCTATAATCTAAGGAACAAAATGGAATTGATTTCGATCTAACAACGAACAAGAACGAATCAATTTACGTAGGTGGCGTTTTTAACTAAAAACTGAAATTAATGAATAGCAAACTTACCAAGATTTGGTAAGATCTTGAGATGAATATAGTCGATGAAATTCAGAGAATTTCGAGACGGAGTGAAGGCCAGAGTTTGATGAAGAAGTAGGGAAAGAATTTAGATTAGAAACATTGCTTAAATAGGGTAGGAAATCAGCCTAAACGAGACAGCCGGTAAGGTCTTGTTCGAGACCTGCTGGTCTCGAACGAGACCTCTGTAATTTAACAATCACAGGTCTCGTTTGGGACTTGCTGGTCCAAATGAGAATGGGTCAACCAATTGGTTGACCCACCAATTAAAACCAATCCAAAATATTTATCAAACCATCAAATCGAATCACGAAATCACAATCAACCTGAATTTAAAATCGAAAACTCAAAAGAATAACTTTAAATTTTTACAGGTTATTACATATTTATATCCAATAATTAATGCGAAGCTCGATATTAAGACTTTCCCGTCAAAATCTAAAATTTCCATTTTCGAGACGTAGTGGCTAAATTACCACTTTAGTCCCTGTACTTTATTTTGGAACCTTTCTTGACATTTCTCCTTTTAGTTCCAATTCCATCTTTAGAATTTAAATATATCATTGATTTCTGCATAATTACTTTCCGATATCTTTCAGATATCGCCACTCTGAAATCTTTAATTTCAGGATTTACTTTAATTTCCCTGAAATATTTCCGATATCGCCACTCTGGCGAGTCCTAACTGGACACGTGGCCCAAATAAATAATTAAATATTTTGGGGTATTACATTTTTAGAGATTTAAGCCAAACGTTTATAAATTCAGTATTTCTCCTTTTTAAAAATTTAAGCAAAACATTTACAAACGTTACAGAACAAAAGCAAACGTTTACAAAGGTTATAAAACAGAACCAAACGTTCACCTTTTTAGCAATTTAAGAAAAACGTTTACAAACGTTACGAAATAAATCCAAACGCTTAGAAAAGTTACAAAACAAAACCAAACGTTTCAAAACGTTACGAAACAAATCCAATTATTTCACCTTTTTAGCGATTAAAGCCAAACGTTTACAAACGTTACGAAACAAAACCAAACATTTATAAACGTTACGAAACAAATCCAAGCGCTTCACCTTTTTAGTAATTTAAGCCAAACGTTTACAAACATTACGAAACAAATCCAAACATGGCACCTTTTTAGCAATTTAAACGTTTAAAACGTTTCGAAACAAATCCAAACGTTTAAAACGTTACGAAACCAATCCAATTCCAAACGTTTAAAACGCTACTAAACAAATCCAAACGTGAAAGGGTGAAACGATTTGGTGAAACGTTTACAAACGTTTCGAAACGTTTCGAAACAATACCGAACATTTCCCATTTTTAGCAATTTAAGCCACACGTTTTAAACGTTACGAAACAAAACCAAAGGTTTAAAACGTTACGAAACAAATCCAGACGTTTCCCCTTTTTAGCGATTTAAGCCTAACGCTTACAAACGTTACGAAACAAATCCACACATTTCACCTTTTTATAGATTGAAGCCTTATGTTTACAAACGTTACAAAATAAAACCAAACGTTTAAAACGTTACGAAACAAAACAAAACGTTTTATCTTATTAGCGATTTAAGCCAAACATTTAAAACATTACCAAAAAAATCAAAAAAATTCACCTTTTTAGCGATTTAATTCAAACGTTTGCAAACGTTACTTTACAAATCCAAACGTTTCACTTATTTAGCGATTTAAGCCAAACGTTACGTAACAAATCCAAGCGTTTAGCTTTTTTAGCAATTTAATCCAAACGTTTACAAACCTTACAAAACAAAACCAAACGTTTCTCATTTTTAACGATTTAAGCCAAACGTTTACAAACGATAAGAAACAAATCCAAACATTTCACCTTTTTAGCGATTTATGCCAAACGTTTGCAAACGTTACGAAACAAATCCAAATGTTTCCCCTTTTTAGCGATTGAAGCCAAACGTTTACAAACGTTACGAAACAAATCAAAAGGTTTCACATTTTTAGTGATTTAGGCCAAACGTTTACAAACGTTACAAAACAAATCCAAACGTTTCACCTTTTTAGCGATATAATCCAAACATTTACAAACGTTACGAAACAAATCCAAACGTTTCCCCTATTTAGCAATTTAAGCCAAACGTTTAGAAACGTTACGAAACAAATCCATGCGTTTCACCTTTTTAGCAAATTAAGACAAACGTTTACAAACGTTACGAAACAAATCCAAGCGTTTCACCTTTTTAGAAATTTAAGCCAAACGTTTACAAACGTTACGAAACAAATCCAAACGTTTCACCTTTTTAGCGATTTAAACCAAACATTTACAAACTTTATGAAACAAATCCATACGTTTCACCTTTTTAGCAAATTAAGCCAAACGTTTTAAAACATTACGAAACAAATCCAAATGTTTCCCCTTTTTAGAAATTTAAGCCAAACGTTTACAAACGTTACAGAACAAATCCAAATGTTTCACCTATTTAGCGATTTAAGCGAAATGTTTACAAACGTTACGAAATAAATCTAAACGTTTCACCTTTTTAGCGATTGAAGCCAAACGTTAACAAACATTACGAAACAAATCCAAACATTTCGCCTTTTTAACAATTTAAGCCAAATATTTACAAACGTTCGAATTAAATCCAAACGTTTCACCTATTTAGCGAATTAAGCCAAACGTTTACAAACATTACGAAACAAAACCAAACGTTTAAAACGTTACGAAACAAGTCCAAACGTTTCACTTTTTCAGCGATTTAAGCCAAAGCTTTACAAATGTAATGAAATAAAACCAAGCGTTTCACCTTTTTAGCAATTTAAGCCAAACATTTATGAACGTTATAAAAGAAATCCAAGCGTTTCATCTTTTTAGCAATTTAAGCCAATCGTTTACAAAAGTTCCGAAACAAATCGAAACGTTTCACATTTTTAGGAATTTAAGCCAAACTCTTAAAAACGCTACAAAACAAATCCAAGTGTTTCACCTTTTTAGCAATTTAAGCCAAACGTTTATAAACGCTACGAAACAAATCCAAACGTTTCACTTGTTTAGCGATTTACGCCAAACATTTACAAACGTTACGAAACAAATGCAAAGTTTATGAAGCAAATCCAATTTTTTCACCTTTTTGGCAATTTCTGCCAAACATTTACAAACGTTACGAAATAAATCCAAGTGTTTCACCTTTTTAGCAATTTATGCCAAACGTTTACAAACGTTACGAAACAAATACAAGTGTTTCACCTTTTTAGCAATTTTTGCCAAACGTTTACAAACGTTGCGAAACAAAACCAAACGTTTCATCTTTTTAGCTATTTTAGCCAAACATTTACAAACGTTACGAAACAAATGCAAACGTTTCCCCATTTTAGCGATTTAAGCCAAACGTTTAAAACGTTATGAAGAAAAACATTTCTCCTTTTTAGAGATTAAAGCCAAACGTTTAAAACGTTATGAAGAAAAACATTTCTCCTTTTTAGAGATTAAAGCCAAACGTTTACAAACGTTACGAAAAAAATCTAAACGTTTCACCTTTTTAGCGATATAAACCAAATGTTTACAAACGTTACGGAACAAAACCAAGCGTTTCACCTTTTTAACAATTTAAGCCAAATGTTTACAAAGGTTATGAAACAAATCCAAGCGGTTCCACCTTTTTTGCAATTTAAGCCAAATGTTTACAAACGTTACGAAACAAATCCAAACGTTTGGAAAAAATTCCAAACATTTCGCCTTTTTAGCGATTTAAGCCAAACGTTTACAAACGGTACGAAACAAATCCAAACGTTTCCCCTTTTTAGCAATTTAAGCCAAACGTTTATAAACGCTACGAAACAAATCCAAATGTTTCACCTTTTTAGCAATTTAAGCCAAACGTTTACAAACGTTACGAAACAAACTCCAAGCGTTTCTCCTTTTTAGCAATTTAAGCAAACATATACAAACGTCACGAAACATATCAAAGAGTTTCACCTTTTTAGCGATTTAAGCCAAACGTTTAGAAAGGTTACGAAACAATTCCAAACGTGTCACCTTTTTAGCGATTAAAGCAAAACGTTTAAAAACGATACGAAACAAATCCAAACGTTTAACCTTTTTTGCGATTTAAGCCAAACGTTTAAAAACATTACGAAATAAATGCTAATGTTTCACCGTTTTAGCGATTTAAGGCAAATGTTTACAAACGTTATGAAACAAATCCAAAAGTTTCCCCTTTTTAGCGATTTAAGCCAAACGTTTACAAACATTATGAAACAAAACCAAACGTTTAAAACTATACGAAACAAATCCAAACGTTTCAGATTTTTAGCGATTTATGCCAAACGTTTACAAACATTACGAAACAAAACCAAGTGTTTGACCTTTTTAGCAATTTAAGCCAAACGTTTACAAACGTTACAAAACAAATCCAAACGTTTAACCTTTTTAGCGATTTAAACAAAACATTTACAAACCTTATGAAACAAATCCATGCGTTTCACCTTTTTAGCAAATTAAGCCAAACGTTTAAAAACGTTACAAAATAAATCCAAGCGTTTCTTTAGAAATTTAATGCAAACGTTTACAAACGTTACAAAACAAATCCAAACATTTCACGTTTTTAGAAATTTAAGCCAAACGTTTACAAACGTTACAGAACAAATCCAAATGTTTCACCTATTTAGCGATTTAAGCCAAACGTTTACAAATGTTACGAAATAAATCTAAATGTTTCACCTTGTTAACGATTGAAACCAAACGTTTACAAACATTACGAAACAAATCCAAACATTTCTCCTTTTTAACAATTTAAGCCAAATATTTACAAACGTTACGAATCAAATCCAAATGTTTCACCTATTTAGCGAATTAAGCCAAACATTTACAAACATCACGAAACAAAACCAAACGTTTAAAACGTTACGAAACAAATTCAAACGTTTCACATTTTTAGCGATTTAAGCCAAACCTTTACAAACGTAATGAAATAAAACCAAGTGTTTCACCTTTTTAGCAATTTAAGCCAAACATTTATGAACGTTACAAAAGAAATCCAAGCGTTTCATCTTTTTAGCAATTTAAGCCAATTGTTTACAAAAGTTCCGAAACAAATCGAAACGTTTCCCATTTTTAGAAATTTAAGCGAAACGTTTACAAACGCTACAAAACAAATTCAAGTGTTTCACCTTTTTAGCAATTTAAGCCAAACGTTTATAAACGATACGAAACAAATCCAAACGTTTCACCTTTTTAGCGATTTACGCCGAACATTTACAAACGTTACGAAACAAAACAAAACGTCTCACCTTTTTAGAAATTTAAGACAAACGTTTACAAACGTTACGAAACAAATCAAAACGTTTCACCTTTTTAGCGATATATGCCAAAAAATTACAAACGTTACGAAACAAATCCAAACGTTTCTCCTTTTTAGCGATTGAAGCCAAACGTTTACAAACGTTACGAAATAAATCCAAACGTTCATATTTTTAGCAATTTAAGCCAAACGTTATGAAACAAAAACCAAGCGTTTCATCTTTTTAGTAATTTATGCCAAACGTTTACAAATGTAACGAAACAAATCCAAATGTTTCACCTTTATAGAAATTTAAGCCAAATGTTTACAAACGTTACGAAACATATCCAAGTGTTTCACCTGTTTAGCGATTTAAGCCAAATGTTTACAAACATTAGTAAACATATCAAAACATTTCACCTTGTTATCAATTTAAGCCAAACGTTTACAAACGGTACGAAACAAATCCAAATTTTTCACCTTTTTAGCGATATAAGCCAAACATTTACAAACGCTACGAAACAAATCCAAAAGTTTCACCTTTTTAGCAATGTAAGTCAAACGTTTACAAACATTATAAAACAAATCCAAGCGTTTCACCTATTTAGCAATTTAAGCCAAATGTTATGAAAAACATCCAAACGTTTCACCTTTTCAGCGATTTAAGCCAAAAGTTTGCAAAGGTTATGAAGCAAATCCAAATGTTTCACCTTTTTAGCAATTTATGCCAAACGTTTACAAACATTACGAAATAAATCCAAGCGTTTCACCTTTTTAGCAATTTATGCCAAACGTTTACAAACGTTACGAAACAAATCCAAGCATTTTACCTTTTTAGCAATTTAAGCCAAACGTTTACAAACGTTACGAAACAAAACCAAACATTTAACCTTTTTAGCTATTTTAGCCAAACATTTACAAACATTACAAAACAAATGCATATGTTTCCCCATTTTAGCGATTTTAGCCAAACTTTTAAAACGTTATGAAGAAAGACATTTCTCCTTTTTAGAGATTAAAGCCAAACGTTTACAAACGTTACGAAATTAATCCAAACGTTTCACCTTTTTAGTGATATAAGCCAAATGTTTACAAACGTTACGGAACAAAACCAAGCGTTTCACCTTTTTAGCAATTTAAGCCAAATGTTTACAAAGGTTATGAAACAAATCCAAGCGGTTCCACCTTTTTTGGAATTTAAGCCAAATGTTTACAAACGTTACGAAACAAATCCAAACGTTTCGAAAAAAATCCAAACATTTCGCCTTTTTAGCAATTTATGCCAAACGTTTACAAACGGTACGAAACAAATCCAAACGTTTTCCCTTTTAAGCAATTTAAGCCAAAGGTTTATAAACGCTACGAAACAAATCCAAATGTTTCACCTCTTTAGTAATTTAAGCCAAACGTTTACAAACGTTACGAAACAAATCCAAACGTTTCTCCTTTTTAGCAATTTAAGCCCAACGTATACAAATGTCACGAAACAAATCAAAGAGTTTCACCTTTTTAGCGATTTAAGCCAAACGTTTAGAAACGGTACGAAACAAATCAAAACGTTTCACCTTTTTAGCGATATAAGCCAAACATTTACAAACGCTACGAAACAAATCCAAAAATTTCACCTTTTTAGCAATGTAAGTCAAACGTTTACAAACATTACAAAACAAATCCAAGCGTTTCAACTATTTAGCAATTTAAGCCAAATGTTACGAAAAACAGCCAAACGTTTCACCTTTTTAGCGATTTAAGCCAAAAGTTTGCAAAGGTTATGAAGCAAATCCAAATGTTTCACCTTTTTAGCAATATATGCCAAACGTTTACAAACATTACGAAATAAATCCAAGCGTTTCACCTTTTTAGCAATTTATGCCAAACGTTTACAAACGTTACGAAACATATCCAAGTGTTTCACCTTTATAGCAATTTAAGCCAAACGTTTACAATAATAACGAAACAAAACCAAACGTTTCCCCTTTTAGCTATTTTAGCTAAACATTTACAAACATTACGAAACAAATTCAAACGTTTCCCTATTTTAGCGATTTAAGCCAAACGTTTAAAACGATACGAAAAAAAACATTTCTCCTTTTTAGAGATTCAAGCCAAACGTTTACAAACGTTACGAAAAAATCCAAACGTTTCACCTTTTTAGCGATTTAAGCAAAATGTTTACAAACGTTGGGGAACAAAACCAAGCGTTTTACCTTTTTAGCAATTTAAGCCAAATGTTTATAAAGATTATGAAACAAATCCTAGCGGTCCCACCTTTTTTGCAATTTACGCCAAACGTTTACAAACGTTGTGAAACAAATCCAAACGTTTCGAAAAAAATCCAAACATTTCGCCTTTTTAGCGATTTAAGCCAATCGTTTACAAACGGTACGAAACAAATCCAAACGTTTCCCCTTTTTAGAAATTTAAGCCAAACGTTTGTAAACGCTACGAAACAAATCCAAATGTTTCACCTTTTTAGCAATTTAAGCCAAACGTTTACAAACGTTACGAAACAAATCCAAGTGTTTCTCCTTTTTAGCAATTTAAGTCAAACGTATACAAACGTCACGAAACAAATCAAAGAGTTTCACCTTTTTAGCGATTTAAGCCAAACGTTTAGAAAGATTATGAAAAAAATCCAAACGTGTCACCTTTTTAGCGATTAAAGCAAATCGTTTAAAAACGATACGAAACAAATCGAAACGTTTCACCTTTTTAGCGATTTAAGCCAAATGTTTACAAACGTTACGAAACATATGCAAACGTTTCACCTTTTTAGCAATTTTAGCCAAATGTTTACAAACGTTATGAAACAAATCCAAATGTTTCCCCTTTTTAGCGATTTAAGACAAACGTTTACAACCGTTATGAAACAAAACCAAACGTTTAAAATTATACGAAACAAATCCAAACGTTTCAGATTTTTAGCGATTTAAGCCAAACGTTTACAAACATTACGAAACAAAACCAAGCGTTTGACCTTTTTAGCAATTTAAGCCAAACGTTTACAAACGTTACGAAACAAATACAAGCGTTTTACCTTTTTAGTAATTTAAGACAAACGTTTATAAACGTCACGAAACAAATTCAAGTTTGACACCTTTTTAGCAATTTAGGCCAAACGTTTACAAATGTTACGAAACAAATCCAAACATTTCACCTTTTTAGCGATTTAAGCCAAACGTTTACAAACGTAAGAAACAAATCCAAATGTTTCACCTTTTTAGAGATATAAGCCAAATGTTTACAAATGTTACGAAACAAAACCAAGCATTTCACCTTTTTAGCAATTTAAGCCAAACGTTTACGAAGTTCATGAAACAAAAATCCAAGCGGTTCCACCTTTTTTGCAATTTAAACCAAACGTTTACAAACGCTACGAATTAAATCAAAACTATTTGAAACAAATCCAAACGTTTCTCCTTTTTAGGAATTTAAGCTAAACGGCTACAAACGGTACGAAACAAATCCAAACGTTTCCCCTTTTTAGCGATTTAAGCCAAACGTTTATAAACACTATGAAACAAATCCAAATGTTTCACCTTTTTAGCAATTTAAGCCAAACGTTTACAAACGTTACGAAACAAATCCAAGAATTTCTCCTTTTTAGCAATTTAAGCCAAACGTATACAAACTTCACGAAACAAATCAAAGCGTTTCACCTTTTTAGCGATATGAGCCAAACGTTTAGAAAGGTTATGAAACAAATCCAAACGGGTCACCTTCTTAGCGATTAAAGCAAAATGTTTAAAAATGATAAGAAAAAAATCCAAACGTTTCGCTTTTTAGCGATTTAAGCCAAATGTTTACAAACATTACTCAACACAAATGCAAACGTTTAGCCTTTTTAGCGATTTAAGCCAAAACATTTACAAACGTTATGAAACAAATGCAAACGTTTCCCCTTTTTAGCAATTTAAGCCAAATTTTACAAACGTTATAAAACAAAACCAAACATTTAAAACTATACGAAATAAATCCAAACGTTTCACATTTTTAGCGATTTAAGCCAAACGTTTACAAACATTACGAAACAAAACCAAGCGTTTCACCTTATTAGCAATTTAAGCCAAACTTTTACAAACGTTACGAAACAAATACAAGCGTTTTACCTTTTTAGCAATTTAAGATAAACATTTATAAACGTTATGAAATAAATTCAAGTGTCACACATTTTTAGCAATTTAGGCCAAACGTTTACAAATGTTACGAAACAAATCCAAACATTTCACCTTTTTAGCGACATAAGCCAAACGTTTACAAACGTATGAAACAAATCCAAACGTTTCACCTTTTTAGCGATTTAAGCCAAACGTTTACAAAGGTTACGAAACAAATCCAAATTGTTCACCTTTTTAGCAATTTAAGCCAAGTGTTTACAAACGTTACGAAACAAATCCAAGAGTTTCCCCTTATTAAAAATTTAAGCCAAACGTTTACAAACGTTACGAAACAAATCCAAGAGTTTACCTTTTTAGAAATTTAAGGCAAACGTTTACAAACAGTACGAAACAAATCCAAATCTTTCACCTTTTTAGCGATTTAAGCCAAACGTTTACAAACATTACGAAACAAATCCAAACGTTTTACCCTTTTAGCGATTTAAGCCAAACGTTTACAAACGTTAGAAGAAAAATCCAAACGTTTCACCTTTTTAGCGATTTAAGCCAATCGTTTACAAACATTATGAATCAAATACAAACGTTTCCCCTTTTTAGCAATTTAAGCCAAACATTTACAAGCGTTACGAAACAAAACAAAACGTTTCACCATTTTAGCAATATAAGGCAGACGTTTACATATGTTATGAGACAAATCCAAACGTTTCACCTTTTTAGTGATATATGTCAAAACAATACAAACGTTACGAAACAAATCCAAACGTTTCTCCTTTTTAGCGATTGAAGCCAAACATTTACAAACGTTATAAAACAAATTCAAACGTTTCACATTTTGAGCAATTTATGCCAAACATTTATAAACGTAACGAAACAAATTCAAGCGTTTCACCTTTATAGCAATTTAAGCCAAACGTTTACAAACGGTACGAAACAAATCCAAACGTTTCACCTTTTTAGCGATTTAAGCCAAACATTTACAAATGCTATGAAACAAATACAAACGTTTCCCTTGTTAGCAATTTAAGCCAAACGTTGCGAAAAAATCCAAACGTTTCACCTTTTTAGCGATTTAAGCTAAACGGTTGCAAAGGTTATGAAGCAAATCCAAATGTTTCACCTTTTTAGCAATTTATGCCAACCGTTTAGAAACGTTATGAAACAAATCCAAGCGTTTCACCTTTATAGCAATTTAAGCCAAACGTTTACAATAATTACGAAACAAAACCAAACGTTTCACCTTTTTAGCTATTTTAGCTAAACATTTACAAACGTTACGAAACAAATTCAAACGTTTCCCCATTTTAGCGATTTAAGCCAAACGTTTAAAACGTTACAAAAAAAAATATTTCTCCTTTTTAGAGATTCAAGCCAAACGTTTACAAACGTTACAAAAAAATCCAAACATTTCACCTTTTTAGCGATTTAAGCAAAATGTTTACAAACGTTGTGGAACAAAACCAAGCGTTTCACCTTTTTAGCAATTTAAGCCAAATGTTTATAAAGATTATGAAACAAATCCTAGCGGTTCCACCTTTTTTGCAATTTAAGCCAAACGTTTACAAACGTTGCGAAACAAATCCAAACGTTTCGAAAAAAATCCAAACATTTCGCCTTTTTAGCGATTTAAGCCAAACGTTTACAAACGGTACGAAACAAATCCAAACGTTTCCCCTTTTTAGAAATTTAAGCCTAACGTTTGTAAACGCTACGAAACAAATCCAAATGTTTCACCTTTTTAGCAATTTAAGCCAAACCTTTACAAACGTTACGAAACAAATCCAAGTGTTTGTAATACCCCAAAATATTTTAAGGTAATTAAGTCGTGCCACGTGTCGTGATTTTCGATAAATTAAATTAAGGAGAATTTAATTTAATTATATCAGAAATTCAGAATAAAAATTTAATGAGTCAATTAGCGGGATTTAAGGAATTAAATTTGAAAAGTTGGATGTGGAGATATTTTGGGGCTAAATTGTAAATTTTGAAAAGTTTAGGGGCTAATGTGCAAATTAGCCAATTAAGCCCCGAAAATAGAAATTCGAGGATTTTCGATGGAAATATGTATTTTTGAGTTAGTATTATTTATTCGGATATAAATAATACGTATTTGAATTTATAGAAAGATTAATTGAATAAGTTTTGGACTAAATTGAAGCTTTTGAAAAGTTTCAAGGACCAAATGGCAAGTTAGCCATTATACATATGATTCAAACCTTCAGATGAAGGTTACAGAACCTTCATCTCTTTTCTTTCTCTTTCTCATTTCTCTCGCTCCGTTCCTTACGGTTCCGTCGCTCGATTCCGTTTCTCGTCCATTTTCGACGTTTAATAGCTCGAATTAATCGTATTCTCGAGGCGAATCACGGTAAGCTTGACGTTTTACCGTTTCGTTGATTATATTTTAAGTTATATCGATTCAAAGATTTAGGCCACGAAACGTTTTTATCGTTTTATCGAGTATAGGATTGATATATAGCGTTTTGAGCTTGGAATATGCGTTTTGGTTGAGTTTGGAGCGTTTTTGCGTATATAGCAGGTCGGAAACCCCGGAAATCGATTCTGGGGGATCGTGCACGACAGTACACGATCGTGTACTTATGGTACACGAACGTGTACCATCAATGGTACACGAACGTGTACCAAGGTACGCGAACGTGTACCAACATAGGGTACACGAACGTGTACCAAGGTACACGAACGTGTACCTCCCTGCACGAGCGTGCACCCTCCGATTCTCGCACCCTGAATCTTCGTACCTCGATTGAATTAATTGAATACGCGTGTTGAATCGGAAATCGAATAGTAGTTAACCTAATAAGGTTATAAGAAGATTGAATTGGAAGTAATTTGCGATCCGTAAACGAGTTTGATATCGTTTAATGGGATATGCGTGAGAAGCACGACGATTAATAAGAGTTCAATGTGTCGAGTCTCGAGTCTAGAGTCAATCTTAGAATAGGATTCTGATGTGAGTCAAATGTTTTGAAATTGTTTTAGATCCAGCGAGGCAAGAAGGAGCTGGACCAGGAGCTCGGGAAGCTTGACGTTCTAAAGCCCCGACATATTTTTGGATAAGCGTTTTCTATGAGTTTATACGATTTGCTTTTAAAGTATTTATTTAAGCAATTATTTTATATTGCTTTATATTTGAATTGCATGTTTTATATGCGAATTCTTTTTATGAATTACATATGGTTGATTTGAAACCAGTATTGATCCGATGGAACGTGCTACCTATTGGGCGACAATAGGACTGTGTGATCACCAGTTTTGATATGCCTCAGCTGGGAGCTGATGATGAACATGAAATTTACGATTGGGTTATGATTTCGATACGAGAGTGAACTCGGCTACGGTGTAGCCTGTAAGTCCCCGTATCTAGTGGCTGGGCCACCAGCGAGTTGGACTCGCAATTGATATTTATGATTGGGTTGATCGATTGATTATTAGTATGTTTGAGGATTAAGGTTTCATTCGAATCCTGTACTTGGCTGCATACGATTAAGTATCGTTTATGATTTTATTTGAATACTTATTAGTAAATGTATGAACTCACTCAGTATATCCAAATATACTGACCCCTCACAGATTTCCTTTCAGGATAAAGACGCTTTGAAGCAACGGACTTCTATCCTACTTCCAGAAGTCTGTATTTTTGAGTATGTAAAGAAACAGTACTTTACTCTTAGAGCTGCAATAGATAAGTGTTTTGTAAGTCAGCTTGTATGTGTAGCTTTCTGTAAATATAACTTTACCGTTTTAAAGTCTTAAACGTTTTACGCTTGCTGCGTTATATATATTGTGACTGCCAAAGGATATGTGTGCATGGCATGTGTGCTTCTGCATGACACGTGTTTATTTATGTCATGCATGACGTTTATGTTTTGCGAAAAGTTATTTTACGTTTTTAGGCTTGCTACGGGTTTTGGAGCAACCACTCCCATTCCCTAGCGCCGGTCTCGGCTCTGAGATTGGGTCGTGACAGTGTTTCTCCTTTTTAGCAATTTAAGCCAAACATATACAAACGTCACGACACAAATCATTGAGTTTCACCTTTTTTGCGATTTAAGCCAAACGTTTAGAAAGGTTACGAAAAAAATCCAAACGTGTCACCTTTTTAGCGATTAAAGCAAATCGTTTAAAAACGATACGAAACAAATCAAAACATTTCACCTTTTTAGCGATTTAAGCCAAACGTTTACAAACATTACGAAACAAATGCGAACTTTTCACCTTTTTAGCGATTTAAGCCAAATGTTTACAAACGTTATGAAACAAATCCAAATGTTTCCCCTTTTTAGCGATTTAAGCCAAACGTTTACAACCGTTATGAAACAAAACCAAACGTTTAAAACTATACGAAACAAGTCCGAACGTTTCAGATTTTTAGCGATTTAAGCCAAACGTTTACAAACATTACGAAACAAAACCAAGCGTTTGACCTTTTTAGCAATTTAAGCCAAATGTTTACAAACGTTACGAAACGAATACAAGCGTTTTACCTTTTTAATAATTTAAGACAAACGTTTATAAATGTCACGAAACAAATTCAAGTTTGACACCTTTTTAGCAATTTTGGCCAAACGTTTACAAATGTTACGAAACAAATCCAAACATTTCACCTTTTTAGCGATTTAAGCCAAACGTTTACAAACGTAAGAAAGAAATCCAAACGTTTCACCTTTTTAACGACATAAGCCAAATGTTTACAAACGTTACGAAACAAACCCAAGCATTTCCCTTTTTAGCAATTTAAGCCAAACGTTTACAAAGGTTATGAAACAAATCGAAGCGGTTCCACCTTTTTTGCATTTTAAATCAAACGTTTACAAACGTTACGAAACAAATCCAAACTTTTCGAAACAAATCCAAACGTTTTGCCTTTTTAGCGATTTAAGCCAAACGTTTATAAACGGTACGAAACAAATCCAAACTATTCCTCTTTTTAGCGATTTAAGCCAAACGTTTATAAACGCTATTAAACAATTCCAAATATTTCACCTTTTTAGCAATTTAAGCCAATCGTTTAAAAACGTTACGAAAAAAATCCAAGCGTTTCTCCTTTTTAGCAATATAAGCCAAACGTATACTAACTTCACGAAACAAATCAAAGCGTTTCACCTTTTTAGCAATTTAAGCTAAACGTTTAGAAAGGTTACGAAACAAATCCAAACGTGTCACCTTCTTAGCGATTAAAGCAAAACGTTTAAAAACGATACGAAAGAAATCCAAACGTTTCCCTTTTTAGCAATTTAAGCAAAACGTTTACCAACATTACGCAAAACAAATGCAAACGTTTCGCCTTTTTGGTGATTTAAGCCAAAACAATTTACAAACGTTATGAAACAAATCCAAACGTTTCCTCTTTTTAGCGATTTAAGAAAAATGTTACAAATGTTATGAAACAAAACCAAACATTTAAAACTATACGAAACAAATCCAAACGTTTCACATTTTTAGCGATTTAAGCCAAACGTTTACGAATTAAAACCAAGCGTTTCACCTTTTTAGTAATTTAAGCCAAACGTTTACAAAAGTTACGAAACAAATACAAGCGTTTTACCTTTTTAGCAATTTAAGATAAACGTTTATAAACGCTACGAAAAAAATTCAAGTGTCACACCTTTTTAGCAATTTAGGCAAAACGCTTAAAAATGTTACAAAACAAATCCTAACATTTCACCTTTTTAGCGGCATAAGCCAAACGTTTACAAACGTATGAAACAAATCCCAACGTTTCACCTTTTTAGCGAATTAAGCGAAACGTTTACAAAGGTTACGAAACAAATCCAAATTGTTCACCATTTTAGCAATTTAAGCCAAGCGTTTACAAACATGACGAAATAAATCCAAGCGTTTCCCCTTATTAGAAATTTAAGACAAACGTTACGAAACAAATCCAAGCGTTTACCTTCTTAATGATTTAAGGCAAACGTTTACAAATGGTACGAAACAAATCCAAATGCTTCACCTTTTTAGCGATTTAAGCCAAACGTTTACAAACATTACGAAACAAATCCAAACGTTTCCCCTTTTTAGTGATTTAAGCCAAACGTTTACAAACGTTAGAAGACAAATCCAAACGTTTCACCTTTTTAGTGATTTAACCAAATCGTTTACAAACATTATGAATCAAATCCAAACGTTTCCCCTTTTTAGCGATTTAAGCCAAACATTTACAAACATTATAAAACAAAACCAAACTTTTCTAACGTTAGGAAACAAATCCAAACATTTCATCTTTTTAGCGATTTAAGCCGAACATTTACAAGCGTTACGAAACAAAATAAAACGTTTCACCTTTTTAGCAATATAAGCCCAACGTTTACAAACGTTACGAAACAAATCCAAACGTTTCACCTTTTCAGCGATATATGCCAAAAAAATTACAAACGTTACGAAACAAATACAAATGTTTCTCCTTTTTAGCGATTGAAGCCAAACATTTAAAAACGTTACGAAACAAATCCAAACGTTTCACATTTTTAGCAATTTAAGCCAAACCTTTACAAACGTTATGAAACAAAAACCAAGAGTTTCATCTTTTTAGCAATTTATGCCAAACGTTTACAAACGTAACGAAACAAATCCAAGCATTTCACCTTTATAGCAATTTAAGTCAAACGTTTACAAACGTTACGAAACAAATCCAAGTGTTTCACCTTTTTAGCGATTTAAGCCAAATGTTTACAAACATTACTAAACAAATCAAAACATTTCATCTTTTTAGAAATTTAAGGCAAACGTTTACAAACGGTACGAACAAATCCAAACATTTCACCTTTTTAGCGATTTAAGCCAAACATTTACAAACGCTACAAAACAAATCCTAACGTTTCACCTTTTTAGCAATTTAAGCCAAACGTTAGAAAAACATCAAAACGTTTCCCCTTTTTAGCGATTTAAGCCAAACGTTTGCAAACGTTACGAAATAAATCCAAGTGTTTCACCTCTTTAGCAATTTATGCCAAACATTTACAAACGCTACGAAATAAATCCAAATGTTTTACCTTTTTAGCAATTTATGCCAAACGTTTAGAAACGATAAGAAATAAATCCAAGCGTTTCACCTTTTTAGCAATTTATGCCAAACATTTACAAACGTTACGAACAAATCCAAGCGTTTCACCTTTTTAGCAATTTATGTCAAATGTTTACAAACATTACGAAACAAAACCAAACGTTTCACCTTTTTAGCTATTTTAGTTAAACATTTACAAACGTTATGAAACAAATTGAATCGTTTCCCCATTTTAGCGATTTAAGCCAAACGTTTAAAACGCTACGAAAAAAAAACATTTCTCCTTTTTAGTGATTCAAGCCAAACATTTACAAACGTTACGAAAAAAATCCAAACTTTTCACCTTTTTAGCGATTTAAGCCAAATGTTTACAAACGTTGCGGAACAAAACCAAGCGTTTCACCTTTTTAGCAATTTATGTAAGTTTATATATAAATACTTTAACGATAATATGTCTCTAACTATTGTAAGAAACACATATAATATTTGTACATAATCACAATTACAAAATTAAATCAACACAATTATATTAAGGCTTTAAGATTTAATAACACAATAGCATTAAATAAAACATACCTTGATCCATGGCTTGTTTGATGTTAAATCCTTTAGTGTATAGTTCTTCTCTCTAACCTTTTACTTTTAGTAAACCTTTTGTCAATGGTACAAGGTTCTCTTTTCTTTTGAATTTAATTGAATTATTCTCTTTTTTCCTCTTTTTATAGAGAGAAAATTAAGTTTTAACATTTAAATTAACATGACTTCTCCTTTTAATTAATAGTAGTTTTAAGTTTCTTTCGTTTCTTTTCTTTTTCATTTAACAAACTAAAACATGCAAATTTATATTTAATTACATGAGAAGTTATGATAATTTAAACATTACTTTTTCTTTAACGTAAAGTTGTAATATAAGTTATATTTAAAATATTACTTATCTTTAACTTTCTTTTCTCTGATTAAATAATCACCTCACAAACTTTGATATATAATTTAATAAAGCTAGAGATAAGGGAATTATCCCAATAGTCCAATTCATTAAAAACTAATAACCATTATAATTAGTTTATATAATAGTAGACCATATATTTAATTATGGGTCATTAACATAAGATTATAATAATAATAATCTTACATTCTCCCACTTGACCCATAAGATGATTTTAGCATTTTAACCATAACTATAAGCGCGCTCCTTTCGTTAAAATAATCAAAATCACCAACTTTAAGTGAATCTAAACAATTGGATCATGGCGGTCACAAATCATTTGATCGACAAGATTCCTTCCATGTATCACAAGTTGTTTCATTCATATAAATTTATATTAACATTATTTGAAGTATTTCATAATCTTCAACCTTTATATGTCATATTTAAAACTTGTCATATACATAATAATACTAATGACATAATAAATTATTTGCAAAAACAACATTAATTGAATTCATAAGTGTCAAATAAAATATTCAAGCAAAGATTCACGGGTACATGTAAATTGAAATCATGCAAACAAGGACTTATCTATAATGCCCATCCTTTCTACATGACCTGTAAAAATTATGGGCGCCAATCCTTTAGTTAACGGATCTGCTATCATTAGGTCAGTACCTATATGCTCAAATGACACTCTATGTTTTCGCACCTCTTCTTTAACTGATAGATATTTCAAATCCATGTGTTTAGCACCTTTAGAATATCTATCATTCTTTGCAAAAAAGACAGCTGCGGAATTATCACAAAACATTCTCAGCGGTCTATCTATACTGTCGACAATACCTAACCCTGAGATAAAGTTCCGCAACCACGATGCTTGAATTGTAGCCTCAAAACATGCCATAAATTCCGCCTCCATAGTGGAAGTAACAGTGACAGACTGTTTTCCGCATTTCCATGAAATTGTTCCTCTAGCTAGTTGGAATAAATATCCAAATGTAGACTTTCTAGTGTCTACACAACCAGCATAATCTGAATCCGAATATCCAATCACTTCTAAGTGATTTGATCGCCTAAATGTGAGTATGTGATCCTTAGTGCCTTGTAAATATCTAAGTATTTTCTTTGCTGCTTTCCAATGATCCAAACCAGGATTACTTTGATAACGACCTAACATTCCAACAGCAAAACTAATGTCTGGTCTAGTGCATGTCTGAGCATACATAAGACTACTGACCACTGAAGCATAAAGAATCTTATCAATTTCTTTTCTTTCCAAATCATTCTTTGGACATTGCATTTCGCTAAATTTGTCTCCTTTCTGAATTGGAACTTTAGTTGATGAGTAACTTTCCATTCTAAATCTCTCTAATATTTTCTTTAAGTATCCTTTCTGAGACAATCTCAACAATCCTTGTGATCTATCACAAAATATTTCTATTCCAATCACATAGTATGCCTCACCCATATCTTTCATTTCAAAATTACTAGAGAGGTATTTCTTTACATCATGTAACATACCCAAGTCATTGGCTGCTAAGAGTATATCATCAACATATAGTACTAACATTATGAACTTGCTCCCACTAACTTTGATATAGATACACCGATCAACAGTGTTCTCTATAAAACCGTATGACAAGATGGTATCATTAAACTTAATGTACCATTGTCTAGAAGCTTGTTTCAAACCATATATTGACTTCTTTAATTTACACACCATACCTTCAAGATCCGAAGAGATAAAACCCTCAGGTTGATCCATATACACTTCTTCTTCTAAGTCACCATTAAGAAAAGCGGTTTTCACATCCATTTGATGAAGCTCTAGATCATAATGAGCCACCAAAGCCATAACAATTTTTAAAGAGTCTTTCTTTGATACTGGAGAGAAAGTCTCTTTGTAGTCAATGCCATTTTTCTGAGTATAACCTTTGGCGACAAGTCTGGCTTTATATTTATCAATATTGCCTTTACAATCCCTTTCGGTCTTAAAGACCCATTTACATCCAACTTGCTTGGATCCTTTAGGCAACTGAATCAAATCCCAGACTTTATTGTCATCCATTGATTTTAATTCTTTTTTCATAGCACTTAACCACTTTTCAGAATTTTCACATTCTATGGTAATGCTTAAGTCGTATTCATGTTCAAGTGAATATACCACATAATCATTTGAATTTACTGGTCTTTTATGTCTCTCAGACCTACGCAATACCCGAACTTGTGGTATATTCTCCTCATTTGCAACTTCAACATTGTCAATTGGTTCATTGAGAACATTCTCTACCGGTGAGTTTGGAGTATTCACTTGTTGTTCTTGTATGTTGTGTGACTGTGATACAACATAAGGAACGACAATTCTAGAAGAGATATCAAGTGTTGGATTATGTTCTATTTGAATGAATATTCACTTTTCGTGGTTTGTCACTCCCGCTACTCTCCCCATTCTCAATGAAACTTGCATTACCAGATTCAATTATTCTCGTTAGATTGTTAGGACAGTAAAATATGTAGCCTTTAGACTTTTCTGGGTATCCAATGAAACAACCACTAATGGTTCTTTCGTCAAGTTTCTTTTCATGAGGATTGTAAATCCTCACTTCTGCTTGACAACCCCATACATGCAAATGCCGTAAGCTAGGTTTCCAACCTGTCCACATTTCATAAGGTGTTATTGGAACTGCCTTTCTTGGAACCCTATTAAGCAAATATACTGCTGTCTTTAATGCATGCATCCATAAAGATAAAGGCACATTACTATAACTCATCATGCTTCTAACCATATCCATAAGAGTACGATTCCGCCTTTCACTTACACCATTTTGTTGTGGTGTACCGGGCATTGTATACTGTGCACAAATACCCCGACTTTTAAGAAATTTTGCAAATGGACCAGGACATTGTCCACTTTCATCATATTTTCCATAATATTCACCTCCTCTATCAGACCTCACAACTTTGACTTTTATATCTAGTTGCCTTTCAACCCCATCAATAAACACTTTTAACATGTCTAATGATTGAGACTTTTCATGCAATAAATATAGATAACAATAACGTGAATAATCGTCAATAAAGGTAATAAAATACTTTTCACCGCCCCATGACGGAATATGAAATGGACCACAAATGTTAGTGTGTATTAACTCGAGCAGTTTAGTACTTCTTATGGCTGGATTCTTTGATATGTGTTTGGTTTGTGTACCTTTAATACAATCCACACACACATCCCAATCACTAAAATCTAGTTGGGGTAAAATTTCACTTTTTATTAACCTCATTAACCTTTCTCTAGATATGTGACCTAATCTTTGATGCCACAAGAAAGCAGAATATTCGTTATATGCACTACGTTTACTACCAATATTATGATCAATATAAAACAAAGATTCAGTAAAATTAACATCAAGATTGACACGATATAAACCATCCATTAATGTACCACAAATATAATAGTACTGATGTTTATACATAGAAAAACAAACATTACCAATCTTAAAATGAAAATTACATTCATCCAACTTTGAAACATAAATTAAATTTCTGGCACATCCAGGAACATAGATACACTTTTCAAGATCTAGACAACAACCGTTGTCCAAAATCAATATATACGTCCCTATTCCTTCTATTCGTGCCTTCATTCTGTTGCCCATATAAAGAAACTTCTCAGTTCCTTTTAAAGTCTGGATTGAAAGGAGTCCCTGCATTATATGTGACACATGAGTAGTGGCACCAGAATCTATGTCACGACCCAAAATAGCGAGTCGAGACTGGCGCTAGGGAATGAGAATGGTAGTTCTGAAACCCGTAGCAAGCCTAAAATTCACTAAAATGTTTTCGGAAAACATCAATCATACATTGGCATTATAGCAGAAGAATATACATATACACATCTTTATACACTAGTAACTTATTGACACAAAATACTTGGGCTTATTGTTTTCGTATCATGTACGTACTAGCCCGATATATACTATTTTTCAAAACCATATCATCACGGGTATTCACCTTCCGTGTACAAAACATATATAACTACAAAGACAGCAAATGAGAACCGACGTTGTATCTAAATGTTGTACTAGACCACAGCTCTGGTCAGACAAGACACTACTGCAGCAACTACGGAAGTCTGGACTACAAAAGACAAGATTTACTTCCGATCAATGAATGGACTTCTAGCCAAGTCCAGAGTCTAGGTACCTGAAAGCAAACACTGTGGGGGGGTCAGCTTTGAGCTAAGTGAGATATACGTTACTCACCCTATGTAATACCCCAAAATATTTAATTAGCTAATTGGACCACGTGTCCAGTTTAAATTTGCCAGAGTGGTGATATCAGAAGAATTTCTGAAAAGATAAAGTAAATAAGTTTCAAGTAGGTGGGTTTTGAGAAATTAACTATGAGAAAATTTAAGGTTATATTTCAATTCTAAAGTTAGAATTGGAATTAAAAGGAAAAATGTCAAGAAAAGTCCAAAATAAAGTACAGGGACCAAAGTGGTAATTTAGCCACTTTGTGTCGAAAATGGAAATTTATAGGTTTTGACGGGAAAGTATTAATATCGAGTTTCGTATTATTTATTGGATATAAATAATACGTATAAGTCATAATAAAAGGATTTATCGATTTAGTTATGGACTAAATCGTATAAAAGAAAAGTTTAAAGAATAAATGATAATAAACAAAAAGAACAAGGATCAAAGTGGCATTTTAGCCAAATTATAAGAAGAAGAAGATATGAATCAGAGAAGGAACGAGAGATTTTGAGAGTTAACGAGCGATACCGTCGTTTCGCCGCCGTTTCGCCTTTCGACGTCCAATTCGAGCGATTTTCGCGGCGATTTCTTCAGAATCGAAGGCTCTATCTATCCTAAGCTTCAAATTAAGGTAAAAATCTGGAAATTTGGTGTGTTATTCGAATTTATAGGCTGTTTTCAAACGGGATATGGAATTTAACGTTTTTGGATCGTTTTTAGCATTTTTGGAGAAACTATGATACGGGTTTGATGGAAAAAGGGACTGAATATGTGTGTGGTGTGTAGGAGCACGACGGGGCGCCCGGAAAATGGATTTCCGGGGGCTGCACATCGGTGTGCGGACGCACACATAGGTGTGCGGACGCACACCGCAGTGTGCGGACGCACACCGCAGTGTGCGGACGCACACCGCCGTGTGCGGACGCACACCGCACAGTGCGGACGCACAGTGCCTTTGTGCGCCCGCACAGTGGGTCCATAGGGACCAGAATGGGAATCGAACGGGATTTTGATATTTTTTGATATTAGACCCTAAAAGCAATTAAGGACCCTAATAATTTAAAAAAATTGAAGTTTTAGCTCGACGTTTTATGTGGGCAACGATAATGGGAAACGCTAAAGATCGTATACATTTCTCGAATACGAGAACCAAAGTTCGATATATCGTGAATACGATAAAGGAAACTAAACCCTAGAATTTAAAGTATTATTTGTATTAGAATACGAGGTTCACGTCCAATTATTAAATGGTAATTATTATGTATCAGACGTATTAGCAAGCGGAGAGGTCAGTAGACGTGGGATAGCAAGGGCGTATCATTTCATAGACCACGTCATTGATTGGTTTGCGGTCACTGTGAGTTGCACTTTACTTTCGTATATTATATATTAAAGTTATTTTATATAAATATATATACTGTTTACACGCATCGCATTATATATAATTGATTGCAATGTTATATGTTTACTTACTTTCTATATACGAGAACTAGTATGCGATCCGAAGAAACTAGCTACCGATTGGGTGTCAATAGGCTATGTGATCACCAGTATCGAGTCAGTCTAGTATATTTGCATTTGAGAAATGACTTGACACAGCTGGGAGCTGATGATGATTATAAAATTTATGTGGCTGGGCCACCAGCGAGTTAGACTCGCGATTGATATATACGATTGGGTTTTTGATACGAGTGAGTACTCGGCTACGGTGTAGTCTGGAGTCCCCGTATCTAGTGGCTGGGCCACCAGCGAGTTAGACTCGCGATTGATATTTACGATTTGGTTGAATGATAATGATTATTCGAGAAATGTGTCGCATGCTAGGATATTAGTTTCGTACGGATCAAATACATGTCTATATGTTTTATATTATTGTTTTCTTGAAATGCGATGCTTTGTTTTTATATTAATACCGTTAGTAAATGCAAACTCACTCAGTATTTTCCCAAATACTGACCCCTCACCTTTGATGTTTTCAGGTACTTAGTATGTGGACCTAGCTAGAGGCCAATTTTGAAGTCCAGAAGTCAGCTGTGTATGTCTAGTGTCTGACTTCTGTGAATGCTGCAGTAGTGGTCCCGTGTGACAGAGTCGTAGCCTAGACAGCAGTATATTTTGATTGTACATAATACTTGTTGTCCTGTTTATATGTTTTGATAGACTACGTGTTTTATATGTTGTGCACGGCACTAGGTGCCGGTGATATGTTGGATACACTAACTGATGGATATAGTACCGCGAGGCCAGTTTGTACAGGGTACGGTAACTAGAGCCCGCGAGATTTTTGAACAGTTAGTGTAAATGTTTGTGTATACATGTTATGTATACTTGCTTTTGTTGCTTTATGTTATTTTTTATTATTTGCGAAAAATTAATAGTGATTTAAGGCTTGTTACGGGTTCCGGAGCTACCACTCCCGTTCCCTAGCGCCGGTTGCGGCTCAATATTTTGGGTCGTGACAATGTTGGTATCAGAGCAGTTGGTCCAGTTACCACTGCAAGTTTGTTTTGATGATTGTTTGAGAGCAGTTGGTCCAGTTACCACTGCTAGTTTGTTTTGGATATCTGTCTGAATTGTGAAACTCTGTCAGTAAGGAAACCTAGGAACTACTGCAGCAAGAGAGTCAAACCTTAGTTGTTTGCATTTGATTGATATGTGCATTATTAGTAAGTTCCATAAAGTGCGCTAACCGAGATGGTTAAATGAAGAAGTGATGAATATCTGTGTATATGAGCGGCTAAGGCAACTAAGTGTCTATTATTTGTGTAAGGGGTATTCAGTGATTACGTATTTGCGAATTACGTACAGATTGATTGAATGTTAAATGTTTATAGCACCTTATAAGTTGATATCGAAGCTAAGCGAGGAAAAAGAGGGCTCAGATGGTCGCTGGTGTTTGTAACTATTTTTTTTAGCATGTCTGGGCAAAACGGAGCTTAGTCACATGCAGCAGAGGAACAGGAGGAAGCACCTCCTATCTGTCAAGATGGATTTCACAACGAAATAGACGGACCATCTGAAGTCCACTAGAATGGATTCCACATAGATATTGGGAGATCATCTGAGATATATCAGAATGGTTTCATGTCAGTATCAGAAATTGGTAGTTCTTCTAGAGTTAGAGGTAGAACCCACTCACCAGAGATAGAGTACAGTGAAGAAAGTGAGGAGAATCCTGAGGAGGAGCCAGAGGAGGACTTTGAAGAAGAAGAGTTATCAGATGAGTCAGACGTCGAGGAGTATCGGAGTGAACATTTCTAGTCCAATGTGCGGAGATACCACAATTTGAGAGAGGATACAGAGATAGCTAAAGGTCAGGGGCATGTGGTTTTGAATCAGGTTAGGAGGCAAATGCGCTCCTTTTCTGGAGGAATACTACCAGTGGGACTGTATTCCTCTGACTTTCTGCGCGTGGACAAAAGAGTTCCAGACCTTAATGAAGATAATATGACAATTAACCGTAGATACGTTAGGGGTTTGGGACTCGAGTTTGATGAGCTATATGAGTATGTTCACGAGCACTTTGGGACGCTCATTATGATGACCCGTAAGATCGAGGCTGACCACGAGTGGGATGGCAATCCTGTTCGACCCTACTTTTTCAGACGTGCGTTCTATCCAGATTATACTAGTCGATCCTCTGGTATTAGGACTAACCCCCACTCCGTGCATAGAGGCGGAGGCAACTCCAGTAGAAGAGTTAGGGGTCGATACACAGGCGTAGCTATTAGGAAACCTAGTGCCCCACATTAGAAAACCCCGGTATCAAATGATTAATATGCTTTGTGTAATTGTGTTTATATGTTGCATTGTTGTGTATATGTTTACTGCATGCATGATAGAGCATAACGAGTAGAATGTACCTATAGGATAATACCTCAGATAGGTAGGGCCTATAGGAAGCGATATTGACAAACACGTGCTTAAAAAAATGAATATATAAACATAATTTACAAAAACAATAATATAATAAACGATAAATAATACATTTATCGCGAGCGTAATTCCTGTATTACGTTCTAGAAGTTGTGAAGAAAGAGATGGGTTACCAACAGGGAATCGATGTGAAACATCGGTACCTGCGTTTGTATAGGACATGGTACAGAGTGTTAAAGAAGTGGTTGTGGTGATTACAACAGTAGAAAATGTTGAATTAAATTAAGTTATCGGAGATATGGAGAAAGAATTGATGTGATAGGAGAATAGTCAGGAAAATGACAGAAGGTGACAGCAATACAAAAATTTAAAATGTACCCAATAATAATAGAGAAAGCCGTTAATAGTCGCAGAGTGTACAATCTGGAGTAAACTTATGTTTTATGAAAAGTATGAAGAATTTTTAAGATTTTTCAAAGTACGATTGTGCTCAAACATCGCATATGACATTGCATAATCACGATAGGAATGCATAAGAAAATGATTTTCGAAATGTAGATCATGCATCATATCTTTACAATGATAAAGAAAAATGTGATTTTGAGCAACTCTTTGGTGATGAGAGGTGTCATCACTCTGAGCTACAATTGTACTAATGATTTCAAACGATTTATGAAAAGTGATTTAAAAGAGCTGGCCAGCCAAAGGATGTTTTGGAATCTTTTGTTTGGTGAGTGAACTCAGATGTGAAACTCTGCGACGAATAATAAAAGATTCTTAATAAATAAGAATAAAATTGTAAAAGAAACCCCAATGACGGAAAGAAGTCATATTCATGATTAATAGCTACAAAGCTAGTGGAGCTAAAGGAGAATATGAATAAGGAGTTATCGTCGGAGGGCATGCGCAGCCAAACTGCAATGCGCTGGTAATGTCTGAGGATACAATATTTATCCTCCTGATAGAACAAAGGATGAAATGACAGAGAATCATGTTAGATGAAAGAAACATACGAGTACGCAAGGATGAAGAATATAACGATTGTTCTTATGTTGGGATAGGTACCGTGACGATCGAAAGTTATATTGGAAAAAAGAAATTAAAAGTATAAGAATGAGAAGACAATAATATGAGTGAGGAACATCGAATGGTATTTTAAAGATATGTAACCTTATTAATGTCAGCATTAGAAAATATTGAGAATCACATTAAAAAGGAAGTAAGGGATACAAACAACGAAGAAGATGATCTTGTAAGATATAAAAGTTCGAAATTTGATAAATCAAGAAACGAATGATGTTAATTGACTGATATTGAGTGAAGTCACTAATATCAGCATTAAGGGTTGTAAGTTGTGTTAACAGAAAGAAGAAAGTTAAGTTGTAAAATTCTAGTATAAGGAGAAAGGCACACGTATAGGCATACGTGCCAGTAAATATAAGAATGATGGATAATATGAAAGAAAGTATAATGAAGGAAACTCATATACCCTTAAGATTCAATAAGATAAATAGAGAAGTGGAAAGTTCTAGAGATATATCAGAAGGATTATCAGAATAGAACAGCAGTAGCAGAGCTATTATAAATGAAGGAAAGACGTAATGAATACAGTAAGTCAATAAGAAATTCATGGCGAACCTCAAAGGAGAAACTAGAGAGAAGTGAAAAAGATAAGAACACGAATAGTATTAGTAACAAAGGCAACTGTACAAGCCATACGATTAAAAGTAACGTGAAATGAAACGTTTAGGGTAACGGAAAAAGGATGAAGGATCACGACCAACAGAGTGACGTGAAGTTCACATAGCTTAAAGAAGAAAAGAAAGGAGGAGTTGAAGGAAGTAAAAGAAATATCAATCTCAACTACGTTGAGAAATAGCAAGTATGATAGACAAGATATAAGTTGAGAAAAGATTAGTTGATAAGTAACAAAGTGTCAGATAACGGTAGAAAGAAGTAAGAAACAACGATAATCCGTTAAGGAAGAAAGATGATATCGTTAGATGATAGCAATAAAAGTCGTAGATTGTGCTTATAAAAGGAAATACTCATAGAAGTACGAATGAAGTAAGTACGTCATTAAGATGAAATTGACACGTCGTGACCATTCACGTATAAAGGAGACGAGTAGCAACCTTATGGCTACTAAGAATGAAATGATGAAACGAGAAAACATTAGATTATGATTAGTGACAACTAGGTGGAAATGATGTAAGGACTATGACATCAAGAATACGTCCAAGGACCATTCTATCTCGGAAAAGATAACAGATGAGACGAAGGTACTAGTAAGAGAATTCTCAACGATGTAACAGCAAGCAACTATTAAGAGTTGAATAGACAATCGATTAGCAACAAGTATGAAGTTATAGTTGTGAATGGAAAACTAAGAGTTAAGTAAAAGGAAAAGCTGTGATCAAAACGTATTAATGGACGTCAAGGAAACTGTAAGGATAAGTTAAGATCCCAACAAGATTTATGAAAATTCGAGGACGAATTTTATAAGGGGGGGAAGAATGTAATACCCCAAAATATTTAATTAGCTAATTGGACCACGTGTCCAGTTTTGATTCGCCAGAGTGGTGATATCAGAAGAATTTCTGAAAAGATAAAGTAAATAAGTTTCAAGTAGGTCGGTTTTGAGAAATTAACTATGAGAAAATTTAAGGTTATATTTCAATTCTAAAGTTAGAATTGGAATTAAAAGGAAAAATGTCAAGAAAAGTCCAGAATAAAGTACAGGGACCAAAGTGGTAATTTAGCCACTTCGTGTCGAAAATGGAAATTTATAGGTTTTGACGGGAAAGTATTAATATCGAGTTTCGTATTATTTATTGGATATAAATAATACGTATAAGTCGTATTAAAAGGATTTATCGATTTAGTTATGGACTAAATCGTATAAAAGAAAAGTTTAAAGAATAAATGATAATAAACAAAAAGAACAAGGATCAAAGTGGCATTTTAGCCAAATTATAAGAAGAAGAAGATATGAATCAGAGAAGGATCGAGAGATTTTGAGAGTTAACGAGCGATACCGTCGTTTCGCCGCCGTTTCGCCGTTCGACGTCCGATTCGAGCGATTTTCGCGGCGATTTCTTCAGAATCGAAGGCTCTATTTATCCTAAGCTTCAAATTAAGGTAAAAATCTTGAAATTTGGTGTGGTATTCGAATTTATAGGCTGTTTTCAAACGGGATATGGAATTTAACGTTTTTGGATCGTTTTTAGCGTTTTTGAAGAAACTATGATACGGGTTTGATGGAAAAAGGGACTGAATATGTGTGTGGTGTGTAGGAGCACGACGGGGCGCCCGGAAAATGGATTTCCGGGGGCTGCACATCAGTGTGCGAACGCACACCGCAGTGTGCGGACGCACCCATAGGTGTGCGGACGCACACCGCAGTGTGCGGACGCACCCATAGGTGTGCGGACGCACACCGCAGTGTGCGGACGCACACCGCAGTGTGCGGACGCACACTTAGGTGTGCGAACGCACACCGCACTGTGCGGACGCACAGTGCCTTTGTGCGCCCGCACAGTGGGTCCATAGGGACCAGAATGGGAATCGAACGGGATTTTGATATTTTTTGATATTAGACCCTAAAAGCGATTAAGGACCCTAATAATTTAAAAAAAGTGAAGTTTTAGCTCGACGTTTTATGTGGGCAACGATAATGGGAAACGCTAAAGATCGTATGCGTTTCTCGAATACGAGAACCAAAGTTCGATATATCGTGAATACGATAAAGGAAACTAAACCCTAGAATTTAAAGTATTATTTGTATTAGAATACGAGGTTCACGTCTAATTATCAAATGGTAATTATTATGTATCAGACGTATTAGCAAGCGGAGAGGTCAGTAGACGTGGGATAGAAAGGGCGTATCATTTCATAGACCACGTCATTGATTGGTTTGCGGTCACTGTGAGTTGCGCTTTACTTTCGTGTATTATATATTAAAGTTATTTTATATAAATATATATACTGTTTACACGCATCGCATTATATATAATTGATTGCAATGTTATATGTTTACTTAATTTCTATATACGAGAACTAGTATGCGATCCGAAGAAACTAGCTACCGATTGGGTGTCAATAGGCTGTGTGATCACCAGTATCGAGTCTGTCTAGTATATTTGCATTTGAGAAATGACTTGACACAGCTGGGAGCTGATGATGATTATAAAATTTACGTGGCTGGGCCACCAGCGAGTTAGACTCGCGATTGATATATACGATTGGGTTTTTGATACGAGTGAGTACTCGGCTACGGTGTAGTCTGGAGTCCCCGTATCTAGTGGCTGGGCCACCAGCGAGTTAGACTCGCGATTGATATTTACGATTGGGTTGTATGATAATGATTATTCGAGAAATGTGTCGCATGCTAGGATATTAGTTTCGTACGGATCAAATACATGTCTATATGTTTTATATTATTGTTTTCTTGAAATGCGATGCTATGTTTTTATATTAATACCGTTAGTAAATGCAAACTCACTCAGTATTTTCCCAAATACTGACCCCTCACTTTTGATGTTTTCAGGTACTTAGTATGTGGACCTAGCTAGAGGCCAATTTTGAAGTCCAGAAGTCAGCTGTGTATGTTTAGTGTCTGACTTCTGTGAATGCTGCAGTAGTGGTCCCGTGTGACAGAGTCGTAGCCTAGACAGCAGTATATTTTGATTGTACATAATACTTGATGTCCTGTTTATATGTTTTGATAGACTACGTGTTTTAAATGTTGTGCACGGCACTAGGTGCCGGTGATATGTTGGATACACTAACTGATGGATATAGTACCGCGAGGCCAGTTCGTACAGGGTACGGTAACTAGAGCCCGCGAGGTTTTTGAACAATTAGTGTAAATGTTTGTGTATACATGTTATGTATACTTGCTTCTGTTGCTTTATGTTATTTGTTTATTATTTGCGAAAAATTAATAGTGATTTAAGGCTTGCTACGGGTTCCGGAGCTACCACTCCCGTTCCCTAGCGCCGGTTGCGGCTCAATATTTTGGGTTGTGACACCCTATTATCAAAATAGCATCGCCTTTATAAAACCATTGTGTGTAAATACAAATTTTTCATATACATATACTTTCAAACAATTCAAATGGAAAATAGGAAAAACAAGTCTTAATCTTAGACTTATATCGCTCTAGGTTTTACCTAGTCTTAGCGAAGATATTGCCTTTTCTATCCATCACAAATTCTAGGCTAATCACCAGACACAAAGTCTAGAAATCAATCAACCATACACAAATACAAAATGCGCGAGATAATTCAACCGAGCTCACACCACATAGCATTCACAAAACTTCCACACCATACTAAATATACACATTCATAAGCATTCCAAGTAACTAAAATATAGCTCAAGCGATGATCCATTCAACATAAGTAAACACCATAGCAAACGTAGTAGTCCAATGTTCACTTCAAACCAAACATATTCACACATTTCCAATCAACGTCAAGCTTACAGAAGGATATTCAATTATGCGCATAATTCATATGTTGGCCCAAATCGCCTTTTAAGCAACCAACATATTGTTATTGGCCTGAATCGCCATTTAGGCAATCAATAACTGAATTATCACAATGTTGGCCCAAATTGCCCTATAGGCAACCAACATATTGTTATTGGCCCGAAACGCCATTTAGGCAACCAATAACTCAATCTCACGTCGTTGGCCCGAATCGCCATTTTAGGCAACCAACGACTATTATCAATTATCATTAAATATTCAAATATAAGCATGAAATGATCATCAGAACCAAACATTACTCACTTGAACATTTCAACCATGATTGACAAGCGCATTTACATCTCAAATCAACACAACACATTCACACCACACATTTACAAAGCAACATAAATAATACAATACAAGCCAAACCATTCTAATACAATTAAGTCGTATACAAACGACACAAACCAATCCAATCAATTCAAGCCAACAAAAACAATCCAAACAATAAAAATCAATCCAAACAACTCATTCCAAACAATTCATGCGATGCATTTAAATACTATTCATATAGTATATAACATAAGTTTAATATGATAATGCGAGTAAGTAAAATATACTCACCGCTTGCTTATCCAAAATCCTCGTTATTAATAGCGTAAGCTCCCTGTGCTCCATGTCCTCTATTAGTTTTCCTTGTCGAACCTAGGACAAATCATATAGATCTCGAGTGAGATTTTAACTCAATAGATACTTAGACTTGAGATAAACAAGTTGCATAACTTGTCGCATTATCGACCCCGTAGTCGACTATGTTTGCTAATCGTAAAATAGTCCGACCTCTAAATGAAACTGACATTCTTAAAGTTCAGAATGTCCTCTACAAGTTTTGTTTAGGTCTTGGACTAATACTAGCACTCGAAGGTGTCGGAAACTAGCCCTTAACTTATTAACTTGGGATATCCAGAAAATCAGAACTGTTACGCGAATCGTAATGTTATGATCTGTTTGGGCCACTTAGAGGCTGAATTTGCAAAAACCTTAACCTAGACATATTTAGAGGACACTCTCAAGTTTCCGTACCAACAAATGGAACGTAATTCAGAGCTGTATAGCTCGAGATATTGTCCTTGAAATATGGCTGTTCTGCAGCACATATTCTGCAATATCATCAAACAATGTTCGACATACAAACTCACTAATATTCATCTCTAACAACTCTATTGCAAGCTTACAATCATCAATTGAATCTTATACTCTTAGCCTTAATCATGGCCGAACCTATCACCATTCATTCATATCAAAATTTCATCAATTTTCAGCTTATACTTGATAATTTCATATCGCTAACCTCATTTCTAACATTTGAAACCATCATCACTAACTTAAACAATTAATAACGAAACAACAGAAGCAAACCCTAACTCCAAGTCTTGAATTTTATCTTGATTAACAGGTATAGATCAGTAGAGCTCCTCCTCCTCGTTCCGTGGCTGCAAGAATCGTCCAATTCCATCAAGAAATGAAAGAGTTATGATGATTTGAAGTTTGGAAGGTAAAGAGAAGAAGAACATACGTGTTCTTTCTTATTTCAGCTAGAGAAAGGAGGTTTTGCTGAATTTTAATTCATTTTTCTTGTTTTTATATTAGTGGCCTAAGTCTCTCTTTAGTCCTTAGACTTGCCACCTCCTCACTTCACAATTTGTAACATTTCTTTTGTCAAATTTAGTCCGTCGAACGCTAAATCTTTTAGATCCGATCAATTCCATATTATTTATTTTCAAATAAATAATATTAGTCCCTTATCTTATAATATCAGTTTCCGATATCTTATTTTGGCAATTTTATCCAAAAACACTCAAATTCCACTTTTGAGGTAACTTGCACTTTTTCTCTCTTTTGTGTCCAAATTCCACTTTAATAATTATCGATAACCATTTTATCGATATTATTTTTATAAATACTAATTCTCGTCTATATTCTATTTAATTTCTATTTTCTGGGAATTAAAAGCTCATTTTCAAATTTTAAGTTAAAGTTGACTTTTAGCCACTTTCTCAACTTTATCTCTTTAATCCAATTCCATCTTTCTTATGGAATATTATTATTGAAATTTTCTTATTAAAATTTTAATATCGACCTAATCGTTTTCTCTTTATCCGACTACTCCGTTTAATTTCTTACTTTTCTCATTTTGACAATTCAAGTGAGACTCATCGCTTCTTTTCAAAATCTCGAAATTCCAGGTTATTACAATCTAACCACCAAGTATTATTGGGCACTTCAATTAAATTTGATTCAAAGCATACAGAAATAAAATATTTACCTTTTTTCTCAAACCATGCCTTTCGTTTATGGTAATCCTTTTTGAAGTGTCCAGTTTTCTTGCAAAAGAAGCAAATCTTCTCTTTTTGGATTTGACCCTCATTCACTTTTAGAGAAATCTTGCCCTTGCCTTTCTGTTTCTTTCCTGGCTTTTCTTTGTTGTTGCTAGCCTCATTATAAATAGAAAGATGGATGGTGTGATCCTTCAATTTTCTTAATCTCCCTTCTTCCTGAATTAGCATGGCCTTAATTTATCGTAAGTTCCACTTCTCCTTAAGTGTGTTATAGTTTAATTGGAATTGTCCAAATTCAGGAGGAAGAGAGTTAATAATGAATTATACGAGAAAAGATTCACTCACATCCATTTCCATTCCCTTAAGTTTGGCGGCTAAGTTGGTCATTGAGGTTACATGATCATGAATTGGTTTTGACCAATCAAATTTCTTTGCTGTCAGCTCACTCATCAGAGTTCCCGCAATTGACTTATCAGTAATGTTTGACTGTGAGTACTCTTTGATTTTCTTTATAAAATCCTTAGCAGAGTCTGTCTTAGGAAACGACGACTTAACATTTTCTGCCATTGTCATTCTCAACAGGTTCAATGCCAACCGGTTTGATCTTTCCCAAGCCTCATAAAGAGACTTTTCAGTTTCAGAACTAGCTTTAGTGGCTACAACAGGCTTTTCATCAGTAATCAAAGCTAGGTCTAAATCCATTACGCCTAGTTGGAACTCAATCTGCTCGTTCCAGTCGGAAAAGTTCAATCCGTTGAATCTAATGAATCCATTTCCCAAAGCAAAAATGTTGGTCATAGCTGCAAACATTAATACATTTTCACTTATTTAATATTTTGAGTTCTTTTCATCGGATTCAAACATATAGCAATAATCTATATATTTAAGTTTACCTTTAGGTGATCCTTAAATATATAACATCAAATTATAATAATTAAATATGGACAACTTTAACAAATAATTAAACATATTTAAATAAACATGTATGTTATCTTTGCATATACATCCATATTTATTAAATATGTTAATAAATTTCTTTCATTTTATTAATTATAATCAATGGTTCATCTTTGGATAACCTCCTAGATTTATTATTAATAATTTCAATTATTTTATAATCAATTTTTTTTATGTCATTCTTTAATCATAAATAATTGAAATATATTTAAATTTTTAAGTAGCCTTTAAAAGTTAAGTCACTTTGGTAATTATAACTATTACTTATATATAATGTCATGTTTTAATACGCTTTATAAGTTAATCACTTTAGTGACTATAACTTATATTAAATTAATCAAATCATACATTTATATTTGATTAAACAATTTTTTTTTTACGATTAAAATCAAAATATATAAATTGTCAAAATATCTATAATTCAACAATCTATAAATTATTAAAAGGATCAAGTTAAAATCCAAAAATATATGCCAATTAAACAGCTCAATTCAGCGCTCACCATTTCTTGATATATATTATAGAAATCAGAATAAAATTTAAACAATTATGCGGAAATTTGAATATTTTAATTTTATTCAAAATTGTTTAAACAATTTTAATTTTCTTTGATGAACCCTAATGTTAATGTAATTTAATTGTAATTGATAGGCTCTGATACCAATTGTTAGTTTATATATAAATACTTTAACGATAATATGTTTCTAACTATTGTAAGAAACACATATAATATTTGTCCATTAATCTCAATTACAAAATTAAATCAACACAATTATATTAAGGCTTTAAAATTTAATAACACAATAGTATTAAATAAAACATACCTTGATGCATTACTTATTTGATGTTAAATCCTTAAGTGTATAGTTCTTCTCTCTAACCTTTTACTTTTAGTAAACCTTTTGTCAATAGTACAAGGTTCTTTTTTCTTTTGAATTGAATTGAATTATTCTCTTTTCTTCCTTTTTTTATAGAGAGAAAATTAAGTTTTAACATTTAAATTAACATAACTTCTCCTTTTAATTAATAGTAGTTTTAAGTTTCTTTCGTTTCTTTTCTTTTTCATTTAACAAATTAAAACATACAAACTGATATTTAATTACATGAGAAGTTATGATAATATAAACATTACTTTTTCTTTAACGTAAAGTTGTAATATAAGTTATATTTAAAATATTACTTATTTTTAACTTTTTTTTCTCTGATTAAATAACCACCTCACAAACTTTGATATATAATTTAATAAAGGTAGAGATAAGGGAATTATCCCAATAGTCCAATTCATTAAAACTAATAACAATTATATTAGTCTATATAATATTAGACCATATATTTAATTATGGGTCATTAACATAAGATTATAATAATAATAATCTTACAATTTAAGACAAATGTTTATAAAGGTTATGAAACAAATCCAAGCGGTTCCATCTTTTTTGTAATTTAAGCCAAACGTTTACAAACGTTACGAAACAAATCCAAACGTTTTGAAAAAAATCCAAACGTTTCGCCTTTTTAGCGATTTAAGCCAAACGTTTAGAAAGGTTACGAAACAAATCCAAACGTGTCACCTTTTTAGCGTTTAAAACAAAACGTTTAAAAACGATACGAAACAAATCCAAATGTTTCACCTTTTTAGTGATTTAAGTCAAACGTTTAAAAACATTACGAAACAAATGCAAACGTTTCACCTTTTTAGCGATTTAAGCCAAATGTTTACGAACGTTATGAAACAAATCCAAACGTTTCCCCTTTTTAGCGATTTAAGCCAAACGTTTACAAACGTTATGAAACAAAACAAAACGCTTAAAACTATACGAAACAAATCCAAATGTTTAAGATTTTTAGCGATTTAAGCCAAACGTTAACAAACATTACAAAACAAAATCAAGCGTTTCATCTTTTTAGCAATTTAAGCCAAATGTTTACAAACGATATGAAACAAATACAAGCGTTTTACCTTTTTAGCATTTTAAGATAAACGTTTATAAAGGTTATGAAACAAATTCAAGTGTCACACCTTATTAACAATTTAGGCCAAACGTTTACAAACGGTACGTAGCAAATCCAAACGTTTCCCCTTTTTAGCGATTTAAGCCAAATGTTTATAAACGCTATGAAAAAAATCCAAATGTTTCACCTTTTTAGCAATTTAAGCCAAACATTAACAAACGTTACAAAACAAATCCAAGCGTTTCTCCTTTTTAGCAATTTAAGCCAAACGTATACAAACGTCACGAAACAAATCAAAGCGTTTCACCTTTTTAGCGATTTAAGCTAAACGTTTAGAAAGGTTACAAAACAAATTCAAACGTGTCACCTTTTTAGCGATTAAAGCAAAACGTTTACAAACGATACGAAACAAATCCAAATGTTTTACCTTTTTAGCGATTTAAGCCAAACGTTAACAAACATTACGCAACAAATGAAAACGTTTCACCTTTTTAGCAATTTAAGCCAAAAAATTTACAAACGTTATGAAACAAATCCAAACGTTTCCCCTTTTTAGCGATTTAAGCCAAATGTTACAAACGTTATGAAACAAAAACAAACGTTTAAAACTATACGAAACAAATCCAAACGTTTCTGATTTTTAGCGATTTACGCAAAACGTTTACAAACATTAGGAAACAAAATCAAGCGTTTCACCTTTTTAGCAATTTAAGCCAAACGTTTACAAATGTTACGAAACAAATACAAGCGTTTTACCTTTTTAGCATTTTAAGATAAACATTTATAAACGTTATGAAACAAATTCAAGTGTCACACCTTTTTAGCAATTTAGGCCAAACGTTTACAAATGTTACGAAACAAATCCAAACATTTCACCTTTTTAGCGATTTAAGCCAAACGTTTACAAACATATGAAATAAATCCAAATGTTTCACCTTTTTAGCAATTTAAGCCAAACGTTTACAAAGGTTACGAAACAAATCCAAATTTTTCACCTTTTTAGCAATTTAAGCCAAGCGTTTACAAACGTTACGAAACAAATCCAAGCGTTTCCCCTATTAGAAATTTAAGCCAAACGTTTACAAACGTTACGAAACAAATCCAAGCGTTTACCTTTTTAGAGATTTAAGGCAAACGTTTACAAACGGTACGAAAAAAATCCAAACGTTTTACCTTTTTAGCTATTTAAGCCATACCTTTACAAACGATACGAAACAAATACAAACGTTTCACCTTTTTAGCGATTTAAGCCAAACGTTTACAAAAGTTAGAAGACAAATCCAAACGTTTCACCTTTTTAGCGTTTACAATCATTATGAATCAAATCCAAACGTTTCCCCTTTTTTGCGATTTAAGCCAAATGTTTACAAACGTAACGAAACAAAACAAAACGTTTCTAACGTTACGAAACAAATCCAAACGTTTCATATTTTTAGCGATTTTAGCCAAACGTTTACAAACATTTCGAAACAAAACCAAGTGTTTCACCATTTTAGCAATTTAAGCCAATCGTTTACAAACATTACGAAACAAATCCAAACGTTTCACCTAATTAGCGATTTAAACCAAACGTTTACAAACGTTATGAAACAAATCCATGCGTTTCACCTTTTTAGCAAATTAAGCCAAACATTTGCAAACGTTACGAAACGAATCCAAGTGTTTCACCTTTTAGAAATTTAAGCCAAACGTTTACAAAAGTTACGAAACAAATCCAAACGCTTCACCTTTTTAGCGATTTAAACCAAACGTTTACAAACGTTATGAAACAAATCCATGTGTTTCACCTTTTTATAAGCCAAACGTTTATAAACGTTACGAAACAAATCCAAGCGTTTCACCTTTAAAGAAATTTAAGCCAAACTTTTACAAACTTTACGAAACAAATCCAAACGTTTAACTTTTTTAGCGATTTAAGCCAAACGTTTACAAACGTTACAAAACAAATCCGAATGTTTCACCTATTTTGCGATTTAAGCCAAACGTTTATAAACGTTACCAAACTAATCTAAACGTTTCCACTTTATAGCGATTGAAGCCAAACGTTTACAAACATTACGAAATAAATCCAAACATTTCGCCTTTTTAGCAATTTAAAACAAATGTTTACAAATGTTACGAATCAAATCCAAACATTTCACATATTTATCGAATTAAAACGTTTACAAAAGTTACGAAACAAAACCAAACGTTTAAAACGTTAAGAAACAAATCCAAACGTTTCACCTTTTTAGCAATTTAAGCCAAACCTTTACAAATGTTATGAAACAAAACCAAGCGTTTCACCTTTTTAGCAATTTAAGCCAAACGTTTACAAACGTTACAAAAGAAATCCAAGTGTTTCATCTTTTTAGCAATTTAAGGCAATCGTTTACAAACGTTCTGAAACAAACCAAACGTTTCTCATTTTTAAGAATATAAGCCACACGTTTACAAACGCCACAAAACAAATCCAAGCATTTTACCTTTTTCGCAATTTAAGCCAAACGTTTACAAACGCTACGAAACAAATCCAAACGTTTCATCTTTTTAGCGATTTAAGCCAAACATTTACAAACGTTACGAAAAAAAAAAGTTTCGCCTTTTTAGCAATTTAAGCCAAACGTTTACAAACGCTAGGAAACAAATCCAAACGTTTCACCTTTTTAGCGATATATGCCAAAAAATTCTAATCGTTACGAAACAACCCTAAACGTTTCTCCTTTTTAGCGATTGAAGCCAAACGTTTACAAACGTTATGAAACAAATCCAAATATTTCACATTTTTCGCAATTTAAGTCAAACATTTACAAACGTTATCAAACAAAAACCAAGTGTTTCATCTTTTTATCAATTTATCCCAAACGTTTACAAACGTTATGAAACAAAAACCAAGTGTTTCATCTTTTTAGCAATTTATGCCAAAAGTTTACAAATGTTACGAAATAAATACAAGCATTTCACCTTCTTAGCAAAGGTTATGAAGCAAATCCAAATGTTTCACCTTTTTAGCAACTTATGCCAAAAGTTTACAAACGTTTCGAAATAAATACAAGCATTTCACCTTCTTAGCAATTTATGCCAAACGTTTACAAACGTTACGAAACAAATCCAAGCGTTTCACCTTTTTCGCAATTTAAGCCAAACGTTTACAAACGTTATGAAACAAAACCAAACGTTTCACCTTTTTAGCGATTTAAGCCAATCGTCTACAAACATTATTAATCAAATCCAAACGTTTCCCCTTTTTAGCAATTTAAGCCAAACGTTAACAAACGTTAAGAAACAAAACAAAACATTTCTAACGTTACAAAACAAATCCAAACGTTTCACATTTTTAACGATATTAGCCAAATGTTTACAAACGTTTTGAAACAAAACCAAGTGTTTCACCTTTTTTAGCAAATTAAGCCAAACGTTTACAAATGTTACGAAACAAAACCAAACGTTTCTCCTGTTTAGCTATTTTAGCCAAACAATTACAAACGTAACGATACAAATTCAAACGTTGCCCCATTTTTTAGCAATTTAAGTCAATCATTTACAAACGTTAAGAAAAAAATCCAAACGTTTCACCTTTATAGCGATTTAAACCAAACGTTTACAAACTTTATGAAACAAATCCATGTGTTTCACCTTTTTAGCAAATTAAGCCAAACGTTTACAAACGTTTCGAAACAAATCCAAGCGTTTCACCTTTTTAGAAATTTAAGCCAAACGTTTACAAATGTTACGAAACAAATCCAAACGTTTCACCTTTTTAGCGATTTAAGCCAAACGTTTACAAACATTACAAAACAAATCCAAATGTTTCACCTATTTAGCGATTTAAGCCAAACGTTTACAGACGTTACCAGACTAATCTAAACGTTTCACCTTTTTAGTGATTGAAGCCAAACGTTTAGAAACATTACGAAACAAATCCAAACATTTCGCCTTTTTAGCAATTAAAAACAAATGTTTACAAACGCTACGAATCAAATCCAAACGTTTGACCTATTTAGCGAATTAAGCCAAGCGTTTACAAACGTTACGAAACAAAACCAAACGTTTAAAACGTTACGAAGCAAATTCAAACGTTTCACTTTTCTAGCGATTTAAGCCAAACCTTTACAAACGTTATGAAACAAAACCATGCGTTTCACCTTTATAGCAATTTAAGCCAAATGTTTACAAACGTTACAAAAGAAATCCAAGCGTTTCATCTTTTAAGCAATTTTAGGCAATCGTTTACAAACGTTCTGAAACAAATCTAAACGTTTCATATTTTTAGGAATTTAAGCCAAACGTTTACAAACGCTACAAAACAAATCCAAGCGTTTTATGTTTTTAGCAATTTATGCCAAACGTTTACAAACGCTACGAAACAAATCCAAACGTTTCCCCTTTTTAGCGATTTAGGATGAACATTTACAAAAGTTACGGAAAAAAAAACGTTTCACCTTTTTAGCAATTTAAGCCAAATTTTTACAAACGTTACGAAACAAATCCAAATGTTTCACCTTTTTAGCGATATATGCCAAAAGATTACAAACGTTACGATATAAATCCAAACGTTCCTCCTTTTTAGCGATTGAAGCCAAATGTTTACAAACGTTACGAAACAAATCCAAACATTTAACATTTTTAGCAATTTAAGCCAAACGTTTACAAACGTTATGAAAAAAAAAACCAAGTGTTTCATCTTTTTGGCAATATATGCCAAACGTTTACAAACGTAATGAAACAAATCCAAGCGTTTCACCTCTTTAGCAATTTAAGCCAAACGTTTACAAACGTTACGAAATAAATCCAAGTGTTTCACCTTTTTAGCGATTTAAGCCAAATGTTTACAAACATTACGAAACAAATCAAAATATTTCACCTTTTTAGCAATTTAAGCCAAACGTTTACAAATGGTACGAAACAAATCCAAACGTTTCACCTTTTGAGCGATTTAGGCCAAACATTTACTAACGCTGCGAAACAAATCCATACGTTTCACCTTTTTAGCAATGTAAGCCAAATGTTTACAAACATTACGAAACAAATCCAAACGTTTCACCTATTTAGCAATTTAAGCCAAACGTTACGGAAAACATCCAAACGTTTCACCTTTTTAGCGATTTAAGTCAAACGTTTGCGAAGGTTGTAAATCAAATCCCAATGTTTCACCTTTTTAGCAAATTATGCCAAATGTTTACAAACGTTACAAAATTAATCCAAACGTTTCACCTTTTTAGCGATATATGCCAAAAAATTACAAACGTTATGAAACAAATCCAAACGTTTCTCCTTTTTAGCGATTGAAGCCAAATGTTTACAAACGTTAAGAAACAAATCCAAACATTTCACATTTTTAGCAATTTAAGCCAAATGTTTACAAACGTTAAGAAACAAAAACCAAGTGTTTCATCTTTTTAGCAATTTATGCCAAACGTTTACAAACGAAATGAAACAAATCCAAGCGTTTCACCTTTTCAGCAATTTAAGCCAAACGTTTACAAACGTTACAAAACAAATCCAAGTGTTTAACCTTTTTAGCGATTTACGCCAAATGTTTACAAACATTACGAAACAAATCAAAATATTTCACCTTTTTAACAATTTAAGCCAAACGTTTACAAATGGTACGAAAGAAATCCAAACGTTTCGCCTTTTGAGCGATTTAAGCCAAACTTTTACAAACGCTGCGAAACAAATCCAAACGTTTCACCTTTTTAGCAATTTAAGCCAAATGTTTACAAACGTTACGAAATAAATCCAAGCGTTTCACCTTCTTAGCAATTTATACCAAACGTTTACAAACGTTACGAAAAAAATCCAAGTGTTTCACCTTTTTCGCAATTTAAGCCAAACATTTACAAAGGTTACGAAACAAAACCAAACGTTTCTCCTTTTTAGCTATTTTAGCCAAACATTTACAAAACGTTACGATACAAATTCAAACGTTTCCCCATTTTTAGCGATTTTAGCCAAATGTTTAGAAACGTTTTGAAACAAAACCAAGTGTTTCACCTTTTTAGCAATTTAAGCCAATCGTTTACAAACGTTATGAAACGAATCCAAGCGATTCACCTTTTTAGAAATTTAAGCCAAACGTATACAAACGTTACGAAACAAATCCAAACTTTTCACCTTTTTAGCGATTTAAACCAAACGTTTACAAACGTTATGAAACAAATCCATGCGTTTCATCTTTTTAGCAAATTAAGCCAAACGTTTACAAACGTTACGAAACAAATCCAAGCGTTTCACCTTTTAAGAAATTTAAGCCAAATGTTTACAAACGTTACGAAACAAATCCAAACGTTTCACTTTTTTAGCGATTTAAGCTAAAAGTTTACAAACATAACAAACGTTTATAAACGTTACCAAACTAATCTAAACGTTTCCCCTTTTTAGCGATTGAAGCCAAATGTTTAAAAATATTACGAAACAAATCCAAACATTTCGCCTTTTTAGCAATTTAAAATAAATGTTTACAAACGTTAAGAATCAAATCCAAATGTTTCACCTATTTAGCGAATTAAGCCAAACGTTTACAAACGTTACGAAACAAAACCAAACGTTTAAAACATTAAGAAACAAATCCAAACGTTTCACGTTTTTAGCGATTTAAGCCAAACCTTTAAAAACATTATGAAACAAAACCAAGCGTTTCACCTTTTTAGCAATTTAAGCGAAACGTTTACAAACGTTACAAAAGAAATCCAAGTTTTTCATCCTTTTAGCAATTTAAGATAATCCTTTACAAACGTTCTGAAACAAACCAAATGTTTCACATTTTTAGGAATTTAAGCCAAACGTTTACAAACGCTACAAAAAAATCCAAGCGTTTTACCTTTTTCGCAATTTAAGCCAAACGTTTACAAACGCTAAGAAATAAATCCAAACATTTCACCTTTTTAGCTATTTAAGCCGGACATTTACAAACGTTACGAAATAAAAAAACGTTTCACCTTTTTAGCAATTTAAGCCGAACGTTTACAAACGTTACGAAACAAATCCAAACGTTTCACCTTTTTAGCGACATATGCCAAAAAATTACAAACGTTACAAAACAAATCAAAACGTTTCTCCTTTTTAGCGATTGAAGCCAAACGTTTAGCAAAACGTTACGAAACAAATCCAAACATTTCATATTTTTAGGAATTTAAGCCAAACGTTTACAAACATTATGAAACAAAAACCAAGTGTTTCATCTTTTTATCAATTTATGCCAAACGTTTACAAACGTTATGAAACAAAAACCAATGCTGAACATTTACAAACGTAATGAAACAAATCCAAGCGTTTCACCTTTTTAGCAATTTAAGCCAAACGTTTACAAACGTTACGAAACAAATCAACGTTTTTTACCTTTTTAACGATTTAAGCCAAATGTTTACAAACGTTATGAAACAAATAAAAACATTTCACCGTTTTAGCAATTTATGCCAAATGTTTACAAACGCCATGAAACAAATCCAAACAATTAACCTTTTTAACGATTTAAGCCAAACATTTACAAACGCTACGAAACAAATCCAAAAGTTTCATCTTTTTCGCAATGTAAGCCAAACGTTTACAAACATTAGGAAACGAATACAAGCGTTTCACCTATTTAGCAATTTAAGCAAAACGTTACGAAAAACATCCAAACGTTTCACCTTTTTAGCGATTTAAGCCAAAGATTTGCAAAGGTTATGAAGCATATCCAAATGTTTCACCTTTTTAGCGATTTATGCCAAAACTTTACAAACGTTACGAAATAAATCCAAGCGTTTCACCTTCTTAGCAATTTATGCCAAACGTTTACAAACGTTACGAAACAAATTCAAGCGTTTCACCTTTTCCGCAATTTAAGCAAAACGTTTACAAACGTTACGAAACAAAACCAAACGTTTCACCTTTTTAGCGATTTAAGCCAATCGTTTACAAATATTATGAATCAAATCCAAACGATTCCCCTTTTTAGCAATTTAAGCCAAACGTTTACAAACGTTACGAAACAAAACCAAATGTTTCTAACTTTACGAAACAAATCCAAATGTTTCACATTTTTAGCGATTTTAGCCAAACGTTTACAAATGTTTCGAAACAAAACCAAGTGTTTCACCTTTTTTAGCAATTTAAGCCAAACGTTTACAAACGTTACGAAACAAATCCAAACATTTCACTTTATTAGCGATTTAAACCAAACAATTACAAACGTTATGAAACAAATCCATGCTTTTCATTTTTTAGTAAATTAAGCCAAACGTTTACAAATGTTACGAAATAAATCTAAGCGTTTCACCTTTTTAGAAATTTAAGCCAAACATTTACAAACTTTACGAAACAAATCCAAACGTTTCACCTTTTTAGCGATTTAAACCAAATGTTTACAAACGTTATGAAACAAATCCATGCGTTTCACCTTTTTAGCAAAATAAGCCAAATTTTACAAACGTTACGAAACAAATCCAAGCGTTTCACCTTTTTAGAAATTTAAGCCAAACGTTTACAAACGTTACGAAACAAATCCAAATGTTTCACCTTTTTAGCGATTTAAGCCAAACGTTTACAAACGTTACAAAACAAATCCAAATGTTTCACCTATTTAGCAATTTAATCCAAACGTTTACAGACGTTACCAAACTAATGTAAACGTTTTGCCTTTTTAGCGATTGAAGCCAAATGTTTAGAAACATTACGAAACAAATCCAAACATTTCGCCTTTTTAGCAATTTAAAACAAATGTTTACATATGCTACTAATCAAATCCAAACGTTTCCCTTATTTAGCAAATTAAGCCAAACGTTTACAAACGTTACGAAACAAAACCAAATGTTTAAAACTTTACGAAACAAATCCAAACGTTTCAATTTTCTAGCGATTTAAGCCAAACCTTTACAAACGTTATGAAACAAAACCATGCGTTTCACCTTTGTAGCAATTTAAGCCAAACGTTTACAAACGTTACAAAAGAAATCCAAGCGTTTCATCATTTTAGCAATTTAAGGCAATCGTTTACAAACGTTGTGAAACAAATCCAAATGTTTCACATTTTTAGGAATTTAAGCCAAACGTTTACAAACGCTACAAAATAAATCCAAGCGTTTTACCTTTTTAGCAATTTAAGCCAAACGTTTACAAACGCTACGAAACAAATCCAAACGTTTCCCCTTTTTAGCGATTTAAGCTGAACATTTACAAAAGTTACGAAGAAAAAAAACATTTTACCTTTTTAGCAATTTAAGCCAAACGTTTACAAAAGTTACGAAACAAATCCAAACGTTTCACCTATTTAGCGATATATGCCAAAAAATTACAAATGTTACGAAACAAATCCAAACATTTCTCCTTTTTTGCGATTGAAGCCAAATGTTTACAAACGTTACGAAACAAATCCAAACATTTCACATTTTTAGCAATTTAAGCCAAACGTTTACAAACGTTAAGAAACAAAAACAAACTGTTTCATCTTTTTAGCAATTTAAGCCAAACGTTTACAAACGTAATAAAACAAATCAGAGTGTTTCACCTTTTTAGCAATTTAAGCCAAACGTTTACAAACGTTACGAAACAAATCCAATTTTTTCACCTTTTTAGCGATTTAAGCCAAATGTTTACAATTGTTACAAAACAAATAAAAACATTTCACCTTTTTAGCAATTTAAGCCAAACGTTTACAAACGCTACGAAACAAATCCAGACGTTTCACCTTTTTAGCGATTTAAGCCAAACATTTACAAACGCTACGAAACAAATCCAAAAGTTTCACCTTTTCGCAATGTAAGCCAAACGTTTACAAACATTACGAAACAAATCCAAGCGTTTCACCTATTTAGCAATTTAAGACAAACGTTACGAAAACATCCAAACGTTTCACCTTTTTAGCGATTTAAGCCAAAGGTTTTTTAGTGTTATGAAGCATATACAAATGTTTCACCTTTTTAGCGATTTATGCCAAAAGTTTACAAACGTTACGAAATAAATCCAAGCGTTTCGCCTTCTTAGCAATTTATGCCAAACGTTTACAAACGTTACGAAACAAATCCAAGCGTTTCACCTTTTTCACAATTTAAACCAAACGTTTACAAACGTTACGAAACAAAACCAAACGTTTCACCTCTTTAGCGATTTAAGCCAATCGTTTACAAACATTATGAATCAAATCAAACGTTTCCCCTTTTTAGTGATTTAAGCCAAACGTTTACAAACGTTACAAAACAAAACCAAACGTATCTAACGTTACGAAACAAATCCAAATGTTTCACATTTTTAGCGATTTTAACCATACGTTTACAAACGTTTCGAAACAAAACCAAATGTTTCACCTTTTTTAGCAATTTAAGCCAAACTTTTACAAACGTTGCAAAACAAATCCAAACATTTCACCTTTTTAGCGATTTAAACTAAACGTTTACAAACGTTATGAAACAAATCCATGCGTTTCACCTTTTTAGTAAATTAAGCCAAACGTTTACAAACGTTACGAAACAAATCGAAGCGTTTCACCTTTTTAGAAAATTAAGCCAAATGTTTACAAATGTTACTAAACAAATCCAAACGTTTGACCTTTTTAGCGATTTAAACCAAACGTTTACAAACGTTATGAAACAAACCCATGTGTTTCACCTTTTTAGCAAAATAAACCGAACGTTTACAAACGTTACGAAACAAATCCAAGCGTTTCACCTTTTTAGAAATTTAAGCCAAACGTTTACAAACGTTACGAAACAAATCCAAACGTTTCATCTTTTTAGCGATTTAGGCCAAACGTTTACAAACCTTACAAAACAAATCCAAACGTTTCACCTTTTTAGCGATTGAAGCCAAAAGTTTACAAACATTACGAAGCAAATCCAAACATTTCGCCTTTTTAGCAATTTAAAATAAATGTTTACAAACGCTACGAATCAAATCCAAACGTTTCACCTATTTAGCGAATTAAGCCAAACGTTTACAAACGTTAAAAAGAAAACCAAGCGTTTAAAACGTTACGAAACAAATCCAAACGTTTCACTTTTCTAGCGATATAAGCCAAACATTTACAAACGATATGAAACAAATCCAAGCGTTTCACCTTTTTAGAAATTTAAGCCAAATGTTTGCAAACGTTACGAAACAAATCCAAATGTTTCACCTTTTTAGCGATTTAAGCCAAACGTTTACAAACCTTACAAAACAAATCCAAACGTTTCACCTTTTTAGCAATTTAAGCCAAATGTTTACAGACGTTACCAAACTATTCTAAACGTTTCACCTTTTTAGCGATTGAAGCCAAACGTTTAGAAACATTACGAAACAAATCCAAATATTTCGCCTTTTTAGCAATTTAAAACAAATGTTTACAAACTCTACGAATCAAATCCAAACGTTTCACCTATTTAGCGAATTAAGCCAAATGTTTACAAGCGTTAAAAACAAAACCAAGCGTTTAAAACGTTAAGAAACAAATCAAAACGTTTCACTTTTCTAGCGATTTAAGTCAAACCTTTACAAACATTATGAAACAAAACCATGTGTTTCACCTTTATAGCAATTTAAGCCAAACGTTTACAAACGTTACAAAAGAAATCCAAGCGGTTCGTCTTTTTAGCAATTTAAGGCATTCGTTTACAAACGTTCTGAAACAAATCCAAACGTTTCATATTTTTAGGAATTTAAGCCAAATGTTTACAAACGCTACAAAACAAATCTAAGCGTTTTAGCTTTTTAGCAATTTAAGCCAAACGTTTAGAAATGCTACGAAACAAATCCAAACGTTTCACCTTTTTAGCGATTTAAGCTGAACATTTACAAAAGTTACGAAACAAAAAAAAAACACGTTTCACCTTTTTATCAATTTCAGCCAAACGTTTACAAACGTTACGAAATAAATCCAAATGTTTCACCTTTTTAGCAATATATGCAAAACAATTACTAACGTTACGAAACAAATCCAAACGTTTCTCCTTTTTAGCGATTGAAGCCAAATATTTACAAACTTTACGAAACAAATCCAAACATTTCACATTTTTAGCAATTTAAGCCAAACGTTTACAAACGTTAAGAAACAAAAACCAAGTGTTTCATCTTTTTAGCAATTTAAGCCAAACGTTTACAAACGTAATGAAACAAATCCAAGCGTTTCACCTTTTTAACAATTTAAGCCAAACGTTAACAAACGTTACGAAACAAATCCAAGTGTTTCACCTTTTTAGCGATTTAAGCCAAATGTTTACAAACATTACGAAACAAATCAAAATATTTCACCTTTTTAGCAATTTAAGCCAAACGTTTACAAATGGTACGAAACAAATCCAAATGTTTCACCTTTTGAGCGATTTAAGCCAAACATTTACAGACGCTACGAAACAAATCCAAACGTTTCACCTTTTTAGCAATGTAAGCCAAATGTATACAAATATTACGAAACAAATCGAAGCGTTTAACCTATTTAGCAATTTAAGCCAAATGTTACGGAAAACATCCAAACGTTTCACCTTTTTAGCGATTTAAGCCAAACGTTTGCAAAGGTTATAAATCAAATCTAAATGTTTCTACTTTTTAGCAATTTATGCCAAATGTTTACAAACGTTACGAAATAAATCCAAGCGTTTCACCTTATTAGAAATTTATGCCAAACGTTTACAAACGTAACGAAACTAATCCAAGCGTTTCACCTTTTTCGCAATTTAAGCCAAACATTTACAAAGGTTACGAAACAAAACCAAACGTTTCTCCTTTTTAGCTATTTTAGCCAAACATTTACAAACGTTACGATACAAATTCAAACGTTTCCCCATTTTTAGCGATTTTAGCCAAACGTTTACAAACGTTTCGAAACAAAACCAAGTGTTTCACCTTTTTAGCAATTTAAGCCAAACGTTTACAAACGTTACGAAACAAATCCAAACGTTTTACCGTATTAGCGATTTAAACCAAACGTTTACAAACGTTATTAAACAAATCCATGTGTTTCTTCTTTTTAGCAAATTAAGCCAAACGTTTACAAACGTTACGAAACGAATTCAAGCGTTTCACCTTTTTAGAAATTTAAGCCAAACGTTTACAAACGTTACGAAATAAATCCAAGCGTTTCACCTTTTTAGCGATTTAAACCAAACGTTTACAACCGTTATGAAACAAATCCATGCGTTTCACCTTTTAAGAAAATTAAGCCAAACGTTTACAAACGTTACGAAACAAATCCAAGCGTTTCACCCTTTAAGAAATTTAAGCCAAACGTTTACAAACGTTACGAAACAAATCCAAACATTTCACTTTTTTAGCGATTTAAGCCAAACGTTTACAAACGTTACAAAACAAATCCGAATGTTTCACCTATTTAGCGATTTATGCCAAACGTTTACAAACGTTACCAAACTAATCTAAATGTTTCCCATTTTTAGCGATTGAACCCAAAGGTTTTCAAATATTACGAAACAAATCCAAACATTTCGCCTTTTTAGCAATTTAAAATAAATGTTTACAAACGTTACGAAACCAAACGTTTACAAACGTTACGAAACAAAACCAAACATTTAAAACGTTACGAAACAAAACCAAACGTTTAAAACGTTAAGAAACAAATCCAAACGTTTCACTTTTTTAGCGATTTAAGCCAAACCGTTACAAACGTTATGAAACAAAACCAAGCGTTTCACTGTTTTAGCAATTTAAGCGAAATGTTTACAAATGTTACAAAAGAAATCCAAGTGTTTCATCTTTTTAGTAATTTAAGGCAATCGTTTAGAAACATTCTGAAACAAACCAAACGTTTCACATTTTTAGGAATTTAAGCCAAACGTTTACAAACGCTACAAAACAAATCCAAGCGTTTTACCTTTTTCGCAGTTTAAGCCAAACGTTTACAAACGCTACGAAACAAATCCAAACATTTCACCTTTTTAGCGATTTAAGCCGAACATTTACAAACGTTACGAAACAAAAAAAAAACGTTTCCCCTTTTTAGCAATATAAGCCAAACGTTACGGAACAAATCCAAACGTTTCACCTTTTTAGCGATATATGCCAAAAAATTACAAACGTTACGAAAAAAATCAAAACGTTTCTCCTTTTTAGCGATTGAAGCCAAACGTTTACAAACGTTATGAAACAAATCCAAACATTTCACATTTTTAGGAATTTAAGCCAAACGTTTACAAACGTTATGAAACAAAACTATGTGTTTCATCTTTTTATCAATTTATGCCAAACGTTTGCAAACTTTATGAAACAAAAACCAATGCTAAACGTTTACAAACGTAATGAAACAAATCCACACGTTTCACCTTTTTAGCAATTTAAGCCAAACGTTTACAAACGTTACGAAACAAATCCAAGTTTTTCACCTTTTTAGCGATTTAAGCCAAATGTTTACAAACGTTATGAAACAAATAAAAAAATTTCACCTTTTTAGTAATTTAAGCCAAACGTTTACAAACGCTACGAAACAAATCCAAACGTTTCACCTTTTTAGCGATTTAAGCCAAACATTTACAAACGTTACGAAACAAATCCAAAAGCTTTACCTTTTTCGCAATGTAAGACAAACGTTTACAAACATTACGAAAAAAATCCAAGCGTTTCACCTATTTAGCAATTTAAGCCAAACGTTACGAAAAACATCCAAACGTTTCACCTTTTTTGCGATTTAAGCCAAAGGTTAGCAAAGGTTATGAAGCATATACAAATGTTTCAGCATTTTAGCGATTTATGCCAAAAGTTTACAAAGGTTACGAAATAAATCCAAGCGTTTCACCTTCTTAACAATTTATGCAAAACGTTTACAAACGTTACGAAACAAATCGAAGCGTTTCACCTTTTTCGCAATTTAAGCCAAACGTTTACAAACTTTACGAAACAAAACCAAACGTTTCACCTTTTTAGCGATTTAAGCCAATCGTTTACAAACATTATGAATCAAATCCAAACGTTTCCCCTTTTTAGCGATTTAAGCCAAAACGTTTACAAACGTTATGAAATAAAACCAAACGTTTCTAACGTTACAAAAAATCCAAATGTTTCACAATTTTAGCGATTTTAGCCAAACGTTTACAAACGTTTCGAAACAAAACCAAGTGTTTCACCTTTTTTAGCAATTTAAGCCAAACGTTTACAAACGTTACGTAACAAATCCAAACATTTCACCTTTTTAAAAATTTAAACCAAATGTTTACAAACGTTATGAAATAAATCTATGCGTTTCACCTTTTTAGTAAATTAAGCCAAACGTTTACAAATGCTACAAAACAAATCCAAGCGTTTTACCTTTTTAGAAATTTAAGCCAAACGTTTACAAAGGTTACGAAACAAATCCAAACGTTTCACCTTTTTAGCGATTTAAACCAAACGTTTACAAATGTTATGAAACAAATCCATGCGTTTCACCTTTTTAGCACAATAAGCCAAACGTTTACAAACGTTACGAAACAAATTCAAGCGTTTCACGTTTTGAAAAATTTAAGCCAAACGTTTACAAACGTTACGAAATAAATCCAAATGTTTCACCTTTTTAGCGATTTAAGCCAAACGTTTATAAACGTTACAAAACAAATCCAAATGTTTCACCTATTTAGCGATTTAAGCCAAACGTTTACAGACGTTACCATACTAATCTAAACGTTTCCCCCTTTTTAGCGATTGAAGCCATACATTTAGAAACATTACGAAACACATTTAAACATTTCGCCTTTTTAGCAATTTAAAACAAATGTTTACAAACGCTACGAATCAAATCCAAACGTTTCACCTATTTAGCGAATTAAGAAAAACGTTTACAAACGTTACGAAACAAAACCAAATGTTTAAAACGTTACGAAACAAATCCAAACGTTTCACTTTTCTAATTATTTAAGCCAAACCTTTACAAACGTTATGAAACAAAACCATTTGTTTCACTTTTATAGCAATTTAAGCGAAACGTTTACAAACGTTACAAAAGAAATCCAAGCGTTTCATCTTTTTAGCAATTTAAGGCAATAGTTTACAAACGTTCTGAAACAAATCCAAACGTTTCACATTTTTAGGAATTTAAGCCAAACGTTTAAAACACTACAAAACAAATCTAAGCGTTTTACCTTTTTAGCAATATAAGCCAAACGTTTACAAACGCTACGAAACAAATCCAAACGTTTCACCTTTTTAGCGATTTAAACTGAACATTTACAAAATTTACGAAAAAAAAACGTTTCACCTTTTTAGCAATTTAAGCAAAACGTTTACAAACGTTACGAAACAAATCCAAACGTTTCACCGTTTTAGCGATATAAGCCAAAACAATTACAAACGTTACGAAACAAATCCAAACGTTTCTCCTTATTAGCGATTGAAGCCAATTGTTTACAAATGTTACGAAACAAATCCAAACATTTAACATTTTTAGCAATTTAAGCCAAACGTTTACAAACGTTAAGAAACAAAAACCAAGTGTTTCATCTTTTTAGCAATTTATGCCAAAAGTTTACAAACCTAATGAAACAAATCCAAAAGTTTCACCTTTTTAGAAATTTAATCCAAACGTTTACAAACGTTACGTAATAAATCCAAGTGTTTCACCGTTTTAGCGATTTAAGCCAAACGTATAAAAATGTCACGAAACAAATCAAAGCATTTCACCTTTTTAGCGATTTAAGCCAAACGTTAAGAAAGGTTACGAAACAAATCCAAACGTGTCACCTTTTTAGCGATTAAAGCAAAACGATTAAAAACCATACGAAATAAATCCAAACGTTTCACCTTTTTAGCGATTTAAGCCAAACGTTTGCAAACATTACGAAACAAATGCAAACGTTTCGCCTTTTAAGCGATTTAAGCGAAACGTTTACAAACGTTACGAAACAAAACCAAACGTTTAAACTTTATGAAACAAATCCAAACGTTTCACATTTTTAGCGATTTAAGCGAAACGTTTACAAACATTAGGAAACAAAACCAAGTGTTTCACCTTTTTAGCAATTTAAGCCAAACGTTTACAAACGTTACGAAACAAATACAAGCATTTTACCTTTTTAGCAATTTAAGCCAAACGTTTATAAACGTTACGAAACAAATCCAAGCGTCACTCCTTTTTAGCAATTTAGGCCAAACGTTTACAAACGTAAAGAAACAAATCCAAACATTTCACCTTTTTAGCAATTTCAGCGAAACGCTTACAAACGTATGAAACATATCCAAACGTTTCACCTTTTTAGCGATTTTAGCCAAACGCTTACAAAGGCTACGAAACAAATCTAAAATTTTCACCTTGTTAGCAATTTAAGCCAAACGTTTTCAAACGTTATGAAACAAATCCAAGCGTTTCACCTTATTAGAAATTTAAGCCAAACGTTTACAAACGTTACGAAACAAATCCAAGAGTTTCACCTTTTTAGCAATTTAAGCCAAATGTTTACAAACATTATGAAACAAATCCAAACGTTTCATCTTTTTAGAGATTTAAGCCAAACATTTACAAACGTTATGAAATAAATCCAAGCGTTTTTCCTTTTTAAGGAATTAAGCCAAACGTTTACAAACGTTACGAAACAAATCCAAACATTTCACCTTTTCAGCGATTTAAGCCAGACGTTTACAAACGTAAGAAGACAAATCAAAAGGTTTCATCTTTGTAAAGATTTAAGCCAAACATTTAAAAACTTTACTAATCAAATCCAAACGTTTCCCTTTTTTAGCGATTTAAGCCAAATATTTACAAACGTTACAAAACAAAGCCAAACGTTTCAAACGTTACGAAACATTTAAAAACTTTACGAATCAAATCCAAACGTTTCCCTTTTTTAGCGATTTAAGCCAAATATTTACAAACGTTACAAAACAAAGCCAAACGTTTCAAACGTTACGAAACAAATCCAAACGTTTCGCATTTTTAGCGATTTTAGCCAAACGTTTACAAATGTTTCGAAACAAAACAAAGCGTTTCACCTTTTTAAAAATTTAAGCCAAACATTTAAAATGTTTCGAAACAAATCCAAGAGTTTCACCTTTTAAGCAATTTAAGTCAAACGTTTACAAACATTACGAAACAAATCCAAGCGTTTCACCTTTTTAGCTAAGCCAAATGATAACAAACCTTACGAAAAATCCAAGTGTTTCACTTTTTTAACTATTTAAGCCAAATGTTTTACAAACGTTTCAAAACAAATCCAAACGTTTCACCTTTTCAGTGATTGAAGCCAAACGTATACAAATATTACGAAACAAATCCAAACGTTTCGAAACAAATCCAAACGTTTAAAACGTTACGAAACAAAGCCAATCGTTTACAAACGTTAGAAAACAAATCCAAGCGTTTCACCTTTATAGAAATTGAAGCTAAACGTTTACAAACGTTACGAAACAAAACCAAACGTTTCACCTTTTTAGCGATTTAAGTCAAACGTTTACAAATGTTACGAAACAAATCCAAGCGTTTCACCTTTTTAGCAATCTAAGCCGAACGTCTACAAACGTTACGAAACAAAACCATACGTTTCACCTTTTTAGCGGTTTAAGTCAAACGTTTACAAACGATACAAAACAAATCCAAGAGTTTCACCTTTTTAGCAATTTAAGCCAAACGTTTACAAACGTTACGAAACAAATCCAAGTTTTTCACTTTTTTAGCGATTTAAGCCAAATGTTTACAATTGTTACGAAACAAATAAAAAAATTTCACCTTTTTAGCAATTTAAGCCAAATGTTTACAAACGCTACAAAACAAATCCAAACGTTTCCCCTTTTTAGCGATTTAAGCCAAACATTTACATACGCTACGAAACAAATCCAAAAGTTTCACCTTTTTTGCAATGTAGGCCAAACGTTTACAAACATTACTAAACAAATCCAAGCGTTTCACCTATTTAGCAATTTAAGCCAAACATTACGAAAAATATCCAAACGTTTCACCTTTTTAGCGATTTAAGCCAATGGTTTGCAAAGGTTATGAAGCATATCCAAATGTTTCACCTTTTTAGCGATTTATGCCAAAAGTTTACAAACGTTACGAAATAAATTGAAGCGTTTCGCCTTCTTAACAATTTATGTCAAATGTTTACAAACGTTACGAAACAAATCCAAGTGTTTCACCTTTTTCGCAATTTAAGCCAAACGTTTACAAACGTTAGGAAACAAAACCACACGTTTCACCTTTTTAGCGATTTAAGCCAAACGTTTACAAACGTTACGAAACAAAACCAAACGTATCTAACGTTACGGAACAAATCCAAATGTTTCACATTTTTAGCGATTTAACCAAACGTTTACAAACGTTTTGAAACAAAACCAAGTGTTTCACACTTTTTAGCAATTTAAGCCAAACTTTTACAAACGTTGCGAAACAAATCGAAACATTTCACCTTTTTAGAGATTTAAACTAAACGTTTATAAACGTTATGAAACAAATCCATGCGTTTCCCCATTTTAGTAAATTAAGCCAAACGTTTACAAACGTTACGAAACAAATCCAAGCGTTTCATCTTTTTAGAAATTTAAGCCAAACGTTTACAAACGTTACGAAACAAATCCAAACGTTTGACCTTTTTAGCGATTTAAACCAAACGTTATGAAACAAACCCATGCATTTCACCTTTTTAGCAAAATAAACCAAACGTTTACAAACGTTACGAAACAAATTCAAGCGTTTCACCTTTTTAGAAATTTAAGCCAAACGTTTACAAACGTTATGAATCAAATCCAAACGTTTCCCCCTTTTAGCAATTTAAGCCAAACGTTTACAAACGTTACGAAACAAAACCAAACGTATCTAACGTTACGGAACAAATCCAAATGTTTCACATTTTTAACGATTTTAACCAAACGTTTACAAACGTTTCGAAACAAAACCAAGTGTTTCACACTTTTTAGCAATTTAAGCCAAACTTTTACAAACGTTGCGAAACAAATCGAAACATTTCACCTTTTTAGAGATTTAAACTAAACGTTTATAAACGTTATGAAACAAATCCATGCGTTTCACCATTTTAGTAAATTAAGCCAAACGTTTACAAACGTTACGAAACAAATCCAAGCGTTTCATCTTTTTAGAAATTTAAGCCAAACGTTTACAAACGTTACGAAACAAATCCAAACGTTTGACCTTTTTAGCGATTTAAACCAAACGTTATGAAACAAACCCATGCATTTCACCTTTTTAGCAAAATAAACCAAACGTTTACAAACGTTACGAAACAAATTCAAGCGTTTCACCTTTTTAGAAATTTAAGCCAAACGTTTACAAACGTTACGAAACAAATCCAAACGTTTCACCTTTTTAGCGATTTAAGTCAAACGTTTACAAACCTTACAAAACAAATCCAAACGTTTCACCTTTTTAGCGATTTAAGCCAAACGTTTACAGACGTTACCAAACTAATATAAATGTTTCACCTTTTTAGCGATTGAAGCCAAACGTTTAGAAACATTACGAAACAAATCCAAACATTTCGCCTTTTTAGCAATTTAAAACAAATGTTTACAAACGCTACGAATAAAATCCAAACGTTTCACCTATTTAGCGAATTAAGCCAAACGTTTACAAACGTTAAAAACTAAACCAAGCGTATAAAACGTTACGAAACAAATCTAAACGTTTCACTTTTCTAGAGATTTAAGCCAAACCTTTACAAACGTCATGAAACAAAAACATGTGTTTCACCTTTATAGCAATTTAAGGCAAATGTTTACAAACGTTACAAAAGAAATCCAAGCGGTTCATCTTTTTAGCAATTTAAAGCATTCGTTTACAAACGTTCTGAAACAAATCCAAACGTTTCACATTTTTAGGAATTTAAGCCAAACGTTTACAAACGCTACAAAACAAATCCAAGCGTTTTAGCTTTTTAGCAATTTAAGCCAAACATTTACAAATGCTACGAAACAAATCCAAACGTTTCACCTTTTTAGCGATTTAAGCTGAACATTTACAAAAGTTATGAAACAAAAAAAACACGTTTCACCTTTTTATCAATTTAAGCCAAACGTTTACAAACGTTACGAAACAAATCCAAACGTTTCACCTTTTTAGCGATATATGCAAAAAAATTACTAACGTTACGAAACAAATTCAAACGTTTCTCCTTTTTAGCGATCGAAGCCAAATGTTTACAAACTTTACGAAACAAATTCAAACATTTCACATTTTTAGCAATTTAAGCCAAACGTTTACAAACGTTAAGAAACAAAAACTAAGTGTTTCATGTTTTTAGCAATTTATGCGAAACGTTTACAAACTTAATGAAACAAATCCAAGCGTTTCACCTTTTTAGCAATTTAAGCCAAACGTTTACAAACGTTACGAAACAAATCCAAGCGTTTCACCTATTTAGCAATTTAAGCAAAACGTTACGGAAAACATCCAAACGTTTCACCTTTTTAGCGATTTAAGCCAAACGTTTGCAAAGGTTATAAATCAAATTCAAATGTTTCACCTTTTTAGCAATTTATGCCAAATGTTTACAAACGTTAAGAAATAAATCCAAGAGTTTCACCTTATTTGCAATTTATGCTAAACGTATACAAACGTTACGAAACTAATCTAAGCGTTTCACCTTTTTCGCGATTTAAGCCAAACATTTACAAAGGTTACGAAACAAAACCAAACGTTTCTCCTTTTTAGCTATTTTAGCCAAACATTTACAAACGTTACGATACAAATTCAAACGTTTCCCCATTTTTAGCGATTTTAGCCAAACGTTTACAAATGTTTCGAAACAAAACCAGACGTTTCACCTTTTTAGCGGTTTAAGTCAAACGTTTACAAACGATACAAAACAAATCCAAGAGTTTCACCTTTTTAGCAATTTAAGCCAAACGTTTACAAACGTTACGAAACAAATCCAAGTTTTTCACTTTTTTAGCGATTTAAGCCAAATGTTTACAATTGTTACGAAACAAATAAAAAAATTTCACCTTTTTAGCAATTTAAGCCAAATGTTTACAAACGCTACAAAACAAATCCAAACGTTTCCCCTTTTTAGCGATTTAAGCCAAACATTTACATACGCTACGAAACAAATCCAAAAGTTTCACCTTTTTTGCAATGTAGGCCAAACGTTTACAAACATTACTAAACAAATCCAAGCGTTTCACCTATTTAGCAATTTAAGCCAAACATTACGAAAAATATCCAAACGTTTCACCTTTTTAGCGATTTAAGCCAATGGTTTGCAAAGGTTATGAAGCATATCCAAATGTTTCACCTTTTTAGCGATTTATGCCAAAAGTTTACAAACGTTACGAAATAAATTGAAGCGTTTCGCCTTCTTAACAATTTATGTCAAATGTTTACAAACGTTACGAAACAAATCCAAGTGTTTCACCTTTTTCGCAATTTAAGCCAAACGTTTACAAACGTTAGGAAACAAAACCACACGTTTCACCTTTTTAGCGATTTAAGCCAAACGTTTACAAACGTTACGAAACAAAACCAAACGTATCTAACGTTATGGAACAAATCCAAATGTTTCACATTTTTAGCGATTTTAACCAAACGTTTACAAACGTTTTGAAACAAAACCAAGTGTTTCACACTTTTTAGCAATTTAAGCCAAACTTTTACAAACGTTGCGAAACAAATCGAAACATTTCACCTTTTTAGAGATTTAAACTAAACGTTTATAAACGTTATGAAACAAATCCATGCGTTTCCCCATTTTAGTAAATTAAGCCAAACGTTTACAAACGTTACGAAACAAATCCAAGCGTTTCATCTTTTTAGAAATTTAAGCCAAACGTTTACAAACGTTACGAAACAAATCCAAACGTTTGACCTTTTTAGCGATTTAAACCAAACGTTATGAAACAAACCCATGCATTTCACCTTTTTAGCAAAATAAACCAAACGTTTACAAACGTTACGAAACAAATTCAAGCGTTTCACCTTTTTAGAAATTTAAGCCAAACGTTTACAAACGTTATGAATCAAATCCAAACGTTTCCCCCTTTTAGCAATTTAAGCCAAACGTTTACAAACGTTACGAAACAAAACCAAACGTATCTAACGTTACGGAACAAATCCAAATGTTTCACATTTTTAACGATTTTAACCAAACGTTTACAAACGTTTCGAAACAAAACCAAGTGTTTCACACTTTTTAGCAATTTAAGCCAAACTTTTACAAACGTTGCGAAACAAATCGAAACATTTCACCTTTTTAGAGATTTAAACTAAACGTTTATAAACGTTATGAAACAAATCCATGCGTTTCACCATTTTAGTAAATTAAGCCAAACGTTTACAAACGTTACGAAACAAATCCAAGCGTTTCATCTTTTTAGAAATTTAAGCCAAACGTTTACAAACGTTACGAAACAAATCCAAACGTTTCACCTTTTTAGCGATTTAAACCAAACGTTATGAAACAAACCCATGCATTTCACCTTTTTAGCAAAATAAACCAAACGTTTACAAACGTTACGAAACAAATTCAAGCGTTTCACCTTTTTAGAAATTTAAGCCAAACGTTTACAAACGTTACGAAACAAATCCAAACGTTTCACCTTTTTAGCGATTTAAGTCAAACGTTTACAAACCTTACAAAACAAATCCAAACGTTTCACCTTTTTAGCGATTTAAGCCAAACGTTTACAGACGTTACCAAACTAATATAAATGTTTCACCTTTTTAGCGATTGAAGCCAAACGTTTAGAAACATTACGAAACAAATCCAAACATTTCGCCTTTTTAGCAATTTAAAACAAATGTTTACAAACGCTACGAATAAAATCCAAACGTTTCCCCTATTTAGCGAATTAAGCCAAACGTTTACAAACGTTAAAAACTAAACCAAGCGTATAAAACGTTACGAAACAAATCTAAACGTTTCACTTTTCTAGAGATTTAAGCCAAACCTTTACAAACGTCATGAAACAAAAACATGTGTTTCACCTTTATAGCAATTTAAGGCAAATGTTTACAAACGTTACAAAAGAAATCCAAGCGGTTCATCTTTTTAGCAATTTAAAGCATTCGTTTACAAACGTTCTGAAACAAATCCAAACGTTTCACATTTTTAGGAATTTAAGCCAAACGTTTACAAACGCTACAAAACAAATCCAAGCGTTTTTGCTTTTTAGCAATTTAAGCCAAACATTTACAAATGCTACGAAACAAATCCAAACGTTTCACCTTTTTAGCGATTTAAGCTGAACATTTACAAAAGTTATGAAACAAAAAAAACACGTTTCACCTTTTTATCAATTTAAGCCAAACGTTTACAAACGTTACGAAACAAATCCAAACGTTTCACCTTTTTAGCGATATATGCAAAAAAATTACTAACGTTACGAAACAAATTCAAACGTTTCTCCTTTTTAGCGATCGAAGCCAAATGTTTACAAACTTTACGAAACAAATTCAAACATTTCACATTTTTAGCAATTTAAGCCAAACGTTTACAAACGTTAAGAAACAAAAACTAAGTGTTTCATGTTTTTAGCAATTTATGCGAAACGTTTACAAACTTAATGAAACAAATCCAAGCGTTTCACCTTTTTAGCAATTTAAGCCAAACGTTTACAAACGTTACGAAACAAATCCAAGCGTTTCACCTATTTAGCAATTTAAGCAAAACGTTACGGAAAACATCCAAACGTTTCACCTTTTTAGCGATTTAAGCCAAACGTTTGCAAAGGTTATAAATCAAATTCAAATGTTTCACCTTTTTAGCAATTTATGCCAAATGTTTACAAACGTTAAGAAATAAATCCAAGAGTTTCACCTTATTTGCAATTTATGCTAAACGTATACAAACGTTACGAAACTAATCTAAGCGTTTCACCTTTTTCGCGATTTAAGCCAAACATTTACAAAGGTTACGAAACAAAACCAAACGTTTCTCCTTTTTAGCTATTTTAGCCAAACATTTACAAACGTTACGATACAAATTCAAACGTTTCCCCATTTTTAGCGATTTTAGCCAAACGTTTACAAACGTTTCGAAACAAAACCAAGTGTTTCACCTTTTAGCAATTTAAGCCAATCGTTTACAAACGTTACGAAACAAATCCAAACGTTTCACCATTTTAGCGATTTAAACCAAACGTTTACAAACGTTATTAAACAAATCCATGTGTTTCTTCTTTTTAGCAAATTAAGCCAAACGTTTACAAATGTTACGAAACGAATCCAAGCGTTTCACCTTTTTAGAAATTTTAGCCAAACGTTTACAAACGTTACGAAACAAATCCAAACGTTTCACCTTTTTAGCGATTTAAACCAAACGTTTACAAACGTTTTGAAACAAATCCATGCGTTTCACCTTTTAAGAAAATTAAGCCAAACATTTACAATCGTTACGAAACAAATCCAAGCGTTTCACCTTTTTAGAAATTTAAGCCAAACGCGTTACAAAACAAATCCAAACATTTCTCTTTTTTAGTTATTTAAGCCAAACGTTTACAAACGTTACAAAACAAATCTGAATGTTTCACCTATGTAGCGATTTAAGCCAAACGTTTACAAATGTTACCAAACTAATCTAAATGTTTCCCCTTTTTAGCGATTGAAGCCAAACATTTACAAATATTACGAAACAAATCCAAACATTTCGCCTTTTTAGCAATTTAAAATCAATGTTTACACACGTTACGAATCAAATCCAAACGTTTCACCTTTTTAGCGACTTAAACCAAACGTTTACAAACGTTACGAAACAAAACCAAACGTTTAAAACGTTAAGAAACAAATCCAAACGTTTCACTTTTTTAGCGATTTAAGCCAAACCGTTACAACCATTATGAAACAAAACCAAGCGTTTCACCTTTTTAGCAATTTAAGCGAAACGTTTACAAACGTTATGAAACAAATCCATGCGTTTCACCTTTTAAGAAAATTAAGCCAAACATTTACAAACGTTATGAAACAAATCCAAGCGTTTCACCTTTTAAGAAATTTAAGCCAAACGCGTTACAAAACAAATCCAAACATTTCTCTTTTTTAGTTATTTAAGCCAAACGTTTACAAATGTTACAAAACAAATCTAAATGTTTCACCTATGTAGCGATTTAAGCCAAACGTTTACAAACGTTTACAAACGTTACCAAACTAATCTAAATGTTTCCCCTTTTTAGCGATTGAAGCCAAACGTTTACAAATATTACGAAACAAATCCAAACATTTCGCCTTTTTAGCAATTTAAAATCAATGTTTACACACGTTACGAATCAAATCCAAACGTTTCACCTATTTAGCGACTTAAACCAAACGTTTACAAACGTTACGAAACAAAACCAAACGTTTAAAACATTAAGAAACAAATCCAAACGTTTCACTTTTTTAGCGATTTAAGCCAAACCGTTACAAACGTTATGAAACAAAACCAAGCGTTTCACCTTTTTAGCAATTTAAGCGAAACGTTTACAAACGTTACAAAAGAAATCCAAGTGTTTCATCTTTTTAGCAATTTAAGGCAATCGTTTAGAAACGTTCTGAAACAAACCAAACGTTTCACATTTTTAGGAATTTAAGCCAAACGTTTACAAACGCTACAAAACAAATCCAAGTGTTTTACGTTTTTCGCAATTTAAGCTAAACGTTTACAAATGCTACGAAACAAATCCAAACATTTCACCTTTTTAGCGATTTAAGCAGAACATTTACAAACGTTACAAAACAAAAAAAAAACGTTTCACCTTTTTAGCAATATAAGCCAAACGTTTACAAACGTTAAGGAACAAATCCAAACGTTTCACCTTTTTAGCGATATATGCCAAAAAATTACAAACGTTACGCAACAAATCAAAACGTTTCTCCTTTTTAGCGATTGAAGCCAAACGTTTACAAACGTTATGAAACAAATCCAAACATTTCACATTTTAGGAATTTAAGCCAAACGTTTACAAACGTTATGAAACAAAACTAAGTGTTTCATCTTTTTATCAATTTATGCCAAACGTTTGCAAACGTTATGAAACAAAAACCAATGCTAAACGTTTACAAACGTAATGAAATAAATCCAAGCATTTCACCTTTTTAGCAATTTAAGCCAAACGTTTACAAACGTTACGAAACAAATCCAAGTTTTTCACCTTTTTAGCGATTTAAGCCAAATATTTACAAACGTTACGAAATAAATAAAAACATTTCACCTTTTTAGTAATCTAAGACAAACGTTTACAAACGCTACGAAACAAATCCAAGTGTTTCACCTTTTTTAACAATTTAAGCCAAACGTTTACAAACGTTACGAAACAATTCCAAACATTTCACCTTTTTAGCAATTTAAACCAAACGTTTACAAACATTATGAAACAAATCCATGCGTTTCACCTTTTTAGTAAATTAAGCCAAACGTTTACAAACGTTACGAAACAAATCCAAGCGTTTTACCTTTTTAGAATTTAAAGCCAAATGTTTACAAACGTTACGAAACAAATCCAAACGTTTGACCTTTTTAGCGATTTAAACCAAACGTTTACAAAGGTTATGAAACAAATCCATGCGTTTCACCTTTTTAGCACAATAAGCCAAACGTTTACAAACGTTACGAAACAAATCAAAGCGTTTCACGTTGTTAGAAATTTAAGCCAAACGTTACGAAATAAATCCAAACGTTTCAAATTATTAGCGATATAAGCCAAACGTTTACAAACATTACAAAACAAATCCAAATGTTTCACCTATTTAGCGATTTAAGCCAAACGTTTACAGACGTTACCAAACTAATCTAAACGTTTCCCCTTTTTAGCGATTGAAGCCAAACGTTTAGAAACATTACGAAACGAATCCAAACATTTTACCTTTTTAGCAATTTAAAACAAATGTTTACAAACGCTAAGAATCAAATCCAAATGTTTCACCTATTTAGCGAATTGAGCCAAACGTTTACAAACGTTACGAAACAAAACCAAATGTTTAAAACGTTACGAAACAAATCTAAACGTTTCATTTTTCTAATGATTTAAGCCAAACCTTTACAAACGTTATGAAACAAAACCATTCGTTTCACCTTTATAACAATTTAAGCCAAACGTTTACAATCGTTACAAAAGAAATCCAAGCGTTTCATCTTTTTAGCAATTTAAGGCAATAGTTTACAAACGTTCTGAAACAAATCCAAACATTTCACTTTTTTAGGAATTTAAGCCAAACGTTTAAAACGCTACAAAACAAATCTAAGCGTTTTACCTTTTTAGCAATCTAAGCCAAACGTTTACAAACGCTACGAAACAAATCCAAACGTTTCACCTTTTTAGCGATTTAAGCTGAACATTTACAAACGTTACAAAAAAAAAGCGTTTCACCTTTTTAGCAATTCAAGCCAAACGTTTACAAACGTTACGAAACAAATCCAAACGTTTCACCGTTTTAGCGATATAAGCCAAAAAAATTACAAATGTTACGAAACACATCCAAACGTTTCTCCGTTTTAACGATTGAAGCCAATCGTTTACAAACGTTACGAAACAAATCCAAACATTTAACATTTTTCGCAATTTAAGCCAAACGTTTACAAATGTTAAGAAACAAAAACCAAGTGTTTCATCTTTTTAGCAATTTATGCCAAAATTTTACAAACGTAATGAAACAAATCCAAGAGTTTCACCTTTTTAGAAATTTAATCCAAACGTTTACAAACGTTATGAAATAAATCCAAGTGTTTCATCTTTTTAGCGATTTAAGCCAAATGTTTTCAAACATTACGAAACTAATCAAAATATTTCACCTTTTTAGCACTTTAAGCCAAACATATACAAACGCTACGAAACAAATCCAAACGTTTCACCTTTTTAGCAATGTAAGCCAAACGTTTACAAACATTACGAAACAAATAAGAGTTTCACCTATTTAGCAATTTAAGCCAAACGTTACGGAAAACATCCAAACGTTTCACCTTTTTAGCGATTTAAGCCAAACATTTGCAAAGGTTATAAATCAAATCCAAATGTTTCACCTTTTTAGAGATTTATGCCATATGTTTACAAACGTTACGAAATAAATCCAAGCGTTTCACATTCTTAGCAATTTATGCCAAACGTTTACAAACGTTACGAAACTAATCCAAGCGTTTCACCTTTTACCCAATTTAAGCCGAACATTTACAAAGGTTACGAAACAAAACCAAACGTTTCTCCTTTTTAGCTATTTTAGCCAAACATTTACAAACATTACAAGCCAAACGCTTACAAACGTTTCTCGTTTTTAGAGATTTAAGCCAAACATTTACAAACGTTACGAAAAAATCCAAACGTTTCACCTTTGTAGTTATTTAAGCCAAATGTTTACAAACCTTACGAAACAAAACCAAGTGTTTCATCTTTTTAACAATTTAAGCTAAACATTTACAAAGGTTATAAAACAAATTCAAGCGGTTCCACCTTTTTTTGCAATTTAAGCCAAACATTTACAAGCCTTACGAAACAAATCTAAACGTTTCGAAACAAATCCAAATGTTTCGCCTTTTTAGCGATTTAAGCCAAACGTTTACAAACGGTACGAAACAAATCCAAACGTTTTCCCTTTTTAGCGATTTAAGCCAGACGTTTATAAACGCTAGGAAACAAATCCAAACGTTTCACCTTTTTAGCGATTGAAGCCAAACGTTTAGAAACATTACGAAACAAATCCAAATATTTCGCCTTTTTAGCAATTTAAAACAAATGTTTACAAACTCTACGAAACAAATCAAAGCGTTTCACCTTTTTAGCGATTTAAGCCAAATGTTTACAAGCGTTAAAAACAAAACCAAGCGTTTAAAACGTTAAGAAACAAATCAAAACGTTTCACTTTTCTAGCGATTTAAGTCAAACCTTTACAAACATTATGAAACAAAATCATGTGTTTCACCTTTATAGCAATTTAAGGCAAACGTTTACAAACGTTACAAAAGAAATCCAAGCGGTTCGTCTTTTTAGCAATTTAAGGCATTCGTTTACAAACGTACTGAAACAAATCCAAACGTTTCATATTTTTAGGAATTTAAGCCAAATGTTTACAAACGCTACAAAACAAATCTAAGCGTTTTAGCTTTTTAGCAATTTAAGTCAAACGTTTAGAAATGCTACGAAACAAATCCAAACGTTTCACCTTTTTAGCGATTTAAGCTGAACATTTACAAAAGTTACGAAACAAAAAAAAAACACGTTTCACCTTTTTATCAATTTCAGCCAAACGTTTACAAACGTTACGAAATAAATCCAAATGTTTCACCTTTTTAGCAATATATGCAAAACAATTACTAATGTTACGAAACAAATCCAAACGTTTCTCCTTTTTAGCGATTGAAGCCAAATGTTTACAAACTTTACGAAACAAATCCAAACATTTCACATTTTTAGCAATTTAAGCCAAACGTTTACAAACGTTAAGAAACAAAAACCAAGTGTTTCATCTTTTTAGCAATTTAAGCCAAACGTTTACAAACGTAATGAAACAAATCCAAGCGTTTCACCTTTTTAACAATTTAAGCCAAACGTTAACAAACGTTACGAAACAAATCCAAGTGTTTCACCTTTTTAGCGATTTAAGCCAAATGTTTACAAACATTACGAAACAAATCAAAATATTTCACCTTTTTAGCAATTTAAGCCAAACGTTTACAAATGGTACGAAACAAATCCAAATGTTTCACCTTTTGAGCGATTTAAGCCAAACATTTACAGACGCTACGAAACAAATCCAAACTTTTCACCTTTTTAGCAATGTAAGCCAAATGTATACAAATATTACGAAACAAATCCAAGCGTTTAACCTATTTAGCAATTTAAGCCAAATGTTACGGAAAACATCCAAACGTTTCACCTTTTTAGCGATTTAAGCCAAACGTTTGCAAAGGTTATAAATCAAATCTAAATGTTTCTACTTTTTAGCAATTTATGCCAAATGTTTACAAACGTTACGAAATAAATCCAAGCGTTTCACCTTATTAGAAATTTATGCCAAACGTTTACAAACGTAACGAAACTAATCCAAGCATTTCACCTTTTTCGCAATTTAAGCCAAACATTTACAAAGGTTACGAAACAAAACCAAACGTTTCTCCTTTTTAGCTATTTTAGCCAAACATTTACAAACGTTACGATACAAATTCAAACGTTTCCCCATTTTTAGCGATTTTAGCCAAACGTTTACAAACGTTTCGAAACAAAACCAAGTGTTTCACCTTTTTAGCAATTTAAGCCAATCGTTTACAAACGTTACGAAACAAATCCAAACGTTTTACCGTTTTAGCGATTTAAACCAAACGTTTACAAACGTTATTAAACAAATCCATGTGTTTCTTCTTTTTAGCAAATTAAGCCAAACGTTTACAAACGTTATGAAACGAATTCAAGCGTTTCACCTTTTTAGAAATTTAAGCCAAACGTTTACAAACGTTACGAAACAAATCCAAGCGTTTCACCTTTTTAGCGATTTAAACCAAACGTTTACAAACGTTATGAAACAAATCCATGCGTTTCACCTTTTAAGAAAATTAAGCCAAACGTTTACAAACGTTACGAAACAAATCCAAGCGTTTCACCCTTTAAGAAATTTAAGCCAAACGTTTACAAACGTTACGAAACAAATCCAAACATTTCACTTTTTTAGCGATTTAAGCCAAACGTTTACAAACGTTACAAAACAAATCCGAATGTTTCACCTATTTAGCGATTTATGCCAAACGTTTACAAACGTTACCAAACTAATCTAAATGTTTCCCATTTTTAGCGATTGAACCCAAACGTTTACAAATATTACGAAACAAATCCAAACATTTCGCCTTTTTAGCAATTTAAAATAAATGTTTACAAACGTTACGAAACCAAACGTTTACAAACATTACGAAACAAAACCAAACATTTAAAACGTTACGAAACAAAACCAAACGTTTAAAACGTTAAGAAACAAATCCAAACGTTTCACTTTTTTAGCGATTTAAGCCAAACCGTTACAAACGTTATGAAACAAAACCAAGCGTTTCACTGTTTTAGCAATTTAAGCGAAATGTTTACAAATGTTACAAAAGAAATCCAAGTGTTTCATCTTTTTAGTAATTTAAGGCAATCGTTTAGAAACATTCTGAAACAAACCAAACGTTTCACATTTTTAGGAATTTAAGCCAAACGTTTACAAACGCTACAAAACAAATCCAAGCATTTTACCTTTTTCGCAGTTTAAGCCAAACGTTTACAAACGCTACGAAACAAATCCAAACATTTCACCTTTTTAGCGATTTAAGCCGAACATTTACAAACGTTACAAAACAAAAAAAAACGTTTCCCCTTTTTAGCAATATAAGCCAAACGTTACGGAACAAATCCAAACGTTTCACCTTTTTAGCGATATATGCCAAAAAATTACAAACGTTACGAAAAAAATCAAAACGTTTCTCCTTTTTAGCGATTGAAGCCAAACGTTTACAAACGTTATGAAACAAATCCAAACATTTCACATTTTTAGGAATTTAAGCCAAACGTTTACAAACGTTATGAAACAAAACTATGTGTTTCATCTTTTTTATCAATTTATGCCAAACGTTTGCAAACTTTATGAAACAAAAACCAATGCTAAACGTTTACAAACGTAATGAAACAAATCCACACGTTTCACCTTTTTAGCAATTTAAGCCAAACGTTTACAAACGTTACGAAACAAATCCAAGTTTTTCACCTTTTTAGCGATTTAAGCCAAATGTTTACAAACGTTATGAAACAAATAAAAAAATTTCACCTTTTTAGTAATTTAAGCCAAACGTTTACAAACGCTACGAAACAAATCCAAACGTTTCACCTTTTTAGCGATTTAAGCCAAACATTTACAAACGTTACGAAACAAATCCAAAAGCTTTACCTTTTTCGCAATGTAAGACAAACGTTTACAAACATTACGAAAAAAATCCAAGCGTTTCACCTATTTAGCAATTTAAGCCAAACGTTACGAAAAACATCCAAACGTTTCACCTTTTTTGCGATTTAAGCCAAAGGTTAGCAAAGGTTATGAAGCATATACAAATGTTTCAGCATTTTAGCGATTTATGCCAAAAGTTTACAAAGGTTACGAAATAAATCCAAGCGTTTCACCTTCTTAACAATTTATGCCAAACGTTTACAAACGTTACGAAACAAATCCAAGCGTTTCACCTTTTACGCAATTTAAGCCAAACGTTTACAAACTTTACGAAACAAAACCAAACGTTTCACCTTTTTAGCGATTTAAGCCAATCGTTTACAAACATTATGAATCAAATCCAAACGTTTCCCCTTTTTAGCGATTTAAGCCAAAACGTTTACAAACGTTACGAAATAAAAACAAACGTTTCTAACGTTACAAAAAAATCCAAATGTTTCACAATTTTAGCGATTTTAGCCAAACGTTTACAAACGTTTCGAAACAAAACCAAGTGTTTCACCTTTTTTAGCAATTTAAGCCAAACGTTTACAAACGTTACGTAACAAATCCAAACATTTCACCTTTTTAAAAATTTAAACCAAATGTTTACAAACGTTATGAAATAAATCTATGCGTTTCACCTTTTTAGTAAATTAAGCCAAACATTTACAAATGCTACAAAACAAATCCAAGCGTTTTACCTTTTTAGAAATTTAAGCCAAACGTTTACAAAGGTTACGAAACAAATCCAAACGTTTCACCTTTTTAGCGATTTAAACCAAACGTTTACAAATGTTATGAAACAAATCCATGCGTTTCACCTTTTTAGCACAATAAGCCAAACGTTTACAAACGTTACGAAACAAATCCAAGCGTTTCACGTTTTTAAAAATTTAAGCCAAACGTTTACAAACGTTACGAAACAAATCCAAACGTTTCACCTTTTTAGCGATTTAAGCCAAACGTTTATAAACGTTACAAAACAAATCCAAATGTTTCACCTATTTAGCGATTTAAGCCAAACGTTTACAGACGTTACCATACTAATCTAAACGTTTCCCCCTTTTTAGCGATTGAAGCCATACATTTAGAAACATTACGAAACACATTTAAACATTTCGCCTTTTTAGCAATTTAAAACAAATGTTTACAAACGCTACGAATCAAATCCAAACGTTTCACCTATTTAGCGAATTAAGAAAAACGTTTACAAACGTTACGAAACAAAACCAAATGTTTAAAACGTTACGAAACAAATCCAAACGTTTCACTTTTCTAATTATTTAAGCCAAACCTTTGCAAACGTTATGAAACAAAACCATTTGTTTCACTTTTATAGCAATTTAAGCGAAACGTTTACAAACGTTACAAAAGAAATCCAAGCGTTTCATCTTTTTAGCAATTTAAGGCAATAGTTTACAAACGTTCTGAAACAAATCCAAACGTTTCACATTTTTAGGAATTTAAGCCAAACGTTTAAAACACTACAAAACAAATCTAAGCGTTTTACCTTTTTAGCAATATAAGCCAAACGTTTACAAACGCTACGAAACAAATCCAAACGTTTCACCTTTTTAGCGATTTAAACTGAACATTTACAAAATTTACGAAAAAAAAAACGTTTCACCTTTTTAGCAATTTAAGCAAAACGTTTACAAACGTTACGAAACAAATCCAAACGTTTCACCGTTTTAGCGATATAAGCCAAAACAATTACAAACGTTACGAAACAAATCCAAACGTTTCTCCTTATTAGCGATTGAAGCCAATTGTTTACAAATGTTACGAAACAAATCCAAACATTTAACATTTTTAGCAATTTAAGCCAAACGTTTACAAACGTTAAGAAACAAAAACCAAGTGTTTCATCTTTTTAGCAATTTATGCCAAAAGTTTACAAACCTAATGAAACAAATCCAAAAGTTTCACCTTTTTAGAAATTTAATCCAAACGTTTACAAACGTTACGTAATAAATCCAAGTGTTTCACCGTTTTAGCGATTTAAGCCAAACGTATAAAAATGTCACGAAACAAATCAAAGCATTTCACCTTTTTAGCGATTTAAGCCAAACGTTAAGAAAGGTTACGAAACAAATCCAAACGTGTCACCTTTTTAGCGATTAAAGCGAAACGATTAAAAACCATACGAAATAAATCCAAACGTTTCACCTTTTTAGCGATTTAAGCCAAACGTTTGCAAACATTACGAAACAAATGCAAACGTTTCGCCTTTTAAGCGATTTAAGCGAAACGTTTACAAACGTTACGAAACAAAACCAAACGTTTAAACTTTATGAAACAAATCCAAACGTTTCACATTTTTAGTGATTTAAGCGAAACGTTTACAAACATTAGGAAACAAAACCAAGTGTTTCACCTTTTTAGCAATTTAAGCCAAACGTTTACAAACGTTACGAAACAAATACAAGCATTTTACCTTTTTAGCAATTTAAGCCAAACGTTTATAAACGTTACGAAACAAATCCAAGCGTCACTCCTTTTTAACAATTTAGGCCAAACGTTTACAAACGTAAAGAAACAAATCCAAACATTTCACCTTTTTAGCAATTTCAGCGAAACGCTTACAAACGTATGAAACATATCCAAACGTTTCACCTTTTTAGCGATTTTAGCCAAACGCTTACAAAGGCTACGAAACAAATCTAAAATTTTCACCTTGTTAGCAATTTAAGCCAAACGTTTTCAAACGTTATGAAACAAATCCAAGCGTTTCACCTTATTAGAAATTTAAGCCAAACGTTTACAAACGTTACGAAACAAATCCAAGAGTTTCACCTTTTTAGCAATTTAAGCCAAATGTTTACAAACATTATGAAACAAATCCAAACGTTTCATCTTTTTAGAGATTTAAGCCAAACGTTTACAAACGTTATGAAACAAATCCAAACGTTTTTCCTTTTTAAGGAATTAAGCCAAACGTTTACAAACGTTACGAAACAAATCCAAACATTTCACCTTTTCAGCGATTTAAGCCAGACGTTTACAAACGTAAGAAGACAAATCAAAAGGTTTCATCTTTGTAAAGATTTAAGCCAAACATTTAAAAACTTTACGAATCAAATCCAAACGTTTCCCTTTTTTAGCGATTTAAGCCAAATATTTACAAACGTTACAAAACAAAGCCAAACGTTTCAAACGTTACGAAACATTTAAAAACTTTACGAATCAAATCCAAACGTTTCCCTTTTTTAGCGATTTAAGCCAAATATTTACAAACGTTACAAAACAAAGCCAAACGTTTCAAACGTTACGAAACAAATCCAAACGTTTCGCATTTTTAGCGATTTTAGCCAAACGTTTACAAATGTTTCGAAACAAAACAAAGCGTTTCACCTTTTTAAAAATTTAAGCCAAACATTTAAAATGTTTCGAAACAAATCCAAGAGTTTCACCTTTTAAGCAATTTAAGTCAAACGTTTACAAACATTACGAAACAAATCCAAGCGTTTCACCTTTTTAGCTAAGCCAAATGATAACAAACCTTACGAAAAATCCAAGTGTTTCACTTTTTTAACTATTTAAGCCAAATGTTTTACAAACGTTTCAAAACAAATCCAAATGTTTCACCTTTTCAGTGATTGAAGCCAAACGTATACAAATATTACGAAACAAATCCAAACGTTTCGAAACAAATCCAAACGTTTAAAACGTTACGAAACAAAGCCAATCGTTTACAAACGTTAGAAAACAAATCCAAGCGTTTCACCTTTATAGAAATTGAAGCTAAACGTTTACAAACGTTACGAAACAAAACCAAACGTTTCACCTTTTTAGCGATTTAAGTCAAACGTTTACAAATGTTACGAAACAAATCCAAGCGTTTCACCTTTTTAGCAATCTAAGCCGAACGTCTACAAACGTTACGAAACAAAACCAGACGTTTCACCTTTTTAGCGGTTTAAGTCAAACGTTTACAAACGATACAAAACAAATCCAAGAGTTTCACCTTTTTAGCAATTTAAGCCAAACGTTTACAAACGTTACGAAACAAATCCAAGTTTTTCACTTTTTTAGCGATTTAAGCCAAATGTTTACAATTGTTACGAAACAAATAAAAACATTTCACCTTTTTAGCAATTTAAGCCAAATGTTTACAAACGCTACAAAACAAATCCAAACGTTTCCCCTTTTTAGCGATTTAAGCCAAACATTTACATACGCTACGAAACAAATCCAAAAGTTTCACCTTTTTTGCAATGTAGGCCAAACGTTTACAAACATTACTAAACAAATCCAAGCGTTTCACCTATTTAGCAATTTAAGCCAAACATTACGAAAAACATCCAAACGTTTCACCTTTTTAGCGATTTAAGCCAATGGTTTGCAAAGGTTATGAAGCATATCCAAATGTTTCACCTTTTTAGCGATTTATGCCAAAAGTTTACAAACGTTACGAAATAAATTGAAGCGTTTCGCCTTCTTAACAATTTATGCCAAACGTTTACAAACGTTACGAAACAAATCCAAGTGTTTCACCTTTTTCGCAATTTAAGCCAAACGTTTACAAACGTTAGGAAACAAAACCACACGTTTCACCTTTTTAGCGATTTAAGCCAAACGTTTACAAACGTTACGAAACAAAACCAAACGTATCTAACGTTACGGAACAAATCCAAATGTTTCACATTTTTAACGATTTTAACCAAACGTTTACAAACGTTTTGAAACAAAACCAAGTGTTTCACACTTTTTAGCAATTTAAGCCAAACTTTTACAAACGTTGCGAAACAAATCGAAACATTTCACCTTTTTAGAGATTTAAACTAAACGTTTATAAACGTTATGAAACAAATCCATGCGTTTCCCCATTTTAGTAAATTAAGCCAAACGTTTACAAACGTTACGAAACAAATCCAAGCGTTTCATCTTTTTAGAAATTTAAGCCAAACGTTTACAAACGTTACGAAACAAATCCAAACGTTTGACCTTTTTAACGATTTAAACCAAACGTTATGAAACAAACCCATGCATTTCACCTTTTTAGCAAAATAAACCAAACGTTTACAAACGTTACGAAACAAATTCAAGCGTTTCACCTTTTTAGAAATTTAAGCCAAACGTTTACAAACGTTATGAATCAAATCCAAACGTTTCCCCCTTTTAGCAATTTAAGCCAAACGTTTACAAACGTTACGAAACAAAACCAAACGTATCTAACGTTACGGAACAAATCCAAATGTTTCACATTTTTAACGATTTTAACCAAACGTTTACAAACGTTTCGAAACAAAACCAAGTGTTTCACACTTTTTAGCAATTTAAGCCAAACTTTTACAAACGTTGCGAAACAAATCGAAACATTTCACCTTTTTAGAGATTTAAACTAAACGTTTATAAACGTTATGAAACAAATCCATGCGTTTCACCATTTTAGTAAATTAAGCCAAACGTTTACAAACGTTACGAAACAAATCCAAGCGTTTCATCTTTTTAGAAATTTAAGCCAAACGTTTACAAACGTTACGAAACAAATCCAAACGTTTGACCTTTTTAGCGATTTAAACCAAACGTTATGAAACAAACCCATGCATTTCACCTTTTTAGCAAAATAAACCAAACGTTTACAAACGTTACGAAACAAATTCAAGCGTTTCACCTTTTTAGAAATTTAAGCCAAACGTTTACAAACGTTACGAAACAAATCCAAACGTTTCACCTTTTTAGCGATTTAAGTCAAACGTTTACAAACCTTACAAAACAAATCCCAACGTTTCACCTTTTTAGCGATTTAAGCCAAACGTTTACAGACGTTACCAAACTAATATAAATGTTTCACCTTTTTAGCGATTGAAGCCAAACGTTTAGAAACATTACGAAACAAATCCAAACATTTCGCCTTTTTAGCAATTTAAAACAAATGTTTACAAACGCTACGAATAAAATCCAAACGTTTCACCTATTTAGCGAATTAAGCCAAACGTTTACAAACGTTAAAAACTAAACCAAGCGTATAAAACGTTACGAAACAAATCTAAACGTTTCACTTTTCTAGAGATTTAAGCCAAACCTTTACAAACGTCATGAAACAAAAACATGTGTTTCACCTTTATAGCAATTTAAGGCAAATGTTTACAAACGTTACAAAAGAAATCCAAGCGGTTCATCTTTTTAGCAATTTAAGGCATTCGTTTACAAACGTTCTGAAACAAATCCAAACGTTTCACATTTTTAGGAATTTAAGCCAAACGTTTACAAACGCTACAAAACAAATCCAAGCGTTTTAGCTTTTTAGCAATTAAAGCCAAACATTTACAAATGCTACGAAACAAATCCAAACGTTTCACCTTTTTAGCGATTTAAGCTGAACATTTACAAAAGTTACGAAACAAAAAAAACACGTTTCACCTTTTTATCAATTTAAGCCAAACGTTTACAAACGTTACGAAACAAATCCAAACGTTTCACCTTTTTAGCGATATATGCAAAAAAATTACTAACGTTACGAAACAAATTCAAACGTTTCTCCTTTTTAGCGATCGAAGCCAAATGTTTACAAACTTTACGAAACAAATTCAAACATTTCACATTTTTAGCAATTTAAGCCAAACGTTTACAAACGTTAAGAAACAAAAACTAAGTGTTTCATCTTTTTAGCAATTTATGCGAAACGTTTACAAACTTAATGAAACAAATCCAAGCGTTTCACCTTTTTAGCAATTTAAGCCAAACGTTTACAAACGTTACGAAACAAATCCAAGCGTTTCACCTATTTAGCAATTTAAGCCAAACGTTATGGAAAACATCCAAACGTTTCACCTTTTTAGCGATTTAAGCCAAACGTTTGCAAAGGTTATAAATCAAATTCAAATGTTTCACCTTTTTAGCAATTTATGCCAAATGTTTACAAACGTTAAGAAATAAATCCAAGAGTTTCACCTTATTTGCAATTTATGCCAAACGTATACAAACGTTACGAAACTAATCCAAGCGTTTCACCTTTTTCGCGATTTAAGCCAAACATTTACAAAGGTTACGAAACAAAACCAAACGTTTCTCCTTTTTAGCTATTTTAGCCAAACATTTACAAACGGTACGATACAAATTCAAACGTTTCCCCATTTTTAGCGATTTTAGCCAAACGTTTACAAACGTTTCGAAACAAAACCAAGTGTTTCACCTTTTTAGCAATTTAAGCCAATCGTTTACAAACGTTACGAAACAAATCCAAACGTTTCACCATTTTAGCGATTTAAACCAAACGTTTACAAACGTTATTAAACAAATCCATGTGTTTCTTCTTTTTAGCAAATTAAGCCAAACGTTTACAAATGTTACGAAACGAATCCAAGCGTTTCACCTTTTTAGAAATTTTAGCCAAACGTTTACAAACGTTACGAAACAAATCCAAACGTTTCACCTTTTTAGCGATTTAAACCAAACGTTTACAAACGTTATGAAACAAATCCATGCGTTTCACCTTTTAAGAAAATTAAGCCAAACATTTACAAACGTTACGAAACAAATCCAAGCGTTTCACCTTTTAAGAAATTTAAGCCAAACGCGTTACAAAACAAATCCAAACATTTCTCTTTTTTAGTTATTTAAAGCCAAACGTTTACAAACGTTACAAAACAAATCTGAATGTTTCACCTATGTAGCGATTTAAGCCAAACGTTTACAAATGTTACCAAACTAATCTAAATGTTTCCCCTTTTTAGCGATTGAAGCCAAACGTTTACAAATATTACGAAATAAATCCAAACATTTCGCCTTTTTAGCAATTTAAAATCAATGTTTACACACGTTACGAATCAAATCCAAACGTTTCACCTTTTTAGCGACTTAAACCAAACGTTTACAAACGTTACGAAACAAAACCAAACGTTTAAAACGTTAAGAAACAAATCCAAACGTTTCACTTTTTTAGCGATTTAAGCCAAACCGTTACAACCATTATGAAACAAAACCAAGCGTTTCACCTTTTTAGCAATTTAAGCGAAACGTTTACAAAAGTTATGAAACAAATCCATGCGTTTCACCTTTTAAGAAAATTAAGCCAAACATTTACAAACGTTATGAAACAAATCCAAGCGTTTCACCTTTTAAGAAATTTAAGCCAAACGCGTTACAAAACAAATCCAAACATTTCTCTTTTTTAGTTATTTAAGCCAAACGTTTACAAACGTTACAAAACAAATCTGAATGTTTCACCTATGTAGCGATTTAAGCCAAACGTTTACAAACGTTTACAAACGTTACCAAACTAATCTAAATGTTTCCCCTTTTTAGCGATTGAAGCCAAACGTTTACAAATATTACGAAACAAATCCAAACATTTTGCCTTTTTAGCAATTTAAAATCAATATTTACACACGTTACGAATCAAATCCAAACGTTTCACCTATTTAGCGACTTAAACCAAACGTTTACAAACGTTACGAAACAAAACCAAACGTTTAAAACTTTAAGAAACAAATCCAAACGTTTCACTTTTTTAGCGATTTAAGCCAAACCGTTACAAACGTTATGAAACAAAACCAAGCGTTTCACCTATTTAGCAATTTAAGCGAAACGTTTACAAACGTTACAAAAGAAATCCAAGTGTTTCATCTTTTTAGCAATTTAAGGCAATCGTTTAGAAACGTTCTGAAACAAACCAAACGTTTCACATTTTTAGGAATTTAAGCCAAACATTTACAAACGCTACAAAAAAAATCCAGGTGTTTTACGTTTTTCGCAATTTAAGCTAAACGTTTACAAATGCTACGAAACAAATCCAAACATTTCACCTTTTTAGCGAATTAAGCAGAACATTTACAAACGTTACAAAACAAAAAAAACGTTTCACCTTTTTAGCAATATAAGCCAAACGTTTACAAACGTTACGGAACAAATCCAAACGTTTCACCTTTTTAGCGATATATGCCAAAAAATTACAAACGTTACGCAACAAATCAAAAAGTTTCTCCTTTTTAGCGATTGAAGCCAAACGTTTACAAACGTTATGAAACAAATCCAAACATTTCACATTTTAGGAATTAAAGCCAAACGTTTACAAACGTTATGAAACAAAACTAAGTGTTTCATCTTTTTATCAATTTATGCCAAACGTTTGCAAACGTTATGAAACAAAAACCAATGCTAAACGTTTACAAACGTAATGAAACAAATCCAAGCATTTCACCTTTTTAGCAATTTAAGCCAAACGTTTACAAACGTTACGAAACATATCCAAGTTTTTCACCTTTTTAGCGATTTAAGCCAAATGTTTACAAACGTTACGAAACAAATAAAAACATTTCACCTTTTTAGTAATCTAAGCCAAACGTTTACAAACGCTACGAAACAAATCCAAGTGTTTCACCTTTTTTAACAATTTAAGCCAAACGTTTACAAACGTTACGAAACAATTCCAAACATTTCACCTTTTTAGCGATTTAAACCAAACGTTTACAAACGTTATGAAACAAATCCATGCGTTTCACCTTTTTAGTAAATTAAGCCAAACGTTTACAAACGTTACGAAACAAATCCAAGCGTTTTACCTTTTTAGAATTTAAAGCCAAATGTTTACAAACGTTACGAAACAAATCCAAACGTTTGACCTTTTTAGCGATTTAAACCAAACGTTTACAAACAAATCCATGCGTTTCACCTTTTTAGCACAATAAGCCAAACGTTTACAAACGTTACGAAACAAATCAAAGCGTTTCACGTTGTTAGAAATTTAAGCCAAATGTTACGAAATAAATCCAAACGTTTCAAATTTTTAGCGATATAAGCCAAACGTTTACAAACATTACAAAACAAATCCAAATGTTTCACCTATTTAGCGATTTAAGCCAAACATTTACAGACGTTACCAAACTAATCTAAACATTTCCCCTTTTTAGCGATTGAAGCCAAACGTTTAGAAACATTACGAAACGAATCCAAACATTTTACCTTTTTAGCAATTTAAAACAAATGTTTACAAACGCTACGAATCAAATCCAAACGTTTCGCCTATTTAACGAATTGAGCCAAACGTTTACAAACGTTACGAAACAAAACCAAATGTTTAAAACGTTACGAAACAAATCTAAACGTTTCATTTTTCTAATGATTTAAGCCAAACCTTTACAAACGTTATGAAACAAAACCATTCGTTTCACCTTTATAACAATTTAAGCCAAACGTTTACAATCGTTACAAAAGAAATCCAAGCGTTTCATCTTTTTAGCAATTTAAGGCAATAGTTTACAAACGTTCTGAAACAAATCCAAACATTTCACATTTTTAGGAATTTAAGCCAAACGTTTAAAACGCTACAAAACAAATCTAAGCGTTTTACCTTTTTAGCAATCTAAGCCAAACGTTTACAAACGCTACGAAACAAATCCAAACGTTTCACCTTTTTAGCGATTTAAGCTGAACATTTACAAACGTTACAAAAAAAAAGCGTTTCACCTTTTTAGCAATTCAAGCCAAACGTTTACAAACGTTACGAAACAAATCCAAACGTTTCACCGTTTTAGCGATATAAGCCAAAAAAATTACAAATGTTACGAAACAAATCCAAACGTTTCTCCGTTTTAACGATTGAAGCCAATCGTTTACAAACGTTACGAAACAAATCCAAACATTTCACATTTTTCGCAATTTAAGCCAAACGTTTACAAATGTTAAGAAACAAAAACCAAGTGTTTCATCTTTTTAGCAATTTATGGCAAAATTTTACAAACGTAATGAAACAAATCCAAGAGTTTCGCCTTTTTAGAAATTTAATCCAAACGTTTACAAACGTTATGAAATAAATCCAAGTGTTTCATCTTTTTAGCGATTTAAGCCAAATGTTTTCAAACATTACGAAACTAATCAAAATATTTCACCTTTTTAGCACTTTAAGCCAAACATATACAAACGCTACGAAACAAATCCAAACGTTTCACCTTTTTAGCAATGTAAGCCAAACGTTTACAAACATTACGAAACAAATAAGAGTTTCACCTATTTAGCAATTTAAGCCAAACGTTACGGAAAACATCCAAACGTTTCACCTTTTTAGCGATTTAAGCCAAACGTTTGCAAAGGTTATAAATCAAATCCAAATGTTTCACCTTTTTAGAGATTTATGCCATATGTTTACAAACGTTACGAAATAAATCCAAGCGTTTCACATTCTTAGCAATTTATGCCAAACATTTACAAAGGTTACGAAACAAAACCAAACGTTTCTCCTTTTTAGCTATTTTAGCCATACATTTACAAACATTACAAGCCAAACGCTTACAAACGTTTCTCGTTTTTAGAGATTTAAGCCAAACATTTACAAACGTTACGAAAAAATCCAAATGTTTCACCTTTGTAGTTATTTAAGCCAAATGTTTACAAACCTTACGAAACAAAACCAAGCGTTTCATCTTTTTAACAATTTAAGCTAAACATTTACAAAGGTTATAAAACAAATTCAAGCGGTTCCACCTTTTTTTGCAATTTAAGCCAAACATTTACAAGCCTTACGAAACAAATCTAAACGTTTCGAAACAAATCCAAATGTTTCGCCTTTTTAGCGATTTAAGCCAAACGTTTACAAACGGTACGAAACAAATCCAAACGTTTTCCCTTTTTAGCGATTTAAGCCAGACGTTTATAAACGCTAGGAAACAAATCCAAATGTTTCACCTTTTTAGCAATTTAAGCCAAACGTTTACAAACGTGACGAAACAAATCCAAGCGTTTCTCCTTTTTTAGCAATTTAAGCCAAACGTATAAAAATGTCACGAAACAAATCAAAGCGTTTCACCTTTTTAGCAATTTAAGCCAAACGTTAAGAAAGGTTACAAAAAAAATCCAAACGTGTCACCTTTTTAGCGATTAAAGCAAAACGATTAAAAACGATACGAAACAAATCCAAACGTTTCACCTTTTTAGCGATTTAAGCCAAACGTTTACAAACATTACGAAATAAATGCAAACGTTTAGCCTTTTAAGTGATTTAAGCCAAAGTTTACAAACGTTACGAAACAAAACCAAACGTTTAAACTTTACGAAACAAATCCAAACGTTTCACATTTTTAGCGATTTAAGCCAAACGTTTACAAACATTATGAAACAAAACCAAGCGTTTCACCTTTTTAGCAATTTAAGCCACACGTTTACAAACGTTACGAAATAAATACAAGCATTTTACCTTTTTAGCAATTTAAGTCAAACGTTTATAAACGTTACGAAACAAATCCAAGCGTCACTCCTTTTTAGCAATTTAGGCCAAACGCTTACAAACGTAAAGAAACAAATCCAAACATATCACCTTTTTAGCAATTTCAGCGAAACGCTTACAAACGTATGAAACATATCCAAACGTTTCACCTTTTTAGCGATTTAAGCCAAACGCTTACAAAGGCTACGAAACAAATCCAAAATTTTCACCTTGTTAGCAATTTAAGCCAAACGTTTTCAAACGTTATGAAACAAATCCAAGCGTTTCACCTTATTAGATATTTAAGCCAAACATTTACAAATGTTACTAAACAAATCCAAGTGTTTCACCTTTTTCGCAATTTAAGCCAAATGTTTACAAACATTACGAAACAAATCCAAACGTTTCATCTTTTTAGAGATTTAAACCAAACGTTTACAAACGTTATGAAACAAATCCAAACGTTTTTCCTTTTTAAGGATTTAAGCCAAACTTTCACAAACGTTACGAAACAAATCCAAACGTTTCACCTTTTCAGTAATTTAAGCCAAACGTTTACAAACGTAAGAAGACAAATCAAAAGGTTTCATCTTTTTAGAGATTTAAGCCAAACATTTAAAAACTTTACGAATCAAATCCAAAAGTTTCCCTTTTTTAGCGATTTAAGCCAAATATTTACAAACGTTACAAAACAAAACCAAACGTTTCAAACGTTACGAAACAAATCCAAACGTTTCCCATTTTTAGTGATTTTAGCCAAACGTTTACAAATGGTTCGAAACAAAACCAAGCATTTCACCTTTTTAATAATTTAAGCCAAACATTTACAAAAGTTAGGAAACAAATCCAAGCGTTTCACCTTTTAAGCAATTTAAGTCAAACGTTTACAAACATTATGAAACAAACCCAAGCCTTTCACCTTTTTAGCAATTTAAGCTAATCGTTTACAAACGTTACGAAACAAATCCAAACGTTTCACCTTTTTAGCTAAGCCAAACGTTTACAAACGTTATGAAAAAATCCAAATGTTTCATCTTTTTAGCTAAGCCAAATGATTACAAACCTTACGAAAAATCCAAGTGTTTCACTTTTTTAACTATTTAAGCCAAACGTTTCAAAACAAATTCAAACGTTTCACCTTTTCAGTGATTGAAGCCAAACGTTTACAAATATTACGAAACAAATCCAAACGTATCGAAACAAATCCAAACGTTTAAAACATTACGAAACAAAGCCAATCGTTTACAAACGTTACAAAACAAATCCAAGCGTTTCATCTTTATAGAAATTTAAGCTAAACGTTTACAAACGTTACGAAACAAAACCAAACGTTTCACCTTTTTAGCGATTTAAGTCAAACGTTTACAAATGTTAAGAAACAAATCTAAGCGTTTCACCTTTTTTGCAATCTAAGCCAAACATTTACAAACGTTACGAAACAAAACCAAACGTTTCACCTTTTTAGCAATTTAAGCCAAACGTATACTAACATTACAGAACAAAACAAAACATTTCACATTTTTCCCAATTTAAGCCAAACTTTTACAAATGCTACGAAACAAATCCAAACGTTTCACCTTTATAGCGATTGAACCCAAATATTAACAAACGTTACGAAATAAATCCCAATGTTTCACCTTTTTAGCCATTTAAGCTAAACATTTACAAAAATAACGAAACAAAACAAAATGTTTCATCTTTTTAGCAATTTAAGCCAAACGTTTACAAATATTAGGAAACAAAACCAAACGTTTAAAACATTACAAAACAAACATTACGAAAAAATCGAAACGTTTACAAACATTACGAAACAAAACCAAACGTTTCACCTTTTTAGCGATTAGGGCCAAACGTTTACAAATGTTACGAAGCAAAACCAAACGTTTCACCTTTTTAGCGATTTAAGCAATACGTTTACAAACATAACGAAACAAATCCAAACGTTTCACCCTTTTAGCGATTTAAGCCAAACGTTTACAAACGTTTTGAAACAAATCCAAACATTTCACTTTTTAGCGATTTTAGCCAAACGTTTACGAACGTTACAAAACAAAACCAAACATTTCACCTTTTTAGCGATTTAAGTCAAACGTTTACAAACGTTTCAAAAGAAATCCAAGAGTTTCACCTTTTTGGCAATTTAAGCCAAACGTTTACTAACATTATGGAACAAAACAAAACGTTTCACATTTTTCCCAATTTAAACCAAACTTTTAAAAATGCTACGAAACAAATCCAAACGTTTAACCTTTATAGCGATTGAACCCAAATGTTTACAAACGTTACGAAATAAATCCAAATGTTTCACCTTTTTGGCCATTTAAGCCAAACGTTTACAAAAATAACTAAACAAAACAAAATGTTTCACCTTTTTAGTAATTTAAGCCAAACGTTTACAAATGTTAAGAAACAAAACCAAACGTTTAAAACATTACGAAACAAACGTTACGAAACAAATCGAAACGGTTACAAACATTACGAAACAAAACCAAACGTTTCGCCTTTTTAGCGATTAGGGCCAAACGTTTCGAAATGTTACGAAACAAAACCAAACGTTTCATCTTTTTAGAGATTTAAGTTTACAAACATTACGAAACAAATCCAAACGTGTCACCCTTTTAGTGATTTAAGCCAAACGTTTACAAACGTTTTGAAACAAATCCAAATATTTCACTTTTTAACGATTTTAGCCAAACGTTTACAAACCTTATGAAAGAAAACTAAACGTTTCACCTTTTTAGAGATTTAAGCTAAACGTTTATAAATGTTACGAAACAAAATTAAACGTTTAAAACTTTACGAAACAAATCCAAACTTTTACAAACATTACATAACAACAACAAATGTTTCCTTATTTTAGCGATTTAAGCCAAACGTTTATAAACGTTACCAAACAAAACCAACTGTTTGTAAACGTTACGAAACAAATCCAAACGTTTTGGATTTTTACTGAATTGAGCCAAACGTTTACAAATGTTACGAAACAAATCCGAACGTTTAACCTTTTTAGTGATTGAGACCAAACGTTTACAAACGTTACGAAACAAATTTAAAAATTTCAAAACAAATCCAAACGTTTAAAATGTTACGAAACAAATCTAACTATTTCACCTTTTTTGCGATTTAAGCCGAACGTATACAAAGGTTACGAAACGAAACCAAACGTTTTACCTTTTTTGCGATTTAAGCCAAACGTTTACAAACGTTACGAAACAAATCCAAATGTTTCTCCTTTAGCGATTTAAGCGAAACGTTTAAGACGTTACAAAATATCCAAAAGTAACGAAACAAAACCAAACGTTTCACATTTTTAGCGATTTAATCCAAACATTTACAAATGTTACAAAACAAAACCAAACGTTTCGCCTTTTTAGCGACATAAGCCAAACGTTTTCAAACGTTACGAAACAAAACTAAATGTTTCCCCTTTTTAGCGATTTAAGCCAAACATTTACAAATATTACGAAACAAATCCAAAAATTTCACCTTTATGCGATTTATGCCAAACGTTATGAAACAAATCCAAACATTTCTCCTTATTAGCAATTTAAGCCAAATATTTACAAATGTTACAAAACAAATTCAAAAGTATCACCTTTCATGCGATTTATGCCAAACGTTACGAAACAAATCCAAACGTTTCTCCTTTTTAGCCATTTAAGCCAAACATTTTTAAACATTACAAAACAAATACAAACGTTTCACCTTTTTAGCGATATAAGCCAAACCTTTACAAACATAACGAAACAAATCCAAACATTTTACCTTTTTAGCGATTGAAGCCAAACGTTTACAAAAATAACTAATTAAAACAAAAAATTTCCCCTTTTTTGCGATTTAAGCTAAACGTTTACAAACGTTTACAAATGTTACAAAACAAAGCCAAACGTTTAAAACATTACGAAAACGTTACAAAACAAATCGAAACGTTTACAGACGTTACGAACAAAACTAAACGATTCACCTTTTTAGCAAATTAAGACAAACGTTTACAAATGTTATGAAACAAAACCAAACGTTTCACCTTTTAAGCAATTTAAGTAATACGTTTACAAACGTTACGAAACAAATCCAAACGTTTCACCTTTTAAATGATTTAAGCCAAACGTTTACAAACGTTTCGAAACAAATCCAAACATTTCACTTTTTAGCGATTTAAGCCAAACGTTTACAAACGTTATGAAACAAAACCAAACGTTTCACCTTTTTAGAGACTTAAGCTAAACGTTTAAAAATGTTACGGAACAAAATTATACGTTTAAAACTTTACGAAACAAATCCAGACGTTTACAAACGTTACATAACAACAACAACTTTTTCCCTATTTTTGCGATTAAAACCAAACGTTCATAAACGTTACGAAACAAAACCAAATGTTTGTTAATATTAGTAAACAAATCCAAATGTTTTAGATTTTTACTTATTTAAGCCAAACGTTTACTAACGTTACGAAACAAATCTGAACGTTTCACCTTTTTAGTGATTGAGACCAAACGTTTACAAACGTTACGAAACAAATTTCAACATTTCGAAACAAATCCAAATGCTTAAAATGTTACGAAACAAATCCAACCGTTTCACCTTTTTTACGATTTAAGCCAGACTTGAACAAAGGTTACGAAACAAAACCAAACGTTTCACCTATTTAGCAATTTAAGCCAAACGTTACGGAAAACATCCAAACGTTTCACCTTTTTAGCGATTTAAGTCAAACGTTTGCAAAGGTTGTAAATCAAATCCCAATGTTTCACCTTTTTAGCAATTTATGCCAAATGTTTTCAAACGTTACGAAACAAAACTAAACGTTTCACCTTTTTAGCGATATAAGCCAAACATTTACAAATGTTACGAAACAAATCCAAAAGTTTAACCTTTATGCGATTTATGCCAAACGTTACGAAACAAATCCAAATGTTTCTCCTTTTTAGCGATTTAACCCAAATGTTTACAAACATTAAGAAACAAATCCAAGCGATTCATCTTTTTAACAATTTAAGCCAAACGTCTAGAAACGCTACGAAACAAATCCAAACGTTTCACCTTTTTAGCGATTTAAGCCAAACGTTTACAAGCGTTGCGAAACAAAACCAAACGTTTCCAAAAGTTTACAAATCTTACAAAAACAAATCCAAAAGTTTCACCTTTTATGCGATTTATTCCAAACGTTACGAAACAAATCCAAACGTTTCTCCTTTTTAGCGATTTAAGGCAAATATTTATAAACATTACAAAACAAATCCAAACGTTTCACCTTTTTAGCGATTTAAGCTAAACCTTTAAAAACATAACGAAACAAATCCAAACATTTCACCTTTTTAGCAATTGAAGCCAAACGTTTACAAACGTTACGGAACAAAATCAAACGTTTCATCTTTTTAGCAATTTAAGTCAAACATTTACAAACTTTACGAAACAAAACCAAATGTTTTTAGCAATTTAAGCCAAACGTTTACAAACATTACGAAACAAAACAAAACGTTTCACCTTTTTATTAATTTAATCCAAACGTTTACAAACGTTACGAAACAAATCCAGACGTTTCCCCATTTTAGCGGTTTAAGCAAACGTTTAAAACGTTAGGAAACAAATTTAAACGTTTCATCTTTTTAGTGATTTAAGCCAAACATTTACAAACGTTATGAAACAAATCAAAGTGTTTCACATTTTTAGCGATTTAAGCAAAACGTTTACAAACGTTACGAAACAAATCCAAGTGGTTCACCTTTTTACCGAATTAAGCCAAACGTTTACAAACGTTACGAAAAATCCAAACTTTTCACATTTTTTAGCCATTTAAGCCTAACTTTTACAAACATTACAAAAAAAATCCAAACGTTTCCCCATTTTAGCGATATAAGCCAAACGTTTAAGACGTTACGAAACAAATCCAAATGTTTCTAGCGAACTTAGCCAAACGTTTACAAACATTACGAAACAAATCCAAATGTTTCACCTTTTTAGGGATTTAAGACAAATGTTTATAAAGGTTATGAAACAAAATGTTTGGCTTAAATCGCTAAAATGGATTGGATTTTTTCCGTAACGTTTGTAAACATTTGGCTTAAATCGCTAAAAATGTGAAACGTTTAGATTTGTTTCGTAACGTTTGTAAAACGTTTGACTTCAATAACTGAATATATGAAACGTTTGGTTTTGTTCCGTAACGTTTGTATATGTTTAGCTTAAAATGCTAAAAAGGTGAAACGCTTGGATTTGTTTCGTAACGTTTGTAAACGTTTGGCTGAAATTGCTAAAATGGTGAAACGTTTGGATTTGTTTCATAATGTTTGTAAACGTTTGGCTTAAATCGCTAAAATGGGGAAACATTTGGATTTATTTCGTAACGTTTGTAAAGTTTTGGCTTAAATTGGTAAAAAAGGTGAAACGTTTGGATTTGTTTCGTAATTTTATTTCATAACGTTTGTAAACGTTTGGCTTAAATCGCGAAAAAGGTGAAACGTTTAAATTTGTCTCGTAACGTTTGTAAACGGTTGGCTTAAATCGCTAAAAAGGTGAAATGTTTGGTTTTGTTTCGTAACATTTGTTAACATTTGGCTTAAATCGCTAAAAACATGAAACACTTGGATTTGCTTCGTAACATTTGTAAACGTTTGGTGTAAATCGCTAAAAAGGGGAAACGTTTGAATTTGTTTTGTAACTTTTAAACATTTGGCTTAAATCGCTTTAATGGGGGAACGTTTGGATTTGTTTCGTAACATTTGTAAAAGTTTGGCTTAAATCGCTAAAAAGGTGATACGTTTGGATTTGTTTCGTAACGTTTGTAAAGGTTTGGCTTAAATCGCTAAAAAGGGAAAACGTTTGGCTTAAATTGTAGAAAGGTGAAACGCTTGGATTTTTATACGTTTGGATTAAATCGCTAAAAAGGGTAAACGTTTTTATTTATTTCGTAACGTTTGTAAACATTTGGATTAAAATGCTAGAAGGGTGAAACGCTTGAACTTGTTTCATAACAATTGTCGTATCTGCGTATCGACAATCTGCACTAGCCGTTCCTCGTAGGTTAACTCTTCATTTACGTCTACTATTTATGGTTGAATTATTCAAGAGGGGTCTGGTACATATTTCTGAAGCATGGAAATATGAAAGACATGATGAATTTGCGACATCTCCGGTGGCAACTCCAGTTTGTAGGCAACTGAGCCTATGAGTTCTACGATCTGATATGGTCCGACATATCATAGAGCCAACTTGCCCTTCTTTCCGAAACGAATCACTCCTTTCGTTGGTGATACTTTGAGAAATACATAGTCTCCGATTTGAAACTCGATATATTTCCTCTTCGGATCCGCGTATCTCTTCTGTCGACTGGAAGCAGTAGTGAACCGTTTGTTGCTTTATCAATGGCACTTTTTCTGATGTAATTTGAATAATCTCTGCTCCAATTAATATCCGCTCGCCAACTTCATCCCAACAGATAGGGGATCGACATTTACGCCCGTATAACGCTTCGTATGGAGCCATCTCGATGCTCGAGTGATAGCTGTTGTTGTAGGCAAATTCGACTAAAGGTAGGTACGTATCCCAACTACCTCCAAAATCTAATACACATAGTCGAAGCATATCTTCTAACGTTTGAATTGTCCGTTCAGACTGGCCGTCTGAGGATGAAACGCAGTGCTAAAATTCAATTGCGTTCCTAACGCGTCTTGTAGGCTCTTCCAGAAATGAGAGGTAAATATGGAACCTCTGTTTGAAACGATTGACACGAGGACTCCGTGTAGGCTCACGATCTTATCAACGTAAATCTCCGCCAACTTTGCTGCAGAATAAGTCGTTTTGATCGGTATGAAGTGCGCTGACTTCGTCAAACGATCCACGATTACCCAAATGGAGTCAAACCCTTTCTGCGTCTTGGGTAGTCCGACTACAAAATCCATCATAATTTGTTCCCATTTCCACTCCGAGATAGGTAACAGCTGTAGAAATCCGTAAGGCCGCTGATGCTCCAATTTGACTTGCTGACAAGTCGGACATTTCGCCACGAATTATGCGATATCTTTCTTCATTCCGCTCCACCAATATGTTGTCTTGATGTCATGATACATCTTTGTAGAACCGGGATGAACGCTATAAATCGTTCCATGAGTCTCTTCCATAATCTTCTGTTTCAAATCCTCCATGTCTGGAACGCACATTCGATTGCCGCATTTCAATATTCCGTTGACGATACTGAAATTTTGACTTTTTCCTTGTTGAACTTCCTCAATTAGATGCTTCAATTGAGGGTCATCCGCTTGCATCTCTTTGATTCGATCTATTAACGTCGATCGTATTGTTAGCTGAGCCATAAGGTTACCGAGAGATGAGATCTCGAACTCCACTCCTTGGCTAAACATCGTGTGAATCTCGTTAATTAATGGTCTCCGCCATGTCGTGGTAACGTGCATGAGACTTCCTGCCGACTTTCTGCTTATTGCATCTGCCACAACGTTGGCTTTGTCTGGATGGTATTGTATCGTGCAGCCGTAATCTTTTATTAACTCCATCCACCTTCGCTGTCTGAGGTTCAACTCTCGTTGATCGAAAATGTACTTCAAGCTTTTATGATCTGTAAAGATCTCGCACGTGGCGCCGTATAAATAATGTCTTCAGATCTTTAGCGAAAAAATCACTGCCGCTAACTCCAGATCATGCGTCGGGTAATTTGTTCCGTGCTTCTTAATCTGTCGCGAGGCGTACGCGATTACTCGACCGTGTTGCATTAGAATGCATCCTAATCCAACTCTTGATGCATCACAGTAGACTGTGAATCCTTCTGTTCCTTCTGGTAACTCTAAGACTGGGTGCTGTCGTCAAACACTCTTTCAGTTTTAGAAAACTGAGCTCGCACTGGTTCGTCCAGTTGAATTTTCCGTTCTTCTGAGTTAACTTTGTCAAAGGTCCAACGATCTTCGAAAAGTCCTGTACGAATCGTCTATAATATCCCGCTAAGCCGAGGAAAATTCGAACTTCCGTAACCGATTCAGGTCGTTTCCATTCTAACACGGCTTCGATCTTCTTTGGGTCAACTTTAATGCCGCTTTGTGAAACCACATGACCTAAGAATGCCATCTCCGTTAGCCAAAATTCACATTTCGAGAATTTGGAGTAAAGTTGATGCTCTCTTAGCGTCTGTAGTACTATCCGCAGATGTTGTGCATGCTCCTCTTCTGTACGTGAATAGATCAAAATATCGTCAATAAACACGATCACAAATTGATCTAAGTACGGTTTGAATATCCTATTCATCAAGTCCATGAAGGATGCTGGCGCATTCGTCAATCCAATGACATAACGAGAAATTCGTAATGTCCGTAACGAGTCCGAAAAGCAGTCTTCTGAATATCATCGTCGCGAATCTTCTGCTGATGATAGCCTGATCTCAGGTCAATCTTGGAGAAATACTTTGCTCCTTGTAATTGATCGAATAAATCATCGATTCTAGGTAATGGATACTTGTTCTTGATTGTCACCTTGTTCAGTTCTTGATAATCAATACATAGTCTAAGTGATCTATCCTTCTTTTTCACGAATAACACTGGTGCGCCCCAATGGGGATACACTCGGTCTGATGAAACCACGATCAAACAACTCTTCTAGTTGATCCTTTAGCTCCTTGAGCTTTGCTGGCGCCATTCGATAAGGAGGTATCGATATCGGCTTTGTGCCAGGAGCCAATTCGATACAGAACTCAATTTCGCGATCTGGGGGTAATCCAGGTAATTCCTCTGGAAAAACGTCGGGATACTCTGATACAACTGGTACATCACTTATATTTACGCTCTTTTTCTCCACGTCTCGCACTATCGCTAAAAATCCTTGACATCCCTTCTTTAACATACGACAAGATTTAATAGCTAAAATAATACTCGTAGAAGGTTCCATCTTATCATCCTGAATTGATACCGCTTCAATTCCAGGCGTGTTAAACGTCACCGTCTTCTTCCGGCAATCCACATTGGCATAGTGCTAAGCTAGCCAATCCATTCCTAGTATGACGTCAAAAGCTAATACCTTGAGTAAAATCAATTCCACTAATAAGTCTCGCCCTTGAACTTTGACAGGACAGGACAGATAAACGATACTAACTTCCAAACTCTCACCGAATGGGGTAGCTACAGATAAAGGGTTCCTAAGATACGTCGGTTGCACTCCTAACTTACAAGCGAAGCTAGGCGAAACTAATGAATACGTAGCGCCCGGATCAAATAAAATTAGTGCGTCTTGAGAAGCGATAGGAAAGGTACCTTGCACCACAGCATTGGAAGCCTGAGCCTCCTGAGTATTCAGTGCAAAGACCCTAGCCTGACTCCCGCCAGCCTGCGAAGTCTGGCCAGTACCACGACCTCCGCCATTCCTTCCTCCATAATTTCCATAGCCACGGCCTCTCTAGCCAGGGAAGGTACTCCCTGTGTGATCGTACCCTGATGCCGCCTGTTGCGTAGTTCTTTGTTGCTGATAAGAAGGCTGCATGACAGTAGTCTTCAAGCCCTGGGGCATCTACCTCGGACAATCTCTAGCAAAATGGCCTCGTTGACCATAGTTGAAACATGCTCCACTAGCAATGTAGCACGCTCCGTAGTGCCTCCTATTACAGTTCAGACATATAGGAACTCCGCCTCCCATATCACTCATAGATCTGGAACTAAATCCGGTGCCTGAAGTATTGACTATAATTCCATATCGAGCTCTCTTATTTTTCTGCTGACGTGATGGGGGTCGAGAATGACTTCTAACATACGATTGGGTAGGTGCGCTTTGTACGCTGCGGAACACATCACTCCTCACAGGCACAACGTTAGAAGGATCGGGAATCTTCCCAAAACGGATCAGAGAAACTTCTATTTGCCTAGCGCTGTCGATCAGTTGCACTAGGGTTCTTCCGATATCAGACGTCAGACTCACAAATTTAGCTCCTAGACCCTCTACAAACCTCGAGTTCACTCTGGTTGGGTCTGCAGTCAGGTCTGGTGCAAACCTACTCACTCTGGTAAACTGCGTCACAAACTCTTACACAAACCGATTGCCTCTACTCAGAGTCAGCCACTGATTACGATAACTCTCCGTCACCGCATACGGTAAGAAGTATTCTCTAAAGTGGTTTGCGAATTCAGCCCAGGTCATAGTATCCATGGTTGGCTGAATGTGCTGCTGAAACCAATCTTTCGCAGGTCCTTTCATTGACATTTCAACCATAATGATGGTCTGTCTCTCGTTAGCTTGCAGGCGTCGAGCGTTACGTTCTACTTCTTCGAGAAAATCTAGAGCATCACCTGAGCCGTCAAACTTAGTTGGCTTGAGGCGCATGTAAGCCAAGACGATGTCTCGGTCAGTAAAAGAAACATTACGCAACTATTGCTGCTGAAGTTGTTCACGATGCATATTCTGCACCGCCGCCTGATTAGCTTACATAGCCGCTATTCCCGTAAGGAACTGGTTCATATCAAATCCCACAACATTAGGTTGTTGGGCTTGCGCTTGCACTCCAGGTGCTTGCGCCTGGGCCTCTTGGCCACCACCTTCTCCGTGAACAGAAGACTCATCTTGAGCTTCTGGATGGACATCATGTGCCCTTTCTATAACATTTTGTGCTGCAGCGGCAGCTCGCTCTTCTTCTTCTTGTCGTTGGTCAGACATCCTAACCAAGACAAGCAGCGTTACTTAGCCACATAAGCCAAACGTTTACAAAGGTTACAAAACAAATCCAAATTTTTCATCTTTTTAGCAATATAAGCCAAACGTTTACTAACGTTACGAAACAAATCCAAGCATTTCCCCTTATTAGAAATTTAAGCCAAACGTTTACAAACGATACGAAAGAAATCCAAACGTGTCACCTTTTCAGAGATTTAAGGCAAATGTTTACAAACGCTACGAAACAAATCGAAACGTTTCACCTTTTTAGCGATATAAGCCAAACGTTTACAAACGTTACAAAACAAATCCAAACATTTCACCTTTTTAGCAATATAAGCCAAACGTTTACAAACGTTGGAAGACAAATTCAAACGTTTCACCTTTTTAGTGATTTAAGCCAAACGTTTACAAACATTACGAATCAAATCCAAAAATTTCCCCTTTTTAGCGATTGAAGCAAAGCGTTTACAAACGTTACGAAACAAAACCAAACGTTTCTAACGTTATGAAACAAATCCAAACGATTTATATTTTTAGCGATTTTAGCCAAACTTTTACAAACCTTTCGAAACAAAACCAAGAGTTTTAAGTTTTTAGCAATTTAAGCCAAACGTTTACAAACGTTACGAAACAAATCTGAACGTTTCACCTTTTTAGCTAAGCCAAACGTTTACAAACGTTACGAAAAAATCCGAATTTGTCACCTTTTTCGCGATTTAAGCCAAACGTTTACAAAGGTTATGAAACAAATCCAACTGTTTCACCTCTTTAGCTAAGCCAAACGATTACAAACTTTACGAAAAAAATCCAAGTGTTTCACCTTTTTAGCAATTTAAGCCAAACGTTTACAAACATTACGAAATAAATCCAAACGTTTCTCCTTTTTAGTGATTGAAGCCAAACATTTACAAATGTTACCAAACAAATCCAAATGTTTTGAAAGAAATCCAAACTTTTAAAACGTTACGAAACAAAGCCAAACGTTTACAAACGTTTCGAATCGAATCCAAGCGTTTCCCCTTTAAAGCAATTTAAACCAAATGTTTACAAACGTTACGAAACAAAACCAAATGTTTCACCTTTTTAGCGATTTAAGCCAAATGTTTACAAACGTTACGAAACAAATCCAAGCGTTTCACCTTTTTAGCAATTTAAGCCAAACATTTACGAACGTTACGGAACAAAACCAAACGCTTCACATTTTTAGCGATATAAGCCAAACATTTACAAACGCTACGAAACAAATCTAAACGTTTCCCTTTTTTAGCGATTGAACCCAAACGTTTACAAACATTACAAAACAAATCCAAACGTTTCACATTTTTAGCCATTTAAGCCATACGTTTACAAAAATTACAAAACAAATTCAAGCGTTTCACCTTTTTAGCAATTTAAGCCAAACGTTTACAAACGCTACGAAACAAATCGAAACGTTTCCCCTTTTTAGTGATTTAAGCCGAACATTTACAAACGTTACGAAACAAAACCAAACATTTCACCTTTTAGTAATTTAAGCCAAACGATTACAAACATTACAAAACAAATCAAAACGTTTCACTTTTTAGCGATATATGCCAAAAATTTATAAACGTTACGAAACATATCCAAACATTTCTCCTTTTTAGCGATTGAAGCCAAACGTTTACAAACGTCACGAAACAAAGTTAAATGTTTAATATTTTTAGCAATTTAAGCCAAACGTTTACAAACGTTATAAAACAAAAAGCAAGTGTTTCATCTCTTTAGCAATTTATGCCGAACGTTTACAAACGTATCTAGACAAATCCAGGCGTTTCACCTTTTTAGCAATTTAAGCCAAACCTTAACAAATGTTACGAAACAAATCCAAGCGTTTCACCTTTTTAGCAATTTAAGCCAAATGTTTACAAACGTTTCGAAACAATTCAAAACATTCCCCCTTTTAAGCAATTTAAGCAAAACGTTTACAAACGGTACGAAACAAATCGAAACGTTTCCCCTTTTTAGCGATTTAAGCCAAACATTTACAAACGCTATGAAACAAATCCAAATGTTTCACCTTTTTAGCAATTTAAGCCAAACATTTACAAACGTTACGAAATAAATCCAAGCGTTTCACCTTTTTCGCGATATAACCCGAACGTTTACGAACGTTACAAAACAAATCCAAACGTTTTACCTTTTTAGCGATTTAAGCCGAACGTTTACAAACGCTACGAAACAAAATCAAACGTTTCACCTTGTTAGCTATTTTAGCCAAACGTTTACAAACGTTACGAAACAAATTCAAACGTTTCCCCATTTTAGCGATTTAAGCCAAACGTTTAAAACATTACAAAACAATTTCTTCTTTTTAGAGATTTAAATCAAACGTATACAAAGTTACGAAAAAAATCCAAAAGTTTCATGTTTTCAGCGATTTAAGCCAACATGTTTACAAACGTTACGAAACAAAACCAAGCGTTTCACCTTTTAAGCAATTTAAGCCAAACGTTTACAAACGTTACAAAAGAAATCCAAGCGTTTCACCTTTTTCGCAATTTATGCCAACCGTTTACAAACGTTCCGAAACAAATCCAAGTGTTTCACATTTTTAGGAATTTAAGCCAAACGTTTACAAACGTTATAAAACAAATCCAAGCGTTTCACCTTTTTAGCGATTTAAGCCAAACGTTTACAAACGCTATGAAACATATCCAAACGTTTTACCTTATTAGCGATTTAAGCCGAACATTTACAAACGTTACGAAACAAAACCAAACCTTTCACCTTTTTAGCAATTTAAGCCAAACGTTTACAAACGTTACGAACCAAAATGCAAACGTTTCCCCTTTTTAGTGATTTAAGGTAAACGTTTACAAACGTTATGAAACAAATCCAAATGTTTCCCCTTTTTAGCGATTTAAGCCAAAAGTTTACAAACGTTACGACAAAAACCCAAACGTTTTACCTCTTTAGCGATTTAAGCCAAACATTTACAAACGTTATGAAATAAAACCAAACGTTTAAAACTTAACGAAACAAATCCAAAACGTTTCACATATTTAGCGATTTAGGTCGAACGTTTACAAACATTACGAAACAAAACCAAGCGTTCCACCTTTTTAGCAATTTAAGTGAAACGTTTACAAACATTACAAAACGAATACAAGCGTTTTACCTTTTTAGTAATTTAAGACAAACGTTTAAAAACGTTACGAAACAAATTCAAGTGTCACACCTTTTTAGCAATTTAGGCAAATTGTTTACAAACGTTACGATACAAATCCAAACATTTCACCTTTTTAGCGATTTTGCTAAACGTTTACAAATGTATGAAACAAATCCAAACGTTTCACCTTTTTAGCGATTTAAGCCAAACGTTTACAAAGGTTACATATAAAATCAAAATTTTTCACCTTTTTAGCAATATAAGCAAAACGTTTACTAACGTTATGAAACAAATCCAAGCGTTTCCCCTTATTAGAAAATTAAGCCAAACGTTTACAAACGTTACGAAACAAATACAAACGTGTCACCTTTTTAGAGTTATGGTAAACGTATACTAACGCTACGAAACAAATCGAAATGTTTCACCTTTTTAGCGATTTAAGCTAAATGTTTAGAAACGTTGCGAAACAAATCGAAACGTTTCACATTTTTAGCGAATTAAGCTGAACGTTTACAAACGTTACGAAATAAATCCAAACGTTTCACCTTTTTTGCGATTTAAGCCAAACGTTTACAAACATTACTAATCAAATCCAAATATTTCCCCTTTTTAGCGATTGAAGCAAAACGTTTATAAACGTTACGAAACAAAACTAAACGTTTCAAACGTTACAAAACAAATTCAAACGATTAACATTTTTAGCGATTTTAGCCAAACGTTTATAAACGTTTCGAAACAAAACCAAGCGTTTCACCTTTTTAGCTATTTAATCCAAACGTTTACAAACGTTTCGAAACAAATCCAAGCGTTTCACCTTTTTAGCAATTTAAGCCAAACGTTTACAATCATTACGAATCAAATCCAAGCGTTTCACCTTTTAGCAATTTAAGCCAAATGTTTACAAACGTTACGAAACAAATCCAAACGTTTCCCCTTTTTAGCTAAGCCAAACGTTTATAAACGTTACAAAAAAATCCAAATGTTTCACCTTTTCAGCGATTTAAGCCAAACATTTACAAAGGTTATGAAACAAATCCAAATGTTTCACCTTTTGAGATAAGCCAAACGATTACAAACTTTACGAAAAAAATCCAAGTGTTTCACCTTTTTAGCGATTTTAGCCAAACGTTTACAAACGTTACGAAACAAATTCAAACGTTTCACCTTTTTAGTGATTGAAGCCAAACGTTTACAAATGCTACGAAACATATCCAAACGTTTCGAAACAAATCCAAACGTTAAAAAACGTTACGAAACAAAGCCAAACGTTTACAAACATTACGAAACAAATCCAAGCGTTTCACCTTTATAGCAATTTATGGCAAACGTTTTACCCTTTAGCGATTTAAGCCAAATGTTTACAAATGTTACGAAACAAATCCAAGCTTTTCACCTTTTAGCAATTTAAGTCAAACATTTACGAACGTTACGGAACAAAACCAAATGTTTCACATTTTTAGCGATATAAGCCAAACTTTTACAAATGCTACGAAACAAATCCGAACGGTTCACCTTTTTAGCGATTGAACCCAAACTTTTACAAATGTTACGAAACAAATCAAAAAGTTCACCCTTTTAGCCATTTAAGCCAAACGTTTACAATAATTACGAAACAAAACAAAACGTTTCCCCTTTTAAGCGATTTAAGCCAAGCATTTACAAATGTTACGAAACAAAACCAAACGTCTAAAACATTACGAAACAAACGTTTCGAAACAAATCGAAACGTTTACAAACGTTACGAAGCAAAACCAAACGTTTCACCTTTTTAGCGATTTAAGCCAAACAATTACAAACGTTATGAAACAAACGCAAACGTTTCACCTTTTTTGTGTTTTAAGAGAAATATTTACAAACGTTATGAAACAAAAAGATCTATTGAAAACGTTACGAAACAAACATTGCGAAACAAATTCGAACGTTACATAACCAAACGTCTTATCTTTTTAGCGATCTAAGCCAAACGTTTACAAACATTATGCATCAAAACCAAATGTTTCACCTTTTTAGGGATTTAAGCCATACATTTACAAACATTACGAAACAAATCCAAACGTTTCACCTTTTTAGCGATTTAAGCCAAACATTTACAAACGCTTAGAAACAAATCCAAATGTTTCATCTTTTTAGTGATTTAAGCCAAACGTTTACAAACGTTACGAAAAAAACCAAACGTTTCACCTTTTTAGCGATTTAGCCTAAGCGTTTACAAACGTTACGAAACAAAATTAAACGATTAAAACTTTACGAAACAAATCCAAACGTTTACAAACGTTACAAAACAACACCAAACGTTTCCCCATTTTAGCTATTTAAGCCAAACGTTTATAAACTTTACGAAACAAAACCAAACGTTTGTAAATGTTACGAAACAAATCCAAACGTTTCACATTTTTAGAGATTTAAGCCAAACGTTTACAAACGTTATGGAACAAATCCAACCGTTTCACCTTTTTAGTGATTGAAGTCAAACGTTTACAAACGTTACGAAACAAATCCAAACGTTTCGAAACAAATCCAAACGTTTAAAATGTTATGAAACAAATTCAACCGTTTAACCTTTTTAGCGATTTAAGCGAAACGTTTACAAAGGTTTCGATACAAAACCAAATGTTTCACCTTTTTTGCGATTTCAGCCAAACGTTTACAAACGTTACAAAACAAATCCAAACGTTTCCCTTTAGCGATTTAAGCCAAACGTTTAGAACGATATGAAACAAATCCAAACGTATTACCTTTTTTGCGATTAAAGCCAAATATTTACAAACGTTACGAAACAAATCTAAATGTTCTACCTTTTTTTGCGATTTAAGCCAAACGTTTACAAACGTTACGAAAATAATCCATGTGTTTCACCTTTTTAGCAATTTAAGCCAAACGTTTACAAATGTTACGAAACAAAAACTAGTCATTTCACCTTTTTAGAAATTTAAGCCGAACGTTTACAAACGTTACGAAACAAATTTAAACATTTCCCCATTTTAGCGATTTAAGCCAAACATTTACAAACGTTACGAAACAAATTTAAATGTTTCTCCATTTTAGCGATTTAAGCCAAGTGTTTACAAACGTTATGAAACAAATCCAAACGTTTCACCTTTTTAGCGATTTAAGCCAAACGTTTACAAACGCTATGAAAAAAATCCAAATATTTCACCTTTTTAGAAATGTAAGCCAAATGTTTACAAGCATTACGAAATAAATCCAAGCGTTTCACCTATTTAGCAATTTAGGCCAAACGTTACGAAAAAAATCCAAATGTTTCACCTTTTTAGCGAATTAAGCAAAATGTTTACAAAGGTTATGAAACAAATCCAAATGTTTCACCTTTATATCAATTTATGTCAAACGTTTACAAACGTTACGCAATAAATCCAAGCATTTCACCTTTTTAGCGATTTAACCCGAACGTTTACAAATGCTACGAAACAAATTCAAACATTTCGAAATAAATCCAAACGTTAAAAAACGCTACGAAACAAAGCCAACGGTTTACAAACATTACGAAACAAATCCAAGTGTTTCACCTTTATAGCAATTTATGGCAAACGTTTTACCTTTTAGCGATTTAAGACAAATGTTTACAAATGTTTTGAAACAAATCCAAGCTTTTCACCTTTTAGCAATTTAAGTCAAATGTTTACGAACGTTATGGAACAAACAAAACGTTTCACATTATTATCGATATAAGCCAAACGTTTACAAACGCTACGAAGCAAATCCGAACGATTCACCATTTTAGCGATTGAACCCAAACTTTTACAAACATTACGAAACAAATCAAAACGTTTCCCCTTATAGCCATTTAAGCCAAACGTTTACAATAATTACGAAACAAAACAAAACGTTTCCCCTTTTAAGCAATTTAAGCCAAGCTTTTACAAATGTCATGAAACAAAACCAAACGTTCAAAATATTACGAAACAAATCGAAACGTTTAAAAACGTTACGAAGCAAAACCAAACGTTTCACCTTTTTAGCGATTTAAGCCAAACAATTACAAACGTTATGAAACAAAACCAAACGTTTCACCTTTTTTGCGATTTAAGCCAAATGTTTACAAACGTTACGAAACAAAACAAAATATTGAAAACGTTACGAAACAATCATTGCGAAACAAATTCAAACGTTACGAAACATAACCAAACGTCTCATCTTTTTAGCGATTTAAGCCAAACGTTTACAAACATTATGAAACAAAGCCAAATGTTTCACCTTTTTAGCGATTTAAGGCATTTGTTTACAAACATTACGAAACAAATCCAAACGTTTCACCTTTTTAGCGATTTAAGCCAAACTTTTACAAACGTTTCGAAACAAATCCAAACGTTTCATCTTTTTAGTGATTTAAGCCAAACGATTACAAACCTTACGAAAAAAACCAAACGTTTCACCTTTTTAGCAATTTAACCTAAGCGTTTACAAACTTTACGAAACAAAATTAAACGTTTAAAGCTTTACGAAACAAATCCAAACATTTACAAACGTTACAAAACAACACCAAACGTTTCCCCATTTTAGCTATTTAAACCAAACGTTTATAAACTTTACGAAACAAAACCAAACGTTTGTAAATGTTACGAAACAAATCCAAACGTTTCACATTTTTAGTGATTTAAGCCAAACGTTTACAAACGTTACGAAACAAATCCAAACGTTTCACCTTTTTAGTGATTGAAGCTAAACGTTTACAAACGTTACGAAACAAATCCAAACGTTTCGAAACAAATCCAAACATTTAAAATGTTATGAAACAAATCAAACCGTTTCACCTTTTTGGCGATTTAAGCCGAACGTTTACAAAGGTTTCGAAAAAAAACCAAACGTTTCACCTTTTTTGCGATTTAAGCCAAACGTTAACAAACGTTACAAAACAAATCCAAACGTTTTCCCATTTGCGATTAAAGTCAAACGTTTAAAACGTTACGAAACAAATCCAAACGTTTTACCTTTTTTGCGATTAAGCCAAATGTTTACAAACGTTACGAAACAAACCTAAATGTTTTACTTTTTTGCGATTTAAGCAAAACGTTTACAAACGTTACGAAACAAATCTAAACGTTTCAGCTTTTTAGCGATTTATGCCAAATTTTACGAAAATAATCCAAGTGTTTCACCTTTTTAGCAATTTAAGCCAAACGTTTACAAATGTTACAAAACAAAAACCAAGCGTTTCACCTTTTTAGAAATATAAGCCGAACCTTTACAAACGTTACGAAAAAAATTTAAACATTTCCACATTTTAGCGATTTAAGCCAAACATTTACAAACGTTACGAAACAAACTTAAATGTTTCCCCATTTTAGCGATTTAAGCCAAGCGTTTACAAACGTTACAAAACAAATCCAAATGTTTCACCTTTTTAGCGATTTAAGCCAAACGTTTACAACCGCTATGATACAAATTAATCCAAATATTTCACCTTTTTAGCAATGTAAGCCAAACGTTTACAAGCATTAGGAAACAAATCCAAGAGTTTCACGTATTTAGCAATTTAAGCCAAACGTTACAAAAAAATCCAAATGTTTCACCTTTTTAGGGAATTAAGCAAAATGTTTACAAAAGTTATGAAACAAATCCAAATGTTTCACCTTTTTAGCAATTTATGCCAAATGTTTACAAACGTTACGAAATAAATCCAAGCATTTCACCTTTTTAGGGATTTAACCCAAACGTTTACAAACGTTACGAAACAAATCCAAACGTTTTACCTTTTTAGCAATTTAAGCCGAACGTTAACAAATGTTACGAAACAAAATCAAATGTTTTACCTTTTTAGCTATTTTAGCCAAATGTTTACGAATGTTACGAAACAAATTCAAACGTTTCCCCAATTTAGCGATTTAAGCCAAACGTTTAAAACATTACAAAACAAAATGTTTCTCCTTTTTAGAGATATAAGCCAAACGTATACAAACGTTATGAAAAAAATCCAAACGTTTCACCTTTTCAGCGATATAAGCCAACATGTTTACAAACGTTACTAAACAAAACCAAGCGTTTCACCTTTTTAGCAATTAAAGCCAAACGTTTACAAAGGTTATAAAACAAATCCAAGTGGTTCTACCTTTTTTGAAATTTAAGCCAAACGTTTACAAACATTACGAAACAAATCAAAACGTTACGAAAAAAATCCAAACGTTTCACCTTTTATAGCGATTTATGCCAAACGTTTACAAACTGCCTTTTTGGCGATTTAAGCCAAACGTTTTTAAATGCTACGAAACAAATCCAAACGTTTCGCCTTTTTAGCAATTTAAACCAAACGTTTTCAAACGTTATGAAACAAATCCAAGAGTTTCTCCTTTTTAGCAATTTAAGCCAAACGTATACAAACGTTACGAAACAAATCAAAGCGTTTCACCTTTTTAGCGATTTAAGCGCAACGTTTAGAAAGTTTACGAAACAAATCTAAACGTGTCACCTTTTTAGCGATTAAAGAAAAACGTTTACCAACGATACGAAAAAAATCCAAACGTTTCACCTTTTTAGCGATTTAAACCAAACGTTTACAAACATTACGAAACAAATGTAAACGTTTCCCCTTTTTAGCGATTTAAGCCAAACGTTTACAAATGTTATGAAACAAATCCAAACGTTCCCCCTTTTTAGCGATTTAAGACAAACGTTTACAAACGTTACGACACAAATCAAAACTTTTAACCTTTTTAGCGATTTAAGCCAAACATTTACAAACGTTATGAAACAAAACCAAATGTTTAAAACTTTACGAAACAAATCCAAACGTTTCACATTTTTAGTGATTTAAGTCGAACGTTTACAAACATTACGAAACAAAACTAAGTGTTTCACCTTTTTAGCAATTTAAGCCAAACGTTTACAAACATTACGAAATAAATCCAAGCGTTTCACCTTTTAGCAATTTAAGCCAAACGTTTACAATTGTTACGAAACAAATCCAAACGTTTCACCTTTTTAGCTAAGAAAAACGTTTACCAATGTTACGAAAAAATCCAAATGTTTCACCTTTTTAGAGATTTAAGCCAAACGTTTACAAAGGTTAGGAAACAAATCCAAATGTTTCACCTTTTTAGCAATTTAAGCCAAACGTTTACAAACGTGATGAAACAAATCCAAACGTTTCACCTTTTTAGTGATTGAAGCCAAACGTTTACAAATGTTACAAAACAAATCCAAACGTTTCAAATAAATCGAAACGTTTAAAACGTTAAGAAACAAAGACAAACGTTACGAAAGAAATCCAAGCGTTTCACCTTTATAGCAATTTAAGCCAAACGTTTACAAACGTTACCAAACAAAACCAAATGTTTTACCTTTTTTAGCGATATAAGCCAAACGTTTACAAACGTTACGATACAAATCCAAGCGTCTCACCTTGTTAGCAATTTAAGCCAAACGTTTACGAACGTTACGGAACAAAACCAAACGTTTCACATTTTTAGCGATATAAGCCAAACGTTTACAAACAGTACGAAAAAAATCCAAACGATCCACCTTTATAGCGATTGAACCCAAACGTTTACAAACATCACGAAGGTTGCCCCCGAGCATTGGTTTTCTGCAGCTTTAATTGAATTGTATGATATAAGAAAGGCTAGCTACGGGTGTTGGTACTACATTACCCATGCCCTAGCGTCGGTCACGATTTATAAAAATGGGTCGCTTTACAAACGCTACGAAACAAATCAAAACGTTTCACCTTTTTAGCAATTTAAGCCAAACATTTACAAACATTACCAAACAAATCCAAGTGTTTCACCTTTTAGCAATTTAAGCCAAATGTTTACAAACGCTATGAAACAAATCCAAACGTTTCCCCTTTTTAAAATGCAATTTGTTGTTAGAGGAATGAGCTTTGAAATGTATTTACAAACATTACTATTGAAAACGTTTGGCTTAAATTGCTAAAAATGTAAAACGCTTGGATTTGTTTCGTAACGTTTGTTAATGTTTGGCTTAAATTACGAAAAAGGGGAAGCATTTGGATTTTTTCGGAACGTTTGTAAACGTCTGGCTTAATTTTTTAAAAAGGTGAAACGCTTGGTTTTGTTTTGTAACGTTTGTCAAGGTTTGGCTTATATCGCTAAAAATGTGAAACGTTTGGATTTGTTTCGTAACCTTTTTAACGTTTGGTTTTGTTTCGTAACGTTTGTAAACGCTTGGCTTAAATCGCCAAAAACGCGAAATGTTTGGATTTGTTTCGTAACGTTTGTAAACTTTTGGCTTAAATTGCTAAAAATGCGAAACGTTTTGATTTGTTTCGTAACATATTGTAAACGGTTGGCTTAAATCGTTAAAAAGGTGAGATGCTTGGATTTGTTTTGTAACGTTTATAAATGTTTGGCTTCAATCACTAAAGAGGTGAATCGTTTGGATTTATTTTGGAACGTTTATAAATGTTTGGCTTCAATCGACCGTGATTGAAATGTTTAATCGTAAACAAAACCGAATCGAAAATTGAAAAGTGACTCGTTTGCCTTCTGAATTTAACTAACTCAATTATAATGGAGTTGAGCTCGAATTCGAACATCAAGAGTTCAACAGGCATGCTAGTCCAACCAACCTTTGATCTTTTATAATGATATATATGTACAGTAATATTTTTATTTTTATACAGAAGTTTAATTTTGACATATATATATATATAATCAGTTGACATGAGTCAATTTAAATTCTCAATTATTCTATCGAGTTCGGCTTTCTAAATAGCAACTCGATCATTGTGTCCAGTTTCAAACTCTGAATATTATAGTTGGAGTTGAGCTTAAGCTAGACAATGGTTCCACTTGTAGTGTGGATACCTAAATAGCACGAACACTTTATTCAATCAACATTTCCTACTGAAACGTGTCAAAAAGTTGGCGTTTTGGAAACGTGATGGAAAGTTGGTGTTTTAGAAATGTGATAAAAAAAATAGCGTTTCTGATACGAAATCTTATTTTTAAAATAAAAAATCTTAAAATAACAATATTTGCTGTGTATGTATCTAAGTGTTTCCATTTTTACGTATTCGTGTCCGTGCTACATAGGCGGAAACAGTAGTTGAGTGAATTACATTACCTTGTAGCTTGCTCTTTATAAGCTGCAACCTAGATTGAAACTGTGGATTTCTAACTCGGCTCAGACTAAAATCCATGACACCCATTACATCATCCACTCCAATTCTAAAATGTTGGGAAATACTATCATTAAGGTTATAATAGCTTCCTGGCCACGCCCACAACGCCCAGTCAATATCAAAATCAGCAAGATATCCCAAAATACAAGAATAATAATGTTCTTCAGTCTGGCTCAAACCTCTCTGATCTAACCCAAATTCACCAACAAAAATCGGAACCGGATTTTCACCATCGATGACAAACCCGGTTTGGTGAATAAAGAATCGGGTATTTCCATTACAGACATTACTTACATTCTGCAAATCCCAAGTACTTCTCCATTCCCAAGTAAGTGAATACCAATGTGCTTCATACACTAACTTGTTGTTGAAGTTAGTGTCTAAAGATTTGTTTTTCAAGAATGTTAGGTCACTTGCATAACCTAATCCGGAAGCAAATATTAATACTTGTGGATTTGCTTTATGAATTTTGGATCCTGCTTGTTTGATGTATTTATACCAAATACTCACTTTTGTTTTTCGCAATTAGTATTTTTCTTGTTAAGGTTAGAGCTCTAGGATACAAACGTTTTGAATGCTAATCACAATTTAATCTCTGTTTTTGTCAGTAATTACTCACTTTTGTTTTTGTCAATAATCTAAAATCTAATCTTTTTGTGGTTTTTATGCATTTCATAACCTATTTTTTACTTGTTTTTTTCTTCAGATTTGATCAATTTGGAGAATATAAATGTCTCATTCACTATGATAACAGATGGAGGTATAAGAAAACTATCTGGATTGTCATCTATTAGATCGCTTAATCTAGACGTTCGACAAATTACAGATAGTGGAGTTGCAGCCTTGACAAGTAAGTGTATTTGAAAAACGGTACCTGTAAACTCTTTCCTTAAATTAACTAGCTCTATGAGATCTTTCTATCTTTATCTTTAAAATTTGGTGTGGTATTTATTGGTGATGGTTCAAATATATCATATATAAGCAACATGTGTTTGTTCAAATATGCCCGTCTTTAATAGTTTTCTGCTGAAATTTATTTGGCAGAGGCTTGCAACAAGTTTCTAAAATGCACTTAAAATTTAAAGCATTTAGTATGTATGATTGCTTATGAAATATAAGCCATTTGGTCATGGTAGGCTACAAGCAATAACTTTTGAGAGGATCTTTATTGTTTTTAAGGGAAAAGGTACAAAAATGACCCTAATGTATAACCCGCATCTCATGTAGGCACTTCATGTATTTTGAATCTCAAAAGTGACCCTAACGTCTTGAAAAAGTATCAAAATATGACCCTTCCGTCAACATTTCCGTTTAATGTCGTTCAATTTTTCATTCCTCCCGAGAAGCTTCAATATCTTGAATCTTTATCTTAGCATCAGAAAGATTTGTAGCGGCTTCCTAGGTAACCTTCTCTTGCACCTAAAGGGAGGAATCAGAAAGACCAGTTTTCTTCTGAAATACCTTCAACTTATCAAGTATAGCTTTAAGCTTGATTTGGTCTAAAGAAGACTGAGCTATAAGCTTGTATTTGAAGATCATGCCCCGGTACATTACATTGGAAGGCTAGAAAATAAATTCCAAACACAAACAAACAACAATAAGAACACAGAAAAATGCATATGAAGAAGAAACATATACTTATTGAGAATAACTCATGTTGGCTGAGGTAACTCTTTTAGATCCATTCTATCAATTTGTTGACGATAACAAGGCAGCTGAATTACTTTACCATAATCTATTGGTACATTTTGATTATCCATAGAGTATTCACTTGGCTGACGTGATTGTATCATAGAGTTCATTTGCTTGATATCAAAGGTAGGGCGGCCTCCAGATTCTTATAAGATCCGGCCACCAGGGAGAAGGTAGGAAAAATCTGCCTTTACTTCTCCGCAAAAAACCCTATAGAAATCACGGTCTTCGAAGTAGAGATAAGAACATGTCAGATAAGCACATCCACAACGCATCCGTCATGAGCACATTAAGAACCACCCGCCACAGTGTACACCACAACGCATCTCGGATCCTTCCTGATCAAACAAAGATGGTGGATCATAAGAAAGAACGTCGTCTCCTTATGCCAAAGGACCAAGGGAAAGTTGGGAGATGTTGCGGCAGAAAGAGTAGGCTTTTTCATAACTTTAAGAGGCGCCTTGAGGGCCTTTTTTATCATACCTTACAACCTTGAGGTTCAGCACTGAAGACAACAAAAGAACAATACAATTGTAAAAAGCCAAAAATAATTGCATACAAGACATATAACCATACAAAGCAAAAGAAAGAATGGAAAAATAAAATTAAGCAAGTAGCTCGGGGATGAGTTGGTCGGGTATGAGGAACACGAGAAACCATCTAATTTGTGTTAGTTTGACCATTTATCTCCATGTTTATTTTAAAAATTGTGATAGACACCTCCTCTGCTTGTTCCAAGGTAAAAAGTTTCTTCGTAACCCTAAAACCATCATCTACCCAACAACTAAGGATACCTCAAAAACTAATAGAATTTCTAATCCAAAAGTAATCACTTTTGCAATTTTTCAAAGAGGTAGTAACACCTACAACTAACTCAAACTTATGCCTTTTCTTATAACGAAGGATGGATGAGCTATCCTAAATAGCAGGTTGAATTTCATACAGACAAACCCAAAGTTTCATGGTTGGTTATATCGACATACTCTAGTAGTACCTAATGGAGGTAAAATAATAACAAATGCGCTTAAGATAAAACTGACCTAAAGGAACAGTGTAGTAAGTACTAAGAACTACCCAGCTGAGATCTAAAGGAAACTAGAAACCCAACGAAAAGTGATCAAAGAATACATAAAAGTAATTACTATGAGGGGGAATTTTAGTCCTACACGCCAGTGGGGGAACACACAAGCATCGGGGATATTAAAAATAGCAAGATAATCCCTTAATATATCTAAGGACATGTCACTAGAATCATGTGTCGTTTTGACCTTATCTACCCAAGCATCAAGTGGCAAAACTTCTACTTGGTAACACAATATAAAGTTGATTGAGTTGTCTCAGTACATTTTAATATATATTCATAATATCTACACCATCTCCACTTGTAAAATCCCAATACCCACAATTACTCCTACCCCGATTTATATTAGAAGACATAGTCGCAAAAAAAAAATAAAACACACTAAATAATCAAACAAATTACAAGAAAATAAAAACCACAAAAATAAAAATTAAATATCAAAACAAGCAGCAAAAAACATATTTGTCAAGAACACAACGAAGAACAAATATATAATAAGCAAAAAAAATTATAAAAACAAAGAGACGGAGTTTGGTATACCTAATTTTAGATTTAATATCACACGATCTACATGATTCAAGATGAACAAAGTTATGATGCTAGATAAAGAAGTTCAAGAGGCTGCTCAACCGTACTCTTTGGGGAATTTTTTACTTCATGATTCACCGAAAGACGGTTTTTCCCTGTGGATGATACTTAAGCACTTCTTGTTATGAGATTGTGGTTTATATGCATTCTAAAATCTAATCTTTTTGTGGTTTTAAGCATTGCATACCTATTTTTTACTTGTTTATTTCTTCAGATTTGATCAATTTTTAGAGTATAAATCTCTCATTCACTATGATAACAGATGGAGGTATAAGAAAACTATCAGGATTGTCATCTCTTAGATCGCTTAATCTAGACGTTCGACAAATTACAGATAGTGGACTTGGAGTAGGTCCATCGTTAAAGTGGATAGTTGAATGCCGAACACTAATGCTGTCTTGTTGAACCGAACCAAACGTTTGAGGTGTTTCAGATTGTTAACGTGTAATTACTCAGCAGCTTGTAATATTTGGCAATGGGGAATCGTATCCCGGATTGCAGGTGCTCCAATGTCAGCATAATGGTATTATCGGGCGGGACATCATTTATCCTAGACCAAACGTTGGATTATAAATCTCTTTTCTTGTTAAATGTAGTGTATAGACGAAGATGGTGGATCATAAGATACAAACGTGAGTATTTGGTTCGGATTATAATCCAACACTAAAAACGTTTTACTTTAATTAGTACTTTAACCAATTATCTTAACATAGGATTATAAGTAGTTTATTTTAGTTAGTAGTCAAACTCTAATAATTATTTCAATAGTTTTTAATTATATATATATATATAATATATTATAGAGTAAAAAGGACATTAGCGTCAATATACCTCTCTCTATTCGTGTTTTTATATATAACTAGTTTCACATGACGTGATATGCACGTGGCTCGTAATGTGATTCGTCAATGTACATATTAGTAAATCTATTATAATTATATCAATTTTTTTATTTATAATCAATATTAAATTAGTTTAGAATTTTTGTAAAAGTAAATATAATATATTCAGTTATTAAATTTTTTGTATACTTAATTTATTCTTCTTTTGGTTTTATAATAACCATAATTAAATAATTAACTTAATTTTATTAATAATATCTTTAAAAATAATAAGATGGAAATTAAAAATCATAATATATCGACCAAATGCAGTATTTTTAATTTTGTAGTTCAATCAAACTAAAAGATAGATGTTCCTACTAATTTGGAGAAAATTTAGTTATTTCTACATAGTAAAAACTAAATTGGAGATAATTTAGTTATCTATTCTAATTAGGACTTTAATTACAATATATGTTTAGTGATTAATTAAATAACTAATTAGTTAATGACTATAAAACAATTATTTAGTAATAAACTGAAAATGATTATTCAATAAATTTGCATGTCCCCTCCCTCCCCCTCCCCCCCCTCCGTGCTTTTATATATAATATACAAATAGATATAAATATAGATTATTCAAAATGACTTTCTACATCCCATATTTTAACCTTTCTAAATTTGGCATTATGTAACCCATCGTAATTTTTCAACTATTTGAAACTATGTGATAAAATGAAGCAACAATTGTATTGTCATCTCTATTTGAAATAATTTTCATATTAATTCTGATCTTTCACGTTTATACCGATTTAAATACATTGTTTTAATTTTGGCAACTCGTCACGCAATCCTATTTGTCATATATTGGAAAATGACAGTGGACTGTACAATGTAAATTTTTTAAAAATTGAAATGTGAATTGCAGCTATTTATATAACTAGTTTCGCATTACGTGCTATGCACGTGGCTCGTAACGTAACTCGTCAATAAACGTATTAGTAAATTTATTATAATTATATCAATTTTTTATTGTAATTAATATTAAATTAGTTAAGAATTTTTGTAAAAGTAAATATAATATATTCGGTTATTAAATTTTTTCCATAATGAATTTATTTTTCTTTTGGTTTTATAATAACCATAATTAAATAATTAACTTAATTTTATTAATAATATTTTTAAAAATAATAAGATAGAAATTTAAATAATATTATATTGACCAAATACATTATTTTAATTTTGTAGTTCAATCAAATTAAAAGATAGGGCTTTTCTTATAATTGATTCAACTGGACAAGACACAAGTAGACAATAACGTACTCTAATGAATTTATTAACTACAATGTTTAAAGAATTATATTTATTTTAAAATAATTTGCTTTATAAATTATTCATTACTAAATAGATTTAATGTTCTAGTATACAAATGGAATTATTGACAAAAACAAAAGTCATGAAGCAAATAATTTGTTTTCAACAATAGAAACTAAAGTGAAAATTATAAGAAATATGAGGAATTTTAAAATAATTTGCTTTATAAATTATTCATCATCGTTGTTTGGTGTCTGTTAGTTCAAATAAAAGAAATAAGATAGAAATAGAATAAAAATATAATGGCGAATGAAAAGTTATCACATATCAAAAATATTATTTACAATTTAATTTCATTTGTATACTAGAAATGATCAAATGGCATAAACAAAATTTAGAAGATCTCTATAATTATCTCATAATGTACCTAATAATTAAAACATGATCAGTATATAAAAGAAACGAAAAACAAAAAGTTACATAAATTATAGAAAACAAAAACAAAAATAGGCCCCCATAGTTCATCTGCAGGAATGAAATTTTCTAGCTGGGCACATATTCAAAATGAACAAATTTAATGTTAATCAATTGATCAACAATCATGCTGAAGTGTAATTAATATTGTGATCACTTTCATCCTCCAACAACCAAGAATCATCACTAGAACGAACCGTCGACGAGAAACGCGGATGCGGATGCAGAGCAGCAGCAACATCACCCCGCCAATTTGGATTCATGGTTTACCATTCCATCGTCTTTTTTAAGCTGTCCTCCCAAGAAGTCATTTCTTGCCACCCAAGCTTATTCAACTTTTCATCATCTGAAAAATACCTTTGATCATTGAAAGGCCGATCTTGAACATAATTTATCGACTTTTTACAGTCTAATCTGGATTGCCTGTATATATCCTCCGCCACATCCAAAACTCGTCTCTCTTTTTTCGTTCCGATATTATAAACATGCCCTATACCACCTTTGTGTAAAATCACATCGAACGCCTCAGCAACATCTTCTCAATATAAGTAGCTTATCACATTCGATCCATTTCCATGTATCGGCAATTGCTCGCCTTTCATCGCGAGGAGAATAAATTTCGGGATCAGCTTTTCGGGGTATTGGTTAGGTCCGTACACATTATTACCTCTAGTAGTAATTGTAGGAAGACCATAAGATCTATGGTAAGCCATCACAAGCATTTCAGCACCAGCTTTTGTAGCTGAATAAGGATTTGTAGGCAGAAGCTGAGAAGCCTCGGCGTTTCCCACGTCGGTTTCCATGTCAGTTTCTCCGTAAACTTCATCCGTACTCACATGAATGAACCGTTTGATTCTTTTTGTAACCTTACACGCTTCGAGAAGAACATGAGTACCGTAAATATTGTTGGTGGTGAATTCGAAAGAGTTGCCGAAAGAATTATCCACATGTGTCTGTGCAGCAAAGTGCATGATCGTATCAATATCTTCGGCTATCAAGAGGTGATTTACGAGATCATCACTCGCGATATCACCCTTTACGAACTTGAAATTTGGAGAGGATCAAGATGGAATAAGGTTTTTAAGGCTCGAGCAATAGTCTAAATTGTCTAGGGCAACGATCTTGTAGTTAGGGTAATTCTTAGTCAACCTATTGCTCACATGAGACGCTATAAAACCAGCTGCACCAGTTATAAGAATCTTTTTTGGTTCATACGGATCACTAGACATGTTTCTTGTATTCAAATAGCAATGTCACTGCGTCAAATCTTTAAACAATAAAAAATTTAGGATTAAACTTAAATCAAAGAAGTTAACTTTTTTTTTTGCAGTTAGCAAACTATTACATAATTATGAAATTTCAGATTCTTACATTTAGGTAATCAAACATCGATTTTTCCGGCGGGATATCATTAACTGAATTTCTGTAATAAACTTAAATTGCTTACCAGGTATGGAAAAATTGAATAGTAACATATTCATAGAAAAAAGGGCTATTTTTTTTCACCAAACCTTTGTTGATTTTGTCAGTTATAGCTAAACCTTTTTAAACTTGTCAGGATTAACTTATATTATGATATTCAGAACCTTTTATTGCCATTTTTTAAGTTTAACTTTAAGTTATTATATGCAGGATTAGTCTAAATGACTAGAAAAGGTTCCAAATATCCCAAAATAGGCTAATCCTGACAATTTTAAAAAGTTTGGCTATAATATAACTCACAAAACTTGTAAAAATTTGATATTAAATAAAATTAGCCCTAAAAATATAGTCACATGTTTTTTTAAACAAGTTATCACTAAAATTTATACAATCACCTTTCGTTATTGGAAAAAAATTGATGTTTGATTGCCTAAGTATAAAGAATTTTAACCAATAAACTATAGCTAAAATGGTATAGCGCTGATCTAGGTCGTGGGTTTAAATTTTTCCAAAGCGCTCCTCTTTTCGAATTATAAAAAAAAAAGTATAAGAATTTTAATTTTTTTTTTTTGAGAATAAAAAAAAAAAAAAAGTATAAGAATTTTAAATTAGATATTCGATTTGATAGAAGTACAATAGTTTGCCAACCCAAAAACAAATTAACCTTACTTAATGAAAGCAACAACAACATTATGAAATAGGCTATTCAATTACAACATTAATGGGAAAATTAGAAAGCAAACTTACAAATGGAATGCTGAAGGAAGGGTATTAGAAAAAAAAAGGAATACTTTGATCTGTGATTTAGTTTAATCCGGCTATGAAAAAAAAATAGCGCGAGATTAGGGAATGTTTAACTTTGTTTGAATCTCTATTAAGAATGCAAACGTGTTGTAAATGGAATAAGTTTTTAGCTGAAATTAATCTTCTTCACGGCTCTTCGAATTAGTGGAAACTATGAAAGCTTGTTTTTCGCATGTTTATTTGACTTATTTTCTATACAAAATTTAACCTAATTTAGTCACTACAAGGTTTGTGGTATGGCTTTTAGTTCCTTATAAACTACAGTACTCTCTATTTTATTATACTAGTTTTGCATTACGTGCGTAAACTCGTAATATGACTCGTCAATTTATATAATAATTAAATTTATCATAATTATATTAATTTATTTTATTTATCATCAACGTTAAATTAGTTAAATTTTTTATTATAAATTGTCACGACCCAAATTATTGAGCCGCAACCGGCGCTAGGGAACGGAAGTGGTAGCTCCGGAACCCGTAGCAAGCCTCAAACCACTATGAATGTTTCGCAAATAATAAACAAATAACATCAAACCACGGAAGAAAACGAACATGTATATAACATACATCCAACCATTTCACTAACTGTTCAAAACCTCGCGGGCTCTAGTTACTGTACCTTGTACGAACTGGCCTCGCGGTACTATTTACATCAGTTAGTGTACCAAATATTTCACCGACATTTGGTGTCGGAAAATAACGTATAAAACACGTAATTTACAAAATATAAACAGGACAGCAAGTAGTATATACATTCAAAATATACTACTGTCTAGGCTACGACTCTGTCAACGCGTGACCACTACTGCAGCATTCACAGAAGTCAGATACTATACATACACAGCTGACTTTCGGACTTCAAAATTGGCCTCTAGCTAGGTCCACATACTAAGTACCTGAAAGACATAAAAGGTGAGGGGTCAGTATTTGGGAAAATACTGAGTGAGTTTGCATTTACTAACGGTATTAACATTAAAACATAGGATCGCATTTCAAGAAAACAATAGTATAAAATAATAAACAGGTATTTGATCCGTACGAAACTAATATCCTAGCATGCGACATATCTCTTGAATAAACATATATCGTTCAACCCAATCATAAATCTCAAGTTGTTAGTCCAACTCACTGGTGGGTCCAACCCACTAGATACGGGGACTCCAGGTTACACCGTAACCGAGTGCTCACTCGTATCGAAATCATATACCCAATCTTGAATTTCATAATCACATCATGCCATACATATCAAATCATTTCTCAAATGCAAACACACTAGACTGACTCAATACTGGTGATCACACATGCTATTGACACCCAATAGGTAGTTAGTTTCTTCGGATCGCATACTACTTCTCGTATATAAAACTTGATAGAAACATATAACATTTAATTAAATCATATACTATGCGATGCGTATAAACGGAATATATATATATATATATATATATATATATATATAAAATAACTTTAATATATAATACACGAAAGTAAAGTGCAACTCACAGTGACCGCTATCCAAGTAATGATATGATCGATCTGATAGTACGCTCTCGCTAGTCCGCTTCTACTGATCCCACTATTCGCTGACATGTCTGATAAATCGTTTAATAGTTAGACATGAAACTCGTATTTTTACACGTGTTATACTTCTAAGTTTTAGGGTTTAGTTTCATTCTTATACTTATTTATGTATTCGATAACTTCAGTCGTATTGACGACCTAGCGAATACCACTTCTCATATTCGAGAATCGCATAACGTCCTTGACGTTTCCCATTATTATTAATTATCTAAAACGTCGAGCTTAGCTCGAGAATAATGATTCCCAAAGTCCAAAATTCGTCCTTTAGAGTCAAACTACTCAAAAAGTCAAATACCTAAGTCAAATACAGTTTGCATACACGTGGGGGCGAGTCGGGGTGCACGGGCATGCATTTTGGTGGGTGCACGATCGTGAAACCAAGTGCACGTTCCTGCACCTCACTGGTGCACGGTCGTGCACCATGAAGAGTGCACGTTCGTGCACCTTGTTGGGTGCACGTTCGTGCACAGCCCCGGAAGTCAAATTTTCCGGGGTTTCACCACAATCCCGACATGCTAAACACTTCCCTAGTCAATATCCATAACCTCGTATTCATCAAAACGTGATAATAACCTTAAAAACGTCAAATTTAATCCTAAACCTTAATTCCATCCAAAACAGCCAATAAATCCTATTTTAACCAATTATCGAGATATTTACCTTGATTTGATGCTCGGAGAGGATAGAGCTTTCAATTCTGAAGAAATCGCCGCTTGAATCGCTCGAATCGGACGTTGAATGGAGAAACGGCGGCGAAACGACAGTATAGATCGTTTTCTTCCAATTTCTCTCGAACTCTCTCTCTGCTTCTAATTCATATCTTCTTTCTTATATAATTTGGCTAAAAACCTACTATGATCCTTGTTCTTTTTGTTTCTTATCATTTTTCCTTTAAACTTTTCTTTTGTACGATTTAGTCCATAACTAAATCGATAAATTCTTTTATTATGGCTTATACATATTATATATATCCGATAAATAATACGAAGCTCGATATTAATACTTTCCCGTCAAAATCTAAAATTTCCATTTTCGACACAAAATGGCTAAATTACCACTTTGGTCCCTATACTTTATTTTGGACTTTTCTTGACATTTTTCCTTTTAATTCCAATTCTAACTTCTGAATTGGAATATATTATTAAATTCTTTGCTATTATCTTCTCCAAAATTGACCTACTAAAACTTATTTATTTAGAATTTATTAAAAATCTTTCCGATTTCGCCACCCTGACGAGTCCAGACTGGACACGTAGTCTAATTAGCTAATTAATTATTTTGGGGTATTACATAAATAAATATAATTCTTTAACTCAATAATATTAAACTTATTATCTCTTGTGGTGAAACAAAACCAAACATTCAAATATGATCATCATTCTGTGCTTTTCTTATAGTTGATTCAACTTATTATCTCTTGTTTCCAGTGCTTAGAAGAATGATGATCATATTAATTCAAAGTATGCTTGGGATGCAGTAAAGGAAAAGCTTTCGGATTCGTTTTATACAGTAAAAGACAAGAACCAAAAAGAAAACAAACTGCTTGTAATTGAACAGCAATAGTCCAGGCGACCACTAAGTTTGTCTGCTGTATTCGATGGTCCAAACTTGCGGCCAAAAAATCATTGATTCACATTTCACATTACTTGATGGATAGAAAATATACTCCATTAAAATTGCTGGCCAAAGTATAGCAAATATGTTTATAAATTTCTTTTGGCATTTATTTTTGTTTATAGTTTTTTTCATAAAGAATTTAATAAATATTAGCAAATAATATCTAATGTGAACTTGATTTGGAAATAGTAATTAAGAATAAAAATAAATCAATGAATTTAAAAAAAAAACAGAGATGTAACAAATATTTAAATTTTAAATTTTTTAAATTTTGATTTTTTTTATGTAGTCTTGGATCTTCGTCTTTCTCGTCTTCCTCAATAATTGTTGAGTCTTTTACTTCTTGTATATCTTAGATATCAATTGCAACAAATTTTTTAATCTGATCCCTTTTGTCATCTTCTTTGTTCAATCTCACAAAAAAATAGAAGTCTTTATCTATTTCTTGTAAATTAATAAGCTTCTTATAATATTCACTTTACTCCTTTTTTTCCTATTAAAAAATAAACATAAGATATCGTGAATTTAAATTCATATAGATCTTGTTCATAAGAATAGTTTACAACATACATGTATAGATTTTTTAAATTTATTGACTGAGCATCCAATGAAAACTGTCTTCATATAGGGTACTGGGGCCGAATATTCATTGTCACACAATTCAAATCTTAACATGTACTTAATATTGATATTTGAAAATAAATATATTAGTAAGCAATTTAAGAATATACATTTAATACATTATAAATCATAGAAATCTTAATCATCATATACATACATTTCAATAAACTTTGCATCTTTATTTTTACATTTGAAGCAATGGAATTCATCTTTCACATTCAAAGAATAAACTTTAGAAGTGCATTTTAGACAAAATTCGATACCAACCATAAAATTTGTTTTCCACTTTTGTTATATTTGCTTTAAAGCAACATTCGAGTTCCCACAAATAAATAATTAACAATCATAAATTAATTTAATTTCCACATAAATTAAAAGTCCTTTAAATTTATTTGTAATTATTTGAACTTGCTTCAAAATCTTTTTCCGTAACTTCTTTTAGCGTCACGTGTGGTGCTTTTCTTATTATTTTTGGATTTGATAATAGACATGATTCATCATTATCCAACATAGCAAAATTATATCTGAAAATAAAAAAATATGTTTATTGTTAATGCATTATTGAATAGTTAATGAATTTATATATTTAATTATTATTTTGCACTTACAAATCTTGCAATTCATCGGCTTCTAAGATGTTTGGATTAATCTGAATAGTTGTGATATGATTGGAACATAATTAAGATCGTCTATTATTTTTATAAAAAACTATTGTAAAAACATACACTAAATAATAATAAATTAAGTAAAAATATTAAAAAATAATTAAAAAATAAACTTACCTTTGTAAAGAGAAGCTGTAACATTTGATATAGCAACTATTTGTTTGTTCTCATTATTCTAAATGTATCTTCAATTGTTGTACCTTCATTCTCAGCTAGGTCATCCCATAAAATTAATTCTAACTTTTCCAATCTATAAATATTCAAATTAAAAAAATTAGCATCTTAATTCAGTTTTAAGATAAAAAATACGAATGAAAATAATTACTTTGCAGTTATTATAGTGATGTTTCTTTTGTATCCACCATTGGTTGTGTTGAATATAGGCTTTACTTGAAGTACAATTGCTAAAAAATCTAAATCTAAAAATAAAATTTAAAACTTAAACAAAAATAGAAAAAAAATCAAAAATACTACATATAAGATTAAAATTAATTTCAGCTTAAAATAAACATACCATTTTTTTTATATATCTTATTTCGTGATATTTCTTTCCTTCTCCTTCTTCTTTAATTTTTGCATTTTCATATATTTCACTAAAAGAAGAGAAATTATAAGATAATATATGAAAAGGTAATTTTTTATCAACATCTTCTTCTTCTGAAACTATTGTATTCAAATTAAAATCCAATTCAGAATTTTCATGAATATGAAAATACATTGAATTAATATTTTTCACAGAACCATTAGAAAGTATATATGTATTTTTAAGTTGAAAAGAATCTTCAAATTTGTCAAATGAATTGCTCCATATTGTAGCACTACATCTGGTTCCCTGAAAAAAGAATATTAATTTGCTTTAGATCGTAGAATTAATCGTATGTTTCAATAGTTCAAAAAATAAATATTCAATAGTAGAAAAAGTTGGTAATAAATGTAGAGCAACCACAACTAACAGAAATAACAATTCTTATATAATGAAATTGAATACTACGTAATTGTTTTAAACTAACAGCTATAACAATTCACTACTAGAATTAATCATGCATAACTCAATTTGACAAGTCCTTAAATAAAAAAAGGATTAAATATAAATTCATATACGAACTTTACCCTAATTTGCAATTACAATATAAACTTTGAAATTTCACAATGTTATTTACCAACTTTACACTTTTGGAAAATCGATACCAAACACAAAAAACACTAACGTGGATATTGTAATATACCGCCATGTGTCGTTGTGTGATTGGTCGGTGTACCAATTTGCCAAAAAATAAAAGTTGGTTACTGACATTGCCAAGTTTCAAAGTTTATGTTGTAATTGCAAATTAAGGTAAAGTTCGTATATGCATTTGAGATTAAATCTATTTAGTAATGAATAAGATAGAAATAGAATAAAAATATAATGACGAATGAAAAGCTATCACATATCAAAAATATTATTTAGAATTTAATTTCATTTGTATACTAGAAATGAATCAAATGGCATAAACAAAATTTAGAGTCAATTATCCACTTTAATCTAATTTAACGTTGCCGGAGAAATTGAAACTTTTAAGTCACAAACACACAACGGAAATTAATAACAATTGAACAAATTTTCGGATATCATGTACACATTCGTTCTTTCTTATGATCCACCATCTTTGTTTGATCAGGAAGGATCCGAGATGCGTTGTGGTGTACACTGTGGCGGGTGGTTCTTAATGTGCTCATGACGGAGGTGTTGTGGATGTGCTTATCTGACATGTTCTTATCTCTACTTCGAAGACCGTGATTCCTATAGGGTTTTTTGCGGAGAAGTAAAGGCAGATTTTTCCTACCTTCTCCCTGGTGGCCGGATCTTATAAGAATCTGGAGGCCGCCCTACCTTTGATATCAAGCAACTGCACTCTAGGATACAAACGTTTTGAATGCCAATCACTATTTTGCTGACATAGGAGCACCTATGATAACAATTGAATTTTAATCAAACGCAGCAGATTCTACTAACTCTAGGATACAAATGTTTACTTCTCTCGCACTAATTGAATAACTGACAAAATATTATGATGAATATTTTGATCAGACCAATTACTTGCACGTTACGTTATTTGCATCACAAGTCTCTGGGGGTAATAAGCATATGTTACCATTTACTAATATGGTTTTGGTTTTGTAAATAAGAAAGATTTAAATGAAAATTATGAGATAAGTGGAAAAATAATAATTAATATGAATGATGTAGTGAACCGAATCTATAAAATGTCATTTTCAGTTAATTAAAGGCCTCAGTCTAGACGATTTCTCATTATTGAAAATTTATAAGGCAGTTTTTTGTTTAGATAAGTTGTATAGGTTGTGGAAGATTCCATTGACTTAATAAACTGGATCTATCCGCATTTTGTGCCCGGAGTTTTGGCAAATCTGTGTGAACAAGATCTCATCACTTCTAATTCTTTTTATAAGACATTTACATAATTACTTATCGAAAATATGTATAGTAATAAAACAATCATGAATTATAACGTTACAAATAGTATAATTTTAAGTCAATGGAATCTTCGGAAATATTTGGATTTGTTTTAAAAGTCTATATGATTCAATTTAAATATATTAATAAGGGGAAATGATTATAGACAAAATTGAAATAAATATTCTATACATAATTCCGATCAGACCACAATTTTTTTATTTGTTTATCCAAAGCTTTCATCATAAAAAAATAGGTTGGACATAATTGTTAGGAAGTCTATATTTTGGAGCGCATTTGTTAGAAAACGTTTAACTATGGGGGCGCCTAAATTTTTAATAAATGTTATGAAAAGAAAAAATCCAAGTGTTTCACCTTTTAACAAATCCGCATTATGACTGTTGATATGTTCGCCATAATCATGTGTATGCGGATAATCTGAAATTCTCTCAACTAAACAAACATTCGTCTTTATAAATTTTTCCATCACTAACGTAATTTATTAACCCTATTTTACCCACCGGCGCCAACATAGTTATCTATTTCGGCTTCTATAATAGTGTTTTGGATTTATTCGTAACATATTCAATATTTGTATTCGTACCGTTTGGACCGTGATTGATACTAACTTTAGCCACCACCTTTGACTTGGGTTACGTTGTTCTTGTGGCTCCGGTGGCCATAGGTGGTGGTAGACGGGCGGGGGTCTTGAATTGGGTTTTTTTTAAGGGAAAAACCAATCTTCTAACTCGTTCCAACTTTATCACTACGCAATAAATAATAGAAAAACAAAACGTATATATCTGCTGCGTTGCAACTCATTCGACCAAAATAATAACTATCTTTAAAAGAATGTTTTGGTCCCTGAACTTTTTTCATTATTTCCCGTTTAGTCCCTGACTCTTAATTCACCGTTACTCGTTTTGTTTATCTCTAGGCGCTAATAATAACAGAAAATGCAGGCGCGGACCGCAAAAATTATTGGTGATGTTCTAGCTGCCAAATAACCTATCCGCTGTGGCTCAAGATTCAAACGTTTACTTCTCTCGCACTAATTGAATAACTGCAATTCCAACTACATGGTATATAAATCTCTTTTCTTGTTAAATGTAGTGTATAGACGAAGATGGTTAAATGTAGTGTATACCAAATTCTTAATCTCGTCGCCTCTCATTATAATCCAAGACAAATCACGGTCTAATGTTTGGATCGAGGCCTGACATCTCGTCGTACGACCAAGCGAAGCAATCACGATATTCAACAAGGAGGGCGATCAGACGTGCCTTGAATTCTGCATTTAACCCCGTGTTGATATATATAGGTCTGGGTGAGTCGTCCGAACCTAAATTTATCTCCATCAGCTCGTCTTGGACTTGGACGAGGTCATCCCCCATTTTACCTGTTGCCAGCTGCAAGTCCTCAATCTTTAACGCTGTTGTGGATTTTTGATCCTGATCCTCATAAATACACTAGGCGGATGCGATTTCGCAGGCTAGTTGTCTGATTTTCTCCCTCAATTCATTATGACATATTATCATTTTAAAAGATTGATGATATTAGGTCGGCTGTTGCCCCAAGGAGATATCAATACTGGCCGATCCGAATTGACCAACAGACGAGGTTCGCTTTTCTGCCCGTTAGAGCTAAGAGACTGTATATTCCTTACCTCCTCGTCATAAAGACATGCCTCCAAAACATTATGGTCTTCGCCAAAAGGATTAGGATCGCTCTGCACAACCTTGGCCTCACCATCTTTCCGTCAGATGAATAACATCTCATGCATAGTGGACTATATGCACATGTTAGAGTGTATCCAATCTCGGCCGAGCAATATATTGTAATTGCTTCGGGCGTTGACCAAGAAGAAACCCACTTCGGTCTCTACTCGCCCGACTTTGATTCGGAGAGTGATGTACCCCTCGGCTGGTGTTTCGCCTCCAGCGAAACCAGTCATGTAAACGTCAGTTGGATCCAATTGATCCCGGTTTATGCCGAGCTTCTTAAGCATCTTTGCTGGGAGATTCACCCCTACTACGTTATCTATTAGCACCTTGTTTATAGTCACTCCATTTAAATCGGCCTTAATATACAATGGCCGAATATTAGGAGTCATTCTCGCCGGGGGTTTACTGAGTGACACCACAGCCGTGCTATCAGCACTATCGTCTTCTGGGACGATCACATCACCTTCCAAAGTTGCCTTCTGCCCTGGCTTACTTCTGTAGGAATCAGGAAGTGAAACCACTTTCACTCTAAATTCGTCTCTGACAATTGGGACCCATTCCTTTAGCACCCCTTTTTTGTGCGAGACGATTACTTCCCGGTCCCTGGGTACCTTCGCCTTCAGCTGACCATCTTGATGAGAGACAAAGATGTCTTTGTAAGATCGTCGTTTGTCCTTCTCTGTCTTAGGATTTGGAGCTTCCATTTCATGGGCCATGTCGATTGCCCCTTCGCTCTCAACAACTTTCTTTAGAACCCATATTTTCCGCATCTTAGTCGTTCTGTGCTCATGCGGCTCGACAACTTTTTCCATCCGTGCCCCACTCCCCAATCTCTCAGCCATGGGTCAATCGGTTCTGTATGGACGATTTAGCTTGATTGGCCCTTGACTCATGCCTTAACCTCTGCATTCGCCTCTTTTGGGTTTTCGTCATACGAGGGGTCTCCTCCGTTGGCCGAAAAATCCTCTTGAACACGGTTGTCTTAGACTCCCGCTGTGGCTGATGTTTCTGCCACTGCTCGGTAGGCGACTTAGGCTTACACGTCTTGGGGTGTTCCCTTACTTTTTCGGCCATATTGGCGGCCAAACAAGTACTGCAGGATGGACACGTGACTTCTGCATTGGGCGAACTATTACGCTTCCTCTTCTGCTGTTGAGGTTGCCCCTTTTCCGTTCGCCAATTAGACCCATCCGTCTCTACCATGAGCTTAGGTTTTCTTGGGCTCCACTTGCTCTGGATCTGCCCCTGTTCCAAAAACTATCAAAATGAGGCCGAACAGTGTTGATCACACGTATTTTGCATCCGCCTCTTTCTTAGTAGGGAACATGAATTTTCCTTCATTGATCGCCTTCTGGATCACGTTCTTGAAGTTCACACAGTTGTTCGTACTGTGCCTCCAAGAGTTGTGATATTTGCAGTAATCCTTTTCGACCATTTCGTTCGGCGGTGGGATCATGTGACCTTCACTAAGGGCGATTTGTCAATCTTTGAATAAGGCATCAAAGATCTCATCGTCTTTGGTCAAGTCAAAGGAATATTCCTTTTGTACCACCGCGGTTTTATTCTTCTTGACGAAACCCGGTTCTTGCAAGGGCAAACATTCCAGAGGCTTAGTACCCAAGAATTTGGCCATGTTGATTTCGTCGTCTGACCCACTATCCTCGCTGTCCGAAATCACCGCTATGTCCAATTGGCCCTTATAGTAAGTGCCTTTGGAAGCTCCTCGCCTCTGCTCTTTTTCCTGGAGAAGCCTTTCATAGCTCGTCACCCTATCCGTCACTTCAAATAAGTCCCGGAATCGGTGACCTTCGAAATGTTCCCTCATGGCGAAGCTCATTCCTCTAACCACCAGTCTTCATCGTTACTCGTTGTATGTTCCTGAACTTTTTCCATTATTTCCCGTTTAATCCCTGACTCGCAATTCATCGTTACTCGTTTTATTTATCTCTCGGCGCTAATAATAACAGAAAATGCAGGCGCGGACCGCAAAAATTCAAAAAAGGGGTAAAACACGAGGACTTCCCAGGAGGTCACCCATCCTAGTACTGCTCTCACCCAAGCACTTATAACTTCGGAGTTCTGATGGGATCTGGTGCATTAGTGCTGGTATGATCGCACCCGTCATACCTTGCACGATCATCGTATATATCTGCTGCGTTGCAACTCATTCTACCAAAATAAAAACTATCTTTAAAAGTACGTTTTGGTCCCTGAACTTTTTTCATTATTTCCCGTTTAGTCCATGACTCACAATTCATCGTTACTTGTTTTGTTTATCTCTCGGTGCTAATAATAACAGAAAATGCAGGCGCGGACTGTAAAAATGCAAAAAAGTGGTGCAACACAAGGACTTCCCAGGAGGTCACCCATCCTAGTACTGCTCTCTCCCAAGCACGTTTCACTTCGGAAATCTGATGGGATCAGGTGCATTAGTGCTGGTATGATCGCACCCGTCATACCTTGCACGATCATCGTATATATCTGCTGCGTTGCAACTCATTCGACCAAAATGAAAACTATCTTTAAAAGTACGTTTTGGTCCCTGAACTTTTTCCATTATTTCCCGTTTAGTCTCTGACTCGCAATTCATCGTTACTCGTTTTGTTTATCTCTCGGCGCTAATAATAATAGAAAATGCAAGCGCGGACTGTTGGTAAAAATACGCAAGCGTACGTATGCCAACTTGTAATACAGACAGCGAAGTCCGGATATCGTACCCACAGAGAAAGCTCTAAAGACAACTAGTCAGAGTACTCGATTCGAATAGCCAAAAAGATAATTTTTGTTGGTTTTGTAAATTAAAAGACAAATATTGATAAATGTAGATTAAAGTAAAGTGAAGCTGTAATTCAAATGGTGTTTTAACAATAATGGGAAAAGCAGGGATTATTAATCTTAGTTATGTTGTTTACTTGATTCGGATTATGGATTATATGGTTCTGATGACGTTCGAACTAATCTAGAGCACCTAAAATTCTCTCTCGAGCAATTACAGGCAAAAGCATTAAACTAACTAATACTAGGTTTATTATTCACTCTCGCACAATGATTAACCTAAGTATAAATCGATTTAATGATTATTAAGCAAATTCAAAGAACCCGCACTCGTTAATTCACTCTCGCACAATCAACTCTTGCGTTCTTAATTATATTGTTCTATTCCAATTTTACTCTCTCGAGCTAAAATCAAAACATACGGCAAAGACTAAGTGATCAGTTTAGGCTAAGCATTAAGCACAATAATTAAAACCCATCAAGAACACAAAACCCATAAGTCCAATTCAATTAAACAGACATAATTTCGATTAATAATCCCCAATGAAGGGTTTAGCTAGACATAATAATGAAATAACTCAAAGCAATAATTAAAGAACTCATTCTAAGATTAAATTGACTATTGAATATAGAATCGAAAATAATCGTACCTTGTTCGAAAGTAAACTAATGATAATCGACAAGAAAAATAATGAAGAACTGAATAAATCGATAATCCAACAATAAGAAAACTCTAGTCTATGGTTTATGTGATTACAAAACTACGCGAACCTTTGTTCGATGTTAAACTCCCTATTTATACGGCTCCCAACTTCAAAATCTGATACTAGGTCAAGATAGATGAAAACCCAGAAGTGCCCTTTGAGTTTCTCGGAGTTTGGAGTTAAAACGGACAATTTTGTCTTTTTCCAGTCGCAGCTTTCGACAATTACACGACCGTGTAAGGTAGTACACGTTCGTGTTCCTTATGCCTTAGCCAAATATTCAAATTTCACAAAATCATGTGCTTCGGCGAAAGTACACGTTCGTGTACTTTTGTTCTTCGAGATAGTACACGTTCGTGTACTCTAGGACTTGGCTGAATTTTCATTCAATTTGACTTCACAAAACTCACCCTTCGGCGAATATACACGTTCGTGTATTTTTGTTCTTCAGCTCAGTACACGTTCATGTACTAGGTAACTTGGCCATTTCCACTTGATTTCTTCATGTATCTAAAACATCACCCTTCGGCGATAATACACGTTCGTGTATTCTAGTACTATGGAGGAGTGCACGTTCGTGCACTTGGTCACTTAGCCCAAATCACCTCTTTCCACTTCTCGATGCTCCTATGATCCGCTTCGACTTCTTGAAATCTCTGAATATCATCAAAAATGCTCCAAATTACGCCATACTTGCACATTTTCCCTGAAATCCTCAACATGGCAATAAGTACCCAAATAACGCTAAAAAACACACATCAACATGCAAATACCGTATCAAAAGTATACCTAAGTATAGGGGTATTTCTACCCCTATCACGGACCGCAAAAATGCAAAAAAGGGGTGCAACACGAGGACTTCCTAGGAGGTCACCCATCCTACTACTGCTCTCGCTTAAGCACGTTTAACTTCGGAGTTCTGATGGGATCCGGTGCATTAGTGCTGGTATGATCGCACCCGTCATACCTTGCACGATCATCATATATATCTGATGCGTTGCAACTCATTCGACCAAAATAAAAAATATCTTTAAAAGTACGTTTTGGTCCCTGAACTTTTTCCATTATTTCCCATTTAGTCCCAGACTCGCAATTCATCGTTACTCGTTACTCGTTTTGTTTATCTCTTGGCGCTAATAATAACAGAAAATGCAGGCGCGGACCGCAAAAATGCAAAAAAGGGGTGCAACACGAGGACTTCCCAGGAGGTCACCCATCCTAGTATTGCTGTCACCCAAGCACGTTTAACTTCGGAGTTCTGATGGGATCCGGTGCATTAGTGCTGGTATGATCGCACCAGTCATACCTTCCACGATCATCAGATATATCTGCTGCGTTACAACTCATTCGACCAAAATAAAAACTATCTTTAAAAGTACGTTTTGGTCCCTGAACTTTTTCTATTATTTCACGTTTAATCCCTGACTCGCAATTCATCGTTAATCGTTACTCGTTTTGTTTATCTCTCGGCACTAATAATAAAAGAAAATGCAGGCTCGGACCGCAAAAAGGCAAAAAAGGGGTGCAACACGAGGACTTTTCAGGAGGTCACTCATCCTAGTACTGCTCTCGCCCAAGTCCATTATAATTTAGATTCAGAAATATTTGGATTTGTTTTCAATTCGGTTTTGGAATAAGCTTCACCATAAGTGAACATTTCTACAAAACAAAACCAAACGTTTCTAACGTTACGAAACAAATCCAAACGTTTCCCTTTTTTAGTGATTTTAGCCAAACGTTTACAAACGTTTCGAAACAAAACCAAGCGTTTCACCTTTTTAGCAATTTAAGCCAAACGTTTATAAACGTTATGAAACAAATCCAAGCGTTTCACCTTCATAGAAATTTAATCCAAACATTTACAAACATTATCAAACAAATCCAAGCGTTTCACCTTTTAGCAATTTAAGCCAAACGTTTACAAACGCTACGAAAAAAATCCAAATGTTTCCCCTTTTTATCTAAGCCAATCGTTTACAAACGTTATGAAAAAATCCAAATGATTCACCTTTTTAGCGATTTAAGCCAAACGTTTACAAAGGTTATGAAACAAATCCAAATGTTTCACCTTTTCAACTAAGCTAAACGATTACAAAGGTTACGAAACAAATCCAAGTGTTTCACCTTTTTAACAATTTAAACCAAACATTTACAAACATTATGAAACAAATCCAAATGTTTCACCTTTTTAGTGATTGAAGCCAAATGTTTACAAATGTTACGAAACAAATCCAAACGTTTAAAATGTTACGAAACAAAACCAAACGTTTACAAACGTTACGAAACAAATCCAAGAGTTTCACTTTTATAGCTATTTATGCCAAACAATTACAAACGTTACGAAACAAAACCAAACGTTTCACCTTTTTAGCGATTTAAGCCAAATGTTTACAAATGTTACGAAACAAATCCAAGCGTTTCACCTTTTTAGAAATTTAAGACAAACGTTTACGAACGTTACGGAACAAAACCAAACAATTCACATTTTTAGCGATATAGGCCAAACGTTTACAAACGCTACGAAACAAATCCAAACGATTCACCTTTTTAGTGATTGAACCCAAACGTTTACAAACGTTACGAAACAAACCCAAACGTTTACAAAAATTACGAAACAAAACAAAACGTTTCCCCTTTTTAGCGATTTATGCCTAGCGTTTACAAATGTTACGAAACAAAACCAAACGTTTAAAATATTACGAAACAAATCGAAACATTTACAAATGTTACGAAGCAAAACCAAACGTTTCACCTTTTTAGCGATTTAAGCCAACCAATTACAAACGTTATGAAACAAAACCAAACGTTTCACCTTTTTTGCGATTTAAGCCAAATATTTACAAACATTACGAAACAAAATCAAATATTTAAAATGTTACGAAACAAACTTTACGAAACAAATTCAAACTTAACAAAACATAACCAAACGTCTCATCTTTTTAGCGATTTAAGTCAAACGTTTACAAACGTTACGAAAAAAACCAAATGTATCACCTTTTTAGCGATTTAAGCCATACATTTACAAACGTTACAAAACAAATCCAAAAGTGTCACCTTTTTAGCGATTTAAGCCAAACGTTTACAAACGTTTCAAAAAAAATCCAAACGTTTCACCTTTTTAGAAATTTATGCCAAACGTTTACAAACGTTACGAAACAAATCCAAGCGTTTCTACTTATTAGCAATTTAAGCCAAACGTATACAAACGTTACGAAATAAATCAAAGCGTTTTACCTTTTTAGCGATTTAAGTCAAACGTTTAGAAAGGTTACGAAACAAATCCAAACGTGTCACCTTTTTAGCGATTAAAGCAGAACGTTTACAAACGATACGGAAAAAATCCAAGCGTTTCTACTTTTTATCAATTTATGCCAAACATATACAAACGTTACGAAACAAATCAAAGCGTTTCACCTTTTTAGCTATTTAAGCCAAACGTTTAGAAAAGTAACGAAACAAATCCAAATGTGTCACCTTTTTAGCGATTAAAGCAAAATGGTTACAAACGATACGAAACAAATCCAAACGTTTCATATTTTTACCGATTTAAGCCAAACGTTTACAAACATTACGAAACAAATGCAAACGTTTCCCCTTTTTAGCGATGTAAGCCAAAAGTTTACAAATGTTATGAAACAAATCCAAATGTTTCACCTTTTTAGCGATTTAAGCCAAATGTTTACAAACGTTATGAAACAAATCCAAACGTTCCACCTTTTTAGCGATTTAAGCCAATCGTTACAAACGTTAGAAGACAAATCCAAACGTTTCACCTTTTTAGCGAATTAAGCCAAACGTTTACAAACGTTACGAATCACATCCAAACGTTTCCCCTTTTTAGCGATTTAAGCCAAACGTTTACAAACGTTACGAAACGAATCCAAACGTTTCCCAGTTTTTAGTTATTTTAGCCAAACGTTTACAAAAGTTTCGAAACAAAACCAAGCGTTTCACCTATTTAGCAATTTAAGCCAAACGTATACACACGTTACGAAACAAATCCAAGCATTTCACCTTTTTAGCAATTTAAGCCAAACATTACCAAACAAATCCAAGCGTTTCACCTTTTAGCAATTTAAGCCAAACGTTTACAAATGCTACGAAACAAATCCAAACGTTTCCCCTTTTTATCTAAGCCAAACGTTTGCAAACGTTACAAAAAAATCCAAATGTTTCACCTTTTTAGCGATTTAAGCCAAACGTTTACAAAGGTTATAAAACAAATCCAAATGTTTCACCTTTTTAGCTAAGCCAAACGATTACAAAGGTTACGAAACAAATCCAAGTGTTTCACCTTTTTAGCAATTTAAGCCAAACGTTTACAAACATAATGAAACAAATCCAAACGTTTCACCTTTTTAGTGATTGAAGCCAAATGTTTACAAGTGTTACGAAACAAATCCAAACGTTTAAAATGTTACGAAACAAAGCCAAACGTTTACAAACGTTACGAAACAAATCCAAGAGTTTCACCTTTATAGCTATTTATGCCAAACGATTATAAACGTTACGAAACAAAACCAAATTTTTCACCTTTTTAGCGATTTAGGCCAAATGTTTACAAATGTTACGAAACAAATCCAAGCGTTTCACCTTTTTAGCAATTTAAGTCAAACGTTTACGAACGTTACGGAACAAAACCAAACATTTCACATTTTTAGAGATATAGGCCAAACGTTTACGAAAATTACGAATCAAAATTCAAACAATTCATCTTTTTAGCGATTGAACCCAAACATTTACAAACGTTACGAAACAAACCCAAACGTTTACAATAATTACGAAACAAAACAAAACGTTTCCCCTTTTTAGCGATTTATGCCTAGCGTTTACAAATGTTACGAAACAAAACCAAATGTTTAAAACATTACGAAACAAACGTTACGAAACGTTTACAAATGTGACGAAGCAAAACCAAACGTTTCACCTTTTTAGCGATTTAAGCCAAACAATTACAAACGTTATGAAACAAAAACAAACGTTTCACTTTTTTTGCGATTTAAGCCAAATGTTTACAAAAGATACGAAACAAAACCAAATATTTAAAACGTTACGTAACAAATTTTACGAAACAAATTCAAACGTTACGAAAAATAACGAAACGTCTCATCTTTTTAGCGATTTAAGCCAAACATTTACAAACGTTACGAAACAAAACCAAATGTTTCACGTTTTTAGCGATTTAAGCTATACATTTACAAACGTTATAAAATAAATCCAAACGTTTCACCTTTTTAGCGATTTAAGCCAAACGTTTACAAATGTTTCGAAACAAATCCAAACGTTTTCCCTTTTTAGAAATTTAATCCAAATGTTTACAAACGTTACGAAACAAATCCAGATGTTTCACCGTCTTAGCGATTTAAACCAAACGTTTACAAATGCTATGAAACAAATCCATACGTTTCACCTCTTTAGCAAATTAAGCCAAACGTTTAGAAACGTTACCAAACAAATCCAAGCGTTTCACCTTTTTAGAAATTTAAGCCAAACGTTTACAAATGTTACGAAACAAATCCAAACGTTTCGCCTTTTTAGCGATTAAAGCCAAACGTTTTCAAACGTTACAAAATAAATCCAAATGTTTCACCTATTTATCAATTTAAGCCAAACGTTTTCAAACGTTACGAAACAAATCTAAACGTTTCACCTTTTTAGCGATTAAAGCCAAACATTTACAAATATTACAAAACAAATCCAAACATTTTGCCTTTTTAGAAATTTTAGCCAAACGTTTGCAAACGTTACGAAACAAATCCAAACGTTTCACCTTTTTAGCGAATTAAGCCAATGTTTACAAATGTTACAAAACAAAACCAAACGTTTAAAACGTTACGAAACAAATCCTAACGTTTCAAAATTTTATCAATTTAAGCCAAACCGTTACAAACGTTATGAAACAAAACCAAGGGTTTCACCTTTTAAGCAATTTAAGCCAAACGTTTACAAACATTACAAAAGAAATCCAAGCGTTTCACCTTTTAAGCAATTTAAGCCAATCCACAAACGTTCCGAAACAAATCCAAGCGTTTCACATTTTTAGGAATTTAAGCCAAACGTTTACAAACGTTACAAAACAAATCCAAGCCTTTTACCTTTATAGCAATTTAAGCCAAACATTTACAAACGCTACGAAACAAATCCAAACGTTTCACCTTATTAGCAATTTAAGCCAAACGTTTACAAAGGTTACGTATTAAATCGAAAGTTTTCACCTTTTTAGCAATATAAGCTAAACGTTTACTAACGTTATGAAAAAAATCCAAGCATTTCCCCTTATTAGAAATTTAATCCAAACGTTTACAAATGTTACGAAACAAATCCAAACGTGTCACCTTTTTAGAGATTTAAGGCAAACGTTTACAAACGCTACGAAACAAATCAAAACGTTTCACCTTTTTAGCGATTTAAGCTAAACGTTTACAAACGTTACGAAACAAATCCAAATGTTTCACCTTTTTAACGATTTAAGCCAAACGTTTACAAACATTACGAATCAAATCCAAACATTTCCCCTTTTTAGCGATTGAAGCAAAACGTTTACAAACGTTACGAAACAAAACCAAATATTTCTAATGTTACAAAACAAATCCAAACGATTCACTTTTTTATCGAGTTTAGCCAAACGTGTACAAAAGTTTCAAAACAAAACCAAGCGTTTCACCTTTTTAGCAATTTAAGCCAAACGTTTACAAACGTTACGAAACAAATCCAAGCGTTTCACCTTTTTAGCAATTTAAGCCAAACATTTACAAACATTACGAATCAAATCCAAGCGTTTCACCTTTTAGCAATTTAAGCCAAACGTTTACAAACGTTACAAAACAAATCCAAACGTTTCAAATTTTTAGCTAAGCCAAACGTTTATAAACTTTACGAAAAAATCCAAATGTTTCCCCTTTTTAGCAATTTAAGCCAAACGTTTACAAAGGTTATATGAAACAAATCCAAATGTTTCACCTTTTTAGCTAAGCCAAACGATTACAAATGTTATGAAACAAATCCAAACGTTTCGCCCTTTTAGCGATTTAAGCCAAACGTTTACAAACGTTGCGAAACAAATGCAAACATTTCACCTTTTTAGCGATTTAAGCCAAACCGTTTACAAACGTTACGAAACAAATCCAAACGTTTTACCTTTTTAGCAATTTAAGCCGAACGTTACAAACGTTACGAAACAAAATCAAACGTTTCACCTTTTTAGCTATTTTAGCCAAACGTTTACAAACGTTACGAAACAAATTCAAACATTTTCCCACTTTAGCGATTTAAGCCAAACGTTTAAAACGTTACAAAACAAAACGTTTCTCCTATTTAGAGATTTAAGCCAAACGTATACAGACATTACGAAAAAAATCCAAACGTTTCACCTTTTTAGCGATTTAAGCCAACATGTTTACAAACGGAACGAAACAGAACCAAGCGTTCCAGCTTTTTAGCAATTGAAGCCAAACGTTTTCAAAGGTTATGAAACAAATCCAAGCGGTTCTACCTTTTTAGCAATTTAAGCCAAACCTTTACAAACGTTACGAAACAAATCAAAACGTTACGAAACAAATCCAAACGTTTCACCTTTTTAGCGATTTAAGCCAAACGTTTACAAATGTTACGAAACAAAAACCAAGCGTTTCACCTTTTTAGAAATTTAAGCCGAATGTTTATTAACGTTACGAAACAAATTTAAACGGATCTCCATTTTAGAGATTTAAGCCAAACGTTTACAAACGTTACGAAACAAATTTAAATGTTTCCCCATTTTAGCGATTTAAGCCAAACGTTTACAAACATTACGAAACAAATCCAAACGTTTCCCCTGTTTAGCAATTTAAGCCAAACGTTTACAAAGGTTACCAAATAAATCCAATTTTTCACCTTTTTACCAATTTAAGCCAAACGTTTACAAACGTTACGAAACAAATCCAAGAGTTTCCCCTTATTAGAAATTTAAGCCAAACGTTTACAAACGTTACGAAACAAATCCAAACGTTTAACCTTTTTAGAGATTTAAGGGAAACGTTTACAAACGCTACGAAACAAATCCAAAAGTTTAACTTTTTTAGCGAATTAAGCCAAACGTTTACAAAATATACGAAAAAAATCCAAACGTTTCCCCTTTTTAGCGATTTAAGCGAAACGTTTACAAGCGTTACAAGATATATCCAAACGCTTCCCCTTTTTAGCGATTTAAGCCAAACATTTACAAACATTACGAATCAAATACAAACGTTTCCCCTTTCCAGCGAGTCAAGCCAAACGTTTACAAACGTTACGAAACAAAATCAAATGTTTCTAACATTACGAAACATATCCACACGTTTCGCATTTTTAGCGATTTTAGCCAAACGTTTACAAATATTTCAAAATAAAACCAAGCGTTTGACTTTTTTTAGCAATTTAAGCCGAACGTTTACAAACGTTACGAAACAAATCCAAGCGTTTCACCTTTTTCAATTTAAGCCAAACGTTTACAAACAATACGAAACAATTTAAGCGTTTCACGTTTTTAGCAATTTAAGCTAAACGTTTACAAACATTACGAAACAATCCAAACGTTTCCCCTTTTTAGCTAAGCCAAACGTTTACAAACCTTACGAAAAAATTCAAATGTTTCACCTTTTTAGCGATTTAAGCCAAACGTTTACAAAGGTTATAAAAAAAATCCAAATGTTTCACCTTTTTAGCTAAGCCAAACAATTACAAACGTTACGAAAAAAATCCAAGTGTTTCACCTTCTTAGCAATTTAAGCCAAACGTTTACAAACGATACAAAACAAATCCAAACGTTTCACCTTTTTAGAGATTGAAGCCAAACGTTTACAAATATTACGAAACAAATCCAAACGTTTCGAAACAAATCCAAACGTTTCGAAACATTACGAAACAAAGCCAAACGTTTACAAACGTTACGAAACAAATCCAAGAGTTTCACCTTTATAGCTATTTATGCCAAACGATTACAAACGTTACGAAACAAAACCAAATTTTTCACCTTTTTAGCGATTTAGGCCAAATGTTTACAAATGTTACGAAACAAATCCAAGCGTTTCACCTTTTTAGCAATTTAAGTCAAACGTTTACGAACGTTACGGAACAAAACCAAACATTTCATATTTTTAGCGATATAAGCCAAACGTTTACGAAAATTACGAAACAAAATTCAAACAATTGATCTTTTTAGCGATTGAACCCAAACGTTTCACTTTTTTTGCGATTTAAGCCAAATGTTTACAAAAGATACGAAACAAAACCAAATATTTAAAACGTTACAAAACAAATTTTATGAAACAAATTCAAACGTTACGAAAAATAACGAAACGTCTCATCTTTTTAGCGATTTAAGCCAAACATTTACAAACCTTACGAAACAAAACCAAATGTTTCACGTTTTTAGCGATTTAAGCTATACATTTACAAACGTTATAAAATAAATCCAAACGTTTCACCTTTTTAGCGATTTAAGCCAAACGTTTACAAATGTTTCGAAACAAATCCAAACGTTTTCCCTTTTTAGAAATTTAAGCCAAACGTTTACAAACGTTACGAAACAAATCCAGATGTTTCACCGTTTTAGCGATTTAAACCAAACGTTTACAAATGCTATGAAACAAATCCATACGTTTCACCTTTTTAGCAAATTAAGCCAAACGTTTAGAAACGTTACCAAACAAATCCAAGCGTTTCACCTTTTTAGAAATTTAAGCCAAACGTTTACAAATGTTACGAAACAAATCCAAACGTTTCGCCTTTTTAGCGATTAAAGCCAAACGTTTTCAAACGTTACAAAATAAATCCAAATGTTTCACCTATTTAGCAATTTAAGCCAAACGTTTTCAAACGTTACGAAACAAATCTAAACGTTTCACCTTTTTAGCGATTAAAGCCAAACGTTTACAAATATTACAAAACAAATCCAAACATTTTGCCTTTTTAGAAATTTTAGCCAAACGTTTGCAAACGTTACGAAACAAATCCAAACGTTTCACCTTTTTAGCGAATTAAGCCAATGTTTTCAAATGTTACGAAACAAAACCAAACGTTTAAAACGTTACGAAACAAATCCTAACGTTTCAAATTTTTATCAATTTAAGCCAAACCGTTACAAACGTTATGAAACAAAACCAAGGGTTTCACCTTTTAAGCAATTTAAGCCAAACGTTTACAAACATTACAAAAGAAATCCAAGCGTTTCACCTTTTAAGCAATTTAAGCCAATCCACAAACGTTCCGAAACAAATCCAAGCGTTTCACATTTTTAGGAATTTAAGCCAAACGTTTACAAACGTTACAAAACAAATCCAAGCCTTTCACCTTTATAGCAATTTAAGCCAAACATTTACAAACGCTACGAAACAAATCCAAACGTTTCACCTTATTAGCAATTTAAGCCAAACGTTTACAAAGGTTACGTATTAAATCGAAAGTTTTCACCTTTTTAGCAATATAAGCTAAACGTTTACTAACGTTATGAAAAAAATCCAAGCATTTCCCCTTATTAGAAATTTAATCCAAACGTTTACAAACGTTACGAAACAAATCCAAACGTGTCACCTTTTTAGAGATTTAAGGCAAACGTTTACAAACGCTACGAAACAAATCAAAACGTTTCACCTTTTTAGCGATTTAAGCTAAACGTTTACAAACGTTACGAAACAAATCCAAATGTTTCACCTTTTTAACGATTTAAGCCAAATGTTTACAAACATTACGAATCAAATCCAAACATTTCCCCTTTTTAGCGATTGAAGCAAAACGTTTACAAACGTTACGAAACAAAACCAAATATTTCTAACGTTACAAAACAAATCCAAACGATTCACTTTTTTATCGAGTTTAGCCAAACGTGTACAAAAGTTTCAAAACAAAACCAAGCGTTTCACCTTTTTAGCAATTTAAGCCAAACGTTTACAAACGTTACGAAACAAATCCAAGCGTTTCACCTTTTTAGCAATTTAAGCCAAACATTTACAAACATTACGAATCAAATCCAAGCGTTTCACCTTTTAGCAATTTAAGCCAAACGTTTACAAACGTTACAAAACAAATCCAAACGTTTCAAATTTTTAGCTAAGCCAAAAGTTTATAAACTTTACGAAAAAATCCAATGTTTCCCCTTTTTAGCAATTTAAGCCAAACATTTACAAAGGTTATATGAAACAAATCCAAATGTTTAACCTTTTTAGCTAAGCCAAACGATTACAAATGTTATGAAACAAATCCAAACGTTTCGCCCTATTAGCGATTTAAGCCAAACGTTTACAAACGTTGCGAAACAAATGCAAACATTTCACCTTTTTAGCGATTTAAGCCAAACCGTTTACAAACGTTACGAAACAAATCCAAACGTTTTACCTTTTTAGCAATTTAAGTCGAACGTTACAAACGTTACGAAACAAAATCAAACGTTTCACCTTTTTAGATATTTTAGCCAAACGTTTACAAACGTTACGAAACAAATTCAAACATTTCCCCACTTTAGCGATTTAAGCCAAACGTTTAAAACGTTACAAAACAAAACGTTTCTCCTATTTAGAGATTTAAGCCAAACGTATACAGACATTACGAAAATAATCCAAACTTTTCACCTTTTTAGCGATTTAAGCCAACATGTTTACAAACGTTACGAAACAGAACCAAGCGTTCCAGCTTTTTAGCAATTGAAGCCAAATGATTACAAAGGTTATGAAACAAATCCAAGCGGTTCTACCTTTTTAGCAATTTAAGCCAAACGTTTACAAACGTTACGAAACAAATCAAAACGTTACGAAACAAATCCAAACGTTTCACCTTTTTAGCGATTTAAGCCAAACGTTTACAAATGTTACGAAACAAAAACCAAGCGTTTCACCTTTTTAGAAATTTAAGCCGAATGTTTATTAACGTTACGAAACAAATTTAAACGGATCTCCATTTTAGAGATTTAAGCCAAACGTTTACAAACGTTACGAAACAAATTTAAATGTTTCCCCATTTTAGCGATTTAAGCCAAACGTTTACAAACATTACGAAACAAATCCAAACGTTTCACCTGTTTAGCAATTTAAGCCAAACGTTTACAAAGGTTACCAAATAAATCCAATTTTTCACCTTTTTACCAATTTAAGCCAAACGTTTACAAACGTTACGAAACAAATCCAAGAGTTTCCCCTTATTAGAAATTTAAGCCAAACGTTTACAAACGTTACGAAACAAATCCAAACGTTTAACCTTTTTAGAGATTTAAGGGAAACGTTTACAAACGCTACGAAACAAATCCAAAAGTTTAACTTTTTTAGCGAATTAAGCCAAACGTTTACAAAAGATACGAAAAAAATCCAAACGTTTCCCCTTTTTAGCGATTTAAGCGAAACGTTTACAAGCGTTACAAGATATATCCAAACGCTTCCCCTTTTTAGCGATTTAAGCCAAACGTTTACAAACATTACGAATCAAATACAAACGTTTCCCCTTTCCAGCGAGTCAAGCCAAACGTTTACAAACGTTACGAAACAAAATCAAATGTTTCTAACATTACGAAACATATCCACACGTTTCGCATTTTTAGCGATTTTAGCCAAACGTTTACAAATATTTCGAAATAAAACCAAGCGTTTGACTTTTTTTAGCAATTTAAGCCGAACGTTTACAAACGTTACAAAACAAATCCAAGCGTTTCACCTTTTTCAATTTAAGCCAAACGTTTACAAACAATACGAAACAATTTAAGCGTTTCACGTTGTTAGCAATTTAAGCTAAACGTTTACAAACATTACGAAACAATCCAAACGTTTCCCCTTTTTAGCTAAGCCAAACGTTTACAAACCTTACGAAAAAATCCAAATGTTTCACCTTTTTAGCGATTTAAGCCAAACGTTTACAAAGGTTATAAAAAAAATCCAAATGTTTCACCTTTTTAGCTAAGCCAAACAATTACAAACGTTACGAAAAAAATCCAAGTGTTTCACCTTCTTAGCAATTTAAGCCAAACGTTTACAAACGATACAAAACAAATCCAAACGTTTCACCTTTTTAGTGATTGAAGCCAAACGTTTACAAATATTACGAAACAAATCCAAACGTTTCGAAACAAATCCAAACGTTTCGAAACATTACGAAACAAAGCCAAACGTTTACAAACGTTACGAAACAAATCCAAGAGTTTCACCTTTATAGCTATTTATGCCAAACGATTACAAACGTTACGAAACAAAACCAAATTTTTCACCTTTTTAGCGATTTAGGCCAAATGTTTACAAATGTTACGAATCCAATCCAAGCGTTTCACCTTTTTAGCAATTTAAGTCAAACGTTTACGAACGTTACGGAACAAAACAAAACATTTCACATTTTTAGCGATATAAGCCAAACGTTTACGAAAATTACGAAACAAAATTCAAACAATTGATCTTTTTAGCGATTGAACCCAAACGTTTACAAATGTTACGAAACAAATCCAAACATTTACAATAATAACGAAACAAAACAAAACGTTTCCCCTTTTTAGCGATTTATGCCTAGCGTTTACAAATGCTACGAAACAAAACCAAATGTTTAAAACATTACGAAACAAACGTTACGAAACAAATCGAAACGTTTACAAATGTGACGAAGCAAAACCAAACGTTTCACCTTTTTAGCGATTTAAGCCAAACAATTACAAACGTTATGAAACAAAAACAAACGTTTCACTTTTTTTGCGATTTAAGCCAAATGTTTACAAAAGTTATGAAACAAAACCAAATATTTAAAACGTTACAAAACAAATTTTACGAAACAAATTCAAACGTTACGAAAAATAACGAAACGTCTCATCTTTTTAGCGATTTAAGCCAAACATTTACAAACGTTACGAAACAAAACCAAATGTTTCACGTTTTTAGCGATTTAAGCTATACATTTACAAACGTTACAAAATAAATCCAAACGTTTCACCTTTTTAGCGATTTAAGCCAAGCGTTTACAAATGTTTCGAAACAAATCCAAACGTTTTCCCTTTTTAGAAATTTAAGCCAAACATTTACAAACGTTACGAAACAAATCCAGACGTTTCACCGTTTTAGCGATTTAAACCAAACGTTTACAAATACTATGAAACAAATTGAAAGACCCTTTGGGTTATAAGGCAAACTGGTTTTTGATTTGTGAATCGGAAATTTAAATTCTTTAAAGCGGAAAAGAGAATTTAAGGACACAAGAGATTTAGAGTGGTTCGGATCAACTCACGATCCTACTCCACTACTCAATCTAAGATTGAGATTTTAGAATCCACTAAATGGGATTGTGCTTTATATATAAGCACCAACTTTACAAAGAGATTTCTTAGAGATAATCTCAAACTCACAATTGATTTTTCAAGGATAATCAAGAACCTACAAGGGTTGAGTTTTTCCAAAGCTAAACTCTAACTCACAATGATTAGGAGTTTCCAAGATTACTCCAAAACTACAACAAAACTAAGTGATTTAAAAATGTATGTTTGTTGTTTCAAGGTGTGTAAATCATTAACCTTGAAACATTGCAAATGGGTTTATATTTATACCCAAAGCAATCCCCAAACAAAGCACTAACAAACAAAACAAAAAAATGATCTCTGCACACATATCGCCCCCGTGATGCATGGATCACGGGCGAGATATTTGAATGAGACAAAAACCTTCAACGGCTAGAGCCACGTGTCAATGCTACATTGGGTCTTCAAAAATGTATCCGTTGGATCTTCAACGGTCTCATTTATCGCGCCCGAGATGTGTTCGTCGCGGCCGTGATTCGTTCCAACGGTCGACTAGGGTTTTGTCAGCTCGAATATCGCCCCCGTGATATTTGCGTAGCCCCCGTGATATATATCGCCCCCGAGATGGAAATCCATCACGGGCGAGATATGCTACTTGACAGCTTTCTACTCAAAAACACGATTTTTGCTAGAGAGCTCCGAATTGACTTCCGATTGTTCCTATGAGTTCCTATACACTAATAAACATGATTAGATCACTCATAGTTGATTGTCAAAGTCAAAACAAAAGGAGTTTGAAAGGACAAAGGTCCAACAATCTCCCCCTTTTTGAGTTTGACAATCAACATGCTAAAATGACTAAGTTAAGTAAGAGTCAAATTGATTTTGGCTCCCCCTCACTTTATGCACAAAAGATATAAGCAATTTATAATGCATAAGCAAGAAATTTTGAAAAAAAAAACTTAGCAATTTGAGCATGGAAACTTCTCCCCCTTTGTCAAGCACAAAAAGAATCAAAGCATGTTTAGAACACGGACAAAGGAGCTAATTGAAGGAGATTTTGAAAACAATTTTTAGTCTCTCATTCAATTGAGGCGCAAGACACTAATTTGATATGCATATCAAGCCTAAAACTCAATTGATTGAACTAATTTGATTTAAATGATCAAAAATAGGTAATAATTCATCAATTGAATTGTACCAAGGCAAGTCCAATCATTAAAAAAGTTTTAAAGCATATCAAAACTTTTTGGAGAATTAAGTTTTGAAAAATTGATTCTCCCCCTCAAAACAACAATTTTGGAAAACATGGCATATAGATTGATACAAATTTTACCTATGTTGCCATTCCAAAAGCTTCCATTGATCATCCACCTTATGATTTGAGATTGGTTTAGTGGACATCAATTGTACCTACAAAGCAAATCACATAGGTACCCAAACAACTTTGGGTCCTTGAAAGTTAATGCTTGAATAGTTCAAAGGGATTAGCCTTAATTGAACTTTTCTCACATAGCAATGAACATTAATGTGACCATATTGCATGCAATAAAAACATTGAGTTCTATGGTTCACATTTGATTGCTTTTGAGGTGGCTTGGTTCTAATGGTCTCATAAGAACAAGCACAAGCATGTACACAAGAATTGACATTTGAAGATGCATGAACATGTGAGTTCTTTCTAGTCTTCTTGTTCCATTTTTGACTATATTGAGAAGCATAGCCATGTCTCAAGGGTCTTGTACCCTTGTTGCTCTTAGCCTTTTGAGCCAAGAATGGCTTAGGCCTAGGAGCTTGAGCATGCACCTTCTTTGCCTCAATTGGTTTGACCAATTTAGGAGGAACTTCTATAGAAGAAGTTTGAGGCAAAATGGACTTCACAAATTTAGTCCCATTGGAACTAGAAGCATTTTGATTATAGCCAAGTCCATATTTTATGGTTGGGCATCTTTGAGATATAAGAATTGAATCCAAAGTTGCCTTCCCTTTTTGAAATCTTGAAAGTGAATCTTTTAATTCAAGAATTTCATTCTTTAGTTGATCATTTTCCTTAAGCAAGTTATCAACATTCAAACCTTGCTTAGGGATAGATTCTAAAGATGACTTGAGAGCTTCATTTGACAATTTAAGCTCATGAAATTCTTTTGTTAAAACAATCATTTCATCTTTGGCTTTAGAAGCCTCATTTTTGAAAAATAGCATCTTGGCTTTATAATCACCACATTTAATTACTAGTTCATCAAGCATGCTATACATATCATCATCATCATCATGAGCATCATCAACAACAATATCATCAATAACATCATCAACAATATCATTTTTAACATTTAAGCATGCATCATGTGATTCAACACCAATACCATCCCAAGATAGAAAAGATTGGGGGTTTACCTCTAGTGTTGGTTCCTCCTCAAAAGACATGAGGCACAAGTTGGCATCATGGTGGCTATCACCATCCGATTGAGAATCACCATCCCAAAAAGTATTGGAACCCCCCTTTGAACTCTTCCTTGAAGAGGAGGATCTACCATGATTGCCATTTCCCTTCATCTTGAGCTCATTCACTCTCTTTGTGAGCCTCAAGAGTTCTTCCTCATTGCTTTCCTTCTTGTTCTCTTCTAAAAGAGTACTTGTTGATGCCTTGAAAGCCATGTTCTTCTCCCTTGCCATTTCTTCTTGAATAATCTTGATGTAAGACATCTCATGGAGAAGAAGCTTTCCAATCAACTCATCCGTCCTCAAGGTGGATAAATCATGAGTTTCAATGATGGCGGTAGTCTTAGGTTGCCATAGAAGAATAGGAAGGGATCTTAGGATTTTACCATTTATTTCATTTAGCTTGAAGAATTTCCCAAGTTGCTCAAGACTATGAACAATCTTAAGAAGCCTTGATGTCATCATCCCCACATCTTCATTTGGCAAGCCCTTGAAGCCTTCATACTCACCAAGAAGCAACTCAAGCTTCTTACCCTTGACTTGTTGTGTACCTTCATAGTAGCTCTCAAGAGTCTCCCACATTTGCTTGGCACAATTCAAGTGTTGAATTCTACCTTGTTCTTCTCTAGAGATTGAGGAGAGGAGAGTAGTAATGGCTTTTCTATTCATGCCATTCTCCTTGACTTGCTCTATAGACCAATCTTGTCTCTTCAAAAGAGCTCCATTTTTGTCACATGGAGGTGTCCATCCCCTTAGAAATACACTCCATAGATCAACCCCTTGCATATCAAGATAATTTTCCATCATATATTTCCAAACTTTGTAATTTGAGCCATCAAGAAAAGGTTTGAGAGTGATGAAAAAATTTTCGGTTGCCATTTTTGATCGAAAGCTCTAGCAATTAATCAACAAGAAGAGCACCTTGCTCTGATACCAATTGAAAGACCCTTTGGGTTATAAGGGAAACCGGTATTTGATTTGTGAATCGGAAATTTAAATTCTTTAAAGCGGAAAAGAGAATTTAAGGACACAAGAGATTTAGAGTGGTTCGGATCAACTCACGATCCTACTCCACTACTCAATCTAAGATTGAGATTTTAGAATCCACTAAATGGGATTGTGCTTTATAGATAAGCACCAACTTTACAAAGAGATTTCTTAGAGATAATCTCAAACTCACAATTGATTTTTCAAGGATAATCAAGAACCTACAAGGGTTGAGTTTTTCCAAAGCTAAACTCTAACTCACAATGATTAGGAGTTTCCAAGATTACTCCAAAACTACAACAAAACTAAGTGATTTAAAAATGTATGTTTGTTGTTTCAAGGTGTGTAAATCATTAACCTTGAAACATTGCAAATGGGTTTATATTTATACCCAAAGCAATCCCCAAACAAAGCACTAACAAACAAAACAAAAAAATGATCTCTGCACACATATCGCCCCCGTGATGCATGGATCACGGGCGAGATATTTGAATGAGACAAAAACCTTCAACGGCTAGAGCCACGTGTCAATGCTACATTGGGTCTTCAAAAATGTATCCGTTGGATCTTCAACGGTCTCATTTATCGCGCCCGAGATGTGTTCGTCGCGGCCGTGATTCGTTCCAACGGTCGACTAGGGTTTTGTCAGCTCGAATATCGCCCCCGTGATATTTGCATCGCCCCCGTGATATATATCGCCCCCGAGATGGAAATCCATCACGGGCGCGATATGCTACTGGACAGCTTTCTACTCAAAAACACGATTTTTGCTAGAGAGCTCCGAATTGACTTCCGATTGTTCCTATGAGTTCCTATACACTAATAAACATGATTAGATCACTCATAGTTGATTGTCAAAGTCAAAACAAAAGGAGTTTGAAAGGACAAAGGTCCAACACAAATCCATACGTTTCACCTTTTTAGCAAATTAAGCCAAACGTTTAGAAACGTTACAAAACAAATCCAAGCGTTTCACCTTTTTAGAGATTTAAGCCAAACGTTTACAAATGTTACGAAACAAATCCAAACGTTTCACCTTTTTAGCGATTAAAGCCAAACGTTTTCAAACGTTACAAAATAAATCCAAATGTTTCACCTATTTAGCAATTTAAGCCAAACGTTTTCAAACGTTACGAAACAAATCTAAACGTTTCACCTTTTTAGCGATTAAAGCCAAACGTTTACAAACATTACAAAACAAATCCAAACATTTTGCCTTTTTAGAAATTTTAGCCAAACGTTTACAAACGTTACGAAACAAATCCAAATGTTTCACCTTTTTAGCGAATTAAGCCAATGTTTACAAATGTTACGAAACAAAACCAAACGTTTAAAACGTTACGAAACAAATCCTAACGTTTCAAATTTTTATCAATTTAAGCCAAACCGTTACAAACGTTATGAAACAAAACCAAGGGTTTCACCTTTTATGCAATTTAAGCCAAACATTTACAAACATTACAAAAGAAATCCAAGCGTTTCACCTTTTAAGCAATTTAAGCCAATCCACAAACGTTCCGAAACAAATCCAAGCGTTTCACATTTTTAGGAATTTAAGCCAAACGTTTACAAACGTTACAAAACAAATCCAAGCCTTTCACCTTTATAGCAATTTAAGCCAAACATATACAAACGCTACGAAACAAATCCAAACGTTTCACCTTATTAGCAATTTAAACCAAACGTTTACAAAGGTTACGTATTAAATCCAAAGTTTTCACCTTTTTAGCAATATAAGCTAAACGTTTACTAACGTTATGAAAAAAAATCCAAGCATTTCCCCTTATTAGAAATTTAATCCAAACGTTTACAAACGTTACGAAACAAATCCAAACGTGTCACCTTTTTAGAGATTTAAGGCAAACGTTTATAAACGCTACGAAACAAATCAAAACGTTTCACCTTTTTAGCGATTTAAGCTAAACGTTTACAAACGTTACGAAACAAATCCAAACATTTCCCCATTTTCGCGATTGAAGCAAAACGTTTACAAACGTTACGAAACAAAACCAAATATTTCTAACGTTACAAAACAAATCCAAACGATTCACTTTTTTATCGAGTTTAGCCAAACGTGTACAAAAGTTTCAAAACAAAACCAAGCGTTTCACCTTTTTAGCAATTTAAGCCAAACGTTTACAAACGTTACGAAACAAATCCAAGCTTTTCACCTTTTTAGCAATTTAAGCCAAACATTTACAAACGTTACGAATCAAATCCAAGCGTTTCACCTTTTTAGAGAATTAAGCCAATGTTTACAAATGTTACAAAACAAATCCAAACGTTTCAAATTTTTAGCTAAGCCAAACGTTTATAAACTTTACGAAAAAATCCAAATGTTTCACCTTTTTAGCAATTTAAGCCAAACGTTTACACAGGTTATATGAAACAAATCCAAATGTTTCACCTTTTTTAGCTAAGGCAAACGATTACAAATGTTATGAAACAAATCCAAACGTTTCGCCCTTTTAGCGATTTAAGCCAAACGTTTACAAACGTTGCGAAACAAATGCAAACATTTCACCTTTTTAGCGATTTAAGCCAAACCGTTTACAAACGTTGCGAAACAAATCCAAACGTTTTACCTTTTTAGCAATTTAAGCCGAACGTTTACAAACGTTACGAAACAAAATCAAACGTTTCACCTTTTTAGCTATTTTAGCCAAACGTTTACAAACGTTACGAAACAAATTCAAATATTTCCCCATTTTAGCGATTTAAGCCAAACGTTTAAAACGTTACAAAACAAAACGTTTCTCCTATTTATAGATTTAAGCCAAACGTATACAAACGTTACGAAAAAAATCCAAACGTTTCACCTTTTTAGCGATTTAAGCCAACATGTTTACAAACGTTACGAAACAGAACCAAGCGTTCCAGCTTTTTAGCAATTGAAGCCAAACGTTTACAAAGGTTATGAAACAAATCCAAGCGGTTCTACCTTTTTAGCAATTTAAGCCAAACGTTTACAAATGTTACGAAACAAATCAAAACGTTACCAAACAAATCCAAACGTTTCACCTTTTTAGCGATTTAAGCCAAACGTTTACAAATGTTACGAAACAAAAACCAAGCGTTTCACCTTTTTAGAAATTTAAGCCGAATGTTTATTAACGTTACGAAACAAATTTAAACGGATCTCCATTTTAGAGATTTAAGCCAAACGTTTACAAACGTTACGAAACAAATTTAAATGTTTCCCCATTTTAGCGATTTAAGCCAAACGTTTACAAACATTACAAAACAAATCCAAACGTTTCACCTGTTTAGCAATTTAAGCCAAACGTTTACAAAGGTTACCAAATAAATCCAATTTTTCACATTTTTACCAATTTAAGCCAAACGTTTACAAAAATTACGAAACAAATCCAAGCGTTTCCCCTTATTAGAAATTTAAGCCAAACGTTTACAAACGTTACGAAACAAATCCAAACGTTTAACCTTTTTAGAGATTTAAGGGAAACGTTTACAAACGCTACGAAACAAATCCAAATGTTTAACTTTTTTAGCGAATTAAGCCAAACGTTTACTGAAGATACGAAACAAATCCAAACGTTTCCCCTTTTTAGCGATTTAAGCGAAACGTTTACAACCGTTACAAGATATATCCAAACGCTTCCCCTTTTTAGTGATTTAAGCCAAACGTTTACAAACATTACGAATCAAATACAAACTTTTCCCCTTTCCAGCGAGTCAAGCCAAACGTTTACAAACGTTACGAAATAAAATCAAATGTTTCTAACATTACGAAAAATATCCACACGTTTCGCATTTTTAGCTATTTTAGCCAAACGTTTACAAATATTTCGAAATAAAACCAAGCGTTTGACTTTTTTAGCAATTTAAGCCGAACGTTTACAAACGTTACGAAATAAATCCAAGCGTTTCACCTTTTTCAATTTAAGCCAAACGTTTACAAACAATACGAAACAATTTAAGCGTTTCACGTTTTTAGCAATTTAAGCTAAACGTTTACAAACATTACGAAACAATCCAAACGTTTCCCCTTTTTAGCTAAGCCAAACTTTTACAAACGTTACGAAAAAATCCAAATGTTTCACCTTTTTAGCGATTTAAGCCAAACGTTTATAAAGGTTATAAAAAAAATCCAAATGTTTCACCTTTTTAGCTAAGCCAAACAATTACAAACGTTACGAAAAAAATCCATGTGTTTCACCTTCTTAGCAATTTAAGCCAAACGTTTACAAACGATACAAAACAAATCCAAACGTTTCACCTTTTTAGTGATTGAAGCCAAACGTTTACAAATATTACGAAACAAATCCAAACGTTTCGAAACATTACGAAACAAAGCCAAACGTTTACAAACGTTACGAAACAAATCCAAGAGTTTCACCTTTATAGCTATTTATGCCAAACGATTACAAACGTTACGAAACAAAACCAAATTTTTCACCTTTTTAGCGATTTAGGCCAAATGTTTACAAATGTTACGAAACAAATCCAAGCGTTTCACCTTTTTAGCAATTTAAGTCAAACGTTTACGAACGTTACGGAACAAAACCAAACATTTCACATTTTTAGCGATATAGGCCAAACTTTTACGAAAATTACGAAACAAAATTCAAACAATTGATCTTTTTAGCGATTGAACCCAAACGCTTACAAACGTTACGAAACAAACCCAAACGTTTACAATAATTACGAAACAAAACAAAACGTTTCCCCTTTTTAGCGATTTATGCCTAGCGTTTACAAATGTTACGAAACAAAACCAAATGTTTAAAACATTACGAAACAAACGTTACGAAACAAATCGAAACGTTTACAAATGTGACGAAGCAAAACCAAACGTTTCACCTTTTTAGCGATTTAAGCCAAACAATTACAAACGTTATGAAACAAAAACAAACGTTTCACTTTTTTTGCGATTTAAGCCAAATGTTTACAAAAGCTATGAAACAAAACCAAATATTTAAAACGTTACGAAACAAATTTTACGAAACAAATTCAAACGTTACGAAAAATAACCAAACGTCTCATCTTTTTAGCGATTTAAGCCAAACATTTACAAACGTTACGAAACAAAACCAAATGTATCACGTTTTTAGCGATTTAAGCTATACATTTACAAACGTTACAAAATAAATCCAAATGTTTCACCTTTTTAGCGATTTAAGCCAAACGTTTACAAATGTTTTGAAACAAATCCAAACGTTTTCCCTTTTTAGAAATTTAAGCCAAATATTTACAAACGTTACGAAACAAATCCAGACGTTTCACCGTTTTAGCGATTTAAACCAAACGTTTACAAATGCTATGAAACAAATCCATACGTTTCCCCTTTTTAGCAAATTAAGCCAAACGTTTAGAAACGTTACCAAACAAATCCAAGCGTTTCACCTTTTTAGAAATTTAAGCCAAACGTTTACAAATGTTACGAAACAAATCCAAACGTTTCACCTTTTTAGCGATTTAAGCCAAACGTTTACAAACATTACAAAACAAATCCAAACATTTTCCATTTTTAGAAATTTTAGCCAAACGTTTACAAACGTTACGAAACAAATCCAAACGTTTCACCTTTTTAGCGAATTAAGCCAATGTTTACAAATGTTACGAAACAAAACCAAACGTTTAAAACATTACGAAACAAATCCTAACGTTTCAAATTTTTATCAATTTAAGCCAAACCGTTGCAAACGTTATGAAACAAAACCAAGGGTTTCACCTTTTATGCAATTTAAGCCAAATGTTTACCAACATTACAAAAGAAATCCAAGCGTTTCACCTTTTAAGAAATTTAAGCCAATCCACAAACGTTCCGAAACAAATCCAAGCGTTTCACATTTTTAGGAATTTAAGCCAAACGTTTACAAACGTTACAAAACAAATCCAAGCCTTTCACCTTTATAGCAATTTAAGCCAAACATTTACAAACGCTACGAAACAAATCCAAACGTTTCACCTTATTTGCAATTTAAACCAAACGTTTACAAAGGTTACGTATTAAATCCAAAGTTTTCACCTTTTTAGCAATATAAGCTAACCGTTTACTAACGTTATGAAAAAAATCCAAGCATTTCCCCTTATTAGAAATTTAATCCAAACGTTTACAAACGTTACGAAACAAATCCAAACGTGTCACCTTTTTAGAGATTTAAGGCAAACGTTTATAAACGCTACGAAACAAATCAAAACGTTTCACCTTTTTAGCGATTTAAGCTAAACGTTTACAAACGTTACGAAACAAATCCAAATATTTCACCTTTTTAACGATTTAAGCCAAACGTTTACAAACATTACGAATCAAATCCAAACATTTCCCCTTTTTAGCGATTGAAGCAAAACGTTTACAAACGTTACGAAACAAAACCAAATATTTCTAACGTTACAAAACAAATCCAAACGATTCACTTTTTTATCGAGTTTAGCCAAACGTGTACAAAAGTTTCAAAACAAAACCAAGCGTTTCACCTTTTTAGCAATTTAAGCCAAACGTTTACAAACGTTACGAAACAAATCCAAGCGTTTCACCTTTTTAGCAATTTAAGCCAAACATTTACAAACATTACGAATCAAATCCAAGCGTTTCACCTTTTAGCAATTTAAGCCAAATGTTTACAAACGTTACAAAACAAATCCAAACGTTTCAAATTTTTAGCTAAGCCAAAGGTTTATAAACTTTACGAAAAAATCCAAATGTTTCACCTTTTTAGCAATTTAAGCCAAACGTTTACAAAGGTTATATGAAACAAATCCAAATGTTTCATCTTTTTAGCTAAGCCAAACGATTACAAATGTTATGAAACAAATCCAAACGTTTCGCCCTTTTAGCGATTTAAGCCAAACGTTTACAAACGTTGCGAAACAAATGCAAACATTTCACCTTTTTAGCGATTTAAGCCAAACCGTTTACAAACGTTACGAAACAAATCCAAACGTTTTACCTTTTTAGCAATTTAAGCCGAACGTTTACAAACGTTACGAAACAAAATCAAACGTTTCACCTTTTTAGCTATTTTAGCCAAACGTTTACAAACGTTACGAAACAAATTCAAACATTTCCCCATTTTAGCGATTTAAACCAAACGTTTAAAACGTTACAAAACAAAACGTTTCTCCTATTTAGAGATTTAAGCCAAACATATACAAACGTTACGAAAAAAATCCAAACGTTTCACCTTTTTAGCGATTTAAGCCAACATGTTTACAAACGTTACGAAACAGAACCAAGCGTTCCAGCTTTTTAGCAATTGAAGGCAAACGTTTACAAAGGTTATGAAACAAATCCAAGCGGTTCTACCGTTTTAGCAATTTAAGCCAAACGTTTAAAAACATTACGAAACAAATCAAAACGTTACGAAACAAATCCAAACGTTTCACCTTTTTAGCGATTTAAGCCAAACGTTTACAAATGTTACGAAACAAAAACCAAGCGTTTCACCTTTTTAGAAATTTAAGCCGAATGTTTATTAACGTTACGGAATAAATTTAAACGGATCTCCATTTTAGAGATTTAAGCCAAACGTTTACAAACGTTACGAAACAAATTTAAATGTTTCCCCATTTTAGCGATTTAAGCCAAACGTTTACAAACATTACGAAAAAAATCCAAACGTTTCACCTGTTTAGCAATTTAAGCCAAACGTTTACAAAGGTTACCAAATAAATCCAATTTTTTCACCTTTTTACCAATTTAAACCAAACGTTTACAAACGTTACGAAACAAATCCAAGCGTTTCCCCTTATTAGAAATTTAAGCCAAACATTTACAAACGTTACGAAACAAATCCAAACGTTCAACCTTTTTAGAGATTGAAGGGAAACGTTTACAAACGCTACGAAACAAATCCAAACGTTTAACTTTTTTAGCGAATTAAGCCAAACGTTTACAAAAGATACGAAACAAATCCAAACGTTTCCCCTTTTTAGCGATTTAAGCGAAACGTTTACAAGCGTTACAAGATATATCCAAACGCTTCCCCTTTTTAGCGATTTAAGCCAAACGTTTACAAACATTACGAATCAAAAACAAACGTTTCCCCTTTCCAGCGAGTCAAGCCAAACGTTAACAAACGTTACAAAACAAATCCAAGCCTTTCACCTTTATAGCAATTTAAGCCAAACATTTACAAACGCTACGAAACAAATCCAAACGTTTCACCTTATTAGCAATTTAAGCCAAACGTTTACAAAGGTTACGTATTAAATCCAAAGTTTTCACCTTTTTAGCAATATAAGCTAAACGTTTACTAACGTTATGAAAAAAATCCAAGCATTTCCCCTTATTAGAAATTTAATCCAAACGTTTACAAACGTTACGAAACAAATCCAAACGTTTCACCTTTTTAGCGATTTAAGGTAAACGTTTATAAACGCTACGAAACAAATCAAAACGTTTCACCTTTTTAGCAATTTAAGCCAAAGGTTTACAAACGTTACGAAACAAATCCAAATATTTCACCTTTTTAACGATTTAAGCCAAACGTTTACAAACATTACGAATCAAATCCAAACATATCCCCTTTTTAGCGATTGAAGCAAAACGTTTACAAACGTTACGAAACAAAACCAAATATTTCTAACGTTACAAAACAAATCCAAACAATTCACTTTTTTATCGAGTTTAGCCAAACGTGTATAAAAGTTTCAAAACAAAACCAAGCGTTTCACCTTTTTAGCAATTTAAGCCAAACGTTTACAAACGTTACGAAACAAATCCAAGCGTTTCACCTTTTTAGCAATTTAAGCCAAACATTTACAAACATTACGAATCAAATCCAAGCGTTTCACCTTTTAGCAATTTAAGCCAAACGTTTACAAACGTTACAAAACAAATCCAAACGTTTCAAATTTTTAGCTAAGCCAAACGTTTATTAACTTTACGAAAAAATCCAAATGTTTCACCTTTTTAGCAATTTAAGCCAAACGTTTACAAAGGTTATATGAAACAAATCCAAATGTTTCATCTTTTTAGCTAAGCCAAACGATTACAAATGTTATGAAACAAATCCAAACGTTTCGCCCTTTTAGCGATTTAAGCCAAACGTTTACAAACGTTGCGAAACAAATGCAAACATTTCACCTTTTTAGCGATTTAAGCCAAAACGTTTACAACCGTTACGAAACAAATCCAAACCTTTTACCTTTTTAGCAATTTAAGCCAAACGTTTACAAACATTACGAAACAAAATCAAACGTTTTACCTTTTTAGAGATTTTAGCCAAACGTTTACAAACGTTACGAAACAAATTCAAACATTTCCCCATTTTAGCGATTTAAGCCAAACGTTTAAAACGTTACAAAACAAAACATTTCTCCTATTTAGAGATTTAAGCCAAACGTATACAAACGTTACGAAAAAAATCCAAACGTTTCACCTTTTTAGCGATTTAAGCCAACATGTTTACAAACGTTACGAAACAGAACCAAGCGTTCCAGCTTTTTAGCAATTGAAGCCAAACGTTTACAAAGGTTATGAAACAAATCCAAGCGGTTCTACCTTTTTAGCAATTTAAGCCAAACGTTTACAAACGTTACGAAACAAATCAAAACGTTACGAAACAAATCCAAACGTTTCACCTTTTTAGCGATTTAAGCCAAACGTTTACAAATGTTATGAAACAAAAACCAAGCGTTTCACCTTTTTAGAAATTTAAGCCGAATGTTTATTAACGTTACGAAATAAATTTAAACGGATCTCCATTTTAGAGATTTAAGCCAAACGTTTACAAACGTTACGAAACAAATTTAAATGTTTCCCCATTTTAGCGATTTAAGCCAAACGTTTACAAACATTACAAAACAAATCCAAACGTTTCTCCTGTTTAGCAATTTAAGCCAAACGTTTACAAAGGTTACCAAATAAATCAATTTTTTCACCTTTTTACCAATTTAAACCAAACGTTTACAAACGTTACGAAACAAATCCAAGCGTTTCCCCTTATTAGAAATTTAAGCCAAACGTTTACAAACGTTACGAAACAAATCCAAACGTTCAACCTTTTTAGAGATTGAAGGGAAACGTTTACAAACGCTACGAAACAAATCCAAACGTTTAACTTTTTTAGCGAATTAAGCCAAACGTTTACAAAAGATACGAAACAAATCCAAACGTTTCCCCTTTTTAGCGATTTAAGCGAAACGTTTACAAGCGTTACAAGATATATCCAAACGCTTACCCTTTTTAGCGATTTAAGCCAAACGTTTACAAACATTACGAATCAAATACAAACGTTTCCCCTTTCCAGCGAGTCAAGCCAAACGTTAACAAACGTTACAAAACAAATCCAAGCCTTTCACCTTTATAGCAATTTAAGCCAAACATTTACAAACGCTACGAAACAAATCCAAACGTTTCACCTTATTAGCAATTTAAGCCAAACGTTTACAAAGGTTACGTATTAAATCCAAAGTTTTCACCTTTTTAGCAATATAAGCTAAACGTTTACTAACGTTATGAAAAAAATCCAAGCATTTCCCCTTATTAGAAATTTAATCCAAACGTTTACAAACGTTACGAAACAAATCCAAACGTGTCACCTTTTTAGAGATTTAAGTTAAACGTTTATAAACGCTACGAAACAAATCAAAACGTTTCACCTTTTTAGCTATTTAAGCCAAAGGCTGATAAAGGTTACGAAGCAAATCCAAATATTTCACCTTTTTAACGATTTAAGCCAAACGTTTACAAACATTACGAATCAAATCCAAACATTTCCCCTTTTTAGCGATTGAAGCAAAACGTTTACAAACGTTACGAAACAAAACCAAATATTTCTAACGTTACAAAACAAATCCAAACAATTCACTTTTTTATCGAGTTTAGCCAAACGTGTATAAAAGTTTCAAAACAAAACCAAGCGTTTCACCTTTTTAGCAATTTAAGCCAAACGTTTACAAACGTTACGAAACAAATCCAAGCGTTTCACCTTTTTAGCAATTTAAGCCAAACATTTACAAACATTACGAATCAAATCCAAGCGTTTCACCTTTTAGCAATTTAAGCCAAACGTTTACAAACGTTACAAAACAAATCCAAACGTTTCAAATTTTTAGCTAAGCCAAACGTTTATAAACTTTACGAAAAAATCCAAATGTTTCACCTTTTTAGCAATTTAAGCCAAACGTTTACAAAGGTTATATGAAACAAATCCAAATGTTTCATCTTTTTAGCTAAGCCAAACGATTACAAATGTTATGAAACAAATCCAAACGTTTCGCCCTTTTAGCGATTTAAGCCAAACGTTTACAAACGTTGCGAAACAAATGCAAACATTTCACCTTTTTAGCGATTTAAGCCAAACCGTTTACAAACGTTACGAAACAAATCCAAACGTTTTACCTTTTTAGCAATTTAAGCCGAACGTTTACAAACGTTACGAAACAAAATCAAACGTTTTACCTTTTTAGCTATTTTAGCCAAACGTTTACAAACGTTACGAAACAAATTCAAACATTTCCCCATTTTAGCGATTTAAGCCAAACGTTTAAAACGTTACAAAACAAAACGTTTCTCCTATTTAGAGATTTAAGCCAAACGTATACAAACGTTACGAAAAAAATCCAAACGTTTCACCTTTTTAGCGATTTAAGCCAACATGTTTACAAACGTTACGAAACAGAACCAAGCGTTCCAGCTTTTTAGCAATTGAAGCCAAACGTTTACAAAGGTTATGAAACAAATCCAAGCGGTTCTACCTTTTTAGCAATTTAAGCCAAACGTTTACAAACGTTACGAAACAAATCAAAACGTTACGAAACAAATCCAAACGTTTCACCTTTTTAGCGATTTAAGCCAAACGTTTACAAATGTTATGAAACAAAAACCAAGCGTTTCACCTTTTTAGAAATTTAAGCCGAATGTTTATTAACGTTACGAAATAAATTTAAACGGATCTCCATTTTAGAGATTTAAGCCAAACGTTTACAAACGTTACGAAACAAATTTAAATGTTTCCCCATTTTAGCGATTTAAGCCAAACGTTTACAAACATTACAAAACAAATCCAAACGTTTCTCCTGTTTAGCAATTTAAGCCAAACGTTTACAAAGGTTACCAAATAAATCAATTTTTTCACCTTTTTACCAATTTAAACCAAACGTTTACAAACGTTACGAAACAAATCCAAGCGTTTCCCCTTATTAGAAATTTAAGCCAAACGTTTACAAACGTTACGAAACAAATCCAAACGTTCAACCTTTTTAGAGATTGAAGGGAAACGTTTACAAACGCTACGAAACAAATCCAAACGTTTAACTTTTTTAGCGAATTAAGCCAAACGTTTACAAAAGATACGAAACAAATCCAAACGTTTCCCCTTTTTAGCGATTTAAGCGAAACGTTTACAAGCGTTACAAGATATATCCAAACGCTTCCCCTTTTTAGCGATTTAAGCCAAACGTTTACAAACATTACGAATCAAATACAAACGTTTCCCCTTTCCAGCGAGTCAAGCCAAACGTTAACAAACGTTACAAAACAAATCCAAGCCTTTCACCTTTATAGCAATTTAAGCCAAACATTTACAAACGCTACGAAACAAATCCAAACGTTTCACCTTATTAGCAATTTAAGCCAAACGTTTACAAAGGTTACGTATTAAATCCAAAGTTTTCACCTTTTTAGCAATATAAGCTAAACGTTTACTAACGTTATGAAAAAAATCCAAGCATTTCCCCTTATTAGAAATTTAATCCAAACGTTTACAAACGTTACGAAACAAATCCAAACGTGTCACCTTTTTAGCGATTTAAATTAAACGTTTATAAACGCTATGAAACAAATACAAAAGTTTAACCCTTTTAGCTATTTAAGCCAAACGCTGATAAAGGTTACGAAACAAATCCAAATATTTCACCTTTTTAACGATTTAAGCCAAACGTTTACAAACATTACGAATCAAATCCAAACATTTCCCCTTTTTAGCGATTGAAGCAAAACGTTTACAAACGTTACGAAACAAAACCAAATATTTCTAACGTTACAAAACAAATCCAAACAATTCACTTTTTTATCGAGTTTAGCCAAACGTGTATAAAAGTTTCAAAACAAAACCAAGCGTTTCACCTTTTTAGCAATTTAAGCCAAACGTTTACAAACGTTACGAAACAAATCCAAGCGTTTCACCTTTTTAGCAATTTAAGCCAAACATTTACAAACATTACGAATCAAATCCAAGCGTTTCACCTTTTAGCAATTTAAGCCAAACGTTTACAAACGTTACAAAACAAATCCAAACGTTTCAAATTTTTAGCTAAGCCAAACGTTTATAAACTTTACGAAAAAATCCAAATGTTTCACCTTTTTAGCAATTTAAGCCAAACGTTTACAAAGGTTATATGAAACAAATCCAAATGTTTCATCTTTTTAGCTAAGCCAAACGATTACAAATGTTATGAAACAAATCCAAACGTTTCGCCCTTTTAGCGATTTAAGCCAAACGTTTACAAACGTTGCGAAACAAATGCAAACATTTCACCTTTTTAGCGATTTAAGCCAAACCGTTTACAAACGTTACGAAACAAATCCAAACCTTTTACCTTTTTAGCAATTTAAGCCGAACGTTTACAAACGTTACGAAACAAAATCAAACGTTTTACCTTTTTAGCTATTTTAGCCAAACGTTTACAAACGTTACGAAACAAATTCAAACATTTCCCCATTTTAGCGATTTAAGCCAAACGTTTAAAACGTTACAAAACAAAACGTTTCTCCTATTTAGAGATTTAAGCCAAACGTATACAAACGTTACGAAAAAAATCCAAACGTTTCACCTTTTTAGCGATTTAAGCCAACATGTTTACAAACGTTACGAAACAGAACCAAGCGTTCCAGCTTTTTAGCAATTGAAGCCAAACGTTTACAAAGGTTATGAAACAAATCCAAGCGGTTCTACCTTTTTAGCAATTTAAGCCAAACGTTTACAAACGTTACGAAACAAATCAAAACGTTACGAAACAAATCCAAACGTTTCACCTTTTTAGCGATTTAAGCCAAACGTTTACAAATGTTATGAAACAAAAACCAAGCGTTTCACCTTTTTAGAAATATAAGCCGGATGTTTATTAACGTTACGAAATAAATTTAAACGGATCTCCATTTTAGAGATTTAAGCCAAACGTTTACAAACGTTACGAAACAAATTTAAATGTTTCCCCATTTTAGCGATTTAAGCCAAACGTTTACAAACATTACAAAACAAATCCAAACGTTTCTCCTGTTTAGCAATTTAAGCCAAACGTTTACAAAGGTTACCAAATAAATCAATTTTTTCACCTTTTTACCAATTTAAACCAAACGTTTACAAATGTTACGAAACAAATCCAAGCGTTTCCCCTTATTAGAAATTTAAGCCAAACGTTTACAAACGTTACGAAACAAATCCAAACGTTCAACCTTTTTAGAGATTGAAGGGAAACGTTTACAAACGCTACGAAACAAATCCAAACGTTTAACTTTTTTAGCGAATTAAGCCAAACGTTTACAAAAGATACGAAACAAATCCAAACGTTTCCCCTTTTTAGCGATTTAAGCGAAACGTTTACAAGCGTTACAAGATATATCCAAACGCTTCCCCTTTTTAGCGATTTAAGCCAAACGTTTACAAACATTACGAATCTAATACAAACGTTTCCCCTTTCCAGCGAGTCAAGCCAAACGTTAACAAACGTTACAAAACAAATCCAAGCCTTTCACCTTTATAGCAATTTAAGCCAAACATTTACAAACGCTACGAAACAAATCCAAACGTTTCACCTTATTAGCAATTTAAACCAAACGTTTACAAAGGTTACGTATTAAATCCAAAGTTTTCACCTTTTTAGCAATATAAGCTAAACGTTTACTAACGTTATGAAAAAAATCCAAGAATTTCCCCTTATTAGAAATTTAATGCAAACGTTTACAAACGTTACGAAACAAATCCAAACGTGTCACCTTTTTAGAGATTTAAGGTAAACGTTTATAAACGCTACGAAACAAATCAAAACGTTTCACCTTTTTAGCGATTTAAGCTAAACGTTTACAAACGTTACGAAACAAATCCAAATATTTTACCTTTTTAACGATTTAAGCCAAACGTTTACAAACATTACGAATCAAATACAAACATTTCCCCTTTTTAGCGATTGAAGCAAAACGTTTACAAACGTTACGAAACAAAACCAAATATTTCTAACGTTACAAAACAAATCCAAACAATTCACTTTTTTATCGAGTTTAGCCAAACGTGTATAAAAGTTTCAAAACAAAACCAAGCGTTTCACCTTTTTAGCAATTTAAGCCAAACGTTTACAAACGTTACGAAACAAATCCAAGCGTTTCACCTTTTTAGCAATTTAAGCCAAACATTTACAAACATTACGAATCAAATCCAAGCGTTTCACCTTTTAGCAATTTAAGCCAAACGTTTACAAACGTTTCAAAACAAATCCAAACGTTTCAAATTTTTAGCTAAGCCAAACGTTTATAAACTTTACGAAAAAATCCAAATGTTTCACCTTTTTAGCAATTTAAGCCAAATGTTTACAAAGGTTATATGAAACAAATCCAAATGTTTCATCTTTTTAGCTAAACCAAACGATTACAAATGTTATGAAACAAATCCAAACGTTTCGCCCTTTTAGCGATTTAAGCCAAACGTTTACAAACGTTGCGAAACAAATGCAAACATTTCACCTTTTTAGCGATTTAAGCCAAACCGTTTACAAACGTTATGAAACAAATCCAAACGTTTTACCTTTTTAGCAATTTAAGCCGAACGTTTACAAACGTTACGAAACAAAATCAAACGTTTCACCTTTTTAACTATTTTAGCCAAACGTTTACAAACGTTACGGAACAAATTCAAACATTTCCCCATTTTAGCGATTTAAGCCAAACGTTTAAAACGTTACAAAACAAAACGTTTCTCCTATTTAGAGATTTAAGCCAAACGTATACAAACGTTACGAAAAAAATCCAAACGTTTCACCTTTTTAGCGATTTAAGCCAACATGTTTACAAACGTTACGAAACAGAACCAAGCGTTCCAGCTTTTTAGCAATTGAAGGCAAACGTTTACAAAGGTTATGAAACAAATCCAAGCGGTTCTACCTTTTTAGCAATTTAAGCAAAACGTTTACAAACGTTACGAAACAAATCAAAATGTTACGAAACAAATCCAAACGTTTCACCTTTTTAGCGATTTAAGCCAAACGTTTACAAATGTTACGAAACAAAAACCAAGCGTTTCACCTTTTTAGAAATTTAAGCCGAATGTTTATTAACGTTACGAAATAAATTTAAACGGATCTCCATTTTAGAGATTTAAGCCAAACGTTTACAAACGTTACGAAACAAATTTAAATGTTTCCCCATTTTAGCGATTTAAGCCAAACGTTTACAAACATTACGAAACAAATCCAAACGTTTCACCTTTTTAGCAATTTAAGCCAAACGTTTACAAAGGTTACCAAATAAATCCAATTTTTCACCTTTTTACCAATTTAAACCAAACGTTTACAAACGTTACGAAACAAATCCAAGCGTTTCCCCTTATTAGAAATTTAAGCCAAACGTTTACAAACGTTACGAAACAAATCCAAACGTTTAACCTTTTTAGAGATTGAAGGGAAACGTTTACAAACGCTACGAAACAAATCCAAACGTTTAACTTTTTTAGCGAATTAAGCCAAACGTTTACAAAAGATACGAAACAAATCCAAACGTTTCCCCTTTTTAGCGATTTAAGCGAAACGTTTACAAGCGTTACAAGATATATCCAAACGCTTCCCCTTTTTAGCGATTTAAGCCAAACGTTTACAAACATTACGAATCAAATACAAACGTTTCCCCTTTCCAGCGAGTCAAGCCAAACGTTAACAAACGTTACAAAACAAATCCAAGCCTTTCACCTTTATAGCAATTTAAGCCAAACATTTACAAACGCTACGAAACAAATCCAAACGTTTCACCTTATTAGCAATTTAAACCAAACGTTTACAAAGGTTACGTATTAAATCCAAAGTTTTTACCTTTTTAGCAATATAAGCTAAACGTTTACTAACGTTATGAAAAAAATCCAAGCATTTCCCCTTATTAGAAATTTAATCCAAACGTTTACAAACGTTACGAAACAAATCCAAACGTGTCACCTTTTTAGAGATTTAAGGCAAACGTTTATAAACGCTACGAAACAAATCAAAACGTTTCACCTTTTTAGAGATTTAAGCTAAACGTTTACAAACGTTACGAAACAAATCCAAATATTTCACCTTTTTAACGATTTAAGCCAAACGTTTACAAACATTACGAATAAAATCCAAACATTTCCCCTTTTTAGGATTGAAGCAAAACGTTTACAAACGTTACGAAACAAAACCAAATATTTCTAACGTTACAAAACAAATCCAAACAATTCACTTTTTTATCGAGTTTAGCCAAACGTGTATAAAAGTTTCAAAACAAAACCAAGCGTTTCACCTTTTTAGCAATTTAAACCAAACGTTTACAAACGTTACGAAACAAATCCAAGCGTTTCACCTTTTTAGCAATTTAAGCCAAACATTTACAAACATTACGAATCAAATCCAAGCGTTTCACCTTTTAACAATTTAAGCCAAACGTTTACAAACGTTACAAAACAAATCCAAACGTTTCAAATTTTTAGCTAAGCCAAACGTTTATAAACTTTACAAAAAAATCCAAATGTTTCACCTTTTTAGCAATTTAAGCCAAACGTTTACAAAGGTTATATGAAACAAATCCAAATGTTTCACCTTTTTAGCTAAGCCAAACGATTACAAATGTAATGAAACAAATCCAAACGTTTCGCCCTTTTAGCGATTTAAGCCAAACGTTTACAAACGTTGCGAAACAAATGCAAACATTTCACCTTTTTAGCGATTTAAGCCAAACCGTTTACAAACGTTACGAAACAAATCCAAACGTTTTACCTTTTTAGCAATTTAAGCCGAACGTTTACAAACGTTACGAAACAAAATCAAACGTTTCGCCTTTTTAACTATTTTAGCCAAACGTTTACAAACGTTACGAAACAAATTCAAACATTTCCCCATTTTAGCGATTTAAGCCAAACGTTTAAAACGTTACAAAACAAAACGTTTCTCCTATTTAGAGATTTAAGCCAAACGTATACAAACGTTACGAAAAAAATCCAAACGTTTCACCTTTTTAGCGATTTAAGCCAACATGTTTACAAACGTTACGAAACAGAACCAAGCGTTCCAGCTTTTTAGCAATTGAAGCCAAACGTTTACAAAGGTTATGAAACAAATCCAAGCGGTTCTACCTTTTTAGCAATTTAAGCCAAACGTTTACAAACGTTACGAAACAAATCAAAACGTTACGAAACAAATCCAAACGTTTCACCTTTTTAGCGATTTAAGCCAAACGTTTACAAATGTTACGAAACAAAAACCAAGCGTTTCACCTTTTTATAAATTTAAGCCGAATGCTTATTAACGTTACGAAATAAATTTAAACAGATCTCCATTTTAGAGATTTAAGCCAAACGTTTACAAACGTTACGAAACAAATTTAAATGTTTCCCCATTTTAGCGATTTAAGCCAAACGTTTACAAACATTACGAAACAAATCCAAACGTTTCACCTGTTTAGTAATTTAAGCCAAACGTTTACAAAGGTTACCAAATAAATCCAATTTTTCACCTTTTTACCAATTTAAACCAAACGTTTACAAACGTTACGAAACAAATCCAAGCGTTTCCCCTTATTAGAAATTTAAGCCAAACGTTTACAAACATTACGAAACAAATCCAAACGTTTAACCTTTTTAGAGATTGAAGGGAAACGTTTACAAACGCTACGAAACAAATCCAAACGTTTAACTTTTTTAGCGAATTAAGCCAAACGTTTACAAAAGATACGAAACAAATCCAAACGTTTCCCCTTTTTAGCGATTTAAGCGAAACGTTTACAAGCGTTACAAGATATATCCAAACGCTTCCCATTTTTAGCGATTTAAGCCAAACGTTTACAAACATTACGAATCAAATACAAACGTTTCCCCTTTCCAGCGAGTCAAGCCAAACGTTTACAAACGTTACGAAACAAAATCAAATGTTTCTAACATTACGAAACATATCCACACGTTTCGCATTTTTAGCGATTTTAGCCAAACGTTTACAAATATTTCGAAATAAAACCAAGCGTTTGACTTTTTTAGCAATTTAAGCCGAACGTTTACAAACGTTACGAAACAAATCCAAGCGTTTCACCTTTTTCAATTTAAGCCAAACGTTTACAAACAATACGAAACAATTTAAGCGTTTCACGTTTTTAGCAATTTAAGCTAAACGTTTACAAACATTACGAAACAATCCAAACGTTTCCCCTTTTTAGCTAAGCCAAACGTTTACAAACGTTACGAAAAAATCGAAATGTTTCATCTTTTTAGCGATTTAAGCCAAACGTTTACAAAGGTTATAAAAAAAATCCAAATGTTTCGCCTTTTTAGCTAGGCCAAACAATTACAAACGTTACGAAAAAAATCCAAGTGTTTCAATTTCTTAGCAATTTAAGCCAAACGTTTACAAACGATACAAAACAAATCCAAACGTTTCACCTTTTTAGTGATTGAAGCCAAACGTTTACAAATATTACGAAACAAATCCAAACGTTTCGAAACAAATCCAAACGTTTCGAAACATTACGAAACAAAGCCAAACGTTTACAAACGTTACAAAACAAATCCAAGAGTTTCACCTTTATAGCTATTTATGCCAAACGATTACAAACGTTACGAAACAAAACCAAATTTTTCACCTTTTTAGCGATTTAGGCCAAATGTTTACAAATGTTACGAAACAAATCCAAGCGTTTCACCTTTTTAGCAATTTAAGTCAAACGTTTACGAACGTTACGGAACAAAACCAAACATTTCACATTTTTAGCGATATAGGCCAAACGTTTACGAAAATTACGAAACAAAATTCAAACAATTCATCTTTTTAGCGATTGAACCCAAACGTTTACAAACGTTACGAAACAAACCCAAACGTTTACAATAATTACGAAACAAAACAAAACGTTTCCCCTTTTTAGCGATTTATGCCTAGCGTTTACAAATGTTACGAAACAAAACAAAATGTTTAAAACATTACGAAACAAACGTTACGAAACAAATCAAAACGTTTACAAATGTGACGAAGCAAAACCAAACGTTTCACCTTTTTAGCGATTTAAGCCAAACAATTACAAACGTTATGAAACAAAAACAAACGTTTCACTTTTTTTGCGATTTAAGCCAAATGTTTACAAAAGTTATGAAACAAAACCAAATATTTAAAACATTACGAAACAAATTTTACGAAACAAATTGAAACGTTACGAAAAATAACCAAACGTCTCATCTTTTTAGCGATTTAAGCCAAACATTTACAAACGTTACGAGACAAAACCAAATGTTTCACGTTTTTAGCGATTTAAGCTATACATTTACAAACGTTACAAAATAAATCCAAACGTTTCACCTTTTTAGCGATTTAAGCCAAACGTTTACAAATGTTTCGAAACAAATCCAAACGTTTTCCCTTTTTAGAAATTTAAGCCAAACGTTTACAAACGTTACGAAACAAATCCAGACGTTTCACCGTTTTAGCGATTTAAACGAAACGTTTACAAATGCTATGAAACAAATCCATACGTTTCACCTTTTTAGCAAATTAAGCCAAACGTTTAGAAACGTTACCAAACAAATCCAAGCGTTTCACCTTTTTAGAAATTAAGCCAAACGTTTACAAATGTTACCAAACAAATCCAAATGTTTCCCCTTTTTAGCGATTAAAGCCAAACGTTTACAAACGTTACGAAAAAATCCAAATGTTTCACCTATTTAGCAATTTAAGCCAAACGTTTTCAAACGTTACGAAACAAATATAAACGTTTCACCTTTTTAGCGATTAAAGCCAAACGTTTACAAACAGTACAAAACAAATCCAAACATTTTGCCTTTTTAGAAATTTTAGCCAAACGTTTACAAACGTTACGAAACAAATCCAAACGTTTCACCTTTTTAGCGAATTAAGCCAATGTTTACAAATGTTACGAAACAAAACCAAACGTTTAAAACGTTACGAGACAAATCCTAACGTTTCAAATTTTTATCAATTTAAGCCAAACCGTTACAAACGTTATGAAACAAAACCAAGGGTTTCACCTTTTAAGCAATTTAAGCCAAACATTTACAAACATTACAAAAGAAATCCAAGCGTTTCACCTTTCAAGCTATTTAAGCCAATCCACAAACGTTCCAAAACAAATCCAAGCGTTTCACATTTTTAGGAATTTAAGCCAAACGTTTAGAAACGTTACAAAACAAATCCAAGCCTTTCACCTTTATAGCAATTTAAGCCAAACATTTACAAACGCTACGAAACAAATCCAAACGTTTCCCCTTATTAGAAATTTAAGCCAAACGTTTACAAAGGTTACGTATTAAATCCAAAGTTTTCACCTTTTTAGCAATATAAGCTAAACGTTTACTAACGTTATGAAAAAAATCCAAGCATTTCCCCTTATTAGAAATTTAATCCAAACGTTTATAAACGTTACGAAACAAATCAAAACGTGTCACCTTTTTAGAGATTTAAGGCAAACGTTTACAAACGCTACGAAACAAATCAAAACGTTTCACCTTTTTAGGGATTTAAGCTAAACGTTTACAAACGTTACGAAACAAATCCAAATGTTTCACCTTTTTAACGATTTAAGCCAAACGTTTACAAACATTACGAATCAAATCCAAACATTTCCCCTTTTTCGCGATTGAAGCAAGACGTTTACAAACGTTACGAAACAAAACCAAATATTTCTAACGTTACAAAACAAATCCAAACGATTCACTTTTTTATCGAGTTTAGCCAAACGTGTACAAAAGTTTCAAAACAAAACCAAGCGTTTCACCTTTTTAGCAATTTAAGCCAAACCGTTTACAAACGTTACGAAACAAATCCAAACGTTTTACCTTTTTAGCAATTTAAGCCGAACGTTTACAAACGTTACGAAACAAAATCAAACGTTTCACCTTTTTAGCTATTTTAGCCAAACGTTTACAAACGTTACGAAACAAATTCAAACATTTCCCCATTTTAGCGATTTAAGCCAAACGTTTAAAACGTTACAAAACAAAACGTTTCTCCTATTTAGAGATTTAAGCCAAACGTATACAAACGTTACGAAAAAAATCCAAACGTTTCACCTTTTTAGCGATTTAAGCCAACATGTTTACAAACGTTACGAAACAGAACCAAGCGTTCCAGCTTTTTAGCAATTGAAGCCAAACGTTTACAAAGGTTATGAAACAAATCCAAGCGGTTCTACCTTTTTAGCAATTTAAGCCAAACGTTTACAAACGTTACGAAACAAATCAAAACGTTACGAAACAAATCCAAACGTTTCACCTTTTTAGCGATTTAAGCCAAACGTTTACAAATGTTACGAAACAAAAACCAAGCGTTTCCCCTTTTTAGAAATTTAAGCCGAATGTTTATTAACGTTACGAAACAAATTTAAACGGATCTCCATTTTAGAGATTTAAGCCAAACGTTTACAAACGTTACGAAACAAATTTAAATGTTTCCCCATTTTAGCGATTTAAGCCAAACGTTTACAAACATTACGAAACAAATCCAAACGTTTCACCTGTTTAGCAATTTAAGCCAAACGTTTACAAAGGTTACCAAATAAATCCAATTTTTCACCTTTTTACCAATTTAAGCCAAACGTTTACAAACGTTACGAAACAAATCCAAGCGTTTCCCCTTATTAGAAATTTAAGCCAAACGTTTACAAATTTTACGAAACAAATCCAAACGTTTAACCTTTTTAGAGATTGAAGGGAAACGTTTACAAACGCTACGAAACAAATCCAAACGTTTAACTTTTTTAGCGAATTAAGCCAAACGTTTACAAAAGATACGAAACAAATCCAAACGTTTCCACAGAGTATCGAAGTATAAAACACTCATACATAACTGAAATGGATCCATAAAACATGAAAATTGTTCCGAAATAGAGGGGCTGGTTCTAATTAACGTAAGAGCCCCAAAAGAAAAGAACAAAAGAAGTGATGTCCCACGAGGCAACACAAAAAGTATTCGAAAGCTAGCTAAAAACAACATTTTCCTTTGGTAGGGTCGCTCCCTCCTCTGGACCATCAGTATTCTACTCACGAAGTTCTTCCTTTCTCGAAGGATCGTCAAATTTTCCCTTAGACTCTTCACCTTGGCAGAAGACTGAGCAAACATAAATGCTTGAAGAATTCTTGTTTGAAAGGAAGGAAGTAATGATGGATATGGTTCAACCATACCAGAAATATCTAAGACTGAACAGAGTCCTACACAAACAGGGATAGACGTAATGTACCAGACTCAGTGTATTGTATCAGACTCAGTGTATTGTATCAGACTCAGTATGGTGTACAGGACTCAGTGTACTGTATCAGACTCAGTGTAGTGTACCAGACCCAGTGTACTGTATGGCGAGTGCAGATCTCCATGTAGGATAATGTGGATTGTAAAACATCCACAGAACATTCACCACAAGAAATTTTGAAATACAAAACAAATGATTGTCCCAAGGGACAAGAACAAAACAAACACGAAGTAAAAAGGCTACGAGCCTAGACGATGTTCTCCTCTGGAAAGGTCGCTCACTCCTTTGGACTTACAACATCAAACGCATTGAGTTCCTCTTCATCAGGAGAATCTTGAAAGTTCGTCATTTTTCGGTTCGATGCCTCTAGTAGAAACTAGTCGCAGACCTATGACACAGACGCATGACATAGTCAACAGTACGATTCTTTACAGATAAAGAAATAGCAACACACATTTATAAAAAGCAAGCAATTGTTCCCTGAAAGGGGGAGTCTACCACAAAGACCCCCTAAAGAAAAGTACAAACAAAAGAAGTACTACCTCACAAGGTAGCACCAAAACAAAGTAAAAGAAAGCTAGCTACAGGTCCAACATACGGCCTACATCTTTTCCTCTAGAAGGGTCACTCCCTTCCTTTGGACCACCTGAATCTTTCTCTTTAGAAAGTTCCTCGATTGAGTCAGGGACAAGAGAATCATGCTTAAGGACCTCTGAAGTTTCAACCTCCAAATAATGGTTGAAATTGTCTTGGACGCAGTTAATAGTCCCGAAAGAGGCAAAAGCTCCTTGCCATCTATGACAGTAGTATCAGCAAGCTCTTTTTCTCCTCTGATTCCATGGCGTCCTTCATGCCATCTCTAGAAGCGTACGAAGGGAGAACTGGAGAAACATGCAACCCATCTTTCTTAAGCTGCAACCTTTGCCGCAACTCACTGACCCAGAGCTCGAAAATCAATCGACATAAACTTGTTGATATCATAATCGGGGTAGTCCTCACGAATGATCTTTATCGCAGTGGAACAGAAGTCAGTCAAACAGCTGCTCACATACACATTGGGTAACACAGGTTTAAACCCGACAATCACAAAATCATCATTATTATCAAAAGAGAGAGAGAGAGAGTCAAGTCATCAAGAAAATTATCACCCATCTTTACAATAAAGGAGAAACCAAGTATGTAACATGTAGAACAAAACAAAGAAATGAAGTGGGCCGAGGAAAGCTCGATAAGAAGACACAGCACGAAGAAAGCAACGTTTCAAAATACAAGACAAAAGGTCACAGACACACTCCACAGAAATAATGAAACAAACATAAATGCTTGATATAAATATTCTAGTTAGGAGGGACTAATGATGGATACACTACCAGAATTGTACACAAGACCCACACAGGTGGCGTTGGTCACTGACTCAGAGACAAGCCCGAAGTCACTGACTCAGAGACAAGTCCGAAGTCACTGACTCAGCTCGCAGTGTTACCAGAAGACCAGATAACGCCCTTATCCCGTGAAATCAGGGATAAGGACGGATTTTACCTTATCTTAACAAGAAGATGAACTCAAATCAGTAACAAGACTCATACTATAATGCAATGACTATCTATTATATATTAATGGACCTAGGTCAGGTAAAGGGGACCCTTTATGACTCATATTCACTCTAAACTCTTATGAATTCAGTCTATCTGACTTAGGCATCGGAGGGTGTTCGAGCCAACACCGGCTCGAATCCTTCTAACATATCTTTTCTGTGTAGATTGAAGATCAAACTCAGACCGGCCACATCAAGACCGGATCCAGCATCACCGGAACCATCAAACGGTTTTAAAGGTTTTCCACTTAATAAATGTAGATAGTGGTATTAACTCATCTCAGTATATCTGACCCTGTTGTTTTCCCAATTTTTCCCAGGGTTATGATCTGAGAGAGTCTGGTGATCTCCGCATTTACTTTTCTTCGGAGGTTTCATTTATTTTTGATAAACTGTAAAACTGTTTTATTATTAGACCGCAGTAGTAACCAGACATCTTTATTATTATTATATACTTTGTCGGCTTGGTTCGACTGGTTATATTTCTTTGGCATGTTATATTATTTACATTGGTTTATGATAAATCTATTTTAGACTCGGAATTGGATAAGTATGTTATATTAACTGTTGAATATTATAACTGCTAGATTTAGGCTGAAGTCTCGGTTGCTCCTGAGCATTGGTTTTCTGCAGGTTTATGTGTTTATATGATAAATGAAAGGCTAGCTACGGGTTTTGGTACTACATTACACATACCCTAGAGCCGATTGCGATTCATGAAAATGGGTCATGACACAAACGTCTCACCTTTTTAGCGATTTAAGCCAAACGTTTACAAACGTTACGAAACAAAACCAATCGTTTCAACTTTTTAGCGATTTAAGCCATACGTTTACAAATGTTACGAAACAAATCCAAACGTTTCCCCTTTTTAGCAATTTTAGCCAAACGTTTACAAACGTTTCGAAACAAATCCAAACGTTTCATCTTTTTAGCGATTTAATCAAAACGTTACGAAACAAAACCAATAATTTCACCTTTTTAGCGATTTAAGCTAAACGTTTACAAATGATACGAAATAAAATTAAAAGTCTAAAACTTTACAAAACAAATCCAAACTTTTATAAACGTTACAAAATAACACCAAACGTTTCCCCATTTTAGCGATTGAAGTCAAACGTTTATAAACATTACGAAACAAAACCAAACATTTATAAACGTTACGAAATAAATCCAAACGTTTTACATTTTTAGTGATTTAAGCCAAACGTTTACAAACGTTACGAAACAAATCCAAACGTTTCTCCTTTTTAGTGATTGAAGCCAAACGTTTACAAACGTTACAAAACAAATCCGAACGTTTCGAAACAAACCCAAACATTTAAAATGTTACGAAACAAATCCAACCGTTTCACCTTTTTACCGATTTAAGCCGAATGTTTACAAAGGTTACGAAAAAAAACCAAACGTTTCACCTTTTTTGCGATTTAATCCAAACGTTTCGAAACAAATCCAAACGTTTTACCTTCAGCGATTTAAGACAAACGTTTAAAACGTTACAGAACAAATCAAAACGATTCACCTTTTTAGCAATTTTAGCCAAACGTTTACAAAAGTTTTGAAACAAATACAAACGTTTCACCTTTTTAGCGATTTAATCCAAACGTTACGAAACAAAACCAAACATTTCACCTTTTTAGCGATTTAAGCTAAACGTTTACAAATGTTACAAAATAAAATTAAACTTTTAAAACTTTACAAAACAAATCCAAACGTTTACAAACGTTACAAAACAACAGCAAACGTTTCAACATTTTAGCGATTGAAGCCAAACGTTAATAAACATTACGAAACAAAACCAAACGTTTATAAACGTTACGAAACAAATCCAAACGTTTCACATTTTTAGTGATTTAAGCCAAACGTTTACAAACGTTACGAAACAAATCCAAACGTTTCCCCTTTTTAGTGATTAAAGCCAAACGTTTACAAACGATACAAAACAAATCCAAACGTTTCGCAACAAATCCAAACATTTCAAATATTACGAAACAAATCCAATCGTTTCACCTTTTTAGAGATTTAAGCCGAACGTTTACAAAGTATACGAAACAAAACCAAACGTTTCACATTTTTTGCGATTCGAAACATCCAAACGTTTCACCTTTAGCGATTTAAGCCAAACGTTTAAAACGTTACAGAACAAAGCTAAACGTTTCACCTTTTTAGCGATTTTTGCCAAACGTTTACAAACGTTACGAAACAAATCCAAACGTTTCACCTTTAGCAATTTAAGGCAAACGTTTACAAACGTTGCGAAACAAAAACCAAGCGTTTGACCTTTTTAGCAATTTAAGCCAAACGTTTACAAATGTAACGAAACAAATCCAAGCATTTCTCCTTTTTAGCAATTTAAGCCAAACGTTTATAAACGTTACGAAACAAATCCAAGCGTTTCACCTTTTTAGCAATTTAAGCAAAACGATTAGAAACGTTACGAAACAAATCCACGCATTTTACCTATTTAGCAATTTAAGCCAAACGTTTACAAACGGTACAAAAACAATCCAAATGTTTCACCTTTTTGGCGATTTAAGCCAAATATTTACAAACTCAACAAAACCAATTCAAACGTTTCACCTTTTTAGCAAAGTAAGCCAAACGTTTACAAACGTTACGAAACAAATCAATGAATTTCACCTATTTAGCAATTTAAGCCAAATGTTTAAAAACGTTACCAAACAAATCCAAGTGTTTCACCTTTTTAGCAATTTAAGCCAAACGTTTACAAATGCTACGAAAACAAATCCAAACGTTTTACCTTTTTAACGATTTAAGCCAAACTTTTATAAAGATTTTGAAACAAATCCAAATGTTTCAACTTTTTAGCAATTTAAGCCAAACGTTTACAAACGTTACAAATCAAATCCAAGCATTTCACCTTTTTAGTAATTTAAGCCAATCGTTTAAAAAACATTACAAAACAAATCCAAGCGTTTAACCTTTCTAGCAAATTAAGCCAGACGTTTACAAACGTTACGAAACAAATCAAAACGTTTCACCTTTTTAGCGATTTAAGCCGAACGTTTACAAACATTACAAAACCAAACCAAATGTTTCACCTTTTTAGTGATTTAAGCCAAACGTTTACAAACGTTACGAAACAAAACCAAGTGTTTCACCTTTTTCGCAATTTAAGCCAAACGTTTACAAAAATCTGAAACAAATCCAAGCGGTTCCACCTTTTTAATTTAAGCCAAAAGTTTACAAACGTTACGAAAAAAATCCAAATGTTTCATCTTTTTAGCGATTTAAGCCAAACGTTGACAAACGGTACGAAAAAAATCCAAATGTTTCCCCTTTTTAGTGATTTAAGACAGACGTTTATAAACTCTATGAAACAAATCCAAACTTTTCACCTTTTTAGCAATTTAAGCAAAACATTTATAAAGGTTACGAAACAAATCCAAACGTGTCACTTTTTAGCTATTCAAGCAAAACGTTTACAAACGATGCGAAACAAATCCAAATGATTCACCTTTTTAGCGATTTAAGCCAAACATTTACAAACATTACGAAACAAATCTAAATGTTTCACCTTTTTGGCAATTTAAGCCAAACGTTTACAAACGTTAGGTAACAAATCCAAACGTTTCATCTTTTTAGCGATTTAAGCCAAACGTTTACAAATGTTACGAAACAAATCCAAATGTTTTGCCTTTTTAGCGATTTAAGCCAAACATTTACAAACGTTACTAAACAAAACAAAACATTAAAAACTTTACGAAATAAATCCAAACGTTTCACATTTTTAGATATTTAAGCCAAATGTTTACAAACATTACAAAACAAAACCAACCGTTTCACCTTTTTAGAAATTTAAGCTAAACATTTACAAAGGTTATGAAACAAATACATGCGTTTTACCTTTTTAGCAATTTATGACAAACGCTTATAAACATTACAAAACAAATCCAAGCGTCACACCTTTTTAGCAATTTAGGCCAAACGTTTACAAACGTTAACAAATCCAAACTTTTCACATTTTTAGCAATTTAAGCCAAACGTTTACAAACGTATGAAACAAATCCAAACGTTTCACCATTTTAGCGATTTAAGCCAAACGTTTACAAAGGTTACGAAACAAATCCAAATTTTTCACCTATTTAGCAATTTAAGCCAAACGTTTACAAACATTACGAAACAAATCCAAGCGTTTCATTTTATTAGAAATTTAAGCAAACGCTTACAAACATTACAAAACAAATCCAAGCGTTTCACCTTTTTAGCAATTTAAGTCAAACGTTTACAAACGTTATGAAACAAATCCACACATTTCACCTTTTTAGAGATTAAAGCCAAACGTTTACAAACGTTACGAAACAAATGCAAATGTTTCACCTTTTTAGCGATTTAAGCCAAAAGTTTACAAACATTGCGAAACAAATGCAAACGTTTCCCCTTTTTAGCGATATAAGCCAAACGTTTACAAACGTTAGAAGACAAATGCAAACGTTTCATCTTTTTAGCGATTTAAGCCAAACGTTTATAAACATTACGAATCAAATCCAAACTTTTCCCCTTTTTAGCGATTTAAGCCAAATGTTTACAAACGTTACGAAATAAAACCAAACGTTTCTAACGTTACGAAACAAATCAAAACGTTTAACATTTTTAGTGATTTTAGCCAAACGTTAACAAACGTTTCGAAACAAAACTAAGAGTTTCACCTTTTTAGCAATTTAAGCCAAACGTTTACAAACGTTACGAAACAAATCCAAGCGTTTCACCTTTTTAGCAATTTAATCTAAACGTTTACAAACGTTATGAAACAAATCCAAATGTTTCACCTTTTTAGCTAAGCCAAATGTTTACAAACGTTACGAAAAAATCCAAATGTTTCACCTTTTTAGCGATTCAAGCCAAATGTTTACAACGGTTATGAAATAAATCCAAATGTTTCAAATTATTAGATATGCCAGACGAGTACAAACGTTACGAAACAAATCCAAACATTTCACTTTTTTAATGATTGAAGCCAAGCGTTTACAAATGTTACGAAAAAAATCCAAACATTTCGAACCAAATCCAAATATTTAAAACGTTACGAAACAAAGCCAAACGTTTACAAACGTTACGAAACAAATCCAAGCGTTTCACCTTTATAGCAATTTAAACCAAACGTTTAAAACCCTTACGAAACAAAACCAAATGTTTCACCTTTTTAGCGATTTAAGCCAAACGTTTACAAATGTTACGAAATAAATCCAAGCGTTTTACCTTCTTAGCAATTTAAGCCAAACGTTTACTAACGGTACGGAACAAAACCAAACGTTTCCCATTTTTAGCGATTTAAGCCAAACGTTAACAAACGCTACGAAACAAATCTTAACATTTCACATTTTTATCGATTGAACCCTAACGTTTACAAACGTTACGAAACAAATCCAAATGTTTCCCCTTTTCAGCCACTTATGCCAAACGTTTACAAAAATTACGAAACAAAACAAAACGTTTCACCTTTTTAGCGATTTAAGCCGAACGTTTACAAATGTTACGATACAAAACCAAACGTTTAAAACATTACGAAACAAACATTACGAAACAAATCGAAATGTTTACAAATGTTACGAAACAAAACTAAACGTTTCACCTTTTTAGTGATTTAAGCCAAACGTTTACAAACGTTATGAAACAAAACCAAACGTTTCACCTTTTTAGCGATTTAAGCCAAACGTAACGAAACAAAACCAAATGTTTAAGACGTTACGAATCAAACTTTACGAAACAAATCAAAACATTACAAAACAAAACCAAACGTCTCATCTTTTTAGCGATTTAAGCCAAACGTTTACAAACGTTATGAAACAAAACCAAACGTTTCACCTTTTTAGCGATTTAAGCAATACATTTACAAACATTACAAAACAAATCCAAATGTTTCACCTTTTTAGAAATTTTAGCCAAACGTTTACAAACGTTTCGAAACAAATCCAAACATTTCACCTTTTTAGCGATTTAATCCAAACGTTACGAAACAAAACCAAATATTTCACCTTTTTAGCGATTTAAGCTAAACGTTTACAAATGTTTCGGAACAAAATCAAACGTTTAAAACTTTACAAAATAAATCCAAACGTTTACAAACATTACCAAAACAACACCAAACGTTTCTCCATTTTAGCGATTGAAACCAAACGCTTATAAACATTACGAAACAAAACAAAACGTTTGTAAACGTTACTAAACAAATCCAAACGTTTCACATTTTTAGTGATTTAAGCCAAACGTTTACAAATGTTATGAAACAAATCCAAATGTTTCCCCTTTTTAGTGTTTGAAGCCAAACGTTTACAAACGATACAAAACAAATCCAAACGTTTCGCAACAAATCCAAACATTTAAAATGTTACGAAACAAATCCAACTGTTTCACCTTTTTAGAGATTTAAGCCGAACGTTTGCAAAGGTTACGAAACAAAACCAAACGTTTCTCCTTTTTTGCGATTTAAGTCAAACGTTTACAAAACGTTTCTAAGAAAATCCAAACGTTTCACCTTTAGTGATTTAAGCCAAACGTTTAAAACGTTATAGAACAAATCCAAACGTTTCACCTTTTTAGAGATTTATGCCAAACGTTTACAAACGTTGTGAAACAAATCCAAACGTTTTGCCTTTTTGGCGATTGAAGCCAAACGTTACGAAACAATCCAAACGTATCACATTTTTAGCAATTTAAGGCAAACGTTACGAAACAAAAACCAAGAGTTTCACCTTTTTAGCAATTTAAGCCAAACGTTTACAAACATAACGAAACAAATCCAAGCATTACACCTTTTTAGCAATTTAAGCCAAACCTTTGCAAACGTTACGAAACAAATCCAAGCGTTTCACATCTTTAGCAATTTAAGTAAAACGTTTACAAACGTTACGAAACAAATCCAAGCATTTTACCTATGTAGCAATTTAAGCCAAACGTTTACAAACGGTACAAAACAAATCCAAACGTTTCCCCTTTTTGGCGATTTAAGCCAAATATTTACAAACGCTACAAAACAAATTCAAATGTTTCACCTTTTTAGCAATGTAAGCCAAACATTTACAAATGTTACGAAACAAATCAAAGAATTTCACTTATTTAGCAATTTAAGTCAAATGTTTACAAACGTTACCAAACAAATCCAAGCGTTTCACCTTTTTAGCAATTTACGCCAAACGTTTACAAACACTACGAAAACAAATACAAATGTTTCCCCTTTTTAGCGATTTAAGCCAAACTTTTGAAAACGTTTTGAAACAAATCCAAATGTTTCAACTTTCTAGCAATTTAAGCCAAACGTTTACAAACGTTACAAATCGAATCCAAGCATTTCACCTTTTTAGCAATTCAAGCCAAACGTTTGAAAAACATTACAAAATAAATCCAAGTGTTTCACCTTTCTAGCTAATTAAGCCAGACGTTTACAAACGTTACGAAACAAATCCAAACGTTTCACCTTTTTAGCGATTTCAGCCGAACGTTTATAAAAGCTACAAAACAAATCCAAACGTTTCCCCTTTTTAGCAATTTAAGCCACACGTTTACAAACGTTACAAAACAAATTCAAACGTTTCCCCTTTTTAGTGATTTAAGCCAAACTTTTACAAAGGTTTTGAAACAAATCCAAATGTTTCAACTTTCTAGCAATTTAAGTCAAACGTTTACAAAAGTTACAAATCAAATCCAAGCTTTTAACCTTTTTAGCAATTTAAGCCAAACGTTTGAAAAACATTACAAAACAAATTCAAGCGTTTCACCTTTCTAGCAAATTAAGCCAGACGTTTTCAAACGTTACGAAACAAATCCAAACGTTTCACCTTTTAAGCGATTTAAGCCGAACGTTTACAAACATTGCGAAACAAAACCAAATGTTTAATCTTTTTTAGCGATTTAAGCAAAACGTTTACAAACGTTACAAAACAAATCCAAGCGTTTCTCCTTTTTAGCAATTTAAGCCAAACGTATACAAACATTACGAAACAATTTAAAGCGTTTCACCTTTTTAACAATTTAAGCCAAAAGTTTAAAAAGGTTAGGAAACAAATCCAAACGTTTAACCTTTTTAGCGATTTAAGCCAAACGTTTACAAACGATACGAAAGAAATCTAAACGTTTCTCCTTTTTAGCGACTTAAGCCAAATGTTTACAAACGTTACGAAACAAATTAGAATGTTCACCTTTTTAGCAATTTAAGCCAAATGTTTACAAACGTTGCGAAACAAAACCCAATGTTTCACCTTTTCAGCGATTTAAGCCAACCGTTTACAAACGTTACGAACCAAATCCAAACGTTTCACATTTTTAGCGATTTAAGCCAAACGTTTACAAACGTTACGAAACAAAACCAAACGTTTAAAACTTTACGAAACTAATCCAAACGCTTCACATTTTTAGCGATTTAAGCCAAACGTTTACAAACATTACGAAACAAAACCAAGCGTTTCACCTTCTTAGCAATTTAAGCCAAACGTTTACAAACGTTTTGAAATAAATACAAGCATTTCACCTTTTTAGCAATTTAAGCCAAGCGTTTATAAATGTTACGAAACAAATCTGAGAGTTTCACCTTTTTTGAAATTTAAGGCAAACGTTTACAAACGTTACGAAACAAAAACCAAGCGTTTCACCTTTTTAGCAATTTAAGCCAAACGTTTACAAACATAACGAAACAATTCCAAGCATTTCACCTTTTTAGCAATTTAAGCCAAACGTTTGCAAACGTTACGAAACAAATCCAAGCGTTTCACCTTTTTAGCAATTTAAGCCAAACGTTTAAAACGTTACGAGACAAATCCTAGTGTTTCACCTTTTTAGCGATTTAAGCCAAACGTTAAAAGATTAAGAAATAAATCCTAAATTTTTTTAGCGATTTATGCCAAACGTTTAAAACGTTACAGAACAAATCTAAACGTTTCACCTTTTTAGCGATTTATGCCAAACGTTTACAAACAAATCCTAGTGTTTCACCTTTTTAGCGATTTAAGCCAAACGTTAAAACGTTACGAAATAAATCCTAATTTTTTTAGCGATTTAAGCCAAACATTTAAAACGTTACAAAACAAATCTAAACGTTTCACCTTTTTAGCGATTTATGCCAAACGTTTACAAACGTTATGAAACAAATCCAAACGTTTACAAACGTTACGAAACAAATCCAAACGTATCATAGTTTTAGCAATTTAAGGCAAACGTTTACAAACGTTACGAAACAAAAACCAAGTGTTTCACCTTTTTAGCAATTTAAGCCAAACGTTTACAAATGTACCGAAACAAATCCAAGCATTTCACCTTTTTAGCAATTTAAGCACAACGTTTACAAACGTTACAAAACAAATCCAAGCGTTTCACCTTTTTAGCAATTTAAGCAAAACAATTAGAAAAGTTACGAAATAAATCCAAGCATTTTACCTATTTAGCAATATAAGCCAAACGTTTACAAACGGTACAAAAAAATCCAAATGTTTCACCTTTTTGGCGATTTAAGCCAAATATTTACAAACGCTACAAAACCAATTCAAACGTTTCACCTTTTTAGCAAAGTAAGCCAAACGTTTACAAACGTTTCAAAACAAATCAAAGAATTTCACCTATTTAGCAATTTAAGCCAAATGTTTAAAAACGTTACCAAACAAATCAAAGAGTTTCACCTTTTTAGCAATTTAAGCCAAACGTTTACAAATGCTACGAAAACAAATCCAAACGTTTTACATTTTTTAACGATTTAAGCCAAACTTTTACAAAGGTTTTGAAAGAAATCCAAATGTTTCAACTTTTTAGCAATTTTAGCCAAACGTTTACAAACGGTACAAATCAAATCCAAGCATTTCACCTTTTTAGCAATTTAAGCCAAACGTTTAAAAAACATTACAAAACATGTCACGACCCAAATTTATGAGCCGCGACCGGCGCTAGGGAATGGGAGTGGTAGCTCCAAATCCCGTAGCAAGCCTAAAAACCTGTGTAAATTTTTTTCGCAAATCAAAACATATTTCATATATTAAAATACATGTGACCCCATTTACAAATAATATCAGAGTTAAAAACGCGTTATACAAAATTCTAGTTAAAATATCTAGACTACTGCGGACTGCTAGAATGAAAACCTTCTTTTTCTTCTTATACAAATGACTTCCGAGAATTAAAACTTCGGAAGCTTAACTCTTCAAATCATATCATACCATCCCTGAAAAATGGGAGGAGCAACGGGGTCAGTATAAAACTGAGTGAGTTCACCAAATTACACGCAATATCACATAAAGGGTTAAAACATTTGAAAACCCATTTTATATATAGAAAATACTCTTTTGAAATCATATTGCATACTTTATCTACTTTCCTTCATAACTCTTTGTTTATTTCATAAACTTATAGTTTATACGTATTTGGCATCTTCGATTTCTTATTATGGTGTTGATATTTTTCTTTCTCGTTTTGTTGCATTAGTTTTCAACAGAATCTTAAATCTTAGTTTATATCATCATGATTCTAAGTCGAATTAAATCATTGGCAAGTCTCTTGTGACTTGATCCTTATGGTTGGGTCCCGAGATAGTTCAACCGAGTTACCTTCAACCATATGGTACAGTCCCGAGATAATTCAACCGAGTTACTTGTACCATTTCTCAATCCCAAACGATCGATAGGAGTCCCGAGATAATTCAACCGAGTTACTCCTTAGACACGGATCCCGAGATAGTTCAACCGAGTTACCTTCGTGTCTACATTCGGACTCTGCACCCTGCAGGTCTTTTGAACTTAATTGTCGATTCATATGATTCCTATTGACATTTAGTAGGAAAGTTTATTCCATATTGCTTCACGATCTTGTCTCGTACAATTTCTCGATGTATACTTACTTTTTATTTCGTATGAGTCCCAAGGACTATTATCGAGAATGGATGAGATCAGGTCCCGGGATAATTCTACCGAGTTTAACCTTGTATCTCAGTTCTTATTATTGGGTGTACCATAGTACAATTCTCGTTTTATGTTTACTAATTGATTTTGTATTTTTCGTTCTGTTATATTGATCCTTTATGGACCATGGCATGCACATTACAATCTACACGCATACATCTATCACACGCACGTATGGGTATTTATTATGTTTGATAGTATATATCGGAATGTACTATATTTCCTTATTCATATTTGATTCGATACTTGTAATTTATTCGATGTTCGATTTCATATTGTATAGCTTTACCCTTCCCCGGTATTTAAATAAGTATATTCTCTTTGTTTATTTATGTTATTATGAAAATAACATAATACAATAAACAGGTATTTCAAAACATATATACGTAGTACATTTGCAAACATATATTTCAAATATATAAATATTCATATAGCCTTTCGTATGAAAATACGCGGCTTTATGAATATTGACGAGTAATTTAAAGTGTACTCACCACTTGCTATCCATTTACTCTAATCAAGCAAAGCGTTAATCTCGATTCAAGAACTTTGAACTCCGTCGATAGTCGCCTCGTCGAATCTACGCAATTACGATAATAGCGCAATAAATAACAATTCTCATCTCCAATTTTCTATTTAAAGGTTGTTTTGTAGCTCACTTTGGCTATCAAAACGCTTATCTAAAATAATCCGACCTCTAAACAAAAGTGACATTCTTATAGTTTAGAACGTCGCCTACAACTTTTGTTTAGGTCTCGGACCATGAAATGCACTCGAAGGTGTCGAAAACAAGCTTCGAAGTTAAAACCTCAAGCTGTCCAGAATAACAGTTCAGACTGCACACAAAAATGTTTTGCCTCAGATGACCATCTTAGAGGCAGAATTAGAGAAATATTAAAACTAGACAATTGTAGTTAACATCCCAAAGTTTCCGTACCAGCAAACGGAACTTAGTTTGGAATCATACAGCCCGAGATATTGCCTTTGCAATATCGCTGTTTGCAAGACGTTTTATGCAAAACGTCAATTCAATTCGGAACTTAATACACAACAAGACTAACCTATTGATATCGAATTATAACCTCAACATAATTCAGACACCTCGATCAAGCCATCTCTTAACAAATTATTCAATCCTAATCTGATATTCTCGTTCTTAATCTTTACGATTATGCCTCGTGGCACTACACGTAATACCTCAAAAATTTCAGTTATTACAAAACAAATCCAAGCGTTTAACCTTTCTAGCAAATTAACCCAGACATTTACAAACGTTACGAAACAAATCAAAACGTTTCACCTTTTTAGCAATTTAAGCCGAACGTTTACAAACATTACAAAACAAAACCAAATGTTTCACATTTTTAGTGATTTAAGCCAAATGTTTACAAACGTTACGAAACAAAACCAAGCGTTTCATCTTTTTAGCAATATAAGCCAAACGTTTACAAAAATTTGAAACAAATCCAAGCGGTTCCACCTTTTTAGCAATTTAAGCAAAACGTTTACAGACGTTACGAAAAAAATCCAAATGTTTCACCTTTTTAGCTATTTAAGCCAAACGTTTACAAACGTTACGAAAAAAATCCAAATGTTTCCCCTTTTTAGCGATTTAAGCCAGTCGTTATAAACGCTATGAAACAAATCCAAACTTTTCACCTATTTAGCAATTTAAGTAAAACGTTTAGAAAGGTTACGAAACAAATCCAAACGTGTCACTTTTTAGCGATTTAAGCAAAACGTTTGCAAACGATACGAAACAAATCCAAATGTTTCACCTTTTTAGAGATTTAAGCCAAACGTTTAAAAAAATTACGAAACAAGTCTAAATGTTTCACCTTTTTGGCAATTTAAGCCAAACGTTTACAAACGTTAAGTAACAAATCCAAACGTTTCACCTTTTTAGCGATTTAAGCCAAACGTTACAAATGTTACGAAACAAATCCAAATGTTTCGCCTTTTTAGCGATTTAAGCCAAACATTTACAAACGTTACTAAACAAAACAAAACGTTAAAAACTTTACAAAACAAATCCAAACGTTTCATATTTTTAGATATTTAAGTCAAATGTTTACAAACATTACGAAACAAAATCAACCGTTTCACCTTTTTAGAAATTTAAGCTAAACATTTAAAATGGTTACGAAACAAATACATGCGTTTTACCTTTTTAGCAATTTATGCCAAACGCTTATAAACATTACAAAACAAATCCAAGCGTCACACCTTTTTAGCAATTTAGGCCAAACGTTTACAAACGTTAACAAATTCAAACTTTTCACCTTTTTAGCAATTTAAGCCAAACGTTTACAAAAGTATGAAAAAAATCCAAACGTTTCACCATTTTAGCGATTTAGGCAAACGTTTACAAAGGTTACGAAACAAATCCAAATTTTTCACCTATTTAGCAATTTAAGCCAAACGTTTATAAACATTACGAAATAAATCCAAGCGTTTCATCTTATTAGAAATTTAAGCAAACGCTTACAAACATTACAAAACAAATCCAAGCGTTTCACCTTTTTAGCAATTTAAGCCAAACATTTACAAACGTTACGAAACAAATCCACAAGTTTCACCTTTTTAGAGATTTAAGCCAAACGTTTACGAACGTTACGAAAAAAATGCAAATGTTTCACCTTTTTAGCGATTTAAGCCAAACGTTTACAAATATTGCGAAACAAATGCAAACGTTTCCTCTTTTTAGCGATATAAGCCAAATGTTTACAAAGGTTAGAAGACAAATGCAAACGTTTCATCTTTTTAGCGATTTAAGCAAAACGTTTACAAACATTACGAATCAAATCCAAACTTTTCCCCTTTTTAGAGATTTAAGCCAAACGTTTACAAACGTTACGAAATAAAAACAAACGTTTCTAACGTTACGAAACAAATCCAAACGTTTAACATTTTTAGTGATTTTAGCCAAATATTAACAAACGTTTCGAAACAAAACCAAGAGTTTCACCTTTTTAGCAATTTAAGCCAAACGTTTACAAACAATACGAAACAAATCCAAGCGTTTCACCTTTTTAGCAATTTAAGCCGAACGTTTACAAACGTTATGAAACAAATCCAAATGTTTCACCTTTTTAGAGATTTAAGCCAAATGTTTACAAACGTTACGAAACAAATCAAAACGTTTCACCTTTTTAGCAATTTAAGCCGAACGTTTACAAACATTACAAAACAAAACCAAATGTTTCACCTTTTTAGCGATTTAAGCCAAACGTTTACAAACGTTACGAAACAAAACCAAGCGTTTCATCTTTTTAGCAATATAAGCCAAACGTTTACAAAAATTTGAAACAAATCCAAGCGGTTCCACCTTTTTAGCAATTTAAGCAAAACGTTTACAGACGTTACGAAAAAAATCCAAATGTTTCACCTTTTTAGCTATTTAAGCCAAACGTTTACAAACGTTACGAAAAAAATCCAAATGTTTCCCCTTTTTAGCGATTTAAGCCAGTCGTTATAAACGCTATGAAACAAATCCGAACTTTTCACCTATTTAGCAATTTAAGTAAAACGTTTAGAAAGGTTACGAAACAAATCCAAACGTGTCACTTTTTAGCGATTTAAGCAAAACGTTTGCAAACGATACGAAACAAATCCAAATGTTTCACCTTTTTAGAGATTTAAGCCAAACGTTTAAAAAAATTACGAAACAAGTCTAAATGTTTCACCTTTTTGGCAATTTAAGCCAAACGTTTACAAACGTTAAGTAACAAATCCAAACGTTTCACCTTTTTAGCGATTTAAGCCAAACGTTACAAATGTTACGAAACAAATCCAAATGTTTCGCCTTTTTAGCGATTTAAGCCAAACATTTACAAACGTTACTAAACAAAACAAAACGTTAAAAACTTTACGAAACAAATCCAAACGTTTCATATTTTTAGATATTTAAGTCAAATGTTTACAAACATTACGAAACAAAATCAACCGTTTCACCTTTTTAGAAATTTAAGCTAAACATTTAAAATGGTTACGAAACAAATACATGCGTTTTACCTTTTTAGCAATTTATGCCAAACGCTTATAAACATTACAAAACAAATCCAAGCGTCACACCTTTTTAGCAATTTAGGCCAAACGTTTACAAACGTTAACAAATTCAAACTTTTCACCTTTTTAGCAATTTAAGCCAAACGTTTACAAAAGTATGAAAAAAATCCAAACGTTTCGCCATTTTAGCGATTTAGGCAAACGTTTACAAAAGTTACGAAACAAATCCATATTTTTCACCTATTTAGCAATTTAAGCCAAACGTTTATAAACATTACGAAATAAATCCAAGCGTTTCATCTTATTAGAAATTTAAGCAAACGCTTACAAACATTACAAAACAAATCCAAGCGTTTCACCTTTTTAGCAATTTAAGCCAAACATTTACAAACGTTACGAAACAAATCCACAAGTTTCACCTTTTTAGAGATTTAAGCCAAACGTTTACGAACGTTACGAAAAAAATGCAAATGTTTCACCTTTTTAGCGATTTAAGCCAATCGTTTACAAACATTGCGAAACAAATGCAAACGTTTCCTCTTTTTAGCGATATAAGCCAAATGATTACAAAGATTAGAAGACAAATGCAAACGTTTCATCTTTTTAGCGATTTAAGCAAAACGTTTACAAACATTACGAATCAAATCCAAACTTTTCCCCTTTTTAGAGATTTAAGCCAAACGTTTACAAACGTTACGAAATAAAAACAAACGTTTCTAACGTTACGAAACAAATCCAAACGTTTAACATTTTTAGTGATTTTAGCCAAATATTAACAAACGTTTCGAAACAAAACCAAGAGTTTCACCTTTTTAGCAATTTAAGCCAAACGTTTACAAACAATACGAAACAAATCCAAGCGTTTCACCTTTTTAGCAATTTAAGCCAAACGTTTACAAACGTTATGAAACAAATCCAAATGTTTCACCTTTTTAGCTAAGCCAAATGTTTACAAACGTTACGAAACAAATCAAAACGTTTCACCTTTTTAGCAATTTAAGCCGAACGTTTACAAACATTACAAAACAAAACCAAATGTTTCACCTTTTTAGTGATTTAAGCCCAACGTTTACAAACGTTACGAAACAAAACCAAGCGTTTCATCTTTTTAGCAATATAAGCCAAACGTTTACAAAAATTTGAAACAAATCCAAGCGGTTCCACCTTTTTAGCAATTTAAGCAAAACGTTTACAGACGTTACGAAAAAAATCCAAATGTTTCACCTTTTTAGCTATTTAAGCCAAACGTTTACAAACGTTACGAAAAAAATCCAAATGTTTCCCCTTTTTAGCGATTTAAGCCAGTCGTTATAAACGCTATGAAACAAATCCGAACTTTTCACCTATTTAGCAATTTAAGTAAAACGTTTAGAAAGGTTACGAAACAAATCCAAACGTGTCACTTTTTAGCGATTTAAGCAAAACGTTTGCAAACGATACGAAACAAATCCAAATGTTTCACCTTTTTAGAGATTTAAGCCAAACGTTTAAAAAAATTACGAAACAAGTCTAAATGTTTCACCTTTTTGGCAATTTAAGCCAAACGTTTACAAACGTTAAGTAACAAATCCAAACGTTTCACCTTTTTAGCGATTTAAGCCAAACGTTACAAATGTTACGAAACAAATCCAAATGTTTCGCCTTTTTAGCGATTTAAGCCAAACATTTACAAACGTTACTAAACAAAACAAAACGTTAAAAACTTTACGAAACAAATCCAAACGTTTCATATTTTTAGATATTTAAGTCAAATGTTTACAAACATTACGAAACAAAATCAACCGTTTCACCTTTTTAGAAATTTAAGCTAAACATTTAAAATGGTTACGAAACAAATACATGCGTTTTACCTTTTTAGCAATTTATGCCAAACGCTTATAAACATTACAAAACAAATCCAAGCGTCACACCTTTTTAGCAATTTAGGCCAAACGTTTACAAACGTTAACAAATTCAAACTTTTCACCTTTTTAGCAATTTAAGCCAAACGTTTACAAAAGTATGAAAAAAATCCAAACGTTTCGCCATTTTAGCGATTTAGGCAAACGTTTACAAAAGTTACGAAACAAATCCATATTTTTCACCTATTTAGCAATTTAAGCCAAACGTTTATAAACATTACGAAATAAATCCAAGCGTTTCATCTTATTAGAAATTTAAGCAAACGCTTACAAACATTACAAAACAAATCCAAGCGTTTCACCTTTTTAGCAATTTAAGCCAAACATTTACAAACGTTACGAAACAAATCCACAAGTTTCACCTTTTTAGAGATTTAAGCCAAACGTTTACGAACGTTACGAAAAAAATGCAAATGTTTCACCTTTTTAGCGATTTAAGCCAATCGTTTACAAACATTGCGAAACAAATGCAAACGTTTCCTCTTTTTAGCGATATAAGCCAAATGATTACAAAGATTAGAAGACAAATGCAAACGTTTCATCTTTTTAGCGATTTAAGCAAAACGTTTACAAACATTACGAATCAAATCCAAACTTTTCCCCTTTTTAGAGATTTAAGCCAAACGTTTACAAACGTTACGAAATAAAAACAAACGTTTCTAACGTTACGAAATTCGTAATGTTTGTAAACGTTTTGCTTAAATCGCTAAAAAGATGAAAGGTTTGCATTTTTCTTCTAACCTTTGTAAACAGTTGGCTTATATCGCTAAAAAGAGGAAACGTTTGCATTTGTTTCGCAATGTTTGTAAACGTTTGGCTTAAATCGCTAAAAAGGTGAAACATTTGCATTTTTTTCGTAACGTTCGTAAACGTTTGGCTTAAATCTCTAAAAAGGTGAAACTTGTGGATTTGTTTCGTAACGTTTGTAAATGTTTGGCTTAAATTGCTAAAAAGGTGAAACGCTTGGATTTGTTTTGTAATGTTTGTAAGCGTTTGCTTAAATTTCTAATAAGATGAAACGCTTGGATTTATATTGTAACGTGTAATATCCCGTAAAAATTTTAAATTTATTTTTGTTAATTTCCGACATTTTTCCCGGTCGTTTTGAAATAATCTCGATGTTAGTGGCTTGGTTCGAGTTGTTTGGTTTGGGTGTGATTTATTGGTTTAACCAATTATTTTTTTTAATTAAAAAAAAAAAAAAATTGAAATTACTCATTCCCGTTCGGGAATTGGGATTCCCGAACGGGAATCCTTTTTCTGTCCTGTTCCCGTTCGGGAACAGGCCCATTCTCGAACGGGAACAGGCCAAATTTGGCCATTCCCGTTCGTGAATGTTGGCAGCTCTTGGACCCCTTCCGTGTGGCCCTGTTCGATCTCGTTTACGGCCCGCTTACACTCGTTATTTAAAAGCGACTTCTAAACAGAAAACCTAGATCACGCTACAAGCTAGCCCTAGCCGTTTTCCGTTCGTCCATTCGCTGAGAAACGAAGCCGAAATCATCATCCAAACTCTGCTGTTCCGGTTAGTTTTATAATTTCTCAATTCCAGATTTTGTTCTTGAACGACATTACGTAATTTGGTTCGTTCTCTTTTGTTTCTAGATCGAAATTGATTCCGCTTGATCTCAGACGCTCTAGACTCAATTCCCTACGTCTCCCTATCTCAGTTTCGCTGAACGGTACGCCGTCGATCTCGTTTCAATCGCCGTACGGTTTCCGTTTTCTAAGTTTGTTAAATTCTGTTTTGTTTGGCATGGGTTACTGCCGTGGAGTCCTTTTCTTTTTGCCTTGTTCTTGATTGTTTGGAAGTTATAGATTCTTGGGTTATTGTTAGTTTATGGTTTCATGGGGTATTCGGTTCATTTTCTTCCTTTCCGTCGACAGTAGCGTGTTTTTAGAATTCTTGTGGCTTGATGTTTAAGATGGTAATTGTAATGTGTTGTGATTGTTCTTGGATTGATAATCGATAGCATGAATCTTAATGGCTTAGGGTGTGTGAATATTTGGTGTTGAATCTTAAGGTTTGGCTTAGAAATTTTGATTGCCGCAAGGTTCATTTTGGCGGGTTGTTATTGTTTGATTGAGGAAGATGATCAATGTACCACTTTAGTCACCATCTTTTTAGGCTTTAAATGATTAGGTTCTTAAGTTACTTTGATTCCATAATAACTTGTGTTTGATTATAAATTGCAATCGTCATTTTTGTAACGGGATTTTTATAATCTAAATCTAACATAATTACTCGGGTAATTTTATTACATTCGTATGTCAATTTAACACGAAAATGGTTAAATTACAATTTAGTCCCTAAACGAGTTTTATAACTTATTTAAATAGGTTTTTGGATAATAACTTTATATTTTGTTTTAATTATAAAACAAGAGCTATTAAATTGTATTTGGATATCAAATTAACTAAATTACAATTTAGTCCCTAAATGGCAAAAGTACAATTTGGTTCCTAATTGGTTAAAGTGCAAATTGGTCCCTGAACTTTTATTTGACTTATTTAACTAAGTTTTTGGGGTTATAACTTGGGTTACTTGAAATTGAAGTTATTGAGTTCCGCTTTTAAATTGGATTATTATTTTTGTTAAATTGTTTTATAAATATAAACTTGGGTTTATATTTGATAATTGTTTTGAGTCGGGTTAGACTTGGGTCACTCGACAAGTGAGGATAGCTTGGTAGTTTATGATAACTCGGCTAACCCACTATTTGGAAATTATTTATTATTTAAAGTTTTTAAATAATATTTATATATTGGATTTTAAGCGGGAACTCAATAGACTTATATTAATTGGGCTTTATTACCTTTTGGATATATTTGTGTTATTTTGGATTGTTTAATTACTACGTGATTATTTGTGCTAGTCTTGTGTGGTGTCTAGTACTCTCTAGAGTTAGGGTCTGATTTTAATAATTATTTTATTTGTCTAGACTCGTCTTCTGTTCGTGCTTCTGAGGCGAACCAGAGTTAGTTGCTTGCCGGTATTTCACGTGGATTAGCAAGCAGTGAGTTTATATTTACTATTTACCGCTTTATTAAGTAAATTGTTATTTTAATATTAAATATATATACTGTACGTATATTTCGAACTGTTTTTATATTATGGCTCTTAGTTGGAACGTGCTACCTAATGGGCATCATTAGGACTGCGTGCGCACCGGTATTGATCTGGGTAAGGTATATATGGAAATGTGGTAACTCGGTGTGAGCATGGCTCTCGGGACCAGGTAGAGTAACTCGGTGTAGCTCAGCTCTCGGGACTCTGGTATAAGTGTGGTCAGTGGTAACTCGGTGTAGCTCAGCTCTCGGGACCAGACCTATTGGATTATGATTATTATTTAGAATTGTGGATTAGGGTTCCAACTATTATCCGTAATATCGTTATTAAATGTTTTAATCGTTTTTAAAGGTTTTCCACTTAATAAATGTAGATAGTGGTATGAACTCATCTCAGTATATCTGACCCCGTTGTTTTCCCAATTTTCCCCAGGGTTATTATCTGAGAGAGTCTGGTGATCTCCGCATTTACTTTTCCTCGGAGGTTCCCTTTTATTTTAATAAAACTGTAAAACTGTTTTATTCTTAGACCGCAGTAGTAACTAGACGTCCTTGTTATTATTATTTATTTTGTCGGATTGGTTCGACTGGTTTTATTGCTTTGGCATGTTATATTATTATATCGGTTTATGATAAATCTATTTTAGAATCAGAATTGAATAAACATGTTATATTAATTGTTGATTATTATATCTGCTAGATTAGGTTGAAGTCTCGGTTGCCCCCGAGCATTGGTTTTCTGCAGGTTTATGTGTTTATGCTTTATTTGAGAGGCTAGCTACGGGTTTCGGTACTACATTACCCATACCCTAGCGCCGGTCGCGATTCATGAAAATGGGTCGTGACAAACTTGGTATCAGAGCTTTGGTTTCAAACCAAGGCCATTGCTTGCTATGTGTTTACTCTGTTAAGTTTGGTTGTGTCTTAGGAACTACTGCGGATATAGGATTCTGTCATGTCTTTAAAAACGTCATCTTTTGATTTTAAAACATTCTGCCTACACAAATAGGATTGCGTCGAGTCAGTCATTATTTGTTGATTTGATGCTTTTAATTGTTAATGCTATTTCACTTGGGTGAACATTTTATTGCTGTTGATTTCTTGGGAAATCCTATATGTTGCTTGTTTTGTTCATACTTGGGTATGAAATATCTGTTATTTAAATTGTTGTTGTTCAATCTTAGGATATGGACAATGTTATTCGTACTCGTGCTCGTGCTGCGGCAGAGCAAGAAGCTGTGGCTGATGATGCGATTTCTATGGAAGTCGATCAGAACGCACCACCTGTTCAGGCTAATGCTGGACGTGGTCGAGGTGGAGGTGCTGGCAGAGGTAGAGGTGCTGGTAGAGGCAGAGGAGCTGGTGCTGGTAGAGGTGGAGCTAGAGGGCGCGGTGCAGCAGGTGTTCAGGCACCGAATGTGCAGCAGGCACCAGGGGTGCAGCAAGCACCAAATATGCAAGCGTTCGACTTCACTACTTTCTTGGCTGGCGTTGTCGAAATGCAGAACAATCAGGCTCTACTGCAGAATCAGTGTAATATACTGGGTCAGTTAGCGCAGCAACAACAACCTCAGGTTGGTGCTGTAGCTGGTATTGGTGGAAATGCTGGTGACGGTCATATTCCAACAGACAGAGAGTTGGTGATGACCTACTTGAAGTTGAATCCGACTTCTTTTGATGGTACTGGGGATGCTCTTGACTTTTTGGAGGAATTTGAGTACAACAGTCAGAGGATTCAAGCGTCTGATCGTCAATCAGTGATGCTTGTGGAAATGTCACTGAAAGGTCCAGCTAAGGATTGGTATCGCGATAACATCAGGCCAGTTATGGATACTTTGCCTTGGGCTGATTTTGTGACCAGGTTCAGAGGTTACTATCTACCCTTCTCTGTTACTGAGAGTTTCAGAGAAAAGCTGCTCACTTTGAAGAAGGGGGATAGATCAGTGACAGACTACACTACTGAGTTTGTACGTTTGGGGCGGTTTGCTACAGATCTACAGGGTGATCAAGAGCGAGTGAACGACCGTTATGTTAGGGGTTTAGGCTCGGAGTTTCTTCCTTTGCTGATAGGGACAAACATGGAGTTTGCACGGTTAGTGGATAGTGCGCGGCGGATGGAGAATTCGATGGTTCAGTTTGGGACGATCTCTGACCCTTTCCAGAATCAGAAGGGAAAGAGTGATGTTCCTAGTGGGGGGCAGCAGGCCCCAGTGCAGCATGGTAGTGGGAACTATTACAGTGGCTCTTCTCAGGCCAACAGGGGGAGTCGTCGGACTCACAACAAAGGGAGGCATAGTGCCAGGAGTGCTCCGTACAGTTCCAGTAGCAGTGGGAGCAACCGTGGTTCAGGACGCGGGTACAGTGGTGGATCGAACATTCCGTTCTGCCAGAATTGCAGACGCAGGCACTATGGTCAGTGTCAGTTAGCTCCTGGAGGTTGTTTTACTTGTGGCCAGCCGGGTCATTTTTCTAGGGAGTGTCCGACATCTGGGCAGCAGATGTCTAACTCCAGTGTGGCGCAGTCATCTTATCAGCAGCAGAGACCTGCGTTTACACAGTCTGTAGGGTACTCTCAACCTGCAGCATCTTTTGGTGGCCAGCGGGGCCGTGGTTCTGGTGGCAGAGGTTTTGGTGGCCGTGGTAACGGCGGTAGAGGTTCCAACGGTTATGGTACTGGACAGAGTTCGCAGCAGCAGCCGCAGGGTCAGGCCAGAGTGTTCGCACTTACTCCTCAGGATGCGCGTGCATCAAATGCTGTGGTGCAAGGTACCATTCCGATTTCTTTTACTGATGCTTTGGTATTATTTGATGCGGGTGCGACCCATTCGTTTGTTTCTACTTGTTTTGCTGGGAAATTGGGTAGAGCACCATCTGTTTTGAATGAACCTCTAGCTGTGTCTACACCTATGTCTGAAGGTGTAGTAGTGGACGTTGTTTATCCTTCGTGTCCAGTGGTTATTCAGGGTAGAGAATTATGTGCTGATTTGATTGTACTTGACGTTCTTTCTTTTGATGTTATCTTGGGGATGGACTGGTTGTCACGCCATTATGCTTCTATTGACTGTCGAGAGAAGTCAGTCGAGTTCAGGATTCCAGGTGGTCTACCTTTTTCCTTTCAGGGAGAAAAGGCAGAGACACCTAAGAATCTGATTTCCGCCATCAAGGCGAAGCGGATGTTAGGCAAGGGTTGCCAGGGTTTTCTTGCTGTGGTTCGTGATTTGGAGGCTGGTGGTAGTGATATGCATAGTGTACCGATAGTGAATGAGTTCACTGATGTGTTTCCAGAGGAATTGCCTGGATTACCACCTGATCGTGATATTGAGTTTTGTATTGATGTGGTTTCTGGTACAGCTCCGATTTCGATACCGCCGTATCGGATGGCTCCTGCAGAGCTGAAGGAGTTGAAGGACCAGTTACAAGAGTTGTTGGATAGCGGGTTCATCAGACCGAGTACTTCTCCGTGGGGTGCTCCAGTTCTGTTTGTGAAGAAGAAAGACGGTTCCTTTCGACTCTGTATCGACTACAGACAGTTGAACAAGGTTACTGTCAAGAACAGATATCCTCTTCCTCGCATCGATGATTTGTTTGACCAGTTGCAGGGTGCGAAGTGTTTTTCCAAGATTGATTTGAGATCTGGGTATCATCAGCTACGAATCCGTGATGCAGATGTGCCTAAGACTGCTTTCCGGACTCGTTATGGACATTTTGAGTTTCTGGTTATGTCCTTTGGTCTGACGAACGCACCAGCAGCGTTTATGGATATGATGAACAGAGTGTTCAAGCCGTTTTTGGATCAATTTGTTATCGTCTTCATTGATGACATTTTGATCTATTCTCGGAGTGAGGAGGAGCATGCTTACCATTTGAGGACTATACTACAAACGTTGCGTGAGCATCAGTTGTACGCTAAGTTCTCAAAATGTGAGTTCTGGTTGGATCAGGTTACCTTTCTAGGACACGTGGTGTCGAAAGATGGGATCAAGGTTGATCCGAAGAAGATTGAGGCGGTCATGGATTGGCAAAGGCCAAGGTCAGTTACCGAGATCAGAAGTTTTCTGGGTTTAGCTGGTTACTATCGTCGGTTTGTGCAAGATTTCTCCAGAATATCTGCACCTTTGACTAGACTGACACAGAAGGGTGTCAAGTTTGAGTGGACTGACAAGTGCGAGGCGAGCTTTGAGAAGCTCAAGGAGATTTTGACTACAGCTCCGGTGTTGGCATTGCCTTCTGGCATTGATGGTTTCACAGTGTATTGTGATGCGTCTCGGATTGGTTTGGGTTGCGTTCTGATGCAACATGGACAGGTGATTGCCTATGCTTCCAGACAGTTGAAGAAGCATGAGGTGAATTACCCTACTCATGATTTAGAGTTGGCAGCTGTGGTTTTTGCGCTGAAAATCTGGAGGCATTATTTGTATGGTGCTACTTGTGAGATTTTCACTGATCATAAGAGTCTGAAATATATCTTTGATCAGAGAGAGTTGAACTTGAGACAGAGGAGGTGGTTAGAGTTGCTGAAAGACTACGACTGTACTATTCAGTATCATCTTGGTAAGGCTAATGTGGTAGCCGATGCGTTGAGTCGCAAGTCTTCGGGCAGCTTGGCTCATATTTCTGAGATTGGGCGTAGACCCATGGTTAGAGAGTGGCACAGTTTGATAGCTTCGGGCTATGGTTTTCAGATTTCTCAGACTGGTTGTTTGTTAGCACAGTTGCAAGTGCAACCCGTTTTGATTGATCGGATCAAAGCTTTACAAGCTGAGGATCCACAATTGAAACGGATTATTGAGGAAGTTCAGCAGGATGGAAATTCTGAGTTTACTTTTGTGGATGATGTTCTGAGACATGGTTCGAGATTGTGTGTTCCGGATTCAGATGGTTTGAGGGACCAGATTCTGGAAGAAGCGCACAAGTCTGCTTACAGTGTTCATCCGGGTTCTACTAAGATGTACCATGATCTTAAGGGTACCTACTGGTGGAGCGGGATGAAGAAGGATGTCGCTGAGTATGTTTCTAAGTGTCTGACGTGCCAGCAGGTGAAGCTGGAGCATCAGAGACCTTTTGGCTATCTGCAGCCACTACCTATTCCAGAGTGGAAGTGGGAGCGGATTGCTATGGATTTTGTGGTTGGGTTACCACGTACTCGACAGGGATACGACTCCATCTGGGTGATAGTTGACCGTATGACCAAGTCAGCTCATTTCCTTCCGATTAAGGTTTTGTATACTGCTTCGAGGTTGGCTCAGTTGTACATCGACAGGATTGTCAGTTTGCATGGTGTACCGGTTTCTATTGTTTCAGACAGAGGTTCTGTGTTTACTTCGAGGTTTTGGAAAGCGTTACAGGAATCCTTGGGTTCTCGGTTGGATTTCAGTACAGCTTTTCATCCTCAGACTGACGGTCAGTCTGAGAGGACTATTCAGACGTTGGAGGATATGCTCAGGATGTGTGTTCTCGATTTTCAGGGTAGCTGGGATACTCATTTGCCGTTGATTGAGTTTTCCTATAACAACAGTTATCATGCGAGTATCGAGATGGCGCCGTATGAGGCTTTGTACGGGCGCAAGTGTAGATCTCCTATCTGTTGGGAGGAGGTCGGAGAGCGTAAACTCTCGGGAGCGGAGATTATTCAGATTACCTCTGAGAAGGTACCGTTGATTAAGCGGAGGTTAGAGACTGCTTTTAGTCGGCATAAGAGTTATGCTGATCCGAAGAGGAAAGACATTGAGTTCCAGGTTGGTGATTTCGTATTCCTTCGGGTTTCGCCTATGAAAGGCGTGGTTCGTTTTGGTGTCAAGGGAAAGTTGGCACCGAGGTATATTGGTCCTTATGAGATTTCGGAGAGGATTGGAGCTGTGGCTTATCGTCTGGTTCTACCGCCAGACATGTCGTTAGTACATCCTGTGTTTCACGTGTCTATGTTGAGAAAGTGCATTTCTGATCCTTCGCACGTGATTGTGCCTCAGAGTGTTGAGATTGACCAGGAGCTGTCCTATGAGGAACAGCCAGTTGAGATTGTTGATACGCAGGTGCGTAAATTGCGGAACAAGGAGATTCCGATGGTCAAAGTTCTCTGGCGCAATCATTCTGTAGAGGAGTGTACTTGGGAGACCGAATTGGATATGCGGAATCGCTATCCTTTTCTTTTTCCGTGAGGTACGATATCTTGATTTTCTGTGACTTTTGTAGTTTTACTTGTGTTACGTGTTGTTCTGATGTGATTTACTTGTCGTGTTAAATTCGAGGACGAATTTTTAATTAGTTGGGGAGAATGTAATATCCCGTAAAAATTTTAAATTTATTTTTGTTAATTTCCGACATTTTTCCCGGTCGTTTTGAAATAATCTCGATGTTAGTGGCTTGGTTCGAGTTGTTTGGTTTGGGTGTGATTTATTGGTTTAACCAATTATTTTTTTTAATTAAAAATAAAAAAAAAATTGAAATTACTCATTCCCGTTCGGGAATTGGGATTCCCGAACGGGAATCCTTTTTCTAGCCTGTTCCCGTTCGGGAACAGGCCCATTCTCGAACGGGAACAGGCCAAATTTGGCCATTCCCGTTCGTGAATGTTGGCAGCTCTTGGACCCCTTCCGTGTGGCCCTGTTCGATCTCGTTTACGGCCCGCTTACACTCGTTATTTAAAAGCGACTTCTAAACAGAAAACCTAGATCACGCTACAAGCTAGCCCTAGCCGTTTTCCGTTCGTCCATTCGCTGAGAAACGAAGCCGAAATCATCATCCAAACTCTGCTGTTCCGGTTAGTTTTATAATTTCTCAATTCCAGATTTTGTTCTTGAACGACATTACGTAATTTGGTTCGTTCTCTTTTGTTTCTAGATCGAAATTGATTCCGCTTGATCTCAGACGCTCTAGACTCAATTCCCTACGTCTCCCTATCTCAGTTTCGCTGAACGGTACGCCGTCGATCTCGTTTCAATCGCCGTACGGTTTCCGTTTTCTAAGTTTGTTAAATTCTGTTTTGTTTGGCATGGGTTACTGCCGTGGAGTCCTTTTCTTTTTGCCTTGTTCTTGATTGTTTGGAAGTTATAGATTCTTGGGTTATTGTTAGTTTATGGTTTCATGGGGTATTCGGTTCATTTTCTTCCTTTCCGTCGACAGTAGCGTGTTTTTAGAATTCTTGTGGCTTGATGTTTAAGATGGTAATTGTAATGTGTTGTGATTGTTCTTGGATTGATAATCGATAGCATGAATCTTAATGGCTTAGGGTGTGTGAATATTTGGTGTTGAATCTTAAGGTTTGGCTTAGAAATTTTGATTGCCGCAAGGTTCATTTTGGCGGGTTGTTATTGTTTGATTGAGGAAGATGATCAATGTACCACTTTAGTCACCATCTTTTTAGGCTTTAAATGATTAGGTTCTTAAGTTACTTTGATTCCATAATAACTTGTGTTTGATTATAAATTGCAATCGTCATTTTTGTAACGGGATTTTTATAATCTAAATCTAACATAATTACTCGGGTAATTTTATTACATTCGTATGTCAATTTAACACGAAAATGGTTAAATTACAATTTAGTCCCTAAACGAGTTTTATAACTTATTTAAATAGGTTTTTGGATAATAACTTTATATTTTGTTTTAATTATAAAACAAGAGCTATTAAATTGTATTTGGATATCAAATTAACTAAATTACAATTTAGTCCCTAAATGGCAAAAGTACAATTTGGTTCCTAATTGGTTAAAGTGAAAATTGGTCCCTGAACTTTTATTTGACTTATTTAACTAAGTTTTTGGGGTTATAACTTGGGTTACTTGAAATTGAAGTTATTGAGTTCCGCTTTTAAATTGGATTATTATTTTTGTTAAATTGTTTTATAAATATAAACTTGGGTTTATATTTGATAATTGTTTTGAGTCGGGTTAGACTTGGGTCACTCGACAAGTGAGGATAGCTTGGTAGTTTATGATAACTCGGCTTACCCACTATTTGGAAATTATTTATTATTTAAAGTTTTTAAATAATATTTATATATTGGATTTTAAGCGGGAACTCAATAGACTTATATTAATTGGGCTTTATTACCTTTTGGATATATTTGTGTTATTTTGGATTGTTTAATTACTACGTGATTATTTGTGCTAGTCTTGTGTGGTGTCTAGTACTCTCTAGAGTTAGGGTCTGATTTTAATAATTATTTTATTTGTCTAGACTCGTCTTCTGTTCGTGCTTCTGAGGCGAACCAGAGTTAGTTGCTTGCCGGTATTTCACGTGGATTAGCAAGCAGTGAGTTTATATTTACTATTTACCGCTTTATTAAGTAAATTGTTATTTTAATATTAAATATATATACTGTACGTATATTTCGAACTGTTTTTATATTATGGCTCTTAGTTGGAACGTGCTACCTAATGGGCATCATTAGGACTGCGTGCGCACCGGTATTGATCTGGGTAAGGTATATATGGAAATGTGGTAACTCGGTGTGAGCATGGCTCTCGGGACCAGGTAGAGTAACTCGGTGTAGCTCAGCTCTCGGGACTCTGGTATAAGTGTGGTCAGTGGTAACTCGGTGTAGCTCAGCTCTCGGGACCAGACCTATTGGATTATGATTATTATTTAGAATTGTGGATTAGGGTTCCAACTATTATCCGTAATATCGTTATTAAATGTTTTAAACGTTTTTAAAGGTTTTCCACTTAATAAATGTAGATAGTGGTATGAACTCATCTCAGTATATCTGACCCCGTTGTTTTCCCAATTTTCCCCAGGGTTATTATCTGAGAGAGTCTGGTGATCTCCGCATTTACTTTTCCTCGGAGGTTCCCTTTTATTTTAATAAAACTGTAAAACTGTTTTATTCTTAGACCGCAGTAGTAACTAGACGTCCTTGTTATTATTATTTATTTTGTCGGATTGGTTCGACTGGTTTTATTGCTTTGGCATGTTATATTATTATATCGGTTTATGATAAATCTATTTTAGAATCAGAATTGAATAAACATGTTATATTAATTGTTGATTATTATATCTGCTAGATTAGGTTGAAGTCTCGGTTGCCCCCGAGCATTGGTTTTCTGCAGGTTTATGTGTTTATGCTTTATTTGAGAGGCTAGCTACGGGTTTCGGTACTACATTACCCATACCCTAGCGCCGGTCGCGATTCATGAAAATGGGTCGTGACAAACGTTTGTAAATGTTTGGCTTAAATCGCTAAAAAGGTGAAACATTTGGTTTTGTTTCGCAATGTTTGTAAACGTTTGACTTAAATAGCTAAAAAGGTGAAACGTTTGGATTTGTATCGCAACGTTTAAAAACGTCTTCCTTAATTTGCTAGAAAGGTGAAACACTTGAATTTGTTTAGTAATGTTTTTCAAACGTTTGGCTTAAATTGCTAAAAAGCTTAAAAGCTTGGATTTGATTTGTAACGTTTGTAAACGTTTGACTTAAATTGCTAGAAAGTTGAAACATTTAGATTTGTTTCAAAACCTTTGTAAAAGTTTGGCTTAAATCGCTAAAAAGGGGAAACGTTTGGATTTGTTTTGTAACGTTTGTAAACGTGTGGCTTAAATTGCTAAAAAGGGGAAACATTTGGATTTGTTTTGTACCTTTTATAAATGTTTGGCTTAAATCGCTAAAAAGGTGAAACGTTTGGATTTGTTTCGTACCCTTTGTAAACGTTCGGCTTAAATCGCTAAAAAGGGGAAACGTTTGGATTTGTTTCTTTACGTTTGTAAATGTTTGGCTTAAATTGCTAAATAGGTGGAAAGGCTTCGATTTGTTTCGTAACATTTGTAAACGTTTGGCTTAAATTGCTAAAAAGGTGAAACACTTGGTTTTGTTTCGTAATGTTTGTAAACATTTGGCTTAAATTACTAAAAATGGGAAACCTTTGGATTTGTTTCGTAATGTTTGGCTTAAATCACAAAAAATATGAAACTTTTGGATTTGTTTCGTAACGTTTGTAAACGTTTGGCTTAAATTGCTAAAAAGGTGGAACCGCTTGGATTTGTTTCAACTTTTTGTAAACGTTTGGCTTAAATTGCTAAAAAGGTGAAACACTTGGTTTTGTTTCATAACGTTTGTAAACGTTTGGCTTAAATCGCTAAAAAGGTGAAACATTTTGTTTTGTTTCGCAATGTTTGTAAACGTTCGGCTTAAATCGCTAAAAAGGTGAAACGTTTGGATTTGTTTCGTAACGTTTGTAAATGTCTTGCTTAATTTGCTAGAAAGGTGAAACGCTTGGATTTGTTTTGTAATGTTTTTCAAACGTTTGGCTTGAATTGCTAAAAAGGTGAAATGCTTGGATTTGATTTGTAACGTTTGTACACGTTTGGCTTAAATTGCTAGAAAGTTGAAACATTTGGATTTGTTTCAAAACCTTTTCAAAAGCTTGGCTTAAATTGCTAAAAAGGGGAAACGTTTGTATTTGTTTTCGTAGAGTTTGTAAACGTTTGGCGTAAATTACTAAAAAGGAGAAACGCTTGGATTTGGTTTGGTAATGTTTGTAAACGTTTGATTTAAATTGCTAAATAGGTGAAATTCTTTGATTTGTTTCGTAACGTTTGTAAATGTTTGGCTTACATTGCTAAAAAGGTGAAACATTTGAATTTGTTTTGTAGCGTTTGTAAATATTTGGCTTAAATCGCCAAAAAGGGGAAACGTTTGGATTTGTTTTGTAACGTTTGTAAACGTTTGGCTTAAATTGCTAAATAGGGAAAATGCTTGGATTTGTTTCGTAACGTTTGTAAACATTTTGCTTAAATTGCTAAAAAGGTGAAACGCTTGGATTTGTTTCGTAATTTTTGCAAACGTTTGGCTTAAATTGTTAAAAAGGTGAAATGCTTGGATTTGTTTCGTTATATTTGTAAAGGTTTGGCTTAAATTGCTAAAAAGGTGAAACGCTTGGTTTTTATTTCGTAACATTTGTAAACGTTTGCCTTAAATTGCTAAAAATGTGATACATTTGGATTGCTTCGTAACGTCTGTAAATGTTTGGCTTCAATCGCTAAAAAGGCAAAACGTTTGGATTTGTTTCATAACGTTTGTAAACGTTTGGCATAAATCGCTAAAAAGGTGAAACATTTGGATTTGTTCTGTAACGTTTTAAACGTTTGGCTTAAATCGCTAAAGGTGAAACGTTTGATTTGTTTAGAAACGCTTGTAAACGTTTGACTTAAATCGCAAAAAATGTGAAACGTTTGGTTTTGTTTCGTAACCTTTGCAAACATTCGGCTTAAATCTCTAAAAAGGTGAAACGGTTGGATTTTTTTCGTAACATTTTAAATGTTTGGATTTGTTGCGAAACGTTTGGATTTGTTTTGTATCGTTTGTAAACGTTTGGCTTCAATCACTAAAAAGGGGAAATAGTTGGATTTGTTTCGTAACATTTGTAAACGTTTGGCTTAAATCACTAAAAATGTAAAACGTTTGGATTTGTTTCATAATGTTTACAAACGTTTGGTTTTGTTTCGTAATGTTTATAAGCGCTTGGCTTCAATCGCTAAGATGGCGAAACGTTTAGTGTTATTTTGTAATGTTTGTAAACGTTTGGATTTGTTTTGTAAAGTTTTAAACGTTTGATTTTGTTCCGTAACATTTGTAAACGTTTAGCTTAAATCGCTAAAAAGGTGAAATGTTTGGTTTTGTTTCGTAACGTTTGGATTAAATCGCTAAAAAGGTGAAACGTTTGGATTTGTTTCAAAACGTTTGTAAACGTTTGGCTAAAATTTCTAAAAAGGTGAAACATTTGGATTTGTTTCGTAATGTTTATAAACGTATTGCTTTAATCGCTAAAAAGGTGGAACGTTTGGTTTTGTTTCGTAACGTTTGTAAACGTTTGGCTTAAATCGCTAAAAAGGTGAGACGTTTGGTTTTGTTTTGTAATGTTTTGATTTGTTTCGTAAAGTTTGATTCCTAACGTCTTAAACATTTGTTTTTGTTTCGTTACGTTTGGCTTAAATCGCTAAAAAGGTGAAACGTTTGGTTTTGTTTCATAACGTTTGTAAACGTTTGGCTTAAATCCCTAAAAATGTGAAACATTTAGTTTTGTTTCGTAACGTTTGTAAACGTTTCGATTTGTTTCGTAATGTTTTAAACGTTTAGTTTTGTATCGTAACATTTGTAAACGTTCGGCTTAAATCGCTAAAAAGGTGAAACGTTTCGTTTAGTTTCGTAAATTTTGTAAACGTTTGGCTTAAATGGCTGAAAAGGGGAAACATTTGGATTTGTTTCGTAATGTTTGTAAACGTTTGGGTTCAATCGCTAAAAAGGTGAAATGTTTGGATTTGTTTCGTAGCGTTTGTTAACGTTTGGCTTAAATCGCTAAAAATGTGGAACGTTTGGTTTTGTTCCGTAACGTTAGTAAACGTTTGGCTTAAATTGCTAAAAAGGTAAAACGCTTGGATTTATTTTGTAACATTTGTAAACGTTTGGCTTAAATCGCTAAAAAGGTGAAACGTTTGGTTTTTGTTTCGTAGGGGTTTTAAATGTTTGGCTTAAATTACTATAAAGGTGAAACGCTTGGATTTGTTTCGTAACGTTTGTAAACGTTTGGCTTTGTTTCGTAACGTTTTAAACGTTTGGATTTGGTTCGAAATGTTTGGATTTTTTTAGTAACATTTGTAAACGCTTGGCTTCAATCATTCAAAAAGTGAAATGTTTGGATTTGTTTCGTAACGTTTGTACTCGTTTGACTTAGCTAATAATTTGAAACATTTGGATTTGTTTCATAACCGTTGTAAACGTTTGGCTTAAATCGCTAAAGAGGTGAAATGTTTGGTTTTGTTTCGTAACGTTTGGATTAAATCGCTAAAAAGGTGAAACGTTTGGATTTGTTTCAAAACGTTTGTAAACGTTTGGCTAAAATTTCTAAAAAGGTGAAACATTTGGATTTGTTTCGTAATGTTTATAAACGTATTGCTTTAATCGCTAAAAAGGTGGAACGTTTGGTTTTGTTTCGTAACGTTTGTAAACGTTTGGCTTAAATCGCTAAAAAGGTGAGACGTTTGGTTTTGTTTTGTAATGTTTTGATTTGTTTCGTAAAGTTTGATTCCTAACGTCTTAAACATTTGTTTTTGTTTCGTTACGTTTGGCTTAAATCGCTAAAAAGGTGAAACGTTTGGTTTTGTTTCATAACGTTTGTAAACGTTTGGCTTAAATCCCTAAAAATGTGAAACATTTAGTTTTGTTTCGTAACGTTTGTAAACGTTTCGATTTGTTTCGTAATGTTTTAAACGTTTAGTTTTGTATCGTAACATTTGTAAACGTTCGGCTTAAATCGCTAAAAAGGTGAAACGTTTCGTTTAGTTTCGTAATTTTTGTAAACGTTTGGCTTAAATGGCTGAAAAGGGGAAACATTTGGATTTGTTTCGTAACATTTGTAAACGTTTGGGTTCAATCGCTAAAAAGGTGAAATGTTTGGATTTGTTTCGTAGCGTTTGTTAACGTTTGGCTTAAATCGCTAAAAATGTGAAACGTTTGGTTTTGTTCCGTAACGTTAGTAAACGTTTGGCTTAAATTGCTAAAAAGGTAAAACGCTTGGATTTATTTTGTAACATTTGTAAACGTTTGGCTTAAATCGCTAAAAAGGTGAAACGTTTGGTTTTTGTTTCGTAGGGGTTTTAAATGTTTGGCTTAAATTACTATAAAGGTGAAACGCTTGGATTTGTTTCGTAACGTTTATAAACGTTTGGCTTTGTTTCCTAACGTTTTAAACGTTTGGATTTGGTTCGAAATGTTAGGATTTTTTTAGTAACATTTGTAAACGCTTGGCTTCAATCATTCAAAAAGTGAAATGTTTGGATTTGTTTCGTAACGTTTGTACTCGTTTGACTTAGCTAATAATTTGAAACATTTGGATTTGTTTCATAACCGTTGTAAACGTTTGGCTTAAATCGCTAAAGAGGTGAAACATTTCGATTTTTTCGTAACGTTTGTAAACATTTGGCTTAGCTAAAAAGGTGAAACATTTGGATTTGTTTCATAACGTTTGTAAACGTTCGGCTTAAATTGCTAAAAAGGTGAAACGCTTGGATTTGTTTCGTATTGTTTGTAAACGTTTGGCTTAAATTGCTAAAAAGGTGAAACTCTTGGTTTTGTTTCGAAACGTTTGTTAATATTTGGCTAAAATCACTAAAAATGTTAAACGTTTGGATAAAAATCGAAATGTTTCACCTCTTTAGCGATTTAAGCCAAACGTTTACAACGGTTATGAAACAAATCCAAATGTTTCAAATTATTAGCTAAGTCAAACGAGTACAAACGTTACGAAACAAATCCAAACATTTCACTTTTTGAATGATTGAAGCCAAGCGTTTACAAATGTTACTAAAAAAATCCAAACATTTCGAACCAAATCCAAACGTTTAAAACGTTACGAAACAAAGCCAAACGTTTACAAACGTTACGAAACAAATCCAAGCGTTTCACCTTTATAGCAATTTAAGCCAAACATTTAAAACCCTTACGAAACAAAACCAAACGTTTCACCTTTTTAGCGATTTAAGCCAAACGTTTACAAATGTTACAAAATGAATCCAAGCGTTTTACCTTTTTAGCAATTTAAGCCAAACGTTTACTAACGTTACGGAACAAAACCAAACGTTCCCCATTTTTAGCGATTTAAGCCAAACGTTAACAAACGCTACGAAGCAAATCCAAACATTTCACCTTTTTAGCGATTGAACCCAAACGTTTGCAAATGTTACGAAACAAATCCAAATGTTTCCCCTTTTTAGCGATTTAAGCCAAACGTTTACAAAAATTACGAAACAAAACGAAACGTTTCACCTTTTTAGCGATTTAAGCCGAACGTTTACAAATGTTACGATACAAAACTAAACGTTTAAAACATTACGAAACAAATCGAAACGTTTACAAACGTTACGAAACAAAACTAAATGTTTCACATTTTTAGGGATTTAAGCCAAACGTTTACAAACGTTATGAAACAAAACCAAACGTTTCACCTTTTTAGCGATTTAAGCCAAACGTAACGAAACAAAAACAAATGTTTAAGACGTTAGAAATCAAACTTTACGAAACAAATCAAAACATTACAAAACAAAACCAAACGTCTCACCTTTTTAGCGATTTAAGCCAAACGTTTACAAACGTTACGAAACAAAACCAAACGTTCCACCTTTTTAGCGATTAAAGCAATACGTTTATAAACATTACGAAACAAATCCAAATGTTTCACCTTTTTAGAAATTTTAGCCAAACGTTTACAAACGTTTTGAAACAAATCCAAACGTTTCACCTTTTTAGCGATTTAATCCAAACGTTACGAAACAAAACCAAACATTTCACCTTTTTAGTGATTTAAGCTAAACGTTTACAAATGTTACGGAACAAAATCAAACGTTTAAAACTTTACAAAACAAAACTAAACGTTTACAAACATTACAAAACAACACTAAACGTTTCTCCATTTTAGCGATTGAAGCCAAACGCTTATAAACATTACGAAACAAAACCAAACGTTTGTAAACGTTATGAAACAAATCCAAACGTTTTACATTTTTAGTGATTTAAGCCAAACGTTTACAAATGTTACGAAACAAATCCAAATATTTCCCCTTTTTAGTGATTGAAGCCAAACGTTTACAAACGATACAAAACAAATCCAAACGTTTCGCAACAAATCCAAACATTTAAAATGTTACGAAAAAAATCCAAACATTTAAAATGTTACGAAAAAAATCCAACCGTTTCACCTTTTTAGAGATTTAAGCCGAATGTTTGCAAAGGTTACGAAACAAAACCAAACGTTTCACCTTTTTTGCGATTTAATTCAAACGTTTACAAAAGTTTCTAAACAAATCAAACGTTTCACCTTTAGTGATTTAAGCCAAACGTTTAAAACGTTACAGAACAAATCCAAATGTTTCACCTTTTTAGCGATTTATGCCAAACATTTACAAACGTTATGAAACAAATCCAAACGTTTTGCCTTTTTAGCGATTGAAGCCAAACATTTACAGACGTTACGAAGCAATCCAAATGTATCACATTTTTAGCAATTTAAGGCAAACGTTTACAAATGTTACGAAATAAAAACCAAGCGTTTCACCTTTTTAGCAATTTAAGCCAAACGTTTACAAATATAACGAAACAAATCCAAGCATTTCACCTTTTTAGCAATTTAAGCCAAACGTTTGCAAAAGTTACGAAACAAATCCAAGCGTTTCACCTCTTTAGCAATTTAAGCAAAACGTTTACAAACGTTACGAAACAAATCCAAGCATTTTCCCTATTTAGCAATTTAAGCCAAACGTTTACAGACGTTACAAAACAAATCCAAACGTTTCCCCTTTTTGGCGATTTAAGCCAAATATTTACAAACGCTACAAAACAAATTCAAATGTTTCACCTTTTTAGCAATGTAAGCCAAACATTTACAAACGTTACGAAACAAATCAAAGAATTTCACCTATTTAGCAATTGCAATCAAACGTTTACAAACATTACCAAACCAAATCCAAGCGTTTCACCTTTTTAGTAATTTACGCCAAACGTTTACAAACTCTACGAAAGCAAATACAAACGTTTCCCCTTTTTAGCGATTTATGCCAAGCTTTTGAAAAGGTTTTGAAACAAATCCAAATGTTTCAACTTTCTAGCAATTTAAGCCAAACGTTTACAAACGTTACAAATCAAATCCAAGCATTTCACCTTTTTAGCAATTCAAGCCAAACGTTTGAAAAACATTACAAAACAAATCCAAGCGTTTCACCTTTCTAGCAAATTAAGCAAGACGTTTACAAACGTTACGAAACAAATCCAAACGTTTCACCTTTTTAGCGATTTAAGCCGAACGTTTACAAACATTGCAAAACAAAACAAAATGTTTCACCTTTTTAGCGATTTAAGCCAAACGTTTACAAACGTTATGAAACAAAACCAAGTGTTTCACCTTTTTAGCAATTTAAGCCAAACGTTTACAAAAAGTTGAAACAAATCCAAGCGGTTCCACCTTTTTAGCAATTTAAGCCAAACGTTTATAAACGTTGCGAAACAAATCCAAAAGTTTCATATTTTTTGTGATTTAAGCCAAACGTTACGAAACAAATCCAAACGTTTCCCACTTTTAGTAATTTAAGCCAAATGTTTACAAACATTACGAAACAAAACCAAGTGTTTAACCTTTTTAGCAATTTAAGCCAAACGTTTACAAATGTTACGAAACAAATCGAAGCCTTTCCACCTATTTAGCAATTTAAGCCAAACATTTGCAAACGTTAAGAAACAAATCCAAACGTTTCCCCTTTTTAGCGATTTAAGCCGAACGTTTACAAACGGTACGAAACAAATCCAAACGTTTCACCTTTTTAGCGATTTAAGCCAAACATTTATAAAAGGTACAAAACAAATCCAAATGTTTTCCCTTTTTATCAATTTATGCCACACGTTTACAAACATTACAAAACAAATCCAAACGTTTCCCCTTTTTAGCGATTTAAGCCAAACCTTTACAAAGGTTTTGAAACAAATCTAAATGTTTCAACTTTCTAGCAATTTAAGTCAAACGTTTACAAACGTTACAAATCAAATCCAAGCTTTTAAGCTTTTTAGCAATTTAAGCCAAACGTTTGAAAAACATTACAAAACAAATTCAAGTGTTTCACCTTTCTAGCAAATTAAGCAAGACGTTTTTAAACGTTACGATACAAATCCAAAGGTTTCACCTTTTTAGCTATTTAAGTCAAACGTTTACAAACATTGCGAAACAAAACCAAATGTTTCACCTTTTTAGCGATTTAAGCCAAACATTTACAAACGTTACAATACAAATCCAAACGTTTCTCCTTTTTAGAAATTTAAGCCAAACGTATACAAACATTACGAAACAATTCAAAGCGTTTTACCTTTTTAGCAATTTAAGCCAAAAGTTTAAAAATGTTACGAAACAAATCCAAACGTTTCACCTTTTTAGCGATTTAAGCCAAACGTTTACAAACGATACGAAATAAATCTAAACGTTTCACCTTTTTAGCGACATAAGCCAAATGTTTACAAACGTTACGAAACAAATTCAAATGTTCACCTTTTTAGCGATTTAAGCCAAACGTTTACAAACGTTGCGAAACAAAACCCAATGTTTCACCTTTTTAGCGATTTAAGCCAACCGTTTACAAACGTTACGAACCAAATCCAAACGTTTCACTTTTTTAGCAATTTAAGCCAAACGTTTACAAATGTTACGAAACAAAACCAAACGTTTAAAACTTTACGAAACAAATCCAAACGCTTCACATTTTAAGCGATTTAAGCCAAACGTTTACAAACATTACGAAACAAAACCAAGCATTTCACCTTCTTAGCAATTTAATCCAAACGTTTACAAACGTTTCGAAATAAATACAAGCATTTCACCTTTTTAGCAATTTAAGCCAAGCGTTTATAAATGTTACGAAACAAATCCGAAAGTTTCACCTTCTTAGAAATTTAAGGCAAACGTTTACAAACGTTACGAAACAAAAACCGAGCGTTTCACCTTTTTAGCAATTTAAGCCAAACGTTTACAAACATAACGAAACAAATCCAAGCATTTCACCTTTTTAGCAATTTAAGCCAAACGTTTGCAAACGTTACGAAACAAATCCAAGCGTTTCACCTTTTTAGCAATTTAAGCAAAACGTTTACAAATGTTACAAAACAAATCCAAGCGTTTTACCTATTTAGCAATTTAAGCCAAACGTTTACAAACGGTACAAAATAAATCGAAACGTTTCCCCTTTTTGGCGATTTAAGCCAAATATTTACAAACGCTACAAAACAAATTCAAATGTTTCACCTTTTTAGCAATGTAAGCCAAACGTTTACAAACGTTACGAAACAAATCAAAGAATATCACCTATTTTGCAATTTAAGTCAAACGTTTACAAACATTACCAAACAAATCCAAGCGTTTCACCTTTTTAGCAATTTACGCCAAATGTTTACAAACGCTACGAAAACAAATACAAACGTTTCCCCTTTTTAGCGAATTATGCAAAACTTTTGAAAAGGTTTTGAAACAAATCCAAATGTTTCAACTTTCTAGCAATTTAAGCCAAACGTTTACAAACATTACAAAACAAATCCAAGCATTTCATTTTTTTATCAATTCAAGCCAAACATTTGAAAAACATTACAAAACAAATCCAAGCGTTTCACCTTTCTAGCAAATTAAGCCAGACGTTTACAAACGTTACAAAACAAATCCAAACATTTCACCTTTTTAGCGATTTAAGCCGAACGTTTACAAGCATTGCGAAACAAAACCAAATGTCTCACCTTTTTTGCGATTTAAGCCAAACGTTTACAAACGTTATGAAACAAAACCAAGCGTTTCACCTTTTTAGCAATTTAAGCCAAACGTTTACAAAAAAGTTGAAACAAAATCCAAACGGTTCCACCTTTTTAGCAATTTAAGCCAAACGTTTACAAACGTTACGAAACAAATCCAAATGTTTCATCTTTTTTTTGATTTAAGCCAAACGTTTTCCACTTTTAGCAATTTAAGCCAAACATTTACAAACATTACGAAACAAAACCAAGCGTTTCACCTTTTTAGCAATTTAAGCCAAACGTTTACAAATGTTATGAAACAAATCCAAGCCTTTCCACCTATTTAGCAATTTAAGCCAAACATTTACAAACGTTAAGAAACAAATCCAAACGTTTCACCTTTTTAGCAATTTAAGCCAAACATTTACAAACGGTATGAAACAAATTCAAACGTTTCACATTTTTAGCGATTTTAGCCAAACATTTATAAAAGCTACAAAACAAATCCAAACGTTTCCCCTTTTTAGCAATTTAAGCCAAACGTTTACAAATGTTACAAAACAAATCCAAACGTTTCCCCTTTTTAGCGATTTAAGCCAAACTTTTATAAAGGTTTTGAAATAAATCCAAATGTTTCAACTTTCTAGAAATTAAAGTCAAACGTTTACAAACGTTACAAATCAAATCCAAGCTTTTAACCTTTTTAGCAATTTAAGCCAAACGTTTAAAAAACATTACAAAACAAATTCAAGCGTTTCACCTTTCTAGCAAATTAAGCCAGAGGTTTTCAAACGTTACGAAACAAATCCAAACATTTCACCTTTTTAGCGATTTGAGCCGAACGTTTACATACATTGCGAAACAAAACCAAATGTTTCACCTTTTTAGCAATTTAAGCCAAATGTTTACAAACGTTATAAAACAAATCCAAGTGTTTCTCCTTTTTAGCAATTTAAGCCAAATGTATACAAACATTACGAAACAATTCAAAGCGTTTCACCTTTTTAGCAATTTAAGCCAAAAGTTTAAAAAGGTTACGAAACAAATCCAAACATTTCACCTTTTTAGCGATTAAAGCCAAACGTTTACAAACGATACGAAAGAAATCTAAACGTTTCACCTTTTTAGCAACTTAATCCAAATGTTTAAAACGTTGTGAAACAAATTCAAATGTTCACCTTTTTAGCAATTTAAGCCAAACATTTACAAATGTTGCGAAACAAAACCCAATGTATCACCTTTTTAGCGATTTAAGCCAACCGTTTACAAACGTTACGAACCAAATCCAAACGTTTCACTTTTGTAGCGATTTAAGCCAAACGTTTACAAACGTTACGAAACAAAACCAAACGTTTAAAACTTTACGAAACAAATCCAAACGCTTCACATTTTTAGCAATTTAAGCCAAACGTTTACAAACATTACGAAACAAAACCAAGCATTTCACCTTCTTAGCAATTTAATCCAAACGTTTACAAACGTTTCGAAATAAATACAAGCATTTCACCTTTTTTGTAATTTGAGCCAAACGTTTATAAATGTTACGAAACAAATCCGAGAGTTTCACCTTTTTAGCAATTTAAGGCAAACGTTTACAAACGTTACGAAACAAAAACCAAGCGTTTCACCTTTTTAGCAATTTAAGTTAAACGTTTACAAACATAACGAAACAAATCCAAGCATTACACCTTTTTAGCAATTTAAGCCAAACGTTTGCAAACGTTACGAAACAAATCCAAACGTTTCACCTTTTTAGCAATTTAAGCAAAACGTTTACAAACGTTACGAAACAAATCCAAGCATTTTACCTATTTAGCAATTTAAGCCAAACGTTTACAAACGGTACAAAACAAATCGAAACGTTTCCCCTTTTTGGCGATATAAGCCAAATATTTACAAATGCTACAAAACAAATTGAAATGTTTCACCTTTTTAGCAATGTAAGCCAAACGTTTACAAACGTTACGAAACAAATAAAAGAATTTCACCTATTTAGCAATTTAAGTCAAACGTTTACAAACGTTACCAAACAAATCCAAGCGTTTCACCTTTTTAGCAATTTACGCCAAACGTTTACAAACGCTACGAAAACAAATATAAACGTTTCCCCTTTTTAGCGATTTAAGCCAAAATTTTGAAAAGGTTTTGAAACAAATCCAAATGTTTCAACTTTCCAGCAATTTGAGCCAAACGTTTACAAACATTACAAATCAAATCCAAGCATTTCACCTTTTTAGTAATTCAAGCCAAAAGTTTGAAAAACATTACAAAACAAATCCAAGCGTTTCACCTTTCTAGCAAATTAAGCCAGACATTTACAAACGTTACGAAACTAATCCAAACGTTTCACCTTTTTAGCGATTTAAGCCGAACGTTTACAAGCATTGCGAAACAAAACCAAATGTTTCACCTTTTTAGCGATTTAAGCCAAACGTTTACAAACGTTATGAAACAAAACCAAGCGTTTCACCTTTTTAGCAATTTAAGTCAAACGTTTACAAAAAGTTGAAACAAATCCAAGCGGTTCCACGTTTTTAGCAATTTAAGCCAAACATTTACAAACATTACGAAACAAATCCAAAGGTTTCATTTTTTTTATTTAAGCCAAACTTTACGAAACAAATCCAAACATTTTCCACTTTTAGCAATTTAAGCCAAACGTTTACAAACATTACGAAACAAAACCAAGCGTTTCACCTTTTTAGCAATTTAAGCCAAACGTTTACAAATGTTACGAAACAAATCCAAGCCTTTCCACCTATTTAGCACTTTAAGCCAAACATTTACAAACGTTAAGAAACAAATCCAAACATTTCACCTTTTTGGCGACTTAAGCCAAACGTTTACAAACGGTTTCGAAACAAATTCAAACGTTTCACCTTTTTAGCGATTTAAGCCAAACATTTATAAAAGCTACAAAACAAATCCAAACGTTTCCCCTTTTTAGAAATTTAAGCCAAACGTTTAAAAACGTTACAAAACAAATCCAAACGTTTCCCCTTTTTAGCGATTTAAGCCAAACTTTTACAAAGGTCTTGAAACAAATCCAATTGTTTCAACTTTCAAGAAATTTAAGTCCAACGTTTACAAACGTTACAAATCAAATCCAAGCTTTTAACCTTTTTAGCAATTTAAGCCAAACGTTTGAAAAACATTACAAAACAAATCCAAGCGTTTCACTTTTCTAGCAAATTAAGCCAGACGTTTTCAAACATTACGAAACAAATCTAAACGTTTCACCTTTTTAGCGATTTAAGCCGAACGTTTACAAACGTTGCGAAACAAAACCAAATGTTTCACCTTTTTAGCGATTTAAGCCAAACGTTTACAAACGTTACAAAAGAAATCCAAGCGTTTCTCCTTTTTAGCAATTTAAGCCAAACGTATACAAACATTACGAAACAATTCAAAGCGTTTCACCTTTTTAGCAATTTAAGCCAAAAGTTTAGAAAGGTTACGAAACAAATCCAAACGTTTCACCTTTTTAGCGATTTAAGCAAAACGTTTACAAACGATACGAAAGAAATCTAAACGTTTCACCTTTTTAACGACTTAAGCCAAATGTTTACAAACGTTACGAAACAAATTCAAATGTTCACCTTTTTAGCGATTTAAGCCAAACGTTTACAAACGTTACGAAACATATCCAAGCGTTTCACCTTTTTAGCGATTTAAGCCAACCGTTTACAAACGTTACGAACTAAATCCAAACGTTTCATTTTTTAGCGATTTAAGTCAAATGTTTATAAACGTTACGAAACAAAACCAAGTATTTCACCTTCTTAGCAATTTAAGCCAAACGTTTACAAACGTTTCGAAATAAATACAAGCATTTCACCTTTTTAGCAATTTAAGCCAAGCGTTTGTAAATGTTACGAAACAAATCCAAGAGTTTCACCTTTTTAGCAATTTAAGGCAAACGTTTACAATCATAACGAAACAAATCTAAGCATTTCACCTTTTAGCAATTTAAGCCAAACGTTACGAAACAAATCCAAGAGTTTCACCTTTTTAGCAATTTAAGCAAAACGTTTCCAAACGTTACGAAACAAATCCAAGCCTTATACCTATTTAGCAATTTAAGCCAAACATTTACAAACGGTACAAAACAAATCCGAACGTTTCCCCTTTTTGGCGATTTAAGCGAAATATTTACAAACGCTATAAAACAAATTCAAATGTTTCACCTTTTTAGCAATGTAAGTCAAACGTTTACAAACGTTACGAAACAAATCAAAGAATTTCACCTATTTAGCAATTTAAGTCATACGTTTACAAACGTTACCAAACAAATCCAAGCGTTTCACCTTTTTAGCAATTTACGCCAAACGTTTACAAATGCTACAAAAACAAATACAAACGTTTCCCCTTTTTATCGATTTAAGCCAAACTTTTGAAAAGGTTTTGAAACAAATCCAAATGTTTCAACTTTCTAGCAATTTAAGCCAAACGTTTACAAACGTTACAAATCAAATCCAAGCATTTAATCTTTTTAGCAATTCAAGCCAAACGTTTGAAAAACATTACAAAACAAATCCAAGCGTTTCACCTTTCTAGCAAATTAAGCCAGATGTTTACAAACGTTACGAAACAAATCCAAACGTTTCAACTTTTTAGCCATTTAAGTCGAACGTTTACAAACATTGCGAAACAAAACCAAATGTTTCACCTTTTTAGCGATTTAAGCCAAACGTTTACAAACGTTATGAAACAAAACCAAGCATTTCACCTTTTTAGCAATTTAAGCCAAACGTTTACAAAAAGTTGAAACAAATCCAAGCGGTTCCACCTTTTTAGCAATTTAAGCCAAACGTTTACAAACGTTACGAAACAAATCCAAACATTTCATCTTTTTTGTGATTTAAGCCAAACGTTACGAAACAAATCCAAACGTTTCCCACTTTTAGCAATTTAAGCCAAACGTTTACAAACATTACGAAACAAAACCAAGCGTTTCACCTTTTTAGCAATTTAAGCCAAACGTTTACAAATGTTACGAAACAAATCCAAGCCTTTCCACCTATTTAGCAATTTAAGCAAAACATTTACAAACGTTAAGAAACAAATCCAAACGTTTCACCTTTTTAGCGATTTAAGCCAAACGGTACGAACCAAATCCAAACGTTTCACCTTTTTAGCGATTTAAGCCAAACATTTATAAAAGCTACAAAACAAATCCAAACGTTTCCCCTTTTCAGCAATTTAAGCCACACGTTTACAAACGTTACAAAACAAATCCAGACGTTTCCACTTTTTAGCTATTTAAGCCAAACTTTTCAAATCCAAATGTTTCAACTTTCTAGCAATTTAAATCAAACGTTTACAAACGTTACAAATCAAATCGAAGCTTTTAACCATTTTAGCAATTTAAGCCAAACGTTTGAAAAACATTACAAAACAAATCCAAGCGTTTCACCTTTCTAGCAAATTAATCCAGACATTTCACATTTTAGCGATTTAAGGCAAACGTTTAAAACTTTACGAAACAAATCCAAACATTTCACATTTTAGCAATTTAAGGCAAACGTTTACAAACATTAATAAACAAAACCAAGCGTTTCACCTTTTTAGCAATTTAAGCCAAACGTTAACAAACATTACGAAACAAATACAAGCGTTTTCCCTTTTTAGCAATTTAAGCCAAACGTTTATAAACGTTACGAAACAAATCCAAGCGTCACACCTTTTTAACAATTTAGGCCAACCGTTTACAAACGTTACGAAATCAATCTAAACATTTCACCTTTTTAGCGATTTAAGCCAAACGTTTACAAACGTATGAAACAAATCCAAACGTTTCACCTTTTTAGCGATATAAGCCAAACGTTTACAAAAATTACGATACAAATCCAAATTTTTAACCTTTTTAGCAATTTAAGCGAAACGTTTACAAACGTTACGAAACAAATCCAAGCGTTTCACCTATTAAGCAATTTAAAACAAACGTTTACAAACATTACAAATCAAATCCAAGCGTTTCACTTTTTTAGCGATTTAAGCCAAACGTTTACAAACGTTACGAAACAAATGCAAACGTTTCACCTTTTTAGTGATTTAAGCCAAACGTTTAGAAACGTTATGAAACATATCCAAACCTTTCATCTTTTTAGGGATTTAAGCCAAACGTTTACAAACGTTTCGAAACAAATCCAAACTTTTCACCTTTTTAGCGATTTAAGCCAAACGTTTACAAATGTTTCGAAACAAATCCAAACGTTTCACCTTTTTAGCAATTTAAGCCAAACGTTTACAAACGTTATGAAATAAAACCAAACGTTTCACCTTTTTAGAGATTTAAGCTAAACGTTTACAAACGTTACGAAACATAAATAAACGGTTAAAACTTTACGAAAAAAATCCAAACGTTTACAAACGTGAAAAAACAACACCAATCGTTTGCCCGTTTAAGCGATTTAAGCCAAACGTTCATAAACATTATGAAACAAAACAAAACACATGTAAACATTATGAAACAAATGCAAACGTTTCAGATTTTTACTGATTTAAGCCAAACAATTAAAAACGTTACGAAAGAAATCCAAACGTTTAACCTTTTTAGTGATTGAGACCAAACGTTTACAAACGTTAAAAAACAAATCCAAACGTTTGAAATGTTACGAAACAAATTCAACCGTTTCACCTTTTTTGCGATTTAAGCCGAACGTATTCAAAGGTTGCAAAAAAACCAAACCTTTTTTCTTTTTTGCGATTTAAGCCAAACGTTTACAAACGTTACGAAACAAATCCAAACATTTCTCCTTTAGCGATTTAAGCCAAATGTTTAAAATGATATGAAAAAAATCCAAACGTTTAACCTTTTTAGAGATTTATGCCAAACGTTTACAAACATTACGAAACAAATCCAAACGTTTCACCTTTTTAGCGATCGAAGCCAAACGTTTACAAACGTTACGAAACAAATCCAAACGTATAACATTTTTAGCAATTTAAGGCAAATGTTTATAAACGTTACGAAACCAAAACCAATCGTTTCACCTTTTTAGCAATTTAAGCCAAACCTTTACAAACTTAACAAAACAAATCCAAGCGTTTCACCTTTTTAGCAATTTAAGCCAAACGTTTACAAACGCTACGAAACAAATCCAAGCGCTTCACCTTTATAGCAATTTAAGCCAAACGTTTAAAAACGTTACGAAACAAAACAAATTTCACCTTTTTAGCTATTTAAGCCAAACGTTTACAAATGTTACGAAATAAATGCAAGCGTTTCATCTTTGTAGCAATTTAAGCAAAACGTTTACTAACGTTACTGTTGGCTAAAGGTTACCCCTATTTTTGATATAACATAAACTTTAAAGAAGTAAGGCTAATGTGGAGTATTCAGTGGAACTTGAGTAAATGCAGAACCAGGCTCAAGCTAATTCTGGAAGCAGAAGAACAGTCAAAGATCAAGAAAGAACAAAGTATGAACAAGTCTGGATCATCAAGTACAATGGGCCTCAAGAGTTTATAGATTTATCTGTAAAGGTAAATGGGCTAAATAAAGTCATTAAAATTCTGAAGCTCTAGAAAATGTTTTTGATTCTCTTTTGATCAAAACGGTTTTAAAGATTGTGACATCATCAAAATGTCCTTTTCAGTCACATGCACACACAAAGAATAAAAACATTCTCTTGTTTTCTGGTGCAACGGTTTCTTCACAAGCAATCATTTTCTCTTTCCTATTGCTTCTAGAAACTGGATAGGTGGCAAATCTTTAAAGGAATCTTTGAAAATATCTGAGGGCTTTTTGGAGAAAAGGTTTTCTATAAATAGACCATCTTCCTCACCTTTCTCCTTAAGCAAGATTTCTGAGTAAACAATCTTTTCAAAGCTTTTCAATGGAGGTTTTAATGTTTTGCTAAAAGATGCTTTTTACTTTTTGGTTTTAAATCTGAGCTTCATTATTTAATGCTTTACTTAACTCGGTTTACTTAATAGGTTGATTTGTATTCAACGAGTTATTTTTGCATAAACAGTTTTGGTTAAAGGTTTTTGTAAACACCTAGGTGATAAGTTTACTGGGTTTAAGTTTTCTGGATCTTGGTAAAACCAGTGGTTGGGAAATCAGACTAGAACGGGTAGTGTTTAGCTCTGTATTTCAAGGCTGTTGTTTCTTGCCCGTAAAAGAAACTGGATAGTGGAATTCCCAAGAAGTATTGCTTGGGGAGTGGATGTATGCAGTTGCAGAACCACTATAAAAATTCAGTGTTCTTCGTTTACTGCTTATCTGTTTATTTCCAGTTTAGCTTTAATCATACTTGCATTAGCTTTCGAATATTTTTATAAGTTATTTTTATCAAAGTTTTTAATTCTCAATTCACCCCCCCCCCCCCCTCTTGAGAAGCCATCTGGACCAACAATTGGTATCAGAGCAGGCTCTGCTTGCTTCTTGCTATTTTAGCATTCTCAGAGTTGATCAATGGCTACTCATGGTGGATCTTACCTAAGTGCTTCTGGGCTACCAGAAGGAAATTCCATTACTAGACCTCCTCTATTCAATGGATCTAATTATGACTACTGGAAAAACAGAATGAAAAGTTTTATTCAGTCACAGGACATTGAATGCTGGAAAAGCATCTTGTATGGAGTTACTCCTCCAACCAAGGTCAATGCTGATGGAACAGAAGTAAGAAAAGATGAAACTGAGTTTACTGAAGCTGATTGGAGAGTGGTACAGACTAATGCAAAAGCTATTACTATGATTCACTGTGCTCTTGACATCAGTGAATACAATCGTGTTAGAAACTGTGTCACTGCAAAACATGTATGGGAAAAACTACAGATTACCTATGAAGGAACCGACCAAGTAAGGGAAACTAAGATCAATCTTCTTCAACGTGATTATGAGCTTTTCCAAATGAAATCTGATGAAGGTATGTCTGAGTTTAGCTCCAGATTCTCTAACATCATAAATGGTCTCAAAAGTTTGGGAGAAAACTTTACTGATGAACAGCTGGTGAAAAAGATATTAAGATCTTTGACTGAGAAATGGGAAAGCAAGACCACAGCAATCATTGAAGCTAAAAATCTGAAAAACTACAGCTTTGATGAACTCATGGGTTCTCTCATGACACATGAAATGGTGAAATACAAGGGAAAGGAGATAGCTCAGGAAAGAAGGAAGAAAGCTGATCTGGCTCTGAAGATTGAATCTGAAAGTGATGATCAAATCAGCTCAGATGAAGAAATAGCTCTGATGACCAAGAGATTCTCAAAGATGTATCGCAAGGGAGACAAACGATACAGAAACAACATGAAGAAATTCATTAAAGGAAAAGTAGATTTGGAAGGAGCTGATGGCTTATGTTTTGGGTGTAACAAACCTGGACATTTCAAAGCTGATTGTCCAAAACTGAAAAGATCAACAAGAGTTGAAAAACCAAAGAAGGGTCTAGCAGCTTGGAGTGATTCTGATGACTCAGATGAAGATAAACCAGAAGAGAAAGCTAATCTCTGTTTAATGGCAATTGAAACCGGAGATAACAGTGGTCAAACTGATGCATATGAGGCTGATTCATCTGACAATGAGGTAGAAAACCTAAAACATTTATCTTATGATGAATTACTTCATAACTGTAATGATATCTTTATGGCTTATAAGGTTGTCTCAAAGAAGTATGTCAAACTGAAAGCTAAAACTAAAAATGTCATTTCTGAAGCTAATGTCAAAATTTCTCAAGCCAATGAAACTGAAAAAGAAAACATAATGCAAAAGGATTTTGACTTAATGACTGAAAAGATTCAGAAAGCTGAAACTGAGGTTTCATTCCTAAAGAAGGAACTTGAAACTTCAAACAACCTTAGAATCAATCTTTTGCAACAGAATGATGCTATGCAAAAGAAGATTGATCTTCTCATTCAAGATCTCGCAAAATTCACTAAGGGAAAAGCTAATCTGAACATGCTTTTGGGAAATCAACGTCCCTATGGAGATACTGGCGGTATTGGTTTTGAAGGTTTTACCAAACCAAAGAAAATGGAATCATTCCTAAAAAATATTCCCACAAAAATCAAAACCATAACCAAAAGGACCTTCATTCCTTACATGTCACATGCCACCTGTTTTTACTGCAATATCAAAGGTCATGTTTCGAAGTTTTGTAAAGCTAAACAGAAAATATCTCAGACTAAACTTATCTGGGTTGTCAAAGGAACTAAACCTGAGAAAGTCACTAACCCAGAAGGACCCAAATCAGTTTGGGTACCTAAACATGCTTGATTTGTTACAGGTCTGCCTAAGGAGCAAGGATGATCAAAATTGGCATATGGATAGTGCTTGCTCAAGGCACATGACTGGTGACAAGTCAAAATTCACCAGTATCAAACTAAAGGATAGAGGAACAGTTTGCTTCGGTGATGACAGTAAAGCTAAAATTATCGGAATTGGAGCTATTGGCAAATATCCATCTATTGAAGGTGTCTCTTTAGTGGATGGACTGAAGTACAATCTTTTAAGTGTAAGTCAGCTCTGTGATAAGCAAAACAGAGTCATCTTTGAACCAACTCACTGTGAGGTACAGGATCTACACAATAATAAAACTCTCTTCTTTGGTAAGAGATTTGAAAATGTGTATCTGGTTGATTTCAATGACTCTCCTATCCCTGATATTTGTCTTGCATCTCTTATGGATGAAAGTTGGCTTTGGCATAAAAGATTAGGACATGCTAGTATGCATCTCATTTCTAAACTCTCTAAAAAGGAACTGGTTCGTGGTTTGCCTAAACTGAACTATGAGAAAAACGATGTTTGTGATGCTTGCTTAAAAGGTAAACATGCTAGATCTTCTTTTAAATCCTCTGGTCATATTGCAACTACTAATTGTTTAGAGCTGCTGCATCTTGATTTATTTGGACCAATTACCCCTTCTAGCTTAGGAGGAAAATTCTATGCCCTTGTTGTTATTGATGATCACTCCAGGTACTCGTGGACACTATTTCTAACTCATAAAGATGAAGTTTTTGAGAGATTCGAAGTTCTGTGTAAAAAGCTCCAAAATCAAAAAGGACTCAAAATCATCTCCATTAGAAGTGATCATGGAAAGGAATTTGAAAATAAGAAATTTGAGGATTTCTGCAACTCTCAAGGCATATCTCATAACTACTCTGCTCCCAGAACTCCTCAGCAAAATGGAGTGGTTGAAAGAAAGAATAGGTCTTTGCAAGAAATGGCTCGAACAATGATTAGTGAAGCTAATCTACCAAAGTACTTCTGGGCTGAAGCTGTGAGTACTGCCTGCTACATTCAGAACAGAGCCTTAGTAAGGTCTACTCTGAAAAAGACCCCGTATGAGCTATGGAGAGGAAGAAAACCCAATGTAAGTTACTTCAGAATTTTTGGCTGCATTTGTTATGTTCATAATAACAATAAAACTCATCTTGCAAAATTTGATGCTAAATCTGATGAAGCTATTTTTATGGGTTACTCTGAGCACAGCAAGGCTTATAGGGTTTTTAATAAACGATCTCTTCTTATTGAGGAATCCATGCATGTAGTCTTTAAAGAAACTAACAATCCTCTACCCAGTAGAGATTTGTCTGGAGATGAACTCTTTACAGGTAACAGCAACAACTCAGAAGAGAATCAGCAGCAAAATATCCTGGATGAACAGAACGTAAATCAGGAACAAATTGAAACTGAAGAAACAGAGAACCAGACTAATGAGCAGTCTGATCAAGCTAATTTTCAGAACGAAGCTGTTTCTAACAGCAATGAGGATCTGCCAAGAGAATGGAGATATCACAAGTATCACTCTCAAGAAAATCTTCTTACTAGTCCTTCTCACAAAATGATGACTAGGAGTGAGCTAAAAAAGATGATTGCCAATGTAGCTCACATAGCCTATGTCTCAAAAGTAGAGCCAAACGGAATAGAAGAAGGGCTGAAAGATGAAAACTGGCTTCTAGCTATGCAAGAGGAGCTGAATCAGTTTGAGAGAAATGAAGTGTGGAATCTTGTGCCTCGACCAAGGAACAAAACCATTATTGGAACTAAATGGGTGTTCAGAAACAAACTTGATGATCAAGGCAATGTTGTCAGAAACAAAGCAAGACTTGTGGCTAAAGGTTATAATCAAGCTGAAGGCATTGACTATGATGAAACATTTGCTCCAGTTGCAAGGCTTGAATCCATAAGAATGCTTTGTGCATATGCCAGCTACATGAATTTCAAACTACAGCAAATGGATGTAAAAAGTGCCTTCCTAAATGGTTATCTGAATGAAGAGGTTTTTGTGGAACAACCTCAAGGTTTTGAAAGCTATGAGTTTCCTGATCATGTGTTCAAGCTAAAGAAGGCTCTGTATGGGCTAAAACAAGCTCCTAGAGCATGGTATGAAAGATTAAGCAACTTCATGCTTAAAAATGGTTTTTCCAGAGGGAGAGTTGATAAAACATTATTCATCAAAAAGCAACTCAGAGATATTCTCATTGTACAAATTTATGTGGATGACATAGTTTTTGGATCCACCAAAAATAGCTTGTGCAAAGAATTCTCTGACATGATGAAAAATGAGTTTGAGATGAGCATGATGGGAGAACTTAACTTCTTTCTGGGTCTGCAAATCAAGCAATGCAAGGATGGTACTTTCATTACTCAGTCTAAATATGTCAAAGAACTTCTCAAAAAGTTCAAAATGACCGAAGCTAAAGCTACCAAAATTCCAATGAGTGCCACCTTCAAAGTTGAGAAAGATGAAAAAGGTAAATCAGTTGACTGCAAACTCTATAGAGGTATGATCGGTTCATTACTTTATTTAACTGCCAGTCGACCTGATATTCATTTCAGTGTTTGTGTGTGTGCTAGATTTCAAGCTGATCCTAAAGAGTCTCATATTATTGCTGTAAAAAGAATTCTTAGATATCTTCTAGGTACTCAAGAACTTGGTCTTTGGTATCCAAGAGATATCTCATTTGATCTTGTGGGATATAGTGATGCTGATTTTGCAGGAAGCAAAACAGACAGGAAAAGCACTTCAGGAGCATGTCAATTCCTAGGTCATGCACTAATTTCTTGGTTCAGCAAAAAGCAAACCTCTGTGGCTTTATCCACAGCTGAAGCTGAATATATAGCTGCTGGAAGCTGTGTTGCTCAAATAATCTGGATGAAACAAGAGCTAGAAGATTACAACCTGAGGTACACCAAGATTCCCATTATGTGTGATAACACCAGTGCTATCAATTTGACAAAAAATCCTGTCATGCATTCTAGAACTAAGCATATTGAAATCAGACATCATTTCATTCGTGATCATGTTCAAGCTAATGACATTGAGCTAATTTTTGTTCCAACTGAAAAACAGCTTGCTGATATCTTCACTAAACCCTTAAATGAAGAAACTTTTTGCAGGATTCGTAGAGAGATAGGACTTATGATCCTAGAAAGTTGATTGGTCATGCATCTGCATTTTTTTTCTGCTCAAAATAATATCTTTCCTGTTTTTGGGTTTTAAATGCTTTTTCAGTTTATTTTTGATCTCTTCTAGCAATCAATCTGTGCTACTTCTCTTTTCTGAATTATTTTTTTTTGCATCTTTATAATCTTATCTTTAATAGTTATTATATTAAAAAAAAAAAAAAAAAGGTGTAGCTATTTTTTTAAAAGAGATCAGTTTTGTCATTTGAGCTCAAATAGCAGAAATTTGAAAAATAAATTATCATAAGTTATCTTTTCAAATTTCGAAGCATGCTGGTAAAAAGGGATAAAACTGTTTCTAACGGATCTTTAGCTTCTAGACTTCTCTTTAAAACGGTAATATGTCCTTGCCTCCTATCTCTGCCACGTGGAAAGATCTCCCTTTATTGTGAATATCCTTGATAACACGCAATCTCCACAGGATCAGCTCTTCAAAATTCAAAAAGGAACCACCTTTGGTTTCTTCTTTAAAAAGAAAATCACTTGACTGATTTATTTCTAAAGTTCAAATCCCTTAGAGTTACTCCTCAACACATCGGTCTCACTTGATTCTTGCATCTTCTCTCAACCGACTGCAATGGTTATTAAAGGAAGGAAAAGGGCTGCTGTCATTGAGTCTGATGGGTCTACCTCAAAGACTCCCACTTCGAAAAAGGCAAAAACTGAAGGAGCTAGTTCAGTCAAAAGCAAAGGGTTGAAGGAAGAAGGAGGAATGGCTGTCAACACTTTGATCCGGCCAAAGTTTATAGATTGGAAATTTTTTGGGAAAAAGGACATGCCTTTCAGAGAATGGTTCGAAGTTCAAGGATGGTTAAGCTTTCTAAAGATCAAAGAGGTGATGTATGTTCTGTTGGTGAAAGAATTCTTCTCTACACTCTCTGTGGGAAAAGAAGACAGCTTTAAGGTGACTCTCAAAGGTAAAAGCTTTACCATCACTCTTGATGTTCTTTCAGAAGCTTTTGGAATACCAAACAGAGGAGCTAAAATAGCCAAGAAGAGTGAGATCAAGAAAGCTTCAGACTTTCAGGAGGATCAATTCAAAAAGGAAATCTGTGAAGGAAAAAGAGCTGGGCTTTTAGATGTTTCTTCAGCATCTCTAAGTACAAACTTTCGGGTATTACACAAGTTCATTACTGCTTTCATTGCCCCAAAGTCAGGCTCTCTTGATTATGTGAGTAGTATTGAGCTGTGTTTGATGTGGCACATTGTTAAGAAAAGGAAGTTCAACCTTTGTTACTTGATCATGAACTTGCTCACCAACTCTTCAAAATCTAAAGGTATGCCCTATGCTATGTTGTTAACTGTGTTGTTTGATCATATTGGTGTAAACTTGTCAAAGGCAGTCTCTACTGCTTTGAAGGAGTCAGATGTTATAGGTCAAGGCTTTGTGTCAAAAACAAAGAAATTTAAGGAGTCCAAAGAAATTGAAACAACTCAGTTTGTGGATGATGAAGAGCTGGCAAGTGGTGAAGATAAGACTGAGGAAAAGGAAAAATCAGAAGAGGCATCTGAGAAAGCGGTTAGCTCTGAGGAAAAGGAGGACTCAGAAGAAGAAGCAGAATCCTCAGAAAAAGAGATTTTTGAATCTGCAAAAGGCAAAGATTTGGCTTTGGAGGTTTCTGACTCTATCAATTCAGAGAAGACTGACTCAGAAGACATGGAGACTCTGCAAGAAGCTCTTCAAAAGAAAAGGAATCAAGCCATCCAGATCAAGGCAACTAGTACTCGAATTCCAAAGCTTCCAATCCGAAGAAAAATTGTGTTAACCAAGCATGGTGTTCCAAAAGAAACTGCTCACAGGAAGAAGGATTCAAAAACTCCCTCACAGGAGCTTCCAAGTTACAACATTGATGCCATTATGGAAACTGGGAAAAATACAGAGGAAGCAGACATTGAAACAAAGAAGGACTTTGAGCAGACAACTTTGGGGGACAACACAAAAGGAGAGACTAGCAAAACTAAGAAGACTGTTGAAGCTGCTTCCACTGAGGCTAATATGGACACATCTGAAGCTAAAGCTAGAGCTCTCCTAGCTGACAAATTTCAGATGTTTGATAGAGCTGCAAGGGAAAGCTTGGATTTATGGCTCACTGAGATGAAAAAGGAGCTTCTGAACTTGATGATTCCAACTGCTCCTATCCCTGCCTTATCTCCATTAAAGCAAGTTGAGAAGGAATCAAAAGGTACTGATGTGGTTAGAAGTATCTCTGGAGCTGATCCAGAAACTACTGAGCCTTTGAACATTGATTCTCCTATCTCAAAAGCTGTTCAGTCCAGCATTCCCCCTTCTGTTTCTAAAAGAGCCACCCGTTCATCCACCAAGTTTGAAACCGCAAAGATCTCACCTGGTGAAATAGGTTCCAAGGACAAACCTGCTGTGTTAAAAGATTAATCTAGCTGCTTCTAGATTTTTAGCACTTTTTATCTTCCCTTAAAACTATGCTCTTTATGTTTTGCTAAGATAGCTTATGCTTCATTTTATTTTCCTATCCATGCTATTTTGTTTATTCCCCTTACTCTTTTTGATGTCTGACAAAAAGGGGGAGTAAATACTTGTGCTTTTTCTTTCTTGCTCTTATATATATGAATGCCATTTGCTTGCAGAATTTTCTACATTATCTTTTCAGTATGGCTGTTTCTGCTATAAGTCTTATGTATTCTAACTGATCTTATCCACTTTTTGCTTCTATCAAGATAATTTGATTAAGAGTCTTCGTGCAGTCGTTTTTTAGAAAGAAGTTAAAGAAACTCTTGAAAATTAGTTTAGCACAAATTCAGGGGGAGCTAATTTGAGCAGAGATCAAACTAGTTTTCGAAAATCTGCATCTCATTCATTCATACTGTGATTTACTCCTTGTCTCTTAAATCATTCTACTTGTTCAAAGTTTTGTCATTATCAAAAAGGGGGAGATTGTTGGCTAAAGGTTACCCCTATTTTTGATATAACATAAACTTTAAAGAAGTAAGGCTAATGTGGAGTATTCAGTGGAACTTGAGTAAATGCAGAACCAGGCTCAAGCTAATTCTGGAAGCAGAAGAACAGTCAAAGATCAAGAAAGAACAAAGTATGAACAAGTCTGGATCATCAAGTACAATGGGCCTCAAGAGTTTATAGATTTATCTGTAAAGGTAAATGGGCTAAATAAAGTCATTAAAATTCTGAAGCTCTAGAAAATGTTTTTGATTCTCTTTTGATCAAAACGGTTTTAAAGATTGTGACATCATCAAAATGTCCTTTTCAGTCACATGCACACACAAAGAATAAAAACATTCTCTTGTTTTCTGGTGCAACGGTTTCTTCACAAGCAATCATTTTCTCTTTCCTATTGCTTCTAGAAACTGGATAGGTGGCAAATCTTTAAAGGAATCTTTGAAAATATCTGAGGGCTTTTTGGAGAAAAGGTTTTCTATAAATAGACCATCTTCCTCACCTTTCTCCTTAAGCAAGATTTCTGAGTAAACAATCTTTTCAAAGCTTTTCAATGGAGGTTTTAATGTTTTGCTAAAAGATGCTTTTTACTTTTTGGTTTTAAATCTGAGCTTCATTATTTAATGCTTTACTTAACTCGGTTTACTTAATAGGTTGATTTGTATTCAACGAGTTATTTTTGCATAAACAGTTTTGGTTAAAGGTTTTTGTAAACACCTAGGTGATAAGTTTACTGGGTTTAAGTTTTCTGGATCTTGGTAAAACCAGTGGTTGGGAAATCAGACTAGAACGGGTAGTGTTTAGCTCTGTATTTCAAGGCTGTTGTTTCTTGCCCGTAAAAGAAACTGGATAGTGGAATTCCCAAGAAGTATTGCTTGGGGAGTGGATGTATGCAGTTGCAGAACCACTATAAAAATTCAGTGTTCTTCGTTTACTGCTTATCTGTTTATTTCCAGTTTAGCTTTAATCATACTTGCATTAGCTTTCGAATATTTTTATAAGTTATTTTTATCAAAGTTTTTAATTCTCAATTCACCCCCCCCCCCCTCTTGAGAAGCCATCTGGACCAACAGTTACGGAACAAAACCAACCGTTTCACATTTTTAGCGATTTAAGCCAAACGCTACGAAACAAATCCAACATTTCACCTTTTTAGCGATTGAACCCAAACGTTCACAAACGTTACCAAACAAATCCAAACGTTTCCCCTTTTTAGCCATTTAAGCCAAACGTTTACAAAAATTACGAAAAAAACAAAACGTTTCACCTTTTTAGCGATTTACACCGAACATTTACAAATGTTACGATACAAAACCAACCGTTTCAAACATTACGAAACAAGCATTACGAAACAAATCGATACGTTTACAAACGTTACGAAACAATACTAAATGTTTCACCTTTTCATTGATTTAAGCCAAACGTTTACAAACGTTATGAAACAAAACCAAACATTTCCCCTTTTTAGCGATCTAAGCCAAACGTTACGAAACAAAATCAAATGTTTATGACGTTACGAAACAAACTTTACGAAACAAATCCAAACATTTTGAAAAAAAAAACCAAACTGTAATACCCCGTGTTTGTTTTTACGTTCCGGCGTACTTGTTGTGTAATAATAATAATAATAATAATAATAATAATAATAATAAATAAGAATAATAAGCAAGTACAATATTAAACCTAAAGCCCATGTTGCATATATTTGGCCCATGAAAATGTTGAGTTGGCCAAGCAATAGTGTGCAGAGCTCATACTTGAAGATTGTATATTTTTACTTCCTAATATACACCGTGTTCTGCAACTCTTTTCCTTCCCTAGTTATAAACGTTTCTTACCCTAATTTATTTTCCTTCGTTAACAATAGAACCCTAGCCGACTCCCTTGCTAAAAATCTCTCAAAAACACTTCAATCTCCATTCCTTTTCTATTCATTTGAGATTCGGTATGTAAATCGTTTCATTTGTTATTTCGATACGATATCGTCACATCCGGTTATTAACTCATAACTTCATTGTTCTAGCTTTAATCTGAAAAATCTTTCGACGTTTCATCTCGATACAACAACCTCTTCGATCCTTACGTATTACATATCAATTTGGTACGTTGAATCTCTTCGTTTTTATGTCGTTCGGTTCACCGTTTACTATACGTGTTGTGGTTGCTGTTCTTGTTGAATTCTGTTGTCTCCGTTGATATTGTTACTTCTGTGTTTAGGAGTAATTGTTTAATGATTAGTTTTTACTTGAGAACATGTCTAGCTGTCTTTGATATCTTGAATTGAATAGTTATTTTGCAGTCTAAATTTAGTTACTGTGTAGATTGTTTTCAAATATTATATGATGTGTTATGGTTTCAGCTCCTCTTGTTAATGTTGTTGCATGGTTAATCTTTCTTATGCCTTTGAATATGGAATTTTGATAATTCCATACAATAATGAAATCTCATAAATTGAAATGGTTACTGTGAAGTGGAGTACATTGTTTGATTTATAATCCTATCCTTGGTTCGGTTTCGATAGGATTGTTATGTAGTTTGAAGTTTGATTATTGAGTGATTAACTTGAATTTTGGTTTGTATTCATGTGTGATATGGTTACTGCTAAGAGTTAGAATATTATTGTTTGGTTAATGTTGGCGGGAAAGGTTAATAATTCCACTTTGGGTTTTTAATTGTCCACTGTTTCAAATATTATGGCTAATATCTCTTAATTTTTTCTTTGGTTGGCTTTTACTTTGAGTAATCAAAGATGGTAATTTGTTCTTTTTGTCGATATTGAATCATTATGGAAATGAGGTGGTTGCTTTGTTCATATTAACTACACTTAATAAAATAATTAATGGTCAATCCGATTTTATTAATTGGTTAAATATTGTTGTCAAAACCGAACCTTCAATGATCGTTTTAATTTATAAATTGTTAATTCGATTATTATTTAAAGTGTTTGATAATTTTAATCAGAAAATAATAAATAAATTTTATGTTCGCATAATTACTTGGGTAATTATGATTCATTTTAAATTTTGGCTTGATATGCCAATTTGGCTAAATTACAATTTAACTTTTAAATTATTCTTAACAAATTTTAGTTAAGTAATTGACGGTAATTAGTGGTCAATTTATTTAAGATATTGAGTTCCGTTTTAATTAATGATTGTTATTTTATCAAATTATTATTTTGGGATTATAAACTATGGTTTATATTTTTGATAAAATATTTGGGCCGGGTTAGACTTGGGTCACCCGACAAGTGAGGTTAGCTTGATAGTTATTGGTAACTCGGCTAACCCACTATTTGGAAATTAATTATTATTTATAGATTTTTAAATAATATTTGTAAATTGGATTTTAAAGCGAGAACTCAATAGACTTGTCTTAATTGAGCGTTTCTACCTATTGGGTATCTTTGTGTTGTTCTGGATTGTTTTATTCCGACGTGTTATTTGTGCTAGTCCTATGTGGTGTCTAGTACTCTCTAGAGTTAGGGTCTGTTTTTAATAATTATTTTATTTGTCTAGACCCGTTTACTGTTCGTGCTTCAGGGGCGAATCAGGATTAGTTGCTTGCCGGTTATCACGTGGATTAGCAAGCAGTGAGTTTGTACTTACTATTTACCGCTTTATTAAGTAAATTGTTATTTTAAATATTAAATATATATACTGTACGTATATTTTGAACTGTTTTTATATTATGGCTCTTAGTTGGAACATGCTGCCTAATGGGCATCATTAGGAATGTGTGCGCACCGGTAATGATCTGGGTATGGTATTTATGGTAATATGGTAGCTCGGTGTGAGCATAGCTCTCGGGACAAAATAGAGTAACTCGGTGTAGCACAGCTCTCGGGACTCTAGATATGGTAAAAGTGTGGTCAGTGGTAACCCGGTGTAGCTCAGCTCTCGGGACCAGACCTATTGGATTATGTTTATTATTTAGAATTGTGGATTAGGGTTCCAACTATTATTCGTAATATCATTATTAAATGTTTTAAACGGTTTTAAAGGTTTTCCACTTAATAAATGTAGATAGTGGTATTAACTCATCTCAGTATATCTGACCCCGTTGTTTTCCCAATTTTTCCCTGGGTTATGATCTGAGAGAGTCTGGTGATCTCCGCATTTACTTTTCTTCGGAGGTTTCATTTATTTTTGATAAACTGTAAAACTGTTTTATTATTAGACCGCAGTAGTAACCAGACATCTTTATTATTATTATATACTTTGTCGGCTTGGTTCGACTGGTTATATTGCTTTGGCATGTTATATTATTTACATTGGTTTATGATAAATCTATTTTAGACTCGGAATTGGATAAGTATGTTATATTAACTGTTGAATATTATAACTGCTAGATTTAGGCTGAAGTCTCGGTTGCTCCTGAGCATTGGTTTTCTGCAGGTTTATGTGTTTATATGATAAATGAAAGGCTAGCTACGGGTTTTGGTACTACATTACACATACCCTAGAGCCGATTGCGATTCATGAAAATGGGTCATGACACAAACGTCTCACCTTTTTAGCGATTTAAGCCAAACGTTTACAAACGTTACGAAACAAAACCAATCGTTTCACCTTTTTAGCGATTTAAGCCATACGTTTACAAACGTTACGAAACAAATCCAAACGTTTCCCCTTTTTAGCAATTTTAGCCAAACGTTTACAAACGTTTCGAAACAAATCCAAACGTTTCATCTTTTTAGCGATTTAATCAAAACGTTACGAAACAAAACCAATAATTTCACCTTTTTAGCGATTTAAGCTAAACGTTTACAAATGATACGAAATAAAATTAAAAGTCTAAAACTTTACAAAACAAATCCAAACTTTTATAAACGTTTCAAAATAACACCAAACGTTTCCCCATTTTAGCGATTGAAGTCAAACGTTTATAAACATTACGAAACAAAACCAAACATTTATAAACGTTACGAAACAAATCCAAACGTTTTACATTTTTAGTGATTTAAGCAAAACGTTTACAAACGTTACGAAACAAATCCAAACGTTTCTCCTTTTTAGTGATTGAAGCCAAACGTTTACAAACGTTACAAAACAAATCCGAACGTTTCGAAACAAACCCAAACATTTAAAATGTTACGAAACAAATCCAACCGTTTCACCTTTTTACCGATTTAAGCCGAATGTTTACAAAGGTTACGAAAAAAAACCAAACGTTTCACCTTTTTTGCGATTTAATCCAAACGTTTCGAAACAAATCCAAACGTTTTACCTTCAGCGATTTAAGACAAACGTTTAAAACGTTACAGAACAAATCAAAACGATTCACCTTTTTAGCAATTTTAGCCAAACGTTTACAAAAGTTTTGAAACAAATACAAACGTTTCACCTTTTTAGCGATTTAATCCAAACGTTACGAAACAAAACCAAACATTTCACCTTTTTAGCGATTTAAGCAAAACGTTTACAAATGTTACAAAATAAAATTAAACTTTTAAAACTTTACAAAACAAATCCAAACGTTTACAAACGTTACAAAACAACAGCAAACGTTTCAACATTTTAGCGATTGAAGCCAAACGTTTATAAACATTACGAAACAAAACCAAACGTTTATAAACGTTACGAAACAAATCCAAACGTTTCACATTTTTAGTGATTTAAGCCAAACGTTTACAAACGTTACGAAACAAATCCAAACGTTTCCCCTTTTTAGTGATTAAAGCCAAACGTTTACAAACGATACAAAACAAATCCAAACGTTTCGCAACAAATCCAAACATTTCAAATATTACGAAACAAATCCAACCGTTTCACCTTTTTTAGAGATTTAAGCCGAACGTTTACAAAGTATACGAAACAAAACCAAACGTTTCACATTTTTTGCGATTCGAAACAAATCCAAACGTTTCACCTTTAGCGATTTAAGCCAAACGTTACAGAACAAAGCTAAACGTTTCACCTTTTTAGCGATTTTTGCCAAACGTTTACAAACGTTACGAAACAAATCCAAACGTTTCACCTTTAGCAATTTAAGGCAAACGTTTACAAACGTTGCGAAACAAAAACCAAGCGTTTGACCTTTTTAGCAATTTAAGCCAAACGTTTACAAATGTAACGAAACAAATCCAAGCATTTCTCCTTTTTAGCAATTTAAGCCAAACGTTTATAAACGTTACGAAACAAATCCAAGCGTTTCACCTTTTTAGCAATTTAAGCAAAACGATTAGAAACGTTACGAAACAAATCCACGCATTTTACCTATTTAGCAATTTAAGCCAAACGTTTACAAACGGTACAAAAACAATCCAAATGTTTCACCTTTTTGGCGATTTAAGCCAAATATTTACAAACTCAACAAAACCAATTCAAACGTTTCACCTTTTTAGCAAAGTAAGCCAAACGTTTACAAACGTTACGAAACAAATCAATGAATTTCACCTATTTAGCAATTTAAGCCAAATGTTTAAAAACGTTACCAAACAAATCCAAGTGTTTCACCTTTTTAGCAATTTAAGCCAAACGTTTACAAATGCTACGAAAACAAATCCAAACGTTTTACCTTTTTAACGATTTAAGCCAAACTTTTATAAAGATTTTGAAACAAATCCAAATGTTTCAACTTTTTAGCAATTTAAGCCAAACGTTTACAAACGTTACAAATCAAATCCAAGCATTTCACCTTTTTAGTAATTTAAGCCAAACGTTTAAAAAACATTACAAAACAAATCCAAACGTTTAACCTTTCTAGCAAATTAAGCTAGACGTTTACAAACGTTACGAAACAAATCAAAACGTTTCACCTTTTTAGCGATTTAAGCCGAACGTTTACAAACATTACAAAACCAAACCAAATGTTTCACCTTTTTAGTGATTTAAGCCAAACGTTTACAAACGTTACGAAACAAAACCAAGTGTTTCACCTTTTTCGCAATTTAAGCCAAACGTTTACAAAAATCTGAAACAAATCCAAGCGGTTCCACCTTTTTAATTTAAGCCAAAAGTTTACAAACGTTACGAAAAAAATCCAAATGTTTCATCTTTTTAGCGATTTAAGCCAAACGTTGACAAACGGTACGAAAAAAATCCAAATGTTTCCCCTTTTTAGTGATTTAAGACAGACATTTATAAACTCTATGAAACAAATCCAAACTTTTCACCTTTTAAGCAATTTAAGCAAAACATTTATAAAGGTTACGAAACAAATCCAAACGTGTCACTTTTTAGCTATTCAAGCAAAACGTTTACAAACGATACGAAACAAATCCAAATGATTCACCTTTTTAGCGATTTAAGCCAAACATTTACAAACATTACGAAAAAAATCTAAATGTTTCACCTTTTTGGCAATTTAAGCCAAACGTTTACAAACGTTAGGTAACAAATCCAAACGTTTCATCTTTTTAGCGATTTAAGCCAAACGTTTACAAATGTTACGAAACAAATCCAAATGTTTTGCCTTTTTAGCGATTTAAGCCAAACATTTACAAACGTTACTAAACAAAACAAAACATTAAAAACTTTACGAAACAAATCCAAACGTTTCACATTTTTAGATATTTAAGCCAAATGTTTACAAACATTACGAAACAAAACCAACCGTTTCACCTTTTTAGAAATTTAAGCTAAACATTTACAAAGGTTATGAAACAAATACATGCGTTTTACCTTTTTAGCAATTTATGACAAACGCTTATAAACATTACAAAACAAATCCAAGCGTCACACCTTTTTAGCAATTTAGGCCAAACGTTTACAAACGTTAACAAATCCAAACTTTTCACCTTTTTAGCAATTTAAGCCAAACGTTTACAAACGTAGGAAACAAATCCAAACGTTTCACCATTTTAGCGATTTAAGCCAAACGTTTACAAAGGTTACGAAACAAATCCAAATTTTTCACCTATTTAGCAATTTAAGCCAAACGTTTACAAACATTACGAAACAAATCCAAGCGTTTCATTTTATTAGAAATTTATGCAAACGCTTACAAACATTACAAAACAAATCCAAGCGTTTCACCTTTTTAGCAATTTAAGTCAAACGTTTACAAACGTTATGAAACAAATCCACACATTTCACCTTTTTAGAGATTAAAGCCAAACGTTTACAAACGTTACGAAACAAATGCAAATGTTTCACCTTTTTAGCGATTTAAGCCAAAAGTTTACAAACATTGCGAAACAAATGCAAACGTTTCCCCTTTTTAGCGATATAAGCCAAACGTTTACAAACATTAGAAGACAAATGCAAACGTTTCATCTTTTTAGCGATTTAAGCCAAACGTTTATAAACATTACGAATCAAATCCAAACTTTTCCCCTTTTTAGCGATTTAAGCCAAATGTTTACAAACGTTACGAAATAAAACCAAACTTTTCTAACGTTACGAAACGTTAACAAACGTTTCGAAACAAAACCAAGAGTTTCACCTTTTTAGCAATTTAAGCCAAACGTTTACAAACGTTACGAAACAAATCCAAGCGTTTCACCTTTTTAGCAATTTAAGCCGAACGTTTACAAACGTTATGAAACAAATCCAAATGTTTCACCTTTTTAGCTAAGCCAAATGTTTACAAACGTTACGAAAAAATCGAAATGTTTCACCTCTTTAGCGATTTAAGCCAAACGTTTACAACGGTTATGAAACAAATCCAAATGTTTCAAATTATTAGCTAAGTCAAACGAGTACAAACGTTACGAAACAAATCCAAACATTTCACTTTTTGAATGATTGAAGCCAAGCGTTTACAAATGTTACTAAAAAAATCCTAACATTTCGAACCAAATCCAAACGTTTAAAACGTTACGAAACAAAGCCAAACGTTTACAAACGTTACGAAACAAATCCAAGCGTTTCACCTTTATAGTAATTTAAGCCAAACATTTAAAACCCCTACGAAACAAAACCAAACGTTTCACCTTTTTAGCGATTTAAGCCAAACGTTTACAAATGTTACAAAATAAATCCAAGCGTTTTACCTTTTTAGCAATTTAAGCCAAACGTTTACTAACGTTACGGAACAAAACCAAACGTTTCCCATTTTTAGCGATTTAAGCCAAACGTTAACAAACGCTACGAAACAAATCCAAACATTTCACCTTTTTATCGATTGAACCCTAACGTTTACAAACGTTACGAAACAAATCCAAATGTTTCCCCTTTTCAGCCACTTAAGCCAAACGTTTACAAAAATTACGAAACAAAACGAAACGTTTCACCTTTTTAGCGATTTAAGCCGAACGTTTACAAATGTTACGATACAAAACCAAACGTTTAAAACATTACGAAACAAACATTACGAAACAAATCGAAATGTTTACAAATGTTACGAAACAAAACTAAACGTTTCACCTTTTTAGTGATTTAAGCCAAACGTTTACAAACGTTATGAAACAAAAGCAAACGTTTCACCTTTTTAGCGATTTAAGCCAAACGTAACGAAACAAAACCAAATGTTTAAGACGTTACGAATCAAACTTTACGAAACAAATCAAAACATTACAAAACAAAACCAAACGTCTCATCTTTTTAGCGATTTAAGCCAAACGTTTACAAACGTTATGAAACAAAACCAAACGTTTCACCTTTTTAGCGATTTAAGCAATACATTTACAAACATTACAAAACAAATCCAAATGTTTCACCTTTTTAGAAATTTTAGCCAAACGTTTACAAACGTTTCGAAACAAATCCAAACATTTCACCTTTTTAGCGATTTAATCCAAACGTTACGAAACAAAACCAAACATTTCACCTTTTTAGCGATTTAAGCTAAACGTTTACAAATGTTTCGGAACAAAATCAAACGTTTAAAACTTTACAAAATAAATCCAAACGTTTATAAACATTACCAAAACAACACCAAACGTTTCTCCATTTTAGCGATTGAAACCAAACGCTTATAAACATTACGAAACAAAACAAAACGTTTGTAAACGTTACTAAACAAATCCAAACGTTTCACATTTTTAGTGATTTAAGCCAAACGTTTACAAATGTTACGAAACAAATCCAAATGTTTCCCCTTTTTAGTGTTTGAAGCCAAACGTTTACAAACGATACAAAACAAATCCAAACGTTTCGCAACGAATCCAAACATTTAAAATGTTACGAAACAAATCCAACTGTTTCACCTTTTTAGAGATTTAAGCCGAACGTTTGCAAAGGTTACGAAACAAAACCAAACGTTTCTCCTTTTTTGCGATTTAAGTCAAACGTTTACAAAACGTTTCTAAGAAAATCCAAACGTTTCACCTTTAGTGATTTAAGCCAAACGTTTAAAACGTTATAGAACAAATCCAAACGTTTCACCTTTTTAGAGATTTATGCCAAACGTTTACAAACGTTGTGAAACAAATCCAAACGTTTTTCCTTTTTGGCGATTGAAGCCAAACGTTACGAAACAATCCAAACGTATCACATTTTTAGCAATTTAAGGCAAACGTTTACAAACGTTACGAAACAAAAACCAAGAGTTTTACCTTTTTAGCAATTTAAGCCAAACGTTTACAAACATAACGAAACAAATCCAAGCATTACACCTTTTTAGCAATTTAAGCCAAACCTTTGCAAACGTTACGAAACAAATCCAAGCGTTTCACATCTTTAGCAATTTAAGCAAAACGTTTACAAACGTTACGAAACAAATCCAAGCATTTTACCTATGTAGCAATTTAAGCCAAACGTTTACAAACGGTACAAAACAAATCCAAACGTTTCCCCTTTTTGGCGATTTAAGCAAAATATTTACAAACGCTACAAAACAAATTCAAATGTTTCACCTTTTTAGCAATGTAAGCCAAACATTTACAAATGTTACGAAACAAATCAAAGAATTCCACTTATTTAGCAATTTAAGTCAAATGTTTACAAACGTTACCAAACAAATCCAAGCGTTTCACCTTTTTAGCAATTTACGCCAAACGTTTACAAACACTACGAAAACAAATACAAATGTTTCCCCTTTTTAGCGATTTAAGCCAAACTTTTGAAAACGTTTTGAAACAAATCCAAATGTTTCAACTTTCTAGCAATTTAAGCCAAACGTTTACAAACGTTACAAATCAAATCCAAGCATTTCACCTTTTTAGCAATTCAAGCCAAACGTTTGAAAAACATTACAAAATAAATCCAAGTGTTTCACCTTTCTAGCTAATTAAGCCAGACGTTTACAAACGTTATGAAACAAATCCAAACGTTTCACCTTTTTAGCAATTTCAGCCGAACGTTTATAAAAGCTACAAAACAAATCCAAACGTTTCCTCTTTTTAGCAATTTAAGCCACAAGTTTACAAACGTTACAAAACAAATTCAAACGTTTCCCCTTTTTAGTGATTTAAGCCAAACTTTTACAAAGGTTTTGAAACAAATCCAAATGTTTCAACTTTCTAGCAATTTAAGTCAAACGTTTACAAAAGTTACAAATCAAATCCAAGCTTTTAACCTTTTTAGCAATTTAAGCCAAACGTTTGAAAAACATTACAAAACAAATTCAACCGTTTCACCTTTCTAGCAAATTAAGCCAGACGTTTTCAAACGTTACGAAACAAATCCAAACGTTTCACCTTTTAAGCGATTTAAGCCGAACGTTTACAAACATTGCGAAACAAAACCAAATGTTTAATCTTTTTTAGCGATTTAAGCAAAACGTTTACAAACGTTACAAAACAAATCCAAGCGTTTCTCCTTTTTAGCAATTTAAGCCAAACGTATACAAACATTACGAAACAATTCAAAGCGTTTCACCTTTTTAACAATTTAAGCCAAAAGTTTAAAAAGGTTAGGAAACAAATCCAAACGTTTAACCTTTTTAGCGATTTAAGCCAAACGTTTACAAACGATACGAAAGAAATCTAAACGTTTCTCCTTTTTAGCGACTTAAGCCAAATGTTTACAAACGTTACGAAACAAATTAGAATGTTCACCTTTTTAGCAATTTAAGCCAAATGTTTACAAACGTTGCGAAACAAAACCCAATGTTTCACCTTTTCAGCGATTTAAGCCAACCGTTTACAAACGTTACGAACCAAATCCAAACGTTTCACATTTTTAGCGATTTAAGCCAAACGTTTACAAACGTTACGAAACAAAACCAAACGTTTAAAACTTTACGAAACTAATCCAAACGCTTCACATTTTTAGCGATTTAAGCCAAACGTTTACAAACATTACGAAACAAAACCAAGCGTTTCACCTTCTTAGCAATTTAAGACAAACGTTTACAAACGTTTTGAAATAAATACAAGCATTTCACCTTTTTAGCAATTTAAGCCAAGCGTTTATAAATGTTACGAAACAAATCTGAGAGTTTCACCTTTTTTGAAATTTAAGGCAAACGTTTACAAACGTTACGAAACAAAAACCAAGCGTTTCACCTTTTTAGCAATTTAAGCCAAACGTTTACAAACATAACGAAACAATTCCAAGCATTTCACCTTTTTAGCAATTTAAGCCAAACGTTTGCAAACGTTACGAAACAAATCCAAGCGTTTCACCTTTTTAGCAATATAAGCCAAACGTTTAAAACGTTACGAGACAAATCCTAGTGTTTCACCTTTTTAGCGATTTAAGCCAAACGGTAAAATATTAAGAAATAAATCCTAAATTTTTTTAGCGATTTATGCCAAACGTTTAAAACGTTACAGAACAAATCTAAACGTTTCACCTTTTTAGCGATTTATGCCAAACGTTTACAAACAAATCCTAATGTTTCACCTTTTTAGCGATTTAAGCCAAACGTTAAAACGTTACGAAATAAATCCTAATTTTTTTAGCGATTTAAGCCAAACATTTAAAACGTTACAGAACAAATCTAAACGTTTCACCTTTTTAGCGATTTATGCCAAACGTTTACAAACGTTATGAAACAAATCCAAACGTTTACAAACGTTACGAAACAAATCCAAACGTATCATAGTTTTAGCAATTTAAGGCAAACGTTTACAAACGTTACGAAACAAAAACCAAGCGTTTCACCTTTTTAGCAATTTAAGCCAAACGTTTACAAATGTACCGAAACAAATCCAAGCATTTCACCTTTTTAGCAATTTAAGCACAACGTTTACAAACGTTACAAAACAAATCCAAGCGTTTCACCTTTTTAGCAATTTAAGCAAAACAATTAGAAAAGTTACAAAACAAATCCAAGCATTTTACCTATTTAGCAATTTAAGCCAAACGTTTACAAACGGTACAAAAAAATCCAAATGTTTCACCTTTTTGGCGATTTAAGCCAAATATTTACAAACGCTACAAAACCAATTCAAACGTTTCACCTTTTTAGCAATGTAAGCCAAACGTTTACAAAGGGTTTCAAAACAAATCAAAGAATTTCACCTATTTAGCAATTTAAGCCAAATGTTTAAAAACGTTACCAAACAAATCAAAGAGTTTCACCTTTTTAGCAATTTAAGCCAAACGTTTACAAATGCTACGAAAACAAATCCAAACGTTTTACCTTTTTTAACGATTTAAGCCAAACTTTTACAAAGGTTTTGAAAGAAATCCAAATGTTTCAACTTTTTAGCAATTTTAGCCAAACGTTTACAAACGGTACAAATCAAATCCAAGCATTTCACCTTTTTAGCAATTTAAGCCAAACGTTTAAAAAACATTACAAAACAAATCCAAGCGTTTAACCTTTCTAGCAAATTAACCCAGACATTTACAAACGTTACGAAACAAATCAAAACGTTTCACCTTTTTAGCAATTTAAGCCGAACGTTTACAAACATTACAAAACAAAACCAAATGTTTCACCTTTTTAGTGATTTAAACCAAACGTTTACAAACGTTACGAAACAAAACCAAGCGTTTCATCTTTTTAGCAATATAAGCCAAACGTTTACAAAAATTTGAAACAAATCCAAGCGGTTCCACCTTTTTAGCAATTTAAGCAAAACGTTTACATACGTTACGGAAAAAATCCAAATGTTTCACCTTTTTAGCTATTTAAGCCAAACGTTTACAAACGTTACGAAAAAAATCCAAATGTTTCCCCTTTTTAGCGATTTAAGCCAGTCGTTATAAACGCTATGAAACAAATCCAAACTTTTCACCTATTTAGCAATTTAAGTAAAACGTTTAGAAAGGTTACGAAACAAATCCAAACGTGTCACTTTTTAGCGATTTAAGCAAAACGTTTGCAAACGATACGAAACAAATCCAAATGTTTCACCTTTTTAGAGATTTAAGCCAAACGTTTAAAAAAATTACGAAACAAGTCTAAATGTTTCACCTTTTTGGCAATTTAAGCCAAACGTTTACAAACGTTAAGTAACAAATCCAAACGTTTCACCTTTTTAGCGATTTAAGCCAAACGTTACAAATGTTACGAAACAAATCCAAATGTTTCGCCTTTTTAGCGATTTAAGCCAAACATTTACAAACGTTACTAAACAAAACAAAACGTTAAAAACTTTACGAAACAAATCCAAACGTTTCATATTTTTAGATATTTAAGTCAAATGTTTACAAACATTACGAAACAAAATCAACCGTTTCACCTTTTTAGAAATTTAAGCTAAACATTTAAAATGGTTACGAAACAAATACATGCGTTTTACCTTTTTAGCAATTTATGCCAAACGCTTATAAACATTACAAAACAAATCCAAGCGTCACACCTTTTTAGCAATTTAGGCCAAACGTTTACAAACGTTAACAAATTCAAACTTTTCACCTTTTTAGCAATTTAAGCCAAACGTTTACAAAAGTATGAAAAAAATCCAAACGTTTCACCATTTTAGCGATTTAGGCAAACGTTTACAAAGGTTACGAAACAAATCCAAATTTTTCACCTATTTAGCAATTTAAGCCAAACGTTTATAAACATTACGAAATAAATCCAAGCGTTTCATCTTATTAGAAATTTAAGCAAACGCTTACAAACATTACAAAACAAATCCAAGCGTTTCACCTTTTTAGCAATTTAAGCCAAACATTTACAAACGTTACGAAACAAATCCACAAGTTTCACCTTTTTAGAGATTTAAGCCAAACGTTTACGAACGTTACGAAAAAAATGCAAATGTTTCACCTTTTTAGCGATTTAAGCCAAACGTTTACAAACATTGCGAAACAAATGCAAACGTTTCCTCTTTTTAGCGATATAAGCCAAATGTTTACAAAGGTTAGAAGACAAATGCAAACGTTTCATCTTTTTAGCGATTTAAGCAAAACGTTTACAAACATTACGAATCAAATCCAAACCTTTCCCCTTTTTAGAGATTTAAGCCAAACGTTTACAAACGTTACGAAATAAAAACAAACGTTTCTAGCGTTACGAAACAAATCCAAACGTTTAACATTTTTAGTGATTTTAGCCAAATATTAACAAACGTTTCGAAACAAAACCAAGAGTTTCACCTTTTTAGCAATTTAAGCCAAACGTTTAAAAAACATTACAAAACAAATCCAAGCGTTTAACCTTTCTAGCAAATTAACCCAGACATTTACAAACGTTACGAAACAAATCAAAACGTTTCACCTTTTTAGCAATTTAAGCCGAACGTTTACAAACATTACAAAACAAAACCAAATGTTTCACCTTTTTAGTGATTTAAGCCAAACGTTTACAAACGTTACGAAACAAAACCAAGCGTTTCATCTTTTTAGCAATATAAGCCAAACGTTTACAAAAATTTGAAACAAATCCAAGCGGTTCCACCTTTTTAGCAATTTAAGCAAAACGTTTACAGACGTTACGAAAAAAATCCAAATGTTTCACCTTTTTAGCTATTTAAGCCAAACGTTTACAAACGTTACGAAAAAAATCCAAATGTTTCCCCTTTTTAGCGATTTAAGCCAGTCGTTATAAACGCTATGAAACAAATCCAAACTTTTCACCTATTTAGCAATTTAATTAAAACGTTTAGAAAGGTTACGAAACAAATCCAAACGTGTCACTTTTTAGCGATTTAAGCAAAACGTTTGCAAACGATACGAAACAAATCCAAATGTTTCACCTTTTTAGAGATTTAAGCCAAACGTTTAAAAAAATTACGAAACAAGTCTAAATGTTTCACCTTTTTGGCAATTTAAGCCAAACGTTTACAAACGTAAAGTAACAAATCCAAACGTTTCACCTTTTTAGCGATTTAAGCCAAACGTTACAAATGTTACGAAACAAATCCAAATGTTTCGCCTTTTTAGCGATTTAAGCCAAACATTTACAAACGTTACTAAACAAAACAAAACGTTAAAAACTTTACGAAACAAATCCAAACGTTTCATATTTTTAGATATTTAAGTCAAATGTTTACAAACATTACGAAACAAAATCAACCGTTTCACCTTTTTAGAAATTTAAGCTAAACATTTAAAATGGTTACGAAACAAATACATGCGTTTTACCTTTTTAGCAATTTATGCCAAACGCTTATAAACATTACAAAACAAATCCAAGCGTCACACCTTTTTAGCAATTTAGGCCAAACGTTTACAAACGTTAACAAATTCAAACTTTTCACCTTTTTAGCAATTTAAGCCAAACGTTTACGAAAGTATGAAAAAAATCCAAACGTTTCACCATTTTAGCGATTTAGGCAAACATTTACAAAGGTTACGAAACAAATCCAAATTTTTCACCTATTTAGCAATTTAAGCCAAACGTTTATAAACATTACGAAATAAATCCAAGCGTTTCATCTTATTAGAAATTTAAGCAAACGCTTACAAACATTACAAAACAAATCCAAGCGTTTCACCTTTTTAGAAATTTAAGCCAAACATTTACAAACGTTACGAAACAAATCCACAAGTTTCACCTTTTTAGAGATTTAAGCCAAACGTTTACGAACGTTACGAAAAAAATGCAAATGTTTCACCTTTTTAGCGATTTAAGCCAATCGTTTACAAACATTGCGAAACAAATGCAAACGTTTCCTCTTTTTAGCGATATAAGCCAAATGTTTACAAAGGTTAGAAGACAAATGCAAACGTTTCATCTTTTTAGCGATTTAAGCAAAACGTTTACAAACATTACGAATCAAATCCAAACTTTTCCCCTTTTTAGAGATTTAAGCCAAACGTTTACAAACGTTACGAAATAAAAACAAACGTTTCTAACGTTACGAAACAAATCCAAACGTTTAACATTTTTAGTGATTTTAGCCAAATATTAACAAACGTTTCGAAACAAAACCAAGAGTTTCACCTTTTTAGCAATTTAAGCCAAACGTTTACAAACAATACGAAACAAATCCAAGCGTTTCACCTTTTTAGCAATTTAAGCCGAACGTTTACAAACGTTATGAAACAAATCCAAATGTTTCACCTTTTTAGCTAAGCCAAATGTTTACAAACGTTACGAAAAAATCGAAATGTTTCACCTCTTTAGCGATTTAAGCCAAACGTTTACAACGGTTATGAAACAAATCCAAATGTTTCAAATTATTAGCTAAGTCAAACGAGTACAAACGTTACGAAACAAATCCAAACATTTCACTTTTTGAATGATTGAAGCCAAGCGTTTACAAATGTTACTAAAAAAATCCTAATATTTCGAACCAAATCCAAACGTTTAAAACGTTACGAAACAAAGCCAAACGTTTACAAACGTTACGAAACAAATCCAAGCGTTTCACCTTTATAGTAATTTAAGCCAAACATTTAAAACCCCTACGAAACAAAACCAAACGTTTCACCTTTTTAGCGATTTAAGCCAAACGTTTACAAATGTTACAAAATAAATCCAAGCGTTTTACCTTTTTAGCAATTTAAGCCAAACGTTTACTAACGTTACGGAACAAAACCAAACGTTCCACATTTTTAGCGATTTAAGCCAAACGTTAACAAACGCTACGAAACAAATCCAAACATTTCACCTTTTTAGCGATTGAACCCAAACGTTTACAAACATTACGAAACAAATCCAAATGTTTCCCCTTTTCAGCCATTTAAGCCAAACGTTTACAAAAATTACGAAACAAAACGAAACGTTTCACCTCTTTAGCGATTTAAGCCGAACGTTTACAAATGTTACGATACAAAACTAAACGTTTAAAACATTACGAAACATATCGAAACGTTTACAAACGTTACGAAACAAAACTAAATGTTTCACATTTTTAGGGATTTAAGCCAAACGTTTACAAACGTTATGAAACAAAACCAAACGTTTCACCTTTTTAGCGATTTAAGCCAAACGTAACGAAACAAAAACAAATGTTTAAGACGTTAGGAATCAAACTTTACGAAAAAAATCAAAACATTACAAAACAAAACCAAACGTCTCACCTTTTTAGCGATTTAAGCCAAACGTTTACAAACGTTACGAAACAAAACCAAACGTTCCACCTTTTTAGCGATTAAAGCAATACGTTTATAAACATTACGAAACAAATCCAAATGTTTCACCTTTTTAGAAATTTTAGCCAAACGTTTACAAACGTTTTGAAACAAATCCAAACGTTTCACCTTTTTAGCGATTTAATCCAAACGTTACGAAACAAAACCAAACATTTCACCTTTTTAGCGATTTAAGCTAAACGTTTACAAATGTTACGGAACAAAATCAAACGTTTAAAACTTTACAAAACAAATCCAAACGTTTACAAACATTACAAAACAACACTAAACGTTTCGCCATTTTAGCGATTGAAGCCAAACGCTTATAAACATTACGAAACAAAACCAAACGTTTGTAAACATTATGAAACAAATCCAAACGTTTTACATTTTTAGTGATTTAAGCCAAACGTTTACAAATGTTACGAAACAAATCCAAATATTTCCCCTTTTTAGTGATTGAAGCCAAACGTTTACAAACGATACAAAACAAATCCAAACGTTTCGCAACAAATCCAAACATTTAAAATGTTACGAAAAAAATCCAACCGTTTCACCTTTTTAGAGATTTAAGCCGAATGTTTGCAAAGGTTACGAAACAAAACCAAACGTTTCACCTTTTTTGCGATTTAAGTCAAACGTTTACAAACGTTTCTAAACAAATCAAACGTTTCACCTTTAGCGATTTAAGCCAAACGTTTAAAACGTTACAGAACAAATCCAAATGTTTCACCTTTTTAGCGATTTATGCCAAACGTTTACAAACGTTATGAAACAAATCCAAACGTTTTGCCTTTTTAGCGATTGAAGCCAAACATTTACAGACGTTACGAAGCAATCCAAATGTATCACATTTTTAGCAATTTAAGGCAAACGTTTACAAATGTTACGAAATAAAAACCAAGCGTTTCACCTTTTTAGCAATTTAAGCCAAACGTTTACAAATATAACGAAACAAATCCAAGCATTTCACCTTTTTAGCAATTTAAGCCAAACGTTTGCAAAAATTACGAAACAAATCCAAGCGTTTCACCTTTTTAGCAATTTAAGCAAAATGTTTACAAACGTTACGAAACAAATCCAAGCATTTTCCCTATTTAGCAATTTAAGCCAAACGTTTACAAACGTTACAAAACAAATCCAAACGTTTCCCCTTTTTGGCGATTTAAGCCAAATATTTACAAACGCTACAAAACAAATTCAAATGTTTCACCTTTTTAGCAATGTAAGCCAAACATTTACAAACGTTACGAAACAAATCAAAGAATTTCACCTATTTAGCAATTTAAATCAAACGTTTACAAACATTACCAAACCAAATCCAAGCGTTTCTCCTTTTTAGTAATTTACGCCAAACGTTTACAAACTCTACGAAAACAAATACAAACGTTTCCCCTTTTTAGCAATTTAAGCCAAGCTTTTGAAAAGGTTTTGAAACAAATCCAAATGTTTCAACTTTCTAGCAATTTAAGCCAAACGTTTACAAACGTTACAAATCAAATCCAAGCATTTCACCTTTTTAGCAATTCAAGCCAAACGTTTGAAAAACATTACAAAACAAATCCAAGCGTTTCACCTTTCTAGCAAATTAAGCAAGACATTTACAAACGTTACGAAACAAATCCAAAAGTTTCACCTTTTTAGCGATTTAAGCCGAACGTTTACAAACATTGCGAAACAAAACAAAATGTTTCACCTTTTTAGCGATTTAAGCCAAACGTTTACAAACGTTATGAAACAAAACCAAGTGTTTCACCTTTTTACCAATTTAAGCCAAACGTTTACAAAAAGTTGAAACAAATCCAAGCGGTTCCACCTTTTTAGCAATTTAAGCCAAACGTTTACAAACGTTACGAAACAAATCCAAAAGTTTCATATTTTTTGTGATTTAAGCCAAACGTTACGAAACAAATCCAAACGTTTCCCACTTTTAGTAATTTAAGCCAAATGTTTACAAACATTACGAAACAAAACCAAGTGTTTCACCTTTTTAGCAATTTAAGCCAAACGTTTACAAATGTTACGAAACAAATCGAAGCCTTTCCACCTATTTAGCAATTTAAGCCAAACATTTACAAACGTTAAGAAACAAATCCAAACGTTTCCCCTTTTTAGCGATTTAAGCCGAACGTTTACAAAGGGTACGAAACAAATCCAAACGTTTCACCTTTTTAGCGATTTAAGCCAAACATTTATAAAAGGTACAAAACAAATCCAAATGTTTCCCCTTTTTAGCAATTTAAGCCACACGTTTACAAACGTTACAAAACAAATCCAAACGTTTCCCCTTTTTAGCGATTTAAGCCAAACTTTTACAAAGGTTTTGAAACAAATCTAAATGTTTCAACTTTCTAGCAATTTAAGTCAAACGTTTACAAACATTACAAATCAAATCCAAGCTTTTAAGCTTTTTAGCAATTTAAGCCAAACGTTTGAAAAACATTACTAAACAAATTCAAGTGTTTCACCTTTCTAGCAAATTAAGGAAGACGTTTTTAAACGTTACGATACAAATCCAAACGTTTCACCTTTTTAGCTATTTAAGTCAAACGTTTACAAACATTGCGAAACAAAACCAAATGTTTCACCTTTTTAGCGATTTAAGCCAAACATTTACAAACGTTACAATATAAATCCAAGCGTTTCATCTTATTAGAAATTTAAGCAAACGCTTACAAACATTACAAAACAAATCCAAGCGTTTCACCTTTTTAGCAATTTAAGCCAAACATTTACAAACGTTACGAAACAAATCCACAAGTTTCACCTTTTTAGAGATTTAAGCCAAACGTTTACGAACGTTACGAAAAAAATGCAAATGTTTCACCTTTTTAGCGATTTAAGCCAAACGTTTACAAACATTGCGAAACAAATGCAAACGTTTCCTCTTTTTAGCGATATAAGCCAAATGTTTACAAAGGTTAGAAGACAAATGCAAATGTTTCATCTTTTTAGCGATTTAAGCAAAACGTTTACAAACATTACGAATCAAATCCAAACTTTTCCCCTTTTTAGAGATTTAAGCCAAACGTTTACAAACGTTACGAAATAAAAACAAACGTTTCTAACGTTACGAAACAAATCCAAACGTTTAACATTTTTAGTGATTTTAGCCAAATATTAACAAACGTTTCGAAACAAAACCAAGAGTTTCACCTTTTTAGCAATTTAAGCCAAACGTTTAAAAAACATTACAAAACAAATCCAAGAGTTTAACCTTTCTAGCAAATTAACCCAGACATTTACAAACGTTACGAAACAAATCAAAACGTTTCACCTTTTTAGCAATTTAAGCCGAACGTTTACAAACATTACAAAACAAAACCAAATGTTTCACCTTTTTAGTGATTTAAGCCAAACGTTTACAAACGTTACGAAACAAAACCAAGCGTTTCATCTTTTTAGCAATATAAGCCAAACGTTTACAAAAATTTGAAACAAATCCAAGCGGTTCCACCTTTTTAGCAATTTAAGCAAAACGTTTACAGACGTTACAAAAAAAATCCAAATGTTTCACCTTTTTAGCTATTTAAGCCAAACGTTTATAAACGTTACGAAAAAAATCCAAATGTTTCCCCTTTTTAGCGATTTAAGCCAGTCGTTATAAACGCTATGAAACAAATCCAAACTTTTCACCTATTTAGCAATTTAAGTAAAACGTTTAGAAAGGTTACGAAACAAATCCAAACGTGTCACTTTTTAGCGATTTAAGCAAAACGTTTGCAAACGATACGAAACAAATCCAAATGTTTCACCTTGTTAGAGATTTAAGCCAAACGTTTAAAAAAATTACGAAACAAGTCTAAATGTTTCACCTTTTTGGCAATTTAAGCCAAACGTTTACAAACGTTAAGTAACAAATCCAAACGTTTCACCTTTTTAGCGATTTAAGCCAAACGTTACAAATGTTACGAAACAAATCCAAATGTTTCGCCTTTTTAGCGATTTAAGCCAAACATTTACAAACGTTACTAAACAAAACAAAACGTTAAAAACTTTACGAAACAAATCCAAACGTTTCATATTTTTAGATATTTAAGTCAAATGTTTACAAACATTACGAAACAAAATCAACCGTTTCACCTTTTTAGAAATTTAAGCTAAACATTTAAAATGGTTACGAAACAAATACATGCGTTTTACCTTTTTAGCAATTTATGCCAAACGCTTATAAACATTACAAAACAAATCCAAGCGTCACACCTTTTTAGCAATTTAGGCCAAACGTTTACAAACGTTAACAAATTCAAACTTTTCACCTTTTTAGCAATTTAAGCCAAACGTTTACGAAAGTATGAAAAAAATCCAAACGTTTCACCATTTTAGCGATTTAGGCAAACATTTACAAAGGTTACGAAACAAATCCAAATTTTTCACCTATTTAGCAATTTAAGCCAAACGTTTATAAACATTACGAAATAAATCCAAGCGTTTCATCTTATTAGAAATTTAAGCAAACGCTTACAAACATTACAAAACAAATCCAAGCGTTTCACCTTTTTAGCAATTTAAGCCAAACATTTACAAACGTTACGAAACAAATCCACAAGTTTCACCTTTTTAGAGATTTAAGCCAAACGTTTACGAACGTTACGAAAAAAATGCAAATGTTTCACCTTTTTAGCGATTTAAGCCAATCGTTTACAAACATTGCGAAACAAATGCAAACGTTTCCTCTTTTTAGCGATATAAGCCAAATGTTTACAAAGGTTAGAAGACAAATGCAAACGTTTCATCTTTTTAGCGATTTAAGCAAAACGTTTACAAACATTACGAATCAAATCCAAACTTTTCCCCTTTTTAGAGATTTAAGCCAAACGTTTACAAACGTTACGAAATAAAAACAAACGTTTCTAACGTTACGAAACAAATCCAAACGTTTAACATTTTTAGTGATTTTAGCCAAATATTAACAAACGTTTCGAAACAAAACCAAGAGTTTCACCTTTTTAGCAATTTAAGCCAAACGTTTACAAACAATACGAAACAAATCCAAGCGTTTCACCTTTTTAGCAATTTAAGCCGAACGTTTACAAACGTTATGAAACAAATCCAAATGTTTCACCTTTTTAGCTAAGCCAAATGTTTACAAACGTTACGAAAAAATCGAAATGTTTCACCTCTTTAGCGATTTAAGCCAAACGTTTACAACGGTTATGAAACAAATCCAAATGTTTCAAATTATTAGCTAAGTCAAACGAGTACAAACGTTACGAAACAAATCCAAACATTTCACTTTTTGAATGATTGAAGCCAAGCGTTTACAAATGTTACTAAAAAAATCCTAACATTTCGAACCAAATCCAAACGTTTAAAACGTTACGAAACAAAGCCAAACGTTTACAAACGTTACGAAACAAATCCAAGCGTTTCACCTTTATAGTAATTTAAGCCAAACATTTAAAACCCCTACGAAACAAAACCAAACGTTTCACCTTTTTAGCGATTTAAGCCAAACGTTTACAAATGTTACAAAATAAATCCAAGCGTTTTACCTTTTTAGCAATTTAAGCCAAACGTTTACTAACGTTACGGAACAAAACCAAACGTTCCACATTTTTAGCGATTTAAGCCAAACATTAACAAACGCTACGAAACAAATCCGAACATTTCACCTTTTTAGCGATTGAACCCAAACGTTTACAAACATTACGAAACAAATCCAAATGTTTCCCCTTTTCAGCCATTTAAGCCAAACGTTTACAAAAATTACGAAACAAAACGAAACGTTTCACCTCTTTAGCGATTTAAGCCGAACGTTTACAAATGTTACGATACAAAACTAAACGTTTAAAACATTACGAAACATATCGAAACGTTTACAAACGTTACGAAACAAAACTAAATGTTTCACATTTTTAGGGATTTAAGCCAAACGTTTACAAACGTTATGAAACAAAACCAAACGTTTCACCTATTTAGCGATTTAAGCCAAACGTAACGAAACAAAAACAAATGTTTAAGACGTTAGGAATCAAACTTTACGAAACAAATCAAAACATTACAAAACAAAACAAAACCAAACGTCTCACCTTTTTAGCGATTTAAGCCAAACGTTTACAAACGTTACGAAACAAAACCAAACGTTCCACCTTTTTAGCGATTAAAGCAATACGTTTATAAACATTACGAAACAAATCCAAATGTTTCACCTTTTTAGAAATTTTAGCCAAACGTTTACAAACGTTTTGAAACAAATCCAAACGTTTCACCTTTTTAGCGATTTAATCCAAACGTTACGAAACAAAACCAAACATTTCACCTTTTTAGCGATTTAAGCTAAACGTTTACAAATGTTACGGAACAAAATCAAACGTTTAAAACTTTACAAAACAAATCCAAACGTTTACAAACATTACAAAACAACACTAAACGTTTCGCCATTTTAGCGATTGAAGCCAAACGCTTATAAACATTACGAAACAAAACCAAACGTTTGTAAACATTATGAAACAAATCCAAACGTTTTACATTTTTAGTGATTTAAGCCAAACGTTTACAAATGTTACGAAACAAATCCAAATATTTCCCCTTTTTAGTGATTGAAGCCAAACGTTTACAAACGATACAAAACAAATCCAAACGTTTCGCAACAAATCCAAACATTTAAAATGTTACGAAAAAAATCCAACCGTTTCACCTTTTTAGAGATTTAAGCCGAATGTTTGCAAAGGTTACGAAACAAAACCAAACGTTTCACCTTTTTTGCGATTTAAGTCAAACGTTTACAAACGTTTCTAAACAAATCAAACGTTTCACCTTTAGCGATTTAAGCCAAACGTTTAAAACGTTACAGAACAAATCCAAATGTTTCACCTTTTTAGCGATTTATGCCAAACGTTTACAAACGTTATGAAACAAATCCAAACGTTTTGCCTTTTTAGCGATTGAAGCCAAACATTTACAGACGTTACGAAGCAATCCAAATGTATCACATTTTTAGCAATTTAAGGCAAACGTTTACAAATGTTACGAAATAAAAACCAAGCGTTTCACCTTTTTAGCAATTTAAGCCAAACGTTTACAAATATAACGAAACAAATCCAAGCATTTCACCTTTTTAGCAATTTAAGCCAAACGTTTGCAAAAATTACGAAACAAATCCAAGCGTTTCACCTTTTTAGCAATTTAAGCAAAATGTTTACAAACGTTACGAAACAAATCCAAGCATTTTCCCTATTTAGCAATTTAAGCCAAACGTTTACAAACGTTACAAAACAAATCCAAACGTTTCCCCTTTTTGGCGATTTAAGCCAAATATTTACAAACGCTACAAAACAAATTCAAATGTTTCACCTTTTTAGCAATGTAAGCCAAACATTTACAAACGTTACGAAACAAATCAAAGAATTTCACCTATTTAGCAATTTAAATCAAACGTTTACAAACATTACCAAACCAAATCCAAGCGTTTCTCCTTTTTAGTAATTTACGCCAAACGTTTACAAACTCTACGAAAACAAATACAAACGTTTCCCCTTTTTAGCAATTTAAGCCAAGCTTTTGAAAAGGTTTTGAAACAAATCCAAATGTTTCAACTTTCTAGAAATTTAAGCCAAACGTTTACAAACGTTACAAATCAAATCCAAGCATTTCACCTTTTTAGCAATTCAAGCCAAACGTTTGAAAAACATTACAAAACAAATCCAAGCGTTTCACCTTTCTAGCAAATTAAGCAAGACATTTACAAACGTTATGAAACAAATCCAAAAGTTTCACCTTTTTAGCGATTTAAGCCGAACGTTTACAAACATTGCGAAACAAAACAAAATGTTTCACCTTTTTAGCGATTTAAGCCAAACGTTTACAAACGTTATGAAACAAAACCAAGTGTTTCACCTTTTTACCAATTTAAGCCAAACGTTTACAAAAAGTTGAAACAAATCCAAGCGGTTCCACCTTTTTAGCAATTTAAGCCAAACGTTTACAAACGTTACGAAACAAATCCAAAAGTTTCATATTTTTTGTGATTTAAGCCAAACGTTACGAAACAAATCCAAACGTTTCCCACTTTTAGTAATTTAAGCCAAATGTTTACAAACATTACGAAACAAAACCAAGTGTTTCACCTTTTTAGCAATTTAAGCCAAACGTTTACAAATGTTACGAAACAAATCGAAGCCTTTCCACCTATTTAGCAATTTAAGCCAAACATTTACAAACGTTAAGAAACAAATCCAAACGTTTCCCCTTTTTAGCGATTTAAGCCGAACGTTTACAAAGGGTACGAAACAAATCCAAACGTTTCACCTTTTTAGCGATTTAAGCCAAACATTTATAAAAGGTACAAAACAAATCCAAATGTTTCCCCTTTTTAGCAATTTAAGCCACACGTTTACAAACGTTACAAAACAAATCCAAACGTTTCCCCTTTTTAGCGATTTAAGCCAAACTTTTACAAAGGTTTTGAAACAAATCTAAATGTTTCAACTTTCTAGCAATTTAAGTCAAACGTTTACAAACATTACAAATCAAATCCAAGCTTTTCAGCTTTTTAGCAATTTAAGCCAAACGTTTGAAAAACATTACTAAACAAATTCAAGTGTTTCACCTTTCTAGCAAATTAAGGAAGACGTTTTTAAACGTTACGATACAAATCCAAACGTTTCACCTTTTTAGCTATTTAAGTCAAACGTTTACAAACATTGCGAAACAAAACCAAATGTTTCACCTTTTTAGCGATTTAAGCCAAACATTTACAAACATTACAATATAAATCCAAGCGTTTCATCTTATTAGAAATTTAAGCAAACGCTTACAAACATTACAAAACAAATCCAAGCGTTTCACCTTTTTAGCAATTTAAGCCAAACATTTACAAACGTTACGAAACAAATCCACAAGTTTCACCTTTTTAGAGATTTAAGCCAAACGTTTACGAACGTTACGAAAAAAATGCAAATGTTTCACCTTTTTAGCGATTTAAGCCAAACGTTTACAAACATTGCGAAACAAATGCAAACGTTTCCTCTTTTTAGCGATATAAGCCAAATGTTTACAAAGGTTAGAAGACAAATGCAAACGTTTCATCTTTTTAGCGATTTAAGCAAAACGTTTACAAACATTACGAATCAAATCCAAACTTTTCCCCTTTTTAGAGATTTATGCCAAACGTTTACAAACGTTACGAAATAAAAACAAACGTTTCTAACGTTACGAAACAAATCCAAACGTTTAACATTTTTAGTGATTTTAGCCAAATATTAACAAACGTTTCGAAACAAAACCAAGAGTTTCATCTTTTTAGCAATTTAAGCCAAACGTTTACAAACAATACGAAACAAATCCAAGCGTTTCACCTTTTTAGCAATTTAAGCCGAACGTTTACAAACGTTATGAAACAAATCCATATGTTTCACCTTTTTAGCTAAGCCAAATGTTTACAAACGTTACGAAAAAATCGAAATGTTTCACCTCTTTAGCGATTTAAGCCAAACGTTTACAACGGTTATGAAACAAATCCAAATGTTTCAAATTATTAGCTAAGTCAAACGAGTACAAACGTTACGAAACAAATCCAAACATTTCACTTTTTGAATGATTGAAGCCAAGCGTTTACAAATGTTACTAAAAAAATCCAAACATTTCGAACCAAATCCAAACGTTTAAAACGTTACGAAACAAAGCCAAACGTTTACAAACGTTACGAAACAAATCCAAGCGTTTCACCTTTATAGCAATTTAAGCCAAACATTTAAAACCCTTACGAAACAAAACCAAACGTTTCACCTTTTTAGCGATTTAAGCCAAACGTTTACAAATGTTACAAAATGAATCCAAGCGTTTTACCTTTTTAGCAATTTAAGCCAAACGTTTACTAACGTTACGGAACAAAACCAAACGTTCCCCATTTTTAGCGATTTAAGCCAAACGTTAACAAACGCTACGAAGCAAATCCAAACATTTCACCTTTTTAGCGATTGAACCCAAACGTTTACAAACGTTACGAAACAAATCCAAATGTTTCCCCTTTTCAGCCATTTAAGCCAAACGTTTACAAAAATTACGAAACAAAACGAAACGTTTCACCTTTTTAGCGATTTAAGCCGAACGTTTACAAATGTTACGATACAAAACTAAACGTTTAAAACATTACGAAACAAATCGAAATGTTTACAAACGTTACGAAACAAAACTAAATGTTTCACATTTTTAGGGATTTAAGCCAAACGTTTACAAACGTTATGAAACAAAACCAAACGTTTCACCTTTTTAGCGATTTAAGCCAAACGTAACGAAACAAAAACAAATGTTTAAGACGTTAGGAATCAAACTTTACGAAACAAATCAAAACATTACAAAACAAAACCAAACGTCTCACCTTTTTAGCGATTTAAGCCAAACGTTTACAAACGTTACGAAACAAAACCAAACGTTCCACCTTTTTAGCGATTAAAGCAATACGTTTATAAACATTACGAAACAAATCCAAATGTTTCACCTTTTTAGAAATTTTAGCCAAACGTTTACAAACGTTTTGAAACAAATCCAAACGTTTCACCTTTTTAGCGATTTAATCCAAACGTTACGAAACAAAACCAAACATTTCACCTTTTTAGCGATTTAAGCTAAACGTTTACAAATGTTACGGAACAAAATCAAACGTTTAAAACTTTACAAAACAAATCCAAACGTTTACAAACATTACAAAACAACACTAAACGTTTCTCCATTTTAGCGATTGAAGCCAAACGCTTATAAACATTACGAAACAAAACCAAACGTTTGTAAACGTTATGAAACAAATCCAAACGTTTTACATTTTTAGTGATTTAAGCCAAACGTTTACAAATGTTACGAAACAAATCCAAATATTTCCCCTTTTTAGTGATTGAAGCCAAACGTTTACAAACGATACAAAACAAATCCAAACGTTTCGCAACAAATCCAAACATTTAAAATGTTACGAAAAAAATCCAACCGTTTCACCTTTTTAGAGATTTAAGCCGAATGTTTGCAAAGGTTACGAAACAAAACCAAACGTTTCACCTTTTTTGCGATTTAAGTCAAACGTTTACAAACGTTTCTAAACAAATCAAACGTTTCACCTTTAGTGATTTAAGCCAAACGTTTAAAACGTTACAGAACAAATCCAAATGTTTCACCTTTTTAGCGATTTATGCCAAACATTTACAAACGTTATGAAACAAATCCAAACGTTTTGCCTTTTTAGCGATTGAAGCCAAACATTTACAGACGTTACGAAGCAATCCAAATGTATCACATTTTTAGCAATTTAAGGCAAACGTTTACAAATGTTACGAAATAAAAACCAAGCGTTTCACCTTTTTAGCAATTTAAGCCAAACGTTTACAAATATAACGAAACAAATCCAAGCATTTCACCTTTTTAGCAATTTAAGCCAAACGTTTGCAAAAGTTACGAAACAAATCCAAGCGTTTCACCTCTTTAGCAATTTAAGCAAAACGTTTACAAACGTTACGAAACAAATCCAAGCATGTTCCCTATTTAGCAATTTAAGCCAAACGTTTACAGACGTTACAAAACAAATCCAAACGTTTCCCCTTTTTGGCGATTTAAGCCAAATATTTACAAACGCTACAAAACAAATTTAAATGTTTCACCTTTTTAGCAATGTAAGCCAAACATTTACAAACGTTACGAAACAAATCAAAGAATTTCACCTATTTAGCAATTGCAATCAAACGTTTACAAACATTACCAAACCAAATCCAAGCGTTTCACCTTTTTAGTAATTTACGCCAAACGTTTACAAACTCTACGAAAACAAATACAAACGTTTCCCCTTTTTAGCGATTTAAGCCAAGCTTTTGAAAAGGTTTTGAAACAAATCCAAATGTTTCAACTTTCTAGCAATTTAAGCCAAACGTTTACAAACGTTACAAATCAAATCCAAGCATTTCACCTTTTTAGCAATTCAAGCCAAACGTTTGAAAAACATTACAAAACAAATCCAAGCGTTTCACCTTTCTAGCAAATTAAGCAAGACGTTTACAAACGTTACGAAACAAATCCAAACGTTTCACCTTTTTAGCGATTTAAGCCGAACGTTTACAAACATTGCAAAACAAAACAAAATGTTTCACCTTTTTAGCGATTTAAGCCAAACGTTTACAAACGTTATGAAACAAAACCAAGTGTTTCACCGTTTTAGCAATTTAAGCCAAACGTTTACAAAAAGTTGAAACAAATCCAAGCGGTTCCACCTTTTTAGCAATTTAAGCCAAACGTTTACAAACGTTGCGAAACAAATCCAAAAGTTTCATATTTTTTGTGATTTAAGCCAAACGTTACGAAACAAATCCAAACGTTTCCCACTTTTAGTAATTTAAGCCAAATGTTTACAAACATTACGAAACAAAACCAAGTGTTTCACCTTTTTAGCAATTTAAGCCAAACGTTTACAAATGTTACGAAACAAATCGAAGCCTTTCCACCTATTTAGCAATTTAAGCCAAACATTTACAAACGTTAAGAAACAAATCCAAACGTTTCCCCTTTTTATCGATTTAAGCCGAACGTTTACAAACGGTACGAAACAAATCCAAACGTTTCACCTTTTTAGCGATTTAAGCCAAACATTTATAAAAGGTACAAAACAAATCCAAATGTTTCCCCTTTTTATCAATTTAAGCCACACGTTTACAAACATTACAAAACAAATCCAAACGTTTCCCCTTTTTAGCGATTTAAGCCAAACTTTTACAAAGGTTTTGAAACAAATCTAAATGTTTCAACTTTCTAGCAATTTAAGTCAAACGTTTACAAACATTACAAATCAAATCCAAGCTTTTAAGCTTTTTAGCAATTTAAGCCAAACGTTTGAAAAACATTACTAAACAAATTCAAGTGTTTCACCTTTCTAGCAAATTAAGGAAGACGTTTTTAAACGTTACGATACAAATCCAAACGTTTCACCTTTTTAGCTATTTAAGTCAAACGTTTACAAACATTGCGAAACAAAACCAAATGTTTCACCTTTTTAGCGATTTAAGCCAAACATTTACAAACGTTACAATATAAATCCAAGCGTTTCATCTTATTAGAAATTTAAGCAAACGCTTACAAACATTACAAAACAAATCCAAGCGTTTCACCTTTTTAGCAATTTAAGCCAAACATTTACAAACGTTACGAAACAAATCCACAAGTTTCACCTTTTTAGAGATTTAAGCCAAACGTTTACGAACGTTACGAAAAAAATGCAAATGTTTCACCTTTTTAGCGATTTAAGCCAAACGTTTACAAACATTGCGAAACAAATGCAAACGTTTCCTCTTTTTAGCGATATAAGCCAAATGTTTACAAAGGTTAGAAGACAAATGCAAACGTTTCATCTTTTTAGCGATTTAAGCAAAACGTTTACAAACATTACGAATCAAATCCAAACTTTTCCCCTTTTTAGAGATTTATGCCAAACGTTTACAAACGTTACGAAATAAAAACAAACGTTTCTAACGTTACGAAACAAATCCAAACGTTTAACATTTTTAGTGATTTTAGCCAAATATTAACAAACGTTTCGAAACAAAACCAAGAGTTTCACCTTTTTAGCAATTTAAGCCAAACGTTTACAAACAATACGAAACAAATCCAAGCGTTTCACCTTTTTAGCAATTTAAGCCGAACGTTTACAAACGTTATGAAACAAATCCATATGTTTCACCTTTTTAGCTAAGCCAAATGTTTACAAACGTTACGAAAAAATCGAAATGTTTCACCTCTTTAGCGATTTAAGCCAAACGTTTACAACGGTTATGAAACAAATCCAAATGTTTCAAATTATTAGCTAAGTCAAACGAGTACAAACGTTACGAAACAAATCCAAACATTTCACTTTTTGAATGATTGAAGCCAAGCGTTTACAAATGTTACTAAAAAAATCCAAACATTTCGAACCAAATCCAAACGTTTAAAACGTTACGAAACAAAGCCAAACGTTTACAAACGTTACGAAACAAATCCAAGCGTTTCACCTTTATTGCAATTTAAGCCAAACATTTAAAACCCTTACGAAACAAAACCAAACGTTTCACCTTTTTAGCGATTTAAGCCAAACGTTTACAAATGTTACAAAATGAATCCAAGCGTTTTACCTTTTTAGCAATTTAAGCCAAACGTTTACTAACGTTACGGAACAAAACCAAACGTTCCCCATTTTTAGCGATTTAAGCCAAACGTTAACAAACGCTACGAAGCAAATCCAAACATTTCACCTTTTTAGCGATTGAACCCAAACGTTTACAAACGTTACGAAACAAATCCAAATGTTTCCCCTTTTCAGCCATTTAAGCCAAACGTTTACAAAAATTACGAAACAAAACGAAACGTTTCACCTTTTTAGCGATTTAAGCCGAACGTTTACAAATGTTACGATACAAAACTAAACGTTTAAAACATTACGAAACAAATCGAAACGTTTACAAACGTTACGAAACAAAACTAAATGTTTCACATTTTTAGGGATTTAAGCCAAACGTTTACAAACGTTATGAAACAAAACCAAACGTTTCACCTTTTTAGCGATTTAAGCCAAACGTAACGAAACAAAAACAAATGTTTAAGACGTTAGGAATCAAACTTTACGAAACAAATCAAAACATTACAAAACAAAACCAAACGTCTCACCTTTTTAGCGATTTAAGCCAAACGTTTACAAACGTTACGAAACAAAACCAAACGTTCCACCTTTTTAGCGATTAAAGCAATACGTTTATAAACATTACGAAACAAATCCAAATGTTTCACCTTTTTAGAAATTTTAGCCAAACGTTTACAAACGTTTTGAAACAAATCCAAACGTTTCACCTTTTTAGCGATTTAATCCAAACGTTACGAAACAAAACCAAACATTTCACCTTTTTAGCGATTTAAGCTAAACGTTTACAAATGTTACGGAACAAAATCAAACGTTTAAAACTTTACAAAACAAATCCAAACGTTTACAAACATTACAAAACAACACTAAACGTTTCTCCATTTTAGCGATTGAAGCCAAACGCTTATAAACATTACGAAACAAAACCAAACGTTTGTAAACGTTATGAAACAAATCCAAACGTTTTACATTTTTAGTGATTTAAGCCAAACGTTTACAAATGTTACGAAACAAATCCAAATATTTCCCCTTTTTAGTGATTGAAGCCAAACGTTTACAAACGATACAAAACAAATCCAAACGTTTCGCAACAAATCCAGACATTTAAAATGTTACGAAAAAAATCCAACCGTTTCACCTTTTTAGAGATTTAAGCCGAATGTTTGCAAAGGTTACGAAACAAAACCAAACGTTTCACCTTTTTTGCGATTTAAGTCAAACGTTTACAAACGTTTCTAAACAAATCAAACGTTTCACCTTTAGTGATTTAAGCCAAACGTTTAAAACGTTACAGAACAAATCCAAATGTTTCACCTTTTTAGCGATTTATGCCAAACATTTACAAACGTTATGAAACAAATCCAAACGTTTTGCCTTTTTAGCGATTGAAGCCAAACATTTACAGACGTTACGAAGCAATCCTAATGTATCACATTTTTAGCAATTTAAGGCAAACGTTTACAAATGTTACGAAATAAAAACCAAGCGTTTCACCTTTTTAGCAATTTAAGCCAAACGTTTACAAATATAACGAAACAAATCCAAGCATTTCACCTTTTTAGCAATTTAAGCCAAACGTTTGCAAAAGTTACGAAACAAATCCAAGCGTTTCACCTCTTTAGCAATTTAAGCAAAACGTTTACAAACGTTACGAAACAAATCCAAGCATGTTCCCTATTTAGCAATTTAAGCCAAACGTTTACAGACGTTACAAAACAAATCCAAACGTTTCCCCTTTTTGGCGATTTAAGCCAAATATTTACAAACGCTACAAAACAAATTTAAATGTTTCACCTTTTTAGCAATGTAAGCCAAACATTTACAAACGTTACGAAACAAATCAAAGAATTTCACCTATTTAGCAATTGCAATCAAACGTTTACAAACATTACCAAACCAAATCCAAGCGTTTCACCTTTTTAGTAATTTACGCCAAACGTTTACAAACTCTACGAAAACAAATACAAACGTTTCCCCTTTTTAGCGATTTAAGCCAAGCTTTTGAAAAGGTTTTGAAACAAATCCAAATGTTTCAACTTTCTAGCAATTTAAGCCAAACGTTTACAAACGTTACAAATCAAATCCAAGCATTTCACCTTTTTAGCAATTCAAGCCAAACGTTTGAAAAACATTACAAAACAAATCCAAGCGTTTCACCTTTCTAGCAAATTAAGCAAGACGTTTACAAACGTTACGAAACAAATCCAAACGTTTCACCTTTTTAGCGATTTAAGCCGAACGTTTACAAACATTGCAAAACAAAACAAAATGTTTCACCTTTTTAGCGATTTAAGCCAAACGTTTACAAACGTTATGAAACAAAACCAAGTGTTTCACCTTTTTAGCAATTTAAGCCAAACGTTTACAAAAAGTTGAAACAAATCCAAGCGGTTCCACCTTTTTAGCAATTTAAGCCAAACGTTTACAAACGTTGCGAAACAAATCCAAAAGTTTCATATTTTTTGTGATTTAAGCCAAACGTTACGAAACAAATCCAAACGTTTCCCACTTTTAGTAATTTAAGCCAAATGTTTACAAACATTACGAAACAAAACCAAGTGTTTCACCTTTTTAGCAATTTAAGCCAAACGTTTACAAATGTTACGAAACAAATCGAAGCCTTTCCACCTATTTAGCAATTTAAGCCAAACATTTACAAACGTTAAGAAACAAATCCAAACGTTTCCCCTTTTTATCGATTTAAGCCGAACGTTTACAAACGGTACGAAACAAATCCAAACGTTTCACCTTTTTAGCGATTTAAGCCAAACATTTATAAAAGGTACAAAACAAATCCAAATGTTTCCCCTTTTTATCAATTTAAGCCACACGTTTACAAACATTACAAAACAAATCCAAACGTTTCCCCTTTTTAGCGATTTAAGCCAAACCTTTACAAAGGTTTTGAAACAAATCTAAATGTTTCAACTTTCTAGCAATTTAAGTCAAACGTTTACAAACGTTACAAATCAAATCCAAGCTTTTAAGCTTTTTAGCAATTTAAGCCAAACGTTTGAAAAACATTACAAAACAAATTCAAGTGTTTCACCTTTCTAGCAAATTAAGCAAGACGTTTTTAAACGTTACGATACAAATCCAAAGGTTTCACCTTTTTAGCTATTTAAGTCAAACGTTTACAAACATTGCGAAACAAAACCAAATGTTTCACCTTTTTAGCGATTTAAGCCAAACATTTACAAACGTTACAATACAAATCCAAACGTTTCTCCTTTTTAGAAATTTAAGCCAAACGTATACAAACATTACGAAACAATTCAAAGCGTTTTACCTTTTTAGCAATTTAAGCCAAAAGTTTAAAAATGTTACGAAACAAATCCAAACGTTTCACCTTTTTAGCGATTTAAGCCAAACGTTTACAAACGATACGAAATAAATCTAAACGTTTCACCTTTTTAGCGACATAAGCCAAATGTTTACAAACGTTACGAAAAAAATTCAAATGTTCACCTTTTTAGCGATTTAAGCCAAACGTTTACAAACGTTGCGAAACAAAACCCAATGTTTCACCTTTTTAGCGATTTAAGCCAACCGTTTACAAACGTTACGAACCAAATCCAAACGTTTCCCTTTTTTAGCAATTTAAGCCAAACGTTTACAAATGTTACGAAACAAAACCAAACGTTTAAAACTTTACGAAACAAATCCAAACGCTTCACATTCTAAGCGATTTAAGCCAAACGTTTACAAACATTACGAAACAAAACCAAGCATTTCACCTTCTTAGCAATTTAATCCAAACGTTTACAAACGTTTCGAAATAAATACAAGCATTTCACCTTTTTAGCAATTTAAGCCAAGCGTTTATAAATGTTACGAAACAAATCCGAAAGTTTCACCTTCTTAGCAATTTAAGGCAAACGTTTACAAACGTTACGAAACAAAAACCGAGCGTTTCACCTTTTTAGCAATTTAAGCCAAACGTTTACAAACATAACGAAACAAATCCAAGCATTTCACCTTTTTAGCAATTTAAGCCAAACGTTTGCAAACGTTACGAAACAAATCCAAGCGTTTCACCTTTTTAGCAATTTAAGCAAAACGTTTACAAATGTTACAAAACAAATCCAAGCGTTTTACCTATTTAGCAATTTAAGCCAAACGTTTACAAACGGTACAAAATAAATCGAAACGTTTCCCCTTTTTGGCGATTTAAGCCAAATATTTACAAACGCTACAAAACAAATTCAAATGTTTCACCTTTTTAGCAATATAAGCCAAACGTTTACAAACGTTACGAAACAAATCAAAGAATATCACCTATTTTGCAATTTAAGTCAAACGTTTACAAACATTACCAAACAAATCCAAGCGTTTCACCTTTTTAGCAATTTACGCCAAATGTTTACAAACGCTACGAAAACAAATACAAACGTTTCCCCTTTTTAGCGATTTATGCCAAACTTTTGAAAAGGTTTTGAAACAAATCCAAATGTTTCAACTTTCTAGCAATTTAAGCCAAACGTTTACAAACATTACAAAACAAATCCAAGCATTTCATTTTTTTAGCAATTCAAGCCAAACATTTGAAAAACATTACAAAACAAATCCAAGCGTTTCACCTTTCTAGAAAATTAAGCCAGACGTTTACAAACGTTACGAAACAAATCCAAACATTTCACCTTTTTAGCGATTTAAGCCGAACGTTTACAAGCATTGCGAAACAAAACCAAATGTCTCACCTTTTTTGCGATTTAAGCCAAACGTTTACAAACGTTATGAAACAAAACCAAGCGTTTCACCTTTTTAGCAATTTAAGCCAAACGTTTACAAAAAAGTTGAAACAAAATCCAAACGGTTCCACCTTTTTAGCAATTTCAGCCAAACGTTTACAAACGTTACGAAACAAATCCAAATGTTTCATCTTTTTTTTGATTTAAGCCAAACGTTACAAAACAAATCCAAACGTTTTCCACTTTTAGCAATTTAAGCCAAACATTTACAAACATTACGAAACAAAACCAAGCGTTTCACCTTTTTAGCAATTTAAGCCAAACGTTTACAAATGTTATGAAATAAATCCAAGCCTTTCCACCTATTTAGCAATTTAAGCCAAACATTTACAAACGTTAAGAAACAAATCCAAACGTTTCACCTTTTTAGCAATTTAAGCCAAACATTTACAAACGGTATGAAACAAATTCAAACGTTTCACCTTTTTAGCGATTTTAGCCAAACATTTATAAAAGATACAAAACAAATCCAAACGTTTCCCCTTTTTAGCAATTTAAGCCAAACGTTTACAAACGTTACAAAACAAATCCAAACGTTTCCCCTTTTTAGCGATTTAAGCCAAACTTTTATAAAGGTTTTGAAATAAATCCAAATATTTCAACTTTCTAGAAATTAAAGTCAAACGTTTACAAACGTTACAAATTAAATCCAAGCTTTTAACCTTTTTAGCAATTTAAGCCAAACGTTTAAAAAATATTACAAAACAAATTCAAGCGTTTCACCTTTCTAGCAAATTAAGCCAGAGGTTTTCAAACGTTACGAAACAAATGCAAATGTTTCACCTTTTTAGCGATTTGAGCCGAACGTTTACATACATTGCGAAACAAAACCAAATGTTTCACCTTTTTAGCGATTTAAGCCAAATGTTTACAAACGTAATAAAACAAATCCAAGTGTTTCTCCTTTTTAGCAATTTAAGCCAAATGTATACAAACATTACGAAACAATTCAAAGCGTTTCACCTTTTTAGCAATTTAAGCCAAAAGTTTAAAAAGGTTACGAAACAAATCCAAACATTTCACCTTTTTAGCGATTAAAGCCAAACGTTTACAAACGATACGAAAGAAATCTAAACGTTTCACCTTTTTAGCAACTTAATCCAAATGTTTAAAACGTTATGAAACAAATTCAAATGTTCACCTTTTTAGCAATTTAAGCCAAACGTTTACAAATGTTGCGAAACAAAACCCAATGTATCACCTTTTTAGCGATTTAAGCCAACCGTTTACAAACGTTACGAACCAAATCCAAACGTTTCACTTTTTTTGCGATTTAAGCCAAACGTTTACAAACGTTACGAAACAAAACCAAACGTTTAAAACTTTACGAAACAAATCCAAACGCTTCACATTTTTAGCAATTTAAGCCAAACGTTTACAAACATTACGAAACAAAACCAAGCATTTCACCTTCTTAGCAATTTAATCCAAACGTTTACAAACGTTTCGAAATAAATACAAGCATTTCACCTTTTTAGTAATTTGAGCCAAACGTTTATAAATGTTACGAAACAAATCCGAGAGTTTCACCTTTTTAGCAATTTAAGGCAAACGTTTACAAACGTTACGAAACAAAAACCAAGCGTTTCACCTTTTTAGCAATTTAAGTTAAACGTTTACAAACATAACGAAACAAATCCAAGCATTACACCTTTTTAGCAATTTAAGCCAAACGTTTGCAAACGTTACGAAACAAATCCAAACGTTTCACCTTTTTAGCAATTTAAGCAAAACGTTTACAAACGTTACGAAACAAATCCAAGCATTTTACCTATTTAGCAATTTAAGCCAAACGTTTACAAACGGTACAAAACAAATCGAAACGTTTCCCCTTTTTGGCGATTTAAGCCAAATATTTACAAATGCTACAAAACAAATTGAAATGTTTCACCTTTTTAGCAATGTAAGCCAAACGTTTACAAACGTTACGAAACAAATAAAAGAATTTCACCTATTTAGCAATTTAAGTCAAACGTTTACAAACGTTACCAAACAAATCCAAGCGTTTCACCTTTTTAGCAATTTACGCCAAACGTTTACAAACGCTACGAAAACAAATATAAACGTTTCCCCTTTTTAGCGATTTAAGCCAAAATTTTGAAAAGGTTTTGAAACAAATCCAAATGTTTCAACTTTCCAGCAATTTGAGCCAAACGTTTACAAACATTACAAATCCAATCCAAGCATTTCACCTTTTTAGTAATTCAAGCCAAAAGTTTGAAAAACATTACAAAACAAATCCAAGCGTTTCACCTTTCTAGCAAATTAAGCCAGACATTTACAAACGTTACGAAACTAATCCAAACGTTTCACCTTTTTAGCGATTTAAGCCGAACGTTTACAAGCATTGCGAAACAAAACCAAATGTTTCACCTTTTTAGCGATTTAAGCCAAACGTTTACAAACGTTATGAAACAAAACCAAGCGTTTCACCTTTTTAGCAATTTAAGTCAAACGTTTACAAAAAGATGAAACAAATTCAAGCGGTTCCACCTTTTTAGCAATTTAAGCCAAACATTTACAAATATTACGAAACAAATCCAAAGGTTTCATTTTTTTTATTTAAGCCAAACTTTACGAAACAAATCCAAACATTTTCCACTTTTAGCAATTTAAGCCAAACGTTTACAAACATTACGAAACAAAACCAAGCGTTTCACCTTTTTAGCAATTTAAGCCAAACGTTTACAAATGTTACGAAACAAATCCAAGCCTTTCCACCTATTTAGCACTTTAAGCCAAACATTTACAAACGTTAAGAAACAAATCCAAACATTTCACCTTTTTGGCGATTTAAGCCAAACGTTTACAAACGGTTTCGAAACAAATTCAAACGTTTCACCTTTTTAGCGATTTAAGCCAAACATTTATAAAAGCTACAAAACAAATCCAAATGTTTCCCCTTTTTAGCAATTTAAGCCAAACGTTTAAAAACGTTACAAAAGAAATCCAAACGTTTCCCCTTTTTAGCGATTTAAGCCAAACTTTTACAAAGGTCTTGAAACAAATCGAATTGTTTCAACTTTCAAGAAATTTAAGTCCAACGTTTACAAACGTTACAAATCAAATCCAAGCTTTTAACCTTTTTAGCAATTTAAGCCAAACGTTTGAAAAACATTACAAAACAAATCCAAGCGTTTCACTTTTCTAGCAAATTAAGCCAGACGTTTTCAAACATTACGAAACAAATCTAAACGTTTCACCTTTTTAGCGATTTAAGCCGAACGTTTACAAACGTTGCGAAACAAAACCAAATGTTTCACCTTTTTAGCGATTTAAGCCAAACGTTTACAAACGTTACAAAAGAAATCCAAGCGTTTCTCCTTTTTAGCAATTTAAGCCAAACGTATACAAACATTACGAAACAATTCAAAGCGTTTCACCTTTTTAGCAATTTAAGCCAAAAGTTTAGAAAGGTTACGAAACAAATCCAAACGTTTCACCTTTTTAGCAATTTAAGCAAAACGTTTACAAACGATACGAAAGAAATCTAAACGTTTCACCTTTTTAACGACTTAATCCAAATGTTTACAAACGTTACGAAACAAATTCAAATGTTCACCTTTTTAGCGATTTAAGCCAAACGTTTACAAACGTTACGAAACATATCCAAGTGTTTCACCTTTTTAGCGATTTAAGCCAACCGTTTACAAACGTTACGAACTAAATCTAAACGTTTCATTTTTTAGCGATATAAACGTTACGAAACAAAACCAAGTGTTTCACCTTCTTAGCAATTTAAGCCAAACGTTTACAAACGTTTCGAAATAAATACAAGCATTTCACCTTTTTAGCAATTTAAGCCAAGCGTTTGTAAATGTTACGAAACAAATCCAAGAGTTTCACCTTTTTAGCAATTTAAGGCAAACGTTTACAATCATAACGAAACAAATCTAAGCATTTCACCTTTTTAGCAATTTAAGCCAAACGTTACGAAACAAATCCAAGAGTTTTACCTTTTTAGCAATTTAAGCAAAACGTTTCCAAACGTTACGAAACAAATCCAAGCCTTTTACCTATTTAGCAATTTAAGCCAAACATTTACAAACGGTACAAAACAAATCCGAACGTTTCCCCTTTTTGGCGATTTAAGCGAAATATTTACAAACGCTATAAAACAAATTCAAATGTTTCACCTTTTTAGCAATGTAAGTCAAACGTTTACAAACGTTACGAAACAAATCAAAGAATTTCACCTATTTAGCAATATAAGTCATACGTTTACAAACGTTACCAAACAAATCCAAGCGTTTCACCTTTTTAGCAATTTACGCCAAACGTTTACAAATGCTACAAAAACAAATACAAACGTTTCCCCTTTTTATCGATTTAAGCCAAACTTTTGAAAAGGTTTTGAAACAAATCCAAATGTTTCAACTTTCTAGCAATTTAAGCCAAACGTTTACAAACGTTACAAATCAAATCCAAGCATTTAATCTTTTTAGCAATTCAAGCCAAACGTTTGAAAAACATTACAAAACAAATCCAAGCGTTTCACCTTTCTAGCAAATTAAGCCAGATGTTTACAAACGTTACGAAACAAATCCAAACGTTTCAACTTTTTAGCCATTTAAGTCGAACGTTTACAAACATTGCGAAACAAAACCAAATGTTTCACCTTTTTAGCGATTTAAGCCAAACGTTTACAAACGTTATGAAACAAAACCAAGCGTTTCACCTTTTTAGCAATTTAAGCCAAACGTTTACAAAAAGTTGAAACAAATCCAAGCGGTTCCACCTTTTTAGCAATTTAAGCCAAACGTTTACAAACGTTACGAAACAAATCCAAACATTTCATCTTTTTTGTGATTTAAGCCAAACGTTACGAAACAAATCCAAACGTTTCCCACTTTTAGCAATTTAAGCCAAACGTTTACAAACATTACGAAACAAAACCAAGCGTTTCACCTTTTTAGCAATTTAAGCCAAACGTTTACAAATGTTACGAAACAAATCCAAGCCTTTCCACCTATTTAGCAATTTAAGCAAAACATTTACAAACGTTAAGAAACAAATCCAAACGTTTCACCTTTTTAGCGATTTAAGCCAAACGGTACGAACCAAATCCAAACGTTTCACCTTTTTAGCGATTTAAGCCAAACATTTATAAAAGCTACAAAACAAATCCAAACGTTTCCCCTTTTCAGCAATTTAAGCCACACGTTTACAAACGTTACAAAACAAATCCAGACGTTTCCACTTTTTAGCTATTTAAGCCAAACTTTTCAAATCCAAATGTTTCAACTTTCTAGCAATTTAAATCAAACGTTTACAAACGTTACAAATCAAATCCAAGCTTTTAACCATTTTAGCAATTTAAGCCAAACGTTTGAAAAACATTACAAAACAAATCCAAGCGTTTCACCTTTCTAGCAAATTAATCCAGACGTTTTCAAACGTTACGAAACAAATCCAAACGTTTCACCTCTTTAGCGATTTAAGCCGAACGTTTACAAACATTGCGAAACAAAACCAAATGTTTCACCTTTTTAGCGATTTAAGCCAAACGTTTACAAACGTTACAAAACAAATCCAAGCGTTTCTCCTTTTTAGCAATTTAAGCCAAACCTATACAAACAAAATGAAACAATTAAAAGCGTTTCACCTTTTTTGCAATTTAAGCAAAAAGTTTAGTAAGGTTACGAAACAAATCCAAACGTTTCCCCTTTTTAGCGATTTAAGCCAAACGTTTACAAACGATACGAAAGAAATCTAAACGTTTCACCTTTTTTGCGACTTAAGCCAAATGTTTAGAAACTTTACGAAAATAATTCAAATGTTCACCTTTTTAGCGATTTAAACCAAACGTTTACACACGTTATGAAACATATCCAAACGTTTCACCTTTTTAGCGATTTAAGCCAACCGTTTACAAATGTTACGAACCAAATCCAAACGTTTCACTATTTTAGCGATTTAAGCAAAATGTTTACAAACGTTACGAAACAAAACCAAACTTTTAAAACTTTACGAAATAAATCTAAACGCTTTACATTTTTAGCGATTTAAGCCAAACGTTTACAAACATTACAAAAAAAACCAAACGTTTCGCCTTCTTAGCAATATAAGCCAAACGTTTACAAACGTTTCGAAATAAATACAAGCATTTCACCTTTTTAGCAATTTAAGCCAAGCGTTTGTAAATGTTACGAAACAAATCCAAGAGTTTCACCTTATTAGCAATTTAAGGCAAACGTTTACAAACGTTACGAAACAAAAACAAAGCGTTTCACCTTTTTAGCAATTTAAGCCAAACGTTTACAAACATAACGAAACAAATCCAAGGATTTCACCTTTTTAGCAATTTAAGCCAAACGTTTGCAAACATTACGAAACAAATCCAAGCGTTTCACCTTTTTAGCAATTTAAGCAAAACGTTTACAAACGTTACGAAACAAATTAAAATGTTCCATCTTTTTAGCGATTTAAGTCAAACATTTACAAACGTTACGAAACAAATCCAAATGTTTCACCTTTTTAGCGATTTAGGCCAAACGTTTACAAACGGTACGAAATAAATCCAAATGTTTCCCCTTTTTAGCGATTTAAGTCAAACGTTTATAAACGCTATGAAACAAATCCAAACTTTTGACCTTTTTAGCAATTTAAGCAAAACGTTTAGAAAGGTTACGAAACAAATCCAAACGTGTCACTTTTTTAGCGATTTAAGCAAAACGTTTACAAACGATACGAAATAAATCCAAATGTTTCACCTTTTTAGCGATTTAAGCCAAACATTTACAAACATTACGAAACAAATCTAAATGTTTTACCTTTTTGGCAATTTAAGCCAAATGTTTACAAACGTTAGGTAACAAATTGAAACGTTTCACCTTTTTAGCGATTTAAGCCAAACGTTTACAACTGTTACGAAACAAATCCAAATGTTTCGCCTTTTTAGCGATTTAAGCCAAACATTTACAAACTTTACTAAACAAAACAAAACGTTTAAAACATTACGAAACAAATCCAAATGTTTCTCATTTTTAGAGATTTAAGCCAAATGTTTACAAACATTACGAAACAAAAAAAACCGTTTCACCTTTTTAGCAATTTAAGCCAAACGCTAATAAACGTTTCGAAACAAATCCAAGTGTCACGCCCTTTTAGCAATTTAGGCCAAACGTTACGAAACAAATCCAAACGTTTCACCTTTTTAGCGATTTAAGCCGAATGTTTACAAACATTCCGAAACAAAACCAAATGTTTCACCTTTTTAGCGATTTAAGCCAAACGTTTACAAACGTTATGAAACAAAACTAAGCGTTTCACCTATTTAGCAATTTAAGCCAAACGTTTACTAAAAGTTGAAACAAATCTAAGCGGTTCCACCTTTTTAGCAATTTAAGCCTAACGTTTACAAACGTTACGAAACAAATCCAAACGTTTCATCTTTTTTGTGATTTAAGCCAAAAGTTACGAAACAAATCCAAACGTTTCCCACTTTTAGAAATTTAAGCCAAATGTTTGCAAACATTACGAAACAAAACCAAGCGTTTCACCTTTTTAGCAATTTAAGCCAAACGTTTACAAATGTTACGAAACAAATCCAAGCCTTTCCACCTTTTTAGCAATTTAAGCCAAACATTTATAAACGTTAAGAAACAAATCCAAACGTTTCACCTTTTTAGCGATTTAAGCCAAACGTTTACAAACGGTACGAAACAAATCCAAACGTTACACCTTTTTAGCGATTTAAGCCAAACATTTATAAAAGCTACAAAACAAATCCAAACGTTTACAAACGTTACAAAATAAATCCAAACATTTCCCCTTTTTAGCTATTTAAGCCAAACTTTTACAAAGATTTTGAAACAATTCCAAATGTTTCAACTTTCTAGCAATTTAAGTCAAACGTTTACAACCGTTACAAATCAAATCCAAGCTTTTAACCTTTTTAGAAATTTAAGCCAAACGTTTGAAAAACATTACAAAACAAATCCAAGCGTTTCACCTTTCTAGCAAATTAAGTCAGACGTTTTCAAACGTTACGAAACAATTCCAAACATTTCACCTTATTAGCGATTTAAGCCGAACGTTTACTAACATTGCGAAACAAAACCAAATGTTTCACCTTTTTAGCGATTTAAGCCAAACGTTTACAAACGTTACAAAACAAATCCAAGCGTTTCTCCTTTTTAGCAATTTAAGCCAAACCTATACAAACAAAACGAAACAATTCAAAGCGTTTCACCTTTTTAGCAATTTTAGCCAAAAGTTTATAAAGGTTACAAAACAAATCCAAACATTTCACCTTTTTAGCGATTTAAGCCAAACGTTTACAAACGATACGAAAGAAATCTAAACGTTTCATCTTTTTTGCGACTTAAGCCAAATGTTTACAAACGCTACGAAACAAATTCAAATGTTCACCTTTTTAGCGATTTAAGCCAAACGTTTACAAACGTTACGAAACATATCCAAACGTTTCACCTTTTTTAGCAATTTAAGCCAAACGCTAATAAACGTTTCGAAACAAATCCAAGTGTCACGCCCTTTTAGCAATTTAGGCCAAACGTTACGAAACAAATCCAAACGTTTCACCTTTTTAGCGATTTAAGCCGAATGTTTACAAACATTCTGAAACAAAACCAAATGTTTCACCTTTTTAGCGATTTAAGCCAAACGTTTACAAACGTTATGAAACAAAACTAAGCGTTTCCCCTATTTAGCAATTTAAGCCAAACGTTTACAAAAAGTTGAAACAAATCTAAGCGGTTCCACCTTTTTAGCAATTTAAGCCAAACGTTTACAAACGTTACGAAACAAATCCAAACGTTTCATCTTTTTTGTGATTTAAGCCAAAAGTTACGAAACAAATCCAAACGTTTCCCACTTTTAGCAATTTAAGCCAAACGATTGCAAACATTACGAAACAAAACCAAGCGTTTCACCTTTTTAGCAATTTAAGCCAAACGTTTACAAATGTTACGAAACAAATCCAAGCCTTTCCACCTTATTAGCAATTTAAGCCAAACATTTACAAACGTTAAGAAACAAATCCAAACGTTTCACCTTTTTAGGGATTTAAGCCAAACGTTTACAAACGGTACGAAACAAATCCAAACGTTACACCTTTTTAGCGATTTAAGCCAAACATTTATAAAAGCTACAAAACAAATCCAAACGTGTACAAACGTTACAAAATAAATCCAAACATTTCCCCTTTTTAGCTATTTAAGCCAAACTTTTACAAAGATTTTGAAACAAATCCAAATGTTTCAACTTTCTAGCAATTTAAGTCAAACGTTTACAAACGTTACAAATCAAATCCAAGCTTTTAACCTTTTTAGAAATTTAAGCCAAACGTTTGAAAAACATTACAAAACAAATCCAAGCGTTTCACCTTTCTAGCAAATTAAGTCAGACGTTTTCAAACGTTACGAAACAATTCCAAACATTTCACCTTATTAGCGATTTAAGCCGAACGTTTACTAACATTGCGAAACAAAACCAAATGTTTCACCTTTTTAGCGATTTAAGCCAAATGTTTACAAACGTTACAAAACAAATCCAAGCGTTTCTCCTTTTTAGCAATTTAAGCCAAACCTATACAAACAAAACGAAACAATTCAAAGCGTTTCACCTTTTTAGCAATTTTAGCCAAAAGTTTATAAAGGTTACAAAACAAATCCAAACATTTCACCTTTTTAGCGATTTAAGCCAAACGTTTACAAACGATACGAAAGAAATCTAAACGTTTCACCTTTTTTGCGACTTAAGCCAAATGTTTACAAACGCTACGAAACAAATTCAAATGTTCACCTTTTTAGCGATTTAAGCCAAACGTTTACAAACGTTACGAAACATATCCAAACGTTTCACCTTTTTAGCGATTTAAGCCAACTGTTTACAAACGTTACGAACCAAATCCAAACGTTTCACTTTTTTAGCGATTTAAGGCAAACGTTTACAAACGTTACGAAACAAAACCAAACGTTTAAAACTTTACGAAACAAATCCAAACGCTTCACATTTTTAGCGATTTAAGCCAAACGTTTACAAACATTACGAAACAAAAACTAGCGTTTCACCTTCTTAGAAATATAAGCCAAACGTTTACAAACGTTTCGAAATAAATACAAGCATTTCACCTTTTTAGCTATTTAAGCCAAGCGTTTATAAATGTTACGAAACAAATCCAAGAGTTTCACCTTTTTAGCAATTTAAGCCAAACGTTTTCAAACATTTCGAAACAAAACCAAGAGTTTCACCTTTTTAGCAATTTAAGCCAAACGTTTACAAACGTTACAAAATAAATCCAAGCGTTTTACGTTTTTAGCAATTTAAGCCAAACGTTTACAAACGTTATGAAACAAATCCAAATGTTTTACCTTTTTAGCTAAGCCAAATGTTTACAAACGTTACGAAAAAATCCAAATGTTTCATCTTTTTAGCGATTTATGTCAAACATTTACAAAGGTTACGAAACAAATCCAAATGTTTCACCTTTTTAGCGATTTAGGCCAAACGTTTACAAATGGTACGAAACAAATCCAAATGTTTCCCCTTTTTAGCGATTTAAGTCAAACGTTTATAAACGCTATGAAACAAATCCAAACTTTTGACCTTTTTAGCAATTTAAGCAAAACGTTTAGAAAGGTTACGAAACAAATCCAAACGTGTCACTTTTTTAGCGATTTAAGCAAAACGTTTACAAACATTACGAAACAAATCTAAATGTTTTACCTTTTTGGCAATTTAAGCCAAATGTTTACAAACGTTAGGTAACAAATTGAAACGTTTCACCTTTTTAGCGATTTAAGCCAAACGTTTACAAATGTTACGAAACAAATCCAAATGTTTCGCCTTTTTACCGATTTAAGCCAAACATTTACAAACTTTACTAAATAAAACAAAACGTTTAAAACATTAGGAAACAAATCCAAATGTTTCACATTTTTAGAGATTTAAGCCAAATGTTTACAAACATTACGAAACAAAACAAACTGTTTCACCTTTTTAGCAATTTAAGCGAAGCGTTTACAAAGGTTACGAAACAAATACAAGTGTATTACCTTTTTAGCAATTTAAGCCAAACGCTAATAAACGTTACGAAACAAATCCAAGCGTCACACCTTTTTAGCAATTTAGGCCAAACGTTACGAAATAAATCCAAACGTTTCACCTTTTTAGCGATTTAAGCCGAACGTTTACAAACATTGCGAAACAAAACCAAATGTTTCACCTTTTTAGCTATTTAAGCCAAACGTTTACAAACGTTATGAAACAAAACCAAGCGTTTCACCTATTTAGCAATTTAAGCCAAACGTTTGCAAAAAGTTGAACCAAATCCAAGCGGTTCCACCTTTTTAGCAATTTAAGCCAAACGTTTACAAACGTTACGAAACAAATCCAAACGTTTCATCTTTTTTGTAATTTAAGCCAAACGTTACGAAACAGATCCAAACGTTTCCCACTTTTAGCAATTTAATCCAAACGTTTACAAACATTACGAAACAAAACCAAGCGTTTCACCTTTTTAGCAATTTAAGCCAAACATTTACAAATGTTACGAAACAAATCCAAGCCTTTCCACCTATTTAGCAATTTAAGCCAAACATTTACAAACGTTAAGAAACAAATCCAAACGTTTCACCTTTTTAGCGATTTAAGCCAAACGTTTACAAACGGTACGAAACAAATCCAAACGTTTCACCTTTTTAGCGATTTAAGCCAAACATTTATAAAAGCTACAAAACAAATCCAAACGTTTCCCCTTTTTAGCAATTTAAGCCAAACGTTTACAAACGTTACAAAACAAATCCAAACGTTTCCCCTTTTTTTAGCTATTTAAGCCAAACTTTTTCAAACGTTTTGAAAAAAATCCAAATGTTTCATCTTTCTAGCAATTTAAGTCAAACGTTTACAAACGTTACAAATAAAATCCAAGCTTTTAACCTTTTTTGAAATTTAAGCCAAACGTTTGAAAAACATTACAAAACAAATCCAAGCGTTTCACCTTTCTAGCAAATTAAGCCAGACGTTTTCAAACGTTACGAAACAAATCCAAATGTTTCACCTTTTTAGCGATTTAAGCCGAACGTTTACTAACATTGCGAAACAAAACCAAATGTTTCACCTTTTTAGCGATTTAAGCCAAACGTTTACAAACTTTACAAAACCAATCCAAGTGTTTCTCCTTTTTAGCAATTTAAGCGAAACCTATACAAACAAAACGAAACAATTCAAAGCGTTTCACCTTTTTAGCAATTTAAGCCAAAAGTTTAGAAAGGTTACAAAACAAATCCAAACATTTCACCTTTTTAGCGATTTAAGCCAGAAGTTTACAAACGATACGAAAGAAATCTAAACGTTTCACCTTTTTTGCGACTTAAGCCAAATGTTTACAAACGTTACGAAACAAATTCAAATGTTCACCTTTTTAGCGATTTAAGCCAAACGTTTACAAACGTTACGAAACATATCCAAACGTTTCACCTTTTTAGCGATTTAAGCCAACCGTTTACAAACGTTACGAACCAAATCCAAACGTTTCACTTTTTTAGCGATTTAAGGCAAACGTTTACAAACGTTACGAAACAAAACCAAACGTTTAAAACTTTACGAAACAAATCCAAACGCTTCACATTTTTAGCGATTTAAGCCAAACGTTTACAAACATTACGAAACAAAAACTATCGTTTCACCTTCTTAGCAATATAAGCCAAACGTTTACAAACGTTTCGAAATAAATACAAGCATTTCACCTTTTTAGCTATTTAAGCCAAGCGTTTATGAATGTTACGAAACAAATCCAAGAGTTTCACCTTTTTAGCAATTTAAGCCAAAAGTTTTCAAACATTTCGAAACAAAACCAAGAGTTTCACCTTTTTAGCAATTTAAGCCAAACGTTTACAAACGTTACGAAATAAATCCAAGCGTTTTACGTTTTTAGCAATTTAAGCCAAACGTTTACAAACGTTATGAAACAAATCCAAATGTTTTACCTTTTTAGCTAAGCCAAATGTTTACAAACGTTACGAAAAAATCCAAATGTTTCATCTTTTTAGCGATTTATGTCAAACATTTACAAAGGTTACGAAACAAATCCAAATGTTTCACCTTTTTAGCGATTTAGGCCAAACGTTTACAAATGGTACGAAACAAATCCAAATGTTTCCCCTTTTTAGCGATTTAAGTCAAACGTTTATAAACGCTATGAAACAAATCCAAACTTTTGACCTTTTTAGAAATTTAAGCAAAACGTTTAGAAAGGTTACGAAACAAATCCAAACGTGTCACTTTTTTAGCGATTTAAGCAAAACGTTTACAAACGATACGAAACAAATCCAAATGTTTCACCTTTTTAGCGATTTAAGCCAAACGTTTACAAACATTACGAAACAAATCTAAATGTTTTACCTTTTTGGCAATTTAAGCCAAATGTTTACAAACGTTAGGTGACAAATTGAAACGTTTCACCTTTTTAGCGATTTAAGCCAAACGTTTACAAATGTTACGAAACAAATCCAAATGTTTCGCCTTTTTACCGATTTAAGCCAAACATTTACAAACTTTACTAAACAAAACAAAACGTTTAAAACATTACGAAACAAATCCAAATGTTTCACATTTTTAGAGATTTAAGCCAAATGTTTACAAACATTACGAAACAAAACAAACCGTTTCACCTTTTTAGCAATTTAAGCTAAGCGTTTACAAAGGTTACGAAACAAATACAAGCGTTTTACCTTTTTAGCAATTTAAGCCAAACGCTAATAAACGTTACGAAACAAATCCAAGCGTCACACCTTTTTAGCAATTTAGGCCAAACGTTACGAAACAAATCCAAACGTTTCACCTTTTTAGCGATTTAAGCCGAACGTTTACAAACATTGCGAAACAAAACCAAATGTTTCACCTTTTTAGCTATTTAAGCCAAACGTTTACAAACGTTATGAAACAAAACCAAGCGTTTCACCTATTTAGCAATTTAAGCCAAACGTTTACAAAAAGGATAACCAAATCCAAGCGGTTCCACCTTTTTAGCAATTTAAGCCAAACGTTTACAAACGTTACGAAACAAAACCAAGCGTTTCACCTTTTTAGCAATTTAAGCCAAACATTTACAAATGTTACGAAACAAATCCAAGCCTTTCCACCTATTTAGCAATTTAAGCCAAACATTTACAAACGTTAAGAAACAAATCCAAACGTTTCACCTTTTTAGCGATTTAAGCCAAACGTTTACAAACGGTACGAAACAAATCCAAACGTTTCACCTTTTTAGCGATTTAAGCCAAACATTTATAAAAGCTACAAAACAAAACCAAACGTTTCCCCTTTTTAGCAATTTAAGCCAAATGTTTACAAACGTTACAAAACAAATCCAAACGTTTCCCCTTTTTAGCTATTTAAGCCAAACCTTTACAAAGGTTTTGAAAAAAATCCAAATGTTTCAACTTTCTAGCAATTTAAGTCAAACGTTTACAAACGTTACAAATAAAATCCAAGCTTTTAACCTTTTTAGAAATTTAAGCCAAACGTTTGAAAAACATTACAAAACAAATCCAAGCGTTTCACCTTTCTAGCAAATTAAGCCAGACGTTTTCAAACGTTACGAAACAAATCCAAACGTTTCACCTTTTTAGCGATTTAAGCCGAACGTTTACTAACATTGCGAAACAAAACCAAATGTTTCACCTTTTTAGCGATTTAAGCCAAACGTTTTCAAACTTTACAAAACAAATCCAAGCGTTTCTCCTTTTTAGCAATTTAAGCGAAACCTATACAAACAAAACGAAACAATTCAAAGCGTTTCACCTTTTTAGCAATTTAAGCCAAAAGTTTAGAAAGGTTACAAAACAAATCCAAACATTTCACCTTTTTAGCGATTTAAGCCAGAAGTTTACAAACGATACGAAAGAAATCTAAACGTTTCACCTTTTTTGCGACTTAAGCCAAATGTTTACAAACGTTACGAAACAAATTCAAATGTTCACCTTTTTAGCGATTTAAGCCAAACGTTTACAAACGTTACGAAACATATCCAAACGTTTCACCTTTTTAGCGATTTAAGCCAACCGTTTACAAACGTTACGAACCAAATCCAAACGTTTCACTTTTTTAGCGATTTAAGGCAAACGTTTACAAACGTTACGAAACAAAACCAAACGTTTAAAACTTTACGAAACAAATCCAAACGCTTCACATTTTTAGCGATTTAAGCCAAACGTTTACAAACATTACGAAACAAAAACTAGCGTTTCACCTTCTTAGCAATATAAGCCAAACGTTTACAAACCTTTCGAAATAAATACAAGCATTTCACCTTTTTAGCTATTTAAGCCAAGCGTTTATAAATGTTACGAAACAAATCCAAGAGTTTCACCTTTTTAGCAATTTAATCCAAACGTTTTCAAACGTTTCAAAACAAAACCAAGAGTTTCACCTTTTTAGCAATTTAAGCCAAACGTTTACAAACGTTACGAAATAAATCCAAGCGTTTTACGTTTTTAGCAATTTAAGCCAAACGTTTACAAACGTTATGAAACAAATCCAAATGTTTTACCTTTTTAGCTAAGCCAAATTTTTACAAACGTTACGAAAAAATCCAAATGTTTCATCTTTTTAGGGATTTATGTCAAACATTTACAAATGTTACGAAACAAATCCAAATGTTTCACCTTTTTAGCGATTTAGGCCAAACGTTTACAAATGGTACGAAACAAATCCAAATGTTTCCCCTTTTTAGCGATTTAAGTCAAACGTTTATAAACGCTATGAAACAAATCCAAACTTTTGACCTTTTTAGCAATTTAAGCAAAATGTTTAGAAAGGTTACGAAACAAATCCAAACGTGTCACTTTTTTAGAGATTTAAGCAAAACGTTTACAAACGATACGAAACAAATCCAAATGTTTCACCTTTTTAGCGATTTAAGCCAAATGTTTACAAACATTACGAAACAAATCTAAATGTTTTACCTTTTTGGCAATTTAAGCCAAATGTTTACAAACGTTAGGTAACAAATTGAAACGTTTCACCTTTTTAGCGATTTAAGCCAAACGTTAACAAATGTTACGAAACAAATCCAAATGTTTCGCCTATTTAGCGATTTAAGCCAAACATTTACAAACTTTACTAAACAAAACAAAACGTTTAAAACATTACGAAACAAATCCAAATGTTTCACATTTTTAGAGATTTAAGCCAAATGTTTACAAACATTACGAAACAAAACAAACCGTTTCACCCTTTTAGCAATTTAAGCTAAGCGTTTACAAAGGTTACGAAACAAATACATGCGTTTTACCTTTTTAGCAATTTAAGCCAAACGCTAGTAAACGTTACGAAACAAATCCAAGCGTCACGCCTTTTTAGCAATTTAGGCCAAACGTTACGAAACAAATCCAAACTTTTTACCTTTTTAACGATTTAAGCCAAACGTTTACACACGTATGAAACAAATCCAAACATTTCACCATTTTAGCGATTTAAGCCAAAATTTTACAAAGGTTACGTAACAAATCCAAAAAAATTCACCTAATTTGCGAATTAAGCCAAACGTTTACAAACATTATGAAAAATATTCAAGTGTTTCATCTTATTTGAAATTTAAGCAAACGCTTACAAACAATAGAAAACAAATCCAAGCGTTTCACCTTTTTAGCAATTTAAGCCAAACGTTTCCAAACGTTACGAAACAAATGCAAATGTTTCACCTTTTTAGCGATTTAAGCCAAACGTTTACAAACGTTGCGAAACAAATGCAAACTGTCACGACCCAAATTCGTGGATCACGACCGGCGCTAGGGTATGGGTATGGTCGTACCAAAACCCGTAGCAAGCCTCGCAGAAAACCTTGTAAACAAATAAACCTGGAAGAAAACCAATGCTCGGGGGAAACCGAGACTTCAGCCTGGGTCTAACCACTTAAATAGCAGTTCTAATATACGCTTTTAATAACCATCTGAAACTACGAAACATGCCTCATATATATATAAATAATCCAATGAAACATACCAAAGTATAATAATATAAAAGTCATACCACTACGACAAACCCAAGTATAATATTAAGACAACTAGTTCTACTGCGGTCTAAGAGGTAAAACAGTAACTAGTCAGATATCATAAAAAAAGACCTCCGAGGAATCAAAAGATCGGAGATGACAAACGCTCTCAAAATCATAAACCTGGAAAGTTGGGAAAAACAACGGGGTCAGATATACTGAGATGAGTTCATAATGCTATTTACATTTATTAAGTTTAAAACCCTTAAAACAAATCCCTTTATACTAATATATATACTTGATTATGGAATACAGTATTGAAATGAAATCCCAAAGTATTTAACCCAAAGTAGATGGGAACATATCCTCATCGATTTCCAAAGTAGGCCAGACATTGGTCAGCCAATCCCAAAGTACTTACCGGTGCACACAGTCTCGATACAAGCCTATCGAGTAGCTCGTTTCAATCCAGATCCACAATCCTTAAAACTGTTCACAAACATTTGATATACTAAAATAATGTGCGGTACTTAATAAAGCGGTAAATAACACTATAAACGCACTGCTTGCTTATCCACGTAAGTCTTGGCAACAGCTAACCCTGCGTAGACTCCGTAGCACGAGCAGTCGACGGGTCTAAAACATAATATAAGTTAAATTCCGAACAACCCCTATCTCTAAGAATACTAGACTCCACGTAGGACTAGCATTGCAAGCCAACAATCAAACAAGGTAATCAAAGTACAACTAAACATCCATACAACTAATTATCCAAATAAGCCAAGTTCAGTTTAGGTGAGTTCATATCTTTAAAAAAACAAAACCAAAGTCTTACATACTTAAATAATCTTCAAAACAATAACAGTTCCCAAAGTAGTGTGTTGGCCTTACTGCAGTATAGCCTAACACAACATGTCGGAAGACCACGTCTAACCCGACCTAACCATAAACCAATTTAAAACCAAAGTCTTTAATCAAACCTTAAATGAAATCAAATTCAGTTTTTAAATAAGAACTCACACCGAAACTTAATAATGGCATAAACAATTAAGCTTGCTAACACTTAGCAAGTAGCACCCCAAGTACATTGAAATATAACACCTTAAGTAGAATCAATAAGATTTAACATCTTTTAAGTATCATCTTGAAAATAGAATAAATCAATCAAAACCTTACATGACAAATAACACCCTTATATGCCTTATATAGTTTAATCAAAATCAAACCACAACCTAAGATAGAACTAACATCCTGAAATAAGTTTAAACCAATTAGTGAACAATTTCCAGCCCTTAGAAACTTGATTAAAATCACCCTAAGTATGTCTCAAAGTTAGGGCAAAACCACAACACTTAGCAAATTAATCCAACAACCAAAAGAGACCCAAAGTATTCGATTTTACTTTATAAAATAAATTCTTAAACTTACAAATTTCCAGCCACATATATATGTTCTTAAAACAGCGATTCAAACCATCAAAACCATATTTAACATATGTTTTAGCCATTAGACAATTACCTCAAATCACTCAATGAAACAATTGTTAGCAAACACCCTTTTAACCTCTTTAAAAGAAATTTCCAGATTTAGTTTTTAAATCAAAACAGAGTTTAGCTCAAAAACTTTAATCAAATGCAACACTAATCTACTTAAACGATTTCTCCAAGCCACCCAAAGTATTGTTAAGTATCTAACACCCTATGATTCATTTGCTTGAAATTTCCAGATTTTATTAGAGTTTCAAAACAGAATTCACAACCCAAAAATGTTAGCAATTTGATGAACCTTTCAATTGTAACATCTAAACCAAACCATCCAAGGTACAAGTAATACGAACAAGCCAATAACACCTTAAATCACCCATTTACAGATTTAAAATCAATACAAACAGAAAATATACTTAAACCACCAGATGTATCGAATCCAATCGAAAAGCTAACAATCTTAACAACACGAATTAAGGGATTAGATCTACTAACCTTTCAAGATAACACACAACAAGAAAACCCAGCAATAAGAACAATCCAAATCAGCCTAAGAACGAACAGCAACCCAAAGCTAATGAGCACACAACCCAAGGATAAATAAAACATGAATTAAACCTTAAAGAAATGATGAAAATACTTACTAATGATCACCAAAGGCTTAGGAATAGGTGGAATATGAAAATCAGAGAGTATGTGCTGTTTTAGGGTTTTTAGAAAAGTGTAAATTCAGTTTAGGTCGAATTAGGTGAGTTTAAATAGAAATCAGCGAACTGCACAGTGCACGCGTCGCTCCCGCTACACCTCCTTCGCGCCCGCGATACATGAATCGCGCCCGTGATTCATGCATGTCGCGCCTGCGAAATGCTACTGCCTCCGATGAAATTTAAATCGAAAACGTTTCAAACTCCGAGGTTACTTCTAATACATCTTAAAACACTTTTTAAAAGATTTGGAACCTTCGAAACGTGAATCTAAGTGGTTGAACCACTCAAACAAACCCAAGGTACCGTTTAGGCTTAACGGAACAAGTTAGAAAAATACGGAGTGTTACACAAACGTTTCACCTTTTTAGCGATTTAAGCCAAACGTTTACAAACGTTAGAAGACAAATCCAAATGTTTCATCTTTCTAGCGATTTAAGCCAAACGTTTACAAACATTACGAATCAAATCCAAACATTTCCCCTTTTTAGCGATTTAAGCCAAACGTTTACAAACGTTACGAAATAAAAACAAACGTTTCTAACGTTACGAAACAAATCTAAACGTTTCACATTTTTAGCGATTTTAGCCAAACGTTTACAAACGTTTCGAAACAAAACCAAGAGTTTTACCTTTTTAAAAATTTAAGCCAAACGTTTTCAAACATTACGAAACAAATCCAAGCGTTTCCCCTTTTTAGCAATTTAAGCCAAACGTTTACAAACGTTATGAAACAAATCCAAATGTTTCACCTTTTTAGCTAAGCCAAATGTTTACAAACGTTACGAAAAAATCCAAATGTTTCACCTTTTTAGCGATTTAAGCCAAACGTTTACAACGGTTATGAAACAAATCAAAATGTTTCAAATTTTTAGATAAGCCAAACGAGTACAAACGTTACGAAACAAATCCAAACGTTTCACTTTTTTAATGATTGAAGCCAAGCGTTTACAAATGTTACGAAACAAATCCAAACGTTTCGAACCAAATCCAAACATTTAAAACGTTACGAAACAAAGCCAAACGTTTACAAACGTTACGAAACAAATCCAAGCGTTTCACCTTTATAGCAATTTAAGTTAAACGTTTAAAAACATTACGAAACAAAACCAAAAGTTTCACCTTTTTAGTGATTTAACCAAACGTTTACAAATATTACGAAATAAATCCAAGCATCTCACCTTTTTAGCAACTTAAGCCAAATGTTTACTAACGTTACAGAACAAAACCAAACGTTTCACATTTTTAGCGATTTAAGCCAAACGTTTACAAACGCTACGAATAATATCCAAACATTTCACCTTTTTAGCGATTGAACCCAAACGTTTACAAACATTACAAAAAAAATCTAAATGTTTCCCCTTTTCAGCCATTTAAGCCAAACGTTTACAAAAATTACGAAACAAAACAAAATGTTTCACCTTTTTAGCGATTTATGCCGAACGTTTACAGATGTTACGATACAAAACCAAACGTTTAAAACTGTACGAAACAAACATCACGAAAAAAATTGAAACCTTTACAAACGTTACAAAACAAAACTAAACGTTTCACCTTTTTAGTGATTTAAGCCACACGTTTACAAACGTTTTGAAACAAAACCAAACGTTTCACCTTTTTGGCGAATTAAGCCAAACGTTACGAAACAAAACCAAATGTTTAAGACGTTACGAAACAAACTTTATGAAACAAATCCAAATATTTCAAAACAAACTAAACGTGTCACCTTTTTTGCGAATTAAGCCAAACGTTTACAAACGTTATGAACAAAACCAAACGTTTCACCTTTTTAGCGATTTAAGCCATACGTTTAGAAACGTTATGAAACAAATCCAAACAATTGACTTTTTTGGCAATTTTAACCAAACGTTTACAAACTTTTCGAAACAAATCCAAACGTTTCACCTTTTTAGTGATTTAAGCTAAACGTTTACAAATGTCACGAAACAAAATCAAACGTTAAAACTTTACATAACCAATCCAAACGTTTACAAACGTCATAAAACAACACCAAACGTTTCCCAATTTTAGCGATTGAAGCCAAACGCTTATAAGCATTACGAAACAAAACGAAACGTTTTTAAACGTTACGAAACAAATCCAAATGTTTCACATTATTAGTGATTTAAGCCAAACGTTTACAAACGTTACAAAACAAATCCAAATATTTCCCCTTTTTAGTTATTGAAGCCAAACGTTTACAAACATTACAAAACAAATCCAAACGTTTCGAAACAAATCCAAACATTTAAAACGTTACGAAACAAATCCAACCGTTTCACCTTTTTAGCGATTTAAGCCGAACGTTTACAAAGGATACGAAACAAAACCAAATGTTTCACCTTTTTTGCGATTTAAGCCAAACCTTTACAAACATTTCGAAACAAATCCAAACGTTTCACCTTTAGCGAATTAAGCCCAACGTTTAAAACGTTACGGAACAAATCCAAATGTTTCACCTTTTTAGTGATTTAAGCAAAACATTTACAAACGTTATGAAACAAATCCAAACGTTTCACCTTTTTAGCGATTGAAGCCGAACGTTTACAAACGTTACGAAACAAATCCAAACGTATCACAATTTTAGCAATTTAAGGCAAACGTTTACAAACGTTACGAAACAAAAACCAAGCGTTTCACCTTTTTAGCAATTTAAGCCAAACGTTTACAAACATAACGAAACAAATCCAAGCATTTCACCTTTTTAGCAATTTAAGCCAAACGTTTAAAAACGTTACGAAACAAATCCAAGTGTTTCACCTTTTTAGCAATTTAACCAAAACGTTTAGAAACGTTACGAAACAAATCCAAGCATTTTACCTATTTAGCAAATTAAGCCAAACATTTACAAACGGCATAAAACAAATCCAAACGTTTCACCTTTTTGGCGATTTAAGCGAAATATTTACAAACGCTACAAAACAAATTCAAATGTTTCACCTTTTTAGCAATGTAAGCCAAATGTTTACAAACGTTACGAAACAAATCAAAGAATTTCACCTATTTACAATTTAAGCCAAACGTTTACAAACGTTACCAAACAAATCCAAGCGTTTTCCCTTTTTAGCAATTTAAGCCAAACGTTTACAAACGCTAAGAAAACAAATCCAAACGTTTCACCTTTTAAGCAATTTAAGCCAAACTGTTACAAAGGTTTTCAAACAAATCCAAATATTTTAACTTTTTAGCAATTTAAGACAAACATTTACAAACATTACAAATTAATCCAAGCATTTCAGTTTTTTAGCAATTTAAGCCAAACGTTTGAAAAACATTACAAAACAAATCCAAGCGTTTCACCTTTCTAGCAAATTAAGCCATATGTTTACAAACGCTACGAAACAAATCCAAATGTTTCACCTTTTTAGTGATTTAAGCCGAACGGTTACAAACATTACGAAACAAAACCAAATGTTTCACCTTTTTAGCGATTTAAGCCAAACGTTTACAAACGTTACGAAAAAAGACCAAGTGTTTCACCTTTTTAGCAATTTAAGCCAAATGTTTAAAAAAATTTGAAACAAATCCAAGCGGTTCCACCTTTTTAGCAATTTAAGCCAAACGTTTACAAACGTTACGAAACAAATACAAACGTTTCATCTTTTTAGTGATTTAAGCCAAATGTTACACAACAAATCCAAACATTTCCCATTTTTAGCAAATTAAGCCAAATGTTTACAAACGTTACGAAACAAAACCAAGCGTTTCACCTTGTCACGACCCAATTTCATGGATCGCGACCGGCACTAGGGTATGGGTATGGTCGTACCAAAACCCGTAGCAAGCCTCGCGGAAAACCATATAATCAAAATAAACCTGCAAGAAAACCAATGCTCGGGGGCAACCGAGACTCCAACCTAAGTCTAACAACTTATATAACAATTCTATTACAACCAATTGATAATATTCCGAAACTAGAAACATGCCTCATAAATCAATAATCCAATGTAACATGTCAACGTATAAATAACATAACAGTCGTACAACAACGACAAACCAAAGTATAATAATAAAGACAACTAGCTCTACTGCGGTCTAAGAAGTGAAACAGTTGACTAGTCTAATAATATAAAAAGACCTCCGAGGAACCAAAAGATCGGAGATGACCAACGCTCTCAAAATCATAAACCTGGAAAAATTTGGAAAGCAACGGGGTCAGATATACTGAGATGAGTTCATAATGTTATTTACATTTATTAAGATTAAAACCTTAAAACAAATCGTTTTATACTAATATATATATTTGATTATGGAAGACAGTATTGAAATGAAATCCCAAAGTAGGTGTGACGTATCATCACCAAATCCCAAAGTAGACGGGAACAAATCCTCGTCGATCCCAAAGTAGGCTAGACATTAGTCTGCCGATCCCAAAGTACTTACCGGTGCACACAGTCTCGATACAAGCCTATCGAGTAGCTCGTTTCAATCCAGATCCATAATCCTTAAAACAGTTCACAAACATTTGATATACTAAAATAATTTGCGGTACTTAATAAAGCGGTAAATAACACTATAAACTCACTGCTTGCGTATCCACGTGAATATCTTGGCAAACAGCTAACCCTGAGCGGACTCCGAAGCACGAACAGACGACGGGTCTAAAACAAGGTATAAGTTAAAATCCATTCAACCCCTAACTCTAAGATTACTAGACACCACATAGGACTAGTATCTCAACACAACCAAACACAACCAAAGTAATCAAACATAACCAACGTATTATCATAACCAAAGTATACCATATAACAAGTTAGGCAAATTAAGCTTAGGTGAGTTCTTATCTTTAAAACAAAACCAAAGTCCTTTCATAGCTTAAATACTTTATTTAAAATAAAGAGATTTCCCAAAGTAGTGTGTTAGCCTCAACTGCAGTATAGCTCAACAACACATGTCGGAAGACCACGTCTAACCCGACCCATCCATAAACCAAAGTTTAAAACCAAAGTCTTAAATAAATCCTTAAATGAAACCAAAGTATTTTTAAATAAGAACTCATACCTAACTTAATCCTACCACGAACACCAAAGTAACAAATCAATTACCTTGCCAACACTTGACAAGTACACCCAAAGTATAATCAAATATGTCACCTTAAATAGAATTAAAATGATTCAACAATTAACAAGTATCAACTTGAGAATAAAATCACTCAATCAAAACCTTACATAACGTATAACACCTTATATGCCTCATATTGTTTAAACAAGTTAATCCACAACCTAAGATAATAATAACATCCTTGAAATAAGTTCAAACCATTTTATAAACAAAGTTTCCCGTTCTTTAAAACAAGATCAAACCACCCTAAGTAGGCATTTAACAAAGCCACAATCTTTGATTAAAATCAATATTAAGGCAAAGCACTCAAATAATCAAATTTGGCAATTTGCCGAAAATTGCCTAAACTAGCCAAACGATTCAAAACCAACAATCGATGAACCAAAGTATGTTACTACTGATTTAAAAACATCAAAACATCATATAGAAAATATTAGATCAGTAGGTATAGCATTTAAAAACCAATTTGCAATCGTAGCGTTTAACTTTCGTAAAAATGTCAATTTCGCAAATCGTAGAGATTTTTACAACATAGATCAAACCCAAATCTCACTTCAAGATCCTAACTCATAAGATCATTAGCTATTGTAGTATAACCACATAATATCCCAAATAACTCAGATTCAACACTTTAACAAATCACTAAACGAATCAATTTCATACAAACCTAGAATTAGCCAATTCGTTGTTTAAATCATGCAAATCCAATTCCAATCATGATACATCATATTATAATCATATTAAACTCCATTTAAAACATAATATTCAAATCATAAATCTCAGACCATTAATCATAAAGTTCCAAACTCCAAAACACCCTAAAACATGCAATTCTACGCAAAACACAAGACAACGATTCACCAATACATAAGAGATGGAAATAATTACCTTAGAATGGAGAATAACAAGATTATATAAGTATTAAACCCTAGGTAAGGGTCTGGACCAGAAGCAACAAGAGTCACAATCACACCAACGAAGAACACCACAAGCAAAACGCGTAGAAATCGCAAAACGAATAAACAATCACCAATCAATTGTTAAAAACCATCAAGGATCATAAAGGAATGATAAAAGTAGGGTTTATCTGAGTGTAGGGTCGCATTAGGTCTGATAGGATGAAAAAGGGCTGAAAGAATCGAGTTAAGGAGCTATTTATAACAAAACAGCGAACCCTACAGTGCCGCGTCGCGCCCGAGATGACTGAATCGCGCCCGTGATGGTGTATCACGACCGTGATACACCCCCTGCTTCCAAAATTATTGATTTTCTGGGCCTTAAGCCCAAGGTCGATCCACACGGCCCGAACCACACTCAAAACAAGCCCAAACATCGAAATAACTATTGTGCAACCTAAACCAAAGTTCCAAGGAACTAAACCACCAAACATTAACCCAAAACACATTGAAAAACTCATCGTAACAAGCCGAAAAAATACGGGGTGTTACACACCTTTTTAGCAATTTTAGCCAAACGTTTACAAATGTTACGAAACAAATCCAAGTCTTTCCAACTATTTAGCAATTTAAGCCAAACATTTACAAACGTTAAGAAATAAATCCAAACGTTTCACCTAATTAGCGATTTAAGCCAAATGTTTACAAACGGTGCGAAACAAATCCAAACGTTTCACCTTTTTAGCGATTTAAGCCAAACATTTATAAAAGCTAAAAAATAAATCCAAACGTTTCACCTTTTTAGCAATTTAAGCTAAACGTTTACAAACGTTACAAAACAAATCCAAGTGTTTCTCCCTTTTCGCAATTAAAGCCAAACGTATACAAACATTACGAAACAATGCAAAGCGTTTCACCTTTTTAGCAATTTAAGCCAAAAGTTTAGAAAGGTTACGAAAAAAATCCAAATGTTTCAGCTTCTTAGCGATTTAAACCAAACGTTTACAAACGATACGAAATAAATCTAAACGTTTCATCTTTTTAGCGATTTAAGCCAAATGTTTACAAATGTTACGAAACAAATTCAAATGTTCACCTTTTTAGCGATGTAAGCCAAACGTTTACAAACGTTACGAAACATATCCAAACGTTTCACCTTTTTAGCGATTTAAGCCAAACGTTTACAAACGTTACGAACCAAATCCAAACGTATCACAATTTTAGCAATTTAAGGCAAACGTTTACAAACGTTACGAAACAAAAACCAAGCGTTTCACCTTTTTAGCAATTTAAGCCAAACGTTTACAAACATAACGAAACAAATTCAAGCATTTCACCTTTTTAGCAATTTAAGCCAAACGTTTACAAATGTTACGAAACAAATCCAAGTGTTTCACCTTTTTAGCAATTTAACCAAAACGTTTAGAAACGTTACCAAACAAATCCAAGCATTTTACCTATTTAGCAATTTAAGCCAAACATTTACAAACGGTATAAAACAAATCCAAACGTTTCACCTTTTTGGCGATTTAAGCCAAATATTTACAAACGCTACAAAACAAATTCAAATGTTTCACCTTTTTAGCAATGTAAGCCAAATGTTTACAAACGCTACGAAACAAATCAAAGAATTTCACCTATTTAGCAATTTAAGCCAAACGTTTACAAACGTTACCAAACAAATCCAAGCGTTTCCCCTTTTTAGCAATTTAAGCCAAACATTTTACAAACGCGACGAAAAGAAATCCAAACATTTCACCTTTTTAGCAATTTAAGCCAAACTGTTACAAAGGTTTTCAAACAAATCCAAATGTTTCAACTTTTTAGCAATTTAAGACAAACGTTTACAAACGTTACAAATTAAATCCAAGCATTTCACTTTTTTAGCAATTTAAGCCAAACATTTGAAAAACATTACAAAACAAATCCAAGCGTTTCACCTTTCTAGCAAATTAAGCCATACGTTTACAAACGCTACGAAACAAATCCAAATGTTTCACCTTTTTAGCGATTTAAGCCAAACGGTTACAAAAATTACGAAACAAAACCAAATGTTTCACCTTTTTAGCGATTTAAGCCAAACGTTTACAAACGTTACGAAAAAAGACCAAGTGTTTCACCTTTTTAGCAATTTAAGCCAAACGTTTAAAAAAAATTGAAACAAATCCAAGCTGTTCCACCTTTTTAGCAATTTAAGCCAAACGTTTACAAACGTTACGAAACAAATACAAACGTTTCATCTTTTTAGTGATTTAAGCCAAATGTTACGCAACAAATCCAAACATTTCCACTTTTAGCAATTTAAGCCAAACGTTTACAAACGTTACGAAACAAAACCAAGCGTTTCACCTTTTTAGCAATTTTAGCCAAACGTTTACAAATGTTACGAAACAAATCCAAGTCTTTCAAACTATTTAGCAATTTAAACCAAACATTTACAAACGTTAAGAAACAAATCCAAACGTTTCACCTTATTAGCGATTTAAGCCAAACGTTTACAAACGGTACAAAACAAATCCAAACGTTTCGCCTTTTTAGCGATGTAAGCCAAACATTTATAAAAGCTAAAAACCAAATCCAAACGTTTCACCTTTTTAGCAATTTAAGACAAACGTTTACAAACGTTACAAAACAAATCCAAGCGTTTCTCCCTTTTAGCAATTAAAGCCAAACGTATACAAACATTACGAAACAATGCAAAGCGTTTCACCTTTTTAGCAATTTAAGCCAAAAGTTTAGAAACGTTACGAAAAAAATCCAAATGTTTCACCTTCTTAGCGGTTTAAACCAAACGTTTACAAACGATACGAAATAAATCTAAACGTTTCAACTTTTTAGCGATTTAAGCCAAATGTTTACAAATGCTACGAAACAAATTCAAATGTTCACCTTTTTAGCGATTTAAGCCAAACGTTTACAAACGTTACGAAACATATCCAAACGTTTCACCTTTTTAGCGATTTAAGCCAAACATTTACAAACGTTACGAACCAAATCCAAACATTTCCCTTTCTTAGCGATTTAAGCCAAACGTTTACAAACGTTTCAAACTTTACGAAACAAATCCAAACGCTTCACAGTTTTAGCGATTTAAGCCAAACGTTTACAAATATTACGAAACAAAACCAAGCGTTTCACCTTCTTAGCAATTTAAGCCAAACGTTTACAAATGTTTCGAAATAAATACATGCATTTCACCTTTTTAGCAATTTAAGCCAAGAGTTTATAAATGTTACGAAACAAATCCAAGAGTTTCACCTTTTTAGCAATTTAAGCCAAACGTTTATAAACGTTAAACAAATCCAAGCATTTCACCTTTTTAGCGATTTAAGTCAAACGTTTACTAACGTAAGAAACAAATCCAAAATTTCACCTTTTTAGCGATTTAGGCCAAGTGTTGAAAACGTTATGAAACGAATTCAAAATTTTCACCTTTTTAGTAATTGAAGCCAAACGTCTACAAACGTTACGAAACAAATCCAAGCGTTTCACCTTTTTAGCAATTTAACCCAAATGTTTGCAAACATTACGAAACAAATTGAAATGTTTCACCTCTTTAGTGATTTAAGCCAAACGTTTACAAACGTTACGAAACATATCCAAACAATTCACCTTTTTAGCGATTTAAGCCAAACGTTTACAAACGTTACGGACCAAATAGAAACATTTCACTTTTTTAGCGATTTAAGCCAATAGTTTACAAACGTTACGAAACAAAACCAAACGTTTAAAATTTTACGAAAGAAATCCAAACGCTTCACATTTTTAGCGATTGAAGCAAAACGTTTACAAACATTACGAAACAAAACCAAGCGTTTCACCTTCTTAGCAATTTAAGCCAAACGTTTACAAACGTTTCGAAATAAATACAAGCGTTTCACCTTTTTAGCAATTTAAGCCAAGCGTTTATAAATGTTACGAAAAAAATCCAAGAGTTTCACCTTTTTAGCAATTTAAACTAAACGTTTACAAACGTTACGAAACAAATTCAAGCGTTTCACCTTTTTAGCAATTTAAGCCAAACATTTACAAACGTTACGAAACAAATCCAAAATTTCACCGTTTTAGCGATTTAAGCCAAACGTTTACAAAGGTTACGAAACAAATCCTAATTTTTCACCCTCTTAGCAATTTAAGCCAAGCGTTTACAAACGTTACGAAACAAATCCAAGCTACGCCTTTTTACAAATTTAAGCCAAACATTTACAAACATTACGAAACAAATCCAAACGTTTCACCTTTTTAGCAATTTATGCCAAACGTTTACAAACGTTACGAAACAAAACCAAACGTTTCAAACTTTACGAAACAAATCCAAATGCTTCACATTTTTAGCGATTTAAGCTAAACGTTTACAAATATTACGAAACAAATCCAAGCGTTTCACCTTCTTAGTAATTTAAGCCAAACGTTTCGAAATAAATACAAGCATTTCACCTTTTTAGCAATTTAAGCCAAGCGTTTATAAATGTTACGAAACAAATCCAAGAGTTTCCCCTTTTTAGCAATTTAAGCCAAACGTTTACAAATGTTAAACAAATCCAAGCATTTCACGTTTTTAGCGATTTAAGTCAAACGTTTACAAACGTAAGAAACAAATCCAAAGTTTCACCTTTTTAGCAATTTAAGATAAACGTTGAAAAAGTTACGAAACAAATTCAAATTTTTCGCCTTTTTAGTAATTTAAGCCAAACATTTACAAACGTTACAAAACAAATCCAAGCGTTTCACATTTATAGCAATTTAAGCCAAACGTTTACAAACATTACGAAACAAATCCAAGCGTTTCAACTTTTTAGCAATTTAAGCCAAACGTTTACAAACATTACGAAACAAATCCAAACGTTTCACCTTATTAGCGATTTAAGCCAAACGTTTACAAACGCTACGGAACAAATTGAAACGTTTCACCTCTTTAGTGATTTAAGCCAAAAGTTTACAAACGTTACAAAACATATCCAAACAATTCACCTTTTTTGCGATTTAAACAAAACGTTTACAAACGTTACGAACAAAATCCAAACGTTTTACTGTTTTAGCGATTAAAGCCAAACGTTTACAAACGCTACGAAACAAAACCAAACGTTTAAAACTTTACGAAACAAATCCAAACGCTTCACATTTTAAGCGATTGAAGCCAAACATTTACAAATATTACGAAACAAAACCAATCGTTTTACCTTCTTAGCAATTGAAGCCAAACGTTTACAAATGTTTCGAAATAAATACAACCGTTTCACCTTTTTAGCAATTTAAGCCAAGCGTTTAAAAATGTTACGAAAAAAATCCAAGAGTTTCAGCTTTTTAGCAATTTAAGCCAAACGTTTACAAACATTACGAAACAAATCCAAGCTTTTCACCTATTTAGCAATTTAAGCCAAACGTTTACAAATGTTACGAAAACAAATCCAAAGTTTCACCTTTTTGGCGATTTAAGCCAAACGTTTACAAAGGTTACGAAACAAATCAAATTTTTTCACCTTTTTAGCAATTTAAGCCAAACGTTTACAAACGTTACGAAACAAATCCAAGCGTTCACCTTTTTAGCAATTTAAGCCAAACATGTACAAATGTTATGAAACAAATCCAAGCGTTTCACCTTTTAAGCAATTTAAGCCAAACATTTACAAACATTATGAAACAAATCCAAACGTTTCGCCTTTTTAGCGATTGAAGCCAAACGTTTAAAAACGTTTCGAAACAAATCCAAACATTTCACCTTTTTATCAATTTAAGTCAAACATTTACAACGTTATGAAACAAATCCAAACGTTTCACCTTTTTAGCGATTTAATCCAAACGTTTACAACCGTAACGAAAAAAATCCAAGCGTTTCACCTTTTTAGCAATTTAAGCCTAACGTTTACAAACGTTACGAAATAAATCCAAGCTTTTCACCTTTTTAGCAATATAAGCCAAATGTTTACAAACTTTATGAAACAAATCCAAACGTTTAACCTTTTTAGCGATTTTAGCCAAACGTTTACAAACGTTACGAAACAAATTTTAAACGTTTCACCTTTTTAGCGATTTAAGCCAAACGTTTACAAACATTATGAAACATATCCAAATGTTTCACCTTTTTAGCGATTTAAACCAAACGTTTACAAACGTTACGAACCAAATCCAAACGGTTCACTTTTTTAGCGATATAAGCCAAACATTTATAAACGTTACGAAACAAAACCAAACGTTTAAAACTTTACAAAACAAATTAAAACGCTTCACATTTTTAGCGATTTAAGCTAAACGTTTACAAACATTATGAAACAAAACCAAGCGTTTCACCTTCTTAGCAATTTACACAAAACATTTACAAACGTTTCGAAATAAATACAAGCGTTTCGCCTTTTTAGCAATTTAAGCCAAGCGTTTAGAAATGTTACGAAACAAATACAAGAGTTTCACCTATTTAGCAATTTAAGCCAAACATTTACAAACGTTACAAAACAAATCCAAGCGTTTCACCTTTATAGCAATTTAAGCCAAACGTTTACAAACATTACGAAACAAATCCAAACGTTTCACCTTATTAGCGATTTAAGCCAAACGTTTACAAATGTTACGAAACAAATTGAAACGTTTCCCCTCTTTAGTGATTTAAGCCAAAAGTTTACAAACGTTACAAAACATATCCAAACAATTCACCTTTTTTTGCGATTTAAACCAAACGTTTACAAACGTTACGAAACAAATTTTAAACGTTTCACCTTTTTAGCGATTTAAGCCAAACGTTTACAAACGTTATGAAACATATCCAAACGTTTCACCTTATTAGCGATTTAAGCCAAACGTTTACAAACGTTACGAAACAAATTGAAACGTTTCACCTCTTTAGTGATTTAAGCCAAAAGTTTACAAACGTTACAAAACATATCCAAACAATTCACCTTTTTTGCAATTTAAACCAAACGTTTCCAAACGTTACGAACCAAATCCAAACGTTTTACTGTTTTAGCGATTAAAGCCAAACGTTTACAAACGCTACGAAACAAAACCAAACGTTTAAAACTTTACGAAACAAATCCAAACGCTTCACATTTTTAGCGATTGAAGCCAAACATTTACAAATATTACAAAACAAAACCAATCGTTTTACCTTCTGAGCAATTGAAGCCAAACGTTTACAAATATTTCGAAATAAATACAACCGTTTCACCTTTTTAGCAATTTAAGCCAAGCGTTTAAAAATGTTACGAAAAAAATCCAAGAGTTTCAGCTTTTTAGCAATTTAAGCCAAACGTTTACAAACATTACGAAACAAATCCAAGCTTTTCACCTATTTAGCAATTTAAGCCAAACGTTTACAAATGTTACGAAAACAAATTCAAAGTTTCACCTTTTTGGCGATTTAAGCCAAATGTTTACAAAGGTTACAAAACAAATCCAATTTTTTCACCTTTTTAGCAATTTAAGCCAAACGTTTACAAACGTTACGAAACAAATCCAAGCGTTCACCTTTTTAGCAATTTAAGCCAAACATGTACAAACGTTATGAAACAAATCCAGGCGTTTCACCTTTTAAGCAATTTAAGCCAAACATTTACAAACATTATGAAACAAATCCAAACTGGTCGCCTTTTTAGCGATTGAAGCCAAACGTTTAAAAACGTTACGAAACAAATCCAAACATTTCACCTTTTTATCAATTTAAGCCAAACATTTACAACGTTACGAAACAAATCCAAACGTTTCACCTTTTTAGTGATTTAATCCAAACGTTTACAACCGTAACGGAAAAAATCCAAGCGTTTCACCTTTTTAGCAATTTAAGCCTAACGTTTACAAACGTTACGAAATAAATCCAAGTTTTTCACCATTTTAGCAATATAAGCCAAACGTTTACAAACTTTATGAAACAAATCCAAACGTTTAACCTTTTTAGCGATTTTAGCCAAACGTTTACAAACGTTACGAAACAAATTTTAAACGTTTCACCTTTTTAGCGATTTAAGCCAAACGTTTACAAACGTTATGAAACATATCCAAACGTTTCCCCTTTTTAGCGATTTAAACCAAACGTTTACAAACGTTGCGAACCAAATCCAAACGGTTCACTTTTTTAGCGATATAAGCCAAACATTTATAAACGTTACGAAGCAAAACCAAACGTTTAAAAGTTTACGAAACAAATTAAAACGCTTCACATTTTTAGCGATTTAAGCTAAACGTTTACAAACATTATGAAACAAAACCAAGCGTTTCACCTTCTTAGCAATTTACACAAAACATTTACAAACGTTTCGAAATAAATACAAGCGTTTCGCATTTTTAGCAATTTAAGCCAAGCGTTTAGAAATGTTACAAAACAAATACAAGAGTTTCACCTATTTAGCAATTTAAGCCAAACATTTACAAACGTTACAAAACAAATCCAAGCGTTTCACCTTTATAGCAATTTAAGCCAAACGTTTACAAACATTACGAAACAAATCCAAGCGTTTCAACTTTTTAAGCCAAACGTTTACAAACATTACGAAACAAATCCAAACGTTTCACCTTATTAGCGATTTAAGCCAAACGTTTACAAACGTTACGAAACAAATTGAAACGTTTCACCTCTTTAGTGATTTAAGCCAAAAGTTTACAAACGTTACAAAACATATCCAAACAATTCACCTTTTTTGCGATTTAAACCAAACGTTTACAAACGTTACGAACCAAATCCAAAAGTTTTCCAGTTTTAGCGATTAAAGCCAAACGTTTACAAACGCTACGAAACAAAACCAAACGTTTAAAACTTTACGAAACAAATCCAAACGCTTCACATTTTTAGCGATTGAAGCCAAACATTTACAAATATTACAAAACAAAACCAATCGTTTTACCTTCTTAGCAATTGAAGCCAAACGTTTACAAATGTTTCGAAATAAATACAACCGTTTCACCTTTTTAGCAATTTAAGCCAAGCGTTTAAAAATGTTACGAAAAAAATCCAAGAGTTTCAGCTTTTTAGCAATTTAAGCCAAACGTTTACAAACATTACGAAACAAATCCAAGCTTTTCACCTATTTAGCAATTTAAGCCAAACGTTTACAAATGTTACGAAAACAAATCCAAAGTTTCACCTTTTTGGCGATTTAAGCCAAATGTTTACAAAGGTTACGAAACAAATCCAATTTTTTCACCTTTTTAGCAATTTAAGCCAAACGTTTACAAACGTTACGAAACAAATCCAAGCGTTCACCTTTTTAGCAATTTAAGCCAAACATGTACAAACGTTATGAAACAAATCCAAGCGTTTCACCTTTTAAGCAATTTAAGCCAAACATTTACAAACATTATGAAACAAATCCAAACGTGTCGCCTTTTTAGCGATTGAAGCCAAACGTTTAAAAACGTTACGAAACAAATCCAAACATTTCACCTTTTTATCAATTTAAGCCAAACATTTACAACGTTACGAAACAAATCCAAACGTTTCACCTTTTTAGTGATTTAATCCAAACGTTTACAACCGTAACGAAAAAAATCCAAGCGTTTCACCTTTTTAGCAATTTAAGCCTAACGTTTACAAACGTTACGAAATAAATCCAAGTTTTTCACCTTTTTAGCAATATAAGCCAAACGTTTACAAACTTTATGAAACAAATCCAAACGTTTAACCTTTTTAGCGATTTTAGCCAAACGTTTACAAACGTTACGAAACAAATTTTAAACGTTTCACCTTTTTAGCGATTTAAGCCAAACGTTTACAAACGTTATGAAACATATCCAAACGTTTCACCTTTTTAGCGATTTAAACCAAACGTTTACAAACGTTACGAACCAAATCCAAACGGTTCACTTTTTTAGCGATATAAGCCAAACATTTATAAACGTTACGAAGCAAAACCAAACGTTTAAAACTTTACGAAACAAATTAAAACGCTTCACATTTTTAGCGATTTAAGCTAAACGTTTACAAACATTATTAAACAAAACCAAGCGTTTCACCTTCTTAGCAATTTACACAAAACATTTACAAACGTTTCGAAATAAATACAAGCGTTTCGCCTTTTTAGCAATTTAAGCCAAGCGTTTAGAAATGTTACGAAACAAATACAAGAGTTTCACCTATTTAGCAATTTAAGCCAAACGTTTACAAACGTTACCAAACAAATCCAAGCGTTTCACCTTTTTAGCAATTTAAGCCAAATGTATACAAACGCTACGAAAAAAATACAAATGTTTAACCTTTTCAGCTATTTAAGCCAAACTTTTACAAAGGTTTTGAAACAAATCCAAATGTTTCAACTTTTTTGCAATATAAGCCAAACGTTTACTAACGCTACAAATCAAATTTAAGCATTTCACCTTTTTAGCAATTTAAGCCAAACATTTGAAAAACATTACAAAGCAAATCCAAGAGTTTCACATTTCTAGCAAATTAAGCCAGACGTTTACAAACATTACGAAACAAATCCAAACATTTCACCTTTTTAGCGATTTAAGCCGAACATTTAAAAACATTACGAAACAAAACCAAATGTTTCACCTTTTTAGCGGTTTAAGCCAAACGTTTGCAAACGTTACGAAACTAAACCAAGCGTTTCACCTCTTTATCAATTTAAGCCAAACGATTACAAAAATATGAAACAAATCCAAGCAGTTCCACCTTTTTAGCAATTTAAGCAAAACGTTTACAAACATTACGAAACAAATCCAAACGTTTCCCCTTTTTAGTGATTTAAGCCAAACGTCACGAAACAAATCCTAACGTTTCCCATTTTTAGCAATTTAAACCAAACGTTTACAAACGTTACGAAACAAAACTAAGCGTTTCACCTTTTCAGCAATTTAATCCAAACGTTTACAAATTTTACGAAACAAATCCAACCCTTTCCACCTATTTAGCAATTTAAGCCAAACATTTACAAACATTTGGAAACAAATTCAAACGTTTCACCTTTTTAGCGATTTAAGCCAAAAGTTTACAAACGGTACGAAACAAATCCAAACATTTCACCTATTTAGCGATTTCAGCCAAACGTTTACAAAAGCTACAAAACAAATCCAAATGTTTCACCTTTTTAGCAATTTAAGCCAAACGTTTACAAACGTTACAAAACAAATCCAAGCGTTTCTCCTTTTTAGCAATTTAAGTCAAACGTATACAAACATTAGGAAAAAATTCAAAGCGTTTCACCTTTTTAGAAATTTAAGCCAAACATTTAGAAAGGTTACAAAACAAATCCAAATGTTTCACCTTTTTAGCGATTTAAGCCGAACGTTTACAAACAATACGAAAGAAATCTAAACGTTTCCCCTTTTTAGCGATTTAAGCCAAAGGTTTACAAATATTACGAAACAAATTCAAACGTTTCACCTTTTTAGCGATTTAAGCCAAACGTTTACAAACGTTACGAAACATATCCAAACGTTTCACGTTTTCAGCGATTTAAGTCAACTGTTTGAGAACTTTACGAACCAAATCCAAACGTTTCACTTTTTTAGGGATTTAAGCCAGACGTTTACAAACGTTACGAAACAAAACCAAACGTTTAAAACTTTACGAAACAAATCTAAACGCTTCACATTTTTAGCAATTTAGGCCAAATGTTTACAAACATTATGAAACAAAACAAAGTGTTTCACCTTCTTAACAATTTAAGTTAAACGTTTACAAACGTTTCTAAATAAATACAAGCATTTCACCTTTTTAGCAATTTAAGTAAAACGTTTACAAACATAAGAAACAAATCCAAAGTTTCACCTTTTTAGCAATTTAAGCGAAACGTTTATAAACGTTACGAAACAAATCCAAATATTTTACCTTTTTAGTGATTTATGCCAAACGTTTACAAACGTTACGAAACAAATCTAAGCGTTTCACCTTTTTAGCAATTTAAGCTAAATGTTTACAAATATTACGAAATAAATCAAAGTGTTTCACCTTTTTAGCAATTTAAGCCAAACGTTTACAAACGTTACGAAACAAATCCAAACGTTTAACCTTTTCAGAAATTTAAGCCAAACGTTTACAAACATTACGAAACAAATCCAAGTGTTTCACCTTTTAAACGTTTACAAACGTTACGAAACAAATTCAAACGTTTCACCTTTTTAGCGATTTAAGCGAAACGTTTACAAACGTTAAGAAACATATCCAAACGTTTCACCTTTTTAGCGATTTAAGCCAAACGTTTACAAACGTTACGAACTAAATCCAAACGTTTCACTTTTTTAGCGATTTAAGCAAACATTTACAAACGTTTCGAAGCAAAACCAAATGTTTAAAACTTTACGAAACAATTCAAACGCTTCACATTTTTAGCGATTTAAGCCAAACGTTTACAAACATTACGAAACAAAACCAAGCGTTTCACCTTCTTAGCAATTTAAACCAAACGTTTACAAACGTTTCGAAATAAATACAAGTGTTTCACCTATTTAGCAATTTAAGCTAAGCGTTTATAATTGTTACGAAACAAATCCAAGAGTTTCACCTTTTTAGCTATTTAAGCCAAACGTTTACAAACGTTACAATACAAATCCAAGCATTTCACCTTTTTAGCGATTTAAGTCAAACTTTTATAAACGTAAGAAACAAATCCAAAGTTTCACCTTTTTAGCAATTTAAGCTAAACGTTTACAAAGGTTATGAAACAATTCCAAATTTTTCAGCTTTTTAGGAATTAAAGCCAAACTTTTAGAAACATTACGAAACAAATCCAAGTGTTTCACCTTTTTACAAATTTAAGCCAGACGTTTAAAAATTTTACGAAACAAATCCAAGCGTTTCATTTTTTAAGCAATTTAAGTCAAACATTACGAAACAAATCCAAACCTTTCACCTTTTTAGCGATTGAAGCCAAACGTTTAAAAACTTTACCAAACAAATCCAAACGATTCACTTTTTTTTTTCAATTTAAGCCAACTGTTTAGAACGTTACAAAACAAATCCAAACGTTTAACCTTTTTAGCAATTTAATCCAAACGTTTACAAACGTAACGAAAAAAATCCAAGCGTTTCACCTTTTTAAAAATTTAAACCTAACGTTTACAAACGTTACAAAATAAATCAAAGCGTTTCACCTTTTTAGCAATTTAAGCCAAACGTTTACAAACATTACGAAACAAATCCAAACGTTTCCCTTTTTTAAAAATTAAGCCAAACATTTACAAACGTTACGAAACAAATCCAAACGTTTCACCTTTTTAGCCATTTAAGCCAAACGTTAACAAACGTTACGAAACAAATCCAAACGTTTTACCTTTTTAGCCATTTAAGCCAAACCTGTACAAATGTTATGAAACAAATTTAAACGTTTCACCTTTTTAGTGATTTAAGCCAAACGTTTACAAAATGATATGAAACAAATCCAAACGTTTTGCCTTTTTAGCAATTTATGCCAAACGTTTAGAAACGTTACAAAAACAATCCAAACGTTCTTTTTAGCGATTTAAGCCAAATGTTTACAAACGTTACGAAACAAAACCAAACGTTTATAGCATTACAAAACAAATCTAAACGTTTCACATTTTTAGTGATTTAACCCAAACCTTTACAAAAGTTACGAAAAAAAGCAAGACCTTCCCCTTTTTAGCGATTTAAGCCAATTGTTTACAAATGTTACGAAACAAATCCAAGCATTTCACCTTTTTAGCAGTTTAAGCTAAACATTAACAAACGTTTAGAAACAAATCCAAACGTTTTATCTTTTTAGTAATTTAAGCCAAACATTTACAAACGTTAAAAGACTAATCCAAGCGTTTCACCTTTTTAGAAATTTACGGCAAACGTTTAGAAACGTTTACAAACAAATCCAAGCGTTTCACCTTTTTAACAATTTAAGCCAAACATTTACAAACGCTATGAAACAAATCCAAACGTATCTCCATTTTAGCGATTTAAGCCAAACGTTTAAAACGTTATGAAACCAATCCAAACATTTCACCTTTTTAGCTATTTATGCCAAACGTTTACCAACATTACAAAACAAATCTAAACGTTTCAACTTTTTAGCGAGCGAAGCCAAACGTTACGAAACAAATCCAAATGTTTCAGATTTTTAGCAATTTAAGCCAAATTTTTACAATAGTAACGCAACAAAAACCGAGCGTTTAACATTTTTATCAATTTAAGCCAAACGTTTACAAATGTAACGAAACAAATCCAAGCGTTTCACCTTTTTAGCAATATAAGCCTAACGATTACAAACGTTACGAAACAAATCCTAGCGTTTCACCTTATTAGCAATTTAAGCCAAACGTTTACAAACGTTACGAAACAAATCCAAACATTTCACCTTTTTAGCAATATAAGCCAAATGTTTAAAAACAATACAAAACAAATCCAAACGTTTCACCTTTTTAGCGATTTAAGTCAAACGTTTACAAATGTTACGAAACAAATGCAAGAGTTTCACCCTTTTAGCAATTTAAGGAAAATGTTTACAAATGATATGAAACAAATCCAAACGTTTTACCTTTTTAGCAATTGAAGTCGAACGTTTACAAACGTTACGATACAAAACCAAACGTTTCACCTTTTCAGCGATTTTAGCCAAACGTTTACAAATGTTACGAAACAAATTCAAATGTTTCCCCATTTTAGCGATTTAAGCCAAACGTTTAAAATATTACGAAACAAATCAAAATGTTTCACCTTTTTATCGATTTATGCCAAACGTTTACAAACGTTACGAAACAAATCCAAACGTTTCGCCTTTTTAGCAATTGAAGCCAAACATTTACAAACATTACGAAACAAATTCAAACGTTTCCCATTTTTAGCAATTTAAGCCAAACGTTTACAAACGTTACGAAACAAAACCAAGTGTTTCATCTTTTAAGCAATTTAAGCCAAACGTTTACAAAGGTAACGAAACAAATCAAAGCGATTCACCTTTTTTGAAATTTAAGCAAAACGTTTACAAATGTTAAGAAACAAATCCAAGCGTTTCACATTATTAGCAATTTAAGCCAAACGTGTAAAAACGTTACGAAACAAATCCAAACGTTTCAGAACCTTTGATTTGTTTCGTAACAATTGTAAACATTTTGCTTAAGTTGCTAAAAAGGTGAAACGCTTGGATTTGTTTCGTAACGTTTGTAAACGTTTGGCTTAAATTGCTAAAAAGGTGAAACATTTGGATTTGTTTCATAACCTTTGTAAACGTTTGGCTTAGATTGCTAAAAGGGTGAAACGTTTGAATTTTTGCATAACGTTTGTAAAAGTTTGGCTTAAACTCCTAAAAAGGTGAAATGCGTGGATTTGTTTCGTAACCTTTGTAAACGTTTGTCTATAATTTCTAAAAAGGTGAAACGCTTGGATTTATTTCGTAACGTTTGGCTTACATTGCTAAAAAAGTGATATGTTTGGATTTGTTTTGTAGCGTTTGTAAACGTTTGGCTGAAATCGCTAAAAAGGTGAAACATTTGGATTTGTTTCGTACCGTTTGTAAATGTTTGGCTTAAATCGCTAAAAAGGTGAAATGTTTGGATTTGTTTCGAAACGTTTGTAAACGTTTGGCTTAAATTGCTAAAAAGGTGAAACGCTTGGATTTATTTCATAACGTTTGTAAACGTTTGGCGTAAATGGCTAAAAAGGTGAAATGCTTGGATTTGTTTCGTTACGTTTGTAAACGTTTGGCTTAAATTGCTAAAAAGGTGAAACGCTCGATTTTGTTTCGTAACGTTGATAAACGTTTGGCTTAAATTGCTAAAAGTGTGAAATATTTGGCTTCAATCGCTAAAAAGGTGAAACGTTTGGATTTTTTTCGTAACGTTTATAAATGTTTGGCATAAATCGCTAAAAAGGTGAAACGTTTGGAATTGTTTCGTAACGTTTTAAACATTTGGCTTAAATTGCTAAAATGTTTGTAAACGTTTGGCTTTTATTGCTAAAAAGATGAAACGCTTAGATTTGTTTTGTTTGGTAACGTGTGTAAACGTTTGGCTTAAATTACTAAAAAGGTGAAACACTTGGATTTATTTCGGAACGTTTGTATACATTTGGCTTAAATTGCTAAAAAGGTGAAACGCTTGGTTTTGTTTGGCTTCAATTGCTAAAAAGGTGAAAAATTTGGTTTTGTTTCGTAACGTTTGTAAAGGTTTGGCTTAAATCGCTAAAAATGTGAAACGTTTGGATTTGTTTCGTAACGTTTTAAACGTTTGGTTTTATTTTGTTTCGTTTCGTAACATTTTAAACGTTTGGCTTAAACAGTTAAAATTGGGAAACGTTTGGATTTGTTTTGTAACGTTTGTAAATGTTTGGCTTAAATCGCTAAAAAGGTGAAGTTCAATTTTGTTTTGTAACGTTTGTAAACGTTTGGCTTAAATCGCTAAACAGGGGAAATGTTTTAATTTGTTTTTAACTTTTGTAAACGTTTGGCTTAAATCGCTAAAAAGGGGAAACGTTTGGATTTGTTTCGTAACGTTTGTAAACGTTTGGCTTAAATCGGTAAAAAGGTGAAACGTTTGGTTTTGTTTCGTAACGTTCGTAAACGTTTGGCTTAAATCGCTAAAATGGTGAAATGTTTGGTTTTTTTTGTCACGTTTGTAAACATTTGGCTTAAGTCGCTAAAAATGTGAAACGTTTGGTTTTGTTTCTTAACGTTTGTAAATGTTTGACTTAAATCGCTAAAAATGTGAAACGTTTGGATTTATTTCGAAATGTTCAGTTTTGTTTCGTAACGTTTATAAACGTTTGGCTTAATCGCTAAAAAGGTGAAATGCTTGGATTTGTTTCGTAATGTTTGTAAACGTTTGGCTTTGTTTTGTAACGTTTGTAAACGTGTAATATCACGTAAAATTTTAATTTATTTTTCGATAATTTACGACAATTTTCCTGTTGTTTTGAAGCAAATTCGAAGATAGTGGTTTGGTTCGAGTTGGTTCGGGGTTGATCTTGGTTTAACCATTTGAATTTAAAAAAAAATTAAATGTATTGTCTCGTACGAGACCATCAGGTCTCGTACGAGACCTAAGTATTTTGGGTCTAGTCTCGTACAAGACTAGACGGTCTCGGACGAGACCTCAGCATTTTGGCTGAGTCTCGTTCGAGACTTCAACAGCTCCTTATGATCTTGTTGTCCGCCCCCTTTCTAACCTATTTTAACCTAGATTCTTTCGGTATTTAAAAACGCTTTCTAAACAGAAAATCTTTACCACACTTCACATAAACCCTAGCCGTCATTCTTTTGCTGGTTCTCTGAGAAACGAAGCTGAAATCGTTATTCAAACTCGCTGCCTCGGTAAGCTTTCTTGATTCGTGAATTTTCAGTTTTGTTTAAAACGATACTTCAGAATTTTGATTCGTTCTCTTCCGTTTCTTCATCGAAATCAGAACCGTTTGATCCCAAAAATTGTAGACTCGATTCTCTACAGATCTAAACCTTCGGAATCTGAAACAGTAAGCTAACTTATTCGTTTGAACCACCACCGTTTTACCGTTTTGATTGATTTCAGTTTTTAGCTTTTGAAAGACTTTAAGTTAATCGATTCGTTCCTGTTCGTTTCTAGATCGAAATCAAAACCGTTTGATCTCAGAGATTCTAGACTCACGTATCTACGATTTCCCATCTTGTTTTCGTTGAACGGTACGCTATCGTTCTCGTTTCAATGGCTGTCGTTTTACCGTTTCGTTTGTCCATTAAACTGTTATGGATTTTACATGTTACTGCCGAATTGTTTTCTTCTCTTTGGCTTTGATATGGTTATATTCATGATTATGAGTCTCTTAGGATGTTATTTGTTGATGTTTAAGCTCTCAGTTATGGATTGATTCCATCAATTTGGATCCATCGTTACTTGACGGTTCTCGGTTGCGTTTTGTTAATTAGTTACGGTGTTGGTTAATGCTATGGGTATTGATTTTAATTTTGCTAAATTAAGGTTGTTAAAGAGTTATGAGGATTGTGTTTGAAAGTTAGAATTTCATGTTTCAAGTTTCTGTAATTGAGTTGTATGAAGAAGATGATGTATATGGCGGGTTTGTTTGTTATTTGAAATTGGAGAAGATGGCTTAGTGGCCAGTTTGATTACCATGTTATTTTGTTTGAATTTAATAAGTCCCTCAAGTTACTTTGTTTTGAAAATAACTTGGATTTTGTTATAATTTATAATTGATATTTTGTAAACAATAATTATTATAATTTAGGAGTACTCAGATAATTATATTAAATTCAAATATCAATTTGGCACGAAAATTGGCTAAATTACAATTTAGCTCCCGAATGTTTTTATAACTTATTTAAGTAAGTTTTTGGTTGATAACTTTATATTTTATTTTAATTATAAACGAAAGCAATTAATTTGATTTCGAATATCAAATTGGCTAAAGTACAGTTTAGTCCCTAAATTGGCTAATGTACAGTTTAGTCCCTAAACTTTTATAAACTTAAAATGGTTAAGTTTTGGTTGTAACTTGGGTTACTTGAAATTGAAGTTATTGAGTTCTCCTTTTAAAATGGATTATTATTTTATCGAATTATTTTATAAATATAAACTCGAGTTTATACTTGATAAACGTTTGAGTCGGGTTATACTTAACTCACCCGACAAGTGAAGTTAGCTTGGTAGTTAGTGGTAACTCGGATAACCCACTATTTGGAAATTAATTATCATTTAAAATTTATTAAATAATATTTGTAACTTGGATTTTAAAGCGAGAACTCAATAGACTTGTACCTTTTAGGTATTTTTGTGTTGTCCTGGATTTTTTATTCCCGACGTGCTACTTGTGCTAGTCCTATGTGATGTCTAGTACTCTCTAGAGTTAGGGTCTTTTATTAATAATTATTTTATTTGTCTAGACCCGACTACTGTTCGTGCTTCAGAGGCGAACAAGGATTAGTTGCTTGCCAGTTATGACGTGGATTAGCAAGCAGTGAGTTTGTACTTACTATTTACCGCTTTATTAAGTAAATTGTATTTTAATATTAAATATATATATTGTACGTATATTGTGAACTGTTTTTATATTATGGCTCGTAGTTGGAACATGCTACCTAATGTGCATCATTAGGACTGCGTGCGCACCGGTAATGATATGGATAAGGTATTTATGGAAATGTGGTAACTCGGTGTGAGCATAGCTCTTGGGACCAAATAGAGTAACTTGGTGTAGCACAGCTCTCGGGACTCTTAATATGGTAAAATTATGGTCAGTGGTAACTCGGTGTAGCTCAGCTCTCGGGACCAAGACTATTGGATTATGTTTATTATTTACAATTGTGGATTAGGGTTCCAACTATTATTTGTAATATCGTTATTAAATGTTTTAACGGTTTTAACGGTTTTAAAGGTTTTCCACTTGATAAATGTAAATAGTGGTATAAACTCATCTCAGTATATCTGACCCCGTTGTTTTCCCAATTTGTCCCAGGGTTATGATCTGAGAGAGTCTGGTGATCTCCGTCTTTACTTTTCCCGGAGGTTTCATTTATTTTGATAGACTTTCAAACTATTTTATTCTTAGACCGCAGTAGTAGCTAGACGTCTTTATTTTATTCTAGTTGTTGTCGGATTGGTCCGACTGGATTATTATTGCTTTGGCATGTTATATAATTATTCAGAATTATTTATGTTACGCCTATTTATAACTCAGTATTGGAAAGCATGTTATATTTAAATGTTGAATACTATAACTGCTAGAATTAGGCTGAAATCTCGGTTGCCCCCGAGCATTGATTTTCTGCAGGTTTAATTGAATTGTATGTTATAAGGAAGGCTAGCTACGGGTGGTGGTACTGCATTACCCATGCCCTGGCGCCGGTCATTATTCATAAAATTGGGTCGTGACATGCCAAGGCCATTTGCATGCTATGTGTTTACTCTGTTAAGTATGGTTGTGTCTTAGGAACTACTGCGGATATAGGTTTTTGTCATGTCTTTAAAACATTCTGCCTACACCAATAGGATTGCGTCGAGTCGGTCATTATATGTTGATTTGATGCTTTTAATGGTTGATGTTGTTTCACTTGGGTGAACATTTTGTTGCTGTTGATTTCTCGGAAAATCCTAATTGTTACTTGTTTTGTTTCATACTTGGGTACTCGTGCTCATGCTGTAGCAGAGCAAGAAGCTAAGGCTGATGATGCGATTTGCATGGAAGTCGATCAGAATGTACCACCGGTTTAGGCAAATGTTGTACCTGGTAGAGGTAGAGGTGCTGGTAGAGATAGAGGAGCTGGTAGAGGTAGAGGTATAGAACGTGCTCCAGCAGGCGTTCAGGCACCAAGAGTGCATAAGGTACCGGATGCGCAGCAGGCACCGGATGTGAAACAGGCACCAAACATGCAGGCGTTTGACTTCACTACCTTCTTCGCTGGCATTGTCGAGATGCAGAATAATCAGGCTCTTCTGCAGAATCAGTGTGCTGTACTGGGTCAGATAGCGAAGCAACAACAACCTCAGGCTGGTGCTGTAGCTGGTATTGGTGGACTTGCTGGTGTCGACCATGTTCCGACATATAGAGAGGCAATGATGAGTTACACGAAGTTGACTCCGACTACATTCGATATCACTGGAGATGCCCTTGACTTTTTGGAGGAGTTTGAGTACAACAGTTAGAGGATTCAGGCTACTGATCGCCAATCAGTGATGCTTGTGGAGATGTCGCTTAAGGGTCCAGCTAAGGACTAGTTTCGCGATAACATCAGACCAGAGATGGCTACAGTGACTTGGGCTAAGTTTGTGGTCAGGTTCAAAGGCTTCTATCTACCCTTCTCTGTTACTGAAAATTTCAGAGAAAAGCTGCTAAATTTGAAGAAGGGGGATAGATCAATGACAGACTACACTACAGAGTTTGTCCGTTTGGGGCGGTTTGATACAGATCTACAGGGTGAACGAGTGTGGGTGAATGACCGCTATGTTAGGGGCTTAGGCTCGAAATTTCTTCCATTGCTGATAGGGACAGACATGGAGTTCTCTCGAGTAGTGGATAGTGCTCGTCGGATGGAGAGCTCATTGGTTCAGTTTGGAACGATCTCTGATCCTTTCCAGATTCAGAAGGGAAAGAGTGATCTTTGTATTGGGGGGTAGCAGGCCCCAGCGCAGGATAGTAGTGGGAACTACTACAGCGGCTCTTCTCAGGCCAATAGGGGGAGTCGTCGGACGCACAACTAGGGGAGGCATAGTGCTAGGAGTGCTCCGTACAGTTCTAGCAGCAGTGGGAGTAACTGTGGTTCAGGACGTTGGTACAGTGGTGGATCTAACATTTTGTTCTGCCAGAATTGCAGACGTATGCATTATGGTCAGTGTCAGTTAGCTCCTGGAGGTTTTTTTCTTGTGGCCAACAGGGTCATTTCTCTAGGGAGCGTCCGACATCTGGGCAGCAGATGTCTAACTCCAGTGTGGCGCAGTCGTCTTACCAGCAGCAGAGACCTGCGTTTACACAGTCTATAGGGTACTCCCAACCTGCAACATCTTTTAGTGGCCAGCGGGGCCGTGGTTCCGGTGGCACAGATTTTGGTAGCCATGGTAACGGTGGCAGAGGTTCTAATAGTTATTCTACTGGGCAGAGTTCTCAGCAGCAGCAGCAGGGTAAGGCCAGAGTGTTCGCTCTTACTCCTTAGGATGCGCGTGCATCAAATGTTATCGTGCAAGGTACCATTCCGATCTCTTTTACTGATGCTCTGGTATTATTTGATGCGGGTGCAACCCATTCGTTTGTGTCTACGCGTTTTGCTGGAAAATTGGGTATTGCACCATCTACTTTGAGTGAACCTCTAGCTGTGTCTACACTTATGTCTGAAGGTGTAGTGGTGGATGTTGTATATCCTTCTTGTCCTGTTGTTATACATGGTAGAGAGTTAGGTGCTGATTTGGTTTTGCTTGACGTGCTTTCTTTTGACTTGATTTTGGGGATGGATTGGTTGTCGCGTCTTTATGTTTCTATTGACTGTCGAGGGAAGTCAGTCGAGTTTAGGATTCCAGGTGATCTACCTTTTTCCTTTTAGGGAGAAAAGGCGGAGACACCTAAGAATCTAATTTCCGCCATCAAGGCAAAGCGGATGTTAGGCAAGGGTTGCCAGGGTTTTCTTGCTGTGGTTCGAGATGTGGAAGCGGAATTTGGTGATATGCATAGTGTGATGATTGTGAACAAGTTCACAGACGTGTTTCCAGAGGAATTTCCTGGATTACCACCTGACCGTGAGATTGAGTTTTGCATTTATGTGGTTTCTGGTACAGCTCCGATTTCGATACCGCCGTATCGGATGGCTCCTGTAGAGCTGAAGGAGTTGAAGGACCAGTTACAAGATTTGTTGGATAGTGGGTTCATCAGACCGAGTACTTCTCCATGGTTGCTCCAGTTCTGTGTGTGAAGAAGAAAGACGGTTCCTTTCGACTGTGTATCGACTACAGACAGTTGAACAAGGCTACTGTCAAGAACAGATATCCTCTTTCTCGCATCGATGATTTGTTTGACCAGTTGCAAGGTGCAAAGTGTTTTTCTAAGATTGATTTGAGGTCTGGGTATCATCAACTTCGGATCCGTGATGTAGATGTGCCTAAGACTGATTTTCGGACGCGGTAGGGACATTTTGAATTTCTGGTTATGTCCTTTGGTCTGACTAACGCACCAGCAACGTTCATGGATATGATGAACAGAGTGTTCAAGCCGTTTTTGGATCAATTTGTTATCGTTTTCATTGATGACATTTTGATCTATTCTCGGAGTGAGGAGGAGCATGCTTATCATTTGAGGACTATACTACAGATGTTTCGTCAGCATCTGTTGTATGCTAAGTTCTCAAAATGTGAGTTTTGGTTGGATCAGGTTACCTTTCTAGGACACGTAGTGTCGAAAGATGGGATCAAGGTTGATCCGAAGAAGATTGAGGCGGTTATGGATTGGCAGAGGCCGAGGTCAGTTATCGAGATTAGGAGTTTTCTGGGTTTAGCTGGCTACTACTGTAATACCCCGTAAAATTAAAGGATTAAATTATTCCACGTAAGGAATAATTTATAAGACCGGGAGAACGTAAATTAAATTTAAGGATAAATTTAATTTATAGTATCTCCGGAAATATAAAATAGTTATAGAAGTTAAAATATAAAATTTGGATATTTATATTTTAACTAACGGGAATTAAGAAATGCTTATAAATTAAAATAGGATAATTTATAAGTCCAGTGTGAATATTTTTGGAGTTAATATTCACGAAATATTTTTAGAAAGTTACCCCTAAAATTTTATAGAATTTGGAGATAGAAATTTTATTAAGTGGGTCTAATTTAGCCCTAATAAATTTTTAATGATTTATTAAAAATAAAATATAAGTCCCGTGAGAATAAAAATTACGTTTTAATTCTAATTACAAATTATGGAATTCGTGGTTAAAATTTCATAAAATTTGGAGTTCGTTGTCCGTTTTAGTTACGGACGAATATTTAAGAATTTGGGTTAAAGTAACGCGTGAATACCTAGGGATTAGTTTGACATTTTGCCAAACTATATATATCTATTTGAATTCAAAAGAATTCATTGCAACAGAAACCTAAAACTTAGGCTTAGGCACAGAGAGCTTCGGCGATTGCGACGGCGACGGTAGGTTCGACGGTTTCGATCCAATTTCTCGTTTTTAACTCAAATTTCTTCGGTAATCCATTAATAATCGAAGTTATAACCGTTATTTTGAATTTGGATATATAGAAAATAGATTATATTCGAATATATAACGGATACCGTATCGAATCGAACGTATACGTAATGATTTTACGTTCCGATAGTCAAAATGGATAGATTGGCATTTGTATATGCGTTTTGGATCGAAAAATGGGTTTAGCTCGACGGAAATTGGCCCGGGAACGGGGTTCCCGTGGATGTGCGGCACAGCCACTTTGGGTCGCACAGTGACTGTGCGGACGCACAGGGCCTCGCGCCAGCGCGCGTTTCCGACGTGCTTTCGCACGTCAGGTTCCGAACCGACGAGTTTTGAACAATTTTGAACGGTACGTTCAATAAGGACTAAAAAGAACTTGGACGTTTAAGGAAGTTCGATTAATTAAAACTTAAGAGACGTTTTAATTATTCTCTATTAATCAAAGTGATTAATAGTTAGAGGACTATGAGTTGAGATTAAGATTGAATATAGACTAGATATGTTATATATCTAGTAATGTTAGTATAGTCTATTCTTTAGAGTTAGAATTCATATTGCAATTGTGTTTAATAATTGTTTTCTAACTAGATCCGAGAAGCAAGCAAGTTACCGGACCAGGAGAGTAGAGGGTGACCGAGAACTGTTTTGTGGATAACTGTTTTGTGAGTTCGCATATTTACTTTTGAATATTGATGCCAAAACATTTATAACTAAAAATGTGTTTGAAATTGCATTGCATAGAGTCGATTTGAAACCAATATATAGATCCACTGGAACGTGCTATCTATTGGGCAACAATAGAACTGTGTGATCACCGGTATTAATAAAACATTGCATTGCATACTAGTTGGGTTCTTTGGCCAGATGTTTGCAAAGCGGCCTAGACCTAACAGGTTATCCTGGGGAGCCAGTAATTCAATTTACTGCCCAGCAAACCTTACACAGAGATAAGATGATTGTGATAATGTGAATTCACATTTCATCCTGTGTTAAACAAGAGAGCATGAACTGTGACATTAATTACAGTTCACCAAATGGGGTTTCTCTTAGGGTTTCATTTGTATCGGTTATTTGGCTGCACAAAGTGTGTTTACATGCGATTTCTGCTTTTATTAATATGCTTGAGTAACTATGTGAATTCACTCATATTTGACCCCCGTTGAATTCTCTTTTCACAGGTAAATGATATTTTGACGTGACAAGACTTCCAATTCTTTCTCCGGAAGTTGTAACTAAATAAAGGTCACTCTAGAGCTGCAGAGTAGTTCTAGCTCCGAACAGTAGTTCAATTGTAAATGCTTAAACTCTGATACAAAACTACTGTCAGTATCATTTTGGGACAAAAGCATGCTTTTATAAAAAGGGCTTTTGCCAGTTGTTTATAAGAAACCTGGTTTTGATAAAAGTTTTGTGATTAATTAAGTGGCATGCTTAAACCAGTTACTTGATGTGATAACTGGTTTGCACCGCTGGCATTGTTTTCGGACAGGGTTGTGTCAAGGTGAGTGCAGTGTACACGTATTACCCTGAGTCCAGAAATGCAATTGCATGGTTTTGATTACACATTTATCTAAAGGTTTTCAAATACTTGCGATAATAGATTGAGACCTTTTATGTTTTCAAAACGCGAAAAGTTTTTACTGTTTTTCCTAGACTTGCTACGGGTTTCGGAACAACCATTCCCATTCTCTAGCGCCGGTTTCGGCACGAGTTTCTAGGCGGAAATCGGGTCGTGACAATGTTGGTATCAGAGCAATGTTGTAGAACTGGGATGTCTACAGTAACATTGCCGATACTTGAATAGTAGAGTCTAAGGAACTACTGCAGCAATAAGATTTGAGTCATGTCCTTGATATGTCATCATTTAATTGAGAAATATTCAGCTTTTCCTTAGGTTGTGAATTTAGAATGTGTCTGATATGAGTTATATATTGTGATACGCATGAGCACGTGAGGTGTGACCATTGTGATGGTTATATGCGTTCATGTTGGATTTGTATTTATTGTTCTTCGATTGATTGCAGTGTTGTTTGATTTGGTTAGGATGGCTGACCAAAGGCAAACTCGTGGTCGAGCTGCGATGATACGAGATGCACCTGAAGAGGCTCATGATGAGTCGTCAGTGCATATAGGGCAACATGAACCGGCCAACGTAGCAGATAGAGGCCGTGGGCGTGGTAGACCTAGAGGTAGGGATAGAAGTCAAGTTGTGGAGGAACAGGAACCAGTTCAGGCTCATGGGATGCCACAACAGCCTAACGCGCCAGGCTTTGACTTTAATCAGTTCTTAGCTGGAGTTGCAGCTATGCAGGCTAACCAAGTGGAGAATCAGGGTATGCATAGGGAGCAACTATTGCAACAACAACAGCGTGTTGGTGCAAATGTCGATAGAGACAGTGTTTTGGCTTATATGCGGCTCAAACCAACCGAATTTGATGGTTCAGGCGATGCATTAGATTTTCTTGAGGAAGTTGAGCGTAATGCTAGACGTTTGCAGGCTGACGAGAGAGAGTCAATCTTGTTAGTTGAAATGTCAATGAAAGGACCAGCAAAAGATTGGTTTCGACATATAATTCAACCTACGATGAATCAAATGACCTGGGCAGAGTTTGTTAATCGGTACAGAGAATTTTATCTGCCATTTACTATGACCGAGAGTTATCGAGATCAATTGTTGAATTTGAGCAGAGGAAATAGGTCAGTGCAAGAATATGTGACGGAGTTCACTAGGTTGGGAAGATTTGCACCTGATTTGATGGCTGATCCAGCAAGGGCAAATGCGAGTTTTATCAAGGGTTTAGGACCCGAGTTTATTAGCCTTGTTTCTTATGTGAACCGAGATTTGATCCAGCTGATAGACAGTGCACGTCAGATGGAGACTTCGTTGGTACAGTTTAGCAGGATTGTAAATTCTACTGCACCAATGTTAACAAGGAGTGATCAAGTTGGTGCGACAGCCAATACACAAATGTGGTTTAATCCAAGTGGTTTTACTGGACCGCGACGTAAAAATTTTAAAGGGAAGAGTAATAAGCATTTCAATACCCCTGGAGCTAGTTCAAGTGGACGTAGCTCCGGAAGTTCTGGAGTTTTAACTCCATATTGCAAGAATTGTCGGAGGAGACACTATGGAGTGTGTCATCTTTCTCCAGGAGCGTGCTTTGTTTGTGGCCAACCAGGCCATTATGCAAGACAGTGTCCGATGTTGGGAGCACAAGGGTCTGCTGCCAGTGTTGCTCAATCTTTTCAGCAGCAGCGGAGACCTATGTTTCCGGCGGCATCTGGGCAAGGTCAAACTGGTAGTACATTTACTAGTCAGAGAGGAAGAGGTTTTGGTAATAATCGAGGGGGAGGAAGAAATGGTGGACGAAGAGGTACTGGTCAGAACTCTAAAGCGGAGGGGAGTCAAGCCAGGGTGTTTGCACTAAACCCACAAGAGGCTCAAGCCTCTAATGCAGTTGTGCAAGGTATTTTTACTATAGCTTCTATGGATGCTTTAGTATTATTTGATCCGGGTGCAACACATTCATTTGTTTCACCGAGTTTTGCGATTAAGATGGGAAAGCAACCCGCTTACTTGCAAAATCCATTATCAGTAGCCACGCCAATGGGTGAAAGTATGGATGCGGACATAGTTTATTCGTCTTGTCCTATGAATGTTCAAGGACGAGAGTTGCTTGCCGATCTAATTTTGCTAGAAGTACTAGCATTTGATGTTATATTAGGTATGGATTGGTTAGCTCGACATTATGCGAGTGTGGATTGTCGCGAGAAGTTAGTGACATTCAATACCCCTGGAATTGAGATGGTTTCACTTCAAAGTGAAAAATTAAAATCCACTGCTAGCATAATCTCAGCTATGAAAGCTCAATGAATGATGAGAAAAGGATGTCAAGCATTCTTGGCTATTGTGTTGGATACAGAGAAAGCTCAAGGAACTGTACAGAATGTACCGGTGGTAATGGAGTATCCAGATGTTTTTCCAGACGAATTACCGGGATTACCACCAGATAGGGAGATAGAGTTCTGTATTGAGTTAGCTCCTGGTACCAAACCGATAACAATACCTCCTTATCGGATGGCGCCAGCAAAGTTAAAGGAACTAAAAGATCAACTAGAGGAACTACTTAATTGTGGTTTTATCAGACCAAGTGTTTCACCATGGGGAGCACCTGTTTTATTTGTTAAAAAGAAGAACGGATCATTTCGGCTCTGTATAGATTACAGACAGTTGAACAAAGTTACAATCAAGAACAAGTACCCATTGCCAAGGATTGATGATTTGTTCGATCAACTGCAAGGAGCAAGGTACTTTTCTAAGATTGACTTGCGATCAGGATATCATCAGTTAAAGATCCGAGAGGATGATGTTTCGAAAACAGCTTTTAGGACTCGGTATGGTCACTACGAGTTCTTAGTTATGTCATTCGGATTGACTAATGCACCGGCGGTTTTCATGGATTTGATGAATAGGATATTCAAACCATTCTTGGATTAGTTTGTAATTGTCTTCATTGATGATATTTTGATCTACTCGCGTACGGAGGAGGAGCATGCACATCATTTGCGCATAGTTCTTCAGACATTGAGGGAGCATCAATTGTACGCCAAGTTTTCAAAGTGTGAATTTTGGTTAGAAGAAGTGGCATTTTTGGGACATGTTGTGTCTCAAAATGGAATCAAAGTAGATCCAAAGAAGATTGAAGTGGTTGTGGAATGGAAACGACCAACTTCGGTGACTGAAATTCGTAGTTTCCTTGGTTTAGCAGGATACTACAAAAGATTTGTGGAAGATTTCTCAAAAATCTCTGCACCATTGACGAAGTTAACTCAGAAGAATGCGAAGTACGAGTGGACACAGAAATGTGATGACAGTTTTCAGAAACTGAAGGAGTGCTTAACGACAGCTCCAGTACTAGCATTACCAGAAGGTATTGAAGGATTCACTGTTTACTATGATGCTTCAAGGGTTGGTTTAGGATGTGTTTTAATGCAACATGGACGAGTAATAGCTTACGCTTCTCGCCAACTGAAAAAGCATGAAGTGAACTATCCTACTCATGACCTAGAATTAGCAGCAGTGATTTCCGCATTGAAAATATGGAGACATTACTTGTACGGTGCAACGTGCGAGATATTCACGGATCATAAAAGTTTGAGGTATATCTTTGATCAACGTGAATTGAATCTTAGACAGAGGAGGTGGCTAGAGTTGCTTAAGGATTATGATTGCACTATACAGTATCATCCGGGTAAAGCCAATGTGGTGGCTGATGCGCAAAGCAGGAAGTCTGCAGGAAGTTTAGCACATGTTACAACAGAGTGGCGAAGGCCATTGATCAAAGAGATCTATACGATGTTCAGTCAGAACATCAGATTTGAAGTTTCTTATCTTGGAAGCTTGATAGCCCAATTAAGTGTGCGACCAACTCTAATCGACAAGATTACGGAACTACAAGGTGAAGATCCTCAACTAAAGCGTGTAATGGAGGAGGTAGAGAAAGGAAAGTGTCAAGACTTCAGTGTTGTTAACAGAACACTGAAGTATGGTACCAGATTGTGTGTACCAGATGTTGAAAATTTAAGGCAAAAGATCATGGAGGAGACCCATGGATCAACTTATAGTATTCGTTCGGGTTATACCAAGATGTATAGAGATATTAAGGAGATGTACTGGTGGAACGGAATGAAACGAGATATTGCGGAATTTGTAGCAAGATGTCCAGTGCGTCAGCAAGTTAAGCTTGAACACCAAAGGCCATATGGATTTTTACAACCCCTACCCATACCAGAGTGGAAGTGGGAGAGGATTACAATGGACTTTGTGGTTGGATTGCCTAAGACGCAGAAAGGTTTTGATTCCATATGGGTTATAGTGGATCGTCTGACGAAGTCGGCCCACTTTATACCTATTAAGATATCATATACTGCAGCGAAATTGGTACAAGTATATATTGACAAGATAGTCAGTTTACATGGAATTCCTGTGTCAATAGTTTCAGATAGAGGTTCAGTATTTACCTCTAGATTTTGGGGAAGTTTGCAAGAAGCGATGGGAACGCGGCTAGATTTTAGTACCGCATTTCATCCGCAAACTGATGGACAGTCTGAAAGGAACTATTCAGACTTTGGAAGATATGCTTCGACTGTGTGTACTGGATTTCGCAGGTAGCTGGGACGTGTATTTGCCATTAGTAGAGTTCTCATACGACAACAGCAATCATTCTAGTATTGAAATGGCTCCATATGAGGCATTATACGGTCATAAGTGTCGATCTCCTATATGATGGGAGGAAGTAGGGAAAGAAAATTGACAGGAGCAGAGATTATCCAAATTACCTCAGAAAAGGTACCATTAATTAAGCAGCGATTGGAAACTGCTTTTAGTCGCCAGAAAAGTTATGCGGATCCAAAAAGAAAAGAGATGGAGTTTCAAGTTGGTGACTATATCTTTCTGAAAGTATCACCAATGAAGGGTGTTATTCGTTTTGGAAAGAGAGGCAAGTTATCTCCCAGGTATGTGGGACCTTACGAGATTATAGAGCGCATCAGAGCGGTAGCATATAAATTAGATCTACCGCCAGATATGTCACAAGTTCATCCGATCTTTCACATATCAATGCTGCGAAAGTATATCGCAGATCCTTCTCATGTGATTCAGCTACAAGCTGTAGAGGTTAATGAGGAACTTTCTTACGAGGAGCAGCCTGTTGAGATAGTAGATACTCAACTGCGGAAATTTCGTACTAAGGAGATTCCTATGGTGAAAGTGCTGTGGAGAAATCATTCTGTAGAAGAGTGTACGTGGGAGACGGAGGCGGATATGCGTCAGCGATATCCTTACCTATTTTTACAAGGTACGTAGTTCTTATTGAAATTCGAGGACGAATTTTAATAAGGTGGGGAGAATGTAATACCCCGTAAAATTAAAGGATTAAATTATTCCACGTAAGGAATAATTTATAGGACCGGGAGAACGTAAATTAAATTTAAGGATAAATTTAATTTATAGTATCTCCGGAAATATAAAATAGTTATAGAAGTTAAAATATAAAATTTGGATATTTATATTTTAACTAACGGGAATTAAGAAATGCTTATAAATTAAAATAGGATAATTTATAAGTCCCGTGTGAATATTTTTGGAGTCAATATTCACGAAATATTTTTAGAAAGTTACCCCTAAAATTATATAGAATTTGGAGATAGAAATTTTATTAAGTGGGTCTAATTCGTTGTCCGTTTTAGTTACGGACGAATATTTAAGAATTTGGGTTAAAGTAACGCGTGAATACCTAGGGACTAGTTTGACATTTTGCCAAACTATATATATCTATTTGAATTCAAAAGAATTCATTGCAACAGAAACCTAAAACATAGGTTTAGGCACAGAGAGCTTCGGCGATTGCGACGGCGACGGTAGGTTCGACGGTTTCGATCCAATTTCTCGTTTTTAACTCAAATTTCTTCGGTAATCCATTAATAATCGAAGTTATAACCGTTATTTTGAATTTGGATATATAGAAAATGGATTATTTTCGAATATATAACGGTTACTGTATCGAATCGAACGTATACGTAATGATTTTACGTTCCGATAGTGAAAATGGGTAGATTGGCATTTGTATATGCGTTTTGGATCGAAAAATGGGTTTAGCTCGACGGAAATCGGCCCGGGAACGGTGTTCCCGTGGCTGTGCGGCACAGCCACTGTGCGTCGCACAGAGACTGTGCGGACGCACAGCCCGACTGTGCCAGCGCACAGTCTCTTTGAGACTGTGCGGACGCACAGGGACACTGTGCGGGCGCACAGGGCCTCGCTCCAGCGCGCGTTTCCAACGTGCTTTCGCACGTCAGGTTCCGAACCGACGAGTTTTGAACAATTTTGAACGGTACGTTCAATAAGGACTAAAAAGAACTTGGACGTTTAAGGAAGTTCGATTAATTAAAACTTAAGAGACGTTTTAATTATTCTCTATTAATCAAAGTGATTAATAGTTAGAGGACTATGAGTTGAGATTAAGATTGAATATAGACTAGATATGTTATATATCTAGTAATGTTAGTATAGTCTATTCTTTAGAGTTAGAATTCATATTGCAATTGTGTTTAATAATTGTTTTCTAACTAGATCCGAGAAGAAAGCAACTTACCGGACCAGGAGAGTAGAGGGTGACCGAGAACTGTTTTGTGGATAACGGTTTTGTGAGTTCGCATATTTACTTTTGAATATTGATGCCAAAACATTTATAACTAAAAATGTGTTTGAAATTGCATTGCATAGAGTCGATTTGAAACCAATATATAGATCCACTGGAATGTGCTATCTATTGGGCAACAATAGAACTGTTTGATCACCGGTATTAATAAAACATTGCATTGCATACTAGTTAGGTTCTTTGGCCAGATGCTTGCAAAGCGGCCTAGACCTAACAGGTTATCCTGGGGAGCCAGTAATTCAATTTACGGCCCAGCAAACCTTACACAGAGATAAGATGATTGTGATAATGTGAATTCACATTTCATCCTGTGTTAAACAAGAGAGCATGAACTGTGACATTAATTACAGTTAACCAAATGGGGTTTCTCTTAGGGTTTCATTTGGATCGGTTATTTGGCTGCACAAAGTGTGTTTACATGCGATTTCTGCTTTTATTAATATGCTTGAGTAACTATGTGAATTCACATATTTGACCCCTGTTGAATTCCCTTTTCACAGGTAAATGATATTTTGACGTGACAAGACTTCCAATTCTTTCTCCTGAAGTTGTAACTAAATAAAGGTCACTCTAGAGCTGCAGAGTAGTTCTAGCTCCGAACAGTAGTTCAATTGTAAATGCTTAAACTCTGATACGAAACTACTGTCAGTATCATTTTGGGACAAAAGCATGCTTTTATAAAAAGGGCTTTTGCCAGTTGTTTATAAGAAACCTGGTTTTGATAAAAGCTTTGTGATTAATTAATTGGCATGCTTAAACCAGTTACTTGATGTGATAACTGGTTTGCACCGCTGGCATTGTTTTCGGACAGGGTTGTGTCAAGGTGAGTGCAGTGTACACGTATTACCCTGAGTCCAGAAATGCAATTACATGGTTTTGATTACACATTTATCTAAAGGTTTTCAAATACTTGCGAAAAGAGATTGAGACCTTTTATGTTTTCAAAACGCGAAAAGTTTTTACTGTTTTTCCTAGGCTTGCTACGGGTTTCGGAACAACCATTCCCATTCCCTAGCGCCGGTATCGGCACGAGTTTCTAGGCGGAAATCGGGTCGTGACAACTACCGTCGGTTCGTGCAAGATTTCTCCAGAATATCTGCACCGTTAACTAAACTGAAACATAAGAGTGTTAAGTTTGAGTGGATTGACAAGTGCGAGGCGAGCTTTGAGAAGCTCAAGGAGATTTTAACTACAACTCCAATTTTGGCATTGGCTTCTGGCATTGACGGTTTCACAGTGTATTGTGATGCGTCGCGGATTGGTTTGGGTTGCGTGCTGATGCAACATGGACAAGTGATTGCCTATGCTTCTAGACAGTTGAAGAAGCATGAGGTGAATTACCCTACTCATGATTTAGAGTTGGCAGCCGTGGTTTTTGCGCTAAAGATTTGGAGGCATTATTTGTATGGTGCTACTTGTGAGATTTTCACTGATCATAAGAGTCTGAAATATATCTTTGATCAGAGGGAGTTGAACTTGATACAAAGGAGGTGGCTAGAGTTGATGAAAGACTACGACTGTACTATTCAGTACCATCCTGGTAAGGCTAATGTGGTAGCCAATGCGTTGAGTTGCAAGTCTTTAGGCAGTTTGGCTCATATTTCTGAGATTGGGCGTAGACCCATGGTTAGAGAGTGGAACAGTTTGATAGCTTCCAGCTATGGTTTTCAGGTTTCTCAGGCCGATAGTTTGTTGGCACATTTGCAAGTGCAACCTGTTTTGATTGATCGAATCAAAGCTTTACAAGCTAAGGATCCACAGTTGAAACAGATCATTGAGGAGGTTCAGCAGGACGATAATTTTGAGTTTACTTTTGTGGATGATGTTCTGAGACATGGTTCGAGATTGTGTGTTCCGGATTCAGATGGTTTGAGGGACCAGATTTTGGAAGAAGTGCACAAGTCTGCTTATAGTGTCCATCCGGGTTCTATTAAGATGTACCATGATCATAAGGGTACCTACTGGTGGAGCGGGATGAAGAAGGATGTCGCTGAGTATGTTTCTAAGTGTCTGACTTGCCAGCAGGTGAAGCTAGAGAATCAGAGACCTTTTGGTTATCTTCAGCCACTACCTATTTCAGAGTGGAAGTGGGAGCGAATTGCCATGGATTTTGTGGTTGGTTTACCACGTACTCGACAGGGGTACGATTCCATCTGGGTAATAGTTGACTGTATGACCAAGTCAGCTCATTTCCTTCCAATCAAGGTTTCATATCCTGCTTCGAGGTAGGCTTTGTTGTACATCGACAAGATTGTCAGTTTGCATGGTGTACCAATTTCTATTGTGTCAGACAGAGGTTCTGTGTTTACTTCGAGGTTCTGGAAAGCGTTAGAGGAATCCTTGGGTTCTCGGTTGGATTTCAGTACAGCTTTTCATCCTCAGACTAACGGTCAGTCTGAGAGGACTATTCAGACATTGGAGGATATGCTCAGGATGTGTGTTCTCGATTTTCAGGGTAGCTGGGATGCTTATTTGCCGTTGATTGAGTTTTCTTACAACAACAGTTACCACGCGAGAATTGAGATTGCGCCGTATGAGGCTTTATACGGGCGCAAGTGTAGATCTCCTATCTGTTGGGAGGAGGTTAGAGAGCGTAAACTCTCGGGAGCAGAGATTATTCAGATTACCTCAGAGAAGGTACCGTTGATCAAACGGAGGTTAGAGACTGCTTTTAGTCGGCATAAGAGTTATGCTGATCCGAAGAGGAAAGACATTGAGTTTCATGTTAGTGATTTCGTGTTTCTTCGGGTTTCGCCTATAAAAGGCGTGGTCCGTTTTGGTGTCAAGGGAAAGTTGGCACCGAGGTATATTGGTCCTTACGAGATTTTATAGAGGATTGGAGCTGTGGCTTATCGTCTGGTTCTGTCGCCAGACATGTCTTTAGTGCATCCTGTGTTTCATGTGTCTATGTTGAGGAAGTGTATTTATAATCCTTCGCACGTGATTGTGCCTCAGTGCGTTGAGATTGCCAAGAGTTCTCGTATGAGGAACAGCCAGTTGAGGTTGTCGATACGCAAGTGTGTAAGTTGCAGAACAAGGAGATTCTGATGGTCAAGGTTCTTTGGCCCAATCATTCTGATGAGGAGTGCACTTAGGAGACCGAGTCTGATATGCGGAATCGCTATCCTTTTCTTTTTCCTTGAGGTACGATATTTTGATTTTATGTGATTTTTAAGAATCTTATATGTGTTACATGTTGTACTACTATTAATTTCTTGTCGTATTAAATTCGAGGATGAATTTTTAATTAGTTGGGGAGAATGTAATATCCCGTAAAATTTTAATTTAATTTTTGATAATTTCCGACGATTTTCCGGTTGTTTTGAAGTAAATTTGAAGATAGTGGTTTGGTTCGAGTTTGTTCGGGGTTGGCGTTGATCTTGGTTCAACCATTTGAATTTAAAAAAAATAAAAAAAATTAAATGTATTGTCTCGTACGAGACCTTCAGGTCTCGTACGAGACCTAAGTATTTTGGGTCTGGTCTCGTACGAGACCAGACGGTCTCAAACGAGACCTCAGCCTTTTGGCTGAGTCTCGTTCGAGTTTTGGCTGAGGTCTCGTCCGAGACTATAACAGCTCCTTATGAGCTTGTTGTCCGCCCCCTTTCTAACCTATACCTAGATTCTTTCGGTATTTACCGCTTTATTAAGTAAATTGTTATTTAATATTAAATATATATATTGTACGTATATTGCGAACCGTTTTTATATTATGGATCTTAGTTGGAACATGCTACCTAATGGGCATCATTAGGACTGCGTGCGCACCGGTAATGATATGGGTAAGGTATTTATAGAAATGTGGTAACTCGGTGTGAGCATAGCTCTCGGGACCAAATAGAGTAACTCGGTGTTGCACAGCTTTTGGGACTCTGGATATGGTAAAAGTGTGGTCAGTGGTAACTCGGTGTAGCTCAGCTATCGGGACCAGGCCTATTGGATTATGTTTATTATTTAGAATTGTGGATTAGGTTTCCAACTGTTATTCGTAATATCGTTATTAAATGTTTTAACGGTTTTAAAGGTTTTCCACTTGATAAATGTAAATAGTGGTATAAACTCATCTCAGTATATCTGACCCTGTTATATTCCCAATCTTTCCCAGGCTTATGATCTGAGAGAGTCTGGTGATCTTTGTCTTTACTTTTCCTGGAGGTTTTATTTATTTTGATAGATTGTCAAACTATTTTTTTCTTAGACCGCAGTAGTAGCTAGACATCTTTATTTTATTCTAGTTGTTGTCGGATTGGTCCGACTGGATTATTATTGCATTGGCATGTTATATAATTATTCAGAATTATTTATGTTACGCCTATTTATAACTCAGAATTGGAAAGCATGTTATATTTAAATGTTGTACACTATAACTGCTAGAATTAGGCTGAAGTCTCGGTTGCCCCCGAGCATTGGTTTTCTGCAGGTTTAATTGAGTTATATGTTATAAGGAAGGCTAGCTACGGGTGTTGGTACTACATTACCCATGCCCTGGCGCCGGTCACGATTCATGAAAATGGGTTGTGACAAAACGTTTGTCTTAAATCGCTACAATGGTGAAACGTTCGGTTTGTTTCGTAACGTTATTAAACGTTTGGCTTAAATCGCTAAAAAGGTGAAACACTTGGATTTCTTTTGTAATGTTTGATAACTGATAAGCTATTATTTTACGTAGTTTTTATATCACTTATTCGTCAGTTTTCAGTACTTATGCGTAAAATAAAAGTTTAAATAGTTAGGATTTCGTGTTTTGTAGTTTTTATGAATAAATATTAAATCTTATCATTTTTAGGGTATTTATTATTGAAACAGGGTCAAATAGTGAAAGCCATAAGAATTTAGAAAACCGGTCAAGTACGAAAAGAAGGCAGATTAGCCGGCCCACGACATCAAGCCGGCCAAGGTCCGGCTGAGACCTGGATATGCGCGAAAATGTGTTCGCATTGGAATAAGGAAACGAAATTCTGAAGTTATCAAATTGGACCTTCCATAATCAGCAAAAGATTGTATTCACACTCAAGAGAGTGGTCTTTTTTGGCTTGCACACAAAGAAGTGGGCTTTGACAATAAGATAGAAGCTCATTAAGGGAAGAAGCTATGCTCTTTTGGAAATAAGACAAAGTTAAAGATTGGTCCACTCAAGATTATTATGGAAGAACTTGATCATTACTCCACTTTCAAAGGAAAGAAGATATTCTCAACTTGATCATGATTCAAGTTTCATATGAAAAGATTACATCTTTGGCTTCAATTCCACTCCAAGTGACTCTATAAATAGACCCCATTTGTGTAGAGAAAATATCATCACTTAGTGTAGTCTTACGCTTAGCCACTACAAATACTCTTTTAGTATAGATTATTTCTATCTTTTATTTCTCATGTACTCAAGGTATAACTTATCCATTGTTATAATTCATATGACAATGGGTAACTAAACCTTTAGTTCGATGGTTGATATGAACATTTATTTATGTAATTAATTGGCCTTGGATATTTTGGTGATTTATCGTGTTTCGGTTATTGAACTTAATGCTTGGATTAAATTGAGAAATTGATTCATGATACTTGTTTAGTTAACTAATTGAGAAATTGTTTATTAAATAGATCTAAATAATCGGAAACATAAAGGACAACGCCACAAGAGTGGGTTGGAATTTAAGTAATCTCGAGTTTGCTTCACAATCACAATTTAGTTGGTTAATTGGTTTTTAATAACACGAGAATGAGTTAATTATCGATTAATTAATAGGTGTTAAAATTTGGTGTTGATTAATATTCTTCATGCTTGAGTGTTTTTGATCAATTCATTCATTGCCCTATATTTTAATCATTGACTCGAGGGAGCTTAGTTAAAATAGATTAGTTAATCAACAACGTATGAATTAATAACATGAGAGTGAGTTAATGAATACGTGTTCTTAAGAGTTTGCTTAATAAATATCATTTAATCATTTGACTAGGTTCATTATAGAGATTGTTTAACAAATACTGGGAAAAATGAAAATATTTGCAAAGATATTACTTGCATTATTTTCTAACAGAAATATAAAAAATAATTACAAAAGTATAAATTTTCAAAAAATAATTACAAAAATGCAGTTTTTATATAAATTTTCGTATATAAAAATGCAGTTTTGTATATAATCCGTATATAATCCGTATATAATACGAATTATATACGTTTTTTTTTTGAAAAATCAGATCTAAGAATGAGAGTATCTCTGAAAATCGGAGAAGATGAAGTTAAAGCCGTATATAATCCGTATATAATACATATTGTATACAATTTAAAAAAAAACAAATTAAGATCTGAAATTTCAGATCTGATATTTTTAGATCCGATTTCATATTTAATCGACAAGGAGGATCCGAGATGGCGGCGGGTGGAGCGATTGCGACGGCGTGGGAGAAGAACGGCAGCATGGGAAGAGAGCGGCGGCGTGGAGGAGAACGGCGGCGGCGTGGGAGGAGAGCGGCGGCGGCGACGTGAGGGAGCGCGGCGGCGTGAGGCAAGAGCGGCAGCGTTAGGTGAGAGCGGCAGTGGCGGTAGAATAATGGTGGATGTGTGTTAATGGAAGAAAATAAGAAAATAAATTAGGGTTGATAGAAATAGAAGATAAAGAAGATGAAGTGTAAAGAAAGGAAATAATTTTTGTTAATAATAGAAATAAGGTTGTATTTTTTGTAATAAAAAGATAAAGTTGGTATATTTAGAAATATGAAAAACACTCTTGTAAAGAGAAAGAATAGGGTAGCATGTCTGTAAATATTTTACCTTATTATGGTATAGAGTGTAAATAATTCTTCATTATAACACGAGAGTGAGTAATTTGCCTATTGACTGGTTATTTGTTTATTTTTATCTGTGGTAACTCGAGAGAGAGCTATGGATGCTTTAGACTAGCCAGAACTATAATTTTGGCAATACAACTGAATTGTGATCATTTCGGTCTTTGAGACTCGAGTGAGCGGGATTCGATATTTTAGAATAGCTCGATTCTAGATAATCACCAAGATATTCATTGTTCATGAATTTATATTCTTATTCGGAGTTATCAACCCTTGAACCCTTTACTCCTATTATTTCCAAAAATTATCTTTTAAATAATTTTTACTTTATTGATTTTAATTACTTAATTTATTTGTTACTTGGTTACTTTTACTTATTTTGGTCACAAACTCTCAACCCATTTTCGTAGCTAACCGGTCAAAAGAATTCTCAAAATTAGTCGTTAAATCCATTGTCTCTGTGGGATCGATATACGTACTTCGGGATTATATTACTTGTGCGAAACCGTCACTTGCGGTTAAGCATCAACAAGTTTTTGGATCCATTGCCGGGGACAATTGCGTATTTAATAGATTAAGAGTCAATTCTTGGGTGTGTTAGCATTTATTTTTATTTACTTTATTTTATTGAATTTTATTTGTGGTAGTGTTGTTTTTGTTTTATGCAGAAAATTTGGTCAAAGTGTATGCACAATACACGGCGATCCAAACTTTCCGCTAGAACCTTTTCAACAGGACCTCACCAGTTTCGAGAGAAGTATTCGAAAGTCATCCCAAAAATCAGATACTATGGGGGATGAAGCTAGACATCATGACGGGCATGTCCCGCCATTTGCAAACGTTGATATGATTCCGCCTCATCATCCACAAAATGTTGAGGTAGCACCAGTTCAATAAAGGCAAAAAGGAACCGAAACAGACAACAACAGCAAGCACCTCAAAGACGCACTTTGGGTGAATTCTTTTTACCAGATGTTGATCATGCTAATTTTGGATGTTTTGCACTACCTATTCACTTTTGAGATGAAAACTAGCCCGATTACTCTACTTGAGAATCGATGCCAATTTTATGGTTTGCCTAGTGAAGATTCAAATGCGCATATATCAAAAAATTTGGAGGTTTGCAATACGTTCAAGATTACCAACGTGACGGAGGATCAAATCAAGCTTCGATTGTTTCCATTCTCCTTGCGAGATAAGGCACGAGTATGGATTCAGTCTATAGCTAGCAATTCCATCACAACGTGGAGACAACTTGCACAAGATTTTCTCAACAAATACTTTCCTTTGGGGAAGACGGCAAGAGTGACGAAAGAAATTATAAATTTCTTTCAACATGATGGAGAGGCTTTATGTGGAACGTGGGAGAGATTCAATGAACTTCAACGAAGTTCCCCACATCACCACCTCCAACAGGAACATTTAATTCAGATATTTTATAATGGTACTAATGAGCATACTAGACCTACTATTGATGCAGCTTCAGGAGGCTCAATAATGAGGAAGACGTATGAAGAAGCTCTAGCTTTGCTAGATGAGTTGGCTACAAATAGCAGTTCTTGGCCTACTGAGAGGCTAAGATAATCAAATTAAAGGGGCATGATGACCTTAGAGCAGATCCAAGAGTTGGAGGCGATGAAAACAAAGAACGCTGCCCTCCAAGCTCAAGTGGATTTGTATAAAAGACAAAGGAATGCTCTGATAGCAGCAGTGCAAGCAGTTAGTGATATGCACTAGGTCAATCATGTTTGACCATGTTTTGACTTTATCATTTTGTTATTTATTGATTGGCAGTTTTTATCATTTTATATTAATGATTAAAATACTTGAATGGTTAATTTTTTTCTAAGGTCATCAAGTATGTGACTTGATAGTAGAACCCTTAGGTTTAATAAAAGAATTATATACCATCTATCCCTAGTCTTAATAGAACATTGAGACTAGTATGATGTTGACTGATGATTATGTTTTACTAATCATGTATATGAGATATTCAGTCAAATCATAGGTGCTATTTGAGAAATAAGGCACTGGATGACCCACTGTGAGAATACTACATAGATCACTGTCATAAGTAATTCTCATTACAGTTCTATTAGTATAATCCTTTGACCTTGAAATCATCATGGATTTCTACATAGCTATTTCATATTTTGATACAGTCTTACATTATCTTTAACAGGATAATGGAATAGATTGTCATTGGATATGAAAGTAACTATGTGAGAAATTTGAGTGATTGAGAAGGAATTTGTCCCTCATTTATTTGAGTAAGATATCTATGGGCCCCTAGAAGAAGATAGACTGAAGGAAATGCATGGCCATGCTAAATGAATTGATAAAGAGTTATCATTTTAAGTCTACTTAGATTCAAGAAACTAATGATTGAATATTATAAGGATGACAGGACTATGCCTTATATTCAATCTGGATATCGAGAGACAAAGGGATTAAAATATTATTGTAAATGGTTAAATCGGATTGTCGATATTTGTATAACTTGGGTAGTCATAATGTCTTGCTAGAGGCCACTTATGACTTGTGGGCTGAAATAGGGATTTCGGGCCTACTGCCAACGTTATATGAACCTACAGGGTCGCACACTAAGAACAGGCCCAAAACAGTTCTGGGTTGTACAAGCCCAATATGATTAAGTGATTAATTATTATATATATCTATATATATATATATATATATATATATATATATATATATATATATAATTCGTAATGTATATATATTAATAAATATATATTAATTCGAAATTTAAGGATAAGTGTTTTCCTTAATTTATTATTTTTTGAAAAATAATAAATATAGTAATTAATATATATGGATGATTATCAAAAGAGGAGTTTTTGATAAACATAAACTTGTAGAATTGCAATGAGATTGAAATTCGAATTTGTCTCAAACCCTAGTGTTGTTCACTAAATCACTAAAAATTCATTATTCACTAAATCACTAAAAATTCGAAATTGCTTGTGAAGCAATAGTGCTAGCACACAAGCACTAGTTTTGGCTAAGGTCTGTTCGTGTGGATACTCGTACATGACGCATTCTTTTGGAGGCGTTCTCGATCCGAGGCCAGGTATCACCAAAGTGAACCACCTCCTTCCTTCCTACATTGCTGTTGAATTCGACATACAAGTAAGCACTTATTCTGCTATTAATCTATTAAATCGAATTACATGGATCTTGGTTTGGGTTTTATATAAATTTTTGAAATTCCGCTGCGTTATGAACTTAGAAAACCCAACACAAGCAGGATGTGAATTTTATGGAGATTTTAGCCACTCGGGAGGAGAATGCTTAGTTTGAGAACATGCCACAAATGAGCAGGTAAATTACGTTGCTGGACAACAGAATGACCCATATTCTAACACTTATAATCCAGGATGGAGGAATCATCTGAATTTTACTTGGAAAGATACGAATCATTCAGGTCCAAACAATGCAAATACTCAAGCAAATGCAGGAAGTTCCAATTTTCAGGGAACCGCTACTAATCTAATCAAGGTAATTTTATTTCTAACAATTATGGTAGTAGGCCACAAAACCCTCCTCTCAAACAGGAATCAAGATGACGGAAGCAAGCTTTATAAAATTTTTGAGCAATTTGAGAAGTTTAAAGCGGAAGCGCGATAGAAAGATAAAAATCAAGCAGCTGCCTTCCATCATCTCGAGTTACAAATTTCACAATTGGCAACCTCTATCCAAGGTAGAAACCAGGGTGGTCTACCTTCCATTATAGAGACAAATCCCAAAGAGCAAGTTAAGGCTGTTGAGCTTAGGAGCGGAAAGGCTCTTAATTATCCACATGGTAAGAAGCCTATAGAAGTCAATGATGAGCCAAATGTTAACGAAGTGAGTTCAAGCAATACAAAGGAAGGCGAGGAGGTAATAGTCGAGGATGCAACTCCTGATGTTAAACCACCACCACCTCCTCCATATGTGTCTAAGATACTGTTTCCGAGTCGGCTCAAAAAAACGCCAGACAACCATAAATTTCATAAATTTTGGAAATCTTCAAGAATCTCCAAATCAACATATGTCTAGCGGATGCTTTGCGAGAAATGCCTCAATATGCAAAGTTTCTGAAAGACATAATTATGAACAAGAGGAGTTGGGAAGATAAAGGCACTATCTCAGTGACTAAAAACTGCAGCTCAATCATTTTGAGTGATTTACCCAAAAACTGAAAGATCCAGGGAGTTTTACTATTCGTTGCACCATTGGCAATTTAAATTCTGTGAACTGTTTATGTGATTTGGGTGCAAGTATCAATTTAATGCCTCTGTTTCTTTTCGGAAATTTGTTTGGTAATCAAATCAGTGAAACAAACTTCGATGGTACTCCAACTGGCCAATCAGTCAATCAAGAAACCATATGGAGTGGTCAAAGATGTTCTAGTCAAAGTGGATAAGTTCATCTTTCCAGTAGACTTTTTCATTCTTGATTATGCAATTGATAAAAACTGCCCCATGATTCTTGGGCGTCCTTTCATGAATACGGAAAGGGCGCTAATCGATGTTCATGCTGGAAAGTTGACTTTGAGGATTGACGAAAAAAGTGTGGAATTTGACATGAAAAAGTTGATGCGAAATTCTACCGAAGAGGAAGGATGCATGCGAGTTGATGTATTTGTTGAAATGGTGTCCAAACAACTCAAGAGGAATATGGAAGCAATAAACCAAGGTAGTGAGACTAACCTAATCGATTTCAATCTTTCAGGTACAGATTTCGTCCAATACACTAAGTGTTCAGACGGGGACAAGATTATAGAACACCTGACAGTATCAAATTCCCTCCATATCTCTTCTAAGATATGTGAAGCAGAGGGGGGAGTTGAATCTGCACAAGTATCAGAGGTATCTTTCACCTCTAAAGAACCAACTGAACAGGAAGAGGGAGAAGATCCTGAAGAGGATGAACCTACACCCAAGGAGTTAATCAGAAATGAGAGGGTAACACCACCATCTTCTGATAAGCCACCAAAAGTGGAGCTTAAAACACTTCCATCTCATCTGAGGTACGCATTCGTAGGAGAAAATAGTACATTGCCAATTATAATCTCAAGCAAATTGACAGAATCACAAGAGCAGCAAGTGATTCAAGTCGTCAAAAATTATATTTTGGCAATTGGACGACAAATTTCTGATATCTGTGGGATTAGCCCATCGGTGGTGATGCATAAAATTCATCTTGAGGATGAATCCAAGTTTTCAGCACAGCGACAGAGGAGGCTCAATCCAAACATGAAAGAAGTAGTTCACAAAGAGATTGTGAAATTACTTGATGCTGGAATTATTTACCCCATTTCTGATAGCCCATGGGTAAGTCCCATTCAATGTGTTCCGAAAAAAAGGGGGTATGACGGTGATTGAGAACAGCAAGGGGGAGCGAATCTCCACAAGCATAGTAACGGGGTGGCGTGTCTGTATTGACTACCGCAAGTTGAATACAGAGACGAGGAAAGACCACTTCCCGTTACCTTTTATTGATCAAATGTTAGATCGGGTAGCGGGCCACGCTTTCAATTGTTTTCTTGATAACCAAATTCTCATTTTTTCGGAAGACCAAGAGAAAACAACTTTTACCTGTCCTTTTGGAATATTTGCATATCACATGATGCCGTTTGGTCTCTGTAACGCACCAGCAACATCATGACCTCCATATTTTCTCACATGATGGAGGATGTTATGAATGTTTTCATGGATGACTTCTCAGTGTTTGGAAATTCTTTTGAGGGATGCTTAAAGAATCTCAATCGAGTTCTAGCACGATGTGAAGAGACAAATTTAGTGCTAAATTGGGAGAAATGCCGCTTCATGGTGGAAGAAGGAGTAGTCTTAGGCCATAAAATTTTGAAGGATGGCATTGAGGTGGATAGAGAAAAGACGGAGGTGATCGAGAAACTTCCACCGCCAAACACTATTAAGGGAGTCCATGCCTTTCTAGGGCATGCCGGCTTCTATCGTCGCTTTATCAAAGATTTTTCCTCAATTTCTAGACCTCTTACTAATTTTCTTGTTAAAGATGCTCCTTTTGATTTCACTAATGAGTGTTTGCTAGCATTTGAAAAAGTTAAAGGAAGCACTAGTCTCGGCACCGATTATCTCTTCGTAGATTGGGAGCTACATTTTGAACTAATGTGCGACGCGAGTGATCAAGCTTTAGGATGTGTTTTGGGACAAAAAGGATAAGAAAGTGCATGTGATTTATTATGCAAGTCGAACAATGGCAGGATCTCAGCTAAACTACACCACTACTGAGAAGGAAATGCTCGTCGTGGTATTTGCATTGAATAAGTTTCGATCATATCTGCTATGCTCCAAAGTTGTCATTTATACAGATCATGCCGCATTGCGCTATCTCTTTGCAAAACAAGATGCAAAGCCGAGACTAATTTGATGGGTGCTACTCATGCAAGAGTTTGACATCGAAATCAAAGACAAAAAGGGGACGGAAAATGTGGTAGGTGACTATTTCTCAAGGTTAGAAATTCCTGAACCTATACCGTTAGGAGTGGAAATCAATGAGAGGTTTCCAGATGAAATGCTTATGATGATTTCTGAGGTGGAGACACCGTGGTATGCAGACATTGCAAATTATTTATCTTCAAATATTATGCCACCTGACATGTCTTATCATCAGAGGAAAAAGTTTTAAAGTGATGTAAAAAGGTTTCTCTGGGATGAACCATACCTCTTCAAGGTATGTGGGGATGGAATGCTAAGACGATGTGTGCCTCTTAACGAGATGATACCCATCCTTAGTTATTGCCACGAGTCATCTTATGCGGGGCATTATGGTACGGCAAGAACCGCGGCTCGCGTGCTTGAGAGCGGATTCTTTTGGCCAACACTCTTTTGAGAAGCAAAGGATTTTGTGAATCATTGCGATAGATGCCAACGAGTTGGAAATATCTCTAAACTATATGAGATGCCCTTGACTTTCATCCAAGAGGTAGAAATTTTCGACGTATGGGGGATTGATTTCATGGGGCTGTTTCCGGTGTCTTTTGAAAAGCAATACATTTTGGTATGTGTGGATTACGATTCCAAATGACTAGAGGCAGAGGCCTTGCCCACAAATGATGAAAAAGTGGTGTTGGAGTTTCTCAAGCGCCTGATGAATCGATTTGGCACTCCGAGGGCCATAATAAGGGATGGTGGATCTCATTTTTGCAATAGGCAATTTGATGCCTTAATGAAGAAGTACAATGTCTACCATCGCATCGCTACCCCATATAATCCTCAGACAAGCGGGCAAGTTGAAGAATCAAATCGTGAGTTGAAACGAATTCTCGAGAAAACAGTGAATGGCACAAGAAAGGATTGGTCACTAAAGTTAGACGATGCATTATATGCATACCGTACGGCTTTTAAAACGCCTCTTGGAATGTCTCTGTTTCGCATAGTCTATGGAAAAGTGTGCTACCTCCCAGTTGAACTCGAACATCGTGCATATTGGGCGATAAAGAAGTTGAAATTCGATTTGAAAGCTGCGGGCAAGAAGCGAATGTATCAGTTAAATGAATTGGACGAGTTTCGATTCATGGCTTATGAGAACGTCAAGCTCTACACAGAGAAAACAAAGGATGGCACGATGCGCACATAAACCCCAAGGTTTTCGAGGTAGGTGCATTGGTTTTGCTTTACAACTCACGATTAAGGTTGTTCTCAGGAAAACTTAAATCGCGATGGAATGGCCCGTTCAAAGTAAAAAGTGTGCCGGAGCATGGAGCATCTGAGTTAGAGAGCAAACGAGGGGAAATTTTCAAGGTCAATGGCCATAGGTGCGAACCCTATCTCGGACCGTTGGCCGACAAAATGGTGGAGCAAATTACATTCACCACTCCTTTGTGATTCAACCATGCAGTCGAGCTTTGTACGTTAAACAAGCGCACTCGGGAGGCATTCCCGAGAGATTTGCAATTTATTTTTCGCAAAATTTTACTTTTTCTCGATTTTTGAAAAATTTTATTCAACCCCTCAGCCGGCCCCCAGCCGACCTGGTTATGTGAGCCGGCCAAGGGGCGGCCGATGTTTGCAAAGACGAGTTTTTATCATCCAAAAATGTGCAGAGGCTCAGCCCTCCCCTAGCCGTCCTGATGTCGAGGGCCGGCCCGAGACAATGAAATCCATAAAAAAACAATATTTGTTTTCGATTTTTTTTAATTGATGTGCATATTTTCATTAAAAATCAGAATTAAGAAAATCAAATAAAGATTTACATATAAGTCTTCTATGTTAGTTTTGAATCTTTTCTTCAAACCAATAAGGGAAACATATTTAGTCTATTAGGAAGTTTTTCTATTTTGATTGTTTTGTCTAATTTCCTTTTTCTAATTTCATTTCCCACCATAATTAGCTTCTTAATTGACTTCCTATTTTAGTTTATTATCTTAATCATGTTCAATATGAATTTCAGTACCTTATTGCATTTTTATTTTCCTTTTTCATTACAGTAATACCCTAATAAATTTTTAGACTTTAAACCCTATAAATATAGGTAGTTCATTAGTCTTTCTTCTCAACACTTATCCTCTAGACCAAATAGACAATAACCTTGCACTCATGAGTTATTACTCACATAGCGACTCCGAGTCGGAAAATGATGATACCTACGACCCTTCCATTTACGACCCTCATTATGAAACTGAGCCAATGTGGATCCCATACGCACCAAAAGATGCGCATGAATGGTTGCAAGACCTCCCCCACCAACCCGAGGATTTCTTAAATGAAATCTTCCAAGAACCTCCCTCCGAAAGAGATTCGGATCTAGACTCGGACTCATCCAAGGAGGATTCGGATGAAAAGCTCGAGGAGGAGGAAGAAAAATGAGGAGGAGGAAGCAAATGAGGAGGAGGTTAATGAGGGAGCGGAGAATGTGGAGGAGGAAAATAAGGAGAATTGATAACGTAGCACATCTAGTAGGGGCGAAGCAACCTCGCCAGGAACGAACATCACTAAGTCAAGCATTTCACCGACCTGGTAACAATGTCCGACCTTCTCGAAATCATAGAGCACATGACTTGGGGGGTCACCGGATCGATGGGAATTCAAACATCATCCGAGACAATCATGCCTGATAAGGTCGGACCAAGAATCCTATCCGGGCTCTGAACTAGGCTCAACCCAGACCCAGGTCGAGCTCCGAGCTCCTAAACCCGAAAGACTGGACCATCTAGTCCGAGATCTGAGCTACTCCCAGATACAAGAACCATGATAACTTGACTCCCAAGTTATCCGGGCTTCAAGGCTTGACCGGGCTCCGAGGTCCTGCCCAGAAGCGCTCACTCGTGTACCGGATCCTGGGACCACAGAAGATCTTCTGACAGGTACGTGAGGAATGTTCCCTCTGACACACCTAACAAATAACGCCACCTGCAGGGATATTCTCCCACGTGAGCATAACCGAATTCTGGGACCACTGGGCTCACAGCCTGCCAGCAAGGCAGGTTTGTCCTTAAACCCTAACTATAAATAGAGGGTTTAAGGACAAACCCTAGGTAATTTCTTTTTCTCTACTGAAAACACACTCTTTTCTCTTCTTCTTCTTCCTCTACTTCAAAACCTTACTTGAGCGTCGGAGTGAACGTCCGGTGACCCCCACCGGAGTTCCTTCTGACCTCTGTTTGCTTGTGGTGTGCAGGTCGTAAAGCTCGGATTTAGTTTGGTGATTCATCATTTGGCGCCGTCTGTGGGAAAACGTTTTGTATTCCCCTGTTCTACTCTGGTTCTCTTGACGTTGCTGATCAGATCTTGACAAGAAACAATGGCTGATGATCCTGTTTTGGACAGGGTAGACCCTCTGGGTACTACGGCTACGGACACCAACTTGGTTGGTGGAGTTTCTGCCAGTGGTCGGACCTCTGTGATCACTGGCTTAACTCCTCCGGCGAATGCTCAGGTGGGAGGATCCAGGGCCTCCGGCAGTGGAGCTGGATTTGTGCCTTTATATGGATTGGAAAACTATCCTAGGGCGAACCCTTTTGCTTCAGATGTAAGTCACACCCACCTAACAACGCCAGGAACCACCGTGCCTCAGAGCTTCCTCCACAATACCCTGTCTCCCACTCAACTCAACTTCCCGGTAGATGCAACAGTGGTGGCTACGGGAACGGGAACAACTTCTGGGCAGGATATACCTCCGGCGGTCTTACAAGCTCAAGAATATTTGGAATACATGGCTCTTCAACTACACCAGGCCCAGCAGATGCACTTTGCAGTCATGTCCCAGTATTACCCAAGTTATAATCCCTCGGCCACCCCCGTGGTCCCTCCACCCCAAGCTGCTGAGTTTCAGGATGGTCGTCCTCCGAGAGAAGAAGGTCGGAGCGACCACCCACGACCCAGACCTAGGGGTCCCACAGAGCACCAAGCACTAAGAGGCGAAGATCATCGTGACACTAATTTGCCGAGAGACGAAGGTCGGCATGATCGCCCTTTGCCGAGAGATGAAGGTCGGCATGATCGCCCTTTTCCGAGAGACGAAGGTCGGAATGATCCTCCTCCTCCTCGAAGGGAGGGGGTGCAAGACGAGAATCTACCACCGGGGACACAGCGCGGAGACGCTGGTTTGGGGAGGGGAGACCCAGACCCGGAGGCAGATCCTCTGCGGACCGCGAGAGCAGGAGCTCCACCGGTCAGGAGAAACGGGGCAGAAAGTGTTCATAGCTCGGGTGCAGCGTCACAGCATCAGAAAACTTTGCATGACGAGGTTACTCGTCTGGTCCAGGCCGAGTTAGATAGGCACAAAGGGCACAAGGCAGAGTCTCGACCTTTTACTACCTGTGGCATTGCTAGCCCTTTGTCAAAGGCTATATGGGATGACCCATTTCCAGATAAGTTTAAATATCCGCCCATTGACAGATATAACGGTAAATCCGACCCGATGACTCATTTAAGTTGCTTTCAGGTTGCCATGGGAGTCCAAAGTGTCTCGGACGCCACAGTGTGCAAAGTGTTCCCCTCAACGTTGAGTGATGCGGCGCAAAAGTGGTACCAGAACCTCAAGGAGGGCTCTATTACTAGTTTCAGGGAGCTCGCTATGGCTTTCAAAACTCATTTTGCCCCGAGCATCGAACGAAAGAAAAGATCCAGTGATTTGAAGAAGTGCTTTCAAAAGCCAGGAGAAAGTTTAAAAGCTTATATTGCTCGGTTCAATGCCGAGGCGATCATGATAAAAGATTTGAACGATGATACCGCCATCGATGCTATGAAAGACAACACCAGCATGCAAGTCTTCCGAGACAGCCTGATCACCAACCCGGTTGACACTTACACCGAGTTGATGGACAGGGCTTGGAATTATATCAATCTCGACGAGGAAAGGAAGAGGAAGTCTTACGGGACGGCTAGCCCGGTTCCCAGTAAAACGCAGAATACTCAGGGATCTAACCGTAGCCAAGATCGGTACCGACCTCTGAATGAGACTTCAGGGTACAGGGCTAACAAGCCATTCAATGCTCAAACCAGTCCGCCGAGTACGGGGCCTGGTACTAAGCCAAGTTTCAGTATTGGAGGAGGAACGGAAGGATATGTGGATCGAGCAGGAGTGCCGAGACAGTATGTACCACTCAATACTCCGAGGGAACAAATTCTATCCTGGATCAAGCACAACAACGAAGAGATTCGTTACCCACCGAGGCTAGTGAAAGATGGAGACCGATCCAAGTTCTGTGATTTTCATGATGGTTATGGCCACGAAACGGAGGAATGTGGACGTTTGCGAAGCGAGATAGACAAATTAGTCTGCCAGGGGCGATTACAACATTTTGTTGTGGCCAAGGAGGGCCAAGACCGAGGAAATACGAGGGTCAACTCGGTCAGGTCGGAGCCCGGGGGGAGTAGGGAAGCCCAATCCCCATCAAAGAAAACACAAGTCACGGGAGTAATCAACACTATCTCAGGAGGAACCTCAGAATCCGAGTATGGTCGCAAACGCAGAAAGAAAAAGCAAAAGATGGTCATGTCGGTATCTACTGGGTCGCCATGGCCTAACATTGTTTTCGGGCCAGAGGATGCGAAAGGAGTAGATTTTCCTCATGAAGACGCTTTGATTGTATCAGCCATCATTGGATCGAAATGGGTAAAACGATTGCTGGTGGACGATGGAAGCTCGGTTAACTTGTTGACTCTGTCAGTCTTTTTGACAATGGGAGGATCCAAGACTGACCTCAAGCCTGTGAACATTCCTCTCCTGGGGCTGGGGGGAGCTCCGGTCACCCCAGAGGGCATGGTCGAGCTAGACTTAGAGCTCGGCATCGAAATACCTCAAGAGGACGGAACAGAGGGAATCCTGGCGGAACCAACACGGAAGGTACGTTCACTGTTCATGATAGTTGACATGCCTCTTGCTTATAATGGTATTCTTGGTAGACCTATGTTGTATAGCACAGGTGCAGTGACTAGTATTCGTTACTTGATGATGAAAATCCCAATGGAAAACGAGGTCATAACTATCAGGGGAAACCAAGCCCTATCTAGGCAATGTTACATGGCTACTATGGGCAGCACGGTGGAAACGATGAACATCGATACACCAGAGCTGCTCATCAAAGAGAAAAAAGCTCAGAAACCCCGAGAAAACTTAGAAACGATTGAACTTACAGAGGGATCCGAGATGTATGTAAAGCTGGGGGTAGATTGGCCAGACGAGCACCGGGAAGCTATCATAGCTCGGATAAAACAGAATGTGGAGGAGTTTACCAACAAGCCAGAGGATATTGGGGGGGTAGACCCTAAGATCATCTCGCACAAGTTAAACGTGGATGCGAAATGCAAGCCTGTCAAGCAAAAGAAAAGAACTTTCTCTCTAGAGAAACAGATTGCTATCCGAGATGAAGTGGAGAAGCTCTTGAAAGCCGGGTTCATCAGGAAAGTAGACTACCCTGAATGGCTGGCTAATGTAGTCTTGATCAAGAAGTCCAACGGTAGATGGAGGCTTTGTATAGATTTCACTGATCTAAACAATGCCTGCCCAAAGGACAGTTTTCCTCTGCCAAACATTGACCAACTGGTGGACGCGACGTGCAGATTTGCGGTCTATGCATTCTTAGATGCTTCTCAGGGATATCACCAGATCCCGATGAGTAAAGATGACGAAGAGAAAACAGCTTTCACAACGGATCTGGGGACCTATTGCTACAAGAAGATGCCTTTTGGTTTGAAAAATGCTGGGGCAACTTATCAAAGACTCATGAATCATGTTTTTAAAGATCAACTGGGCAAAAATGTCGAGGTTTATGTGGATGACATAGTCGTGAAATCTAAAGGGATCGAGGAACATGCAGAAGATCTGGCAGAAACTTTTGAAAAGCTGAAAGGTTTTAACCTTAAGCTGAACCCGGAAAAGTGCGTTTTCGCAGTACGCTCGGGGAAATTTCTAGGGCATCTCATCTCGGAGAAAGGCATCGAGGCGAACCCGGAGAAAATCGAGGCAGTAATGAGCATGAAAGCACCCAGCTCGGTGAAAGATGTACAAAAGTTGAATGGAAGAATAACGGCGTTGGGAAGATTCATGAGTTGTTCGGCCAAACGATGTTTGCCATTTTTCAAAATCCTGAAGAATACAAAGAATTTCAAGTGGACAGAGGAGTGTAACACAGCTTTTGAAGAGCTGAAAGTTTACCTCAGCACACCCCCGGTGCTAGGTAGACCTGAGCCTGGGGAAATCTTGTACTTGTATCTCTCGGTGAATGACGAGACAGCAGCGGCAGTCCTGGTGAAGGAGGATAAGGGTCTGCAAACCCCAGTTTACTATCTCAGCAGGGTCTTGAAAGGCCCGGAGGTCAGATACCCAAAAATCGAGAAATTTGCTTTGGCATTGAAGGTGGCGGCGGAAAAGCTAAGGAGATATTTCGAGGCTCACATCATTGTAGTACGTACGAACCAACCTCTGAGAAAGGCGCTGCAGAGGCCAGAGATGTCGGGACGGCTGGTCAGCTGGTCGGTCCAGCTGGGAGGATATGACATCCGGTATGAACCAAGACCGGCTCTGAAAGCACAAGTATTGGCAGATTTCATAGCTGAGACCACTGCAAGCGACCAACCTGAAGAACCTGATGAACAACTTCTACGGTGGGTCTTAGAAGTCGACGGGGCATCAAATCTGGATGGATCTGGGGCAGGCGTAGTCTTGAAAGGCCCTCACAGAGTCACACTCCGAAGCTCGGTAAAATTCGATTTCCCGGCATCCAACAATGCCGCGGAGTATGAGGCTCTGTTGATCAGATTGAGAATGGTAAACGTGGTCAAGGCCGAGCACGTAACAATAAGGAGTGATTCTCAGTTAGTCGTTTGTCAAACTCTGGGTACTTTTGAAGCTCGGGATTCGGAAATGAGGAGATACGTGGACAGAGTCAAGTTCTTCTTGAACAAGATTCAAGAGCTCGGAGGAAAATGGGTAATAGAGCAAGTTCCTCGTTTGGAAAATCAAGAGGCCGATGTATTGGCCAAAGCAGCAACAGTGAACGAAAAGATACCAGGAGTCCATTTCTCTGTTCAAAAGCATTCCAGTATCGACAACTATGAAACCATTTTTCTAACTCAGCCTTTGGAAAACTGGATGCAAGGTATAGCCCACTACCTGATGGATGGAACTCTGCCAGAAAACAGAGATAAAGCCTACAAAATCTTGCGACAAGCTCCGTACTACGCGTTCCTCGACGGAGTCTTGTACAGAAAGTCATTCACCCACCCGTGGTCGAGATGCTTGACAGCTGAGGAAGGAGAGTATGTGTTGAGAGAGATACATGAGGGTATTTGCGGGGCACACATAGCTCCTCGCATGTTGGCCAAGAAAGCAGTGTTGCAGGGCTACTACTGGCCCCTGATGGTCAAGCAAGCAGAGGAGATAGTAAAGAAGTGTGAAAACTGCCAGAGACACCAGAACATCCGACATGCTCCTACTACAGAGCAGTGTCCTATTACCAGTCCTTGGCCATTTGCAACGTGGGGAATTGACATCCTGGGTCCTTTCACGCCAACCACGGGGCAGAAAAAGTTCTTGATAGTGGCAGTAGATCACTTCACAAAGTGGCTCGAGGTAGAGGCAGTGAGCACCATCACAGAAGCTCGGATCCGGGATTTCTTCTGGAGGCAAATTGTGTGCCGTTTCGGTATACCCAGAGCGTTGGTAACTGATAATGGAAAGCAATTCAATTGCCGAGCCTTCAAAGAATTTTGCAACGACTTGCACATCGACCTGCGGTTCACTTCGGTAGTTCACCCGCAAAGCAATGGGATGACCGAAGTAACCAACCGGACGATCCTAAAAGGGCTCAAGGCCAGGCTAGGGGAGTTCGATAGGCAGTGGCTGGAAGAGCTACCAAAGGTCATATGGGCTTACCGAACCACGCCAAGGGCAGGCACAGGAGACACCCCGTTTTCTCTGACATACGGGTGTGAGGCAATGATACCAGTGGAAATCGGGATGCCAACTCTAAGGGTCCAATTCTTCGATGAGGCTAAGAACGAGGAAGAGCAGAAACTATGCCTGGACCTGTTGGAAGAACGAAGAGAGCAGGCAGCGCTAAGAATCGAAGCATACAAGCAAAGAATGGCTAAGTATCATAACAAGAGAGTTAAACCCTTGAGTTTCCAAGTCGGCGATCTGGTCCTGAGACGGGTAGACATTGCTAAGGGAAATGCTGGAGTAGGAAAGCTCGAACCCAATTGGGAAGGCCCCTATCGAGTCACCGAGGTCGGACGAGCAGGAGCTTACAAGATAGCGCACATGTCGGGCAGAGTGCTCCCGAGAACTTGGAACTCCCAGGTTCTTCGGAAATACTATCAGTAGTTACTTGTTTTCATTTTCGAGGTACCTAGGGGTTTTTTCACTTATGTTTGAGTTAGTCTTTTGTAAAACTCAAACATAAGTTTTTCCCCTCAATGAATAAAAAAGATTAGAAAGAATTCATGTCTTTTCCAAAACCCGAGCACTCTACTCGGTAAAAACCAGCGGGCTATGTGCCATCTACGGGCTATGTGCCACCAACGGGCTATGTGCCATCTACGGGCTATGTGCCACCAGCGGGCTATGTGCCATCCACGGGCTATGTGCCATCTACGGGCTATGTGCCACCAGCGGGCTATGTGCCACCAGCGGGCTATGTGCCATCTACGGGCTATGTGCCACCAGCGGGCTATGTGCCATCTACGGGCTATGCGCCACCAACGGGCTGTGTGCCACCCACGGGCTACGTGCCGCCTGCGAGCTATGACAATCCCGGGTCATCCAGCGATAACAGGTTATCCACGCCGAGCATCTTGATCAAGCTCGATCTATGAACAACGAAGAACCTACCCTAGCATTTTTTATCCCAAGTCTAAGTCAAGAGCCCATGCATAAACACAACATAGAAACTAAAAAATTTACACTACTGGAACCAGCTCGGAAACTCAGCTAAGTTAGCCATGAAAAACTTCATTCAGAAAGATAACAGGCAAACCGGCAGGTAAAAAACAAGATATATATACAAAGGCCGAAGTGATCAAACTTTGCAAAAATATTCAAAGTATAACAAAGGAGCTCGGAGCTCAACATTACAAAATAAGGGAAAAAATTCATTCAGAAAAAACAAGTATACAAAAGGAAATATTCAAACTAGCAAAAAGAGCTCAAAGCTCAAATATCCCAAAAAATTTACAAAGACAAAGAAAATTGTTCAAAACTATAAAACCAAATTGTTCAACTATTACAAGTAATAAACCACCGCATCAGTTCGGCCCTTGGTCTTGATCATCAGCAAGATAATCTTCGATATCTGCTGGCACATCGTAATCTTCGGGCAGCTCCTTAGCTCGGCGGTGCAGCTCCAGCACATCCAGTTTGAAGTCCGAAACATCAACGTCGGCCCCAAACCGGCCTCTCACGTACTCCCCGGCCTGGACCTCCCCGATATACAACATTCTTCGGAAGTCTTCATACAGACCTTCTTCCCGAACTACCGACTTGGCGACCTTAGCCTCAGCATCCTCGGCCCGCTTGGTGGCCTCCTCCAGCTTTTTCTTCTGGTCGTCCACGGCGTCCCGGAGCCCTTTGCTCGCCAACTCATTCCGGTGAGTTATGTCAGCCAGCTGCTTTGAAAAATCTTCTTTTTCAGCAGCCTTCTCGGTCTCCAGCCGACCAACATCCTTTCGCAACGACTCCAGGACTCCCAAGTCCTCGGCACGCCGGTCCTCGGACTCCTTCAGCCGGTTTTCTAAACTTGCCACCAAGGAAGCCCCTTCCGAGGCCCTCCTTTCCGCCTCGACAGCTCGCTTCTCAGCATCCCGGAGATTAGACCTCGCAGACAGCAGAAGGTCCTTGGCCAGAAGAAGGTCAACCTCGTTCTTATTGGCGTTTTGGTCGGCCAAGTAAGACATCTGCGCAGCCTGCAATACAAACTAAGCATGACTCATGGCTAGATAAAAGCAAACACTTAGAAAAATTTCAGCCAAACTAAAGAATACCTGAAGGCAGAGAGAGGAGACCGCAGCCAGTAAGTTCTCGGGCTTGTGCGTCTTGTAGTGGGCCAGATCTATGGGCAGCGTGGTCACCCGGGCTACGTCCCCCGCAGTGGGCAGCTCGGTCAACGACGGGCGGGCCCCATCGTTATGACGGCTCACCCACTCGGCAAAGCTGGTCCTAGTTATCGTCTGAGGACCAGGGGCGGTGGTGCTTGTATCAGAAGAGATCTCCGGCAGATCCGGGATCTCGCGTCTAGGCCTGTGAGTGCTCGGGCCACCTCCCCCAAGAGCTCCTTCCTCGGGAACCTCCTCAGCTCGCCTCGGTCCCACCACGGTCTCGGCCGACCCTAGGTCCACGAACGGAATATCCCCCACGGGTTCTGCAGTAGGGGGAACATCAATCCCTCCGGGCAGCTGAACCCGAAGCGGGATAACGTTAATACCAGCCGTCGGGGCCCCTTTATCACCCGCAACCCTCGGAGCCGAGGTCGCCTCCGCAGCAGCTTTTGGAACAGACGGGGGCGCCGGAGTGGCAGCTCGGGCAGCCGGTCTCTTGCGTTTCTTACTCGCAAGCTTGGCCACATCAATATTATTCACTGCAGGAAACGACCAACAACAATCAAAATAAAAACAAAGCAAGTTCATAAAAAAAAAAAAAAACAACAACAACACAAAGAAAACAAGCACCAGGATCCGAGCTCTTCCAGAATTCAAAAAACGTCTTCGGACAAAGATCATCAGCATGAGCTTTGTCCCCCACGGGAGCAGCATCCCGAAGTTTAATAATATCGGCCCGTTCCAGAGGGGCAGGGGTATGGAACCATTTATCTGGTTTATAACACTTGTCCCGCCAAGCAGTCACCATCCCCTCAAAGGCAGTCGGGTGGGTGATCTGGAAGTAATCCTCTTTAAAGTCCCTTAAGGAGTCAGTTATCCCAGTAACTAAGCCTCCTACCACCTCTTTCCTCTCTCCTCGAAACCGGATGTACGCGAAATGATTCCGGTCTTTTAACGACAAAAGGTACAAGCAGCAGAACAGTCGCATAGAATCTACCACCCCGGTCTGCCGACACAACTCCAGGAAGCAAGAATAATGCCGAACTCCGTTCGGATGAATCTGAGATAGCGGCACCTCGAAATAATTGCTTAAACGCTTGTATTGCTCCGAGATGGGGAAGCGGATCCCAGACTGGAGATGCTCCAGGGTCAGCATAATAGTGTCCTTCGGAGGCTCGTCGTTCAGTTTTTTCCCCTCCGGGATCACGGACAGCTGGTACTCCACCGGGATACCAAAAGTGGCTCTCACGGCCTCCAAAAACCCAGTAGTGCACCGAGACACTTTGATATCACGATCATCAGGTCGGCCACTAGCATCCACGGTTGTACTTTTCCCCTTTACTTTCTTCGGGGCTTGAGGTTGGGAGGTCCCCACCTCCTCTGCCTCCGACAAAATTAGCTCGACTAGAGCGAACAACGTGAAATTCAACAGACGCCTCAGCCGTCCCTTGATCATTATCATCATAACCCACCCCTTCCTCGCGATCTGATGGGTCACCCGACATACCTAAAGACACAGAAACCAGCTCGGATGAGACAAGCTTCACTAACAAAAATAAACTAGCTAAGACTTAAAAGTACGAATCAAAAGACAATTTTAGAGGGTGACACCATCAGAAACACGAAGACAACGAACGTGAATTTCCAGATTTCTGGAAATCCACACCCCAAACAAGAACATGAAAAACACGCATGAACCTCCAGATTTCTGGAAATCCATGTCTCACAACAAAATCACAGAAAAACAAAGGCATGAAACATGAAAATCCTAAACAGATACGCTAACTCAGGGAACACCACAATAACAAAGGAAATCAAAAAACAGCATACAGTCAATTATCACTAAAAACGCAGAAATTAAAACCTGAAATTACAACAGGAAAATAGCAAGCAAACATATCAGAGGAACTTACTTGTATGAAGAACAAGAATTCCGGAGCAGACGAGTGCAAACACAGAGAATCAGTCGGCAAAGGAGAGACGCAGCAGTAAAAACTCCAGCAACCAGAAAATGAGTACAGACAGTTGGAGAAAACGAAGAACAGAGGCTCAGTAATTTGCCAAAAACGAAAGAAAAACAGAGAAATGAGAAGTTGGAAAGTTTTAAAACTTTGAACAAATGAAGTATATAAGTGAGAAAGAGAGGGAAAAATGAAACGGCACGCATTCAATTTTTTCTCTCTCCTCACTCAAGGCGTCTCCTAGAAAATCGCACCAGCAATAATAGCTTTACGCGTGGCTAAAACGTGCATAGAAACGCAACCGCCATCCAGGACACACCCAGCAGCTGTCAGGCACACCAATTCGAAAGGACAGGTCCTTTCACCTCACCACATCACTTCCAGCTGCTCCCCCTGGCATACGGCTCGGTGTCAGAGTCTGTTGACCATAAGAAAATCACGTGACTTGAGACCTAGGTACAGACTACCAGCTCGGACATAAATATCCGACATACTGAGGGGGGACTAGTGATAACGTAGCACATCTAGTAGGGGCGAAGCAACCTCGCCAGGAACGAACATCACTAAGTCAAGCATTTCACCGACCTGGTAACAATGTCCGACCTTCTCGAAATCATAGAGCACATGACTTGGGGGGTCACCGGATCGATGGGAATTCAAACATCATCCGAGACAATCATGCATGATAAGGTCGGACCAAGAATCCTATCCGGGCTCTGAACTAGGCTCAACCCAGACCCAGGTCGAGCTCCGAGCTCCTAAACCCGAAAGACTGGACCATCTAGTCCGAGATCTGAGCTACTCCCAGATACAAGAACCATGATAACTTGACTCCCAAGTTATCCGGGCTTCAAGGCTTGACCGGGCTCCGAGGTCCTGCCCAGAAGCGCTCACTCGTGTACCGGATCCTGGGACCACAGAAGATCTTCTGACAGGTACGTGAGGAATGTTCCCTCTGACACACCTAACAAATAACGCCACCTGCAGGGATATTCTCCCACGTGAGCATAACCGAATTCTGGGACCACTGGGCTCACAGCCTGCCAGCAAGGCAGGTTTGTCCTTAAACCCTAACTATAAATAGAGGGTTTAAGGACAAACCCTAGGTAATTTCTTTTTCTCTACTGAAAACACACTCTTTTCTCTTCTTCTTCTTCCTCTACTTCAAAACCTTACTTGAGCATCGGAGTGAACGTCCGGTGACCCCCACCGGAGTTCCTTCTGACCTCTGTTTGCTTGTGGTGTGCAGGTCGTAAAGCTCGGATTTAGTTTGGTGATTCATCAAGAATGAAGTAGAGGCTATGGCTTTAGAGGAAGCGGTTCCCGACACTATGGCGACCATGGCCACCATTGATTCATCATTTAATCTCGTGGTGCTGGGAATGATTTCCTCTCCTTACTACACTACCACCACTAATGGTAGCACTTCATCGGTGCTCTCTCCCGGAACTTTTATCAATCCTTTTGTCGCTCCCTACAATAGTGGAGTTACTAGGAGGAGAGTGCAACGCCAACCCTTCGAGGAAGAAGAGGCGATAGAAAATGCATGGACCATGAGGGATCGTGAGGAAGTGGCTTGTCCTTATGAAATCGAGAACTTAGGGTGGGAACTAGTTCGTGGTAGGGGTCGCCCTAGAATTGTGAGGGAGGGAAGAGTCGGTCACCCTAGGAAAGCTTATTGCATGCGTTGGAAGAGGATGACTTGATCTAGAAGAAAAGATTGGCTAATTGGACTTTAAAAATTTTTCTTTTAAGTTATTTTAATTGTTGAGTCGTTTTGATATTTTATTTATTTATTTGAGTTTTTATGTTTGTTTACCCTTTGAATTATTGAATAAAAAAGTTCAAATTATTAGTACTTGTGTTGTTCATTTACGTTAATTATGTCATTTTAGTAGTTACATCATGTTTAAAAGCACAAAAATAAGTTAAACACATAAAATTAAAAACATTACAAAATTTAAGAATTTTCAAAAAAAATATTCAGACTCTCAGCCGGCTCCCAGCCGGCCTTGACACGCAGACCGGCTAGGAGCCGGCTGAAGCTTTAAAAATCAAATAAAAAATTTGATTGGCAGTTTGTCAGCCAGCCTTCAGCCGACCCTCGATGCCAGCCCGACCAAGGACCGGCTGATCTGCTGTATCTTATTTAAAGGCCAAACTTCAATCTTTACTTCTCCTCTTTCAAAAACTTTTCACCTTCAAAACCCTAGACCAAAATTTTGAGCTTCAAATTAAGGGAAAAACATTCCAAAGGATTGAATTGAGTTGCATTTAGTGTTCATCTCCTCTTTTGAAGTCATTGTTCATCTTAACTCTTGAAATTTAAGGTATGTACTATCTTTCACTTTAATCTTCTCCTTTCAAATTATGTATTAATTGTTGTAGTTTTTGTGAAATTGATGATTGTAAATTACTTAGTTAGTATTAGGTTAGAAAACCCATTAGTTAATTTGTACTTGGATTGCTTTAATTGATTTGAATTTGTAGAATTCACTTAGAACCCTATAAAACTCAATTTAGGGAAAAAGGAGAATTGACTAAATTAGATTAATTAGATGCTCTAATTGACATATTTAGGAGTCAATAAACACTAATGATCTAACTAGTTGTGTTAGAACTTAATTTTCTCAATTAGTTACAAGAATTCAAATGTACAATCTCTTTTGTGACATTGTTAAATGTTGTAAACTAAATAGCATATGATGAGTAGTGTTGGTGATTGTTATAACCTTTGTAGGTCATCATGAAGCAAAAAGTAACCGCTAGCACTTCCAAGGAGGCACAAGGAAAGAAGGGTAAGACTAACCCCACCACATCCGAGAAGGGCACTAGCAATCCCATTGTCATTATCGACAATAATGAAGATGTTAAGGAAAGGGTGCCACGTCAATTCCTCACGGATGATCAGATCTTTGAGTTGGAGAATCTTGAGGAGATAGACTATCCTCCGGAGATGGAAGTCAATTGGTGTGAGTTGGTCCGAGGTAGCGGCCGTCCTAAGATCGCAAGGCAAGAGAAAGTTGGACGTCCTCGAAAACTGTATTCTAGGGTATGAAAGAAGGCGTCTTGTGGATAAAGGGGAGTTGGGTATTTTGGAAAGGAATCAATTTTGCATATAGGTCTTTAGTTTTATTGAATTATTAGGTCAATCATTTGTCATTAGTTTACTTATTATGAGTTTATGACATGATTTGCCTAAGTAAGAAAATTGACTATTTTCACATGTCCCGTATAACGATGGTGATTCATTAGTGTTATTCAATGTTGCATAAGCTAGAATGATAGTATTCTTGGTGTTATCGGATTATGTCATTTTATTTTCGTCCATCATTTGTCTGTATTATTAATGGTTGTTGGTTTAGGAAATCTAACTTAATAGATTCATTAGTTCGAAAAATTAATTGTTGACTTGTTTTTAACATGTTCCAAGCCGGGGTAGTTGTATTTAGGGCAAGATTCATGTTTTCTTGAGGACAAGCAAAGCTTTAGTATGAGGAGATTTGATAAGCTATTATTTTACGTAGTTTTTATAGCATTTATTCGTCAGTTTTCAGTACTTATGCATAAAATAAAAGCTTAAATAGTTAGGATTTGGTGTTTTGTAGTTTTTAAGAATAAATATTAAATCTTATCATTTTGGGGTAATTTATGATTGAAACAAGGTCAAAGTTAAAGATTGGTCCACTCAAGATTATTATGGAAGGACTTGATCATTACTCCACTTTCAAAGGAAAGAAGATATTCTCAACTTGATCATGATTCAAGTTTCATATGGAAAGATTACATCTTTATCTTGATCTCCACTCCAAGTGACTCTATAAATAGACCCCATTTGTATAGAAAAAATATCATCACTTAGTGTAGTCTTAGGCTTAGCCACTATAAATACTCTTTTAGTATAGATTATTTTTATCTTTTACTTCTCATGTACTCAAGGCATAACTTATCCATTGTTATAATTCATATGACAATGGGTAACTAAACCTTTAGTTCGAGGGTTGATATGAACATTTATTTATATAATTGATTGGCCTTGGATATTTTGGTGATTTATCGTGTTTCAGTTATTGAACTTAATGCTTGAATTAAATTGAGAAATTGATTCATGATACTTGTTTAGTTAACTAATTGAGAAATTGTTAATTAAATAGATCTAAATAATCTGAAACTTAAAGGACAACGCAACGAGAGTGGGTTGCAATTTAAGTAATCTTGAGTTTGCTTCACAATGACAATTTAATTGGTTTATTTGTTTTTAGTAACACGAGAGTGAGTTAATTATCGATTAATTAATAGGTGTTGAAATTTGGTGTTGATTAATATTCTTCATGCTTGAATGTTTTTGATCAATTCATTCATTGTCCTATATTTTAATTATTGACTCGAGAGAGCTTAGTTAAAAATAGATCAGTTAATCAACAACGTATGAATTAATAACACGAGAGTGAGTTAATGAATACGTGTTCTTAAAGGTTTGCTTAATAAATATCATTTAATCATTTGACTAGGTTCATTATAACACGAGAGTGAGTAAATTGCCTTTAGATTGGTTATTTCTTTATTTTTATCTGTGGTAACTCGAGAGAGAGCTATGGATACTTTAAACTAGCCTAAACTATGATTTTGGCAATACAACTGAGTTGTGATCATTTCGGTCTTTGAAGCTCGAGAGAGCGGGATTCAATATTTTAGAATAGCTCGATTCTAGATAATCACCAAGATATTCATTGTTCATGATTTTATATTCTTATTCGGAATTATCAACCCTTGAACCATTTACTCTTATTATTTCCAAAAATTATCTTCTAAATCATTTTTACTATATTGATTTTAATTACTTAATTTATTTATTACTTGGTTACTTTTACTTATTTTGGTCACAAACTCTCAACCCATTTTCGTAGCTAACCGGTCAAAAGGATTCTCAAAATTAGTCGTTAAATCCATTATCTCTGTGGGATCGATATCCGTACTTCCGGATTATATTACTTGTGCGATACCGTCACTTGCGGTTAAGCATCAACAATAACTTTTGGCTTAAATTGCTAAAAAAGGGAAACATTTATATTTTTTTCTTAACGTTTGTAAACGTTTGGCTTAAATTGCTAAAAAGGTTACGTTTGGATTTGTTTCATAACGTTTGTAAATGTTTGGCTTAAATCGCTAAAATGGGGAAACGTTTGGATTCGTTTCGTAATGTTTTAAATGTTTGGCTTAAATCGCTAAAATGGGGAAACATTTGGATTTGTTTCATAACGATTGTAAATGTTTAGCTTAAATCGCTGAAAAGGTGAAACGTTCAATTTTGTTTTGTAACGTTTGTAAACGTTTGGCTTAAATCGCTAAAATGGTGAAACGTTTGGATTTGTTTCGTAACGTTTTACATGTTTGGTTTTGTTTCATAACCTTTGTAAACGTTTGGCTTAAATCGCTAAAAAGGTGAAACGTTTGGCTTTGTTTCGTAATGTTTTAAACGTTTTGTTTTGTTACGTAACGTTTGTAAACATTTCGTAACATTTGTAAACGTTAGACATAAATCGCTAAAAAGGTGAAACGTTTGGATTTGTTTCGTAATATTTTAAACGTTTGGTTTTGTTTTGTAACGTTTGGTTTGTTTCATAACATTTGTAAACGTTAGACTTAAATCGCTAAAAAGGTGAAACGTTTGGATTTGTTTCGTAATGTTTGTAAACATTACGAAACAAAACCAAACGATTACAACGTTACGAAACAAAACCAAACGTTTCACCTTTTTAGCGATTTCAGCTAAACGTTTACGAAGGTTATGAAATAAAACCAAATGTTTCACCTTTTTAGCAATTTAAGCCAAACGTTTACAAACGTTATGAAACAAATCCAAACGATTCACCTTTTTAGCAATTTAAGCCAAATGTTTACAAACGCTATGAAACAAATCCAAACATTTCACCATTTTAGCAATTTAAGCCAAACGTTTACAAACGTTACGAAACAAATCAAATGTTTCATCTTTTTAGCGATTTAAGCCAAACGTTTACAAACGTTACGAAATAAATCCAAATGTTTTACCTTTTTATTGATTGAAGCCAAACGTTTACAAATGTTATGAAAAAAATGCAAACGTTTCGAAACAAATTCAAATGTTTAAAACGTTATGAAACAAATCTAACCGTTTCACCTTTTTAGCGATTTAAGCCGAACGTTTACAAAGGTTACGAAATAAAACCAAACGTTTATCTTTTTAGTGATTTAACCCAAACGTTTACAAACGTTAGGAAACAAATCCAAACGTTTAACATTTTTAGAAATTTAAGCCAAACGTTTACAAACATTACGAAACAAATCCAAGGGTTTCACCTTTTTAGCGATTTAGGCCAAACGTTTACAAACATTACTAAACAATTCCAAGCGTTTCACCTTTTTAGAGATTGAGCCAAACATTTACAAATGTTACAGAACAAATCCAAACGTTTCGCTGATTTAAGCGAAACGTTTAAAAACGTTACAAAACAAATCCAAACGTTTCCCCTATTTTAGCGATTTAAGCCAAACGTTTACAAGCGTTATGAAACAAATTCAAACGTTTCACCTTTTTCGCAATTTAAGCCAAATGTTTATTTCATTGTCAGCATCGTAATTGAATCGTACATGGAATTAGATATTAAAAAGGTGAAACATTTGGATTGGTTACGAAAAAAAGCCAAACGTTTGGCTTAAATCGCTAGAATGGGGAAACGATTGGATTTGTTTCGTATCCTTTGTAAACGTTTGGCTTAAATCGCTAGAAAGGTGAAATGTTTGGATTTTTTGTAATGTATGTAAACATTTGGATTAAATCTCTAAAAAGGTGAAATGTTTGGATTTTTTTTGAAACGTTTGTAAACGTTTCGCTTAAATCGCAAAAAAACTGAAACGTTTGGTTTTATTTCGTAACATTTGTAGACGTTCGGCTTAAATCGCAAAAAAAGTGAAACGTTTGGATTTGTTTTGTAACATTTGTAAACATTTGGCAAAAATCGCTAAAAAGTTGAAACGTTTGGATTTGTTTCGTAACATTTGTAATCGTTTGGCTTAAATTGCTAAAAATTTGAAACGTTTGGATTTGTTTCGTAAATTTTGAAACGTTTGGTTTAATTTGCTAAGAAGGTGAAACGCTTGGATTTGTTTTGTAACGTTTGTATACATTTGGCTTAAATTGCTAAAAATCTGAAACGTTTGGATTTGTTTCGTAACGTTTGTAAACGTTTTGCTTAAATCGCTAAAAGGGTGAAACGTTTGGATTTATTTTGTAACATTTGTAAACGTTTGTCTTAAATTGCTAAAAATGTGAAATAGTTGGATTTGTTTCGTAACGTTTTAAATGTTTAGATTTGTTTCGAAACGTATGAATTTGTTTCGTAACGTTTGTAAATGTTTGGCTTCAATCACTAAAAAGGTGAAATGTTTGAATTTGTTTCGTAACGTTTTAAACGTTGGGGTTAAATCACTAAAAATATGAAACGTTTGGATTTGTTTCGTAACGTTTTGAAACGTTGTTTTGTTTCGTAACATTTATGAACGTTTTACTTAAATCGCTACAATAGAGAAACGTTTCGTGTTGTTTTATAACATTTTAAACGTTTCGTTTTGTTTCGTAATGTTAGTAAACATTTGGCTTAAATAGCTAAAAAGGTGAAACGCTTGGTTTTGTTTCGCAACGTTTATAAACGTTTGGCTTAAATCGCCAAAAAGGTAAAACGTTTGGATTTGTTTCGTAAGGTTTGTAAACGTTTGGCTTAAATCGCTAAAAAGGGGAAACGTTTGGATTTGTTTCGTACCATTTTTAAACGTTTGGCTTAAATCGCTAAAAAGGTGAAACATTTGGTTTTGTTTCGTAATGTTTGTAAACGTTTGGAATTGTTTCGTAACGTTTGTTTCTTAACGTTTTAAACGTTTGGTTTTGTTTCGTAATGTTTGTAAACGTTTGGCATAAATCGCTAAAAAGGGGAAACGTTTGGTTTTTTTCGTAATGTTTGTAAACGTTTGGCTTATATCGCCAAAAAGGTGAAACGTTTAGTTTTGTTTTGTAACATTTGTAAACGTTTGAATTTGTTTTGTAACGTTTGTTTCGTAACATTATAAATGTTTGGTTTTGTTTCGTAACGTTTGTAAACGTTTGGCTTAAATCGCTAAAAAGGTAAAACGTTTGGTTTTGTTTCATAACGTTTGTAAAGTTTGGCTTAAATCCCTAAAATGTGAAACGTTTGGATTTGTTTCGTAACGTTTGTAAACGTTTGGGTTCAATCGCTAAAAAGGCGAAACGTTTGGGGTTGTTTTGTAGCGTTTGTAAACGTTTGGCTTAAATCGCTAAAGGTGAAATGTTTGGTTTTGTTTCGTAACTTTTGTAAACGTTGGGTTTAAATCGCTAAAAAGGTAAAACGTTTGGTTTTTTTTATAATGTTTGTAAACATTTGACTTAAATCCCTAAAAGGTGAAACGTTTGGATTTGTTTCGTAACGTTTGTAAACGTTTGGGTTCAATAGCTAAATGTGAAACGTTTGGAGTTGTTTCGTAGCGTTTGACTTAAATCGCTAAAGGTGAAATGTTTGGTTTTTTTTCGTTACGTTTGTAAACGTTTGGCTTAAATTGCTATTAAGGTGAAACGCTTGGATTTGTTTCGTCACATTTCTAAACGTTTGGCTTTGTTTCGTAACGTTTGTAAACGTTTGGCTTAAATTGCTAAAAAGGTAAAACGTTTGGATTTGCTTCGCAACGTTTTAAGCGTTTGGATTTGTTTTGTAACGTATGTAAACGTTTGGCTTCAATCACTAAAGAGGTGAAACGTTTGGATTTGTTTCGTAACGTTTGTAAACGTTTGTCTGAAATTCCTAAAAAGGTGAAACACTTGGATTTGTTTCTAAATGTTTGTAAATGTTTTACTTAAATTGCTAAAATGGTAAAATGTTTGTAAACCTTTGTCAACGTATGGCCTAAATCTCTAAAAAGATGAAATGCTTGAATAGCTAAAAAGGTGAAACATTTGAATTTGTTTCGTAAATTTTGTAAACGTTTGGCTTAAATTGCTAAAAAGTTGAAACGCTTGGATTTGTTTCGTAACGTTTGTAAACGTTTGGCTTAAATTTCTAAAAAGGCGAAACGCTTGGATTTGTTTCGTAACCTTTGTAAACGTTTGGCTTAAATTGCTAAAAAGGTGAAACATTTGAGTTTGTTTCGTAAAGTTTGTAAGAGTTTGGCTTAAATTGCTAAAAAGTTAAAACGCTTGGATTTGTTTCGTAACGTTTGCAAACGTTTGGCTTATATTTCTAAAAAGGCGAAACGCTTGGATTTGTTTCGTATCGTTTGTAAACATTTGGCTTAAATTGCTAAAAAGGCAAAACGCTTGGTTTTGTTTCGTAACGTTTGTAAAGGTTTTGCTTAAATCGCTAAAAATCTGAAATGTTTGGATTTGTTTCGTAACGTTTTAAACATTTTGTTTTGTTTCGTAACGTTTGTAAAAACTTGGTTTAAATTTCTAAAAAGGTGAAACGTTTGGATTTGTTTCATTGTGTTTGTAAAAGTTTGGCTTAAATCGCAAAAAAGGTGAAACGTTTGGATTTGTTTCGTAATGTTTGTAAACGTTTGGCTTAAATCGATAAAATGGGGAAACGTTTCTTGTTGTTTTGTAACGTTTGTAATCGTTTGGATATGTTTCGTAACGTTCTAAACGTTTTGTTTCGTTTCGTAACGTTTGTAAACGTTTGGCTTAAATCGCTAAAAAGGTTAAACGCTTGGTTTTTTGTTTCGTAACGTTTGTAAATGTTTGGCTTAAATCGCTAAAACGGAGAAACGTTTGAATTTGTTTTGTAATGTTTAGCTTAAATCGCTAGGGTGTGTTTGCACCAAAGTTAAAAATATGGCCAAAAGGCCATAAAAGCCCATATTGTTTTTCAAAAGATAGAAAAAGTGAATTTCCAAAGGGTGACTAGTTTGACTTCAGAGGTTGATTTCCAAAGGGTGACTAGTTTTACTTCAGAGGTTGATTTTTAAAGGTTGATTTCCAGAGGGTGACTAGTTTGACTTCAGAGGTTTATTTTTAAAGAGTGATTTCCAGAGGTTGACTAGTTTGAATTCAGAGGTTGATTTTCAAAGGTTAATTTCCAGAGGACTATTCCAGAAGTTTAATTTCAGAGGTTGATTTTCAAAGGTTGATTTCCAGAGGTTGACTAGTTTGACTTCAGAGGTTGATTTTCAATGATTGATTTCTAGAGGTTGACTACTCCAGGAGTTTAATTTCAGAGGTTAACTTTAGAAGTTTATTTTCAGAAGTTAATTCCAAAGGTTGACTCAATCTATGTTAGAGGTTGATTCCAGAGGTTGAGTCCAGAGGTTGATAAGTTATTCCTAAGGAGATTCAGAGGGCCAAGTCCATTTTCAGAAGGTTAAGCCCAAATTTAAGATGGTCAATAAATTATGTTTTAAATGGCCCATAAGCCCAAGATTTATTTTCAGAAGAAAAGAAATTAAAAAGCACGTGTAGCAGCAACAGAGACACGATTGACAGTTCCTAAAGGTGGGGAAGAACGTGTGCAGTTGAAACATGAAGCAACAGTTTTCAAAAGATAAAGTTATAAATAAGAGAAGAACAGCCAATTTGCAACCCCCGATCAAATCCAACAAAAACCAGCCCAAAGACAAAAACACTCAACACTTAGCATATTAAATTTTCTTCAATCAGTAAAGAACTTTACGACTGAACTTCCGCAATTTCTACTCAAACACTTGTATTTTCCTTTTATTCAATTAGTAAACACATTTACAATTGGATTCTTTGTTTTAGAATTACTTGATTGGAGTACTTGTTATAAGGTTAACCAAACCCCAATCGCTCGTTTTAAGAAGTTAAGTTCACAAATTGGAATCCGCTTCCTGGCACGCCCGCATTCACACACTTGTTACGGTTTTCACAAAAACGCAAAACGCCAGTATTAATTTTTGGCACGCCCAGTGGGACACTGAGAGTCATGGCTAGAACTCGAAGTGAGAAAGGAAAAGATGTTATTGTATCCTAGGATACAGTGGATGATCCTACTACTACAAATGTAGGACATGGAGATTATGTGGCTCACATGGTCAGAAGCATTGAAAAAGAAAATTTGCCTCTAGGAGAGGCGAGTGATGATGTGCCTCCTGGATTTGGAGAGCAACAGACACCAACTCGGTGAAATTTTGAGCCAAGATTGGTAGAGGCTTTAGACATGCTGTCAAAAGCCATGTTAGACATGAAACAGACTCAGGCTAGCTTCAACCAAGACAGGCCGAGTTGACCAAGAAACATGAGGTGATGGATAAGAAGCAGTTCGAAATGGAACGCTATTTGGCAGAATTGATAGTTGCTGTCAAAGTATCATCTCATGGTTGTGATGTACCAGAGGCTGTTAAAACGGCCAAACAAAATCCTAACGGACTCGAGGGGCAGTCATCTAGAGGAATCCAGGAGATTGGGAGCACTATTCATGTGCCAATCTCGAACACACCCTCTGAAGAAAGGTATGTACCTCCTCACAAAAGAGATGAACCTTTTCATTATAATTCATTTAAAACTAATAGTCCAACTTGCCGGAATTATAGGCCGTTTAATGCAGGTGCTAATCATCCTGCCATGGATGATCCAGAGGTTAACCAAAATTACACTCAAGCTTTTGGCACCGGGGGCAATCCCCAGGAGAGGAACCAACCTCTGCCACACCAACCTGCAGCACGGCCAATTGACATGGAGGCAGTGAGAGAGGCCATCCAGGAGTTGTATGGTCCAGGTCTGAGACAAGTAGACCGACCTCAATTCCACAAACCATATCCAGACTATATTGAAAGAAAAAATCCTTACCCTATGGGATATAAGATCCCAAATATTTCGTTTTTGGAGAGGATGGCCACTCCACTATTGAACATGTTGCTAAATTTATTGTTCAGTATGAGGTTTGGGCCAACCTTGATAATATTGCTAATTTCAAGTTACGTTTGTTTTCTAATTCCTTAACAGGTACGGCTTTTACATGGTATGCCACCTTACAAAGGAACTCAGTCTTAACATGGGCAGAGATGGAAAGGCTGTTCCACACCCAGTTCTACCGGGCTGAGCCGTAGATTTGTATTGTTGAGTTATCCAGAATTTCTCAAAGGTCTGGAGAGGATGTCGACATGTATGTCCACCGCTTTAAGAAAATGAGAAGCAGGTGCAAGATTGTCCTCCCAGAAACCGAGTATGTGAACATGGCTCAGAGGGGCTTGGACATTGAGCTCCGTAAAAAATTCCAGGGGATGGAATTCAGGGACTTTTATGAGTTAGCTGCCAAGTCTCTGAAAATGAAGAACTCTTGAGAGAAGAAAGCCACAAGAAGAAGGTGGCAATGGGCACTTACTATCATGAGGTGGGAGCATATGAAACCGCAGTAGCCGACCTCACGGCCACCGAGTTCATGCACATGCCCTATGTTGATAAAGGAGGAACCTGATGGCTGGAAGAAACAACAAAATTTCAATGCCCAACCTCTATTCACTTTTGAGGTATCAAAAACATAAGAAATTTTTGATTTTATGTTGAAAGAGAAGTCCACAACTCATGGAACCACTCAACCAATTCTTGTTGGGGGTTCAAAAATATTATACAGGATAGGATTGCCAAGGCAGTTTGAGATTCCCAGAAACGAAAGAGGCACTTGTAATAAATGAGGAAATCAGTAGTGGCGTGTGTGAATGCCAGTGACCTTTCAGAGCTTGACTTGAGGTTGTTGTTGGACATAAAGAGAAAGCTCCAAATCAGAGAACAAAATGATCAAATAATTGAAAGGGAGAGGAGATCAGAGGTGAAGCGAGATTATAGAGGAGAGAGAAGAGAGAAGGCATGTATCTGGTTCTAGAAACTCTAATAATTTTGTTTCTACTAACAGTCCTCCTCGGAAAAAGCAAAACAGGGCCTCTTACTATCAAAGAAGGCCAGAAAGGCATGTCTTACCGGAGAGGCGATCCTTTATGTGGAAGATGGAGGAACAGCCAAAAGCTCCTTTGGCACCTAGGGAGGAAAAGCCAAAATCTCCTTTGGCACCTAGAGAAAAACAGCCAGAGGTTCCTTCAACCTTTGAAAACCGTAAGAAAGAACAAAGATTTTTGGTACCGCCATTGGTCTCTCCTAGTACAAGGTGGCACACCAATAATCACAAGAAGTTTCCTCCTCCACTGACAAGAACTCAAAAGAGGAGGCTCTAGATTTTTGTTATCCAGCCCAACGCTACTTGCGGAGGATTGTGGAAATCGAAGAAAATGGAGCGGCTTGCAACCATTTGTGGAGAAATTTTCGCCGTCTCGCCAAGAAGAGAAGCAATTTTAATTTTTTTATTATTACTCTTTTTTCTTTTATTTTGCACTTTCTCATACATTGAGGACAATGCATTATTTTAGTAAGAGAGGTGGGAAAAGAAAAAATCATAATAATAAAAAAAACATTAAAAATATAAAATATAAAATCAAAAATACATTTTTCTATATAATTTTAGTTTAAATTATGGTTAGAAATAGTTTGAGGAGGAAAAATCAAAGAAAAATGTGAATAGAAAAATAAATAAAGTTTTGACTTGAAATAATAAATATTTGTCAGATAATTAGTTTCAAACTTTGAATAAATGTAAGTGCGGTTTTCAATTCCAACAATAGTTAATGATGCTTGACAAATAAAAATGTTAATTTTATGACATGATTCGATTGGACTATGGTGAATTCAATTTCTAACTTTTAGTAACCACTGAAACTCGATTGAAGAACTTGATACGTAATCATGACATGTTTGTTTTTTTATCAAAAATTGAGTCATTTTCAAACTTTTGGCATTTTTGGCATAACTTGTAATACTTGAGTAAATGGCAAAACACAATATTATTTTTGAGAGTTCGAGCCTAATTTTCTTGTTGTGAGAATTGATTAACATGCTACATTTCTAGAACTTGCTCAGTGTCCGTTCAAAGTTACACGGTTGAGTTTTTGACATTTAGATGATCTTGGCATTTAGGTACACACAATTCATTTTTAGACCACTTAAATAGCCTACCCTTCATCCATTAGATTACACAATTTTGAGCCTTAGCCATTTTCTTGATTTTGACCCCATATTTTACACCTTCTATACCCTTCAAATCTTCACCTCTTTCAACACCTCAACTTGATTTGATCAACAAAGATTGAAGAAAAGAAAGGCAATTAAAAAGAAAAGAAAGTTCACTATTTCACACTTCAAAGAAAAGTTGATTCAAGTCAAGTTATTTAAAAATCCAAAAATATTACCTACTTTTACTTTCAACCCCATCAAAACCCAATAATAAAGACTAAGTGATTTTTGTCGAAAACTGAACCAAGTAGCGTAGTCCGGGACTATAAGCAAGCCTATGGTAAATTCGCATGTTTTCAATTGAGAGATAATTGTTGATTTCACACCTCAAACACATGAGTGTCGGAGTGAAAACTTGTGAGGAATTAATGCCATTTGTTTACTTATTACGAGTTTATGACATGATTTGCTTAAGTAAGAAAATTGACTATTTTTCACATGTCCCGCAAACGATGGTGATTCATTAGTTTATTCAGTGTTGCATAAGCTAGAATGATAGTATTCTTGGTGTTATCGGATTATATCATTTTATTTTCGTCCATCATTTGTCTGTATCATTAATGGTTGTTGGTTTAGGAAATCTCACTTAATAGATTCATTAGTTCGGAAAATTAATTGTTGACTTGTATTTAACATGTTCCAAGCCGGGGTAGTTGTATTTAGGGCAAGATTCATGTTTGCTTGAGGACAAGCAAAGCTTTAGTGTGAGGAGGTTTGATAAGCTATTATTTTACGTAGTTTTTACAGCATTTATTCGTAAGTTTCAGTACTTATGCATAAAATAAAAGCTTAAATAGTTAGAATTTCGTGTTTTGTAGTTTTTAAGAATAAATATTAAATCTTATCATTTTGGGGTAATTTATGATTGAAACAAGGTCAAATAGTCAAAGCCAGAAGAATTTAGAAAACCAGAGCCAAACCCAAGCCCAACTGGTTCGAGTTGAATCGAACCGGTCAAGTACCAAAAGAAGGCAATCAACAGAAAATTGTATTTACACTCAAGAGAGTGATCTTTCTTGACTTGCACACAAAGAAGTGGGCTTTGATAATAAGATAGAAGCTCATTAAGGGAAGAAGCTAGGCTCTTTTGGAAACAAGACAAAGTTAAAGATTGGTCCATTCAAGATTATTATGGAAGAACTTGATCATTACTCCACTTTCAAAGGAAAGAAGATATTCTCAACTTGATCATGATTTAAGTTTCATATGAAAAGATTACATCTTTGGCTTGAATTCCACTCCAAGTGACTCTATAAATAGACTCCATTTGCGTAGAGAAAATATCATCACTTAGTGTAGTCTTAGGCTTAGCCACTACAAATACTCTTTTAGTATAGATTATTTCTATCTTTTATTTCTCATGTACTCAAGGTATAACTTATCCATTGTTATAATTCATATGATAATGGGTAACTAAACCTTTGGTTCGATGGTTGATATGAACATTTATTTATGTAACTGATTGGCCTTGGATATTTTGGTGATTTATCGTGTTTCGGTTATTGAACTTAATGCTTGGATTAAATTGAAAAATTGATTCATGATACTTGTTTAGTTAACTAATTGAGAAATTGTTAATTAAAAAGATCTAAATAATCGGAAACTTAAAGGACAACGCCACACGAGTAGGTTGGAATTTAAGTAATCTTGAGTTTTATTCACAATCACAATCTTGAGTTAATTATCGATTAATTAATAGATGTTGAAATTTGGTGTTGATTAATATTCTTCATGCTTGAATATTTTTGATCAATTCATTTATTGCCCTATATTTTAATTATTTACTCGAGGGAGCTTAGTTAAAATAGATTTGTTAATCAACAACGTATGAATTAATAACACGAGAGTGAGTTAATGAATACGTGTTCTTAAGGGTTTGCTTAATAAATATCATTTAATCATTTGACTAGGTTCATTATAGAGATTGTTTTACAAATACTGGGAAAAATGAAAATATTTATAAAGATTCTACTTGCATTATTTTCTAACAGAAATATAAAAAATAATTATAAAAGTACAAATTTTAAAAAAATAATTACAAAAATGCAGTTTTTATATAAATTTTCGTATATAAAAATGCAGTTTTGTATATAATCCGTATATAATATGAATTATATATGGTTTTTTATTTTGAAAAATCAGATCTGAGAATGAGAGTATCTCTGAAAAACGGAGAAGATGAAGATGAAGATGAAGCCGTATATAATCCGTATATAATACATATTGTATACAATTTAAAAAAAAAACAAATTCAGATCTGAAATTTTAGATCTGATATTTTCAGATCCGATTTCATATTTAATCGACAAGGAGGATCCGAGATGGCGGTGGGTGGAGCGATTGCGACGGCGTGGGAGAAGAACGACAGCATGGGAAGAGAGCGGCGGCGTGGAGGAGATCGGCGGCGGCGTGAGGGAGAGCAGCTGCAGCGTGGGAGGAGAGCGGCGGCGGCGGCGTGAGGGAGCGCGGCGGCGTGATGTAAGAGCGGCGGCGTGAGGTGAGAGCGGCGTGAGGTGAGAGCAGCGTTAGGTGAGAGCGGCGGTGGCGGTAGAATAATGGTGGATGTGTGTTAATGGAAGAAAATAAGAAAATAAATTAGGGTTTTGATAGATGTAGAAGATGAAGAAGATGAAGTGTAAAGAAAGGAAATAATTTTTGTTAATAAAAGAAATAAGGTTGTATTTTTTGGAATAAAAAGATAAAGTTGGTATATTTAGAAATATGAAAAACACTCTTGTAAAGAGAAAGTATAGGGTAGCATGTCTGTAAATATTTTACCTTATTATGGTATAGAGTGTAAATAATTCTTCACGAGAGTGAGTAATTTGCCTATAGATTGGTTATTTGTTTATTTTTATCTGTGGTATCTCGAGAGAGAGCTATGGATGCTTTAGACGAGCCTGAACTATAATTTTGGCAATACAACTGAGTTGTAATCATTTCGTCATCCTTTTAAGCCGGCGTGTTTTTGTCATGTATTTTATTTTAATACTTTAAATGATAAATTTTAAATATGATTTAAATTATCATGAATAACATATTTATTTGATTGTTGTTAAATATGATTTAAAATAGTGAAATAATATGTTTTTAATGTTTATCTTATTTGTTATATGCTTTTCATAATTATTTTATATGTGATAAGATAGGATAACTAAATAGGATAAATAACAAACCCTTATTTAATATTAAGTCTTCAATATACCTCCCATTGTAATAACACTTATCAAGACTTAGATTGCTATGTATAGGCTAATGCCAAATCATGATGTATAAAGTCATCTAAGTAAGATAAGTTGGATAAAAGTGATATCCATATGTTTGATTTGGTTAGACTTAACTAGGTTATCAAAATAGTTTTGAACCTAGGGTATAAGATAGAATATCAAGATTACATGTGATGTTAATATTCTATGTTTAAGAATTGCATGAGATGTAATTGGTAAAGTGTTACTTACCTAAATAAACCACAATTAAAGTGATAAGCCAAAGCTTACTTGAAGTAGGGTGAAATATGGATCTTGTCCCACTATTATTTTTCAATTGTTGAAATTATCATTAAGGGTTTTTCTATGAATTATGGATATATGTTGTGGGAATTTTATTATGCTTTTTATTAAATGTTACTTGTATATTTATTGTTGTAGAGATGGCTAAAAACACTACACATACTTTATCAGTGCGATCAATCCTTGAGAAGGATAAGCTCAATGGCACTAACTTTCTGGACTGGTACAGAAATCTAAGAATTGTTCTTAGACAAGAAAGAAAGGAATATATCCTTGATCAACCCCTCCCTGAGGAACCAGCTCTTGCTACTACTAAAGCTCAAAGGGATGCTTATACGAAGCATCTCAATAACTCTACTGATGTCACTTGCATTATGCTTGGATGCATGGAGAATGAACTCCAAAAGCAAATGATGGAATTGGATGCGAACACCATGATTACTGATCTCATGGAAATGTTCCAAGAGAGAGCAAGAATTGAAAGGTTCAATACCATCAAGGATTTGCTTTCTTGCAAGTTGACTACTAACAGCTCATTTAGTCCTCATGTTTTGAAGATGAAGGGTCATCTTGAGCATTTGGACAGGCTCGGTCTCCCAATTGCCCAAGAGTTGGCTACAGACATTGTTCTCCAATATTTGACTGAGGCTTATGATGGTTTCATCATGAACTTCAATATGCATAATATGGAGAAGACCATCACAGAGTTGCATGGGATGCTTCAAACTGCTGAAAAGAACATCAAGAATGAGATTAAGGATGTTCTTATGGTCAACAAGGAAAAGGGTATAAAATGGTCTGGTAAGGGCAAGGGAAAGGCTTCCAAGAAGTCTAAGCCCAAGTCCAAGCCCAAGACCAAGGATGAACCCAAAGCAAAACCGCCAAAGGAAGGAACTTGCTTTTTCTGCAAGGAACCTGGACATTGGAAAAGGAATTGTAAGAAATATCTGGATGATCTGAAGAAGAACAAGGGTAGTGAGACTACCACTTCAGGTATTCATGTTATAGAAATTAATCTTTCTACTTCTGATTCATGGGTATTAGATACTGGATCTGGATCTCACATTTGTACTAATGTGCAGGGTCTCAAAAGGAGTAGAAGTTTGACAAAAGGCGAAATGGACCTACGAGTTGGCAATGGAGCAAGAGTTGCTGCTTTAGCTGTAGGGACTTATGAGTTATCTTTGCCTAGTGGACTTCTGTTACCTTTGAACAATTGTTATTATGTACCTACCATGTGTAGGAATATTATTTATGTTTCTTGTTTGGACAAGGATGGTTTTGAATTTATTATTAGGAATAATAAATGAAGTATTTCGCATAATAACATTCTTTATGGATATGCTCCACGCAGTAGTAACATGTGAATCTTGTCTAGTGGGTAAAATGACAAAAACACCTTTTAATGGACAAGGTGAAAGAGCTAAAACCTTATTGGGCCTTATACATACAGATGTATGTGGTCCATTAAGTACAAATGCTAGAGGTGGATTTCAGTACTTCATTACTTTTACTGATGATCTCAGTAGATATGGTTATGTTTATCTGATGAAACATAAATCTGAATCTTTTGAAAAGTTCAAAATATTTAAGAATGAAGTACAAAATCAACTTGGTAAAAATATTAAAACACTAAGATCTGATCGAGGTGGTGAATATTTAAGCCAAGAATTTGTGGATCATCTAAGAGATTGTGGGATCATTTCTCAATTGACTCCACCTGGAACACCACAATGGAATGGTGTGTCTGAACGGAGAAATCGAACTCTATTGGATATGGTTCGATCAATGATGAGTCAAACTGATCTTCCAATCTCATTTTGGGGTTATGCTTTAGAAACCGCTGCATTCATTTTGAATAGAGTTCCATCAAAGGCAGTTGAAAAGACACCATATGAGATATGGACTGGAAAAACTCCTAGTTTGTCTTTTCTTAAGATTTGGGGATGTCAAGCTTATGTGAAGCGACTAATTTCAGATAAATTAGCACCCAAATCTGACAATTTCCTTTTTGTAGGATATCCTAAAGAAACTAAAGGATATTACTTATACAATGCTTAGGAGAACAAAGTGTTTGTTGTTAGAAATGGTGTCTTTTTGGAAAGAGAATTTATTTCCAAAGGAACCAGTGGGAGTACTGTACAACTTGAAGAAATTCAAGAACCACAAAGTAGCATTGTACCAAGTATGGAACCTCAAAAGAATCAACAAGCAATTGCTGAACCTGTACAAGTACCACAAGGCCAAAGGAGGTCTGATAGGACACGTCATAATCCTATGAGACATGGATTTCTCATTACTGAGAACAATGATGTGATGATTGTGGATCAAGAAGAACCCACATCCTATCAAGAGGCCATAAATAGTCCTGACTCTGAAAAATGGCTCGAAGCCATGAGATCTGAAATGCAATCCATGTATGATAATCAAGTTTGGACCTTGATTGACCCAACGGATGGTGTAAAAACCATTGGGTGCAAATGGGTCTTCAAAATGAAGACTAACATGGATGGAAATGTTCATACCTATAAAGCAAGACTAGTTGCAAAAGGTTTGAGACAAATACATGGTATAGACTATGATGAAACCTTTTCACCAGTTGCTATGCTCAAATCCATTCGAATTCTTCTTGACATAGTTGCATATTATGACTATGAGATATGGCAAATGGATGTCAAAACAGCGTTTCTTAATGGAAACTTACTTGAGGATGTGTACACGACACAACCTGAGGGTTTTACCAGTCCAGAGAATTTTGGAAAGGTTTGCAAGCTTCAAAAATCCATTTATGGATTAAAGCAAGCTTCTCGGAGTTGGAATCTTTGTTTTGATGAAGCAATCAAAGAGTTTGGATTCATCAAGAATGAAGATGAACCTTGTGTGTACAAGAAGGTTAGTGGGAGCGCGATTGTTTTCTTAGTGCTTTATGTTGATGACATACTACTCATTGGAAACGACATTCCCATACTGCAAAATGTTAAATCATGGTTAGGGAAGTGTTTTTCAATGAAAGACTTGGGCGATGTTGCTTATATATTAGGCATTAAGATCTGTAGAGATAGATCTAGAAGACTCATTGGCCTAAGTCAAAGCACTTATGTTGATAAGGTATTAAAAAGGTTTAGTATGCAAGACTCCAAGAGAGGATTCTTGCCAATGTCACATGGCATCAGTCTCAGCAAGACTCAGTGTCCTAAGACACAGGATGAGCGAGACCGCATGAGTAAGATTCCATATGCTTCTGCTATTGGATCTATCATGTATGCAATGTTGTGCACTCGACCTGATGTCTCGTATACTTTGAGTACAACGAGCATATACCTGTCAAATCCAGGTGAAAGTCACTGGGCAGCAGTTAAGAACATACTTAGGTACTTGAGAAGAACAAATGATGCATTCTTGCTATATGGTGGTCAGGAAGATGAGCTGATTGTAAAGAGTTACACAGACGCTAGCTTCCAAACTGACATTGATGATTATAAATCACAGTCAGGATATGTGTTTTGTTTGAATGGAGGTGCTTTCAGCTGGAAGAGCTCGAAGCAGGACACTGTTGCTGATTCTACAACAGAAGCTGAGTATATAGCTGCTTCAGACGCAGCTAAGGAGGCTGTTTGGATCAAGAAGTTCATAACTGGATTAGAAGTTGTTCCTAGTATATCCGATCCAGTGAACTTGTTATGTGATAACAATGGGGCCATAGCACAAGCAAAGGAGCCCAGATCACATCAGCGATCCAAACACATACTTAGACGTTATCATCTCATTCGAGAAATCATTGAGAGAGGAGACGTGAAGATATGCAGAGTTTCGACAAATGATAATGTTGCTGATCCGCTAACTAAGGCTCTTCCACAACTTACGCATGATAGTCATACTAGGTCCATGGGAATTAGATTTAATGTAGATTGGTCCTAGTGCAAGTGGGAGATTGTTAGTGATATGCACTAGGTCAATCATGATTGACCATGTTTTGACTTTATCATTTTGTTATTTATTGATTGGCAGTTTTTATCATTTAATATTAATGATTAAAATACTTAAATGGTTAATTCTTTCTAAGGTCATCAAGTATGTGACTTGATAGTAGAACCCTTAGGTTTAATAAAAGAATTATATACCATCTATCCCTAGTCTTAGTAGAACATTGAGACTAGTATGATGTTGACTGATGATTATGTTTTACTAATCATGTATATGAGATATTAAGTCAAATCATAGGTGCTATTTGAGAAATAAGGCAATGGATGACCCACTATGAGAATACTGCATAGATCACTATCATAAGTAATTCTCATTACAGTTCTATTAGTATAATCCTTTGACCTTGAAATCATCATGGATTTCTACATAGCTATTTCATATTTTGATACAGTCTTACATTATCTTTAACAGGATAATGGAATAGATTGCCATTGGATATGAAAGTAACTATGTGAGAAATGTGAGTGATTGAGAAGGAATTTGTCCCTCATTTATTTGTGTAAGATATCTATGGGCCCTTGAAGAAGATAGACTGAAGGAAATGCATGGCCATGCTAAATGAATTGATAAAGAGTTATCATTTTCAGTCTACTTAGAGTCAAGAAACTAATGATCGAATATTATAAGGATGCAGGGCTATGCCTTATATTCAATCTGGATATCGAGAGACAAAGGGATTAAAATATTATTGTAAATGGTTAATTCAGATTGTCGATATTCGTATAACTTGGGTAGTCATAATGTCTTGCTAGAGGCCACTTATGACTTGTGGGCTGAAATAGGGATTTCAGGCCTACTGCCAACGTTATATGAACCTACAGGGTCGCACACTAAGAACAGGCCCAAAACAGTTATGGGTTGTACAAGCCCAATGTGATTAAGTGATTAATTATTATATATATATATATATATATATATATATTAATAAATATATATTAATTCAAAATTTAAGGATAAGTGTTTTCCTTAATTTATTATTTTTGGAAAATAATAAATATAGTAATTAATATATATGGATGATTATCAAGAAAGGAATTTTTGATAAACATAAACTTGTAGAATTGCAATGAGATTGAAATTCGAATTTGTCTCAAACCCAAGTGTTGTTGTATCACTATAAATACACATTAAGCAATTGGTTTGAGGATTACGAAATTCATTATTCACTAAATCACTAAAAATTTGAAATTGCTTGTGAAGCAATAGTGCTAGCACATAAGCACTAGTTTTGGCTAAGGTCTGTTCGTGTGGATACTCGTAGAGGACGCATTCTTTTGGAGGCGTTTCTGATCTAAGGTCAGGTATCACCAAAGTGAACCATCTCCCTCCTTCCTACATTGCTGTTGAATTCGACATACAAGTAAGCACTTATTCTGCTATTAGTCTATTAAGTCGAATTACATGGATCTTGGTTTGGGTTTTATAAATTTTTTTAAAATTCCGCTGCGTTATTAACCTAGAAAACCCAACACAAGCAGGATGTGAATTTTGTAGAGATTTTAGCCACTCAGGAGGAGAATGCTTAGTTAGAGAACATGCCACAAATGAGCAGGTAAATTACGTTGGTGGACAACAGAATGACCCATATTCTAACACTTATAATCCAGGATGGAGGAATCATCCGAATTTTACTTGGAAAGATACGAATCATTCAGGTCCAAACAATGCAAATACTCAAGCAAATGCAGGAAGTTCCAATTTTCAGGGAACCGCTACTAATCTAATCAAGGTAATTTTAATTCTAACAATTATGGTAGTAGGCCACAAAACCCTCCTAGATTTCAATCAAACAGGAATCAAGATGACGGAAGCAAGCTTGATAAATTTTTGGAGCGATTTGAGAAGTTTGAAGCCGAAGCGCGACAGAAAGATAAAAATCAAGCAGCTGCCTTCCATCATCTCGAGTTACAAATTTCACAATTGGCAACCTCTATCCAAGGTAGAAACCAGGCTGGTCTACCTTCCATTATAGAGACAAATCCCAAAGAGAAAGTTAAGGCTGTTGAGCTTAGGAGCGGAAAGGCTCTTAATTATCCACATGGTAAGAAGCCTATAGAAGTCAATGATGAGCCAAATGTTAACGAAGTGAGTTCAAGCAATACAAAGGAAGGCGAGGAGGTAATAGTCGAGGATGCAACTCCTGATGTTAAACCACCACCACCTCCTCCATATGTGTCTAAGATACTGTTTCCGAGTCGGCTCAAAAAAACGCCACACAACCATAAATTTCATAAATTTTGGAAATCTTCATGAATCTCCAAATCAACATATGTCTAGCGGATGCTTTGCGAGAAATGCCTCAATATGCAAAGTTTCTGAAAGACATAATTATGAACAAGCCGAGTTGGGAAGATAAAGGCACTATCTCATTGACTAAAAACTGCAGCTCAATCATTTTGAGTGATTTACCCAAAAACTGAAAGATCCAGGGAGTTTTACTATTCGTTGCACCATTGGCAATTTAAATTCTGTGAACTGTTTATGTGATTTGGTTGCAAGTATCAATTTAATGCCTCTATTTCTTTTCATAAATTTGTTTGGTAATCAATCAGTGAAACAAACTTCGATGGTACTCCAACTGGCCAACCAGTCAATCAAGAAACCATATGGAGTGGTCGAAGATGTTCTAGTCAAAGTGGATAAGTTCATCTTTCCAGTAAACTTTTTCATTCTTGATTATGCAGTTGATAAAAACTGCCCCATGATTCTTGGCCTTTCATGAATACGGGAAGGGCGCTAATCGATGTTCATGCTGGAAAGTTGACTTTGAGGATAGACGAAAATAGTGTGGAATTTGACATGAAAAAGTTGATGCGAAATGCTACCGAAGAGGAAGGATGCATGCGAGTTGATGTATTTATTGAAATTGTGTCCGAACAACTCAAGAGGAATATGGAAGCAATAAACCAAGGTAGTGAGACTAACCTAATCGATTTCAATCTTTCAGGTACAGATTTCGTCCAATCCAATAAGTGTTCAGAGGGGGACAAGATTATAGAACACCCGACAGAATCAAATTCCCTCCATATCTTTTCTGAGATATGTGAAGCAGAGGGGGGAGTTGAATCTGCACAAGTATCAGAGGTATCTTTCACCTCTAAAGAACCAACTGAATAGGAAGAGGGAGAAGATCCTGAAGAGGATGAACCTATACCCAAGGAGTTAATTAGAAACGAGAGGGTAACACCACCATCTTCTGTTAAGCCACCAAAAGTGGAGCTTAAAACACTTCCATCTCATCTGAGGTACGCATTCGTAGGAGAAAATAATACATTGCCAATTATAATCTCAAGCAAATTGACAAAATCACAAGAGCAACAAGTGATTCAAGTCGTCAAAAATTATATTTTGGCAATTGGACGACAAATTTCTGCCATCCGTGGGATTAGCCCATCGGTGGTGATGCATAAAATTCATCTTGAGGATGAATCCAAGTTGTCAGCACAGCGACAGAGGAGGCTCAATCCAAACATGAAAGAAGTAGTTCACAAAGAGATTGTGAAATTACTTGATGCTGGAATTATTTACCCCATTTCTGATAGCCCATGGGTAAGTCCTATTCAATGTGTTCCGAAAAAAAGGGGTATGACAGTGATTGAGAACAGCAAGGGGGAGCGAATCTCCACAAGCATAGTAACGGGGTGGCGTGTCTGTATTGACTACCGCAAGTTGAATATAGAGACGAGGAAAGACCACTTCCCGTTACCTTTTATTGATCAAATGTTAGATCGGGTAGCGGGCCACGCTTTCAATTGTTTTCTTGATGGTTATTCCGGATATAACCAAATTCTCATTTTTCTGGAAGACCAAGAGAAAACAACTTTTACCTGTCCATTTGGAATATTTGCATATCACATGATGTCGTTTGGTCTCTGTAACGCACCAGCAACATTTCAGGGATGCATGACCTCCATATTTTCTCACATGATGGAGGATGTTATGAATGTTTTCATGGATGACTTCTCAGTGTTTGGAAATTCTTTTGAGGGATGCTTAAAGAATCTCAATCAAGTTCTAGCACGATGTGAAGAGACAAATTTAGTGCTAAATTGGGAGAAATGCCACTTCATGGTTGAAGAAGGAGTAGTCTTAGGCCATAAAATTTCGAAGGATGGCATTGAGGTGGATAGAGAAAAGATGGAGGTGATCGAGAAACTTCCACCGCCAAACACTATTAAGGGAGTCCGTGCCTTTCTAGGGCATGCCGGCTTCTATCCTAAATCTTTATCAAAGATTTTTCCTCAATTTCTAGACCTCTTACTAATTTTCTTGTTAAATATGCTCCTTTTGATTTCACTAATGACTATTTGCTAGCATTTGAAAAAGTTAAAGGAAGCACTAGTCTCGGCATCGATTATTTCTTCGCCAGATTGGGAGCTACATTTTGAACTAATGTGCGACGCGAGTGATCAAGCTTTAGGATGTGTTTTGGGACAAAAAGGATAAGAAACCGCATGTGATTTATTATGCAAGTCGAACAATGGCAGGGGCTCAGCTCAACTACACCACTACTGAGAAGGAAATGCTCGCCGTGGTATTTGCGTTGGATAAGTTTCGATCATATCTGCTATGCTCCAAAGTTGTCATTTATACAGATCATGCCGCATTGTGCTATCTCTTTGCAAAACAAGATGCAAAGCCGAGACTAATTTGATGGGTGCTACTCATGCATAAGTTTTAAATCGAAATCAAAGACAAAAAGGGGACGGAAAATGTGGTAGCTAACCATTTATCAAGGTTAGAAATTCCTGAACCTATACCGTTAGGAGTGGAAATCAATGAGAGGTTTCCAGATGAAATGCTTATGATGATTTCTGAGGTGGAGACACCGTGGTATGCAGACATTGCAAATTATTTATCTTCAAATATTATGCCACCTGACATGTCTTATCATCAGACGAAAAAGTTTTTAAGTGATGTAAAAAGGTTTCTCTGGGATGAACCATACCTCTTCAAGGTATGTGGGGATGGAATGCTAAGACGATGTGTGCCTCTTAACGAGATGCTACCTATCCTTAGTTATTGCCACGAGTCATCTTATGCGGGGCATTATGGTACGGCAAGAACCGCGGCTCGCGTGCTTGAGAGCGGATTCTTTTGGCCAACACTCTTTAGAGAAGCAAAGGATTTCGTGAATCATTGCGATAGATGCCAACGAGTTGGAAATATCTCTAAACGATATGAGATGCCCTTGACTTTCATACAAGAGGTACAAATTTTCGACGTATGGGAGATTGATTTCATGGGGCTGTTTCCGGTGTCTTTTGAAAAGCAATACATTTTGGTATGTGTGGATTACGATTCCAAATGACTAGAGGCAGAGGCCTTTCCCACAAATGATGACAAAGTGGTGTTGGAGTTTCTCAAGCGCCTGATGAATCGATTTGGCACTCCGAGGGCCATAATAAGCGATGGTGGATTTCATTTTTGCAATAGGCAATTTGATGCCTTAATGAAGAAGTACAATGTCTACCATCGCTACCCCATATAATCCTCAGACAAGTGGGCAAGTTGAAGTATCAAATCATGAGCTGAAACGAATTCTCGAGAAAACAGTGAATGGCACAAGAAAGGATTGGTCACTAAAGTTAGACGATGCATTATGGGCATTATCGTACGGCTTTTAAAACTCCTCTTGGAATGTCTCTGTCTCGCATAGTCTATGGTAAAGCCTGCCACCTCCCAGTTGAACTCGAACATCGTGCATATTGGGCGATAAAGAAGTTGAATTTCGATTTGAAAGCTGCGGGCGAGAAGTGAATGTATCAGGTAAATGAATTGGACGAGTTTCGATTCATGGCTTATGAGAACGTCAAGCTCTACACAGAGAAAACAAAAAGATGGCACGATGCGCACATAAACCCCAAGGTTTTTGAGGTAGGTGCATTGGTTTTGCTTTACAACTCACGATTAAGGTTGTTCTCAGGAAAACTTAAATCGCGATTGAAGGACCCGTTCAAATAAAAAGTGTGCCGAAGCATGGAGCATTGGAGTTAGAGAGCAAACGAGGGAAATTTTCAAGGTCAATGGCCATAGGTGCAAACCCTATCTCGGACCGTTGACCAACGAAATGGTGGAGCAAATTACATTCACTACTCCTTTGTGATTCAACCATGCAGTCGAGCTTTGGACGTTAAACAAGCGCACTCGGGAGGCATTCCTGAGAAATTTGCAATTTATTTTTCGCAAAATTTCACTTTTTCTCGATTTTTAAAAATTTTTATTCAACCCCTCAGCCGGCCCCCAGCCGGCCTGGTTATGTGAGCTGGCCAAGGGGCGGCCGACGTTTGCAAGGACGAGTTTTTATCATCCAAAAATGTGCAGAGGTTCAGCCCTCCCCTAGCCGGCCTGATGTCGAGGGCCGGCCCCATAAAAAAATATTTGTTTTCGATTTTTTTTAATTGCTGTGCATATTTTTATTAAAAATCAGAATTTAAGAAAATCAAATAAAGATTTACATATAAGTCTTCTATGTTAGTTTTGAATCTATTCAAACCAATAAGGGAAACATATTTAGTCTATTAGGAAGTTTTTCAATTTTGATTGCTTTGTCTAATTTCCTTTTTTTAATTTCATCCCCACCATAATTAGCTTCTTAATTAACTTCCTATTTTAGTTTATTATCTTAATCATGTTCAATATGAATTTCAGTACCTTATTGTATTTTTATTTTCCTTTTTCATTACAATAATACCCTAATAAATCTTTAGACTTTAAACCCTATAAATATAGGTAGTTCATTAGTCTTTCTTCTCTACACTTATCCTCTAGACCAAATAGACAATAACCTTACACTCATGAGTTACTACTCACATAGCGACTCCGAGTCGGAAAATGATGATACCTACGAGCCTTCCATTTACGACCCTCATTATGAAACTGGGCTAGTGTGGATCCCATACGAACCAAAAGATACGCATGAATGGTTGCAAGACCTCCCCCACCAACCCGAGGATTTCTTAAATGAAATATTCCAAGAACCTCCCTCCGAAAGAGATTCAGATCTAGACTCGGACTCATCCAAGGAGGATTTGGATGAGGAGCTCGAGGAGGAAGAAAAATGAGGTGGAGGAAGCAAATGAGGAGGAGGTTAATGAGGGAGCGGAGAATGTAGAGGAGGAAAATAAGGAGAATGAAGTAGAGGTTGTGGCTTTAGAAGAAGCGGTTCCCGACACTATGGCGACCGTGGCCGCCATTGATTCATCATTTAATCTCGTGGTGCCGGGAATGATTTCCTCTCCCTACTACACTACCACCACTAATGGTAGCACTTAATCGGTGCTCTCTCCCGGAACTTTTATCAATCCTTTTGTCGCTCCCTAAAATAGTGGAGTTACTAGGAGTAGAGTGCAACGCCAACTCTTCGAGGAAGAAGAGGCGATAGAAAATGCATGGACCATGAGGGATCGTGAGGAAGTGGCTTGTCCTTATGAAATGGAGAACTTAGGGTGGGAACTAGTTTGTGGTAAGGGTCGCCCTAGAATTGTGAGGGAGGGAAGAGTCATTCGCCCTAGGAAAGCTTATTGCATGCGTTGGAAGAGGATGACTTGATCTAGAAGAAAAGATTGGCTAATTGGACTTTAAATTTTTTTCTTTTAAGTTATTTGAATTGTTGAGTCGTTTTGATATTTTATTTATTTATTTGAGTCTTTATGTTTGTTTACCCTTTGAATTATTGAATAAAAAAGTTCAAATTATTAGTACTTGTGTTGTTCATTTACGTTAATTATGTCATTTTAGTAGTTACATCATGTTTAAAAGTACAAAAATAAGTTAAACACATAAAATTAAAAACATTATAAAATTTAAGAATTTTCAAAAAAAAAATTCAGACTCTCAGCCGGCTCCGAGCCGGCCTTGACACGCAGACCGGCTAGGAGCCGGCTGAAGCTTTAAAAATCAAATAAAAAATTTGATTGGCAGTATGTCAGCCGGCCTTCAGTCGGCCCTCGATGCCAGGTCGGCCAAGGACCGGTTGATCTGCTATATCTTATTTAATGGCCACATTTCAATATTTACTTCTCCTCTGTCAAAAACTTTTCACCTTTCAAAACCCTAGACCGAAATTTTGAGCTTCAAATTAAGGGAAAAACATTCCAAAGGATTGAATTGAGTTGCATTTAGTGTTCATCTCCTCTTTTGAAGTCATTGTTCATCTTAACTCTTGAAATTTAAGGTATGTACTATCTTTCACTTTAATCTTCTCCTTTTAAATTATGTATTAATTGTGTAGTTTTTGTGAAATTGATGATTGTAAATTACTTAGTTAGTATTAGGTTAGAAAACCCATTAGTTAATTTGTACTTGGATTGCTTTAATTGATTTGAATTAGTAGAATTCACTTAGAACCCTATAAAACTCAATTTAGTGAAAAAGGAAAATTGACTAAATTAGATTAATTAGATGCTCTAATTGACATATTTAGGAGTCAATAAACACTAATGCTCTAACTAGTTGTGTTATAACTTAATTTTCTCAATTAATTACAAGAATTCAAATGTACAATCTCTTTTGTGACAATGTTAAATGTTGTAAACTAAATAGCATATGATGAATTGTGTTGGTGATTGTTATAACCTTTGTAGGTCATCATCAAGCAAAAAGTAACCGCTAGCACTTCCAAGGAGCCACAAGCAAAGAAGGGTAAGACTAACCCCACCACATCCGAGAAGGGCACTAGCAACAATCCCATTGTCATTATCGATAATAATGAAGATGATAAGGAAAGGGTGCCACGTCAATTCCTCACGGATGATGAGATCTTTGAGTTGGAGAATCTTGAGGAGATAGACTATCCTCCGGAGATGGAAGTCAATTGGTGTGAGTTGGTCCGTGGTAGAGGCCGTCCTAAGATCGCAAGGCAAGAGAAAGTTGGACGTCCTCGAAAACTTTATTCTAGGGTTTGGAAGAAGGTGCCTTGTGGATAAAGGGGAGTTGGGTATTTGTGAAAGGAATCAATTTTACATATAGGTCTTTAGTTTGATTGAATTATTAGGTCATCTTCCATTTTTCATTAGCCCCTTTTAGATTCGTTTGTTATTATATTTTTCGGTTTAGTTTAAACAGTGGTTTCTAGATTTTTGTTATCCAGCCCAACGCTACTTGCGGAGAATTGTGGAAATCGAAGAAAATGGAGCGGCTTGCAACCATTTGTGGAGCAATTTTCTTCGTCTCGCCAAAAAGAGAAGCAATATTAATTTTTTATTATTACTCTTATTTCTTTTATTTTGCACTTTCTCATACATTGAGGAAAATGCATTATTTTAGTGAGAGGGGTGAGAAAAGAAAAAATCATAATAATAAAAAACATTAAAAATAGAAAATATAAAATCAAAAATACATTTTTCTATATAATTTTAGTTTAAATTATGGTTACAATTAGTGTGAGGAGGAATAATAAAAAAAATGTAAATAGAAAAATAAATAAAGTTTTAACTTGAAATAATAAATATTTGTCAAATAATTAGTTTCAAACTTTGAATAAATGTAAGTACGGTTTTCAATTCCAACAATAGTTAATGATGCTTGACAAATAAAAATGTTAATTTTATGACATGATTCGATTGGACTAGGGTGAATTCAATTTCTAACTTTTAGTAACCACTGAAACTCGATTGAAGAATTTGATACGTAATCATGACATGTTTGCTTTTTATCAAAAATTAAGTCATTTTCAAACTTTTGGCATTTTTGGCATAACTTGTAATACTTGAGTAAATGGCAAAACACAATATTATTTTTGAGAGTTCGAGTCTAATTTTCTTGTTGTGAGAATTGATTAACATGCTACATTTCTAGAACTTCCTCAGTGTCCTTCAAAGTTACACGGTTGAGTTTTTGACATTTAGATGATCTTGGCATTTAGTTACACACAATTCATTTTTAGACCACTTAAATAGCCTACCCTTCATCCATTAGATTACACAATTTTGAGCCTTAGCCATTTTTTTGATTTTCACCCCACATTTTACACCTTTTATACCCTTCAAATCTTCACCTCTTTCAACACCTCAACTTGATTTGATCAACAAAGATTGAAGAAAAGTGTGATTTTAGCTTGATCATGAAAAAAAAAATGAACAAGTGCCTTAAAAAATGCCTTACAATAAAAGAAAAGAAAAAGAAAATCAAAATCAAAAGAAAACAAAGGCAATTAAAAAGAAAAGAAAGTTCACTTGTTCAAGAAAAATTCCAAGCTAGTCCACTATTTCACACTTCAAAGAAAAGTTGATTCAAGTCAAGTTATTTAAATAACTCCAAAAATATTACCTACTTTTACTTTCAACCCCATCAAAACCCAATAATAAAGACCAAGTGATTTTTGTCGAAAACCGAACCAAGTAGCAGAGTCTGAGACAATAAGCAAGCCTATGGTAAATTCGCATGTTTTCAATTGAGAGATAATTGCTGATTTCACACCTCAAACACATGAGTGTTAGAGTGAAAACTTGTGATGAATTAATGCCATTAGTTTACTAATTACGAGTTTATGACATGATTTGCTTAAGTAAGAAAATTGACTATTTTTCACATGTCCCGCAAACGATGGTGATTCATTAGTGTTATTCAGTGTTGCATAAGCTAGAATGATAGTATTCTTGGTGTTATCGGATTATGTCATTTTATTTTCGTCCATCATTTGTCTGTATCATGAATGGTTGTTGGTTTAGGAAATCTCACTTAATAGATTCATTAGTTCGAAAAATTAATTGTTGACTTGTATTTAACATGTTCCAAGCCGGGGTAGTTGTATTTAGGGCAAGATTCATGTTTGCTTGAGGACAAGCAAAACTTTAGTGTGAGGAAGTTTGATAAGCTATTATTTTACGTAATTTTTATAGCATTTATTCGTCAGTTACTCCAAGTTATTGGTCCACTCAAGATTATTATGGAAGGACTTGATCATTACTCCACTTTCAAAGGAAAGAAGATATTCTCAACTTGATCATGATTCAAGTTTCAATATTTTAGAATAGCTCGATTCTATATAATCACCAAGATATTCATTGTTCATGATTTTATATTCTTATTCGGAATTATAAACCCTTGAACCATTTACTCTTATTATTTCCAAAAATTATCTTTTAAATCATTTTTACTATATTGATTTTAATTACTTAATTTATTTATTACTTTGTTACTTTTACTTATTTTGGTCACAAACTCTCAACCCATTTTCGTAGCTAACCGGTCAAAAGGATTCTCAAAATTAGTCGTTAAATCCATTATCTCTGTGGGATCAATATCCGTACTTCCGGATTATATTACTTGTGCGATACCGTTACTTGCGGTTAAGCATCGACAATAACGTTTGGCTGAAATTGCTAAAAAGGGGAAACATTTAAATTTTTTTCTTAACGTTTGTAAACGTTTGGCTTAAATTGCTAAAAAGGTTACGTTTGGATTTGTTTCATAACGTTTGTAAATGTTTGGCTTAAATCGCTAAAATGGGGAAACGTTTGGATTCATTTCGTAATGTTTTAAACGTTTGGCTTAAATCGCTAAAATGGGGAAACATTTGGATTTGTTTCCTAACGATTGTAAATGTTTAGCTTAAATCGCTGAATAGGTGAAACATTGAATTTTGTTTTGTAACGTTTGTAAACGTTTGTCTTAAATCGCTAAAATGGTGAAACGTTTGGATTTTTTTCGTAACATTTTACATGTTTGGTTTTGTTTCATAACCATTGTAAACGTTTGGCTTAAATCGCAAAAAAGGTGAAACGTTTGGATTTGTTTCGTAATGTTTTAAACGTTTGGTTTTGTTTTGTAACTTTTGTAAACATTTCGTAACATTAGTAAACGTTAGATTTAAATCGCTAAAAAGGTGAAACGTTTGGATTTTTTCCGTAATGTTTTAAACGTTTGGTTTTGTTTCGTAACGTTTGGTATGTTTCGTAACATTTGTAAACGTTAGACTTAAATCGCTAAAAAGGTGAAACGTTTGGATTTGTTTCGTAATGTTTGTAAACGTTACGAAACAAAACCAAACGATTACAACGTTACGAAACAAATCCAAACGTTTCACCTTTTTAGCGATTTCAGCCAAACGTTTACCAAGGTTATGAAACAAAACCAAATGTTTCACCTTTCTAGCGATTTAAGCGAAACGTTTACAAACGTTATGAAACAAATCCAAACGATTCACCTTTTTAGCAATTTAAGCCGAATGTTTACTAACGCTATGAAACAAATCCAAACATTTCACCATTTTAGCAATTTAAGCCAAACGTTTACAAACGTTACGAAATAAATCCAAACGTTTTACCTTTTTATTGATTGAAGCCAAACGTTTACAAATGTTACGAAAAAAATGCAAATGTTTCGAAACAAATCCAAATGTTTAAAACGATATGAAACAAATCTAACCGTTTCACCTTTTTAGCGATTTAAGCCGAACATTTGCAAAGGTTACGAAATAAAACCAAACGTTTACCTTTTTAGCGATTTAACCCAAACATTTACAAACGTTAGGAAACAAATCCAAACGTTTAACATTTTTAGAAATTTAAGCCAAACGTTTACAAACAATACGAAACAAATCCAAGGGTTTCACCTTTTTAGCGATTTAGGCCAAACGTTTACAAACGTTACGAAACAAATCCAAGGGTTTCACCTTTTTAGCGATTTAGGCCAAACGTTTACAAACGTTACGAAACAATTCCAAGTGTTTCACCTTTTTAGAGATTGAGCCAAACATTTATAAATGTTACAGAACAAATCCAAACGTTTCAGTGATTTAAGCCAAACGTTTATAAACGTTACAAAACAAATCCAAACGTTTTCCCTATTTTAGCGATTTAAGCCAAACGTTTACAAGCGTTATGAAACAAATTCAAACGTTACACCTTTTTCGCAATTTAAGCTAAATTTTTATTTCATTGTCAGCATCGTAATTGAATCGTACATGGAATTAGATATTAAAAAGGTGAAACATTTGGATTGGTTACGAAAAAAAGCCAAACGTTTGGCTTAAATCACTAAAATGGGGAAACGATTGGATTTGTTTCGTATCCTTTGTAAACGTTTGGCTTAAATCGCTAAAAAGATGAAATGTTTGGATTTTTTTGTAACGTATGTAAACGTTTGGATTAAATCTCTAAAAAGGTGAAATGTTTGGATTTTTTTCGTAACGTTTGTAAACGTTTCGCTTAAATCGCAAAAAAACTGAAACTTTTGGTTTTATTTCGTAATATTTGTAAACGTTCGGCTTAAATCGCAAAAAAAGTGAAATGTTTGGATTTGTTTTGTAGCATTTGTAAACATTTGGCAAAAACTGCTAAAAAGTTGAAACGTTTGGATTTGTTTCGTAACATTTGTAATCGTTTGGCTTAAATTGCTAAGAATTTGAAACGTTTAGATTTGTTTCGTAAATTTGAAACGTTTGGTTTAAATTGCTAAGAAGGTGAAATGCTTGGATTTGTTTTGTAGCGTTTTATACATTTGGATTAAATTGCTAAAAAGGTGAAACGTTTGAAATTGCGTAACGTTTGTAAATGATTGGCTTAAATTTCTAAAAAGGTGAAACGCTTGTATTTGTTTCGTAACGTTTGTAAACGTTTGGCTTAAATTGCTAAAAAGGTGAAACATTTGGATTTGTTTTATAATGTTTTAAACGTTTGGTTTTGTTTCGTAACGTTTATAAACGTTCGGCTTAAATCGCTAAAATTGGAAACGTTTGTATTTGTTTCGTAACGTTTGTAAATGTTTGGCTCAAAATTCTAAAACTACGAAACGTTTGGATTTGTTTCGTAACATTTTGTAAACGTTTGGCTTAAATCGCTAAAAAGGTGAAACATTTGGATTTGTTTCGTAGCATTGGTAAAGGTTTGGCTTAAGTCGCTAAAAAGGTGAAATGTTTGGATTTGTTTTGTAATGTTTGTAAACGTTTGGCTTAAATCGCTAAAAAGGTGAAACGTTTGGATTTGTTTTGTAACCTTTTTAACCGTTTGGCTAAAATCGATAAAAAGGTTAAACGTTTGGATTTGTTTGGAAACATTTGTAAACGTTTGGCTTAAATTGCTAAAAAGGTGATACGTTTGGATTTGTTTATTAACGTTTGTAAACGTTTAGATTAAATCGCCGAAAAGGTGAAACATTTGGATTTGTTTTGTAACTTTTGTAAATGTTTTGCTTAAATCGCTAAAAAGGTGAAACGTTTGGATTTATTTTGTAACATTTGTAAACGTCTTAAATTGCTAAAAATGTGAAACGTTTGGATTTGTTTCGTAAAGTTTTAAATGTTTGGTTTTAATTTCTAAAAAGATGGAAACGTTTGGAATTTGTTGGATTTGTTCGGCTTAAATCGCTTAAACGGTGAAATAGTTGGATTTGTTTCGTAACATTTTAAATGTTTAGATTTGTTTCGAAACTTATGAATTTGTTTCGTAAAGTTTGTAAACGTTTGGCTTCAATCACTAAAAAGGTGAAACGTTTGAATTTGTTTCGTAACGTTTTAAACGTTTGGCTTAAATCACTAAAAATATGAAACGTTTGGATTTGTTTCGTAACGTTTTGAAACGTTGTTTTATTTCGTAACATTTATGAACGTTTTGCTCAAATCGCTACAATGGGAAAACGTTTCGTGTTGTTTTGTAACGTTTTAAACGTTTCGTTTTGTTTCGTAATGTTAGTAAACATTTGGCTTAAATAGCTAAAAAGGTGAAACGCTTGGTTTTGTTTATCAACGTTTGTAAACGTTTGGCTTAAATCGTCAAAAAGGTAAAACGTTTGGATTTGTTTCGTAACGTTTGTAAACGTTTGGCTTAAATCGCTAAAAAGGGGAAACGTTTGGATTTTTTCGTACCATTTATAAACGTTTGGCTTAAATCGCTAAAAAGGTGAAACGTTTGGTTTTGTTTCGTAATGTTTGTAAACGTTTGGAATTGTTTCGTAACGTTTGTTTCTTAACGTTTTAAACGTTTGGTTTTGTTTTGTAACGTTTATAAACGTTTGGCATAAATCGCTAAAAAGGAGAAACATTTGGTTTTGTTTCGTAATGTTTGTAAACGTTTGGCTTAAATCGCTAAAAGGTGAAACGTTTGGTTTTGTTTTGTAACATTTGTAAACGTTTGAATTTGTTTTGTAACATTTGTTTCGCAACGTTATAAATGTTTGGTTTTGTTTCGTAGCGTTTGTAAACATTTGGCTTAAATCGCTAAAAATGTAAAACGCTTGGTTTTGTTTCATAACGTTTGTAAACATTTGGCTTAAATCCCTAAAAGGTGAAACGTTTGGAGTTGTTTCGTAGCGTATGTAAACGTTTGGCTTAAATCGCTAAAGGTGAAATGTTTGCTTTTGTTTCGTAACGTTTGTAAACGTTGGGCTTAAGTCGCTAAAAGGTGAAACGTTTGGATTTGTTTCGTAACGTTTGTAAACGTTTGGGTTCAATAGCTAAAAATGGGAAACGTTTGGAGTTGTTTCGTAGCATTTGTAAACGTTTGGCTTAAATCGCTAAAGGTGAAATGTTTGGTTTTGTTTCGTTACGTTTGTAAACGTTTGGCTTAAATTTCTATAAAGGTGAAACACTTGGATTCGTTTAGTCACGTTTCTAAACGTTTGGCTTTGTTTCGTAACGTTTGTAAACATTTGGCTTAAATTGCTAAAAAGGTAAAACATTTGGATTTGCTTCGTAACGTTTTAAGCGTTTGGATTTGTTTTGTAACGTTTGTAAACGTTTGGCTTCAATCACTAATTAGGTGAAATGTTTGGATTTGTTTCGTGACGTTTGTAAACGTTTGTCTGAAATTCCTAAAAAGGTGAAACACTTGGATTTGTTTCTAAACGTTTGTAAATGTTTTGCTTAAATTGCTAAAATGGTAAAACGTTTGTAAACCTTTGTTAACGTATGGTCTAAATCTCTAAAAAGGTGAAATGCTTAAATAGCTAAAAAGGTGAAACATTTGAATTTGTTCGTAAATTTTGTAAACGTTTGGCTTAAATTGCTAAAAAGTTGAAACTCTTTGATTTGTTTCGTAACGTTTGTAAACGTTTGGCTTAAATTTCTAAAAAGGCGAAACGCTTGGATTTGTTTCGTAACGTTTGTAAACGTTTGGCTTAAATTGCTAAAAAGGTGAAACATTTGAATTTGTTTCGTAAAGTTTGTAAGAGTTTGGCTTAAATTGCTAAAAAGTTGAAATGCTTGGATTTGTTTCGTAACGTTTGTAAACGTTTGGCTTAAATTTCTAAAAAGGCGAAACACTTGGATTTGTTTCGTAACGTTTGTAAACGTTTGGCTTAAATTGCTAAAAAGGTGAAACGCTTGGTTTTGTTTCGTAACGTTTGTAAAGATTGTGCTTAAATCGCTAAAAATGCGAAACGTTTGGATTTGTTTCGTAACGTTTCAAACATTTGGTTTTGTTTCGTAACGTTTGTAAAAACTTGGTTTAAATCTCTAAAAAGGTGAAACGTTTGGATTTGTTTCATAATGTTTGTAAACGTTTGGCTTAAATCGCAAAAAAGGTGAAACGTTTGGATTTGTTTCGTAATGTTTGTAAACGTTTGGCTTAAATCGTTAAAATGGGGAAACGTTTTTTGTTGTGTTGTAACGTTTGTAATCGTTTGGATATGTTTTGTAACGTTCTAAACGTTTTGTTTTGTTTCGTAACGTTTGTAAACGTTTGGCTTAAATCGCTAAAAAGGTTAAACGCTTGGTTTTTTGTTTCGTAACGTTTGTAAACGTTTGGCTTAAATCGCTAAAATGGAGAAACGTTTGAATTTGTTTCGTAATGTTTGGCTTAAATCACTAGGGTGTGTTTGCACCAAAGTTAAAAATATGGCCAAAAGGCCATAAAATCCCATACTTTTTTTCAAAAGATAGAAAAAGTGAATTTCCAGAGGGTGACTAGTTTGACTTCAGAGGTTGATATCCAAAGGGTGACTAGTTTTACTTCAGAGGTTAATTTTTAAAGGTTGATTTCCAGAGGGTGACTAGTTTGACTTCAGAGGTTGATTTTTAAAGGTTGATTTCCAGAGGTTGACTAGTTTGACTTCAGAGGTTGATTTTGATAGGTTAATTTCCAGAGGACTATTCCAAAAGTTTAATTTCAGAGGTTGATTTTCAAAGGTTGATTTCTAGAGGTTGACTAGTTTGACTTCAGAGGTTGATTTTCAATTGTTGATAAGTTATTCCTTAGGAGATTCAGACGGCCAAGTCCATTTTCATAAGGTTAAGCCCAAATTTGAGATGGTCAATAAATTATGTTTTAAATGGCCAATAAGCCCAAGATTTTATTTTCAGAAGAAAAGAAGTTAAAAAGCATGTGTAGCAGTAACAGAGAAACGATTGACAGTTCCTAAAGATGGGGAAGAACGTGTGCAGTTGAAACATGAAGCAACAGTTTTCAAAAGATAAAGTTATAAATAAGAGAAGAACTTTACGATTTAACTTCCGCAATTTCTACTCAACCACTTGTATTTTCATTTCATTCAATTAGTAAACACATTTACAATTGGATTCTTTGTTTTAGCGTTACTTGATTGGAGTACTTGTTATAAGGTTAACCAAACCCCAATCGCTCGTTTTAAGAAGTTAAGTTCACAAATTGGAATCCGCTTCCTGGCACGCCCGCATTCACACACTTGTTACGGTTTTAACAAAAACACAAAACGCAGTAACAATTTTTGGCATGCCCAGTGGGACACTGAGAGTCATGGCTAGAACTGGAAGTAAGAAAGGTAAAGATGTTATTGTATCCCAGGATACAGTGGATGATCCTACTACTACAAATGTAGGACATGGAGACTATGTGGCTCACATGGTCAGAAGCATTGAAAAATAAAATTTTCCTCTAGGAGAGGCGAGTGATGATGTGCCTCCTGGTTTTGGAGAGCAACAGACACCAACTCGGCGAAATTCTGAGCCAAGATTGGTAGAGGCTTTAGACATGCTGTCAAAATCCATGTTAGACATGAAACAGACTCAGGCTAGCTTCAACCAAGACAGGCCGAGTTGACCAAGAAACATGAGGTGATGGATAAGAAGCAGTTCGAAATGGAACGCTATTTGGCAGAATTGATAGTTGCTGTCAAAGTATCATCTCATGGTGGTGATGTATCAGAGGCTGTTAACACGGCCAAACAAAATCCTAACGGACTCAGGGGGCAGTCATATAGAGGAATCCAGGAGTTTGGGAGCACTAGTCATGTGCCAATCTCCAACCCACCCTCTAAAGAAAGGTATGTACCTCCTCACAAAAGAGATAAACTTGTTCATTATAATTCATTTAAAAGTAATAGTCCAACTGGCCGGAATTATTGGCCGTTTAATGCAGGTGATAATCATCCTGCCATGGATGATCCAGAGATTAAACAAAATTACATTTAACCTTTTGGCACTGGGGGTAATTATTTTCCCCAGGAGAGGAACCAACCTCTGCCACACCAACCTGCAGCACGACCAATTGACATGGAGGCAGTGAGAGAGGCCGTCCAGGAGTTGTATGGTCCAGGTCTGAGACAGGTAGACCGACCTCAATTCCACAAACCATTTCCAGACTATATTGACAGGGAAAATCCTTACCCTAGGGGATATAAGATCCCAAATATTTCGTTTTTGGAGAGGATGGCCACTCCACTATTGAACATGTTGCTACATTTGCTGTTCAGTATGAGGTTTGGTCCAACCTTGATAATATTGCTAATCTCAAGTTACGTTTGTTTTCTAATTCCTTGACAGGTACGGCTTTTACATGGTATGCCACCTTACCAAGGAACTCAGTCTTAACATGGGCAGAGATAGAAAGGTTGTTCCACACCCAGTTCTACCGGGTTGAGCCGTAGATTTATATTGTTGAGTTATCCAGAATTTCTCAAAGGTCTGGACAGAATGCCGACATGTATATCCACCGCTTTAAGAAAATGAGAAGCAAGTACAAGATTGTCCTCCCAGAAACCGAGTATGTGAAAATGGCTCAGAGGGGCTTGGACATTGAGCTCCGTAAAAAATTCCAGGGGATGGAATTCAGGGACTTTTATGAGTTAGCTGCCAAAGTCTCTTAAAATGAAGAACTCTTGAGAGAAGAAAGCCAAAAGAAGAAGGTGGGAATGGACACTTACTATCAGGAGGTGGGAGCATATGAAACCGCAGTAGCCGACCTCACGGCCACCGAGTTCATGCACCTGCCCTATGTTGATTAAGAAGGCACCTGATGGCTGGAAAAAACAACAAAATTCCAATGCCCAACCTCTATTCACTTTTGAGGTATCAAAAACATAAGAAATTTTTTATTTTCTGTTGAAAGAGAAGTTCATTACTCTGCCTCCTGATCATAAAATGCCTTCAAAGGAGGAGTTGTAAGGTAGAGAATATTGCAAGTTCCACAACTCATGGAACCACTCAACCAATTCTTGTTGGGGGTTCAAAAATATTATAAAGGATAGGATTGCCAAGGCAGTTTTGAGATTCCCAGAAAAGAAAGAGGCACTTGTAATAAATGAGGATCCTTTCCCAGTAGTGGCGTCTGTGAATGCCAGTGACCTTTCAGAGCTTGACTTGAGGTTGTTGTTGGACATAAAGAGAAAGCTCCAAATCAGAGAACAAAATGATCAAAGAATTGAAAGGGAGAGGAGATCAGAGGTGAAGCGAGATTATAGAGGAGAGAGAAGGCAGGTATCTGGTTCTAGAAACTCTAATAATTTTGTTTCTACTAACAGTCCTCCTCTGAAAAAGCAAAACAAGGCCTCTTAATATAAAAGAAGGCCAGAAAGGCATGTCTTACCGGAGAGGCGATTCTTTGTGTGGAAGAGGGAGGAACAGCCAAAAGCTCCTTTTGCACCTAGGGAGGAAAAGCCAAAATCTTCTTTGGCACCTAGAGAAAAACAGCCAGAGGTTCCTTCAACCTTTGAAAACCGTAAGAAAGAACAAAGATTTTTGGTACCGCCATTGGTTTCTCCTAGTACAAGGTGGCACACCAATAATCACAAGAAGTTCCCGCCTCCACTGACAAGAACTCAAAAGAGGAGGCTCTAGATTTTTGTTATCCAGCCCAACGCTACTTGCGGAGGATTGTGGAAATCGGAGAAAATGGAGCGGCTTGCAACCATTTGTGGAGCAATTTTCGCCGTCTCGCAAAAAAAGAAGCAATTTTAATTTTTTATTATTACTCGTTTTTCTTTTATTTTGCACTTTCTCATACATTGAGGATAATGCATTATTTTAGTGAGAGGGGTGGAAAAAGAAAAAATCATAATAATAAAAAAATATTAAAAATATAAAATATAAAATCAAAAATACATTTTTGTATATAATATTAGTTTAAATTATGGTTAGAAATAGTTTGAGGAGGAAAAATCAAAGAAAACTGTGAATAGAAAAATAAATAAAGTTTTGACTTGAAATAATACATATTTTTCAGATAATTAGTTTCAAACTTTGAATAAATGTAAGTACGGTTTTCAATTCCAACAATAGTTAATGATGCTTGACAAATAAAAATGTTAATTTTATGACATGATTCGATTGGACTAGGGTGAATTCAATTTCTAACTTTTAGTAACCACTGAAACTCGATTGAAGAACTTGATACGTAATCATGACATGTTTGCTTTTTATCAAAAATTGAGTCATTTTCAAACTTTTTGCATTTTTGGCATAACTTGTAATACTTGAGTAAATGGCAAAACACAATATTATTTTTGAGAGTTCGAGCATAATTTTCTTGTTAGGAGAATTGATTAACATGCTACATTTCTAGAACTTGCTCAGTGTCCGTTCAAAGTTACACGGTTGAGTTTTTGACATTTAGATGATCTTGGCATTTAGGTACACACAATTCATTTTTAGACCACTTAAATAGCCTACCCTTCATCCATTTGATTACACAATTTTGAGCCTTAGCCATTTTTTTTGATTTTGACCCCATATTTTACACCTTCTATACCCTTCAAATCTTCACCTCTTTCAACACCTCAACTTGATTTGATCAACAAAGATTGAAGAAAAATTTGATTTTTGCTTGATGATGAAAAAAAAAAGTGAACAAGTGCCTTAAAAAAATGCCTTACAATAAAAGAATAGAAAAAGAAAATCAAAAGAAAAAGAAAACAAAGGCAATTAAAAAGAAAAGAAAGTTCACTTGTTCAAGAAAAATTCCAAGCTAGTCCACTATTTCGCACTTCAAAGAAAAGTTGATTCAAGTCAAGTTATTTAAAAAAATCCAAAAATATTACCTACTTTTACTTTCAACCCCATCAAAACCCAATAATAAAGACGAAATGATTTTTGTCGAAAACCGAACCAAGTAGCGGAGTCCGGGACTATAAGCAAGTCTATGGTAAATTCGCATGTTTTCAATTGAGAGATAATTGTTGATTTCACACCTCAAACACATGAGTGTCGGAGTGAAAACTTGTGAGGAATTAATGCCATTTGTTTACTTATTACGAGTTTATGACATGATTTGCTTAAGTAATAAAATTGACTATTTTTCACATGTCCCGCAAACGATGATGATTCATTAGTGTTATTCAGTGTTGCATAAGCTAGAATGATAGTATTCTTGGTGTTATCGGATTATATCATTTTATTTTCGTCCATCATTTGTCTGTATCATTAATGGTTGTTGGTTTAGGAAATCTCACTTAATGAATTCATTAGTTCGGAATTAATTGTTGACTTGTATTTAACATGTTTCAAGCCGGGGTTGTTGTATTTAGGGCAAGATTCATGTTTGCTTGAGGACAAGCAAAGCTTTAGTGTGAGGAGGTTTGATAAGCTATTATTTTACGTAGTTTTTACAGCATTTATTCGTCAGTTTCAATACTTATGCATAAAATAAAAGGTTAAATAGTTAGGATTTCGTGTTTTGTAGTTTTTAAGAATAAATATTAAATCTTATCATTTTGGGATAATTTATGATTGAAACAAGGTCAAATAGTTAAAGCCAGAAGAATTTAGAAAACCAGAGTCAAACCCAAGCCCAACTGGTTCGAGTTGAATCGAACCGGTCAAGTACCAAAAGAAGGCAATCAGCAGAAAATTGTATTCACACTCAAGAGAGTGATCTTTCTTGACTTGCACACAAAAAAGTGGGCTTTGATAATAAGATAGAAGCTCATTAAGGGAAGAAGCTATGCTCTTTTGGAAACAAGACAAAGTTAAAGATTGGTCCACTCAAGATTATTATGGAAGAACTTGATCATTACTCCACTTTCAAAGGAAAGAAGATATTCTCAACTTGATCATGATTCAAGTTTCATATGAATTCTACTCCAAGTGACTCTATAAATAGACCCCATTTGTGTAGAGAAAATATCATAACTTAGTGTAGTCTTAGGCTTAACCACTACAAATACTCTTTTAATATAGATTATTTCTATCTTTTATTTCTCATGTACTCAAGGTATAACTTATCCACTGTTATAATTCATATGACAATGGGTAACTAAACCTTTAGTTCGATGGTTGATATGAACATTTATTTATGTAATTGATTGGCCTTGGATATTTTGGTGATTTATCGTGTTTCGGTTATTGAATATAATGCTTGGATTAAATTGAGAAATTGATTCATGATACTTGTTTAGTTAACTAATTGAGAAATTGTTAATTAAATAGATCTAAAGAATTGGAAACTTAAAGGATAACGCCACAAGAGTGGGTTGGAATTTAAGTAATCTTGAGTTTTCTTCACAATTACAATTTAGTTGGTTAATTGGTTTTTAATAACACGAGAGTGAGTTAATTATCGATTAATTAATAGGTGTTGAAATTTGGTGTTGATTAATATTCTTCATGCTTGAATGTTTTTTTATCAATTTATTCATTGCCCTATATTTTAATTATTGACTCGAGGGAGCTTAGTTAAAATAAATTAGTTAATCAACAATGTATGAATTAATAACACGAGAGTGAGTTAATGAATACGTGTTCTTAAGGGTTTGCTTAATAAATATCATTTAATCATTTGACTAGGTTCATTATAGAGATTGTTTTACAAATACTGGGAAAAATAAAAATATTTACAAAGATACTACTTGCATTATTTTCTAACAGAAATATAAAAAATAATTAAAAAAGTACAAATTTTCAAAAAATAATTACAAAAATGCAGTTTTTATATAAATTTTCGTATATAAAAATACAGTTTTGTATATAATCCGTATATAATACGAATTATATACGTTTTTTTTTTTTTGAAAAATCAGATCTGAGAATGAGAGTATCTCTGAAAAACGGAGAAGATGAAGATGAAGATGAAGATGAATCCGTATATAATTCGTATATAATACATATTGTATACAATTTTAAAAAAAAAATTCAGATCTGAAATTTCAGATCTGATATTTTCAGATCCGATTTCATATTTAATCGACAAGGAGGATCCGAGATGGCGGCGGGTGGAGCGATTGCGACGGCGTGGGAGAAGAACGGCAGCATGGGAAGAGAGCGGCGGCGTGGAGGAGAACGGCAGCGGCGTGAGGGAGAGCAGCGGCGGCGTGGGAGGAGAACGGCGGCGGCGACATGAGGGAGCGCGGCGGCGTGAGGTGAGAGCGGCGTTAGGTGAGAGCGGCGGTGGCGGTAGAATAATGGTGGATGTGTGTTAATGGAAGAAAATAAAAAAATAAATTAGGGTTTTGATAGATGTAGAAGATGAAGAAGATGAAGTGTAAAGAAAGAAAATAATTTTTGTTAATAAAAGAAATAAGGTTGTAATTTTTGAATAAAAAGATAAAGTTAGTATATTTAGAAATATGAAAAACACTCTTGTAAAGAGAAAGAATAGGGTAGCATGTCTGTAAATATTTTACCTTATTATGGTATAGAGTGTAAATAATTCTTCATTATAACACGAGAGTGTGTAATTTGCCTATAGATTGGTTATTTGTTTATTTTTATCTGTGGTAACTCGAGAGAGAGATATGGATGCTTTAGACTAGCCTGAACTATAATTTTGGCAATACAACTGAGTTGTGATCATTTCGGTCTTTGAGGTTCGAGTGAGCGGGATTCGATATTTTAGAATAGCTCGATTCTAGATAATCACCAAGATATTCATTGTTCATGATTTTATATTCTTATTCGGAGTTATCAACCCTTGAACCCTTTACTCTTATTATTTCCAAAAATTATCTTTTAAATAATTTTTACTTTTTTGATTTTAATTACTTAATTTATTTGTTACTTGGTTACTTTTACTTATTTTGGTCACAAACTCTCAACCCATTTTCGTAGCTAACCGGTCAAACGAATTCTCAAAATTAGTCGTTAAATCCATTGTCTCTATGGGATCGATATCCGTACTTCGGGATTATATTACTTATGCGAAACTGTCACTTGCGGTTAATCATCAACAAGTTTTTGGCTCCATTGCCGGGGACAATTGCGTATTTAATAGATTAAGAGTCAAAAATTCTTGGGCGTGTTAGCATTTATTTTTATTTACTTTATTTTACTGGATTTTATTTGTGGCAGTGTTGTTTTTGTTTTATGCAGAAAAGTTGGTCAAAGTGTATGCACAATACACGGCGATCCAAACTTTTTGCTAGAACCTTTTCAACGGGACCTCACCAGTTTCGAGAGAAGTATTCGAAAGTCATCCCAAAAATCAGATACTATGGGGGATGAAGCTAGACATCATGACGGGTATGTCCCGCCATTTGCAAATGTTAATATTATTCTGCCTCATCATCCATAAAATGTTGAGGTAGCACCAGTTCAACAAAGGCAAAAAGGAACCGAAACAGACAACAACAACAAGCACCTCAAAGGCGTACTTTGGGTGAATTCTTTTTACCAGATGTTGATCATGCTAATTTTTGATGTTTTGCACCACCTATTCAGGCAAATACTTTTGAGATCAAAACTAGCACGATTACTCTACTTGAGAATCGATACCAATTTTATGGTTTGCCTAGTGAAGATCCAAATGCGCATATATTAAAAAAATTGGAGGTTTGCAATACGTTCAAGATTCCCAACGTGACGGAGGATCAAATCAAGCTTCGATTGTTTCCATTCTCCTTGTGAGATAAGGCACGAGCATGGATTCAGTCTATAGCTAGCAATTCGATCACGACGTGGAGACAACTTGCACAAGCTTTTCTCAACAAATACTTTCCTTTGGGGAAGACGGCAAAAGTGACGAAAGAAATTATAAATTTCTTTCAACATGATGGAGAGGCTTTATGTGGAACGTGGGAGAGATTCAATGAACTTCAACGAAGTTGCCCACATCACCACCTCCAACAGGAACATTTAATTCAGATATTTTATAATGGTACTAATGAGCATACTAGAGCTACTATTGATGCACCTTCAGGAGGCTCAATCATGAGGAAGACGTATGAAGAAGCTCTAGCTTTGCTAGATGAGTTGGCTACAAATAGCAGTTCTTGGCCTACTGAGAGGCTAAGATAATCAAATCAAAGGGGCATGATGACCTTAGAGCAGATCCAAGAGTTGGAGGCGATGAAAACAAAGAACGCTGCCCTCCAAGCTCAAGTGGATTTGTACAAAAGACAACTCCGGTAGCAACAGTGCAAGCAGGATGTGAATTTTGTGGAGATTTTAGCCACTCAGGAGGAGAATGCTTAGTTTGAGAACATGCCACAAATGAGCAGGTAAATTACGTTGGTGGACAACAGAATGACCCATATTCTAATACTTATAATCCAGGATGGAGGAATCATCCGAATTTTGCTTAGAAAGATACGAATCATTCAGGTCCAAACAATGCAAATACTCAAGCAAATGCAGGAAGTTCCAATTTTCAGGGAACTGCTACTAATCTAATCAAGGTAATTTTAATTCTAACAATTATTGTAGTAGGCCACAAAATCCTCTTGGATTTCAATCAAACAGGAATCAAGATGACGGAAGCAAGCTTGATAAAATTTTGGAGCGATTTGAGAAGTTTGAAGCGGAAGCACGACAAAAAGATAAAAATCAAGCAGCTGCCTTCCATCATCTCGAGTTACAAATTTCACAATTGGCAACCTCTATCCAAGGTAGAAACCAGGGTGGTCTACCTTCCATTATAGAGACAAATCCCAAAGAGCAAGTTAAGGCTGTTGAGCTTAGGAGCGGAAATGCTCTTAATTATTTACATGGTAAGAAGCCTATAGAAGTCAATGATGAGCCAAATGTTAACGAAGCAAGTTCAAGCAATACAAAGGAAGGCGAGGAGGTAATAGTCCAGGATGCAACTCCTAATGTTAGACCACCACCACCTCCTCCATATGTGCTTAAGATACCGTTTCCGAGTCGGCTCAGAAAAACTCTAGACAACCATAAATTTCATAAATTTTGGAAATCTTCAAGAAGCTCCAAATCAACATATGTCTAGCGGATGCTTTGCGAGAAATGCCTCAATATGCGAAGTTTCTGAGAGACATAATTATGAACAAGCGGAGTTGGGAAGATAAAGGCACTATCTCATTGACTGAAAATTGCAGCTCAATCATTTTGATTGATTTACCCAAAAACTGAAAGATCCAGGGAGTTTTACTATTTGATGCACCATCGGCAATTTAAATTCTGTGAACTGTTTATGTGATTTGGGTGCAAGTATCAATTTAATGCCTCTGTTTCTTTTCAGAAATTTGTTTGGTAATCAATCAGTGAAACAAACTTCGATGGTACTCCAACTGGCCAACCAGTCAATCAAGAAACCATATGGAGTGGTCGAAGATGTTCTAGTCAAAGTGGATAAGTTCATCTTTCCAGTAGACTTTTTCATTCTTGATTATGCAGTTGATAAAAATTGCCCCATGATTCTTGGGCGTCCTTTCATGAATACGGGAAGGGCGCTAATCGATGTTCATGCTGGAAAGTTGACTTTGAGGATTGACGAAAATAGTGTGGAATTTGACATGAAAAAGTTGATGCGAAATGCTACCGAATAGGAAGGATGCATGCGAGTTGATGTATTTGTTGAAATGGTGTCCGAACAACTCAACATGAATATGGAAGCAATAAACCAAGGTAGTGAGACTAACCTAATCGATTTCAATCTTTCAGGTACATATTTTGTCCAATCCACCAAGTGTTCAGAGGGGGACAAGATTATAGAACATCCGACAGTATCAAATTCCCTCCATATATCTTCTGAGATATGTGAAGTAGAGGGGGGAGTTTAATCTGCACAAGTATCAGAGGTATCTTTCACCTCTAAAGAACCAACTGAACAGGAAGAAGGAGAAGATCCTGAAGAGGATGAACCTACACCCAAGGAGTTAATCAGAAACGAGAGGGTAACACCACCATCTTCTGTTAAGCCACCAAAAGTGGAGCTTAAAACACTTCCATCTCATTTGTGGTACGCATTCGTAGGAGAAAATAATACATTGCCAATTATAATCTCAAGCAAATTGACAGAATCACAAGAGCATCAAGTGATTCAAGTCGTCAAAAATTATATTTCGGCAATTGGACGACAAATTTCTTCCATCAGTGGGATTAGCCCATCGGTGGTGATGCATAAAATTCATCTTGAGGATGAATCCAAGTTGTCAGCACAGCGACAGAGGAGGCTCAATCCAAACATGAAAGAAGTAGTTCACAAAGAGATTGTGAAATTACTTGATGCTGGAATTATTTACCCCATTTCTGATAGCCCATGGGTAAGTCTCATTCAATGTGTTCCGAAAAAAGGGGGTATGACAGTGATTGAGAACAGCAAGGGGGTGCAAATCTCCACAAGCATAGTAACGGGGTGGCGTGTTTGTATTGACTACCGCAAGTTGAATACAGAGACGAGGATAGACCACTTCCCGTTACCTTTTATTGATCAAATGTTAGATCGGGTAGCAGGCCACGCTTTCAATTGTTTTCTTGATGGTTATTCCGGATATAACCAAATTCTCATTTTTCCGAAAGACCAAGAGAAAACAACTTTTACCTGTCCTTTTGGAATATTTGCATATCACATGATGCCGTTTGGTCTCTGTAACGCACCAGCAACAGTTTAGGGATGCATGACCTCCATATTTTCTCACATGATGGAGGATGTTATGAATGTTTTCATGGATGACTTCTCAGTGTTTGGAAATTCTTTTGAGGGATGCTTAAAGAATCTCAATCGATTTCTAGCATGATGTGAAGAGACAAATTTAGTGCTATATTGGGAGAAATGCCACTTCATGGTGGAAGAAGGAGTAGTCTTAGGCCATAAAATTTCGAAGGATGGCATTGAGGTGGATAGAGAAAAGACGGAGGTGATCGAGAAACTTCCACCGCCAAACACTATTAAGGGAGTTCGTGCCTTTCTAGGGCATGCCGGCTTCTATCGTCGCTTTATCAAAGATTTTTCCTCAATTTCTAGACCTCTTACTAATTTGCTTGTAAGAGATGCTCCTATTGATTTCACTAATGACTGTTTGCTAGCATTTGAAAAAGTTAAAGGAAGCACAAGTCTCGGCACCGATTATCTCTTCGCCAGATTGGGGCTACATTTTGAACTAATATGCGACGCGAGTGATCAAGCTTTAGGATGTGTTTTGGGACAAAAAGGATAAGAAACTGCATGTGATTTATTATGCAAGTAGAACAATGGCAGGGGCTCAGCTCAACTACACCACTACTGAGAAGGAAATGCTCGCCGTGGTATTTGCGCTGGATAAGTTTCGATCATATCTGCTATGCTCTAAAGTTGTCATTTATACAGATCATGTCGCATTGCGCTATCTCTTTGCAAAACAAGATGCAACGCCGAGACTAATTTGATGGGTGCTACTCATGCAAGAGTTTGACATCGAAATCAAAGACAAAAAGGGGATGGAAAATGTGGTAGCTGACCATTTATGAAGGTTAGAAATTCCTGAACCTATACCGTTAGGAGTGGAAATCAATGAGAGGTTTCCAGATGAAATGGTTATGATGATTTCTGAGGTGGAGACACCGTGGTATGCAAACATCGCAAATTATTTATCTTCAAATATTATGCCACCTGACATGTCTTATCATCAGAGGAAAAAGTTTTTAAGTGATGTAAAAAGGTTTCTCTGGGATGAACCATACCTCTTCAAGGTATGTGGGGATGGAATTCTAAGACGATGTGTGCCTCATTAGGAGATGCTACCCATCCTTAGTCATTGCCACGAGTCATCTTATGCAGGGCATTATGGTACGGCAAGAACCGCGGCTCGCGTGCTTAAGAGCGGATTCTTTTGGCCAACACTCTTTAGAGAAGCAAAGGATTTTGTGAATCATTGCGATAGATGCCAACGAGTTGGAAATATCTCTAAACGATATGAGATGCCCTTAACTTTCATCCAAGTGGTAGAAATTTTCGACGTATGGGGGATTGATTTCATAGGGCTGTTTCCGGTGTGTTTTGAAAAGCAATACATTTTGGTATGTGTGGATTACGATTCCAAATGACTAGAGGCAGAGGCCTTGCCCACAAATGATGACAAAGTGGTGTTGGAGTTTCTTAAGCGCCTGATGAATCAATTTGGCACTCCGAGGGCCATAATAACCGATGGTGGATCTCATTTTTGCAACAGGCAATTTGATGCCTTAATGAAGAAGTACAATGTCTACCATCGCATCGCTACCCCATATAATCCTCAGACAAGCGGGCAAGTTGAAGTATCAAATCGTGAGTTGAAACGAATTCTCGAGAAAACAGTGAATGGCACAAGAAAGGATTGGTCACTAAAGTTAGACGATGCATTATGGGCATACCGTATGGCTTTTAAAACGCCTCTTGGAATGTCTCTGTTTCGCATAGTCTATGGGAAAGTGTGCCACCTCCCAGTTGAACTCGAACATCGTGCATATTGGGCGATAAAGAAGTTGAATTTCGATTTGAAAGCTGCGGGCGAGAAGCGAATGTATCAGTTAAATGAATTGGACGAGTTTCAATTCATGGCTTATGAGAACGTCAAGCTCTACACAGAGAAAACAAAAAGATGGCACGATGCGCATATAAACCCCAAGGTTTTCGAGGTAGGTGCATTGGTTTTACTTTACAACTCACGATTAAGGTTGTTCCCAGGAAAACTTAAATCGCGATGGAATGGCCCGTTCAAAGTAAAAAGTGTGTCGGAGCATGGAGCATTGGAGTTAGATTGCAAACGAGGGGAAATTTTCAAGGTCAATGACCATAGGTGCAAACCCTATCTCGGACAGTTGACCGACCAAATGGCGGAGCAAATTACATTCACCACTCCTTCGTGATTCAACCATACAGTCGAGCTTTGGACGTTAAACAAGCGCGCTCGGGAGGCATTCCCCAGAGATTTGCAATTTATTTTTCGCAAAATTTTACTTTTTCTCAATTTTTGAAAATTTTTATTCAACCCCTCAGCCGGCCCCCAGCCGGCCTGGTTATGTGAGCCGGCCAAGGGGCGGCCGACGTTTGCAAGGACGAGTTTTTATCATCCAAAAATGTGCAGAGGCTCAGCCCTCCCCTAGCCGGCCTGATGTCGAGGGCCGGCCCGAGACACTGAAATCCATAATAAAAATATATTTGTTTTCGATTTTTTTTAATTGCTGTGTATATTTTCATTAAAAATCAGAATTTAAGAAAATCAAATAAAGATTTACATATAAGTGTTCTATGTTAGTTTTGAATCTTTTCTTCAAAACAATAAGGGAAACATATTTAGTCTATTAGGAAGTTTTTATATTTTGATTGCATTGTCTAATTTCCTTTTTCTAATTTCATTTCCCATCATAATTAGCTTCTTAATTGACTTCCTATTTTAGTTTATTATCTTAATCATGTTCAATATGAATTTCGGTACCTTATTGCATTTTTATTTTCCTTTTTCATTACAATAATACCCTAATAAATCTTTAGACTTTAAACCCTATAAATATAGGTAGTTCATTAGTCTTTCTTTTCTACACTTATCCTCTAGACCAAATAGACAATAACCTTGCACTCATGAGTTACGACTCACATAGCGACTCCGAGTCAGAAAAAGATGATATCTACTACCCTTCCATTTACGACCCTCATTATGAAACTGAGCCAGTGTGGATCCCATACGCACCAAAAGATGCGCATGAATGGTTGCAAGACCTCCCCCACAAACCCGAGGATTTCTTAAATGAAATCTTCCAAGAACCTCCCTCCGAAAGAGATTCGGATCTAGACTCAGACTCATCCAAGGAGGATTCGGATGAGGAGCTCGAGGAGGAGGAAGAAAAATGAGGAGGAGGAAGCAAATGAGGAGGAGGTTAATGAGGGAGCGGAGAATGTAGAGGAGGAAAATAAGAAGAATGAAGTAGAGGTTGTGGCTTTAGAGGAAGCGGTTCACGACACTATGGCGTCCGTGGCCGCCATTGATTCATCATTTAATCTCGTGGTGCCGGGAATGATTTCCTCTCCCTACTGCACTACCACCACTAATGGTAGCACTTCATCGGTGCTCTCTCCCGGAACTTTTATCATTCCTTTTGTTGCTCCCTACAATAGTTGAGTTACTAGGAGGAGAGTGCAACGCCAACTCTTCGAGGAAGAAGAGGCGATAGAAAATGCATGGACCATGAGGGATCGTGAGGAAGTGGCTTGTCCTTATGAAATGGAGAACTTAGGGTGGGAACTAGTTCGTGGTAGGGGTCGCCCTAGAATTGTGAGGGAGGCAAGAGTCGGTCACCCTAGGAAAGCTTATTGCATGCGTTGGAAGAGGAATGACTTGATCTAGAAGAAAAGATTGGCTAATTGGACTTTAAAAAATTTTCTTTTAAGTTATTTGAATTGTTGAGTCGTTTTGATATATTTTTTATTTATTTGAGTCTTTATGTTTGTTTACCCTTTGAATTATTGAATAAAAAAGTTCAAATTATTAGTACTTGTGTTGTTCATTTACGTTAATTATGTCATTTTAGTAGTTACATCATGTTTAAAAGCACAAAAATAAGTTAAACACATAAAATTAAAAACATTACAAAATTTAAGAATTTTAAAAAAAAAATCAGATTCTCAGCCGGCTCCCAGCCGGTCTGCGTGTTGTTCATTTACGTTAATTATGTCATTTTAGTAGTCACATCATGTTTAAAAGCACAAAAATAAGTTAAACACATAAAATTAAAAACATTACAAAATTTAAGAATTTTCAAAAAAAAAATTCAGACTCTCAGTCGGCTCCCAGCCGGCCTTGACACGCAGACCGGCTAGGAGCCGGCTGAAGCTTTAAAAATCAAATAAAAAATTTGATTGGCAGTATGTCAGCCGGCCCTCGATGCCAGGCCGACCAAGGACCGGCTAATCTGCTGTATCTTATTTAAAGGCCAAATTTCAATCTTTATTTCTCCTCTTTCAAAAACTTTTCACCTTTCAAAACCCTAGACCGAAATTTTGAGCTTCAAATTACGGGAAAAACATTCCAAAGGATTGAATTGAGTTTCATTTAGTGTTCATCTCCTCTTTTGAAGTCATTGTTCATCTTAACTCTTGAAATTTAAGATATGTACTATCTTTCACTTTAATCTTCTCCTTCAAATTGTGTATTAATTGTTGTAGTTTTTGTGAAATTGATGATTGTAAATTACTTAGTTAGTATTATGTTAGAAAACCCATTACTTAATTTGTACTTGGATTGCTTTAATTGATTTGAATTTGTAGAATTCACTTAAAACCCTATAAAACTGAATTTAGGGAAAAAGGAAAATTGACTAAATTAGATTAATTAGATGCTCTAATTGACATATTTAGGAGTCAATAAACACTAATGCTCTAACTAGTTGTGTTAGAACTTAATTTTCTCAATTAGTTACAAGAATTCAAATGTACAATCTCTTTTGTGACAATGTTAAATGTTGTAAAGTAAATAGCATATGATGAGTTGTGTTGGTGATTGTTATAACCTTTGTTGGTCATCATGAAGCAAAAAGTAACCGCTAGCACTTCTAAGGAGCCACAAGCAAAGAAGGGTAAGACTAACCCCACCACATCCGAGAAGGGCACTAGCAACAATCCCATTGTCATTATCGACAATAATGAAGATGTTAAGGAAAGGGTGCCACGTCAATTCCTCACGGATGATGAGATCTTTGAGTTGGAGAATCTTGAGGAGATAGACTATCCTCCGGAGATGGAAGTCAATTGGTGTGAGTTGGTCCGTGGTAGAGGCCGTCCTAAGATCGCAAGGCAAGAGAAAGTTGGACGTCCTCGAAAACTGTATTCTAGGGTTTGGAAGAAGGCGCCTTGTGGATAAAGGGGAGTTGGGTATTTTGGAACCGAATCAATTTTGCATATAGGTCTTTAGTTTGATTGAATTATTAGGTCATCTTCCATTTTTCATTAGCCCCTTTTAGATTCCTTTGTTATTATATTTTTCGGTTTAGTTTAAACGGTGGTTTCTAGATTTTTGTTATCCAGCCCAACGCTACTTGCGGAGGATTGTGGAAATCGGAGAAAATGGAGCGGCTTGCAACCATTTGTGGAGCAATTTTCGCCGTCTCGCCAAAAAGAGAAGTAATTTTAATTTTTTATTATTACTCTTCTTTCTTTTATTTTGCACTTTCTCATACATTGAGGACAATGCATTATTTTAGTGAGAGGGGTGGGAAAAGAAAAAATCATAATGATAAAAAATACATTAAAAATAGAAAAATATAAAATCAAAAATACATTTTCTATATAATTTTAGTTTAAATTATTGTTAGAAATAGTGTGAGGAGGAAAAATCAAAGAAAAATGTGAATAGAAAAATAAATAAAGTTTTAACTTGAAATAATAAATATTTGTCAGATAATTAGTTTCAAAATTTGAATAAATGTAAGTACGGTTTTCAATTCCAACAATAGTTAATGATGCTTGACAAATAAAAATGTTAATTTTATGACATGATTCGATTGGACTAGGGTGAATTCAATTTCTAACTTTTAGTAACCACTGAAACTCGATTGAAGAACTTGATACGTAATCATGACATGTTTGCTTTTTATCAAAAACTGAGTCATTTTCAAACTTTTGGCATTTTTGGCATAACTTTTAATACTTGAGTAAATGGCAAAACACAATATTATTTTTGAGAGTTCGAGCCTAATTTTCTTGTTGTGAGAATTGATTAACATGCTACATTTCTAGAACTTCCTCAGTGTCCTTCAAAGTTACACGGTTGAGTTTTTGACATTTAGATGATCTTGGCATTTAGTTACACACAATTCATTTTTAGACCACTTAAATAGCCTACCCTTCATCCATTAGATTACACAATTTCGAGCCTTAGCAATTTTTTTGATTTTCACCCCACATTTTACACCTTTTATACCCTTCAAATCTTCACTTCTTTCAACACCTCAACTTGATTTGATCAACAAAGATTGAAGAAAAGTGTGATTTTAGCTTGATGATGAAAAAAAAGTGAACAAGTGCCTTAAAAAAATGCCTTTCAATAAAAGAAAAGAAAAAGAAAATCAAATTCAAAAGACAACAAAGGCAATTAAAAAGAAAAGAAAGTTCACTTGTTCAAGAAAAATTCCAAGCTAGTCCACTATTTCACACTTCAAAGAAAAGTTGATTCAAGTCAAGTTATTTAAAAAATCCAAAAATATTACCTACTTTTACTTTCAACCCCATCAAAACCAGTAATAAAGACCAAGTGATTTTTGTCGAAAATCGAACCAATTAGCGGAGTCCGGGACTATAAGCAAGCCTATGGTAAATTCACATGTTTTTAATTGAGAGATAATTGTTGATTTCACACCTCAAACACATGAGTGTCGGAGTGAAAACTTGTGAGGAATTAATGCCATTAGTTTACTTATTACGAGTTTATGACATAATTTGCTTAAGTAAGAAAATTGACTATTTTTCACATGTCCCGCAAACGATGGTGATTCATTTGTTTTATTCAGTGTTGTATAAGCTAGAATGATAGTATTCTTGGTGTTATCGGATTATGTCATTTTATTTTCGTCCATCATTTGTCTGTATCATTAATGGTTGTTGGTTTAGGAAATCTCACTTAATAAATTCATTAGTTCGGAAAATTATTTGTTGACTTGTATTTAACATGTTCCAAGCCGGGGTAGTTATATTTAAGGCAAGATTCATGTTTGCTTGAGGACAAGCAAAGATTTAGTGTGAGGAGGTTTGATAAACTATTATTTTACGTAGTTTTTCTAGCATTTATTCGTTAGTTTTCAGTACTTATGCATAAAATAAAAGCTTAAATAGTTAGGATTTCGTGTTTTGTAGTTTTTAAGAATAAATATTAAATCTTATTATTTTGGGGTAATTTATGATTGAAACAAGGTCAAATAGTCAAAGCCAGAAGAATTTCGAAAATCAGAGCCAAACCCAACGCAACCGGTTCGAGTTGAATCGAACAGGTCAAGTACCAAAAGAAGGCAATCAGCAGAAAATTGCATTCACACTCAAGAGAGTGATCTTTCTTGACTTGCACACAAAGAAGTGGGCTTTGATAATAAGATAGAAGCTCATTAAGGGAATAAGCTATGCTCTTTTGGAAACAAGACAAAGTTAAAGATTGGTCCACTCAAGATTATTGTGGAAGGACTTGATCATTACTCCACTTTCAAAGGAAAGAAGATATTCTCAACTTGATCATGATTCAAGTTTCATATGGAAAGATTACATCTTTGTCTTGATCTCCACTCCAAGTGACTCTATAAATAGACCCCATTTGTATAGAGAAAATATTATCACTTAGTGTAGTTTTAGGCTTAGCCACTTCAAATACTCTTTTAGTATAGATTATTTTTATCTTTTATTTCTCATGTACTCAATGTATAACTTATCCATTGTTATAATTCATATGACAATGGGTAACTAAACCTTTAGTTCGAGGGTTGATATGAACATTTATTTATATAATTGATTGGCCTTGGATATTTTGGTGATTTGTCGTGTTTCGGTTATTGAACTTAATGCTTGAATTAAATTTGATTTTTGCTTGATGATGAAAAAAAAAAGTGAACAAGTGCCTTAAAAAAATGCCTTACAATAAAAGAATAGAAAAAGAAAATCAAAAGAAAAAGAAAACAAAGGCAATTAAAAAGAAAAGAAAGTTCACTTGTTCAAGAAAAATTCCAAGCTAGTCCACTATTTCACACTTCAAAGAAAAGTTGATTCAAGTCAAGTTATTTAAAAAATCCAAAAATATTACCTACTTTTACTTTCAACCCCATCAAAACCAGTAATAAAGACCAAGTGATTTTTGTCGAAAATCGAACCAATTAGCGGAGTCCGGGACTATAAGCAAGCCTATGGTAAATTCACATGTTTTTAATTGAGAGATAATTGTTGATTTCACACCTCAAACACATGAGTGTCGGAGTGAAAACTTGTGAGGAATTAATGCCATTAGTTTACTTATTACGAGTTTATGACATAATTTGCTTAAGTAAGAAAATTGACTATTTTTCACATGTCCCGCAAACGATGGTGATTCATTTGTTTTATTCAGTGTTGTATAAGCTAGAATGATAGTATTCTTGGTGTTATCGGATTATGTCATTTTATTTTCGTCCATCATTTGTCTGTATCATTAATGGTTGTTGGTTTAGGAAATCTCACTTAATAAATTCATTAGTTCGGAAAATTATTTGTTGACTTGTATTTAACATGTTCCAAGCCGGGGTAGTTATATTTAAGGCAAGATTCATGTTTGCTTGAGGACAAGCAAAGATTTAGTGTGAGGAGGTTTGATAAACTATTATTTTACGTAGTTTTTCTAGCATTTATTCGTTAGTTTTCAGTACTTATGCATAAAATAAAAGCTTAAATAGTTAGGATTTCGTGTTTTGTAGTTTTTAAGAATAAATATTAAATCTTATTATTTTGGGGTAATTTATGATTGAAACAAGGTCAAATAGTCAAAGCCAGAAGAATTTCGAAAATCAGAGCCAAACCCAACGCAACCGGTTCGAGTTGAATCGAACAGGTCAAGTACCAAAAGAAGGCAATCAGCAGAAAATTGCATTCACACTCAAGAGAGTGATCTTTCTTGACTTGCACACAAAGAAGTGGGCTTTGATAATAAGATAGAAGCTCATTATGGGAATAAGCTATGCTCTTTTGGAAACAAGACAAAGTTAAAGATTGGTCCACTCAAGATTATTGTGGAAGGACTTGATCATTACTCCACTTTCAAAGGAAAGAAGATATTCTCAACTTGATCATGATTCAAGTTTCATATGGAAATATTACATCTTTGTCTTGATCTCCACTCCAAGTGACTCTATAAATAGACCCCATTTGTATAGAGAAAATATTATCACTTAGTGTAGTTTTAGGCTTAGCCACTTCAAATACTCTTTTAGTATAGATTATTTTTATCTTTTATTTCTCATGTACTCAATGTATAACTTATCCATTGTTATAATTCATATGACAATGGGTAACTAAACCTTTAGTTCGAGGGTTGATATGAACATTTATTTATATAATTGATTGGCCTTGGATATTTTGGTGATTTGTCGTGTTTCGGTTATTGAACTTAATGCTTGAATTAAATTTAGAAATTGATTCATGATACTTGTTTAGTTAACTAATTGAGAAATTGTTAATTAAATAGATCTAAATAATTTGAAACTTAAAGGACAACGCCACGAGAGTGGGTTGGAATTTAAGTAATCTTGAGTTTGCTTCACAATGACAATTTAATTTGTTAATTTGTTTTTAGTAACACGAGAGTGAGTTAATTATCGATTAATTAATAGGTGTTGAAATTTGGTGTTGATTAATATTTTTCATGCTTGAATGTTTTTGATAAATTCATTCATTGCCCTATATTTTAATTAATGACTCGAGAGAGCTTAGTTAAAATAGATCAGTTAATCAACAACGTATGAATTAACAACACCTCAACTTGATTAAATCATTTTTACTATATTGATTTTAATTACTTAAATTATTTATTACTTGGTTACTTTTACTTATTTTGGTCACAAACTCTCAACCCATTTTCGTAGCTAACCGGTCAAAAGGATTCTCAAAATTAGTCGTTAAATCCATTATCTCTGTGGGATCGATATCCGTACTTCCGGATTATATTACTTGTGCGATACCGTCACTTGCGGTTAAGCATCAACAATAACGTTTGGCTTAAATTGCTAAAAAGGGTAAACGTTTAGATTTTTTTCATAACCTTTGTAAACATTTGGCTTAAATTGCTAAAAAGGTTACGTTTGGATTTGTTTCATAACGTTTGTAAATGTTTGGCTTAAATCGCTAAAATGGGGAAACGTTTGGATTTGTTTCGTAATGTTTTAAACGTTTGGCTTAAATCGCTAAAATGGGGAAACATTTGGATTTGTTTCGTAACGATTGTAAATGTTTAGCTTAAATCGCTGAAAAGGTGAAATGTTCAATTTTGTTTTGTAACGTTTGGCTTAAATCGCTAAAATGGTGAAACGTTTGGATTTGTTTCGTAACGTTTTACATGTTTGGTTTTGTTTCATAACCTTTGTAAACGTTTGGCTTCAATCGCTAAAAAGGTGAAACGTTTGGATTTGCTTCGTAATGTTTTAAACGTTTGGTTTTGTTTCGTAACGTTTGTAAACGTTAGACTTAAATCGCTAAAAAGGTGAAACGTTTGGATTTGTTTCGTAATATTTTAAACGTTTGGTTTTGTTTCGGAACGTTTGGTTTGTTTCGTAACATTTGTAAACATTAGACTTAAATCGCTAAAAAGGTGAAACGTTTGGATTTGTTTCGTAATGTTTGTAAACATTACGAAACAAAACCAAACGATTACAACGTTACGAAACAAATCCAAACGTTTCACCTTTTTAGCGATTTCAGCCAAACGTTTACCAAGGTTATGAAACAAAACCAAATGTTTCACCTTTTTAGCGATTTATGCCAAACGTTTACAAACGTTATGAAACAAATCCAAACGATTCACCTTTTTAGCAATTTAAGCCAAATGTTTACAAACGCTAAGAAACAAATCCAAACATTTCACCATTTTAGCAATTTAAGCCAAACGTTTACAAACGTTACGAAACAAATCCAAATGTTTCATCTTTTAGCGATTTAAGCCAAACGTTTACAAACGTTACGAAATAAATCCAAACGTTTTACCTTTTCATTGATTGAAGCCAAACGTTTACAAATGATACGAAAAAAATGCAAACGTTACGAAACAAATCCAAATGTTTAAAACGTTATGAAACAAATCTAACCGTTTCACCTTTTTAGCGATTTAAGCCGAACGTTTACAAAGGTTACGAAATAAAACCAAACGTTTACCTTTTTAGCGATTTAACCCAAACGTTTACAAACGTTAGGAAACAAATCCAAATGTTTAACATTTTTAGAAATTTAAGCCAAACGTTTACAAACATTATGAAACAAATCCAAGGGTTTCACCTTTTTAGCGATTTAGGCCAAACGTTTACAAACGTTACGAACAATTCCAAGGGTTTCACCTTTTTAGAGATTGAGCGAAACATTTACAAATGTTACAGAACAAATCCAAATGTTTCAGTGATTTAAGCCAAACGTTTAAAAACGTTACAAAAAAATCCAAACGTTTCCCCTATTTTAGCGATTTAAGCCAAACGTTTACAAGCGTTATGAAACAAATTAAAACGTTTCACCTTTTTTGCAAATGTTTATTTCATTGTCAGCATCGTAATTGAATCGTACATGGAATTAGATATTAAAAAGGTGAAACATTTGGATTGGTTACGATAAAAAGCCAAACGTTTGGCTAAAATCGCTAAAATGGGGAAACGATTGGATTTGTTTCGTAACCTTTGTACACGTTTGGCTTAAATCGCTAAAAGGGTGAAATGTTTGGATTTTTTTGTAACGTATGTAAACATTTGGATTAAATCTCTAAAAAGGTTAAATATTTGGATTTTTTTCGTAACGTTTGTAAACGTTTCGCTTAAATCGCAAAAAAACTAAAACGTTTGGTTTTATTTCGTAACGTTTGTAAACTGTCACGACCCATTTTCATGAATCGCGAACGGCGCTAGGATATGGGTATGGTTGTACCAAATCCCATAGCAAGCCTTGCGGATAACCATATAAATACATATACCTGCAAGAAACCAATGCTAGGGGGCAACCGAGACTTCAACCTAGTTCTAGCAGTTCATACAATGCTACATTTATAAAATAAATGCTCGACCAACTTCGAGTTTCTAACATGGCATAAATATTTAATAACCCAAGTTAATATATTAATGCCAAACAACAAATAAATCAACTTAATAATTCTGATAATAAGTATTATACAAGTAAGACTTATAATTACTACTGCGGTTTAAGAATAAAATCAGTTTGACAATTTTTAATAAAATAAAATAAACCTCTGAGGAAATAAAGAGTCGGAGACCAACTGACTCGCTCAAATCATAACCCTGGGAAAAATTAGGAAAACAACGGGGTCAGATATACTAAGATGAGTTCATACAACTATTTACATTTATTAAGTGAAAACCTTTAAAAAAACCTTAAAACATTTGTAAAGCAATTTATCATTATGGATAAACATTGAAACCCTAAACCACAAATAATCTAAATCCAGTTGTCGTTTCGGTGAGACGTATCTCCATAACCGATCCCCGACGGTCACTCAAATAAACTTGTGAGTCCCAAGAGACGTATCTTCCACCGGCGCCCTCACTAAGGCGAGACGTATCTCGAACCTACCTCAATACCATATGATCATATACCGGTGCGCACACAGTCTCGATTATGCCCATCGAGTAGCCCGTTCCAATTCAGATCCATAATGTTGAAAACAGTTCGAAAGCTGTATCTACAATATATATATGCAAAAATACAATTTACTTAATAAAGCGGTAAATAGCGATATAAACTCACTGCTTGCTAATTCACGTGAAAACTCCTGGCAAGCAACCTAGACTCGGTTCGCCTCAAAAGCACGAACAGTCGACGAGTCTAAACAAATGCAAAATTATTATTAAAACGGACCCTAACTCTAGAGAGTACTAGACACCACATAGGACTAGCACAATACAATACCAAGCCACATTCAATAAACACTTATATTAAATGCATTTCAAATATAACCCAAGTTATAGAGTACAATTCATATATACATACTTAGAGTTATTGGTAAAAATAATTTAAATTGACCCAAGTTAAAATCCATATCAGTGAGTCATCCGAGTTATTTAAAACTACCAACCTTCTTTCCACTTGTTGGGCGACCAAAGTCTAACCCAAACTAAAAATTTAATAAATTTATAAACCCGAGTTTATAAATTAAAATACTTTAATAAAATAATTATCCATTTAAAAAAATAGAATTCAATATCTTGCAATTCAAGTAACCTAAGTTACAACCCAAAACTTAACCATTTTATGTTTATAAAAGTTTAGGGACTAAACTGTACTTTAGCCAATTTGATTTTCGAAATCAAATTTAATTACTCGTTTTCAATTTAGTAAATTATAATTCAATATAAAAGTCCAAAAGTTATCCAAAAGATAAAACATAACTTGAATAATTTTTTCAGAAACTTTAGGGCCTAAATTATAAATTAGCCAAATTGACATTTCAATTAAAACTAAATATAATTACCCGAGTAATTATATTAATTTAAGTTATAAAATATTTAACGTACACAAATTGTCTATTTAAATCAATCGAGTTCAAGTTATTATTTAAAAAAGTTCAATAAGTACAACTAACTTGAAGGATTTAATAAGTTAAATCAAACAAAATGAAGACCATTATAGCCAATTAGCCATCCCTTTCATTAAGAATGCAAACCAAACACAGAACCATCTTTTGATAACAAATTTCAAACAATTCACCCCGCCAACCACCACTGCAAGTAATCAAGAAATTCAAAGCCAAATATAAACCTAGTTCATGATCCCTTAAGCAACTAAACCTTAAGACATCACCTAATTATTATGAAAAAGATTAATAACTCGATACAGTAACCATGGCAGCAAGAAACCAACTACGGCAGCCACAAACTCAAGACACAGCGGCAAGAAAAACTCGACAACGACGATTCGAAACGATCACAAACGTAAGCCAAGGTTTAACTAAAACATTCATAACATGATTTGCAAGTAAAATGACAGTAGCAATCCAACGACAAGATGGGGAGAATAATAGCAATAGGTTCACAAGTACGGCAAAACCGAAACGGCAACGAACGGAGGGATATTTACGTACCTTTCTTGATTCCAACACGTAATAATTATAGAGATCGCTGAGTTGATGTGAATCGACGAAGAACAATCGAATTGAAGCTAAACAATGAGATACGAAATCAAGAACCGTTTGAAGATATCAAAATATAATCCAAGAACATGTCGTTAAAGACTTACCGGATCGAATGAACGAAAGGAGGAGATGAAGTTATGATTCCTGAGAGTTTTTGGTCGTCAATGTCGGCTAGGGTTTTCACTAAACGAAATAAAAAGAGTTTGGTCGAGTTATGGAATCTATTTATAGACCCCACGATAATTTTTAGAATAGGGCACGATGGCAGGCGCGTCGCGAGGCGCGACGGGCCATCGCGCCCTCTACAAATTTTCAGGACAGGGCGCGACACGAGGCGCGTTGGCGCTGCCGCGCCTTCCGTCGCGCCCTGCAGGCAGAAATTTTAAAACGGGCCCGAAACGGTCCCCGAGCCCGACGACGAAGTGAATCCGATTCCGAACTTTAAAAATGGACTAATCGAGCCAAAACACGCGAGATACGGAAGATGAAACAAACGAATAACTATCGGAAACATAAACGGATAACACGAGGTATTACATTCTCCCTAACTTATATAAAATTCGTCCTCGAATTTAACATAAAACACAACCCAGGAAAAACATATGATAAAACTATTTACTGTCCGAGAGAGAAAAAAAAACGTATAAAGTCAACGTAAAACGTATATACAGGGTACCCAATATAATCAAGGACAGCAAAAACAACGATGCTGCAAACAAACTCTGTTTTTCAAAATGGTCTCAATGACATACGCACTTGCGTAAGTAAAACTCAACATGAACGATAACTCAATATCACCACTTGTACAAACCGATCCACCTCAAGTGGTTACAAAAAGTAACGACACTAAATTCCATGTAACGTAAACGAGAACGCCATTCTAGGTGAAATCAAACGAAGGAATACAAACTCTCCCACATGAAACTCGACTGAAATTCTAAGGATTAACAAGAATGAAACCTCGAATCTCTTCAATGATAACTCTAAGAAAATTTTCACCCAGAGAAGGTTAACACAAGACGAAACACGACAAAAACATATGGGGTATTACATTCTCCCCTACCTATGAAAAATTCGACCTCGAATTTTAAATCTTAAACTGATTCGCAGTTTTAAACAGTCACAACATACATATGCGCAAAAATTTAAGTCTAACAACTCGGTGCTCTAACGTTTATTCGATCAACACAAAAGTGAACAGACAAAAAGTATCCAATTGAGAATCACAATCACTCTTTACCAGGATAGCTTCCAAAACCAGCTCGAATCTTAACGATTACCAAATCCACATTATCAAAGCGCAAGAACAAGCCCTAACCTCAAACTATAGTTCTTACAATTCCAAACTCTATCGTACCAAACAGGAACACTGAAAAAAATATTGCGTTCCATAACACTTACTCACCTGTCCACTTATAACTAGCTCGACACCAAAATAATCGATAACAACACTGAATAACAACTAAATAATATTTCGGCCAAGAACAAACACTACTTAGATCATTCGGTCCAACGATTAACACCAAATTTGATAATACCAACAACCTTGCGAATCATAAAACACAAAAACTCATATCGTCATTCAAAAGAATACGTGAACCTATCTCATGATAACAGAATCTCCAGATTAGTAACAAACCATCTCAATCATAATTATTCCTCCAATCATTCAAAAATAAAAAGCCTGTAATAACTTAATGTAACTAACCATCAACTTAGTTCTAACTAAGTTTCACAGACTTAACTTTATTCCACACACAAAAGTTTCAATATCCGAACAAAACGATATCCAAACTTTCAACAATTAAATCCTCAATCAACAGTATCGACCAACCAACTTTGTTATCGAAATTCACCAAACACGATCGTCGATTTTCAGACCAGCTAGCTCATATATCCTAAACCAAATTTATTCAATCAAATGACTATAACCTCGTATGCAACGAGAGATCACTACGATCAATTCACCTCGACCGGATTGTTAGTTATGCTCAAATATTTTATATTCAAAAAAAAATTTCACTTTTCTTTAAACGACTGTATGTCTTCCACCTCTTTTTTATATTCAAAAATCAAAATGATTTACCGTCGAAAAACCATCAGTTTTGTAAACCCTTGAAATTTTTCAAAATATTCACATTTTGAATCTAAAATTTTCCCTTACTTTTCAATACGTTTATAAAACAGTTCATTTGGCAAACATTATGTTCTCTTTAAACCAAACTTGCTAAAATCAATTTATCCCTTTTTTTAAAATACACCAACTGTGGAAACATCTTTCGTATTGGAAATACACATTAATGTTTCAAAACATCACAAAATTTTAAGTCGCTTCTAAATTTTCTCAAAGAAAAACACAATTTGAAGAATCGTTCAACCGAAAAATTTATTATTCCTTTTGAATTTATTTTGACAAAATTTATTCCTTTCCTCAGAAGGATAAAATTTAACAACGCAAATCTCTTTGTTTATGAAAATACTTTTATATCCATTTACCCCAAAGTAATTGGAAAAAATCTAATCTGAAAGATAACATCTCTTTTAAAAGAAACGCAGTGTATAAAACACACATAGAGCATAACCAACATCCTTAATCCACAATCGTAAATTATCACGAAAGCTTTCTATTCTAAATTACTCTATACCGCACTTAGCACAGCTATTTCTCGAGCGCAACCTCAAAATCATTCTAACACATAACCATAAGATTATGATCCTACAGACCAATCGCTCACAACGTAAACGTCCAATAACTATCACCATCATCACAGAGTATTTGTCTAGCTACCTTTCGGTAACAATTTCATAATCATTTGAAATCCAACAACTTTATAAATAAATATATCACAATTTGACTCGCGAGTTCGTTTCAAAATATCTTTCTCAAAACACTTTATCAATAAAATCCATTTTTCATAATTGTGCACCAGGGTGATGACAGCTCTCATCCCCAAAGAGTTGCATCCAACCCTAATCATGCACGTGATACATGTACTATTATGCGTGTATCAATTATTAATTTATCTTTTATTTAGTGAACATACTCAGTGTTTAATGTAAACCTATTCGTGACATTCAAAATGCATGTTCATGATATGTCTGGGCACAATTACATATTGAAAATATTTCAAATAATTTAACAATTCAACCTTTGAAATCAACTTCTCAATAAAAATTTTGCTAGACGTTACACTCTATGAGATGTGCACTCGATAACCTCAAAATATTTCTCAAATTCCTTGCAACCTAACAACACTCGATGCTATATGACAACTCATCCTAATAACTTCATTACAACTCTATCATATAAGATATCCCACTAACCTCAATTTCTACTGAGCTTATTCCCAAAGAAATAACACATCGATATGTTCCTACAAAACTTACCGCCAGCTTCCGCATCACATCATCAGACTTGATTGAAACACAAGTGTATTAATACACCGATCTATCTTCTCGGTTCAGAGTTTCCAATATCCATCCTAGGATAATCAGAAATCATCAACTAATTTAAGGAAATATTTCCCTCATCTTCCTCGATATCGAAACCGAAAGATTTCGATCCAATATAGTAAACCTAGCTTATCCCCAATTGATACTATATCAAAGCAGGGTCTGAACAAAAGTTTGACTCACAATCAAACCTAAAATCAGATAATTACCATAACCGCATGAAATAAATCATCCCACGTGCTACTTCGCATGAGGAGACGAACAAAAACAATTAACTTAATCCAACAAGTAAGCGAATTATACAACACAAAACAAAACCAAAAAATATTACAATTTTACAACCCATAAATCACGTAAGCATGTCATTGAACAAAATTAACCGAAATATACTTTGATGCAAATTCAGGACATGCTACAACCAACTTGAATTTTTGTACCAAAATTATCTTATAACTACATCATCCTTTAAGAATGCGCTTTAAATTCATTTTGAAATTTAAAAGTCAAATACAAAAACTTTCAAATATTTTTTTTTTGTTGAGCCCCACGGTTAAAACAAAATCATTTTCTGTAAAAGTCTCTTCTTATTAATCAATTGCTTTAAAATTGATACCCAAGTATCTCAAACCATAAAATCATCGAGATAGCCGAGTCATTACAACTACCAAACTCAACTCTTAAATTTGGGTGACCCAAGTCGAACCCAATACAACTGTTTATAAAACATAATCAAAACATTTGTAAATCAGAAAAATATGTGAATTAAAATTTCCATCCTTTAAAAATTGAGAGCTCAACTTGATCCAACCGGTAAACAGCAATTTAAAAACTCAAGTGAGAGATCCTTAATCTCAAACAACCATTTCCGCAACTCTAAAAATTTAAAACACAAGAAAATTCTTTTTACAAGCAACTTAACCAAAAATCAAACTTTTAAAGAATTAAACTCAAACTTCTTTTTTGATTCTGTGTCAAAATAAAAATTAAAACAAAACCACTTTTCTTAATGAAAACTCTTAATGCAACATGTGGTCAAACCATAAATGACCACAAAACACGTTTTAAAGTTTAACCCAAATCCCATTAACAGAAAAACAAGGCTAGCTCCCAACATGCGATCACATTTAAAATCAACAATCGAGGCCAAAGTAAAGATGTACTTTATTAATAAAGCAAAAGCAATTTAACACATCACGTAAAATAACTGTAACCATACCATATACTATGAATCGTTTCAGGCATAAACGCTAAGGTTTATCAAACAACATCATACCCAAGTATGAGTTTTTAGAAATTTTTTACCAACCTAAGATTTCCCGAGAAATCGAAAGAAATAGTAATCACCCAAGTGAAATAACCTCAACTTGATATAACACAACGATTAACATCCAAGTGAAATAAATTGTCAATCATAACATCAACACCAAATAAAGACTGACAGACATCACCTATAGGATGTAGGCTGAAAGTTTGAAAACAAAAGATAACGTTTTAAAAGACAAGACACGAATCCTAATTCCGCAGTAGTTCCTATGACACGACACCAACTTATCATGCCAAAACACATAACACATAACATGCATAACGCCTTGGTTTGAAACCAAAGCTCTAATACCAACTTTGTCACGACCCATTTTCATGAATCGCGACCGGCGCTAGGATATGGGCATGGTTGTACCAAAACCCGTAGCAAGCCTTGCGGATAACCATATAAATACATATACCTTCAATAAACCAATGCTCGGGGGCAACCGAGACTTCAGCCTAGTTCTAGCAGTTCATACAATGCTACATTTATAAAATAAATGCTCTACCAACTTCGAGTTTCTAACATGGCATAAATATTTAATAACCCAAGTTATTATATTAATGCCAAACAACAAATAAATCAACTTAATAATTCTGATAATAAGTATTATACAAGTAAGACTTCTAATTACTACTGCGGTTCAAGAATAAAATCAGTTTGATAATTTTTAATAAAATAAAATAAACCTCCGAGGAAATAAAGAGTCGGAGACCAGTTGACTCGCTCAAATCATAACCTTGGTAAAAATTGGGAAAACACAGGGTCATATATACTAAGATGAGTTCATGCAACTATTTACATTTATTAAGTGAAAACCTTTAAAAAAACCTTAAAACATTTGTAAAGCAATTTATCAATATGGATAAGCATTGAAACCCTAAACCAAAAGTAATCAAAATCCAGTTGTCGTGTCGGAGAGACGTATCTCCATAACCGATCCCCGACTGTTACTCAAATAAACTCGTGAGTCCCAGGAGACGTATCTTTCACTGCCGCCCTCACTAAGGCGAGACGTATCTCGAACCTAACTCAATACCATATGATCATATACCGGTGCGCACACAGTCTTGATGATGCCCATCGAGTAGCCCGTTCCAATTCAGGTCCATAATTTTGAAAACAATTCAAAATCTGTATATACAATATATATATATGCAAAAATACAATTTACTTAATAAAGCGGTAAAAAGCGATATAAACTCACTGCTTGCTAATTCACGTGAAAACTCCTGGCAAGCAACCTAGACTCTGTTCGCCTCAAAAGCACGAACAGTCGACGAGTCTAAACAAATGTAAAATTATTATTAAAACGGACCCTAACTCTAGAGAGTACTAGACACCACATAGGACTAGCACAACACAATACCAAGCCACATTCAGTCTACACTTATATTAAATGCATTTCAAATATAATCTAAGTTATAGAGTACAATTCATATATACATACTTAGAGTGATTCGTAAAAATAATTTAAATTAACCCAAGTTAAAATCCATATCAGTGTGTCAGCCGATTTATTTAAAACTACCAAACTTCTTCCCACTTGTTGGGCGACCAAAGTCTAACCCAAACTAAAAATTTAATAAATTTATAATCCCGAGTTTATAAATTAAAATACTTTAATAAAATAATTATCCATTTAAAAAAAATAGAATTCAATATCTTGCAATTCAAGTAACCTAAGTTACAACCCAAAACTTAACCATTTTAAGTTTATAAAAGTTTAGGGACTAAACTGTACTTTAGCCAATTTGATTTTCGAAATCAAATTTAATTACTCGTTTTCAATTTACTAAATTATAATTCAATATAAAAGTCTAAAAGTTATCCAAAAGATAAAACATAACTTGAATAAGTTTTTTAGAAACTTTAGGGGTTAAATTATAAATTAGCCAAATTGACATTTCAATTAAAACTAAATAAAATTACCCGAGTAATTATATTAATTTAAGTTATAAAATATTTAACGTACACAAATTGTCTATTTAAATCAATCGAGTTCAAGTTATTATTTAAACGAGTTCAATAAGTACAACTAACTTGAAGAATTTAATAAGTTAAATCAAACCAAATGAAGACAATTATGGCCAATTAGCCATCCCTTTCATTAAGAATGCAAACCAACCAAAGAACCATCTTTTGATAATAAATTTCAAACAATTCACCCCGCCAACCACCACTGCAAGTAATCAAGAAATTCAAAGCCAAATATAAACCTAGTTCATGATCCCTTAAGCAACTAAACCTTAAGACATCACCTAATTATTATGAAAAAGATTAATAACTCGATACAGTAACCATGGCAGCAAGAAACCAACTACGGCAGCCACAAACTCAAGACACAGCGGCAAGAAAAACTCGACAACGACGATTCGAAACGATCACAAACGTCAGCCAAGGTTTAACTAAGACATTCATAACATAATTTGCAAGTAAAATGACAGTAGCAATCCAACAACAAGATCGGAAGAATAATAGCAATAGGTTCACAAGTACGGCAAAACCGAAACGGCAACGAACGGAGGGATATTTACGTACCTTTCTTGATTACAACACGTAATGATTACAGAGATCGCTGAGTGGATGTGAATCGACGAAGAACAATCGAATTGAAGCTAAACAATGAGATACGAAATCAAGAACCGTTTGACAATATCAAAATATACTCCAAGAACATTTCGTTAAAGACATACCAGATCGAATGAACGAAAGGAGGAGATGAAGTTATGATTCCTGGGAATTTTTGGTCGTCAAAGTCGGCTAGGGTTTTCACAAAACGAAATAAAAAGAGTTTGGTCGAGTTATGGGGTCTATTTATAAACCCCACGATAATTTTCAGAACAAGGCGCGATGGCAGGCGCGTCGCGAGGCGCGACGGGCCATCGCGCCCTCTACAAATTTTCAGGACAGGGCGCGGCGCGAGGTGCGTTGGCCCTGCCGCGCCTGTCGTCGCGCCCTGCAGGCACTCATTATAAAACGGGCCCGAAACGGGCCCCGAGCCCGGCGACGAAGTGAATCTGATTCCGAACTTCAAAAATGGACTAATCGAGCCAAAACACGCGAGATACGGAAGATGAAACGAACGAATAACTATCGGAAACATAAACGGAAAACACGGGGTATTACAACGTTCGGCTTAAATCGCAAAAAAAGTGAAATGTTTGGATTTGTTTTGTAACATTTGTAAACATTTGGCATAAATCGCTAAAAAGTTGAAACGTTTGGATTTGTTTCGTAACATTTGTAATCGTTTGGCTTAAATTGCTAAAAATGTGAAACGTTTGGATGTGTTTCGTAAATTTTGAAACGTTTGGTTTAAATTGCTAAGATGGTGAAACGCTTGGATTTGTTTTGTGACGTTTGTATACATTTGGCTTAAATTGCTAAAAATTTGAAACGTTTGGATTTGTTTCGTAACGTTTGTAAACGTTTTGCTTAAATCGCTAAAAAGGGGAAACGTTTGGATTTATTTTATAACATTTGTAAACATTTGTCTTAAATTGCTAAAAATGTGAAACGTTTGGATTTGTTTCGTAAAGTTTTAAATGTTTGGTTTAAATTTCTAAGAAGATGAAACGTTTGGAATTTATTTTGTAACCTTTGTAAATGTTCGGCTTAAATCGCTTAAAAGGTGAAACAGTTGGATTTGTTTCGTAACGTTTTAAATGTTTAGATTTGTTTTGAAACGTATGAATTTGTTTCGTAACGTTTGTAAACGTTTGGCTTCAATCACTAAAAAGGTAAAACGTTTGAATTTGTTTCGTAACATTTTAAACGTTTGGCTTAAATCACTAAAAATATGAAACGTTTGGATTTGTTTCGTAACGTTTTGAAACGTTGTTTTGTTTCATAACATTTATGAACGTTTTGCTTAAATCGCTACAATGGGGAAACGTTTCGTGTTGTTTTGTAACGTTTTAAACGTTTCGTTTTGTTTCGTAATGTTAGTAAACATTTGGCTTAAATAGCTAAAAAGGTGAAACGCTTGTTTTGTTTCGCAACGTTTGTAAACGTTTGGCTTAAATCGCTAAAAAGGTAAAACGTTTGGATTTGTTTTGTAACGTTTATAAACGTTTGGCTTAAATCGCTAAAAAGGGGAAACGTTTGGATTTGTTTCGTACCATTTTTAAACGTTTGGTTTAAATCGCTAAAAAGGTGAAACGTTTGGTTTTGTTTCGTAATGTTTGTAAACGTTTGGAATTGTTTCGTAACGTTTTTTTCTTAACGTTTTAAATGTTTGGTTTTGTTTCGTTACTTTTGTAAACGTTTGGCATAAATCGCTAAAAAGGAGAAACGTTTGGTTTTGTTTCGTAATGTTTGTAAACGTTTGGCTTAAATCGCTAAAAAGGTGAAACGTTTGGTTTTGTTTTGTAATATTTGTAAACATTTGAATTTGTTTTATAACGTTTGTTTCGTAACGTTATAAATGTTTTGTTTGTTTCGTAACGTTTGCAAATGTTTGGTTTTGTTTCATAACATTTGTAAACATTTGGCTTAAATCCCTAAAAGGTGAAACGTTTGGATTTGTTTCGTAACATTTGTAAACGTTTGGGTTCAATCGCTAAAAAGGGGAAACGTTTGGAGTTGTTTCGTAGCGTTTGTAAACGTTTGGCTTAAATCGCTAAAGGTGAAATGTTTGGTTTTGTTTCGTAACGTTTGTAAATGTTGGGCTTAAATCGCTAAAAAGGTAAAACGTTTGGTTTTTTTTCATAACGTTTGTAAACATTTGGCATAAATCCCTAAATGGTGAAATGTTTGGATTTGTTTCGTAATGTTTGTAAACGTTTGGGTTCAATAGCTAAAAAGGTGAAACGTTTAGAGTTGTTTCGTAGCGTTTGTAAACGTTTGGCTTAAATCGCTAAAGGTGAAATGTTTGGTTTTGTTTCGTTACGTTTGTAAACGTTTGGCTTAAATTGCTATAAAGGTGAAACGCTTGGATACGTTTCGTCACGTTTGTAAACGTTTGGCTTTGTTTCGTAACGTTTGTAAACGTTTGGCTTAAATTGCTAAAAAGGTAAAACGTTTGGATTTGCTTCGTAACGTATTAAGCGTTTGGATTTGTTTTGTAACGTTTGTAAACGTTTGGGTTCAATCACTAAAGAGGTGAAACGTTTGGATTTGTTTCGTAACGTTTGTAAACGTTTGTCTGAAATTCCTAAAAAGGTGAAACACTTGGATTTGTTTCTAAACGTTTGTAAACGTTTTGCTTAAATTGTTAAAATGGTAAAACATTGGTCAATCTTTGTTAACGTATGGCCTAAATCTCTAAAAAGGTCAAATTTGTTTCGTAAATTTTGTAAACGTTTGGCTTAAATTGCTAAAAAGTTGAAACGCTTGGATTTGTTTCGTGAAGTTTGTAAGAGTTTGGCTCAAATTGCTAATAAGTTGAAACGCTTGGATTTGTTTCGTAACGTTTGTAAACATTTGGCTTATATTTTTAAAAAGGCGAAACGCTTGGATTTGTTTCGTAACGTTTGTAAACGTTTGGCTTAAATTGCTAAAAAGGTGAAACGCTTGGTTTTGTTTCGTAACGTTTGTAAAGGTTTTGCTTAAATCGCTAAAAATGTGAAACGTTTGGATTTGTTTCGTAACGTTTTAAACGTTTGGTTTTGTTTCGTAACGTTTGTAAAAACTTGGTTTAAATCTCTAAAAAGGTGAAACGTTCGGATTTGTTTCCTAGTGTTTGTAAACGTTTGGCTTAAATCGCAAAAAAGGTGAAACGTTTGGATTTGTTTCGTAATGTTTGTAAACGTTTGGCTTAAATCGCTAAAATGGGGAAACGTTTTTTGTTGTTTTGTAACGTTTGTAAATGTTTGGATATGTTTCGTAACGTTCTAAATGTTTTGTTTTGTTTAGTAACGTTTGTAAACGTTTGGCTTAAATCGCTAAAAAGGTTAAACGTTTGGTTTTTCGTTTTGTAACGTTTGTAAACGTTTGGCTTAAATCGCTAAAACGGAGAAACGTTTGAATTTGTTTCGTAACGTTTGGCTTAAATCGCTAGGGTATGTTTGCACCAAAATTAAAAATATGGCCAAAAGGCCATAAAAGCCCATTTTTTTTCAAAAGATAGAAAAAGTGAATTTCCAGAGGTGACTAGTTTGACTTCAGAGGTTGATTTCCAAAGGGTGACTAGTTTTACTTCAGAGGTTGAATTTTAAAGGTTGATTTGCAGAGGGTGACTAGTTTGACTTCAGAGGTTGATTGTGAAAGGTTGATTTCCAGAGGTTGACTAGTTTGACTACAGAGGTTGATTTTCAAAGGTTAATTTCCAGAGGACTATTCTAGAAGTTTAATTTCAGAGGATGATTTTTAAAGGTTGATTTCCAGAGGTTGACTAGTTTGACTTTAGAGGTTGATTTTCAATGGTTGATTTCTAGAGGTTGACTACTCCAGAAGTTTAATTTCCGAGGTTAACTTTAGAAGTTAATTCCAAAGGTTGACTCAATCTATGTCAGAGGTTGATTCCAGAGGTTGAGTCCAGAGGTTGATAAGTTATTCCTCAGGAGATTCAGACGGCCAAGTCCATTTTCAGAAGGTTAAACCCAAATTTGAGATGGTCAATAAATTATGTTTTAAATGGCCAATAAGCCCAAGATTTTATTTTCAGAAGAAAAGAAGTTAAAAAGCATGTGTAGCAGTAACAGAGACACGATTGACAGTTCCTAAAGATGGGGAAGAACGTGTGCAGTTGAAACATGAAGCAACAGTTTTCAAAAGATAAAGTTATAAATAAGAGAAGAACTTTACGATTTAACTTCCGCAGTTTCTACTAAACCACTTGTATTTTCATTTCATTCAATTAGTAAACACATTTACAATTGGATTCTTTGTTTTAGCATTACTTGATTGGAGTACTTGTTATAAGGTTAACCAAACCCCAATCGCTCGTTTTTAGAAGTTAAGTTCACAAATTGGAATCCGCTTCCTGGCACTCCCGCATTCACACACTTGTTACGGTTTTGACAAAAACACAAAACGCCAGTAACAATTTTTGGCACGCCCAGTGGGACACTGAGAGTCATGGCTAGAACTCGAAGTGAGAAAGGTAAAGATGTTATTGTATTCCAGGATATAGTGGATGATCCTACTACTACAAATGTAGGACATGGAGACTATGTGGCTCACATGGTCAGAAGCATTGAAAAAGAAAATTTGCCTCTAGGAGAGGCGAGTGATGATGTGCCTCCTGGATTTTGAGAGCAACATACACCAACTCGGCGAAATTCTGAGCCAAGATTGGTAGAGGCTTTAAACATGCTGTCAAAACCATGTTAGACATGAAACAGACTCAGGCTAGCTTCAACCAAGACATGCCGAGTTGACCAAGAAACATAACGTGATGGATAAGAAGCAGTTTGAAATGGAACGCTATTTGGCAGAATTGATAGTTGCTGTCAAAGTATCATCTCATGGTGGTGATGTATCAGAGGCTGTTAACACGGCCAAACAAAATCCTAACGGACTCGGGGGGCAATCATCTAGAGGAATCCATGAGATTGGGAGCACTAATCATGTGCCAATCTCGAACCCACCCTCTGAAGAAAGGTATGTACATCCTCACAAAAGAGATAAACCTGTTCATTATAATTCATTTAAAACTAATAGTCCAACTGGCCGGAATTATAGGCCGTTTAATGCAGGTGCTAATCATCCTGTCATGGATGATCCAGAGGTTAACCAAAATTACACTCAACCTTTTGGCACTGGAGGCAATTATTTTCCCCAGGAGAGGAGCCAACCTCTACCACACCAACCTGCAGCACGGCCCATTGACATGGAGGCAGTGAGAGAGGCCGTCCAGGAGTTGTATGGTCCAGGTCTGAGACAAGTAGACCGACCTCAACTCCACAAACCATTTCCAGACTATATTGACAGGGAAAATCCTTACCCTAGGGGATATAAGATCCCAAATATTTCGTTTTTGGAGAGGATGGCCACTCCACTACTGAACATGTTGCTAAATTTGCTGTTCAGTATGAGGTTTGGTCCAACCTTGATAATATTGCTAATTTTAAGTTACGTTTGTTTTCTAATTCCTTAACAGGTATGGCTTTTACATGGTATGCCTCCTTACCAAGGAACTCAGTCTTAACATGGGCAGAGATGGAAAGGTTGTTCCACACCCAGTTCTACCGGGCTGAGCCGTAGATTTGTATTGTTGAGTTATCTAGAATTTCTCAAAGGTCTGGGGAGGATGCCGACATGTATATCCACCGCTTTAAGAAAATGAGAAGCAGGTGCAAGATTGTCCTCCCAGAAACCGAGTATGTGAAAATGGCTCAGAGGGGCTTGGACATTGAGCTCCGTAAAAAATTCCAGGGGACTGAATTCAGGGACTTTTATGAGTTAGCTGCCAAAGTCTCTTAAAATGAAGAACTCCTGAGAGAAGAAAGCCACAAGAAGAAGGTGGCAATGGGCACTTACTATCAGGAGGTGGGAGCATATGAAACCGCAGTAGCCGACCTCACGGCCACCGAGTTCATGCACCTGCCCTATGTTGATTAAGAAGGCACCTGATGGCTGGAAGAAACAACAAATTTCCAATGCCCAACCTCTATTCACTTTTGAGGTATCAAAAACATAAGAAATTTTTGATTTTCTGTTGAAAGAGAAGTTCATTACTCTGCCTCCTGATCATAAAATGCCTTCAAAGGAGGAGTTGTAAGGTAGAGAATATTGCAAGTTCCACAACTCATGGAACCACTCAACCAATTCTTGTTGGAGGTTCAAAAATATTATAAAGGATAGTATTGCCAAGGCAGTTTTGAGATTCCCAGAAAAGAAAGAGGCACTTGTAATAAATGAGGATCCTTTTCCAGTAGTGGCGTCTGTGAATGCCAGTGACCTTTCAGAGCTTGACTTGAGGTTGTTGTTGGACATAAAGAGAAAGCTCCAAATCAGAGAACAAAATGATCAAAGAATTGAAAGGGAGAGGAGATCAGAGGTGAAGCAAGATTATAGAGGAGAGAGAAGGCAGGTATCTGGTTCTAGAAACTCTAATAATTTTGTTTCTACTAACAGTCCTCCTCTGAAAAAGCAAAACAGGGCCTCTTACTATCAAAGAAGGCCAAAAAGGCATGTCTTACCGGAGAGGCGATCCTTTGTATGGAAGAAGGAGGAACAGCCAAAAGCTCCTTTGGCACCTAGGGAGGAAAAGCCAAAATCTCCTTTGGCACCTAGAGAAAAACAGCCAGAGGTTCCTTCAAACTTTGAAAACCGTAAGAAAGAACAAAGATTTTTGTACCGCCATTGGTCTCTCCTAGTCCAAGGTGGCACACCAATAATCACAAGAAGTTCCCGCCTCTATTGACAAGAACTCAAAAGAGGAGGCTCTAAATTTTTGTTATCCATCCAAATGCTACTTGCGGAGGATTGTGGAAATCGGAGAAAATGGAGCGGCTTGCAACCACTTGTGGAGCAATTTTCGCCGTCTCGCCAAAAAGAGAAGCAATTTTAATTTTTTATTATTACTCTTCTTTCTTTTATTTTGCACTTTCTCATACATTGAGGACAATGCATTATTTTAGTAAGAGGGGTGGGAAAAGAAAAAATCATAATAATAAAAAAAACATTAAAAATAGAAAATATAAAATCAAAAATACATTTTTCTATATAATTTTAGTTTAAATTATGGTTAGAAATAGTGTGAGGAGGAAAAATCAAAGAAAAATGTGAATAGAAAAATAAATAAAGTTTTAACTTGAAATAATAAATATTTGTCAAATAATTAGTTTCAAACTTTGAATAAATGTAAGTACGATTTTCAATTCCAACAATAGTTAATGATGCTTGACAAATAAAAATGTTAATTTTATGACATGATTCGATTGGACTAGGGTGAATTCAATTTCTAACTTTTAGTAACCACTGAAACTCGATTGAAGAACTTGATACGTAATCATGACATGTTTGTTTTTTTATCAAAAATTGAGTCATGATACGTTAGACTTGATACGTAATCATGACATGAAGATTTTTGGCATAACTTGTAATACTTGAGTAAATGGCAAAACACAATATTATTTTTGAGAGTTCGAGCCTAATTTTCTTGTTGTGAGAATTGATTAACATGCTACATTTCTAGAACTTGCTCAGTGTCCGTTCAAAGTTACACGGTTGAGTTTTTGACATTTAGATGATCTTGGCATTTAGGTACACACAATTTATTTTTAGACCACTTAAATAGCCTACCCTTCATCCATTAGATTACACAATTTTGAGCCTTAGCCATTTTCTTGATTTTCACCCCACATTTTACACCTTTTATACCCTTCAAATCTTCACCTCTTTCAACACCTCAACTTGATTTGATCAACAAAGATTGAAGAAATGTGTGATTTTAGCTTGATGATGAAAAAAAAAGTGAACAAGTGCCGTAAAAAAATGCCTTACAATAAAAGAAAAGTAAAAGAAAACCAAAAGAAAAAGAAAACAAAGGCAATTAAAAAGAAAAGAAAGTTCACTTGTTCAAGAAAAATTCCAAGCTAGTCCACTATTTCACACTTCAAAGAAAAGTTGATTCAAGTCAAGTTATTTAAAAAATCCAAAAATATTACCTACTTTTATTTTCAACCCCATCAAAACCCAATAATAAAGACCAAGTGATTTTTGTCGAAAACCGAACCAAGTAGCGGAATCTGGGACTATAAACAAGCCTATGGTAAATTCGCATGTTTTTAATTCAGAGATAATTGTTGATTTCACACCTCAAACACATGAGTGTCGGAGTGAAAACATGTGAGGAATTAATGCCATTTGTTTACTTTTTACGAGTTTATGACATAATTTGCTTAAGTAAGAAAATTGACTATTTTTCACATGTCCCGCAAACGATGGTGATTCATTAGTGTTATTCAGTGTTGCATAAGCTAGAATGATAGTATTCTTGGTGTTATCAGATTATATCATTTTATTTTCGTCCATCATTTGTTTGTATCATTAATGGTTGTTGGTTTAGGAAATCTCACTTAATAGATTCATTAGTTCGGAAAATTAATTGTTGACTTGTATTTAACATGTTCCAAGCCGGGGTAGTTGTATTTAGGGCAAGATTAATGTTTGCTTAAGGATAAGCAAAGTTTTAGTGTGAGGAGGTTTGATAAGCTATTATTTTACGTAGTTTTTACAGCATTTATTCGTCAGTTTCAGTACTTATGCATAAAATAAAAGGTTAAATAGTTAGGATTTCGTGTTTTGTAGTTTTTAAGAATAAATATTAAATCTTATCATTTTGGGATAATTTATGATTGAAACAAGGTCAAATAGTTAAAGCCAGAAGAATTTAGAAAACCAGAGTCAAACCCAAGCCCAACTGGTTCGAGTTGAATCGAACCGGTCAAGTACCAAAAGAAGGCAATCAGCAGAAAATTGTATTCACACTCAAGAGAGTGATCTTTCTTGACTTGCACACAAAAAAGTGGGCTTTGATAATAAGATAGAAGCTCATTAAGGGAAGAAGCTATGCTCTTTTGGAAACAAGACAAAGTTAAAGATTGGTCCACTCAAGATTATTATGGAAGAACTTGATCATTACTCCACTTTCAAAGGAAAGAAGATATTCTCAACTTGATCATGATTCAATTTTCATATGGAAAGATTACATCTTTGTCTTGATCTCCACTCCAAGTGACTTTATAAATAAACCCCATTTGTGTAGAGAAAATATCATCACTTAGTGTAGTCTTAGGCTTAGCCACTACAAATACTCTTTTAGTATTAGTGTAGTCTTAGGCTTAGCCACTATAAATACTTAAGGTATAACTTATCCATTGTTATAATTCATATGACAATGGGTAACTAAACCTTTAGTTCGAGGGTTGATATGAACGTTTATTTATATAATTGATTGGCCTTGGATATTTTGGTGATTTATCGTGTTTCGGTTATTGAACTTAATGCTTGAATTAAATTTAGAAATTGATTCATGATACTTGTTTAGTTAACTAATTGAGAAATTGTTAATTAAATAGATCTAAATAATCTGAAACTTAAAGGACAATGCCACGAGGGTGGGTTGGAATTTAAGTAATCTTGAGTTTGCTTCACAATGACAATTTAGTTGGTTAATTGGTTTTTAGTAACACGAGAGTGAGTTAATTATCGATTAATTAATAAGTGTTGAAATTTGGTGTTGATTAATATTCTTCATTCTTGAATGTTTTTGATCAATTCATTCATTGCCTTATGTTTTAATTATTGACTCGAGAGAGCTTAGCTAAAATAGATCAGTTAATCAACAACGTATGAATTAATAACACGAGAGTGAGTTAATGAATACGTGTTCTTAAGGGTTTGCTTAATAAATATCTTTTAATCATTTGACAAGGTTCATTATAACACGAGAGTGAGTAAATTGCCTTTAGATTGGTTATTTGTTTATTTTTATCTGTGTTAACTCGAGAGAGAGCTATGGATACTTTAAACTAGCCTAAACTATAATTTTGGCAGTACAACTGAGTTGTGATCATTTCGGTCTTTGAAACTCGAGAGAGCGGGATTCAATATTTTAGAATAGCTCGATTCTAGATAATCACCAAGATATTCATTGTTCATGATTTTATATTCTTATTCGGAATTATCAATCCTTGAACCATTTACTCTTATTATTTCCAAAAATTATCTTTTAAATCATTTTTACTATATTGATTTAAATTACTTAATTTATTTATTAGTTGGTTACTTTTACATATTTTGGTCACAAACTCTCAACCCATTTTCGTAGCTAACCGGTCAAAAGGATTCTCAAAATTAGTCGTTAAATCCATTATCTCTGTGGGATCGATATCCGTACTTCCGGATTATATTACTTGTGCGATACCGTTACTTGCGGTTAAGCATCAACAATAACGTTTGGCTTAAATTGCTAAAAAGGGGAAACGCTTAAATTTTTTTCTTAACGTTTGTAAACGTTTGGCTTAAATTGCTAAAAAAGTTACGTTTGAATTTGTTTCATAACGTTTGTAAATGTTTGGCTTAAATCGCTAAAATAGGGAAACGTTTGGATTCGTTTCGTAATGTTTTAAACGTTTGGCTTAAATCGCTAAAATGGGGAAACATTTGGATTTGTTTCGTAACGATTGTAAATGTTTAGCTTAAATCGCTGAAAAGGTGAAACGTTCAATTTTGTTTTGTAACGTTTGTAAACGTTTGGCTTAAATCGCTAAAATGGTGAAACGTTTGTATTTTTTTCGTAACGTTTTACATGTTTGGTTTTGTTTCATAACCATTGTAAAGGTTTGGCTTAAATCACTAAAAAGGTGAAACGCTTGGATTTGTTTCGTAATGTTTTAAACGTTTGGTTTTGTTTCGTAACTTTTGTAAACGTTTCGTAACATTTATAAACGTTAGACTTAAATCGCTAAAAAGGTGAAACGTTTGGATTTGTTTCGTAATGTTTTAAACGTTTGGTTTTGTTTCGTAACATTTGGTTTGTTTCGTAACATTTGTAAACGTTAGACTTAAATCGCTAAAAAAGGTGAAACGTTTGGATTTGTTTCGTAATGTTTGTAAACGTTACGAAACAAAACCAAACGATTGCAACATTACGAAACAAATCCAAACGTTTCACCTTTTTAGCGATTTCAGCCAAACGTTTACCAAGGTTATGAAACAAAACCAAATGTTTCACCTTTTTAGCGATTTAAGCCAAACGTTTACAAACGTTATGAAACAAATCCAAACGATTCACCTTTTTAGCAATTTCAGCCAAATGTTTACAAACGCTATGAAACAAATCCAAACATTTCACCATTTTAGCAATTTAAGCCGAATGTTTACAAACGTTACGAAACAAAACCAAACGATTGCAACATTACGAAACAAATCCAAACGTTTCACCTTTTTAGCGATTTCAGCCAAACGTTTACCAAGGTTATGAAACAAAACCAAATGTTTCACCTTTTTAGCGATTTAAGCCAAACGTTTACAAACGTTATGAAACAAATCCAAACGATTCACCTTTTTAGCAATTTCAGCCAAATGTTTACAAACGCTATGAAACAAATCCAAACATTTCACCATTTTAGCAATTTAAGCCGAATGTTTACAAACGTTACGAAACAAATCCAAATGTTTCTTCTTTTTAGCGATTTAAGCCAAACGTTTACAAACGTTACGAAATAAATCCAAACATTTTACCTTTTTATTGATTGAAGCCAAACGTTTACAAAAGTTACGAAAAAAATGCAAACGTTTCGAAACAAATCCAAATTTTAAAATGTTATGAAACAAATCTAACCGTTTCACCTTTTTAGCGATTTAAGCCGAACGTTTACAAAGGTTACGAAATAAAACCAACGTTTACCTTATTAGCGATTTAACCCAAACGTTTACAAACGTTAGGAAACAAATCCAAACGTTTAACATTTTTAGAAATTTAAGCCAAACGTTTACAAACATTACGAAACAAATCGTGTTGTTTTGTAACGTTTGTAAACGTTTGGATATGTTTCATCACGTTTTAAACGTTTCGTTTTGTTTCGTAATGTTAGTAAACATTTGGCTTAAATCGCTAAAAAGGTGAAACGCTTGGTTTTGTTTCGCAACGTTTTGCTTAAATCGCTAAAAAGGTAACACGTTTGGATATGTTTCGTAACGTTTGTAAACGTTTGGCTTAAATCGCTGAAAAGGGGAAACGTTTGGATTTGTTTCGTACCATTTTTAAATGTTTGGCTTAAATCGCTAAAAAGGTGAAACGTTTGGGTTTGTTTCGTAATGTTTGTAAATGTTTGGAATTGTTTTGCAATGTTTGTTTCTTAACGTTTTAAACGTTTGGTTTTGTTTCGTAACGTTTGTAAACGGATGCCATAAATCGCTAAAAAGGAGAAACGTTTGGTTTTGTTTTGTAAGGTTTGTAAACGTTTGGCATAAATCGCTAAAAAGGAGAAGCGTTTGGTTTTGTTTCGTAACGTTTGTAAACGTTTGGCTAAAATCGCTAAAAAGGTGAAACGTTTGGTTTTGTTTTGTAACATTTGTAAACGTTTGAATTTGTTTTGTAATGTTTGTTTCGTAACGTTATAAATGTTTGGTTTTATTTCGTAACGTTTGTAAACGTTTGGCTTAAATCGCTAAAAAGGTAAAACGTTTGGTTTTGTTTCATAACGTTTGTAAATTTTTGGCTTAAATCCCTAAAAGGTGAAACGTTTGGATTTGTTTCGTAACGTTTGTAAACGTTTGGGTTCAATCGCTAAAAAGGTGAAACGTTTGGAGTTGTTTCGTAGCGTTTGTAAACGTTTGGCTTTAATCGCTAAAGGTGAAATGTTTGGTTTTGTTTCGTAACGCTTGTAAACGTTTTGCTTAAATCGCTAAAAAGGTAAAACGTTTGGTTTTGTTTCATAACGTTTGTAAACATTTGGCTTAAATTCCTAAAAGATGAAACGTTTGGATTTTTTCGCAACGTTTGTAAACGTTTGGGTTCAATAGCTAAAAAGGTGAAACGTTTGGAGTTGTTTCGTAGCGTTTGTAAACGTTTGGCTTAAATCGCTAAAGGTGAAATGTTTTGTTTTGTTTCATTAAGTTTGTAAACGTTTGGCTTAAATTGCTATAAAGGTAAAACGCTTGGATTCATTTCGTCATGTTTGTAAACGTTTGGCTTTGTTTCGTAACGTTTGTAAACGTTTGGCTTAAATTGCTAAAAAGGTAAAACGTTTGGATTTGCTTCGTAACATTTTATGCGTTTGGATTTGTTTTCTAACGTTTACACGTTTGGCTTCAATCACTAAAGATGGGAAACACTTGGATTTGTTTCGTAATGTTTGTAAACGTTTGTCTGAAATTCCTAAAAAGGTGAAACACTTGGATTTGTTTCGAAACGTTTGTAAACGTTTTGCTTAAATTGCTAAAATGGTAAATGTTTGTAAACCTTTGTTAACGTATGGTCTAAATCTCTAAAAAGGTGAAATTCTTGAATATCTAAAAAGGTGAAACATTTGAATTTGTTTCGTAAATTTTTGTAAACGTTTGGCTTAAATTGCTAAAACGTTGAAACGCTTGGATTTGTTTCGTAGCGTTTGTAAACGTTTGGCTTAAATTTCTAAAAAGGCAAAACGCTTGGATTTGTTTGGTACCGTTTGTAAACATTTGGCTTAAATGTCTAAAAAGGTGAAACATTTGAATTTGTTTCGTAAAGTTTGTAAGAGCTTGGCTTAAATTGCTAAAAAGTTAAAAAACTTGGATTTGTTTCGTAACGTTTGGCTTAAATTTCTAAAAAGGCGAAACGCTTGGATTTGTTTCGTAACGTTTGTAAACGTTTGGCTTAAATTGCTAAAAAGTGAAACGCTTGGTTTTGTTTCGTAACGTTTGTAAAGGTTTTGCTTAAATCGCTAAAAATGTGAAACGTTTGGATTTGTTTCGTAACGTTTTAAACGTTTGGTTTTGTTTCATAACGTTTGTAAGAACTTGGTTAAAATCTCTAAAAAGGTGAAACGTTTAGATTTGTTTCATAGTGTTTGTAAACGTTTGGCTTAAATCGCAAAAAAGGTGAAACGTTTGGATTTGTTTCGTAATGTTTGTAAACGTTTGGCTTAAATCCCTAAAATGGGGAAATGTTTTTTGTTGTTTTGTAACGTTTGTAAACATTTGGATATGTTTCGTAACGTTCTAAACGTTTTGTTTTATTTCGTAAAGTTTGTAAACGTTTGGCTTAAATCGCTAAAAAGTTGATTAGTTTGACTTCCAGAGGGTGACTAGTTTGACTTCCAGAGGTTGACTAGTTTGACTTCAGAGGTTGATTTTCAAAAGTTAATTTCCAGAGGACTATTCCAGAAGTTTAATTTCAGAGGTTGATTTTCAAAGGTTGATTTCCAGAGGTTGACTAGTTTGACTTTAGAGGTTGATTTTCAATGGTTGATTTCTAGAGGTTGATTACTCCAGAAGTTTAATTTCAGAGGTTAACTTTAGAAGTTAATTTTAAGAAGTTAATTCCAAAGGTTGACTCAATCTATATCAGAGGTTGATTCCAGAGGTTGAGTCCAGAGGTTGATAAGTTATTCCTCAGGAGATTCAGAGGGCCAAGTCCATTTTCAGAAGGTTAAGCCCAAATTTGAGATGGTCAATAAATTATGTTTTAAATGGCCCATAAGCCCAAGATTTTATTTTCAGAAGAAAAGAAGTTAAAAAGCACGTGTAGCAGCAACAGAGACACGATTGACAGTTCCTAAAGGTGAGGAAGAACGTGTGCAGTTGAAACATGAAGCAACAGTTTTCAAATAATAAAGTTATAAATAAGAGAAGAGCAGCCAATTTGCAACCCCCGATCAAATCCAACAAAAACCAGCCCAAAGGCAAAAACACTCAACACTTAGCATTCTAAATTTTCTTCAATCAGTAAAGAACTTTACGATTGAACTTCCGCAATTTCTACTCAAACGCTTGTATTTTCATTTAATTCAATTTGTAAACACATTTACAATTGGATTCTTTGTTTTAGCATTACTTGATTGGAGTACTTGTTATAAGGTTAACCAAACCCCAATCGCTCGTTTTAAGAAGTTAAGTTCACAAATTGGAATCCGCTTCCTGGCACGCCTGCATTCACACACTTGTTACGGTTTTCACAAAAACGCAAAATGCCAGTAACAATTTTTGGCACACCCAGTGGGACACTGAGAGTCATGTTTAGAACTCGAAGTGAGAAAGGTAAAGACGTTATTATATCCCAAGTTACAGTGGATGATCCTACTACTACAAATGTAGTACATGGAGACTATGTGGCTCACATGGTCAGAAGCATTGAAAAAGAAAATTTGCCTCTAGGAGAGGCGAGTGATGATGTGCCTCCTGGCTTTGGAGAGCAACAGACACCAACTCGGCGAAATTCTGAGCCAAGATTGGTAGAGGCTTTAGACATGCTGTCAAAAGCAATGTTAGACATGAAACAGACTCAGGCTAGCTTCAACCAAGACAGGCCGAGTTGACCAAGAAACATGAGGTGATGGATAAGAAGCAGTTCGAAATGGAACGCTATTTGGCAGAATTGATAGTTGCTGTCAAAGTATCATCTCATGGTGGTGATGTACCAAAGGCTGTTAACACGGCCAAACAAAATCCTAACGGACTCGGGGGGCAGTCATCTAGAGTAATCCAGGAGATTGGGAGCACTAGTCATGTGCCAATCTCGAACCCACCCTGTGAAGAAAGGTACGTACCTACTCACAAAAGAGATGAACCTGTTCATTATAATTCATTTAAAACTAATAGTCCAACTGGCCGAAATTATAGGCCGTTTAATGCAGGTGCTAATCATCCTGCCATAGATGATCCAGAGGTTAACCAAAATTACACTCAACCTTTAAGCACTAGAGGCAATTATTTTCCCAAGGAGAGGAATCAACCTCTGCCACACCAACCTGCAGCACGACCAATTGACATGGAGGCAGTGAGAGAGGCCGTCCAGGAGTTGTATGGTCCAGGTCTGAGACAAGTAGACCGACCTCAATCCCACAAACCATATCCAGACTATATTGTCAGGGAAAATCCTTACCCTAGGGGATATAAGATCCCAAATATTTCGTTTTTGGAGAGGATGTCCACTCCACTATTGAACATGTTGCTAAATTTGATGTTTAGTATGAGGTTTGGGCCAACCTTGATAATATTGCTAATTTCAAGTTACGTTTGTTTTCTAATTCGTTAACAGGTACGGCTTTTACATGGTATGCCACCTTACCAAGGAACTCAGTCTTAACATGGGCAGAGATGGAAAGGTTGTTCCACACCCAGTTCTACTGGGCTGAGCCGTAGATTTGTATTGCTGAGTTATCCAGAATATCTCAAAGGTCATGAGAGGATGCCGACATGTATATCCACCGCTTTAAGAAAATAAGAAGTAGGTGCAAGATTGTCCTCCCAGAAACCGAGTATGTGAAAATGGCTCAGAGGGGTTTGGACATTGAGCTCCGTAAAAAATTCCAGCGGATGGAATTCAGGGACTTTTATGAGTTAGCTGCCAAAGTCTCTGAAAATGAAGAACTCCTGAGAGAAGAAAGCCACAAGAAGAAGGTGGCAATGGACACTTACTATCAGGAGGTGGGAGCATATGAAACCGCAGTAGCCGACCTCACGGCCACCAAGTTCATGCACCTGCCCTATGTTGATTAAGAAGGCACCTGATGGCTGGAAGAAACAACAAAATTCCAATGCCCAACCTCTATTCACTTTTGAGGTATCAAAAACATAAGAAATTTTTGATTTTCTGTTGAAAGAGAAGTTCATTACTCTGCCTCCTGATCATAGAATGCCTTCAAAGGAGGAGTTGAAAGGCAGAGAATATTGCAAGTTCCACAACTCATGGAGCCACTCAATCAATTCTTGTTGGGGGTTCAAAAATATTATAAAGGATAGGATTGCCAAGGCAGTTTTGAGATTCCCAGAAAAGAAAGAGGCATTTTTAATAAATGAGGATCATTTCCCAGTAGTGGCGTCTGTGAATGCCAGTGACCTTTCAGAGCTTGACTTGAGGTTGTTGTTGGACATAAAGAGAAAGCTCCAAATCAGAGAACAAAATGATCAAAAAATTGAAAGGGAGAGGAGATCAGAGGTGAAGCGAGATTATAGAGGAGAGAGAAGGCAGGTATCTGGTTCTAGAAACTCTAATAATTTGGTTTCTACTAACAGTCCTCATCTGAAAAAGCAAAACAGGGCCTCTTTCTATCAAAGAAGGCCAGAAAGGCATGTCTTACCGGAGAGGCGATCCTTTGTGTGGAAGAGGGAGGAACATCCAAAAGCTCCTTTGGCACCTAGGGAGGAAAAGCCAAAATCTCCTTTGGCACCTAGAGAAAAACATCCAGAGGTTCCTTCAAACTTTGAAAACCGTAAGAAAGAACAACGATTTTTGGTACCGCCATTGGTCTCTCCTAGTCCAAGGTGGCACACCAATAATCACAAGAAGTTCCCGCCTCCATTGACAAGAACTCAAAAGAGGAGGCTCCAGAGGTTGAGGGCATTTGCAAGAAATGAGTTGCAGTCCAGACACTTGGAAAACCCCAGAAAATTTGTTGTGAAAAAGGGGTCAAGAGAGATCTTAATCCAGAAGGAGCAACCTGGAAGCCAAAAATCTTCCGAGGCAGTGGAAGTGAAAAATAAAACTTCCCACGTGCCTTCGAAGAAGGAAATTTTAGACATGGAGTTGGAAGCTTTTCTGAAAGGAGAATTTTCAGGAGATGGCATGAACTTAGATGACCTCCTAGAAGATGACATGGAGCTGGATGATCTTGTGGATGAGGAGATTTTAAAAGAGGGCATGAGACTAAATGACCTCTTGAAAGAGGATATTGATGATACTCCACCAGTTAAGGAAAGCGGCAAATTTCAGAGGAGATCTCTAGAAAATGGTGATTTAGAGTCAGACACAGAAGGCGAGAAGAAAACCTCCATCAAAGTGGGTGAAATCAAAATCCCCCTCACTTGCAATGCTTTTACTCTAATTCTGTCAAAAGATTTTAAAGGTCCAGATGTGCATGGAACCTCCAATGATTATGATGAGGTAGAGGAAATTCAAAGGGAGGAATCTAAATTCCCAAAGGATGAGTGTCGCAGTCTGGTTACTATATAAGAGGCGACTAATGGAGGGCCAAAGAGGGTAATTTTTAACAAATCAGCAGAGGCAATGACTAAATACATCAAGTGTCTGTATATTAAAGCTCACTTCAATGGCAGGCCAACCTCTAGGGTTCTGATTGATAATGGATCGGCAGTCAACATTATGCCATTCAAAATGCTACACCTTCTGGAAAAAACTACAGAATCAAAAGTCATTTGGGAGAGATCGGGGAAACGAGTACCGTCCACTTCGCCAAGTTCCATATTAGCACGGCGAGATGCGATTTCTTCCATATCCAAGGTCGTAAGTGGAGAGCTTGAAGAAGATTGACCGAGAGATTTCTTGCCCTTTGATGAAGGAGTTGGTTTGGGTGCCATGTTATGAATGATATGATATGAAGATGAAGAAGTAGAATTTCTTTGAAAGTTTAGGGACTAAAAATGAAGAATTTTGCTTTAGAAAAGTGAGAGAAAATGAAAGAAAGATTGTAAATGAGAATAGCCCTCAAGATGGCTTTTTATAGGCCTTTAAAACCCTTAAAACGGTCATAAACTGCTAGTTTTTTTGAAAATCTAGCCGTTTTGACAAGTGTCAAAAACGGTCAAAAATTTGAAAAACAGGCATGTATCGCGCCTTTGATATGTGTGTCGCGCCCATGATATAGGTAACTAGCCGTTATTTTCAAAATTTGGCTATATCGCGCCCGCTACACATATATCACGCCCGAGATTAAAACAGTGGCAAAAGGGCTTGTTTTCTGTTTGAATATCTCGGTCGTGATTCGTATATCACGGTCGTGATTTGATCACGCCCGTGATATATTCATCACGGTCGTGATACATGAGGTTTCAGAAAAAAAATGCAATTTTCTTGATGTCAAGCCTTAATTCCAATACACATGGATAATTAATGATTGAAAGACACAAAAAAAATGTAAATATTATAAAATGGGACATTCATATATATTGGGCCAATCAATTAAAACAAAATAGAAATCAAGTAGAAAATCATGACAACGAGATAAACCATAAATCACATTAATTCAAAGTACTCCCATCAAGCATACCAAGCTCTCGAATGATAAAATGCATACGATCTTCATTAAGAGGCTTGGTAAAAATATCCGCAAATTGGTTAGTTGTATCGATGAATTCGACTACAACATCCCTTTTTGCACATGATCACGTATAAAATGATGGCGGATATCTATGTGTTTACTCCTAGAGTATTGAATAGGGTTCTTGGATAGGTTGATAGCACTAGTTTTGTCACATTTGATGGGAATGTGACTAAGTGTGACACCATAATCCAAAAGTTGTTGCTTAATCCAAAATTTGAGCACAACAACAACCGGCCACTACATACTCGGCTTCCGCGGTTGACAAAGCCACAGATACTTGTTTCTTGCTACTCCATGAGATCAAACTATGACCTAGAAATTGGCAAGTCCCGGAGGTACTTTTACGGTCTAAGAGACAACCCGTATAGTCGGCATCGGAGTAGCCAAGCAACCTAGGTTCCACATTTCTAGGATACCAAATTCCTAGGTGTAAAGTGCCATGTAAATATTTAAAAATACGCTTGACGGCATGCAAATGGGATTCCTTAGGACAAGCTTGAAAACGAGCACATAAGCACACACTAAACATTATATGGGGTCTACTAGCGGTAAGATAAAGGAGAGAGCCAATCATACCTCTATATATTGTAATATCAATGCATTTACCCGATTCATCCTTGTCCAATTTAGTTGTGGTGCTCATAGGTGTCTTGCTACTTGATGAGGTCTCCATGCCAAATTTCTTTAGCATTTCCTTGGTGTACTTGGATTGATTTATGAAGATGCCATCCTCATGTTGTTTGATTTGAAGTCCAAGAAAGAACTTAAGTTCCCCCATGAGACTCATTTCAAACTCCCTAGTCATACACTTAGAAAAATCTTTACAAAGAGACTCATTAGTAGCACCAAATATAATATCATCAACATAAATTTGAACAAAAAGAATATCATGCTTATGAGTTTTAGTAAAAAAAGTTGTATCAACCTTGCCTTTTGAAAAACCATTTAAGAGTAAAAAGTTACTCAACCTATCATACCAAGCTCTAGGAGCTTGTTTTAAACCATATAAAGCCTTGTTGAGTTTGAAAACATGTTGTGGATGCCGGAAATCTTCAAAACCGGGAGGTTGTTTAACATAAACCTCGTCCTCTATAAAACCATTTAAAAGGCACTTTTGACATCCATTTGAAAAAGTTTGAAATTCATGCATGATGCATAAGCCAATAACATACGAATTGCTTCTAATCTAGCAACCGGAGCAAAAGTCTCCTCATAATCAATGCCTTCCTCTTGATTATAACCTTGGGCAACTAATAGGGCCTTGTTCCGAGTTATCACTCCGCTTTCATCTAATTTATTTCGAAAAACCCATTTTGTTCCAATAATGGTATGACCATTAGGAGCAGGGACTAACTCCTAAACTTTATTCCTTGTGAATTCATTGAGTTCATCTTGCATAGCAATCACCCAATGTTCATCAACTAGAGCTTCACTAACATTAGTGGGCTCAAATTGAGATAGGAATTTAACATTTGCAAAAGTACGGAATTGAGAGCGAGTACTTACTCCCCTTGAGGGCTCACCAATAATTAAATCTTGAGGATGACTTTTCTTGAAAGCCCAATCCTTAGGTAAGTCGGGTTGATCTGGAGTAGGAGATTCAGGTTCAACCTTATTCTCCACTAGAGGTGGTTGAGGCATCGCTACTTGACTTGTAGGAGCTACTTGATTTTCAACCAAGGAGAGATCCTCAAAAGTACCTAAAAAGTCATGAACAGACGACTCCTTTTCCGGAAAATCCTTGGAGGACTCATCAAATACCACATGCATAGACTCCTCAACAACTAAGGTGCGCTTGTTAAAGACTCTAAAAGACATGCTATTAGAGGCATAGCCCAAAAAGACACCTTCATCCGTTTTGGAATCAAATTTTCCAAGGTCATCCTTGGTGTTTAATATGAAGCACTTGCATCCAAATACTCTAAAATAAGATATCTTCGGTTTTCTTCCTACCCAAAGCTCATAAGAAGTTTTGTTCAAAATTGGTCTTTTGAAAATACGATTTGAAACATAGCATGCGGTGTTCATAGCTTCGGCCCACAAGTAATGAGGTAAGCCATACTCATTGAGCATAGATCGAGCCATTTCAACCAAAATGCGGTTTTTCCTTTCAACAACCCCATTTTGTTTAGGCGTTCTAGGAGAAGAAAAGTTATGAAAGATACCATTTTCTTCACAAAAAGTTTTAAAGGATTCATTTTGAAATTCGGTTCCATGATCACTTCGAATACTTGAAATAGGTAAATGTTTTTCTTTTTGAACACGCTTTGCAAAACTTTTAAAACCGTTAAAAGCTTCATTTTTATGAGCCAAGAATATAACCCAAGTGAATCTAGAGTAGTCATCAACCAACACAAATGCATAATGCATGCCACACAAACTAGCAACTCTCATAGGTCCACACAAGTCCATGTGAAGCAATTGTAATGGTCTAGTGGTAGAAACAACATTTTTAGCTTTAAAAGAAGACTTGTGTTGTTTTCCCATTTGACAAGGTCCACACACTTTGTCTTTTGAAAAATTTAGCTTGGGCAAACCTTTGACAAGTTCATCCTTGCTAACCTCATTTAAGAGGTCTAAGCTAGCATGACCAAGTCTACGGTGCCACAACCAAGATTCATCGCTAAGTGATGGTAAACACTTGCCATCTCGGTTTTCAAGCGTATCCAAGTCAATTATGTAAGTGTTTTGCCTTCGATGTCCTTTGAAGATAACCGTGTTATCCATTGGTTGGATAACATAGCAAGCCTTGGAATCGAAATTGACATTATAGCCCTTATCACACAATTGACTTACACTTAAAAGGTTATGTTTTAGACCATTAACAAGCCACATATTTTCTATAGACGGAGAAGAAGAGTTACCTATATTTTATCCCCACAACTTGACCTTTGGCATCATCACCGAAGGTGACATTTCCCAACTTTTTATGTTCCAAGTGGGTGAAGTTAGAGATATGGTCCGTCATGTGCCTAGAAGAACCGCTATTGACATACCATTTGGTTTTATTCACAACAGTTTCTTTTGGCACCTAGAACAAGTAAACTCAAATTTTAGGTACCCAAATCACATTGGGTCCTTGGAAGTTAGCACTAGAGTAGTCCAAGGGAATTAACCTCAATTGGACCTTTCTAACATAGCAATCAACATTCTTATGACCATATCTCATGCAATAAACACATTAAAGTCTAGGGGTCATGTGAGCATAAGATGGATAAGTCTTGGCTCTAGGAGCCTCACATGTGTGAGCATAGCAATGTGCACAAGAGTGATCATAAGTGTAAGCATGGGCATTGTTATGAGAGTGAGCATAAGGATATGAATGAACATGATTCTTTTTCATACTTCTCTTCTCCCATTTGTGACTATATTGAGGAGCATGGGTATGTCTAGGGGGTCTTGTACCCACTTTTCTCTTAGGCTTAGGAGCCACAAATGACTTAGCATTGGGAGCTTGAGCATACCTCTTCTTCACCTCTTTTGGTTTGACCAAAGAAGGAGGAACTTCTATAGAGGAAGTTTGAGATGAAGAAGCCTTCACAAAAGTAGTCACACTTGAGGAAGAGGGGTTGTGACTATAGCCAAGCCCAAATTTTATGTTTGGGTTTCTTTGGGAATCAAGAAGATTGTCCAAAGATTCATTCCCTTTGTGAAATCTTGAGATAGAGCTATTTAGAGAAAGAATTTCACTCTTTAGTGTTTCATTTTCCTCAAGCAAAATATTGACATCTTGCTTAGGGATATATTCTAAAGAGGACTTTAAGTCTTGAATTTCTTTCTTCAAATTGAGCATCTCAATTTTAGCCATAGAGGCTTCCTTTTTGAAAAGCTTTATTTTGGCATGATAGTCACTACATTTGCTAGTTAGTTCATTTATCATGTCATGACATTCATCATCAATCTCATAAACCAAGGAATCATCAACCAACACATTCTCAACATTTACAAAACAAGAGGCACTAGGGGTATTTTTCACAACAACAATATCACTAGAGCTATCATGAGGTTCTATCCCTACACCATCCCAAGAAATAAAAGGTAGAGCACTTACCTCGGATGGAGACTCATCAACTAGAGCCATGAAGCAAAGGTTTGCTCTTGCCTCTTCTTGGCAATCTTCATCGGATTGATAATCACTATCATCATCCTAAATGGTGATTAATCCTTCTTATCCTTTTGAAAGAATTTCCTTTGCCCTTGTCGACATTCCGGTCTAATATGACCCGGTTTGCCACAACCATGGCAAGTAACATCTCTTCTAGGAGTAGGAGTCTCTTGTTTGGAGTTGGATGATCGCTTGAAGTTTGAGGACTCACCCTTTCGCTCATATTTTTGAACTTGAGACTTCTTTCTTGTTCTCCATTCTCTTACTTTCTTAGACAATAGCACCATCTCTTTATCATCTTCTTCATCAGTTGCATTAACCTCCTCTTCAACCTTACTTTCAATTGCTTTAGCCTTCAAAGCAATTCCCTTAGTTTTCTATTCAGGAGACTTCTTCAATTCTTGAATTTCTTTCATGTAGGTCATCTCATGAAGAAGTAAGTTTCCGATAAGCTCATCGGTTCTCAAATTCCTTATGTCATAGGATTCCTCAATGGCGGTTATCTTCGATTGCCAATCAAGGAGAGGCAATGAACGAAAAATTTTGCCATTGATTTCACCAAGAGTATAGTGCTTACCAAGCTTCTTGAGATTGGTAGTAATGCCAAAGAGTTTATTGGTAGTTTCGGTGAAGGTCTCATTTGGCTTGTTCTTGAACGCTTCATATTCTCCAATGAGAAGCTCAACCTTCTTGTTCTTGACTTAAACCGTTCCTTCATGGTAGTTCTCAAGAATCTTCCACATATCATGAGCCGTTGTGCAATGTTGAACCCATCCTTGTTCTTCTCTACACAAAGAGGAAATAATCACACAAATAGCCTTCCGGTTGAGAGCATTAGCTAGAACTTGATCCTTGGTCCAATCTTTTCTTGGCCAAGGTATAATACCACCATTGAACTCTTGAGTAGGAGCCACATAACCATCAAGAAGCATATGCCATTAATTCACACCATCCATATCAAGATAGTTTTCCATACGGAATTTCCAATTTGGATAATCCGTTCCATCAAAGAAGGGACGGAGAGTATGAGTGAAATGTTTGGTAGCCATTTGGATCGAAGAACTCGCAATTAAGCAATAAGATGAGTAACCTTGCTTTGATACCAATTGAAATCCCTAAATAGCTACCTTAGAGGGGGATGAATAAGGTTTAGTGAGTAATTAAAATTTAGTAGGAGTTTAAGAGAAGAGAAATTAACACAAGCAATTTAGAGTGGTTCGGATTACAAATTAATCCTACTCCACTACTCAATCTAAGATTGAGATTTTAGAATTCACTAATGGATTGTGCTTTAAAGCTAAACACAAACTTTACAAAAGAGATTTCCAAGAGATAATTTCAAACTCACAAAATGTTTTTCTAAGGATAAACACAAACCTACAACACTAATGATTGAATCACAATGGTTACTCAATCAACAAAAGAAGTAAGCAATCAATAAATGATGCACAATAAATGTAGTGAGAATAAATTGAATGCTTGAGTATGTTTTTTATTGCTGGAGTGTCTAACCTCATAAATGAGGTAGACAAGGGGTATATATAACCCAAAGAACAAACCCTTGAAGCTTCTAGAAGAAAGCTCAAAATTTTGCTGAATTTCAGCCGGTCGCTCCCGTGATACTTCCATCACGCCCGTGATGTTTGAATCTTCAAGATTCCACCAATGGGAGAAGGCCAGGTGTCACCATATGATAGGGGTGTTCAGAAAGAGCTGTTGGACCTTCAACGGTCACATTGATCGCGCTCGTGATAATCTTGTGGCGCCCGTGATTAAAGTCAAACACAAGATGGGTTTTGGTCTTGTCATGAATCACGACCGTGATGTTATCCATAGCGCTTGTGATCAGTATATCTCGCCCGTGATGGAAAGGGCATCTCGGGCGTGATATCCTACTGGAACTAGTTTGAATTCCGATTTTTCGATTCTCGCTAGAAAGCTCTGATTCGACCCGGGATAGTTTCTATATGTTCCTACACACTGATTAACATGATTAGGCTCTTTAAATTGATTGTCAAACTCAAAATTAGGGTTCAAATGGGACTTGGTCCAACAAAACGTTTACAAACGTTAAGAAACAAACCCAAGCGTTTCACCTTTTTAGCAATTTAAGCCAAACGTTTACAAACGTTCCGAAACAGATCCAAGCGTTTCACCTTTTTAGCAATTTACACCAAACGTTTACAAAAGTTCTGAAACAAATCCAAACGTTTCATCTTTTTAGAAATTCAAGCCAAACATTTACAAACGTTACGAAACAAATCTAATCATTTCACCTTTTTAGCGATTTAAGCCAAACGTTTACAAACATTACGAAATAAATCAAAATATTTCACTTTTTAGCGATTGAAGCCAAATGTTTACAAACGTTACGGAACAAATCCAAATGTTTCACATATTTTGAAATTTAAGCCAAACATTTACAAACGTTACGAAACAAATCTAAACATTTCACCTTTTTAGCGATTTAAGCCAAACGTTTACAAACGCTACGAAACAAATCCAAACGTTTCACCTTTTTAGCGATTAAAGCCAAACGTTTACAAACGTTACGGAACAAATCCAAACGCTTCGCATATTTAGCAATTGAAGCCAAACGTTTACAAAAGTTTCGAAACAAAACCAAGCGTTTCACCTTTTTAGCGATTTAAACCAAACGTTTACAAACGTAACAAAACAAATCCAATCGTTACACCTTTTTATCGAATTAAGCCAAACGTTTACAAACATTACGAAACAAATCCAAGCGTTTAACCTTTTTAGCAATTTAAGCCAAACATTTACAAACTTTACAAAACAAATCTAAACATTTCACCTTTTTAGCGATTGAAGTCAAACGTTTACAAATGTTACGGAACAAATCCAAATGTTTCACATATTTAGAAAATTAAGCCAAACGTTTACAAACGTTACGAAACAAAACCAAGCGTTTCACCTTTTTACCAATTTAAGCCAAACGTTTACAAACGTAACGAAACAAATCCAAGCGTTTCACCTTTTTAGCAATTGATGCCAAACGTTTAAAAACGTTACGAAACAAATCCAAGCAATTTACCTTTTTAGCAATTTAAGCCAAGCGTTTACAAACATTATAAAACAAATCCAAACGTTTCAACTTTTTAGCGATTTAAGCCAAATGTTTATAAACGGTAGGAAAAAAATCCAAACCTTTCACTATTTAGCGATTTAAGCAAAACGTTTACAAACGCTACGAAACAAATCCAAACGTTTCCCCTTTTTTGCGATTGAATCCAAACGTTTACGACACTAATCCAAACATATGACCTTTTTAGTTATTTAAGCCAAACGTTACGAAACAAATCAAAACGTTTCACCTTTTTAGCGATTTAAGCCAAACGTTTACAAACGTTGCAAACAAAATCCAAACCTTTCACCTTTTTAGCGATTTAAGCCAGTTTACAAACGTTACGAAACAAATCCAAACGTTTCACCTTTTTAGCGATTTAAGCGAAACGCTTACAAACGTTACGAAACAAATGCAAACGTTTCCCCATTTTTGCGATTTAAGCCAAACATTTAAAACTTTACGAAACAAATCCAAACATTTCACCTTTTACTAATTTACTCCAAGCGCTTACAAACGTTATGAAACAAATCCAAACGTTTTACCTTTTTAGCGATTGAAGCCAAACCTTTACAAACGTTACGAAACAAATCCAAACGTTTCACATTTTTAGCAGTATATACCAACTGTTTACAATCGTTACGACAAAAAACCAAGCGTTTCATCTTATTACCAATTTAAACCAAACGTTTACAAACGTAATAAAACAAATACAAGCGTTTCACCTTTTTAGCAATTTAAACCAAACGTTTACAAACGTTCCATAACAAATCCAAGTGTTTCACCTTTTTAGCAATTTACGCCAAATGTTAACAAACGTTCCGAAACAAATCCAAGCGTTTCACCTGTTTAGCAACTTAAGCCAAACATTAACAAACGATACGAAACAATTCTAAATATTTTACCTTTTTAACGATTTAAGCCAAACGTTTACGAACGCTACGAAACAAATCCAAATATTTCACTTTGTTAGCAATTTAAACCAAATGTTTACAAACGTTACGAAACTAATCCAAACGTTTCACCTTTTTAGCAATTTGAGCCAAACGTTAGCAAATGTTACAAAACAAATCCAAACGTTTCGCCTTTTTAGCAATTTAAGCAAAACATTTACAAACGTTACGAATCAAATCCAAATATTTCACTTTTTAGCGATTTAAGCCAAATGCTTACAAACTTTACGAAACAAATCCAAACGTTTCACCTTTCTAGAGATTTAAGCCAAATGTTTACAAACGTTACGAAACATAACCAAACGTATAAAACGTTATGAAACAAATCCAAACGTTTCACATTTTTAGCGATTTAAGCCAAACCTTTACAAACGTTACAAAATAAAACCAAGCGTTTCCCCATTTTAGTAATTTAAGCCAAGCGTTTACAAATGTTACGAAATAAATCCAAGTGTTTCACCTTTTTCTCAATTTAAGCCAAACGTTTACAAACGTTCCAAAACAAATCCAAGCGTTTCACCTTTTTAGCGATTTAAGCCGAACGTTAACAAACGTTAGGAAACAAAACAAAACATTTCACCTTTTGAGCAATTTAAGCCAAACGTTTACAAACGTTCGAAAACAATCCAAACGTTTCCCCATTTTAGCGATTTAAGCCAAACGTTTAAAACGTTACGAAACAAATCCAAACATTTCTCCTTTTTAGCGATTTAAGTCAAACTTTTACAAACGTTACGAAACAAATCCAAACGTTTCCCCTTTTTAGCGATTTAAGCCAAACGTTTACAAACGTTATGAAACCAATCCAAACGTTTTGCCTTTTAGCAATTTAAGCCAAACGTTTACAAAAGTTACGAAACAAATCCAAACGTTTCACCTTTTTAGCAATTTAAGCCAAACGTTTACAAATGTTACGAAACAAATCCAAACGTTTCCCCTTTTTAGCGATTTAAGTCAAACGTTTACAAACGTTACGAAACAAAACCAAACGTTTCCCTTTTTTAGCGATTTAAGTCAAACGTTTACAAACGTTACGAAACAAAACAAACGTTTAAAACGTTACGAAACAAATCTAAACGTTTCACATTTTTATTGATTTAAGCCAAACCTTTACGAACGTTACGAAACAAAACCAAGTGTTTTACCTTTTTTAGCAATTTAAGCCAAACGTGTTCAAATGTTACAAAACAAAACCAAGCGTTTCACCTTTTTAGCATTTTATGCTAAACGTTTACAAACGTTCCGAAACAAATCCAATCGTTTCACCTTTTCAGTAATTTAAGTCAAATGGTTACAAACGTTACAAAACAAATCCAAGTGTTTCACCTTTTTTGCAATTTTAGCAAAACGTTTACAAACGATACGATACAAATCCAAATGTTTCACCTTCTTAGCGATATAGCCAAATATTTACAAACATTTTGAAACAAAACCAAACGTTTCACCTTTTTAGCAATTTAAGCGAAACGTTTACAAACAAATCCAAACGTTTAAAACGCTACGAAACAAATCCAAACGTTTCCCCATTTTAGCGATTTAAGACAAACGTTTAAAACGTTACAAAACAAATCCAAACGTTTTACCTTTTACCAATTTATGCCAAGCGTTTACAAACGTTACGAAATAAATCCAAACGTTTCACCTTTTTTACGATTGAAGTCAAACGTTTACAAACGTTACAACGTTTCACATATTTAGCAATTTAAGCCAAACGTTTAAAAACGTTACGAAACAAAACCAAGCATTTCACCTTTTTTTCAATTTAAGCCAAACGATTACAAACGTAACGAAACAAATCCAAGCGTTTCTGTAATACCCCAGAATATTTTAAGATAGTTACGCTGTGCCACGTGTCGTAGATTCCGATAAATTAAATTAAGAAGAATTTAATTTAATTATATCGGGAATTTTGAATAAATTTTAATAAGTTAATTAACGGGATTTGAGGATATAACTTTGAAAAATAATATAAAATAAATTATAAATCCTGTAATGATAATTATTTCGCCAAAGTCCGCGAAATAATTTATAGTATTTATGGTAAAAGTTTCGAGTCCATCCGAAGTCGTTTAAAATTTGGACGCGATTAGGTTTTGGACTAAATTGAAACTTTTGAAAAGTTTCAAGGACCAAAGTGCAAATTAGCTGGATTATATAACATTTCCCTCAGATGAAGGAATCACCAGAATCTTCTTCTTCTTCGTTTCTTTTCTTTCAAACGGCGATCGATTACGGTTCATCGCGCGATTTCCGTTTCTCGTCCGTTTCTGACGTTCTATAACTCAAAACGATCGTATTTCAGTGGCGTATCACGGTAAGCTTGACGTTTTGCCGTTTAAACGAATATATTTTTAGTTATATAGATTCGAAGTTTTAGGCCACGAAACGATTTTATTGTTTTAATCGATACTAAGATTGAATTATATTGTTTTGAAGCTAGATTACGTGTTTGGAGTGTGTTTAAAGCGTTTTGACTATTGAAAGCACGTCGGAAATCGACCCCGGGCAAAAGCCCGTGGCTGTGCGTCGCACAGCCGAACTGTACGAACGCACAGTCAAGACACTGTGCGAATGAACAGTCCAGACTGTGCGAACGCACAGTCACACTGTGCGGACGCACAGTCCCCTGTGCAATCGCACAGGCAGACGCGCGTACGCATAGTGTTTTCGCCTATCGACCCGTTTTGAGGAAAATTTATAATACGCACATATCAAAAATTAAAATCGATTAATATTCGATTAATTAGAAGCGATAACCAAATGAGGTTAAAAGATAATTGAGTTAAAAGTGGTATTCGATCCGTAAACGAGTTGGATACCGTTTATCGGAATATACGTGAGAAGCACGACGGTTAATGAGAATTTAGCGTGTCGAGTCTTGAGTCTAGAATCAATCTTAGAATAGGATTCTGACACAAGTCAAATGTTTTAAAATTTGTTTTAGATCCGGCGAGGCAAGAAGCAGCTGGACCAGTAGTTCGGGAAGCTTGACATTCCTAAGCCCCGGCGTATATTTGGATAAGCGTTTTTTGTGAGTTTATACGATTTTCTTTTAAAGTATTTATTTAAGCAATTATTTTATATTGCTTTATGTTTGAATTGCATGTTTTATATGCGAAATTTTTATATGAATTGCGCATACGCTTGATTTGAATCCAGTATTGATCTGATGGAACGTGCTACCTATTGAGCGGCAATAGGACTGTGTGATCACCAGTTTTGATTTGATACAGCTATCAGCTGATTATGATTATGAAATTTGAGATTTGAGGTATGGTTCGATACGAGTGAGCACTCGGTTACGGTGTAACCTGGAGTCCCCGTATCTTGTGGGTTGGACCCACCAGTGAGTTGGACTAACAATTTGATATTAATGATTGGGTTGTTTGATTGATGATTAGTATGTTGAGGATTAAGGTTTCAATCGGATCTCGTACTTCGCTGCATATGATTGAATATCGTTTAATGTTTTATTTAGATACTTAATAGTAAATGTATGAACTCACTCAGTATATCCCAATATACTAACCCTCATAATCTTTCTTTCAGGTTAAAGACGCTTTGAAGCAACGGACTTCTATCCTACTTCCAGAAGTCTGTATGTTTGAAAGTATGTAAAGAAACAATACTTTACTCTTAGAGCTGCAGTAGATAAATGTTTGTAATATAAAGTTTTCTGTAAATATAACCTCACTATTTTAAAGTTAATTATGTTTTACGCTAGCTGCGTTTTGATATTTAAGACTGCCAGAGGATATGTATGCCTGGCATGTGTGTTTAAGCATGACACGTGTTTATGTATGTCATGCATGACGTTTATGTTTCGCGAAAAATTATTTTACGTTTTTAGGCTTGCTACAGGTTTCGGAGCAACCACTCCCATTCCCTAGCGCCGGTCTCGGCCCATGAGATTGGGTCGTGACAATGTTGGTATCATAGCAAAGGATGGGAGGTTCGGCAGGTGAGCGGGGCTCCCGGGACCGTTCCGATTCTAAGGAACTCTCACTCATGGTCTGTGACGAAGTGAGGCTCTCCGCCCTAAGGCGTATGGTAATGCGTGCTCTGATAGGTACATATGGATGTCACCTTATGGGATAGGACGGAGTCCATATCGGTTACGACCGCAACAAAATATTGGTATCAGAGCATGGTCCAGTTACCATTGCTTATGTCAGAAGAGTGATTGATTTTTCTAGGATTCTACTGCAGCACATAGGGCTCGAGTCTTGTCTTGTTTTGTCTTTGTTACGTATTCATTTGATTTTCAAAATTTCAGCTTTCCCTCTAGGATGTGAGTCTGTCGTACGTGTGTGTTTGTATGTGATGAGATGCGCGTTTAATACGATATGCGTTAACGATGATATGCGATTATGTGACTAAGTAACGTTGTTTGTCTTGGTCAGGATGTCTGACCAACGACAAGAAGAAGCGCGAGCTGCCGCTGTAGCAAAAAATATTATAGAAGGGGGACATGACGTCCATCCAGAAGCTCAAGATGAGTCTTCTTTTCACGGCGGAGGTGGTGGCCAAGAGGCCTAAGCGCAGGCACCTGGAGTGCAAGCGCAAGCTCAACAACCTAATGTTGTGGGTTTCGATATGAACCAGTTCCTTACAGGAATTGCGGCTATGCAAGCCAATCAGAATGAGGTGCAGAATATGCATCGTGAACAACTACAGCAGCAACAGTTATGCAATATTGTTTTCACTGACCGAGACATCGTCTTGGCTTACATGCGCCTTAAGCCAACTAAATTTGACGGCTCAGGCGATGCTCTTGATTTCCTCGAAGAAGTAGAACGTAACGCTCGACGTCTGCAAGCTAACGAGAGATAGACCATCATTATGGTAGAAATGTCAATGAAAGGACCCGCAAAAGACTGGTTTCAGCAGCACATTCAGCTAATCATAGACACTATGACCTGGGCTGAATTCGCAAACCACTTTAGAGAATACTTCTTACTATATGCGGTGACAGAGAGTTATCGTAGTCAGTGGCTGACCTTATGTAGAGGCAATCGGTCTGTGCAAGAGTTTGTAACGGAGTTTACCAGAGTGAGTAGGTTTGCACCAGACCTGACTACAGACCCAGCCAGAGTGAACTCGAGGTTTGTAGAGGGTCTAGGAGCTGAATTTGTAAATCTGACGTCTGATATCGGAAGAACCCTAGTGAAACTGATCGACACCGCTAGGCAAATGGAAGTTTCTTTGATCCGTTTTGGGAAGATTCCTGATCCTTCCAATGTTGCGCCTGTGAGGAGTGATGTGTTCCGCAGCGTACAAAGCGCACCTACCCAATCATATGTTAGAAGTCATACTCGACCCCCATCACGTCAGCAGAAAAATAATAGAGCTCGATATGGAACTAGAGTCAGTACTTCAGGCGCCGGATTTAGTGCCAGATATATGAGTGATATGGGAGGCGGAGTTCCCATATGTCTAAACTGTAATAGGAGACACTACAGCGCGTGTTACCTTGCTAGTGGAGCATGTTTTAACTGTGGTCAACGGGGCCATTTTGCCAGAGATTGTCCGAGGCAGATGCCCCCGGGTTTGATGACTACTGTGATGCAACCTTCTTATCAGCAGCAGAGGACTGCGCAGCAGACGGCATCGGGGTACGATCAGACGGGAAGTACCTTCACTGGCCAGAGAGGCCGTGGTTATGGAAATCATGGAGGAAGAAATGGCGGAGGACGCGGTACTGGCCAGACTTCGCAGGCTGGCGGAAGTCAGGCTAGGGTCTTTGCACTGAATCCTCAGGAGGCTCAGGCTTCCTATGTTGTGGTGCAAGGTACCTTTCCTATCGCTTCTCAAGACGCATTAATTTTGTTTGATCCGGGCGCTACGCATTCGTTTGTTTCACCTAGTTTTGCGAGTAAGTTAGGAGTGCAACCGACATATCTTAGAAACACTTTATCCATAGCTACCCCAGTTGGCGAGAGTGTGGAAGTTAGTATTGTTTATCCATCTTGTCCTGTGAGAGTTCATGGATGAGATTTATTAGTGGATATGATTTTACTCGAAGTATTAGCTTTTGACGTCATACAAGGAATGGATTGGCTAGCTCAGCACTATGGCAATGTGGATTGTCAGAAGAAGACGGTGACGTTTAACACGCCTGGAATTGAAGCTGTTTCAATTCAAGGTGATAAGATGGAGTCTCCTACGAGTATTATTTCAGCTATTAAAGCTTATCGCATGTTAAAGAAGGGATGTCAAGGATTCTTAGCGATAGTACGAGACGTGGAAAAGAAAGTGCAAATTTAAGTGACGTGCCAGTTGTATCAGAGTATCCAGACGTTTTTCCAGAGGAATTACCTGGATTACCCCCATATCGCGAGATTGAATTTTGTATCGAATTGGCTCTCGGCACGAAGCCGATATCGATACCTCCTTATCGTATGGCGCCAGCAGATCTCAAGGAACTTAAGGATCAGCTAGAAGAGTTATTTGATCGCGGTTTCATCAGACCGAGTGTATCCCCGTGGGGTGCACCAGTGCTATTCGTGAAAAAGAAAGATGGATCACTTCAACTCTGCATCGATTATCGACAGTTGAACAAGTTGACGATTAAGAATAAGTATCTGTTACTTAGAATCGAAGATTTATTCGATCAGTTACAAGGAGCGAAGTACTTTTCAAAGATCGACCTGAGATCAGGCTATCATCAGCTGAAAATTCGTGACAATGATGTTCAAAAGACTGCCTTTCGAACTTGATATGGACATTACGAATTTCTCGTTATATGTCATTCGGATTGACGAACGCGCCAGCAGCCTTCATGGATGTGATGAATAGAATATTCAAACCGTACTTGGATCTGTTCGTAATCGTGTTTATCGACGATATTTTGATCTATTCACGTTCAGAAGAAGAACACGCACATCATCTGCGGATAGTACTACAGACGTTAAGAGAACATCAGTTGTACGCCAAATTCTCGAAATGTGAATTTTGGCTAACGGAAGTGGCTTTCTTAGGTCATGTGGTGTCACAAAGTAGTATCAAGGTTGATCCAAAGAAGATTGAAGTTGTGATAGAATGGAAGTGGCCTGAATCAGTTACTGAAGTTCGAAGTTTCCTTGGTTTAGCGGGATATTATCGACGATTTGTACAGGACTTCTCAAAGATCGTTGTACCTTTAACGAAACTAACTCAAAAGAAAGCGAAATTCAACTGGACGAACCTGTGTGAATTCAATTTTCTGAAACTGAAAGAGTGTTTGACGACGACACCAGTCTTAGCGTTACCAGAAGGAACAGAAGGATTCACAGTTTATTGCGATGCGTCAAGAGTGGGATTAGGATGCGTCCTTATGCAACACGGTAGAGTGATTGCATACGCTTCGCGATAGCTCAAGAAGCATGAAACAAACTACCCGACGCATGATATGGAGCTAGCAGTGGTGATTTTTGCGCTGAAGATCTGGAGACATTATTTATACGGCGCCACCTACGAGATCTTTACAGATCATAAAAGCTTGAAGGACATTTTCGATCAACGATAGTTGAACCTCAGATAGCGAAGGTGGATGGAGTTACTAAAAGACTACGATTGTACGATACAATACCATCCAGGCAAGGCCAACGTAGTGGCAGATGCCGTAAGCAGGAAATCAGCAGGAAGTCTCGCACATATTACAACGGCATGGCGGAGACCATTAATTAACGAGATTCATACGATGTTTAGCCAAGGAGTAGAGTTCGAGATTTCATCTCTCGGAAATCTAATGGCTCAGCTAACGATACGATCGACGTTAATAGATCAAATCAAAGAATTGCAAGCGGACGACCCTCAATTAAAGCATCTAATTGAAGAAGTTCAACAAGGGAAGAGTCAAGATTTCAATGTCGTCAACGGAATACTGAAATATAATAATCGAATGTGCGTTCCAGACGTGGAAAATTTGAGACAGAAGATCATGGAAGAGACTCATGGGACATCTATAGCGTTCATCCATGTTCCACAAAGTTGTATCATGACATCAAGACAACGTATTGGTGGAGCGGAATGAAGAAAGACATCGCGGAGTTTGTGGCGAAATGTCCGACTTGTCAGCAAGTCAAGTTGGAGCATCAGCGACCTTATGGATTTCTTCAGCCGTTACCCATCCCGGAATGGAAATGGGAGCAAATCACGATGGATTTTATAGTCGGATTGCCCAAGACGCAGAAAGGTTTTGACTCCATTTGGGTAATCGTAGATCGCTTGACGAAGTCAGCACTTGATACCGATCAAGACGACGTATTCTGCAGCAAAGTTGGCTCAAGAGTACATCGACAAGATCTTGAGCCGACACGGAGTTCTTGTGTCAATCGTTTCAGACAGAGGTTCCGTATTTACCTCTTATTTCTGGAAGAGCCTACAAGATGCATTAGGAACGCGATTGAATTTCACCACTGTGTTTCATCCTCAGACAGACGGCCAGTCTGAACGGACTATTCAAACGTTAGAAGATATGCTTCGACTATGCATACTAGACTTCAGAGGTAATTGGGATACGTACCTACCTTTAGTCGAGTTTGCCTACAACAACAGTTAGCACTCGAGCATCGAGATGGCTCCATATGAAGCGTTATACGGGCGTAAATGTCGATCCCCTATATGTTGGGATGAAGTTGGTGAACGGAAGCTCACTGGAGCAGAGATCATCCATATTACATCAGAAAAAGTACCGTTGATAAAGCAACGTCTGAATACTGCTTCCAGTCGACAGAAGAGCTATACAGATCCTAAAGAAAAGGATATAGAGTTTCAGATTGGAGATTACGTGTTTCTTAAAGTATCACCGATGAAAGGAGTGATTCGTTTTGGAAAGAAGGGCAAGTTGGCTATGAGATATGTCGGACCTTATCAGATAGTAGAACGCATAGGCTCAGTTGCCTACAAGCTAGACTTGCCACTAGAGATGTCGCAAGTTCATCTTGTCTTCCATATTTCCATGCTTCGAAAATATGTACCAGACCCTTCTCGAATAATTCAACCACAAGTAGTGGATGTGAGCGAGGAACTAACATACGAAGAGCGGCCAGTGCAGATTGTCGATACGCAGATACGAAAATTGCGGATTAAGAGAATTCCGATGGTGAAAGTCCTATGGAGGAGTCAGTACATAGAAGAGTGCACGTGGGAGACGGAAGAGGATATGAGACAGAGGTACCCATATCTTTTCACTCAAGGTACGTGGCTAATCCAAACGTTTGACCTTTTTAGCGATTTAAGCCAAACTTTTACAAACGTAACGAAACAATTCCAAACATTTCGTCTTTTTAGCAATTTAAGCCAAACATTTACAAACGTTACGAAACAAATCCAAGCGTTTCACCTTTTTAGAAATTTAAACCAAACGTTTACAAATGTTCCGAAAAAAATCCAAGCCTTTCACCTTTTTAGCTATTTACGCCAAACGTTTACAAACGTTCCAAAACAAATCCAAGCGTTTAACCTTTTTAGCAATTTACGCCAAATGTTTACAAACGTTCCGAAATAAATCCAAGCGCTTCACCTTTTTAGCGATTTAGGCCAAACATTTACAAAAGTTACGAAATAACTCCAAATGTTTCACTTTTTTAGCGATTTAAGCCAAACGTTTACAAATGTTACGAAACTAATCGAAACGTTTCACCTTTTTAGCCATTTGGCCAAACGTTAACAAACCTTACGAAACAAATCCAAACGTTTCACCTTTTTAGCAATTTAAGCGAAACGTTTACAAACGTAACGAAACAAATCCAAGCGTTTAACCTTTTTAGCAATTTAAGCCTAACGTTTACAAAAGCTACAGAACAAATCCAAGCGTTTCACCTTTTTAGAAATTTAAGCCAAACATTTACAAACGTTACGAAACAAATCTAAACGTTTCACCTTACTACCGAATTAAGACAAACATTTACAAACATTACGAAACAAATCCAAACGTTTCACCTTTTTAGCGATTGAAGTCAAACGTTTATAAACGTAGCGGAACAAATAAACGTTTCACATATTTAGCAAATTAAGGCAAACGTTTACAAACGTTACGAAACAAAGCCAAGCTTTTCACCTTTTTAGCAATTTAAGCCAAACGTTTACAAACGTAAGGAAATAAATCCAAGCGTTTCACCCTTTTAGCAATTTAAACCAAACGTTTAAAAACGTTACGAAACAAATCCAAGAAATTCCCCTTTTTAGCAATTTAAGCCAAACGTATACAAACGTTACAAAACAAATCCAAACGTTTCAATTTTTTTGCGATTTAAGCCAAACGTTTACAAACAGTAGGAAAAACATCCAAATCTTTCACTATATTAGCTATTTAAGCCAAACGTTTACAAACGCTACGAAAAATATCCAAACGTTTCATCTTTTTAAAAATCTAAGCAAAACGTTTACAAACGCTACGAAACAAATCCAAATGTTTCCCCTTTTTTGCGATTTAAGACAAACATTTACAAACGTTTACGAAACTAATCCAAACATTTCACCTTTTTCGCGATATAAGCCAAATGTTACAAAACAAATCCAAATATTTCCCCTATTTAGCGATTTATGCCAAACGTTTACAAACGTTGCAAAAAAAAAATCCAAACTTTTCACCTTTTTAGCGATTTAAGCCAGTTTACAAACGTTACAAAACAAATCCAAACGTTTCACCTTTTTAGCGATTTAAGCCAAACGTTTACTAACGTTACGAAACAAAACCAAATGTTTAAAACATTACAAAAAAAATCCAAACGTTTCCTATTTTTAGCGATTTAAGCCAAACGTTTACAAACGTTATGAAACAAAACCAAGGGTTTCACCCTTTTAGCAATTTAAGCCAAATGTTTACAAACGTTACGAAAGAAATACAAGCATTTCACCTTTTTAGCAATTTAAGCCAAACATTTACAAACATTCTGAAACAAATCCAAGCGTTTCACCTTTTTAGCGATTTAAGACGAACGTTTACAAACGTTATGAAACAAATCTAAACGTTTCACCTTTTTAGCGATTTAAGCCAAACTTTTACAAACGTTACGAAACAAATCCAAACGCTTCTACTTTTTAGCGATTTAAGCCAAACGTTGACAAATATTTCGAAACAAATTTAAAAGTTTCACCTTTTTAGCGATTTAAGCCAAACGTTTACAAAGTTTACGAAACAAATCCAAATGTTTCGCCTTTTTTTGCGATTTAAGCTAAACGTTTACAAACGTATAGAAAACTAATCCAAACATTTCACCTTTTTAGCGATTTAAGCCAAACTTTACGAAACAAATCCAAACGTTTTTCCTTTTTAGCCATTTAAGCCAAACGTTTACAAACGTTGCAAACAAAATCCAAACGTTTCACCTTTTTCGAGAATTAAGCCAACCGTTTACAAACATTACGAAACAAATCGAAACGTTTCACCTTTTTACCGGTTTAAGCCAAACGTTTACAAACGTTATGAAACAAATCCAAAGATTTCACCTTTTTGCAAATTAAGCAAAATGTTTACAAAGGTTAGGAATCAAATCAAAGTGTTTCACCTTTTTAGCAATTTAAGCCAGATGTTTTCAAACGTGACGAAACAAAACCAAACGTTTAAAACATTACGAAACAAATCTAAACGTTTCACTTTTTTAGCGATTTAAGCCAGTTTACAAACGTTACAAAACAAATCCAAACGTTTCACCTTTTTAGCGATTTAAGCCAAACGTTTACTAACGTTACGAAACAAAACCAAATGTTTAAAACATTACAAAAAAAATCCAAACGTTTCCTATTTTTAGCGATTTAAGCCAAACGTTTACAAACGTTATGAAACAAAACCAAGGGTTTCACCCTTTTAGCAATTTAAGCCAAATGTTTACAAACGTTACGAAAGAAATACAAGCATTTCACCTTTTTAGCAATTTAAGCCAAACATTTACAAACATTCTGAAACAAATCCAAGCGTTTCACCTTTTTAGCGATTTAAGACGAACGTTTACAAACGTTATGAAACAAATCTAAACGTTTCACCTTTTTAGCGATTTAAGCCAAACTTTTACAAACGTTACGAAACAAATCCAAACGCTTCTACTTTTTAGCGATTTAAGCCAAACGTTGACAAATATTTCGAAACAAATTTAAAAGTTTCACCTTTTTAGCGATTTAAGCCAAACGTTTACAAAGTTTACGAAACAAATCCAAATGTTTCGCCTTTTTTTGCGATTTAAGCTAAACGTTTACAAACGTATAGAAAACTAATCCAAACATTTCACCTTTTTAGCGATTTAAGCCAAACTTTACGAAACAAATCCAAACGTTTTTCCTTTTTAGCCATTTAAGCCAAACGTTTACAAACGTTGCAAACAAAATCCAAACGTTTCACCTTTTTCGAGAATTAAGCCAACCGTTTACAAACATTACGAAACAAATCGAAACGTTTCACCTTTTTACCGGTTTAAGCCAAACGTTTACAAACGTTATGAAACAAATCCAAAGATTTCACCTTTTTGCAAATTAAGCCAAATGTTTACAAAGGTTAGGAATCAAATCAAAGTGTTTCACCTTTTTAGCAATTTAAGCCAGATGTTTTCAAACGTGACGAAACAAAACCAAACGTTTAAAACATTACGAAACAAATCTAAACGTTTCACTTTTTTAGCGATTTAAGCCAGTTTACAAACGTTACAAAACAAATCCAAACGTTTCACCTTTTTAGCGATTTAAGCCAAACGTTTACTAACGTTACGAAACAAAACCAAATGTTTAAAACATTACAAAAAAAATCCAAACGTTTCCTATTTTTAGCGATTTAAGCCAAACGTTTACAAACGTTATGAAACAAAACCAAGGGTTTCACCCTTTTAGCAATTTAAGCCAAACGTTTACAAACGTTACGAAACAAATGCAAGCATTTCACCTTTTTAGCAATTTAAGCCAAACATTTACAAACATTCTGAAACAAATCCAAGCGTTTCACCTTTTTAGCGATTTAAGACGAACGTTTACAAACGTTATGAAACAAATCTAAACGTTTCACCTTTTTAGCGATTTAAGCCAAACTTTTACAAACGTTACGAAACAAATCCAAACGCTTCTACTTTTTAGCGATTTAAGCCAAACGTTGACAAATATTTCGAAACAAATTTAAAAGTTTCACCTTTTTAGCGATTTAAGCCAAACGTTTACAAAGTTTACGAAACAAATCCAAATGTTTCGCCTTTTTTTGCGATTTAAGCTAAACGTTTACAAACGTATGGAAAACTAATCCAAACATTTCACCTTTTTAGCGATTTAAGCCAAACTTTACGAAACAAATCCAAACGTTTTTCCTTTTTAGCCATTTAAGCCAAACGTTTACAAACGTTGCAAACAAAATCCAAACATTTCACCTTTTTCGAGAATTAAGCCAACCGTTTACAAATATTACGAAACAAATCGAAACGTTTCACCTTTTTACCGGTTTAAGCCAAACGTTTACAAACGTTATGAAACAAATCCAAAGATTTCACCTTTTTGCAAATTAAGCCAAATGTTTACAAAGGTTAGGAATCAAATCAAAGTGTTTCACCTTTTTAGCAATTTAAGCCAGATGTTTTCAAACGTGACGAAACAAAACCAAACGTTTAAAACATTACGAAACAAATCCAAACGTTTTTCTTTTTTACCGATTTAAGCCAAACGTTTACAAATGTTACGAAACAAAACCAAGCGTTTCACCTTTTTAGCAATTTAATCCCAACGTTTACAAACGTTACAAAACAAATCCAAGCGTTTCACCTTTTTAGCAATTTAAGCCAAACGTTTACAAACGTTACAAAACAAATCAAAACGTTTCATCTTTGTTAGCGATTTAAGCCAAACGTGTACAAACGTTATGAAACAAATCCAAACATGTGACCTTTTTAGCAATTTAAGCCAAACGTTTACAAAGGGTAGGAAACAAATCAAAGCGTTTCAGCTTTTTAGCAATTTAAGCCAAACGTTTACAAATGCTACGAAACAAATGCAAGCGTTTCACTTTTTTTAGCAATTTATGCCAAACGTTTACAAACGTTACGAAATCAATTAAACGTTTCACCTTTTTAGCGATTTAAGCCAATCGTCTACTAGCGTTATAAAACAAATCCATACGTTTCACCTTTTAAGCGATTTAAGCCAAAGCTTTACAAACGTTACGAAACAAATCCAAACGTTTGGCCTTTTTAGCGATTTAAGCCAAACTTTTACAAACGTATTGAAACAATTCCAAACGTTTCGTCTTTTTAGCAATTGAAGCCACACGTTTATGAACACTAAGTAACAAATCCAAGTGTTTCACCTTTTTAGCAATTTAAGCCAAACGTTTACAAACGTTTCGAAAAAAAATCCAAGCATTTCACCTTTTTAGCAATTTACGCCAAACGTTTACAAACGTTCTGAAACAAATCCAAGCGTTTCACCTTTTTAGCAATTTACGCCAAACATATACAAACATTACGAAATAAATCCAAATGTTTCACTTTTTTAGCGATTTAAGCCAAACGTTTACAAATGTTACGAAACTAATCCAAATGTTTCACCTTTTTAGCCATTTGAGCCAAACGTTAACAAACCTTACGAAAGAAATCCAAACATTTCACCTTTTTAGCAATTTAAGCGAAACGTTTACAAATGTAACCGAAAAAATCCAAGCGTTTAACCTTTTTAGCAATTTAAGCCTAACGTTTAGAAACGCTACGAAACAAATCCAAGCATTTCACCTTTTTAGCAATTTAAGCCAAACATTTACAAACGTTACGAAACAAATCTAAACATTTCACCTTACTACGATTTAAGCCAAACATTTACAAACGCTACGAAACAAATCCAAATGTTTCACCTTTTTAGCGATAGGCAAATGTTTACAAACGTTACGAAACAAAGCCAAGCTTTTCACCTTTTTAGCAATTTAAGCCAAACGTTTACAAACGTAAGGAAACAAATCCAAGCGTTTCACCTTTTTAGCAATTTAAGCCAAACGTTTAAAAACATTACGAAACAAATCCAAGCAATTCACCTTTTTAGCAATTTAAACCAAACGTTTACAAACGTTGCAAAACAAATCCAAACGTTTCAAATTTTTTAGGTATTTAAGCCAAACGTTTACAAACAGTAGGAAAAAAATCCAAACCTTTCACTATTTTAGCGATTTAAGCCAAACGTTTACAAACTCTACGAAACAAATCCAAACGTTTCATCTTTTTAGCAATTTAAGCAAAACGTTTACAAACGCTACGAAACAAATCCAAACGTTTCACCTTTTTTGTGATTTAAGCCGAACGTTTACAAACGTTTACGAAACTAATCCAAACATTTCACCTTTTTAACGATTTAAGCCAAACCTTACGAAACAAATCCAAAAATTTCCCCTTTTTAGCGATTTAAGCCAAACGTTTATAAACGTTGCAAAAAAATCCAAACTTTTCACTTTTTTAGCGATTTATGCCAACCGTTTACAAACGTTACGAAACAAATCCAAACATTTCACCTTTTTAGCGATTTATGCCAAACGTTTACAAACGTTACGAAACAAAACAAAACGTTTAAAACATTACAAATCAAATCCAAACGTTTCCTATTTTTAGCGATTTAAGCCAAAAGTTTACAAACATTACGAAACAAATCCAAGCGTTTCACTTTTTTAGCAATTTAAGCCAAACGTTTACAAACAAACGTTACGAAACAAATCCAAGTGTTTCACCTATTTAGAAATTCAAGCCAAACGTTTACAAACGTTCCGAAAAAAATCCAAGCATTTTCACCTTTTTCGCAATTTACGCAAAACGTTTACAAACATTCCGAAACAAATCCAAGCGTTTCACAGTTCTAGCGATTTAAGCCGAACGTTTACAAACGTTACGAAACAAATCCAAACGTTTCATCTTTTTAGCGATTTAAGCCAAACGTTTACAAACGTTACGAAACAAATCGAAATGTTTCAACTTTTTATCAATTTAAGCCAAACGTTGACAAATGTTTCGAAACAAATCCAAATGTTTCACGTTTTCAGCGATTTAAGCCAAACGTTTACTAAGTTTACGAAACAAATCCAAACTATTCACCTTTTTAGCGATTGAAACCAAACATTTACAAACGTTACGAAACAAATCCAAGCTTTTCACCTTTTTAGCGATTTAAGCCGAACGTTTACAAACATTACGAAACAAATCCAAACGTTTCACCTTTTTATCAATTTAAGCTGAACGTTTACAAACATTACGTAACAAATCCAAACATTTCAACTTTTTAGCGATTTAAGCCAAACGTTGACAAATGTTTCGAAACAAATCCAAATGTTTCACCTTTTTAGCGATTTAAGCCAAAAGTTTACAAACGGTATGAAACAAATCCAAATGTTTCACCTTTTTAGCGATTTAAGCCAAACATTTACAAACGCTACGAAACAAATCCAAACATTTCACCTTTTTAGCAATGTAAGCCAAACGTTTACAAACGTTACAAAACAAATCCGAACGTTTCACCTTTTGAGCGATTTAAGCCAAATGTATGTAAAGGTTATGAAACAAATCCAAATGTTTCACCTTTTTAGAAATTTAAGACAAACCTTTATCAACGTTATGAAAAAAATCCAAGTGTTTCACCTTTTTAGCAATTTAAGCCAAACCTTTTCAAGCGTTACAAAACAAATCTAAGCGTTTCACCTTTTTGGCAATTTAACCCAAATGTTTACAAATATTACAAAATAAATCCAAGCGTTTCACCTTTTTAGCAATTTAAGCCAAGCGTTTACAAACGTTACGAAACTAATCCAAACGTTTCACCTTTTTAGCGATTTAAGCCGAACGTTTACAAACATTACGAAACAAAACCAAACATTTTACCTTTTTAGTAATTTAATCCAAACGTTTACAGACATTACGAAACAAATCGAAATGTTTCCCCATTTTAGCGATTGAAGCCTAGCGTTTAAAACGTTACGAAACAAATCCAAACATTTCACGTTTATAGCGATTTATGATAAATATTTACAAATGTTACGAAACAAATCGAAACGTTTCATCTTTTTAGCGATTGAAGCCAAACGCTTAGAAACATTACGAAACAAATCCAAACGTTTCACCTTTTATCGATTTAAGACAAACGTTTACAAACGCTCGAAACAAATCCAAACGTTTAACCTTTTTAGCGATTTAAGCCAAACGTTTACAAACGTTACGAAACAAATCCAAACGTTTCACTTTTTTAGCTATTTAAGCCAAACGTTTACAAACGTTACGAAAAAGACTAAAACGTTTCACCTTTTTAGCGATTTAAGTCAAACGTTTAAAAACGTTATGAAACAAATCCAAACGTTTCACCTTTTTAGCGATTTAAACCAAACGTTTACAAACGTTACGAAACATAACCAAACGTTTAAAACGTTACGAAACAAATTCAAATGTTTCCCATTTTTAGCGATTTAAGCCAAATGTTTACAAACGTTACAAAACAAATCCAAGTGTTTCACCTTTTTAGCAATTAAGTCAAAAATTTACAAACGTTACGAAACAAATCCAAATATTTCACCTTTTTACCGATTTAAACAAAACGTTTACAAACGTATGAAACAAATCCAAACGTTTCACCTTTTTAGCGATTTAAGCCAAACGTTTTGAATGGTTGTGAAACAAATCCAAATTTTTTTACCTTTTTACCAATTTAAGCCAAACGTTTACAAACGTTACGAAACAAATCCAAACGTTTGACCTTATTAGCGATTTAAGCAAAACGTTTACAAACGTTACAAAACAAATCCAAATGTTTCGCCTTTTTACCGATTTAAGCCAAACGTTTACAAACGATACGAAACAATTCAAACGTTTTACATTTTTAGCAATATGAGCCAAACGTTTCCAAACTTTACGAAAAAAATTCAAACATTTCACCTTTTGAGCGATTTAATCGAAATGTTTACAAAGGTTATGAAGCAAATCCAAATGTTTCACTTTTTTAGAAATTTAAGCCAAACCTTTATCAACGCTACGAAACAAATCCAAGCGTTTCACGTTTTTAGCAATTTAAGCCAAACATTTACAAACGTTACAAAAAAATCCAAGCGTTTCACGTTTTTAGAAATTTAAGCCAAACGTTTACAAACGTTACGAAACAAATCCAACTGTTTCACCTTTTTAGCAACTTAAGCCAAACGTTTACAAACGTTACGAAAGAAATCCAAGAGTTTCACCTTTTTAGCGATTTAAGCCAAACGTTTACTTACGAAACAAAACCTAACAATTAAAACCTTACAAAACAAATCCAAGCGTTTCACCTTTTAAGCAATTGAAGGCAAACGTTTACAAACGTTACGAAACAAATCCAAGCATTTTATGCCAAGCGTTTACAAACGTTGCGAAACAAATCCAAACGTTTCACCTTTTTAGCAATTTAAGCCAAACGTTTACAAACGTTACGAAATAGAAGCAAGGGTTTCACCCTTTTAGCAATATAAGCCAAATGTTTACAAACGTTACGAAACAAATCCAAGCGTTTCACCTTTTTAGCAATTTAAGCCAAACGTTTACAAACGTTTTGAAAAAAATCCAAGCATTTCACCTTTTAAGCAATTTACGCAAAACGTTTACAAACGTTAGGACACAAATCCAAACGTTTCCCCTTTTTAGCGATTTAAGCCAAACGTCTACAAACGTTACGAAACAAATCCAAACGTTTCAACGTTTTAGCGATTTAACCCAAACGTTGTCAAATGTTTCGAAACAAATCCAACTGTTTCAACTTTTTAGCGATTTAAGCCAAACGTTTACAAACGGTACGAAACAAATCCAAATGTTTTACCTTTTTAGCGATTTAAGCCAAACATTTACAAACATTACGAAACAAATCCAAACATTTCACCTTTTTAGTAATGTAAGCCAAACATTTACAAACGTTACAAAACAAATCCAAAAGTTTCACCTTTTGAGCAATTTAAGCCAAATGTATACAAAGGTTATGAAACAAATCCACATGTTTCACCTTTTTAAAAATTTAAGCAAAACCTCTATCAACGTTACGAAAAAAATCCAAGCACTTCACCTTTTTAGCAATTTAAGCCAAACCTTTTCAAGCGTTACCAAACAAATCCAAGCATTTCACCTTTTTAGCAATTTAACCAAAACGTTAACAAACATTGCAAAACAAATCCAAGAGTTTCACTTTTTTAGCAATTTAAGCCAAACGTTTACAAACGTTACGAAACAAATCCAAACGTTTCACCTTTTTAGCAATTTAAGCCGAACGTTTACAAATATTACGAAACAAAACCAAACATTTTACCTTTTAAGCAATTTAAGCCAAACGTTTACAAACATTACGAAACAAATCGAAACGTTTCCCCATTTTAGCGATTGAAGCCTAACGTTTAAAACGTTACGAATAAAACCAAACAGTTCACGTTTATAGCGATTAATGCCAAACATTTACAAACGTTACGAAACAAATCGAATTGTTTCATCTTTTTAGCGATTGAAGCCAAACACTTAGAAACGTTACGAAACAAATCTAAATATTTCATCTTCTTAGCGATTTAAGCCAAACGTTTACAAACGCGCGAAACAAATCCAAACGTTTCACCTTTTGGCAATGTAAGCCAAACGTTTACAAACTTTACAAAACAAATCCAAGCGTTTCACCTTTTTAGATATTTTAGCCAAACGTTTACAAACGTTTCGAAAAAAATCCAAGTGTTTCACCTTTTTAGCAATATGAGCCAAACGTTTCCAAACGTTACGAAAAAAATTCAAACGTTTCACCTTTTGAGCGATTTAATCGGAATGTTTACAAAGGTTATGAAACAAATCCAAATGTTTCACTTTTTTAGAAATTTAAGCAAAACCTTCATAGACGCTACGAAACAAATCCAAGCGTTTCACGTTTTTAGCAATTTAAGCCAAATATTTTCAAACGTTACAAAAAATCGAAGCATTTCACGTTTTTAGCAATTTAAGCCAAACGTTTATAAACGTTACAAAACAAATCCAAGTGTTTCACCTTTTTAGCAATTTAGGCCAAACGTTTACAAACATTACGAAAAAAATCCAAGAGTTTCACCTTTTTACCTATTTGAGCCTAACGTTTAAAACGTTACGAAACAAATCCAAATATTTCACCTTTTTAGTAATTTATGCCAAACGTTTACAAACATTACCAAAAAAATCCAAACGTTTCATCTTTTTAGCGAGTAGAGCCAAACGTTTACAAATGGTACGAAACAAATAAAAACGTTTCGCCTTTTTAGCGACTTAAGCCAAACGTTTGCAAACGCTACGAAACAAATCCAAATGTTTCACCTTTTTAGCGATTTAAGCCAAACATTTACAAACGCTACGAAATAAATCCAAACGTTTCACCTTTTGGCAATGTAAGCCAAACATTTACAAACTTTACAAAACAAATTCAAGCGTTTCACCTTTTTAGCAATTTTAGCCAAACGTTTACAAACGTTACGAAACAAATCCAAGTGTTTCACCTTTTTAGCAATATGAGCCAAAGGTTTCCAAACGTTACGAAACAAATCCAAACTTAATCTAAATGTTTACAAAGGTTATGAAATAAATCCAAATGTTTCACCTTTTTAGAAATTTAAGCCAAACCTTTATCAACGGGGTTAATTCCTAAAAAAATCACGTACTTTACACGAAGTTCCATTTTAATCATGACCTTTAAAAGTTTCCATTTAAAGGCACGAACTTTCATATTGTTTCAAATTCATCATTTCAGTCTATTTTTATTGACTAAATTCTTCACTAAACCATTAATTAAAGACCCAAGTTATTAATCAACATCAAATCTTATTATCTTTCGGTTAGAGTATTTAGGATTAGGAGTTTTTAATGAGATAAAATACGCCGAATTTTACTTTGGTGATAGATTTTAAATAAAATGAAAGTTCGTGCATTTAAATGACAACTTTTAAAGGTCATGATTAAAATGAAACTTCGTGTAAAGTTCGTGATTTTTTTAGGAATTAACCCTTATCAACGCTACGAAACAAATCCAAGCGTTTCACGTTTTTAGCAATTTAAGCTAAACATTTACAAATGTTACGGAAAAAATCCAAGTGATTCACGTTTTTAGCAATTTAAGCCAAACGTTTACAAATGTTACGAAACAAATCCAAGTGTTTCACCTTTTTAGCAATTTAAGCCAAACATTTACAAACGTTACGAAAACAATCCAAGAGTTTCACCTTCTTAGCGATTTGATCCGAACGTTAAAAATGTTACTAAACAAATCCAAACATTTCATCTTTTTAGCGATTTATGCCAAACGTTTACAAACAGTACGAAACAAATCCAAATGTTTCACCTTTTTAGCGATTTATGCCAAACGTTTACAAACGCTACGAAATAAATCCAAATGTTTCACCTTTTTAGCGATTTAAGCCAAACGTTTACAAATGCTACGAAACAAATCCAAACGTTTCCCCTTTTTGGCGATTTAAGCAAACGTTTACAAACGCTATGAAACAAATCAAAATGTTTTCCCTTTTTAGCGATGTAAGCCAAATGTTTACAAACATTACAAAACAAATCCAAGCGTTTAAAGTTTTAGCAATATGAGCCAAACATTTACAAATTTTACAAAACAAATCCAAGCGTTTCACCTTTTTAGAAATTTCAGCAAAGCGTTTTCAAACGTTACGAAAAAATCCAAACGTTTCATCTTTTTAGCGATTACAACGAAATGTTTACAAAGGTTATGAAACAAATCCAAATGTTTTACCTTTTTAGAAATTTAAGCCAAACGTTTATCAATGTTACAAAGAAAATCCAAGCGTTTCACGTTTTTAGCAATTTATGCCAAACGTTTACAAACGTTATGAAACAAAACCAAATGTTTCACCTTTTTGGCGATTTAAGCGAAATGTTTACAAACGTTACGAAACAAATCCAAAAGTTTCATCTTTTTAGAGATTAAAGCCAAACGTTTACAAACGATACGAAACAAATCCAAATGTTTCACCTTCTTAGCGATTTAAGCCAAACGTTTACAAACGCTACGAAACAAATCCAAACGTTTCACCTTTTTAGCGATTTAAGCCAAACCTTTACAAACGCTACGAAACAAATCCAAACGTTTCACCTTTTTAGCGATTTAAGCCAAACGTTTACAAACACTACGAAACAAATCCAAACGTGTCACCTTTTTAGCGATGTAAGCCAAATTTTCACAAACATTACGAAACAAATCGAAGCGTTTCACCTTTTTAACAATTTGAGCCAAACGTTTACAAACGTCACGAAACAAATCCAAGCGTTTCACCTTTTAAGCAATTTCAGCCAAACGTTTACAAACGTTATGAAAAAAATCCAAACGTTTCACCTTTTTATGATTTCGGCGAAATGTTTACCAAGGATATAAAACAAATCCAAATTATTCACCTTTATAGAAATTTAAGCCAAACCTTTATCAACGTTTCGAAGCAAATCCAAGCGTTTCACGTTTTTAGCAATTCATGCCAAACGATTACCAAAGTTATGAAACAAATCAAAGCGTTTTACCATTTTGGCGATTTAAGCGAAATGTTTACAAACGTAATGAAACAAATCCAAATGCTTCACCTTTTTAGAAATATAAGCTAAACGTTTAGACACGTTACGAAACAAATCAAAACGTTTCACCTTTCTAGCGATTTAAGCCGAACGTTTACAAACGTAACGAAACAAAACCAAACGATTACAAACGTTCGAAGCAAATCCAAGCGTTTCACTTTTTTATCAATTTAAGCCAAACAATTACAATCATTAGGAAACAAATCCAAGCGTTTCATCTTTTTAGCAATTAAAGCTAAACGTTTAAACACATTACGAAACAAATCCAAACGTGTGACGTTTTTAGCGATTTAAGCCGAACGTTTACAAACGTAACGAAAAAAAACCAAATGTTTCACCTTTTTAGCGATTTAAGCAGAACGTTTACAAATGCTATGAAACAAATTTAAACGTTTCCGCATTTTAGCGAATTAAGCCAAAAGTTTAAAATGTTACGAAACAAATTGAAACATTTCGCCTTTTTTACGATATAAGCCAAATATTTACAAACGTTACGAAACAAATCCAAACATTGTACCTTTTTAGCGAATGAAGCCAAACATTTACAAACGTTACAGAACAAATCCAAACGTTTCCCATATTTAGCAATTTAAGCCAAACGTTTACAAACGTTATGAAACAAAACCAAGCGTTTCACCTTTTTAGCAATTGAAGCCATATGTTTACAAACGTAACGAAACAAATCCAAGCGTTTCACCTTTTTAGAAATTTAAGCCAAACGTTAAAAAACGTTACGAAACAAATCCAAGCAATTCACCTTTTTAGCAATACAAGCCAACCGTCTACAAACGTTACAAAACAAATCTAAGCAATTCACCTTTTTAGCAATATAAGCCAAACGTCAACAAACGTTAAAAAACAAATCGAAACATTTCAACTTTATAGCGATTTAAGCCAAACGTTTACAAATGGTAGGAAAAAAAATCCAAACCTTTCACTATTTTAGCGAATTAAGCCAAACGTTAGCAAACGCGACGAAACAAATCAAAACGTTTAACCTTTTTAGCAATTTAAGCCAAACGTTTACAAACGCTATGAATCAAATCCAAACGTTTTACCTTTTTAGCGATTTAAGCCAAACGTTTACAAATGTTTACGAAACAAATCCAAACATTTCACCTTTTTAGATATTTAAGCCAAACGTTACGAAACAAATCCAAACAATTCACCTTTTTAGCGATTTAAGCCAAATGTTTATGAATGTTGCAAAAAAATTCAAACTTTTCACCTTTTTAGTGATATAAGCCAACCGTTTACAAACGTTACGAAATAAATCCAAACTTTTCATCTTTTTAGCAATTTGAACCAAACGTGTACAAACGTTACGAAAGAAACCAAACGTATAAAACATTACGAATCAAATCCAAACGTTTCACCTTTTTAGTGATTTAAGCCAAACGTTTATAAACGTTTACGAAACTAATCCAAACATTTCACCTTTTTAGCGATTTAAGACAAATTTTACGAAACAAATCCAAACGTTTCACCTTTTTAGCGATTTAAGCCAAATGTTTACGAAAGTTGTAAGAAAATCCAAACTTTTCACCTTTTTAGCGATATAAGCCAAATGTTTACAAGCGTTTCACCTTTTCGGTAGCCCTTTTTAGCAATTAAAGCAAAACGTTTACAAATGTTACGAAACAAATCCAAACGTTTCACCTCTTTAGAAATTTAAGCCAAACATTTACAAACGTTACGAAACAAATCTAAACATTTCACCTTTTTAGCGATTTAAGCCAAACGTTTACAAACGTTACGAAAGAAATCAAAATGTTGCACTTTTTAGCGATTGAAGCCAAACGTTTACAAACGTTACGGAACAAATCCAAATGTTTCACATATTTAGCAATTTAAGCCAAACGTTTACAAACGCTACGAAACAAAACTAAGCGTTTCACCTTTTTAGCAATTTAAGTCAAATGTTTACAAACATTACGAAACAAATCCAAGCGTTTCATCTTTTTAACAATTTGAGCCAAACATTTACAAACGTTACGAAACAAATCCAAGCATTTCACCTTTTTAGCAATTTTAGCCAAACGTTTACAAACGTTACGAAAAAAATCCAAACGTTACACCTTTTTAGCGATTACAGCGAAATATTTACAAAGGTTATGAAACAAATCTAAATGTTTCACCTTTTTAGATATTTAGGCAAAACCTTTATCAACGTTACGAAGCGAATCCAAGCGTTTCATGTTTTTAGCAATTTATGCCAAACGTTTACAAACGTTACGAAACAAAACAAGTGTTTCACCTTTTTGGCGATTTAAGCGAAATGTTTACAAACGTTATGAAACAAATCCAAATGTTTCACCTTTTTAGAAATTTAAGCTAAACGTTTACAAAAGTTACAAAACAAATCCAAACGTTTCATCTTTTAAGCAATTGAAGCCAAACGTTTACTAACAGTACGAAACAAATCCAAACGTTTCACCTTTTTAGCGATTTAAGCCAAACGTTTACAAACGCTACCAAGCAAATCCAAATGTTTCCCCTTTTTAGCCATTTAAGCCAAACTTTTACAAACGCTATGAAACAAATCCAAACGTTTTACGTTTTTTTCTATTTAAGCCAAACGTTTACAAACGCTACAAAACAAATCCAAATGTTTCACCTTTTTAGCGATGTAAGCCAAACGTTTACAAATATTACGAAACAAATCCAAGCGTTTCAGCTTTTTAGCAATTTGAGCCAAACGTTTACAAACGTTACGACACAAATCCAAGCGTTTCACCTTTTTAACAATTTCAGCCAAACGTTTACAAACGTTACAAAAAAAATCCAAACGTTTAACCTTTTTAGCGATTTCAGCGAAATGTTTACCAAGGTTATAAAACAAATCCAATGTTTCTCCTTTTTAGAAATTTAAGCCAAACCTTAATCAACGTTCCGAAGCAAATCCAAGCGTTTCACGTTTTTAACAATTTATGCCAATCGTTTACAAACGTTACGAAACAAATCCAAGCGTTTCACCTTTTGGCGATTTAAGAGAAATGCTTTCAAATGTTATGAAACAAATCCAAATGTTTCACCTTTTTAGCAATTAAAGCAAAACGCTTACACACGTTACGAAAGAAATCCAAACGTGTCACCTTTTTAGCGATTTAAGCCGAACGTTTACAAACGTAAGGAAACAAAACCAAATGTTTTACCTTTTTATCGATTTAAGACGAACGTTTACAAGCGTTATGAAACAAATTTAAACGTGTCCGCATTTTAGCGAATTAAGCCGAACGTTTAAAATGTTACGAAACAAATTCAAACGTTTCACCTTTTTTGCGATTTAAGCCAATCGTTTACAAACGTTACGAAACAAATCCAAACATTTCCCCTTTTTAATAAATGAAGCCAAACGTTTACAAACATTACGGAACAAATCCAAACGTTTCCCATATTTAGCAATTTAAGCCAAACGTTTACAAACGTTACGAAACAAAACCAAGCGTTTCACCTTTTTACCAATTTAAGCCAAATGTTATAAACGTAACGAAACAAATCCAAGCGTACTTTTTTGCAATTTAAACCAAACGTTTAAAAACGTTACGAAACAAATCCAAGCAATTCACCTTTTAAGCAATATAAGCCAAACGTCTACAAAAGTTACAAAACAAATATAAGCAATTCACCTTTTTAGAATATAAGCCAAACGTCTACAAACGTTAAAAAACAAATTGAAACGTGTCAACTTTTTAGCGATTTAAGCCAAATGTTTACAAATGGTAGGAAAAAAATCCAAACCTATCACTACTTTAGCGAATTAAGCCAAACGTTAGCAAACACGACGTAACAAATCCAAACGTTTAACCTTTTTAGCAATTTAAGCCAAATGTTTACAAACGCTACGAATCCAATCCAAACGTTTCACCTTTTTAGAGATTTAAGCCAAACGTTTACAAACATTTACGAAACTAATCCAAACATTTCACCTTTTTAGCGATTTAAGCCAACCGTTTACAAACATTACGAAACAAATCCAAACGTTTCACCTATTTAGCGATTTCAGCCAAACGTGTACGAATGTTACGAAACAAAACCAAACGGATAAAACATTACGAATCAAATCCAAACGTTTCACCTTTTTAGCGATTTATGCCAAACGTTTACAAACGTTTACGAAACTAATCCAAACATTTCACCTTTTTATTGATTTAAGCCAAACGTTACGAAACAAATACAAATGTTACACCTTTTTAGCGATTTAAGTCAAATGTTTACGTACGTTGCAAAAAAATCCAAACTTTTCACCTTTTTAGCGATATAAGCCAACCGTTTGCAAACGTTACGAAACAAATCCAAACGTTTCACCTTTTTAACGATTTAAGCCAAACGTTTACAAACGTAACGAAACAAATCCAAACGTTTCACCTTTTTAACAATTTAAGCCAAACGTTTCCAAACGTTACGAAACAATTCCAAACGTTACGAAACAATTCCAAACGTTTCATCTTTTTAGCAATTTAAGCCAAACGTTTACAAACGTTACGAAACAAACCCAAGCGTTTCACCTTTTTCGCAATTTAAGCCAAACGTTTACAAACGTTCCGAAACAAATCCAATCGCTTCACCTTTTTATCAATTTACACCAAACGTTTACAAACGTTCCGAAACAAATCCAAACGTTTCACCTTTTTAGAAATTTAAGCCAAACATTTACAAACGTTACGAAACAAATCTAAGCATTTTACCTTTTTAGCGATTTAAGCCAAACGTTTACAAACGTTACGAAATAAATTAAAATGTTTCACTTTTTAGCGATTGAAGCCAAACGTTTACAAACGTTACGGAACAAATCCAAATGTTTCACATATTTAACAATTTAAGCCAAACGTTTACAAACACTACGAAACAAAACCAAACATTTCACCTTTTTAGCAATTTAATCCAAACGTTTACAAACATTACGAAACAAATCGAAATGTTTCCCCATTTTAGCGATTGAAGCCTAACGTTTAAAACGTTACGAAACAAATCCAAACATTTCACGTTTATAGCGATTTATGCCAAATATTTACAAACGTTACGAAACAAATCGAAACGTTTCATCTGTAATACCCCAAAATAATTAATTAGCTAATTGGACCACGTGTCCAGTTTGGATTCGCCGGAGTGGCGATATCAGAAAGATTTCTGATAAAGATTAAAATGCATAATGTTAGTAGGTCAGTTTCGGGAAGTTAACGACGAAGTTATTAATATCATATGACAGTTGTAAAGTTAGAATTGGAATTGAAAGGAAAAGTATTAAGAAAAGCCCAAAATAAAGTATAGGGACCAAAGGGGTATTTTAGCCACTTTGAGATAAAAATGGAAATTATCTCGCCAAGGTCCGCGAATGTTTTATAATATATGTGGTAAAAGTTTCGGGTCAATTGGAGACCTTTTAAAATTTGGACGCGGATGCGTTTTGGGCTAAATTGCAAAGTTTGAAAAGTTTAAGGCCTAAAGTGCAAATTAGCCAATTAAAGCTCGAGAATAGCAATTAGAAGATTATTTATGGAAAATAATAATCTTGGGTTATTATTATGGATATAAATAATACGTAAGTATCGGAATTGAAAGCATTTAATTACTCGTTGTTAAAAGAAAAGTATAAAGGATGAGTTGTATTAGTAAAGAACTCAAGGGACTAAGGAGAACATTTAACCAACATATATAAGAATAAGAAGAAGAAGAAATGAAGATCAGAAGGGAAAGAAACGTAGTGACGAAGGGTTTTGAGCGATCAACTTGCGATCGATGCGGTTTCTTCGTCTCTCGACGGAATCGAGTGATTCTCGCGCCGTTGGAACAAGGATTGAATTCTATATCATCTCTAGGCTTGAAATCAAGGTAATTTTGTTGTTTTGGGTGCTGTAATTGATGGTTAAGGGGCTTTTTCGTTTAGATCGAATCGAATCAATTATAACCACGTCGTTTTTGACGTTTTTGATGGTTATTGAGTTGGATTTTGTGTAATATTGATGTAGAAACATGTCGGAATGAGTTAGGGGTGTCGGGAGCATGTCGAGATGATGTTTGGAGCTGTTGGAAGGTGTCGCACGACGTGCGACAATGTCTCACGACGTGCGACATAACCTCGCGACGCGAGCGGACTTGCGATTGGCATAATTTCTTCGTTTCTCGTCCGAATTGAGCGATTCTCGCGGCCACGGAACGAGGGAAGGATCCTATATCATTTGGCAGCCTCAAATCTAGGTAAGGGTTTCGTTTTGATGATGAAAATTTCTGTTTTAGTGGCTGTTTTGTGTTGTAACGTTACGGTCGAATCGAAACGCCTAAATCATGTTGTTTTCCATCATTTTTATAAAGCATCTTGAAGGGTTTTGTGTTAAGATGAAGTGGGTATATGTTGGGATGAGTTTTGTGTGATTGGGAGCCTCGGAAACGGTCCAGATTAATCAAAAACGTTGTGGGCACGACGGGCACCACAAGAGTGCACGACGGGCACCACAAGAGTGCACGACGCGCACCACAAGAGTGCACGACGCGCACCACAAGAGTGCACGACGCGCACCACAAGAGTGCACGACGCGCACCACAAGAGTGCACGACGCGCACCACAAGAGTGCACGACGTGCACCACCAGAGGTGCACGACGTGCACCACCAGAGGTGCACGACGTGCACAAGGAAGGGCACGACGTGCCCTTCATGAAAAATGAGGTGCACGACGTGCCAAGCTAGTACGACGTGCCCTACTTTGATCGTGACCTCTGGGGGACCTCCGGGAGCGAAAAATAGCTTCCGAAAGCATGAAATGGACATGGAACTTGACGTTTTGAGCTAGGCTTTTGGAATAAGCATATTAAACAAGGTTTAATTGATTAGTTGAAGACCACTAATGGTATTAAGAAAGTGTAAGAATGAGATTGAAGGTTCTTAAGTTTACAAATCATAATAGGATCGAATTGGGATAACCTAAGTTTATAACTTAGGGTTTAGGCACCGAGTTTACGTTTATAAATTAAACGTACGTGTAACTTGAATAGGTAATTGATATATCAAAGAGCTACCGGACCGACGAGCTGGAATAGCTACGAGAACGACGCATGGAGCTTACATTTACGGGATTATAATAATGCGGTTTTGGATAGCGGGTTCGGTGAGTTGCACTTTACTTTTGTGTATTATATATTAAAGTTATTTTATATAAATATATATATACTGTTTATACGCATCGCATTACATATAATTGATTGAAATGTTATATGTTTATTTAATTTCTATATACGAGAACTAGTATGCGATCCGAAGTAACTAGCTACCTATTGGGTGTCAATAGGCTGTGTGATCACCAGTAGTGAGTCAGTCTAGTGTGTTTGCATTTGAGAAATGATTGGATATGTATGATATGATATGAATTCGATACGAGAGTGAACTCGGCTACGGTGTAGCCTGGAAGTCCCCGTATCTAGTGGCTGGGCCACCAGCGAGTTGGACTCGCAATTGATATTTACGATTAGGTTGAATGATATATGATTATTCGAGAGATGTGTCGCATGCTAGGATATTAGTTTCGTACGGATCAAATAGCTGTTTATATGTTTTATATTATTGTCTTCTTAAGATGCGATGTTATATTTTTATATTAATACCGTTAGTAACTTGCAAGCTCACTCAGTATTTCCCAAAATACTGACCCCCTCACAGTGTTTCCTTTCAGGTGACCGGAGTCGGATCAGACAGACCATCTCCTTTGTGTCGGCAGCCTTTTGGCTTACACAAAGTACGAGTTTGTATAGAGCTGCAGTAGTCAGTAGGTGTCAGTATAAGGTTTATGATTCAATTTCAAACGGTATTTGAAAAGTAAACTCTGATATAATTTTATAAATGAATTGTTTAGAAAGATGGCGTTTATCCGTTTGAATTTGATACCAATTACCGTGAATGGAATTGGTGATGTTTGTGATCAGAAACAGGGCGGTGCTGGATATGAGATATCGCTCGGTAAGACCCTGATTTCTAGGAATTGTTTCGCTAATGTTTTCAGAAAAGGAATACGATATTTTTATAATTGAATTATATTATTTAAAGAAGATTTCTGATAATGTATTATATATAATAAAACGTTTTAATCGCGAAAAATTTATATTGATTTTAGGCTTGCTACGGGTTCCGGAGCTACCACTCCCGTTCCCTAGCGCCGGTCACGGCTTAATAATTTGGGTCGTGACATCATCTTTTTAGCGATTGAAGCCAAACGCTTAGAAACGTTACGAAACAAATCCAAACGTTTCACCTTTTTATCGATTTAAGCCAAACGTTTACAAACGCTCGAAACAAATCCAAACGTTTAACCTTTTTAGCGATTTAAGCCAAACGTTTACAAACGTTACGAAACAAATCCAAACGTTTCACTTTTTTAGCTATTTAAGCCAAACGTTTACAAATGTTACGAAAAAGATTCAAACGTTTCACCTCTTTAGCGATTTAAGTCAAACATTTAAAAACGTTATGAAACAAATCCAAACGTTTCACCTTTTTAGCAATTTAAACCAAACGTTTACAAACGTTACGAAACATAACCAAATGCTTAAAACGTTACGAAACAAATTCAAATGTTTCCCATTTTTAGCGATTTAAGCCAAATGTTTACAAGCGTTACGAAACAAATCCAAGTGTTTCACCTTTTTAGCAATTAAGCCAAAAATTTACAAACGTTACGAAACAAATCCAAATGTTTCACCTTTTTACCGATTTAAACAAAACGTTTACAAACGTATGAATCAAATCCAAACGTTTCACCTTTTTAGCGATTTAAGCCAAACATTTACAAACGTTACAGAACAAATCCAAACGTTTCCCATATTTAGCAATTTAAGCCAACCGTTTACAAACGTTACGAAACAAAACCAAGCGTTTCACCTTTTTAGCAATTTAAGCCATATGTTTACAAACGTAACGAAACAAATCCAAGCGTTTCACCTTTTTAGCAATTTAAGCCAAACGTTAAAAAACGTTACGAAACAAATCCAAGCAATTCACCTTTTTAGCAATACAAGCCAACCGTCTACAAACGTTACGAAACAAATCTAAGCAATTCACCTTTTTAGCAATATAAGCCAAAGGTCAACAAACGTTAAAAAACAAATCGAAACATTTCAACTTTATAGCGATTTAAGCCAAACTTTTACAAATGGAAGGAAAAAAATCCAAACCTTTCACTATTTTAGCGAATTAAGCCAAACGTTAGCTAACGCGACGAAACAAATCAAAACGTTTAACCTTTTTAGCAATTTAAGCCAAACGTTTACAAACGCTATGAATCAAATCCAAACGTTTTACCTTTTTAGCGATTTAAGCCAAACGTTTACAAATGTTTACGAAACAAATCCAAACATTTCCCCTTTTTAGCTATTTAAGCCAAACGTTATGAAACAAATCAAAACGATTCACCTTTTTAGCGATTTAAGCCAAATGTTTATGAATGTTGCAAAAAAATCCAAACTTTTCACCTTTTTAGCGATATAAGCCAACCGTTTACAAACGTTACGAAACAAATCCAAACGTTTCATCTTTTTAGCGATTTGAACCAAATGTGTACAAACGTTATGAAACAAAACCAAACGTATAAAACATTACGAATTAAATCCAAACGTTTCACCTTTTTAGTGATTTAAGCCAAACGTTTATAAACGTTTACGAAACTAATCCAAACATTTCACCTTTTTAGCGATTTAAGACAAACGTTACGAAACAAATCCAAACGTTTCACCTTTTTAGCGATTTAAGCCAAATGTTTACGAACATTGTAAGAAAATCCAAACTTTTCACCTTTTTATCGATATAAGCCAAATGTTTACAACTGTTTCACCTTTTCGGTAGCCCTTTTTAGCAATTAAAGCAAAACGTTTACCAATGTTACGAAACAAATCCAAACGTTTCACCTTTTTAGAAATTTAAGCCAAACATTTACAAACGTTACGAAACAAATCTAAACATTTCACCTTTTTAGCGATTTAAGCCAAACGTTTACAAACGTTACGAAAGAAATCAAAATGTTGCACTTTTTAGCGATTGAAGCCAAACGTTTACAAACGTTACGGAACAAATCCAAATGTTTCACATATTTAGCAATTTAAGCCAAACGTTTACAAACGCTACGAAACAAAACTAAGCGTTTCACCTTTTTAGCAATTTAAGCCAAAGGTTTACAAACATTACGAAACAAATCCAAGCGTTTCATCTTTTTAACAATTTGAGCCAAACATTTACAAACGTTACGAAACAAATCCAAGCATTTCACCTTTTTAGCAATTTTAGCCAAACGTTTACAAACGTTACGAAAAAAATCAAAACGTTACACCTTTTTAGCGATTACAGCGAAATATTTACAAAGGTTATGAAACAAATCTAAATGTTTCACCTTTTTAGATATTTAAGCAAAACCTTTATCAATGTTACGAAGCGAATCCAAGCGTTTCATGTTTTTAGCAATTTATGCCAAACGTTTACAAACGTTACGAAACAAAACAAGTGTTTCACCTTTTTGGCGATTTAAGCGAAATGTTTACAAACGTTATGAAACAAATCCAAATGTTTCACCTTTTTAGAAATTTAAGCTAAACGTTTACAAAAGTTACAAAACAAATCCAAACGTTTCATCTTTTAAGCAATTGAAGCCAAACGTTTACAAACAGTACGAAACAAATCCAAACGTTTCACCTTTTTAGCGATTTAAGCCAAACGTTTACAAACGCTACCAAGCAAATCCAAATGTTTCCCCTTTTTAGTCATTTAAGCCAAACTTTTACAAACGCTATGAAACAAATCCAAACGTTTTACGTTTTTTGCTATTTAAGCCAACCGTTTACAAACGCTACAAAACAAATCCAAATGTTTCACCTTTTTAGCGATGTAAGCCAAACGTTTACAAATATTACGAAACAAATCCAAGCGTTTCAGCTTTTTAGCAATTTGAGCCAAACGTTTACAAACGTTACGACACAAATCCAAGCGTTTCACCTTTTTAACAATTTCAGCCAAACGTTTACAAACGTTACGAAAAAAATCCAAACGTTTAACCTTTTTAGCGATTTTAGCGAAATGTTTACCAAGGTTATAAAACAAATCCAATGTTTCTCCTTTTTAGAAATTTAAGCCAAACCTTTATCAACGTTCCGAAGCAAATCCAAGCGTTTCACGTTTTTAGCAATTTATGCGAATCGTTTACAAACGTTACGAAACAAATCCAAGCGTTTCACCTTTTGGCGATTTAAGCGAAATGCTTTCAAATGTTTTCCCTTTTTAGAAATTTAGGCTAAACGTTTACAAACGTTACAAAAAAAATCCAAACGTTTGACTTTTTTAGCGATTTTAGCCAAATGTTTACAATTTTTTCGAAATAAAACCAAACGATTATAAACGTTCGAAACAAATCCAAGCGTTTCACCTTTTTAGCAATCTAAGCCAAACGATTACAGTCGTTAGGAAACAAATCCAAGCATTTCACCTTTTTAGCAATTAAAGCAAAACGCTTACACACGTTACGAAAGAAATCCAAACGTGTCACCTTTTTAGCAATTTAAGCCGAACGTTTACAAACCTAACGAAACAAAACCAAATGTTTTACCTTTTTGTCGATTTAAGACGAACGTTTACAAGCGTTATGAAACAAATTTAAACGTGTCCGCATTTTAGCGAATTAAGCCGAACGTTTAAAATGTTACGAAACAAATTCAAACGTTTCACCTTTTTTGCGATTTAAGCCAAACGTTTACAAACGTTACGAAACAAATCCAAACGTTTCCCCTTTTTAATAAATGAAGCCAAACGTTTACAAACATTACGGAACAAATCCAAACGTTTCCCATATTTAGCAATTTAAGCCAAACGTTTACAAACGTTACGAAACAAAACCAAGCGTTTCACCTTTTTACCAATTTAAGCCAAATGTTATAAACGTAACGAAACAAATCCAAGCGTACTTTTTTACAATTTAAACCAAACGTTTAAAAACGTTACGAAACAAATCCAAGCAATTCACCTTTTAAGCAATATAAGCTAAACGTCTACAAAAGTTACAAAACAAATATAAGCAATTCACCTTTTTAGAATATAAGCCAAACGTTTACAAACGTTAAAAAACAAATTGAAACGTGTCAACCTTTTAGCGATTTAAGCCAAATGTATACAAATGGTAGGAAAAAAATCCAAACCTATCACTATTTTAGCGAATTAAGCCAAACGTTAGCAAACACGACGTAACAAATCCAAACGTTTAACCTTTTTAGCAATTTAAGCCAAACGTTTACAAACGCTACGAATCAAATCCAAACGTTTCACTTTTTTAGCGATTTAAGCCAAACGTTTACAAAAGTTTACGAAACTAATCCAAACATTTCACCTTTTTAGCGATTTAAGACAACCGTTTACAAACATTACGAAACAAATCCAAACGTTTCACCTATTTAGCGATTTCATCCAAACGTGTACAAATGTTACGAAACAAAACCAAACGGATAAAACATTACGAATCAAATCCAAACATTTCACCTTTTTAGCGATTTATGCCAAACGTTTACAAACGTTTACGAAACTAATCCAAACATTTCACCTTTTTATTGATATAAGCCAAACGTTACGAAACAAATACAAATGTTTCACATTTTTAGCGATTTAAGTCAAATGTTTACGTACGTTGCAAAAAAATCCAAACTTTTCACCTTTTTAGCAATATAAGCCAACCGTTTACAAACGTTACGAAACAAATCCAAACGTTTCACCTTTTTAGCGATTTAAGCCAAACGTTTACAAACGTAACGAAACAAATCCAAACGTTTCACCTTTTTAACAATTTAAGCCAAACATTTCCAAACGTTACGAAACAATTCCAAACGTTACGAAACAATTCCAAACATTTCATCTTTTTAGCAATTTAAGCGAAACGTTTACAAACGTTACGAAACAAACCCAAGCGTTTCACCTTTTTCGCAATTTAAGCCAAACGTTTACAAACATTCCGAAACAAATCCAAGCGCTTCACCTTTTTAGCAATTTATGCCATACGTTTACAAACGTTCCGAAACAAATCCAAACGTTTCACCTTTTTAGAAATTTAAGCCAAACATTTACAAACGTTACGAAACAAATCTAAGCATTTCACCTTTTTAGCGATTTAAGCCAAACGTTTACAAACGTTACGAAATAAATTAAAGTGTTTCACTTTTTAGCGATTGAAGCCAAACGTTTACAAACGTTACGGAACAAATCCAAATGTTTCACATATTTTACAATTTAAGTCAAACGTTTACAAACACTACGAAACAAAACCAAACATTTTACCTTTTTAGCAATTTAATCCAAACGTTTACAAACATTATGAATCAAATCGAAATGTTTCCCCATTTTAGCGATTGAAGCCTAACGTTTAAAACGTTACGAAACAAATCCAAACATTTCACGTTTATAGCGATTTATGCCAAATATTTACAAACGTTACGAAACAAATCGAAACGTTTCATCTTTTTAGCGATTGAAGCCAAACGCTTAGAAACGTTACGAAACAAATCCAAACGTTTCACCTTTTTATCGATTTAAGCCAAACGTTTACAAACGCTCGAAACAAATCCAAACGTTTTACCTTTTTAGCGATTTAAGCCAAACGTTTACAAACGTTACGAAACAAATCCAAACGTTTCACTTTTTTAGCTATTTAAGCCAAACGTTTACAAACGTTACGAAAAAGATTCAAACGTTTCACCTTTTTAGCGATTTAAGTCAAACGTTTAAAAACGTTATGAAACAAATCCAAACGTTTCACCATTTTAGCGATTTAAACCAAACGTTTACAAACGTTACGAAACATAACCAAACGTTTAAAACGTTACGAAACAAATTCAAATGTTTCCCATTTTTAGCGATTTAAGCCAAATGTTTACAAACGTTACGAAACAAATCCAAGTGTTTCACCTTTTTAGCAATTAAGCCAAAAATTTACAAACGTTACGAAACAAATCCAAATGTTTCACCTTTTTACCGATTTAAACAAAACGTTTACAAGCGTATGAAACAAATCCAAACGTTTCACCTTTTTAGCGATTTAAGCCAAACGTTTTGAAAGGTTGTGAAACAAATCCAAATTTTTTACCTTTTTACCAATTTAAGCCAAACGTTTACAAACGTAACGAAACAAATCTAAGCGTTTCACATTTTTAGCAATTTAAGCCAAACGTTTATAAACGTTACGAAACAAATCCAAACGCTTGACCTTATTAGCGATTTATGCAAAACGTTTACAAACGTTACAAAACAAATCCAAATGTTTCGCCTTTTTAGCGATTTAAGCCAAACGTTTACAAACAATACGAAACAATTCCAAACGTTTTATCTTTTTAGCAATATGAGTAAAACGTTTCTAAACTTTACGAAAAAAATTCAAACGTTTCACCATTTGAGCAATTTAATCGAAATGTTTACAAAGGTTATGAAGCAAATCCAAATGTTTCACCTTTTTAGAAATTTAAGCCAAACCTTTATCAACGGTACGAAACAAATCCAAGCGTTTCACGTTTTTAGCAATTTAAGCCCAACGTCTACAAACGTTACGAAACAAATCCAAGTGTTTCACCTTTTTAGCAATTTAAGCCAAACGTTTACAAACGTTACGAAACAAATCCAAGCATTTTATGCCAAGCGTTTACAAACGTTACGAAACAAATCCAAACGTTTCACCTTTTTAGCAATTTAAGCCAAACGTTTACAAACGTTACGAAATAGAAGCAAGGGTTTCACCCTTTTAGCAATTTAAGCCAAACGTTTACAAACGTTACGAAACAAATCCAAGCGTTTCACCTTTTTAGCAATTTAAGCCAAACGTTTACAAACGTTTTGAAAAATATCCAAGCATTTAACCTTTTAAGCAATTTACGCAAAACATTTACAAACGTTAGGACACAAATCCAAACATTTCCCCTTTTTAGCGATTTAAGCCAAACGTTTACAAACGTTACGAAACAAATCCAAACGTTTCAACGTTTTAGCGATTTAACCCAAACGTTGTCAAATGTTTCGAAACAAATCCAACTGTTTCACCTTTTTAGCGATTTAAGCCAAACGTTTACAAACGGTACGAAACAAATCCAAACGTTTTACCTTTTTAGCGATTTAAGCCAAACATTTGCAAACACTACGAAACAAATCCAAACATTTCACATTTTTAGCAATGTAAGCCAAACATTTACAAACGTTTCAAAACAAATCCAAACGTTTCACCTTTTGAGCAATTTAAGCCAAATGTATACAAAGGTTATGAAACAAATCAACATGTTTCACCATTTTAAAAATTTAAGCAAAACCTTTATCAACATTACGAAAAAAATCCAAGAGTTTCACCTTTTTAGCAATTTAAGCCAAACCTTTTCAAGCGTTACCAAACAAATCCAAGCTATTCACCTTTTTAGCAATTTAACCAAAACGTTAACAAACATTACAAAACAAATCCAAGAGTTTCACTTTTTTAGCAATTTAAGCCAAACGTTTACAAACGTTACGAAACAAATCCAAACGTTTCACCTTTTTAGCAATTTAAGCCGAACGTTTACAAATGTTACGAAACAAAACCAAACATTTTACCTTTTAAGCAATTTAAGCCAAACGTTTACAAACATTACGACACAAATCGAAACGTTTCCCCATTTTAGCGATTGAAGCCTAACGTTTAAAACGTTACGAAACAAATCCAAACAGTTCACGTTTATAGCGATTAATGTCAAACATTTACAAACGTTACGAAACAAATCGAAAAGTTTCATCTTTTTAGCGATTGAAGCCAAACACTTAGAAACGTTACGAAACAAATCCAAACGTTTCACCTTTTGGCAATGTAAGCCAAACGTTTAGAAACTTTACAAAACAAATCCAAGCGTTTCACCTTTTTAGATATTTTAGCCAAATGTTTACAAACTTTACGAAAAAAATCCAAGTGTTTCACCTTTTTAGCAATATGAGCCAAATGTTTCCAAACGTTACGAAAAAATTCAAACGTTTCACCTTTTGAGCGATTTAATCGAAATGTTTACAAAGGTTATGAAACAAATCCAAATGTTTCACCTTTTTAGAAATTTAAGCCAAACCTTTATAGACGCTACGAAACAAATCCAAGCGTTTCACGTTTTTAGCAATTTAAGCCAAACATTTTCAAACGTTACAAAAAAAATCGAAGCGTTTCACGTTTTTAGCAATTTAAGCCAAACGTTTACAAACGTTACAAAACAAATCCAAGTGTTTCACCTTTTTAGCAATTTAAGCCAAACGTTTACAAACATTACGAAAAAAATCCAAGAGTTTCACCTTTTTAGCTATTTGAGCCTAACGTTTAAAACGTTACGAAACAAATCCAAATATTTCACCTTTTTAGGGATTTATGCCAAACGTTTACAAACATTACCAAAAAAATCCAAACGTTTCATCTTTTTAGCGAGTAAAGCCAAACGTTTACAAATGGTACGAAACAAATAAAAACGTTTCAGCTTTTTAGCGACTTAAGCCAAACGTTTACAAACGCTACGAAATAAATCCAAACGTTTCACCTTTTGGCAATGTAAGCCAAACATTTACAAACTTTACAAAACAAATCCAAGCGTTTCACCTTTTTAGCAATTTTAGCCAAACGTTTACAAACGTTACGAAACAAATCCAAGTGTTTCACCTTTTTAGCAATATGAGCCAAACGTTTCCAAACGTTACGAAACAAATCCAAACTTAATCGAAATGTTTACAAAGGTAATGAAATAAATTCAAATGCTTCACATTTTTAGAAATTTAAGTCAAACCTTTATCAACGGGGTTAATTCCTAAAAAAATCACGTACTTTACACGAAGTTTCATTTTAATCATGACCTTTAAAAGTTTCCATTTAAAGGCACGAACTTTCATATTGTTTCAAATTCATCATTTCAGTGTATTTTTATTGACTAAATTCTTCACTAAACCATTAATTAAAGACCCAAGTTATTAATCAACATCAAATCTTATTATCTTTCGGTTAGAGTATTTAGGATTAGGAATTTTCAATCAGATAAAATACGCCGAATTTTACTTTGGTGATAGATTTTAAATAAAATGAAAGTTCGTGCATTTAAATGACAACTTTTAAAGGTCATGATTAAAATGAAACTTCGTGTAAAGTTCGTGATTTTTTTAGGAATTAACCCTTATCAACGCTAGGAAACAAATCCAAGCGTTTCACGTTTTTAGCAATTTAAGCCAAACATTTACAAATGTTACGAAAAAAATCCAAGTGATTCACGTTTTTAGCAATTTAAGCCAAACGTTTACAAATGTTACGAAACAAATCAAAGTGTTTCACCTTTTTAGCAATTTAAGCCAAACATTTACAAACGTTACGAAAAGAATCCAAGAGTTTCACCTTTTTAGCGATTTGATCCAAACGTTAAAAATGTTACAAAACAAATCCAAACATTTCACCTTTTTAGCGATTTATGCCAAACGTTTACAAACATACCGAAACAAATCCAAATGTTTCACCTTTTTAGCGATTTATGCCAAACGTTTACAAACGCTACGAAACAAATCCAAATGTTTCACCTTTTTAGCGATTTAAGCCAAACGTTTACAAATGCTACGTAAACGTTTCCCCTTTTTGGCGATTTAAGCAAACGTTTACAAACGCTATGAAACAAATCCAAACGTTTTCTCTTTTTAGCGATGTAAGCCAAACGTTTAAAAACATTACGAAACAAATCCAAGCGTTTAATGTTTTTGCAATATGATCCAAACATTTACAAATTTTACAAAACAAATCCAAGCGTTTCACCTTTTTAGAAATTTCAGCAAAACGTTTACAAACGTTACGAAAAAAATCCAAACGTTTCATCTTTTTAGCGATTACAGTGAAATGTTTACAAAGGTTATGAAACAAATCCAAATGTTTCACCTTTTTAGAAATTTAAGCCAAACCTTTATCAACGTTACAAAGAAAATCCAAGCGTTTCACGTTTTTAGCAATTTATGCCAAACGTTTACAAACGTTACGAAACAAATCCAAGCGTTTCACCTTTTTGGCGATTTAAGCGAAATGTTTACAAACGTTATGAAACAAATCCAAATGTTTCACCTTTTTAGAAATTTAAGCTAAACGTTTACAAACGTTACGAAACAAATCCAAACGTTTCATCTTTTTAGAGATTAAAGCCAAACGTTTACAAACGATACGAAACAAATCCAAATGTTTCACCTTCTTAGCGATTTAAGCCAAACGTTTACAAACGTCGCGAAACAAATCCAAACGTTTCACCTTTTTAGCTATTTAAGCCAAACGTTTACAAACGCAACGAAACAAATCCAAATGTTTCACCTTTTTAGCGATTTAAGCCAAACGTTTACAAACACTACGAAACAAATCCAAACGTGTCACCTTTTTAGCGATGTAAGCCAAATGTTCACAAACATTACGAAGCGTTTCACCTTTTTAACAATTTGAGCCAAACGTTTACAAACTTCACGAAAGAAATCCAAGCGTTTCACCTTTTGAGCAATTTCAGCCAAACGTTTACAAACGATATGAAAAAAAATCCAAACGTTTCAGCTTTTTATGATTTCGGCGAAATGTTTACCAAGGTTATAAAACAAATCCAAATTATTCACCTTTATAGAAATTTAAGCCAAACCTTTATCAACTTTACGAAGCAAATCCAAGCGTTTCATGTTTTTAGCAATTCATGCCAAACGTTTACCAACGTTATGAAACAAATCAAAGCGTTTCACCATTTTGGCGATATAAGCGAAATGTTTACAAACGTAATGAAACAAATCCAAATGCTTCACCTTTTTAGAAATATAAGCTAAACGTTTACAAACGTTACGAAACAAATCCAAACGTTTCACCTTTTTAGCGATTTAAGCCGAACGTTTGCAAACGTAACGAAACAAAACCAAACGATTACAAACGTTCGAACCAAATCCAAGCGTTTCACCTTTTTATCAAATTAAGCCAAACAATTACAATCATTAGGAAACAAATCCAAGCGTTTCATCTTTTGAGCAATTAAAGCTAAACGTTTACACACATTACGAAACAAATCCAAACGTGTGACCTTTTTAGCGATTTAAGCCGAACGTTTACAAACGTAACAAAAAAAAAACCAAATGTTTCACCTTTTTAACGATTTAAGCCGAACGTTTACAAATGCAATGAAACAAATTTAAACGTTTCCGCATTTTAGCGAATTAAGCCAAAAGTTTAAAATGTTACGAAACAAATTGAAACGTTTCGCCTTTTTTGCGATATAAGCCAAACGTTTACAAACGTTACGAAACAAATCCAAACATTGTACCTTTTTAGCGAATGAAGCCAAACATTTACAAACGTTACAGAACAAATCCAAACGTTTCCCAAATTTAGCAATTTAAACCAAACGTTTACAAACGTTACGAAACAAAACCAAGCGTTTCACCTTTTTAACAATTTAAGCCATATGTTTACAAACGTAACGAAACAAATCCAAGCGTTTCACCTTTTTAGCAATTTAAGCCAAACGTTAAAAAACGTTACGAAACAAATCCAAGCAATTCACCTTTTTAGCAATACAAGCCAAATGTCTACAAACGTTACGAAACAAATCTAAGCAATTCACCTTTTTAGCAATATAAGCCAAACGTCAACAAACGTTAAAAAACAAATCGAAACATTTCAACTTTATAGCGATTTAAGCCTAACGTTTACAAATGGTAGGAAAAAAAATCCAAACCTTTCACTATTTTAGCGAATTAAGCCAAACGTTAGCAAACGCGACGAAACAAATCAAAACATTTAACCTTTTTAGCAATTTAAGCACAACGTTTACAAACGCTATGAATCAAATCCAAACGTTTTACCTTTTTAGCGATTTAAGCCAAACGTTTACAAATGTTTACGAAACAAATCCAAACATTTCACCTTTTTAGCTATTTAAGCCAAACGTTACGAAACAAATCAAAGCGATTCACCTTTTTAGCGATTTAAGCCGAACGTTTACAAATGCTATGAAACAAATTTAAACGTTTCCGCATTTTAGCGAATTAAGCCAAAAGTTTAAAATGTTACGAAACAAATTGAAACGTTTCGCCTTTTTTGCGATATAAGCCAAACGTTTACAAACGTTACGAAACAAATCCAAACATTGTACCTTTTTAGCGAATGAAGCCAAACATTTACAAACGTTACAGAACAAATCCAAACGTTTCCCATATTTAGCAATATAAGCCAAACGTTTACAAACGTTACGAAACAAAACCAAGCGTTTCACCTTTTTAACAATTTAAGCCATATGTTTACAAACGTAACGAAACAAATCCAAGCGTTTCACCTTTTTAGCAATTTAAGCCAAACGTTAAAAAACGTTACGAAACAAATCCAAGCAATTCACTTTTTTAGCAATACAAGCCAAATGTGTACAAACGTTACGAAACCAATCTAAGCAATTCACCTTTTTAGCAATATAAGCCAAACGTCAACAAACGTTAAAAAACAAATCGAAACATTTCAACTTTATAGCGATTCAAGCCTAACTTTTACAAATGGTAGGAAAAAAATCCAAACCTTTCACTATTTTAGCGAATTAAGCCAAATGTTAGCAAACGCGACGAAACAAATCAAAACATTTAACCTTTTTAGCAATTTAAGCAAAACGTTTACAAACGCTATGAATCAAATCCAAACGTTTTACCTTTTTAGCGATTTAAGCCAAACGTTTACAAATGTTTACGAAACAAATCCAAACATTTCACCTTTTTAGCTATTTAAGCCAAACGTTACGAAACAAATCAAAACGATTCCCCTTTTTAGCGATTTATGCCAAATGTTTATGAATGTTGCAAAAAAATCCAAACTTTTCACCTTTTTAGCGATATAAGCCAACCGTTTACAAACGTTACGAAACAAATCCAAACGTTTCATCTTTTTAGCGATTTGAACCAAATGTGTACAAACGTTATGAAACAAAACCAAACGTATAAAACATTACGAATCAAATCCAAACGTTTCACCTTTTTAGTGATTTAAGCCAAACGTTTATAAACGTATACGAAACTAATCCAAACATTTCACCTTTTTAGCGATTTAAGACAAACGTTACGAAACAAATCCAAACGTTTCACCTTTTTAGCGATTTAAGCCAAATGTTTACGAACGTTGTAAAAAAATCCAAAATCTTCACCTTTTTAGCGATATAAGCCAAATGTTTACAAGCGTTTCACCTTTTCAGTAGCCCTTTTTAGCAATTAAAGCAAAACGTTTACAAATGCTACGAAACAAATCCAAACGTTTCACCTTTTTAGAAATTTAAGCCAAACATTTACAATAGTTACGAAACAAATCTAAACATTTCACCTTTTTAGCGATTTAAGCCAAACGTTTACAAACGTTACGAAAGAAATCAAAATGTTGCACTTTTTAGCGATTGAAGCCAAACGTTTACAAACGTTACGGAACAAATCCAAATGTTTCACATATTTAGCAATTTAAGCCAAACGTTTACAAACGCTACGAAACAAAACTAAGCGTTTCACCTTTTTAGCAATTTAAGCCAAAGGTTTACAAACATTACGAAACAAATCCAAGCGTTTCATGTTTTTAACAATTTGAGCCAAACATTTACAAACGTTACGAAACAAATCCAAGCATTTCACCTTTTTAGCAATTTTAGCCAAACGTTTACAAACGTTACGAAAAAAATCCAAACGTTACACCTTTTTAGCGATTACAGCGAAATATTTACAAAGGTTATGAAACAAATCTAAATGTTTCACCTTTTTAGATATTAAGCAAAACCTTTATCAATGTTACGAAGCTAATCCAAGTGTTTCACGTTTTTAGCAATTTATGCCAAACGTTTACAAATGTTACGAAACAAAACCAAGTGTTTCACCTTTTTGGCGATTTAAGCGAAATGTTTACAAACGTTATGAAACAAATCCAAATGTTTCACCTTTTTAGAAATTTAAGCTAAACGTTTACAAAAGTTACAAAACAAATCCAAACGTTTCATCTTTTAAGCAATTGAAGCCAAACGTTTACAAACAGTACGAAACAAATCCAAACGTTTCACCTTTTTAGCGATTTAAGCCAAACGTTTACAAACTCTACCAAGCAAATCCAAATGTTTCCCCTTTTTAGCCATTTAAGCCAAACTTTTACAAACGCTATGAAACAAATCCAAACGTTTTACGTTTTTTGCTATTTAAGCCAAACGTTTACAAACGCTACAAGACAAATCCAAATGTTTCACCTTTTTAGCGATGTAAGCCAAACGTTTACAAATATTACGAAACAAATCCAAGCGTTTCACCTTTTTAGCAATTTGAGCCAAACGTTTACAAACGTTACGACACAAATCCAAGCTATTCACCTTTTTGACAATTTCAGCCAAACGTTTGCAAACGTTACGAAAAAAATCCAAATGTTTAACCTTTTTAGCGATTTCAGCGAAATGTTTACCAAGGTTATAAAACAAATCCCATGTTTCTCCTTTTTAGAAATTTAAGCCAAACCTTTATCAATGTTACGAAGCAAATCCAAGCGTTTCACGTTTTTAGCAATTTATGCTAAACGTTTACAAACGTTACGAAACAAATCCAAGTGTTTCACCTTTTGGCGATTTAAGCGAAATGCTTTCAAATATTATGAAACAAATCCAAATGTTTCCCCTTTATAGAAATTTAGGCTAAACGTTTACAAACGTTACGAAAAAAATCCAAACGTTTGACTTTTTTAGTGATTTTAACCAAATGTTTACAAATGTTTCGAAACAAAACCAAACGATTACAAACATTCGAAACAAATCCAAGCGTTTCACCTTTTTAGCAATCTAAGCCAAACGATTACAGTCGTTAGGAAACAAATCCAAGCGTTTCAACTTTTTAACAATAAAAGCAAAACGCTTACACACGTTACAAAAGAAATCCAAACGTGTCACCTTTTTAGCGATTTAAGCCGAACGTTTACAAACGTAACGGAACAAAACCAAATGTTTTACCTTTTTATCGATTTAAGACGAACGTTTACAAGCGTTATGAAACAAATTTAAACGTGTCCGCATTTTAGCGAATCAAGCCGAACGTTTAAAATGTTACGAAAAAAATTCAAACGTTTCACCTTTTTTGCGATTTAAGCCAAACGTTTACAAACGTTACGAAACAAATCCAAACGTTTCCCCTTTTTAATAAATGAAGCCAAACGTTTACAAACGTTACGGAACAAATCCAAACGTTTCCCATATTTAGCAATTCAAGCCAAACGTTTACAAACGTTACGAAACAAAACCAAGCGTTTCACCTTTTTACCAAATTAAGCCAAATGTTATAAACGTAACGAAACAAATCCAAGCGTACTTTTTTGCAATTTAAACTAAACGTTTAAAAACGTTATGAAACAAATCCAAGCAATTCACCAATTAAGCAATATAAGCCAAACGTCTACAAACGTTACAAAACAAATATAAGCAATTCACCTTTTTAGAATATAAGCCAAACGTCTACAAACGTTAAAAAACAAATTGAAACGTGTCAACTTTTTAGCGATTTAAGCCAAATGTTTACAAATGGTAGGGAAAAAATCCAAACCTATCACTATTTTAGCGAATTAAGCCAAACGTTAGCAAACACGACGTAACAAATCCAAACGTTTAACCTTTTTAGCAATTTAAGCCAAACGTTTACAAACGCTACGAATCAAATCCAAACGTTTCACCTTTTTAGCGATTTAAGCCAAACGTTTACAAACGTTTACGAAACTAATCCAAACATTTCACCTTTTTAGCGATTTAAGCCAACCGTTTACAAACATTACGAAACAAATCCAAACGTTTCGCCTATTTAGCGATTTCAGCCAAACGTGTACAAATGTTACGAAACAAAACCAAACGGATAAAACATTACGAATGAAATCCAAACGTTTCACCTTTTTAGCGATTTATGCCCAACGTTTACAAACGTTTACGAAACTAATCCAAACATTTCACCTTTTTATCGATTTAAGCCAAACGTTACGAAACAAATACAAATGTTTCACCTTTTTAGCGATTTAAGTCAAATGTTTACGTACGTTGCAAAAAAATCCAAACTTTTCACCTTTTTAGCGATATAAGCCAACCGTTTACAAACGTTACGAAACAAATCCAAACGTTTCACCTTTTTAACGATTTAAGCCAAACGTTTACAAACGTAACGAAACAAATCCAAACGTTTCACCTTTTTAACGATTTAAGCCAAACGTTTTCAAACGTTACGAAATAATTCCAAACGTTTCATCTTTTTAGCAATTTAAGCCAAACGTTTACAAACGTTACGAAACAAACCCAAGCGTTTCACCTTTTTCGCAATTTAAGCCAAACGTTTACAAACGTTCCGAAACAAATCCAAGCGCTTCACCTTTTTAGCAATTTACGCCAAATGTTTACAAACGTTCCGAAACAAATCCAAACGTTTCACCTTTTTAGAAATTTAAGCCAAACATTTACAAACGTTACGAAACAAATCTAAGCATTTCACCTTTTTAGCGATTTAAGCCAAACGTTTACAAACGTTACGAAATAAATAAAAATGTTTCACTTTTTAGCGATTGAAGCCAAACGTTTACAAACGTTACGGAACAAATCCAAATGTTTCACATATTTAACAATTTAAGCCAAACGTTTACAAACACTACGAAACAAAACCAAACATTTTACCTTTTTAGCAATTTAATCCAAACGTTTACAAACATTACGAAACAAATCGAAATGTTTCCTCATTTTAGCGATTGAAGCCTAACGTTTAAAACGTTACGAAACAAATCCAAACATTTCACGTTTATAGCGATTTATGCCAAATATTTACAAACGTTACGAAACAAATCGAAACGTTTCATCTTTTTAGCGATTGAAGCCAAACGCTTAGAAACGTTATGAAACAAATCCAAACGTTTCACCTTTTTATCGATTTAAGCCAAACGTTTACAAACGCTCGAAACAAATCCAAACGTTTAACCTTTTTAGCGATTTAAGCCAAACGTTTACAAACGTTACGAAACAAATCCAAACGTTTCACTTTTTTAGCTATTTAAGCCAAACGTTTACAAACGTTACGAAAAAGATTCAAACGTTTCACCTTTTTAGCGATTTAAGTCAAACGTTTAAAAACGTTATGAAACAAATCCAAACGTTTCACCTTTTTAGCGATTTAAACCAAACGTTTACAAACGTTACGAAACATAGCCAAACGTTTAAAACGTTACGAAACAAATTCAAATGTTTCCCATTTTTAGCGATTTAAACCAAATGTTTACAAACGTTACGAAACAAATCCAAGTGTTTCACCTTTTTAGCAATTAAGCCAAAAAATTACAAACGTTACGAAACAAATCCAAATGTTTCACCTTTTTACCGATTTAAGCAAAACGTTTACAAACGTATGAAACAAATCCAAATGTTTCACCTTTTTAGCGATTTAAGCCAAACGTTTTGAAAGGTTGTGAAACAAATCCAAATTTTTTACCTTTTTACCAATTTAAGCCAAACGTTTACAAACGTAACGAAACAAATCTAAGCGTTTCACCTTTTTAGCAATTTAAGCCAAACGTTTACAAACGTTACGAAACAAATCCAAACGCTTGACCTTATTAGCGATTTAAGAAAAACGTTTACAAACGTTACAAAACAAATCCAAATGTTTCGCCTTTTTAGCGATTTAAGCCAAACGTTTACAAACGATACGAAACAATTCCAAACGTTTTATCTTTTTAGCAATATGAGCCAAACGTTTCTAAACTTTACGAAAAAAATTCAAACGTTTCACCTTTTGAGCGATTTAATCGAAATGTTTACAAAGGTTATGAAGCAAATCCAAATGTTTCACCTTTTTAGAAATTTAAGCCAAACCTTTATCAACGGTACGAAACAAATCCAAGCGTTTCACGTTTTTAGCAATTTATGCCAAACATTTACAAACGTTACCAAAAAAATCCAAGCGTTTCACGTTTTTAGCAATTTAAGCCAAACGTTTACAAACGTTACGAAGCAAATCCAAGTGTTTCACCTTTTTAGCAATTTAAGCCAAACATTTACAAACGTTACGAAACAAATCCAAATGCTTCACCTTTTTAGCGATTTAAGCCATACGTTTACAAACGCAACGAAACAAATCCAAATGTTTCACCTTTTTAGCGATTTAAGCAAAACGTTTACAAACACTACGAAACAAATCCAAACGTGTCACCTTTTTAGCGATGTAAGCCAAATGTTCACAAACATTACGAAGCGTTTCGCCTTTTTAACAATTTGAGCCAAACGTTTACAAACGTAACGAAAGAATTCCAAGCGTTTCACCTTTTAAGCAATTTCAGCCAAACGTTTACAAACGATATGAAAAAAAATCCAAACGTTTCAGCTTTTTATGATTTCGGCGAAATGTTTACCAAGGTTATAAAACAAATCCAAATTATTCACCTTTATAGAAATTTAAGCCAAACCTTTATCAACTTTACGAAGCAAATCCAAGCGTTTCATGTTTTTAGCAATTCATGCCAAACGTTTACCAACGTTATGAAACAAATCAAAGCGTTTCACCATTTTGGCAATTTAAGCAAAATGTTTACAAACGTAACGAAACAAATCCAAATGCTTCACCTTTTTAGAAATATAAGCTAAACGTTTACAAACGTTACGAAACAAATCCAAACGTTTCACCTTTTTAGCGATTTAAGCCGAACGTTTACAAACGTAACGAAACAAAACCAAACGATTACAAACGTTCGAACCAAATCCAAGCGTTTCACCTTTTTATCAATTTAAGCCAAACAATTACAATCATTAGGAAACAAATCCAAGCGTTTCATCTTTTGAGCAATTAAAGCTAAACGTTTACACACATTACGAAACAAATCCAAACGTGTGACCTTTTTAGCGATTTAAGCCGAACGTTTACAAACGTAACAAAAAAAACCAAATGTTTCACCTTTTTAGCGATTTAAGCCGAACGTTTACAAATGCTATGAAACAAATTTAAACGTTTCCGCATTTTAGCGAATTAAGCCAAAAGTTTAAAATGTTACGAAACAAATTGAAACGTTTCGCCTTTTTTGCGATATAAGCCAAACGTTTACAAACGTTACGAAACAAATCCAAACATTGTACCTTTTTAGCGAATGAAGCCAAACATTTACAAACGTTACAGAACAAATCCAAACGTTTCCCATATTTAGCAATTTAAACCAAACGTTTACAAACGTTACGAAACAAAACGAAGCGTTTCACCTTTTTAACAATTTAAGCCATATGTTTACAAACGTAACGAAACAAATCCAAGCGTTTCACCTTTTTAGCAATTTAAGCCAAACGTTAAAAAACGTTACGAAACAAATCCAAGCAATTCACCTTTTTAGCAATACAAGCCAAATGTCTACAAACGTTACGAAACAAATCTAAGCAATTCACCTTTTTAGCAATATAAGCCAAACGTCAACAAACGTTAAAAAACAAATCGAAACATTTCAACTTTATAGCGATTTAAGCCTAACGTTTACAAATGGTAGGAAAAAAAATCCAAACCTTGCACTATTTTAGCGAATTAAGCCAAACGTTAGCAAACGCGACGAAACAAATCAAAACATTTAACCTTCTTAGCAATTTAAGCAAAACGTTTACAAACGCTATGAATCAAATCCAAACGTTTTACCTTTTTAGCGATTTAAGCCAAACGTTTACAAATGTTTACGAAACAAATCCAAACATTTCACCTTTTTAGCTATTTAAGCCAAACGTTACGAAACAAATCAAAACGATTCACCTTTTTAGCGATTTAAGCCAAATGTTTATGAATGTTGCAAAAAAATCCAAACTTTTCACCTTTTTAGCGATATAAGCCAACCGTTTACAAACGTTACAAAACAAATCCAAACGTTTCATCTTTTTAGCGATTTGAACCAAATGTGTACAAACGTTATGAAACAAAACCAAACGTATAAAACATTACGAATCAAATCCAAACGTTTCACCTTTTTAGTGATTTAAGCCAAACGTTTATAAACGTTTACGAAACTAATCCAAACATTTCACCTTTTTAGCGATTTAAGACAAACGTTACGAAACAAATCCAAACGTTTCACCTTTTTAGCGATTTAAGCCAAATGTTTACGAACGTTGTAAAAAAATCCAAAATTTTCACCTTTTTAGCGATATAAGCCAAATGTTTACAAGAGTTTCACCTTTTCGGTAGCCCTTTTTAGCAATTAAAGCAAAACGTTTACAAATGCTACGAAACAAATCCAAACGTTTCACCTTTTTAGAAATTTAAGCCAAACATTTACAATAGTTACGAAACAAATCTAAACATTTCACCTTTTTAGCGATTTAAGCCAAACGTTTACAAACGTTACGAAAGAAATCAAAATGTTGCACTTTTTAGCGATTGAAGCCAAACGTTTACAAATGTTACGGAACAAATCCAAATGTTTCACATATTTAGCAATTTAAGCCAAACGTTTACAAACGCTACGAAACAAAACTAAGCGTTTCACCTTTTTAGCAATTTAAGCCAAAGGTTTACAAACATTACGAAACAAATCCAAGCGTTTCATCTTTTTAACAATTTGAGCCAAACATTTACAAACGTTACGAAACAAATCCAAGCGTTTCATCTTTTTAGCAATTTTAGCCAAACGTTTACAAATGTTACGAAAAAAATCCAAACGTTACACCTTTTTAGCGATTACAGCGAAATATTTACAAAGGTTATGAAACAAATCTAAATGTTTCACCTTTTTAGATATTAAGAAAAACCTTTATCAATGTTACGAAGCTAATCCAAGCGTTTCACGTTTTTAGCAATTTATGCCAAACGTTTACAAACGTTACGAAACAAAACCAAGTGTTTCACCTTTTTGGCGATTTAAGCGAAATGTTTACAAACGTTATGAAACAAATCCAAATGTTTCACCTTTTTAGAAATTTAAGCTAAACGTTTACAAAAGTTACAAAACAAATCCAAACGTTTCATCTTTTAAGCAATTGAAGCCAAACGTTTACAAACAGTACGAAACAAATCCAAACGTTTCACCTTTTTAGCGATTTAAGCCAAACGTTTACAAACTCTACCAAGCAAATCCAAATGTTTCCCCTTTTTAGCCATTTAAGCCAAACTTTTACAAACGCTATGAAACAAATCCAAAAGTTTTACGTTTTTTGCTATTTATGCCAAACGTTTACAAACGCTACAAAACAAATCCAAATGTTTCACCTTTTTAGCGATATAAGCCAAACGTTTACAAATATTACGAAACAAATCCAAGCGTTTCACCTTTTTAGCAATTTGAGCCAAACGTTTACAAACTTTACGACACAAATCCAAGAGTTTCACCTTTTTAACAATTTCAGCCAAACGTTTGCAAACGTTACGAAAAAAATCCAAATGTTTAACCTTTTTAGCGATTTCAGCGAAATGTTTACCAAGGTTATAAAACAAATCCAATGTTTCTCCTTTTTAGAAATTTAAGCCAAACCTTTATCAATGTTACGAAGCAAATCCAAGCGTTTCACGTTTTTAGCAATTTATGCCAAACGTTTACAAACGTTACGAAACAAATCCAAGCGTTTCACCTTTTGGCGATTTAAGCGAAATGCTTTCAAATATTATGAAACAAATCCAAATGTTTCCCCTTTATAGAAATTTAGGCTAAACGTTTACAAACGTTACGAAAAAAATCCAAACGTTTGACTTTTTTAGTGATTTTAACCAAATGTTTACAAATGTTTCGAAACAAAACCAAACGATTACAAACATTCGAAACAAATCCAAGCGTTTCACCTTTTTAGCAATCTAAGCCAAACGATTACAGTCGTTAGGAAACAAATCCAAGCGTTTCACCTTTTTAGCAATTAAAGCAAAACGCTTACACACGTTACGAAAGAAATCCAAACGTGTCACGTTTTAGCGATTTAAGCCGAAGGTTTACAAACGTAACGAAACAAAACCAAATGTTTTACCTTTTTATCGATTTAATACGAACGTTTACAAGCGTTATGAAACAAATTTAAACGTGGACTGCATTTTAGCGAATTAAGCCGAACGTTTAAAATGTTACGAAACAAATTCAAACGTTTCACCTTTTTTGCGATTTAAGCCAAACGTTTACAAACGTTACGAAACAAATCCAAACGTTTCCCCTTTTTAATAAATGAAGCCAAACGTTTACAAACGTTACGGAACAAATCCAAACGTTTCCCATATTTAGCAATTCAAGCCAAACGTTTACAAACGTTACGAAACAAAACCAAGCGTTTCACCTTTTTACCAAATTAGGCCAAATGTTATAAACGTAACGAAACAAATCCAAGCGTACTTTTTTGCAATTTAAACTAAACGTTTAAAAACGCTACGAAACAAATCCAAGCAATTCACCAATTAAGCAATATAAGCCAAACGTCTACAAACGTTACAAAACAAATATAAGCAATTCACTTTTTTAGAATATAAGCCAAAAGTCTACAAACGTTAAAAAACAAATTGAAACGTGTCAACTTTTTAGCGATTTAAGCCAAATGTATACAAATGGTAGGAAAAAAATCCAAACCTATCACTATTTTAGCGAATTAAGCCAAACGTTAGCAAACACGACGTAACAAATCCAAACGTTTAACCTTTTTAGCAATTTAAGCCAAAACGTTTACAAACGCTACGAATCAAATCCAAACGTTTCACCTTTTTAGCGATTTAAGCCAAACGTTTACAAACGTTTACGAAACTAATCCAAACATTTCGCCTTTTTAGCGATTTAAGCCAACCGTTTACAAACATTACGAAACAAATCCAAACGTTTCGCCTATTTAGCGATTTCAGCCAAACGTGTACAAATGTTACGAAACAAAACCAAACGGATAAAACATTACGAATGAAATCCAAACGTTTCACCTTTTTAGCGATTTATGCCCAACGTTTACAAACGTTTACGAAACTAATCCAAACATTTCACCTTTTTATCGATTTAAGCCAAACGTTACGAAACAAATACAAATGTTTCACCTTTTTAGCGATTTAAGTCAAATGTTTACGTACGTTGCAAAAAAATCCAAACTTTTCACCTTTTTAGCGATATAAGCCAACCGTTTACAAACGTTACGAAACAAATCCAAACGTTTCACCTTTTTAACGATTTAAGCCAAACGTTTACAAACGTAACGAAACAAATCCAAATGTTTCACCTTTTTAACGATTTAAGCCAAACGTTTCCAAACGTTACGAAATAATTCCAAACGTTTCATCTTTTTAGCAATTTAAGCCAAACGTTTACAAACGTTACGAAACAAACCCAAGCGTTTCACCTTTTTCGCAATTTAAGCCAAACGTTTACAAACGTTCCGAAACAAATCCAAGCGCTTCACCTTTTTAGCAATTTACGCCAAATGTTTACAAACGTTCCGAAACAAATCCAAACGTTTCACCTTTTTAGAAATTTAAGCCAAACATTTACAAACGTTACGAAACAAATCTAAGCATTTCACCTTTTTAGCGATTTAAGTCAAACGTTTACAAATGTTACGAAATAAATCAAAATGTTTCACTTTTTAGCGATTGAAGTCAAACGTTTACAAACGTTACGGAACAAATCCAAATGTTTCACATATTTAACAATTTAAGCCAAACGTTTACAAACGTTACGAAACAAAATCAAGCGTTTCACCTTTTTAGCAATTTAAGCCAAACGTCTACAAACGTAAAAAAACAAATCCAAGCGTTTCACCTTTGTAGCAATTTAATCCAAACATTTACAAACGTTACGAAACAAATCTAAACATTTCACCTTTTTAGCGATTTTAGCCAAACTTATACAAACGTTACAAAACAAATGCAAACATTTCACCTTTTTAGCGATTAAAGCCAAACGTTTACAAACGTTACGGAACAAATCCAAAGGCTTCACATATTTTTCAATTTAAGCCAAATGTTTATAAATGTTTTGAAACAAAACCAAGCGTTTCACCTTTTTAGCAATTTAAGTCAAACATTTACAAACGTTACGATACAAATCCAAGTGTTTCACCTTTATGCCGATTTAAGCCAAACGTTTACAAACGCTACCAAACAAATACAAACGTTTCACCTTTTTAGCGATGTAAGCAAACCTTTACAAACATTACGAAACAAATCCAAGGGTTTCATCTTTTTAGAAATTTGAGCTAAACGTTTACAAACGATACGAAACAAATCCAAGCGTTTCACCTTTTTAGCAATTTCAGCCAAACGTTTACAAACGTTACCAAAAAAATTCAAACGTTTCACCTTTTTAGCGATTACAGCGATATATTTACAAAGGTTATCAAACAAATCCAAATGTTTCACCTTTTTAGAAATTTAAGCCAAACCTTTATCAACGTAACGAAGAAAACCCCAGCGTTTCACGTTTTTAGAAATTTATGCCAAACGTTTACAAACGTTACGAAACAAATCCAAGTGTTTCACCTTTTTGGCGATTTAAGCGAAATGTTTACAAACGTTATGAAACAAATCCAAATGTTTCACCTTTTTAGAAATTTAAGCTAAACGTTTACAAACGTTACGAAACAAATCCAAATGTTTCATATTTTTAGCGACTGAAGGGAAACGTTTACAAACGGTACGAAACAATTCCAAACATTTCACCTTTTTAGCGATTTAAGCCAAACGTTTACAAACGCTACGAAACAAATCCAAATGTTTCACCTTTTTAGCGATGTAAGCCAAACGATTACAAACATTACGAAACAAATCCAAACGTTTGACATTTTTAGCAATTAAAGCAAAATGTTTACACACGTTAGGAAACAAATCCAAACGATTACAAACGTTCGAAACAAATCCAAGCGTTTCACCTTTTTAGCAATTTAAGCCAAACGATTACAATCGTTAGGAAACAAATCCAAGCGTTTCACCTTTTTAGCAATTAAAGCAAAATGTTTACACACGTTAGGAAACAAATCCAAACGTGTCACCTTTTTAGAGATTTAAGCCGAAAGTTTACAAACGTAATGAAACGAAACCAAATGTTTCACCTTTTTAGCGAATTAAGTCGAACGTTTACAAACGTTATGAAACAAATTTAAGCGTTTCTGCATATTAGCGAAATAAGCTAAACGCTTAAAATATTACGAAACAAATTCAAACGTTTCACCTTTTTTGCAATTTAAGACAAACGTTTACAAACGTTACGAAACAAATCCAAACGGTTCACCTTTTTAGCGAATGAAGCCAAACGTTTACAAACGTAACGGAACAAATCCAAACATTTCCCATATTTAGCAATTTAAGCCAAACGTTTACAAACGTTACGAAACAAAACCAAGCCTTTCACCTTTTTAGCAATTTAAGCCAAATGTTTACAAACGTAACGAAACAAATCCAAGCGTTTCACCTTTTTAGCAATTTAGGCCAAATATTTAAAAACGTTACGAAACAAATCCAAGCAATTCACCTTTTTAGCAATATCAGCCAAACTTCTACAAACGTTACAAAACAAATCTAAGCAATTCAACTTTTTAGCAAGATAAGCCAAACGTCTGCAAATGTTAAATAATGAAATCGAAACGTTTCAACTTCTTAGCGATTTAAGCCAAACGTTTACGAATGGTAGGAAAAAAATCCAAACATTCACTATTTTAGCGAATTAAGCCAAACGTTAGCAAACGCGACGAAACAAACCCAAACGTTTAACCTTTTTAGCAATTTAAGCCAAACATTTACAAACGCTACGAATCAAATCCAAACGTTTCATCTCTTTAGCGATTTAAGCCAAACGTTTACAAACGTTTACGAAACTAGTGCAAACATTTCACCTTTTTAGCGATTTAAGCCAAACGTTACGAAACAAATCCAAACATTTCACCTTTTTAGCGATTTAAGCTTAATATTTACGAACGTTTACGAAACTAATCCAAACTTTTCACTTTTTTAGCGATATAAGCCAACCGTTTACAAACGTTACGAAACAAATCCAAACGTTTCACCTATTTAGCGATTTAAGCAAAACGTGTACAAACGTTACTAAATAAAACAAAACGTATAAAACATTACGAAAGAAATCCAAACGTTTCACATTTTTAGCGATTTAAGCCAAACGTTTACAAATGTTACGAGACAAAACCAAGCGTTTCATCTTTTTAGCAATTTAAGCGAAACGCTTACAGACGTTACAAAACAAATCCAAGCGTTTCCCCTTTTTAGCACTTTAAGCCAAACATTTACAAACGTTACGAAATAAATCTAAACATTTCCCCTTTTTAGTGATTTAAGCCAAACATTTACAAACGTTATAAATCAAATCCAAAGAATTAACTTTTTTAGCAATTTAAGCCAAACGTTTACAAAGGTTAGGAGACAAATCAAAGCGTTTCCCCTTTATAATAATTTAAGCCAAACATTATAAACGTTACGAAACAAATCCAAGTGTTTCACCTTTTTAGCAATTTTATCCAAACATTTGCAAATATTACGAAACCAATTAAACGTTTCACCTTTTTAGCGATTTAAACCAAATGTTTACAAACGGTACGAAACAAATCCAAACGTTTCACCTTTTTAGCGATTTAAGCCAAACGTATACAAACGTTACGAAACAAATCCAAACGTTTCACCCTTTTAACGATTTAAGCCGAACGTTTCCAAACGTTACGAAACAATTCCAAACGTTTCATCTTTTTAGCAATTTAAGCCAAACGTTACGAAACAATCCCAAGCGTTTCATCTTTTTAGCAATTTAAGCCAAAAGTTTATAAACGTTCCGAAACAAATTCAAGCGTTTCATCTTTTTAGCAATTTATGCCAAACGTTTACAAACGTTCCGAAACAAATCCAAACGTTTCGCCTTTTTAGAAATTTAAGCCAAACATTTACAAACGTTACGAAACAAATCGAAACATTTCACCTTTTTAGCGATTTAAGCCAAACGTTTACAAACGTTGCGAAATAAATCAAAATGTTTTACCTTTTTAGTGATTAAAGCCAAACGTTTACAAACGTTACGGTACAAATCCAAACGCTTTGCATATTTAGCAATTTAAGCCTAACGTTTACAAAAGTTTCGAAACAAAACTAAGCGTTTAACTTTTTTAGCAATATAAGCCAAACATTTACATACGTTACAAAACAAATCTAAACATTTCACCTTTTTACCGATTTAAGTAAAACGTTTCACCTTTTTAACGATTGAAGTCAAACGTTTACAAACGTTACGGAAAAAATTCAAACGTTTCCCATATTTAGCAATTTAAGCCAAACGTTTACAAACGTTACGAAATAAAACCAAACGTTTCACCTTTTTAGCAATTTAAGCTAAACGTTTACAAATGTAACGAAACAGATCCAAGAGTTTCAGCAATTGAAGCCAAACGTTTAAAAACGTTAGAAAACAAATCCAAGCAATTCACCTTTTTAGCAATTTAAGCCAAGCGTTTACAAATGTTTCAAAATAAATCCAAACGTTTCAACTTTTTAGCGATTTAAGCCAAACGTTTATAAACGGTAGGAAAAAAAGCCAAACCTTTCACTATTTTAGCGATTTAAGCCAAACGTTTACAAACGCTACGAAATAAATCCAAACGTTTCATCTTTTTAGCAATTTAAGCAAAATGTTTACAAACGCTACGAAACAAATCCAAACGTTTCCCCTTTTTTGCGATTTAAGCCGAACGTTTACAAACGTTTACGACACTAATCCAAACATTTCACCTTTTTAGCGATTTAAACCAAACGTTACGAAACAAATCAAAATGTTTCACCTTTTTAGCGATTTAAGCCAAACGTTTACAAACGTTGCAAACAAAATCCAAACTTTTCACCTTTTTAACAATTTAAGCCAACCATTTACAAACGTTACGAAACAAATCCAAACGTTTCACATTTTTAGCAATTTAAGCCACACTACAAAAAATTTGGCTTTTTGGGACGAACGAAATTTATCACGTTAACCCCAAAATTTGTCACAACAACGTTATTGTGACTACTTTGTGACAAATTTTGTTGGTCACAACAAACAAGTCACAATAAGTCCATTTTATAGTTTGTCACCATAAATTTTCTATTGTGATAAAATTGTTTTGTCACATTCATATTTATTGTGACGAAAATGTATATCGCAAGCAATCGAATCTTATCAAAATTTGTCGTAATATACATCGACTTCTAGTGGCAAAACGTTAATAACGTGACAAAAAAAATATTTATCACAATTCATATAAGTTTGTCACTACATACACCGAGTTATTAGTGACAAAAAGATTATGTAGTGAAAAACCATATTTATCACAATTAATATACATTTGTCACTACATATGCCGAGTTATTAATGACAAAAAGATTATGAAGTGACAAAAAATATTTATCACAAGTAATCCATCATAAAGTGACGAAATTAATTTCCATAATAATTAATTAGTTGTGATAAATTTAATTTATCACAACAAGTAATTTAATATATTATGACGAGATTAATTGTCATTATAATTAGTTAGTTGTGATAAATTTAATTTATCACAAGAAGAAATTTAACATAACGTGAAGAAATTAATTGTCATTATAATTAGTTAGTTGTGATAAATTTAATTTATCAGAACACGTAATTTATGATAATGTGACAAAATTAATTATCATTATAATTTGTCAACGGTGACAAATTTAATTTATCACAATAAGTAATTTATCATAACGTGACAAAATTAATTGTCATTATATTTTTTCCATTTTTATCGAGTAAAATAATTGAATACGCTAATTTGTTGCTAAAATCAATGAATAAATAATAAAATCAATTTAAATATTACATAAAATTATACATGAATAAGTCTTTAATAATACTAAAATAACCGATCGTATGCAAACATGTAAACTATTTTCTATAAAGAAAATAAACTAAATTAGGCCTAACTTTTGATATAGGAGACGTCCATCTTCTTTCATTCTAACAATTCCCATCTGTTACGTTTATTATATGCACTTTTATTTTCAAACTTACATAATTAAGTGAATAATTTTATAATTATAAAGAAAAATTAAAAGAATAACGAATTAAAAAATATATTTAAATAAGCCGTCACATACCAATCGTCTAGCCATCATTCCATAATAAGTACGAACGGACCCATTGTTGTTGTGGCAGAGGAAAAGACCAAGGGATTAATGAGCTTTCTTGAGTAATCTTGATTGTGTTCTTGGCTTGTAGAGAAGTTATATAAATCCATTTATCAGATACAGATATAATAAAAAATCAAATTCCACAAATAATCAATAATCAAAATCTTATTCAATCATATAACAAAAATATAAGCTAAATTATAAAAAACATTATATACATTATGATTGACCAATCCAATGAAGTGAATTGAATTTTTTTCTCTATGTTTGTTAAGAAAGAAAATAGAGAACGACATTAATAATTAGCCCACAGTGACAACTGGAAAAATAGTAAGATTAGCTCATTATGAACTCCTTCATTTATTGCAATCCCTAAGTCAGCAAAGTGAAAATGTACAAAAATTGCACTTGTAATAGTAATTGTAGATATAACATGCAACTAACCATGATTTATGCAAATATATAGTAGGACATGTTTGTTTATTTTTTTTTACTTTGGTCTTTTCATGCAAGAGGATGCGACACAATTGATCTTCTAGCATCTACCTAAACTTTAATTACCTGACCACCTAAGCAAGGCACAAAATACTTCCAATGTAAATGTTAAAGAAATTGAAAAAAGAAAAAACAGTGTCCATTAGCCATCATTACCATTACAATCCAATTAAGACATGGTTCAACTAATTCTAGAATTTCATTTTCAAACAGCTAATACTACAATTTCATCACAACTTATCCCCATGCAAATGAGATAGTATACCATGCATTGATTTTCAAACTTCCTTTCTGGCTCACTGGCAGGATTATGTAATTCTAAAAGAAGATTGAGCGCGGGGTCAGCACCCAGGCCCGCTGGGTAATCTTCATCTTCATCATAAGGGTAACCGGGATCCGAAAGAGAATCCAGTACTTCTTGGTCGTGAATATCTGAATAGGACGAACCGCCCCGTGGATATCTTTGCTTCCTGATATCAGAATGGACGATCGGAAAGGGCTCTATCCGCGGTTAAGGCCTAGCTACTCACTGGTTATTCACATTTCATTTGATGGTCAGAGGCGAATTGAAAGCTAAGTAGTGGTAATTCTAAAGATTCCCCGAGGAAGGCCATTCACTATTTCTTGAAGCTCAATCTCTCCCTCGGACGAACCATATAGCCAAGAGAAAGCATGAACCAATAAAACAAAATCCAAATTTGTATTAACAAAGAGTTTCACCAAATGCTCTTTGGATCAACATTATTTTTTACACCTAAAAACAATATTCATTGCAGCAATGATATGACAATACATTGCTTCCTGTAGTTTGTTGAGAGGGTTTATCAAATCAAAATCATACTCATAGTAATAGTATATTGCAAATGCAAATAGTAACTTACCAATTCGCCTAAGATATGAATTTTTACATTTGTCGCTGAGAGAGGGTTGGATTTCCATCTCGATATCTTGAGGAAGCTTCCATAAAAACTCAATAGTCAAGCAACAACATTGCATATCAATTAGCTGTAAACATGCTTTCTTCCTTTCATCCCTCATTCTCTCCAACTTCTATAGCAAAATTGCTGATTTCCACTCTCAAACTCGGGCATTGCATTAGTTTCTACATCCACAGTATATATATAAATCAACTTTATCCAATAAGCTCCTTCATAATCATTAAATTATATACAAGAGAAGTAACATGTTAAAAATTGTATACTTTGTTAGATTATTAAAAATACACTAAATTTGGCCAAAAAGAACTTGTCTAATAACACAAACTATGCTTAATCTCGTTTCTGATATTAACTTGGTACTACTAACATGTTACTTTACATGATCCTATTCAAGAAATGCAACAAGGTGAAATAAATCCACATACCTAATTTAATGCACTGTCATCTTATATCCATGTAAAATCAAGACAAAAAATGCATATGTGAAACCCACATGAATGAAGGAGGAAAAGGGACCCACTGGTTACTCAGCTTCAGATTCATTTAAAAATGCATCTATGGAAGTTGAAAGGAGAAAAATTTCAGCTCCATACAAAGAATTTCTTTTATAAAATGCTCGAGGTCTAGTCAACATCAAATAAGGAATAATATTGCCTCATTGATACCCATCAAAGCTCAAATTCCTATGAAAAGGAGATTTAATGAAAGCCGGAGACATACATATTCATACAAGTGTGTCTATGCATACACCCACAGCTTTAAGAAACAACCTTGATGGAAAAAATATGGATTTTATTCCAAAACAATTTTGAATGCCACCATAAGAATTACAATATTTAACAGTTACAATTAATTGACTACTTCCAATAAAACTACCATTTACCAAAAAATTACTAGAGCCATTACATATAAGAATAATTCCTCTTCAGCTTTCAATTTTAAAGTTGTTTTTTGTTCAAGAATATCATATGCCAAGTTTCTAGTCCATAAAAAAAGAACACGAGACAGAATCATGAATAACAAAGGGAAAAAGTGAAACGCTTGGATTTGTTTCGTAACATTTGTAAACGTTTGGTCTTTCGTAGCGTTTGTAAACGTTTGGCTTTAAACGCTAAAAAGGTGAAACGTTTGGATTTGTTTCTTAATGTTTGTAAACGTCTAGCTTAATTTGCTAAAAAGGAAAAACGCTTGGATTTGTTTCGTAATGTTTGTAAATGTTTTGCTTAAATTGATAAAAAGGTCAAACGTTTGGATTTGTTTCGTAACGTTTATAAACGTTTGGCTTAAATTGCTAAAAAGAGGAAATATTTGAATTCTTTTCGTAATGTTTTAAATGTTTGGTTTAAATCGCTAAAATGGGGAAACGTTTGGATTTGTTTCGTAACGTTTGTAAATGTTTGGCTTAAATTGCTAAAACGGTGAAACGCTTGGATTGTTTCGTAACGTTTGTAAACGGCTTTGTTTCGTAACGTTTGTAAACGTTTGGCTTAAATCACAAAAAATGTGTAACGTTTGGATTTGTTTCGTAATTTTTTTAAATGTTTGGTTTTGTTTCGTATCAATCGTAAAAGTTTGGCATAAATTGCAAAAAAAGTGAAACGCTTCGATTTGTTTCGCAACTTATGTAAACGTTTGGCTTAAATCGCTAAAATGGGAAAACGTTTGGATTTGTTTCGTAACGTTTGTAAACATTTTGCAGAAATCGCTAAAAAGGGGAAACTTTTTGTGTTGTTTTGTAACGTTTGTAAACTTTTGGATTTGTATCGTAACATTTTAAACGTTTGGTTTTGTTTTGTAACGTTTGTAAACGTTTGGCTTAAATCGCTAAAAAGGGGAAATATTTGGATTTGTTTCGTAACGTTCGATTTAAATTGCTAAAAAGGCAAAATGTTTTGATTTGTTACCAAACGTTTGTAAATGTTTGGTTTAAATCGCTAAAAAGGTGAAACGTTTGGATTTGTTTAAACGTTTTGCATAAATAGCTAAAAAGGTGAAACGTTTGGATTTGTTTCGTAATGTTTGTATCGTTTGGTTTAAATCGCTAAAAAGGTGAAACGTTTGGATTTGTTTCGTAACGTTTCTAAACGTTTGGCTTAAATTGCTAAAAAGGTGGAACATTTGGATTTGTTTCGTAACGTTTATAAACGTTTGGATTAAATTTTTAAAAAGGTTAAACGCTTGAATTTGTTTCGTAACGTTTGTAAACGTTTGGCTTAAATCGCTAAAATAGGAAAACCTTTGGATTTGTTTCTTAACGTTTGTAAACGTTTGGCTTAAATCGCTAAAAAGGAGAAACGTTTAGTGTTGTTTTGTAACGTTTGTAAACGTTTGGATTTGTTTCATAACGTTTTAAACGTTTGGTTTTGTTTCGTAACGTCTGTAAACGTTTTGCTTCAATCGGTAAAAAGGTGAAACGATTGGATTTGTTTCGTAACGTTTGGCTTAAATTGCTAAAAAGGCAAAATGTTTGGATTTGTTACGAAACGTTTGTAAACGTTTGGCTTAAATCGCTAAAAAGGTGAAACGTTTGGATTTGTTCTGTAACATTTGTAAATGTTTGGATTAAATCGCTAAAAAGGCGAAACGTTTGTATTTGTTTCCTAACGTTTGTACGTTTGGCTTAAATCGCTAAAAAGGTGAAACGTGTTGATTTGTTTCGTAACGTTTGTAAACGTTTGGCTTAAATTGATAAAAAGGTGATATGCTTGGATTTGTTTCGAAACGTTTGTTAACGTTTGGCTTAAATTGTTAAAAGGGTGAAACGGTTGGATTTGTTTCTTAACGTTTGTAAACGTTGGCTCAAATTGCTAAATATGTGAAACGTTTAGATTTGTTTCATAACATTTGTATATGTTTCTCTTAAATCGCTTAAAACATGAAACGTTTGGATTTGTTTCGCAATGTTTGTAAACGTTTGGCTTAAATCGCTAAAAAGGTGAAACGTTTGGATTTGTTTCATAAACTTTGCATATGTTTGGCTTAAATCGCTTAAAACGCGAAACGTTTGGATTTGATTAGTAACATTTGTAAACGTTTGTCTTAAATCTCTAAAAAGGTGAAATGTTTGGATTTGTTTCGTAACCTTTGAATATATTTGGCTTAAATCGCTTAAAAACGTGAAACGTTTGGATTTGTTTCGTAATGTTTGTTAACGTTTGGTTGAAATTGCTAAAAAGGTGAAACGCTTGGATTTATTTCGTAATGTTTGTAAACGTTTGGCTCAAATTGCTAAAAAGGTGAAACGCTTTGATATGTTTTGTAATGTTTGTAAACGTTTGGTTTAAATTGCTAAAAAGGTGAAACGCTTGATTTTGTTTCGTAACGTTTGTAAACATTTGGCTTAAATCGCTAAAAATGTGAAACATATGGATTTGTTTCGTAAAGTTTTAAAGTTTGGTTTTGATTCGTGATGTTTGTAAACGTTTGGCTTAAATCTCTAAAAACGTGAAACGTTTGGATTTGTTTCGTAACGTTTATAAACGTTTGGCTTAAATCGCTAAAAAAGTGAAATGTTTGGATTTGTTTCGTAACGTTGTAAACATTTGGATAAAATCACTAAAAAGGGGTAACGTTTGGATTGGTTTCGTAACGTTTGTAAACGTTTGGCTTAAATCGCTAAAAAAGGTGAAAAGTTTGGATTTGTTTCTGTAATATCCCGTAAAATTTTAAAAATTTAAGTTGCGAGTTCCAGAAACATTTTAGTAGTTTACGTAAATTCAACTTGTTTTGTGATTGGATTTGAAAATGGGTTAATTCTAATCCGGGTTTCGAAAAGGGTTAATTAAAGTCCGGGTTTCGAAATTATATATTTAAAAAAAAGGGTTTGGGTTGGGTTTCGGTCCAACCAGAAATTCTTGGACCAGGTCTCGTTGGACCGAGACCTGGTCTCGTACGAGAAATGAAGGTCTCGTACGAGACCTGCGTTTTTTTGAGCAGGTCTCATTCGAGACCACAGGTCTCGTACGAGACCTGTTCTTTTTAGCAGGTCTCGTTCGAGACATGCTAAGGACAGTTGGGGGGTGGCGGTTTGGCTCCTAATTTTCAGCGATCCTCTCGGTATTTCAAAACGTTTTGAAAAGCAAAAGTGTTCACCATATATCCATCAAACCCTAGCCTCTTTTTCCTCTCAAAATCGTCTTGAAATCCTTCTCCAATCTTGCTCTGAAGTTCAGTAAGTTTTTGAGCTTCAATTCTGTTTTAATATCATAATCGACATGTTCGTTCATCAATGATTACTCTCTCGTTTCAGAACCAAATCGAGTTCCGACTGATTTCTGACATTGTAGACTCGATCCCCTACGATTCCGAACTTTTGTTTTGTCATAAGGTACGTAAACGAATCCGTACCGTTCGCCGCCGTTGTATCGTTTTAAGTTATTTTAAGTTTTGAGTTTTAAACGATACCTTCGTATTTTAATTCGTTTGGCAGCCGTTCGGAGGTCGAAATCAATTCTGTTTGTTTCCCGTGAAAGTAGACTCACGCATCTACGTTTCTACACCTTTCGTTCGTCAAACGGTACGTAAACGAACCCGTAGTAATCGCCCCCGTCTCACCGTACCTAGTTGTTCATATCTGAGTTTGTTTTGAAAATTGCTACTGCCGATTTCATCAATCTGTTAGCTATGATTTTGTTCCTTTTTGGATTATGTTTTGCTATCTTATGATTGAAAGTTTTGGGTGTTAGAATCGTTGAACTTTAAATTAGTATTCTTTATTCGATTTTGCATTTTCTTGGTTTTGCTTATCGGTTTCAATTTCTGTAAATAACTTCTTCTGAATTCGGTTTCGTTGATTTTGTTAGCTTGATTCATGTATCTTGCTCGGGTGTGGATTTTGATTATGGGATGTTTGATTTTGTATTGTTTCATTAATGATAGAATAAGAATTAGTAAAGGGAAAGTTAAGGTAGATTAGCTTGGTTTTGAATCAAGCTGGAGTTCGAGTCCTTGGGTTTCTACAAATGTGAAACTTAGTAATATGGAGAAGGTGATGAGGTGGCGAGTACTCATTTGTTATTTTGATTTTTTAATGGTTAAAACTTCTTTTAGGTCATTGATCATTTATACTTAAAACATATTGATTCCTAAACTTATTTAGTAACTTTTCTATAGTTGATTTTGATTTTAATTTACGAACTTAGTCTCGACTATTATTTTAGCGATTTAATTATTAATTATGATTTTAAAATTTATTTGAGTATCATCATTTTGAATTTTAAATTTATATTAATTTATTATAATCCAAACGATTTGGATTTAAATTATTTATTTGACTTAATATAAAAGGAAATTTGATAATTTATCTAACATTTAGGTTTTAGAAAAATTTGGCTAGCGTGCCAATTTGGATAAATTTATAATTTAGCCTTTTATTTATTTATAAATTTATTATTGGAATATTTTTGCGATAATTATAATTACTTGGGTTTCAAGCTATTGACTTCTATTTTAATATTAATTAATATTTTATTTAATATTATGATTATAAACTGTGGTTTATAACTCTAGTTTTATGGTTGGGTCGGGTTAGACTTGGGTCCCCCGACATGTGGGAATAGCTTGGTAGTTTTAAGAAACTCGGCTACCCCACTATTTGAGGAATTGGTTTTATTTATCAATTAAATATTATTCTAATAATATTTTCGGATTGGATTTAAGTGCGAACTCAATAGTCTTGGATTTATCTGGTTATTTTAATTGTGCTAGTCCTACGTGGTATCTAGTGATTTTAGAGTTAGGGGTCGTACGGATATTAACCTATTTATTATTTTAGACCCGTCGACTGCTCGTGCTTCGGAGTCTACGCAGGGTTAGCTGTTTGCCAAGATCACGTGGATAAGCAAGCAGTGAGTTTGTAGTGCTATTTAACGCTTTATTAAGTACCGCATCGTATTTTAATATTATAAATGTTTTTGAACTGTTTTTACGGATTATGGATCTGGATTGAAACGAGCTACTCGATAGGCTTGTATCGAAACTGTGTGCACCGGTAAGTACTCTGGGAAATGGCAGACTAAAGTCTTGCTTACGCCGGTATATATATATGACGATGATTTATTCCCGTTCACTCTGAGTTTATCGGTATGCTATGTCATACTTACGCTGGGATCATTTCAATACTGTTTTCCATAATCATACTATATTAGTATAAACTGTTTTGATTTAAGGGTTTTAAACTTAAAAAATGTAAATAGTATTGCCAACTCATCTCAGTATATCTGACCCCGTTGTTTTTCCCAAATTTTCCAGGTTTATGATTTGAAAGCTGGTCAACTCCGATTCTTCTGATTCCTCGAAGGTTTTTATGTTATTAAACTAGTCTCTGTTTTCAAACTCTTAGACCATAGTAGAACTAGTTTATATATTACATTTGTTATTGCATTGGAATTTCCTATTAGACCGATTATTTATTATTAGCATATTTACACTGGAATATTTTATTATTATTATATTTAAGGCATGCTGTTGAATATTTAAGATATTTAAGATATTTAAGTTATTTATATTAGAACTGTAATATAAATTGTTAGACCTAGGTTGGAGTCTCGGTTGCCCCCGAGTAGTTTTCTGCAGGTTTAAATGTTTATTTGAATTCCGCGAGGCTTGCTACGGGTTTTGGTACACCATACCCATACCCTAGCGCCGATCACGATTCATGAGATTGCGTCATGACAGTTTCGTAACGTTTGTAAACGTTTGGCTTAAATCGCTAAAAGGTGAAACGTTTGGATTTGTTTCGTAACGTTTGTAAACGTTTGGCTTAAATCGCTTAAAATATGAAATGTTTGGACTTGTTTCGTAACATTTGTAAACGTTTTGCTAAAATCGCTAAAAAGGGTAACATTTGGATTTGTTTTGTAACATTTATAAGTGTTTGGCTTAAATTGCTAAAAAGGTGAAACGTTTGGATTTGTTTCGTAACGTTTGTAAACGTTTGGCTTAATTCGCTAAAAAGGGGAAACGTTTGGATTTATTTCGTAACGTTTGTCAGCGTTTGGCTTAAATCCCTAAAAAGATGAAACGTTTGGATTTGTTTCGTAACTTTTGCAACCGTTCGGCTTATATTGCCAAAAAGGTGAAACGCTTGGATTTTTTTGCAGCGTTTGTAAAAGTGTGGCTTAAATCGCTAAAAAAGTGAAACGTTTGGATTTGTTTCGTATCGTTTGCAAACGTTTGGTTTAAATTGCTAAAAAGAGGAAGTATTTGTATTTGTTTTATAACGTTTGTAAACGTTTGGCTTAAATTGCTAAAAAGTTGAAACACTTGTATTTGTTTCATAACGTTCCTAAACGTTTGGCTTAAATTCCCAAAAAGGTGAAACACTAGGGTTTGTTTCATTACGTTTGTAAACGTTTGGTTTAAATTGCTAAAAAGGTGAAACACTTGGTTTTGTTTCGTAACGTTTGTAAACGTTTGGCTTAAATTGGTAAATATGTGAAACGTTTGGATTTGTTTCGTAAAGTTTCTAATGTCTTGGCTTCAATCGCCAAAAATGTGAAACGTTTGGATTTGTTTCGCAACGTTTGTAAACGTTTGGCTTAAATCGCTAAAAAGGTGAAACGTTTGGATTTGATTCGTAACGTTTTAAACGTTTGGCTTAAATCATTAAAAAGGTGAAACGTTTGGTTTTGTTACGAAACGTTTGTTAATGTTCGGCTTAAATCGCTAAAAAGGTGAAACATTTGGATTTGTTTAGTAACGTTTGTAAACGTTTTGCTTAAATTGCTAAAACGGTGAAACACTTGGATTTTTTTCGTAACATTTGAAAACGTTTCGCTTAAATTGCTAAAAAGGTGAAACACTTGGATTTGTTGTGTAACGTTTGTAAACGTTTGGCTTAAATCGCTAAAAAGGTGAAACGTTTAGATTTGTTTCGAAACGTTTGTAAGCGTTTGGCTTAAATAGCTAAAAAGGTGAAACGTTAGGATTTGTTTCGCAACATTTATAAATGTTTGGCTTAAATTGCTAAAAGGTGAAACACTTGGATTTTTTTCGTAACATTTTAAACGTTCGGTTTTGTTTCGTAATGCTTGTAAACGTTTGGCTTAAATCGCAAAAAAGGTGAAACGTCCAGTTCTGTTTCGTAACATTTTCAAACGTTTGGATTTGTTTCGTAACGTTTGTAAACGTTTGGCTTAAATTGCTAAAAAGGTGAAACGTTTGGATTTTTTTCGTAACGTTTGTAAAAGTTTGGCTTAAATCGCTAAAAAGGTGAAACGTTTGGATTTGTTTCGTAACGTTTGTAAACGTTTGGCATATATCGCTAAAAAGGTGAAACGTTTGTATTTGTTTCGTAACGTTTGTAAACGTTTGGCTTAAATCGCTAAAAAGGCGAAACGTTTTGATTTGTTTCGTAACGTTTGTTAACCTTTGGTTTAAATCGCTAAAAAGGTGAAACGCTTAGAATTGTTTCGTAACGTTTGTAAACGTTTGGCTTAATTTGCTAAAGAGGTGAAATGTTTGGCTTTTTTTGTGGCGTTCATAAACGTGTGGCTTATATTGCTAAAAAGGTAAAACGTTTGGATTGGTTTCGTACCGTTTGTAAACGTTTGGATTAAATCGCTAAAAAGGAGAAACGTTTGGATTTGTTTCGTATCATTTGAAAACGTTTGGCGTAAATTGCAAAAAAGGGGAAACGCTTGTATTTGTTTCATAACGTTTGTAAACGTTTAGCTTAAATTGCTAAAATGGTGAAACGCTTGGATTTGTTTAATTACGATTGTAAACATTTGGCTTAAATCCCTAAAAAGATGAAACGTTTGGATTTGTTTCGTAACATTTGCAACCGTTCGGCTTAAATTGCCAAAAAGGTGAAACGTTTTGATTTATTTTGTAGTGTTTGTAAATGTGTGCCTTAAATCGCTAAAAAGGTGAAACGTTTGGATTTGTTTCGTACCGTTTATAAACATTTGGTTTAAATCGCTAAAAAGCGGAAACATTTGGATTTGTTTCATAACGTTTGTAAACGTTTTGCTTAAATTTTTGAAAAGGTGAAACGCTTGTATTTTTTTCATAACGTTTGTAAACGTTTGGCTTAAATTGCCAAAAAGGTGAAACATTTGGGTTTGTTTCATTACGTTTGTAAACGTTTTGTTTAAATTTCTTAAAAGGTGAAATGCTTGGTTTTATTGCGTAACGTTTGTAAACGTTTGGTTTAAATTGCTTAAAAGGTGAAACGCTTGGTTTTGTTGCGTAAAGTTTGTAAACGTTTGGCTTAAATTACTAAATATGGGAAACGTTTGGATTTGTTTCGTAACGTTTGTAAACGTTTGGCTTCAATGGCTAAAAGTGTGAAACGTTTGGATTTGTTTCGTAACGTTTGTAAACGTTTGGCTTAAATCGCTAAAAAGGTGAAACATTTGGATTTGTTTCGTTACATTTTAAACGTTTGGCCTAAATCGCTAAAAAGGTGAAACGTTTGGTTTTGTTGCGTAACATTTGTAAATGTTCGGCTTAAATCGCTAAAAAGGTGAAACGTTTGGATTTGTTTAGTAACGTTTGTAAATGTTTTGCTTAAATTGCTAAAAAGGTGAAACACTTGGATTTTTTTCGCAACGTTTGTAAACATTTTGCTTAAATTGCTAAAAAAGTGAAACACTTGGATTTGTTTCGTAACGTTTGTAAACGTTTGGCTTAAATCGCTAAAAAGGTGAAACGTTTAGATTTGTTTCTTAGCGTTTGTAAATGTTTGACTTAAATCGCTAAAACGGTGAAACGTTAGGATTTGTTTTGCAACGATTATAAATGTTTGGCTTAAATAGTAAAAAGGTGAAACGCTTGGATTTTTTCGTAACGTTTTAAACATTTGGTTTTGTTTCGTAATGCTTGTAAACGCTTGGCTTAAATCGCAAAAAAGGTGAACCGTCCAGTTTTGTTTTTTAACATCTGTAAACGTTTTGCTTAAATCGCTGAAAAGGCGAAACGTTTGGATTTGCTTCGTAACGTTTGTAAACGTTTGGCTTAAATCGCTAAAAAGGCGAAACGTTTTGATTTGTTTCGTATCGTTTGTCAACATTTGGCTTAAATCGCTAAAAAGATGAAACATTTGGATTTGTTTCGTAATATTTGCAAACGTTTGGCCTAAATTGCAAAAAAGGTGAAACGTTTAGATTTGCTTCGTAACGTTTGTAACCGTTTGGCTTCAATCGCTAAAAATGTGAAACGTTTGGATTTGTTTCGTAACTTTTGTAAACGTTTTGCTTAAATCGCAAAAAAGGAGAAACGTTTAGATTTGTTTCGTAACGTTTTACACGTTTGGCTTAAATCGCTAAAATGGGAAAACGTTTGGATTTGTTTCGTAACGTTCGTAAAGGTTTGGCTTAATTCGCTAAAAAGGTGAAACGTTTAGTTTTGTTACGTAACGTTTATAAATGTTCGGCTTAAATCGCTAATAAGGTGAAACGTTTGGATTTGTTTAGTAACGTTTGCATATGTTTTGCTTAAATTGCTAAAAAGGTGAAACACTTGGATTTTTTTTGTAACGTTTGTAAACGTTTCGCTTAAATTGCTAAAAAGGTGAAACACTTGGATTTGTTTCGTAACGTTTGTAAACGTTTGGCTTGAATCGCTAAAAAGGTGAAACATTTAGATTTGTTTCGTAACGTTTGTAAACGTATGGCTTAAATCGCTAAAAAGGTGAAATGTTAGGATTTGTTTTGCAATGTTTATAAATGTTTGGCTTAAATTGTTAAAATGGTGAAACGCTTGGATTTTTTTCGTAACGTTTTAAACGTTTGGTTTTGTTTCAAAATGCTTGTAAATGCTTGGCTTAAATCGCAAAAAAGGTGAAACGTACAACTTTATTTCGTAATGTTTGTAAACGTTTGGCTTAAATCGCTGAAAAGGTGAAACGTTTGGATTTGTTTCGTAACGTTTGTAAATGTTTGGCTTAAATCGCTCAAATGGTGAAACGTTTGGATTTGTTTCGAAACGTTTGTAAACGTTTGGCTTAAATCGCTAAAAAGGTGAAACATTTGGATTTGTTTCGTAACGTTTGTAAACGTTTGGCTTATATCGCTAAAAAGGGGAAACATTTGGATTTGTTTCGTAACGTTTGTAAACGTTTGGCTTAAATCTCTAAAAAGGCGAAACGTTTTAATTTGTTTCGTAACGTTTGTTAACCTTTGGCTTAAATCGCTAAAAAGGTGAAACGTTTAGATTTGTTTCGTAACGTTTGTAAACGTTTGGCTTAAATTGCTAAAAAGGTGAAACGTTTGGATTTTTTTTGTAGCATTTGTAAACGTGTGGCTTAAATTGCTAAAAAGGTAAAACGTTTGGATTGGTTTCATACCGTTTGTAAACGTTTGGCTTAAATCGCTATAAAGGGGAAACGTTTGGATTTGTTTCGTAACATTTGTAAATGTTTGGCGTAAATTGCAAAAAAGGGAAACGCTTGTATTTGTTTCATAACATTTGTAAACTTTTGACTTAAATTGCTAAAAAGGTGAAACGCTTGGATTTGTTTCATTGCGTCTGTAAACGTTTAATTTAAATTGCTAAAAAGGTGAAACGCTTTGTTTTGTTTCGTAACGTTTTTAAACGTTCGGCGTAAATTGCTAAATATGTGAAACGTTTGGATTTGTTTCGTAACATTTGTAACCGTTTGGCTTCAATCGCTAAAAATGTGAAACGTTTGGATTTGTTTCGTAACTTTTGTAAACGTTTTGATTAAATCGCAAAAAAGGAGAAAAATTTAGATTTGTTTTGTAACGTTTTAAACGTTTGGCTTAAATCGCTAAAATGGGGAAACGTTTGGATTTGTTTTGTAACGTTTGTAATGGTTTGGCTTAATTCGCTAAAAGGTGAAACATTTGGTCTTGCTACGTAACGTTTGTAAACGTTCGGCTTAAATCTCTCAAAAGGTGAAACATTTGGATTTGTTTCGTAACTTTTGTAAACATTTTGCTTAAATTGCAAAAAAGCTGAAACGTTTGGATTGGTTTCGTACCGTTTGTAAACGTTTGGCTTAAATTGCTATAAAGGAAAAACGCTTGTATTTGTTTCGTAACGTTTGTAAATGTCTGGCTTTAATTGCTAAATAGGTGAAACGCTTGGATTTGTTTAATTCGTTTGTAAACGTTTGGTTTAAATTGCTGAAAAGGTGAAACACTTGGTTTTGTTTCGTAACGTTTGTAAACGTTTGGCCTAAATTATTAAATATGTGAAATATTTGGATTTGTTTCGTAACGTTTGTAACCGTTTGGCTTAAATTCGCTAAAAGGATGAAACGTTTCGTTTTGTTACATAACGTTTGTAAACGTTTGCCTTAAATCGCTAAAAAGATGAAACATTTGGATTTGATTTGTATTGCTTAAATTGCTAAAAGCTGAAATACTTGGATTTGTTTCGGAACGTTTGTAGACGTTTGGTTTTGTTTCGTAACGTTTGTAAACGTTTGACTTAAATTGCTAAAAAGAGGAAACGTTTGGATTCTTTACGTAATGTTTTAAATGTTTGGCTTAAATCGCTAAAATGGGGAAACATTTGGATTTGTTTGGTAATGTTTGTAAATGTTTGGCTTAAATTGCTAAAACGGTGAAAAGCTTGGAATTGTTTGTAACGTTTGTAAACGGCTTTGTTTCATAACGTTTGTAAATGTTTGGCTTAAATTGCAAAAAATGAGTAACGTTTGGATTTGTTTCGTAATTTCTTTAAACGTTTGGTTTTGGTTCGTATTGTTTATAAAAGTTTGGCATAAATCCCAAAAAAGGTGAAACTCTTGGATTTGTTTCGTAGCGTTTGTAACCGTTTGGCTTCAATCGCCAAAAAGGTGAAACGTTTGGATTTGTTTCGTAACATTTTAAACGTTTGGCTTAAATCGCTAAAATGGGGAAATGTTTAGATTTGTTTCATAACTTTTGTAAACGTTTGGCTTGATTCGCTAAAAAGGGAAAACGTTTGGTTCTGTTACGTAACGTTTGTAAACGTTCAGCTTAAATCTCTAAAAAGGTGAAACATTTGGAGTTGTTTCGTAACTTTTGTAAACGTTTTGCTTAAATTGCTAAAAAGCTGAAACGCTTGGATTTTTTTCGTAACGTTTGTAAACATTTCGCTTAAATTGCTAAAAAGGTGAAACGTTTGGATATGGTTCGTAATGTTCGCAAACGTTTGGTTTTGTTTCGTAACGTTTGTTGATTTGTTTGGTTACGTTTGTAAACGTTTGGCTTTAATTGCTAAAAAGAGGAAACGTTTGGATTCTTTTGGCAATGTTTAAAGGTTAGGCTTAAATCGCTAAAATGGGGAAATGTTTGGATTTGTTTCGTAACGTTTGTAAATGTTTGGCTTATATTGCTAAAACAGTGAAACGCTTGGAATTGTTTTGTAACGTTTGTTAACGACTTTATTTCATAACGTTTGTAAACGTTTGGCTTAAATTGCAAAAAATGTGTAACGTTTGGATTTGCTTCATAATTTTTTTATACGCTTGGTTTTGTTTCGTATCGTTTGTAAAAGTTTGGCATAAGTCGCAAAAAATGTGAAACTCTTCGATTTGTTTCGTAACGTTTGTAAACGTTTTGTTTAAATCGCTAAAAAGATGAAATGCTCGGATTTATTTCGTAACGTATTGCTTAAATTGCTAAAAAGCTGAAACGCTTGGATTTGTTTCTGTCACGACCCAAAATATTGAGCCGCAACCGGCGCTAGGGAACGGGAGTGGTATCTCCGGAACCCGTAGCAAGCCTAAAATCACAATTAATTTTTTGCAAATATAATATAAAATAAACAATATCAACCAACGGAAGCAAATATACATATATAACATATAATCATACATTTACACTAACTGTTTCAAAACCTCGCGGCTCTCACCGGCATCTGGGGCCGTGGATCATATACTAAACACGTAGCCTATCAAAATGCATATAAAACAATAACAACAGTTAATATATACAATCAAAATGAACTGTTGTCTAGGCTACTATACTATCGACGAAGGACCACTACTGCAGCGTTCACAAAAGTCAGAAACTAACATATACAGCTGACTTCTGGACTTCAAAAATTGGCCTCTAGCTAGGTCCACAAGCTAAGCACCTGAAAGACATCAAAGGTGAGGGATCAGTATTTGGGAAAATACTGAGTGAGTGTGCATTTACTAACGGTATTATCATAAAAACATAGCATCGCATTTCAAGAAACAATAATATAAAACATATAAACACGTATTTGATCCGTACGAAACTAATATCCTAGCATGCGACACATTTCTCGAATAATCATTATCATTCAACCCAATCGTAAATATCAATCGCGAGTCTAACTCGCTGGTGGCCCAGCCACTAGATACGGGGACTCCAGACTACACCGTAGCCGAGTACTCACTCGTATCAAAAACCCAATCGTAAATATCAATCGCGAGTCTAACTCGCTGGTGGCCCAGCCACGTAAATTTTATAATCATCATCAGCTCCCAGCTGTGTCACGTCATTTCTCAAATGCAAATATACTAGACTGACTTGATACTGGTGATCACACAGCCTATTGACACCCAATAGGTAGCTAGTTTCTTCGGATCGCATACTAGTTCTCATATATAGAAACTAATAAAACATATAACATTTCAAAAAATTATATATAATGCGATGCGTGAAAACAGTATATATATCTATATAAAATAACTTTAATATATAATACACGAAAGTAAAGTGCAACTCACAGTGAGCGCTATCCAATCAATAACGAAGTCAATATGATAATATGCCCGTGCTAGACCACGTCGGCTGACCCCACCGTTTGCTGACACGTCTGATACATATATAGGTCAAATACACGTCTAATACATAAACGTGAACGTTATAAACCTAAAACCCTAGGTTATAGATTTAAGTTATCACCCCTTTTGTTTCGTATTCGTTTCTCTCAATTTTGATAATTTCTTAATCGGATTCTTACTTAATCGATGTACTTATCTTAACTATTTATTATGTTAATGTTCATTTATATAATGTTTTATATCTATTTCAAAACATTTGACTGAGTTTCACACTCAAATCAAGCTATCGGAGGTCCTTTTTCGCTCCCGGAAGTCCCACGGAGATCCGGGTCGAGTTAGGGCACGTCGTGTCACCTTGGCACGTCGTGCTAGCTTGGCACGTTGTGCCCTTCAATTTTTGTGAAGGGCACGTCGTGCCCCTCATGGTGCACGTCGTGCACCCCTTGTGGTGCACGTCGTGCACCCTGTGGTGCACGTCACGCACCAGCACGACGTGCTGAAGTGCAGCACGTCGTGCACCGACGTGTGCGACGTTTTCCGACATTCCTGGATCATTTCCGGAACTCCAAAACTCCTACAACTTGTACCAATTCATACCCACTTCATTTCTACACAAAATCTATCAAGAATCCTTACAAAAACGATGAAAAATGACTTGATTCTTGACGTATCGATTCAAACTTAATTTCTTAACAAAACAGCCTACAAAACACCATTTTCACCACCAAAAACCGAAATCTTACCTTGATAGGATGCTTAAGATCGGTAGAGCATTCAATTCCGAAGAGATTGCCGCGAGAATCGTCTGAAACGGACGCCGAACGGAGAAACGGCGGCGAAACGAAATCGATCGGCGATTTTTCACTTTCTGGAGCCTTCTTCTTCTTTCTTTCTGATTTCTTCATTTCAAAGGAAATCCTTATATGTCATGGCTAAAGGAACACTTTAATCCTTTTTTTCTTTAGTTGTTAGTAATTATCCTTTTTAACTTTTCTTTTGTTCAATTTAGTCCATAACTAAATTGATTAATCCTTTAACCAATTTTCATACGTACTATTTATATCCAATAAACAATATGAATCCCAATATTAATATTTTCCCGTCAAAACTTATAAATTTCCATTTTTGAGACGTAGTGGCTAAATTACCACTTTAGTCCCTGTACTTTATTTTGGGCTTTACTTGACATTTTTCCTTTTTAATTCCAATTCCAACTTTAGAATTGAAATATAACATTAAATTCTCGTATATAATCTTTTCCAAAACCGACCTACTAAAACTTATTTATCTTAATTTTATCGGATAACTTTCCGATGTCGCCACTCTGGCGACTCGAAATTGAACACGTGGCCTAATTAAATAATTAAATATTTTGTGGTATTACAGTCTTCCCCCCTTATAAAAATTCGTCCTCGAATTTTCATAAAACTTGTTGGGACCTTATAATTGTCCTTATACCTTTCTTTACGTCCATTACTACGCATTAGTCGTAGTTTCTTTGATATCGCAATCCTTGGGTCATCACTACTTAATCGGGCTTTCCCTTCTTGTCTGTCATTAATCACTGACTAATGTCTCCTCGATTCATAATTTCATTCTTAGTAATCATTGAGTTGTTGTTTGCTCCTCTTTATAAATGGATAATCAACAACGTGTTATCCACATCCTTAATGACGTACTTACTTTATGCGTATTCCTATAAATATTTTCTCTCATAATCATAATCTGCAGTTATGGTCTTTACTATCGTCTGTAGTTATCACTTTTCCTTTCTTAGCTGGTTCTTGTCATTTCTCATTCCTTTGCTTCTTTAAGCTATCGTGAGCTTCACGTCATTCTATTGGTCGTGATCCTTTGTTCTTTACCATTATCTTAGACACGTCATTCACGTTACTTCTGATCATATGGCTTGTACAGTCTCCCTTGTTCACTAATATTACTCATATTCTTATCCCTTTCACTTATATTCTTATCCCCTTTACTTTCACCTAATTGCTCCTTTGAAGTTTACCTCGAATCTCTTATTGACTTTTCATTCAACGATGTTCTTCCTTTACGTCACAGTTCCTTATTCAAGATGACCTTATAAGAATCTTACATGCTTCTTTAGCATTTAACTATTTCGAGAATTTTTCTCGTTAATCAGCTTTCGCTTAACTTCTTTTGAAGGGTTTTCCGATTATTCTTAACATTTATATTGTACTTACTTTGTAATTCCAAAAGTCAGGGAATAATTTCAATTCACTGTCGTCCTATTCGCTTTATGCTTCCTTAGCACTTATATCTTGATTCTAATTATCTTTAAATAACTTGATCTCTTTGTACTAGTATCGACTTTTGTCTTGTCTTTTACTTGTTATATTCGTTACGTCTTTCCTTCGTTTATAGCAGTTCTATTGCTGCTGTTCTATTCTGACAATCCTTATGACGTATTTCTAGAACTTTCACTTCTCTAATCACCATACTAAATTTTGAGGGTATTTGAATTTTACCCTTACACTTTTCTTCATATCATCCACCATTCTTACATTTACTGACACGTATGTCTATACGTGTGCCTTTCTCCTTTCTGTTAACGCAACTTATAATTCTTAATGCTGATATTAGTAACTTTACTTAATATCAGTCATATAGCATCATTATCTCTTTTGATCTATCTAATTTAAACTTTCATGTCTCACAAAATCATCTTCTTTGTTGTTTATATCTCTTTTTCTCTCTACTTCTGTATCTTCAAAACTGATACTGATAAAGTTATATATCCTTAAAATATCACTTAATGTTCATTATTCATATTACCATCTTCTCGCCCTTCATACTTTTAATCTCTCTCCTTCAATTATGACTTTCGATTGCTACTTCGTTTATCTCAACATAAGAATAATCATTACATTATCATTCTTATGTATTCGTTACGTTTCTTTTGCCTAACACGACTCTCTGGCATTTCATCCTTCGTTTTATCATAAGAATAAACATCGTATCCTTAAATATTGCCAGCGCATCGCATCTTAACTGCGTATGCTCTCCGGCGATAATTCCTTATTCACATTCTTCTTTAGCTCCACTAGCTTTATTGCAATAATTATTAACATGGCTTTATTCTGTTATTGGGGTTTGTTTTACAAGTATTATTCTTATTTATTAACAATCTTTTACTATTCGTCGCAGGGCTTTATATCCGAGTTTACTCACTGAACAAAATGATTTTTAAAACTTCTTTTGGCTGCGCAGCTCTTTCTAAACCACTTTTCATAAATCACTTAAAATCGTTAGTACAATTGTAGCTCAGAGTGATGACACCTCTCATCACCAAGGAGTTGCTCAAAATCGCATTTTCTTTATCATTGTAAAGATATGATGCATGATCTACATTTTGAAAATCAGTTTCTTATGAATTCCTATCGTGATTATGCAATGTTACATGCGATGTCTGAGCACAACTGTACTTTAAAAATCATATAAACTTTCAAATTTTTTATAAAATTATAAATCTTACTCTAGATTATACACTCTGCGGCTATTAACGGCTTTCTTTATACTTATTGGGTATATTTCAAATTTTTGTATTGCTGTCAAATTTTGTTTATTTTACTGCTGTCATTTTCTGTCACATTCCTTCTCTCTCCATATCTCCGAAAACTCAATTTAATTCAAAAATTTCTACTATTGTACTCACCACATCCGTTTCTGCAACATTCTATTCTACGTCATATACAGACGCAGATACCGATGTTTCACATCGACTTCCTGTAAGTAACCCATCTCTTTCTTCACAACTTCTAGAACGTAATACAGGAATTACGTTCGCGATAAATGTATGATGTGATATTTGTTATATCATTGTTTCTATAAGTTATATTTATATATATTTTCTTTCATTAGGCACGTATTTAATAACAGTGCTTCCTATAGGTTCTCACTTTCTGAGGTATTATTCTAAAGGCAAAACCTATTACTGACATTCTACTATGCAATGCAGAAATTATATAAACACAATAATGCAAACACATAAACACAATACTTAAAGCACGTAAATCATTTATACCTGGAGGTGCCTGGTGCGGAACGTTAGGTTCCCTAATAACTACGCCAGTGTGTCGGCCCCTAATTGTTCTACCGGAGTTTCTTCCACCTCTCTGCACAAAATAGGGGTTGGTTCTAATTCTGGAGGACGTACTGACGTAATCTGGGTGGTACTCACGTCTAAAGTAATAGGGTCGTACCAGATCACCTGCCCACTCATGGTCTGTTTCAATCCTACGGGCCATTGTAGTAAGTGTGCTAAAATGTTCATCCACGTGCTCATACAGCTCATCAAACTGAGGTCCTAAACCCCTGACATACCTGCGATTAATGGTCCTATTATCTTCGTTCAGATCAGGGACTCCTTCAGCCATCCGCAGAAAATCAGTAGAATACGCTCCTACAGTTAACATCCCTCTAGAAAAAGAACGCATCTGCCTCCTAACCTGGCTTAGGGCTATCTGCGCCTGACCGTTAGCTATGTCCGCATCTTCCCTCAAATTGCGGTATCTCCGCACACTTGACCAGAAATAGTCACCTCTGTATTCTTCGATATCTATCTCATCTAACTGTTCTTCTTCTTCATACTCTTCTTCCTGAGGATTTTCCTCCTCTACTTCTTCTTCTAATTCTTCTTCTGGATCCTCCTTAGGGTCTTCCTCAGGATCTTCTTCAGGATCCTCTTCCGGATCTTCCTCCAGTTCCTCTTCTTCGCTGTATTCTATCTCCGGTGAATACACTCTAACTCTGCTTCTAGAAGAACTACCTATCTCCGACACAGACATAAAACCATTTTGATATATTTCTGGCGATGCTCCATTATTTGCGTGGAATCCATTCTGATGGATCCCAGATGGTTCGCCTACTTCATTATGAAACCCGTTTTGAAATATAGGAGGCGCTTCCTCCCGTTCTTCCTCAGCATGCGACTGAGCTCCGTTTTGCCCAGACATGCTGAAAAGAAACAATTTCAAACATAAGCGACCATCTGAGCCATTTCCACACGCAATTCCAATATCAGCTTATAAAATGCTGTAAAAATTTAGTACTTAATCCAGCCGCACGTAGTTCGCAAACAGATAACCATCTAATAATCTCAGCATGAAAAATAAACACTTAATTATCTCAGTCGTTCGTATATACATATGCTAATTAATCGTAATAACCCTGATTTGAGCGTGACTCGCCACTTACTACTAACACACATATAACACAATTACAGACAACTAAGGTCCGACTCATTGTTGCAGTAGTTCCTAGGTATACGTACTGACAAATACTTCCAGTCAAATCTGGCAGTGGTAACTGGACCAAACTACTCTGATACCAATATTGTCACGACCCAAAATATTGAGCCGCAACCGGCGCTAGGGAACGGGAGTGGTAGCTCCGGAACCCGTAGCAAGCCTAAAATCACAATTAATTTTTCGCAAATATAATATAAAATAAACAATATCAACCAACGGAAGCAAATATACATATATAACATATAATCATACATTTACACTAACTGTTTCAAAACCTCGCGGCTCTAATTACCGTACCCTGTACGAACTGGCCTCGCGGTACTATATACATCAGTTAGTGTTTCAAACATCTCACCGGCATCTGGGGCCGTGGATCATATACTAAACACGTAGCCTATCAAAATGCATATAAAACAATAACAGCAGTTAATATATACAATAAAAATGAACTGCTGTCTAGGCTACTAACTATCGACGAAGGACCATTACTGCAGCGTTCACAAAAGTCAAAAACTAACATATACAGCTGACTTCTGGACTTCAAAAATTGGCCTCTAGCTAGGTCCACAAGCTAAGCACCTGAAAGACATCAAAGGTGAGGGATCAGTATTTGGGAAAATACTGAGTGAGTGTGCATTTACTAACGGTATTATCATAAAAACATAGCATCGCATTTCAAGAAACAATAATATAAAACATATAAACACGTATTTGATCCGTACGAAACTAATATCCTAGCATGCGACACATTTCTCGAATAATCATTATCATTCAACCCAATCGTAAATATCAATCGCGAGTCTAACTCGCTGGTGGCCCAGCCACTAGATACGGGGACTCCAGACTACACCGTAGCCGAGTACTCACTCGTATCAAAAACCCAATTGTAAATATCCATCGCGAGTCTAACTCGCTGGTGGCCCAGCCATGTAAATTTTATAATCATCATCAGCTCCCAGCTTTGTCAAGTCATTTCTCAAATGCAAATATACTAGACTGACTCGATACTGGTGATCACACAGCCTATTGACACCCAATAGGTAGCTAGTTTCTTCGGATCGCATACTAGTTCTCATATATAGAAACTAATAAAACATATAACATTTCAAACAATTATATATAATGCGATCCGTGAAAACAGTATATATATCTATATAAAATAACTTTAATATATAATACACGAAAGTAAAGTGCAACTCACAGTGAGCGCTATCCAATAAATAACGAAGTCAATATGATAATATGCCCGTGCTAGACCACGTCGGCTGACCCCACCGTTTGCTGACACGTCTGATACATATATAGGTCAAATACACGTTTAATACATAAACGTGAACCTTATAAACCTAAAACCCTAGGTTATAGATTTAAGTTATCACCCCTTTTGTTTCGTATTCGTTTCTCTCAATTTTGATAACTTCTTAATCGGATTCTTACTTAATCGATGTACTTATCTTAACTATTTATTATGTTAATGTTCATTTATATAATGTTTTATATCTATTTCAAAACATTTGACTGAGTTTCACACTCAAATCAAGCTATCGGAGGTCCTTTCTCGCTCCCGGAAGTCCCACGGAGATCCGGGTCGAGTTAGGGCACGTCGTGTCACCTTGGCACATCGTGCTAGCTTGGCACGTTGTGCCCTTCAATTTTTGTGAAGGGCACGTCGTGCCCCTCATGGTGCACGTCGTGCACCCCTTGTGGTGCACGTCGTGCACCCTGTGGTGCACGTCGCGCACCAGCACGACGTGCTGAAGTGCAGCACGTCGTGCACCGACGTGTGCTATGTTTTCCGGCATTCCTAGATCATTTCCGGAACTCCAAAACTCCTACAACTTGTACCAATTCATACCCACTTCATTTATACACAAAATCTATCAAGAATCCTTACAAAAACGATGAAAAACGACTTGATTCTTGACGTATCGATTGAAACTTAATTTCTTAACAAAACAGCCTACAAAACATCATTTTCACCACCAAAAACCGAAATCTTACCTTGATATGATGCTTAAGATCAGTAGAGCATTCAATTCCGAAGAGATTGCCGCGAGAATCGTCCGAAACGGACGCCGAACGGAGAAACGGCGGCGAAACGAAATCGATCGGCGATTTTTCACTTTCTGGAGCCTTCTTCTTCTTTCTTTCTGATTTCTTCATTTCAAAGGAAATCCATATATGTCATGGCTAAAGGAACACTTTAATCCTTTTTTTCTTTAGTTGTTAGTAATTATCCTTTTTAACTTTTCTTTTGTTCAATTTAGTCCATAACTAAATTGATTAATCCTTTAACCAATTTTCATACGTACTATTTATATCCAATAAACAATACGAATCCCAATATTAATATTTTCCCGTCAAAACTTATAAATTTCCATTTTTGAGACGTAGTGGCTAAATTACCACTTTAGTCCCTGTACTTTATTTTCGGCTTTACTTGACATTTTTCCTTTTTAATTCCAATTCCAACTTTAGAATTGAAATATAACATTAAATTCTCGTATATAATCTTTTCCAAAACCGACCTACTAAAACTTATTTATCTTAATTTTATCGGATAACTTTCCGATGTCGCCACTCAGGCGACTCGAAATTGAACACGTGGTGTCACGACCCATTTTCATGAATCGCGACCGGCGCTAGGGTATGGGTATGGTTGTACCAAAACCCGTAGCAAACCTTGCGGATAACCGATAAATATCATTAACAACTATGTACCTGCACAAAACCACATGCTCGGGGCAACCGAGACTTCAGCCTAATCTAGCAGTACATATAAGCATCATTTATTAATAAGTGCTCAGTCAACTCTGAGTCTTAAACATGGCATAAATACATATCAACCCAAGTTAATATAAGAATGCTAAATAATATATAAATCAATTGAATAATTGTATAACAAGTATTAGACAGGTAAGACTTCTAGTTACTACTGCGGTCTAAGAGTAAAATCAGTTTAATAACTTAAATAAAATAAGACCTCCGAGGAGATAAAGAAACGGAGACCAGCTGACTCGCTCAAAATCATAACCCTGGAAAAATTGGGAAAACAACGGGGTCAGATATACTGAGATGAGTTCATATAACTATTTACATTTATTAAGTGAAAACCTTAAAATACTTTTAAAACATTTGTAAAGAAATTTATCATTATGGATAAACATTAAAACCCTAAACCACAATATACTAAATCCAGTTGTCGTGTCGGTGAGACGTATCTCCATAACCGACCCCCGACTGTCACTCAAATAAACATGTGAGTCCCAGGAGACGTATCTTCCACCGGCGCCCTCACTAAGGCGAGACGTATCTCGAACCTACATCAATACCATATGATCATATACCGGTGCGCACGCAGTCTCGATGATGCCCATCGAGTAGCCCGTTCCAATTCAGATCCATAATGTTGAAAACATTTCGAAAGCTGTATATACAATATATATATTCAAAAACACAATTTACTTAATAAAGCGGTAAATAGCGATATAAACTCACTGCTTGCTAATCCACGTGAAAACTCTTGGCAAGCAACCTAGACTCGGTTCGCCTCAAAAGCACGAACAGTCGACGAGTCTATACACAAATAAATAATTATTAAAATGGACCCTAACTCTAAAGAGTACTAGACACCACATAGGACTAGCACAAACAACACGCCGGAATAAAACAATCAAGAGCAACACAAAATACCCAATAGGTAAAAACACCCAATTAATACAAGTCTATTGAGTTCCCGCTTTAAAATCCAATTCAGAAAATATTGCGTAAATATTATTGAAATAATAAATTAATTTAAATCCCAAAAATAATGGGTTAGCCGAGTTATCGATAACTTCCAGGCTAACTTCAAATGTCAGGCGACCCAAGTCTAACCCGACCCACACAATAAAAATCCAAAATTATAAACCATAGTTTATAATTTAAAAATACCAATTGATAAAATAATAATTTAATGTTTTATAACGGAACTCAATATCTTGAAATTCAAGTAACTAATAGTTACTAATAATTTATTTAATTAAAAATTAAAATCGTGAAACGTCAAATTGACATGTCTAGTCCATAAATTCCAAAATTTAATAATTACCCGAGTAATTATAAATTATTGGTTAAAAAATATAATCATCACTTTCCGTTTATAAATATTAAAATAAATTAAATAATAAATAAAACTAACATTTTTTTTTTAGTTTTAAAATAATGTTATCAAATCGCCAACGTTATAAATTGAAGTGAAATTTGGAAGTTAGAATTAAAATTAATTAGTCTTAAATCAAATGTGAATAGGTAGAAGTAAACTTAAGGAATTAATTGATTAGAAACAAAATATTGAGTAACTTAGATGGCAATTTAGCCACCATTTCCAACAAAATACTAAGCCCAAAAAGAAACTTCCCGCCAAGATCAAACTATGCAAACATGGGAAAAACAAAACCAAAATCTGCACCTAAAGCTAACAATAATATTAATATCAATTTCCTTCTTATTTCAACATTACACAGCAACTTCATCTCTTTTTGTTTAGTTAATTATCACTCAATTAATGAGAAAAATCAATATGAGCAATGAAATAGAACATGATCATGAACAGTGGCCAAATCATACTGATCAAACAACCGATCAAGCCAAAGCCGAGACAATAAAAATAAAGCCATATTAAGAACTCCAAAATGACAGTAGCAACACCTTAAATTTAGACTTCAAAAATCACAAGGCATTAATCATTACAAGAGAAATATTAACACAAATATGAACAAGAACAGTTTCCGCCATGTAAGATTAAAACAATGAAAAATCATCAACGTCATAGGCGAAATAATAGGATCCGAAGCAAACCAATTAACAGCTAAAACACATGAGATTGTAACCCTAGAATAATATAAAAACAGCCCTATGAATTTAGTAACCATCGGCAGAAATAATCAAAACAAAATAGTAACTAAATCAATCAAAATCGGTGAAACGACGGCGGCGATAACGGATTGATTTACGTACCATTTGACATAAAATGAAACGTAGAAACGTAGAGCACCGAGTCTACTTTCACGGGGGCGAGATGGATCCTAACTCGATCCGTTTTACGGAAACGAAATTCGGACTGTAGAGGATTGAGTCTACAATCGTTGGAATAAAACTGTTCTCCAAACAAAGCAAATTCAGCAAGAGATTGAGGGAGATTGAGCAACATTTTTATCCAGAAAATTTGAGAGAATTGTGACGGCTAGGGTTAAGGTTTAAAAGTCAAAAGAAATTAGGTTAAAAGAAAAGAAAAGAAACGTATAATATAGGAATTTCAAAACAGATGCAGTACGCCTAAAGTTGTTATAAACAGGAGCTTTTAGCCAAATCTTGTCCATAAGTGTGGCCACTGCTTTGCATGAATTAATCATATGGATGGGCTTTTATACAATTCATGGGCTTGCATAATGCATGGGCTTGCATGAGTTTTAATAATTCAAATAAACCGGACACGAATCGAACCACGAACGACCCAAATAATTACCGTAAACTTATCGGAAAAAGTAAAAAAAAAAAATACGGGATATTACATTCTCCCAAACTTATTAAAAATTCGTCCTCGAATTTACCACAAAACCAAAGCTAATATAAAATTAAGTATGGCTCGTAAGAAATCACACGTAACTCAAATTATGGAACAACGCATCCTTAACGAGACGAAAGGAAACAACTACGCATAACAACTTCTGATTCCACAAGTCACTTTACGACCAGGAGACAATTCAACGGAATAAAATAAAAACCGCAATCCCAAAAGATTAAACAAAACCCTTACCCAAAAGTACTTCTACCACAATGATAGCTGAGGAGAGGCAAACGAAACGAAGCATAACTTAACCTAAACACGCTGACAATACGGCGTGTTACATTCTCCCCAACTCAAAAAAAATACGAAAACTGATTTGAAAATTGAATGATCACCACACGCATACGTGAAAGAATTTATGATTCCAATAATTAGGTGCTCCAACTATTACTCGTTCAACGCAACGTGCGTAAACAACAATTATTCATCTGAGAGTCACAATTACTCTATACCGGAGTGGCTTTCAAAACTAGCTCAAAAATCCTCAATATCAAATACAAGATCAAGGACTAAGCTCAACTATATCTCTTACAACTCTAAACTTTATCGTCAATCATAATATTGAAAAACACAAGCAAACAAATCTTGCTTTCTACAACTCTTACTTACTTTCACTTATAGCATCTCTACATCAAAATGATCGATAACAAAACTCAATAAACTTCAGATAATAATTCGGATCCAAAACAAACATTATAATAATCATCCAATCCAAACGACTAGTACCAACTCGATAATACTATTAACTTGTGAATCATAAAACACAAAAAAAAAAAAAAAACTCATATCGCAATTCAAAAAAAAATGAACCTCTCTCATGATAACAAAAAATTCTATATTAGTGATAAACAATATCCATCATAACGATTCTTCCAATCCCTCAGAAACATAACGCCACGACTACACTGAACATTGACTGCATCTTACAACTTAATGTCGCCCGGCTTCAATCACTTACCCGAACGATATTTAAACATTACAATAACACCATCAATCAACAACATCGATCAACCATTCCTGGTTGTCGAAAACCTATTAACCGCGATCCTCGATTCTCAAATCAACTAACTCGTATATCCAAATCAAACTCAAATTCTCAAAATTATTCAATCAATTGTCTATATCCTCGTATACAACGAGATATCACTATGACCAATTTACTACGACCGGACTGTTAGTTATGCTCAAAACCAACCCCTGAGGGTATAAAATCTTTTAATACAAAATACTTATATACAAAATTTCATCCTGTTTAAAAGACTCTACGTCTTACACCTCCTTTTGTATTTAATATCGAAATGCCTTTACTGTTGAAAAACCATCGCTTTTGTAAACCCTTGAAAATTTTCAAAATATCCACATTTTGAATCTGAAATTTTTCCTTTCTTTTCAATACGTTTATAAAACAGTTCATTTGAAAAAATATATGTTCTCTTTAAACCAAACTTGCAAAAATCGATTTACCCCCTTTTTGAAAATACACCAACTGTGGAAACATCCTTCGTATTGGAAATACACATTAATATTTCAAACATCCCAAAATTTAAGTTGCTTCTAAATTTTCTCAAACAAAACACAATTTGAAGAATCGTTCAACTGAAAAATTTATTATCCTTTTGAATCAATTTTGACAAAATTTATTCCTTTCCTCAGAAGGATAAAATTTAACAACACAAATCTTTTTGTTTATGAAAATACTTTTATATCCATTTACCTAAAGTAATTTGGACAAAATATAATCTGAAAGATAACATCTCTCTTTAAAAGAAAACGCAGTGTATAAACACACATGAGCATAACCAACATCCTTAATCGATAAATCCTTAAATCACAATTCGAAAATTATCACGAAAAATTTCTATTCTAAATTACTCCATGCCGCACTTAGCACGACTAAAATTTCGGGCGCAAACTTCAAAGTCATTCTTACTTTCTATGGAGCACAAGATTCTGAAAACACCGACCGATCCCAAACAATGTAATCATCCAAAATTTACCACCATCATCACAGAGTATTTGTCTAGCTACCTTTCGGTGCAGTTTCAAAATCATTTGAAATCCGACAACTTTACAAACACATTTATCACAGTGTGACTCGCGAGCTCGTTTCAAAACATATTTCTCAAAACTCCTTACTTGTAACCTAGCAACATTCGATGCTATATAACAAATCAACCTAAAATTCCGTTACAACTCTTCCGCATAAATATCCAACTAACCTCAACCCTAATTGAAACTTATACCCAACGAACAATAACATATCACAACATTCCTACGAAACTTACCACCAGTTCCCGCATCGAATCATCATACCTGATGAAAACCACCAGTGTATTAATACACCGATCTATCTTCTCGGATCAGAATTTCCAATATCATTTCTAGGATAATCAGAAATATCCAACCATTACAAAAGGAATACTTCCCTCATCTTCCTCGATATCGAAACCCAAAGATGTCGATTCACAACAACAATATAGCAAACCCAGCTTAATCCAAAGCAGAAACTAGATCAAAAAAGGGTCTGAACAAAAGTTTGACTCACAATCAAACCAAACATCAAGGTATAAACCATAACCGCGTGAAATAAATCGTCTGACGTGCTACTTCGCACGAAGAGACGAAACAAAACAATTAACTTACTCCAACATGTAAGCGAATTATACAACGCAAATCAAAACAAAATATTATGATTTCTACAGCCCATAAATCACGTAAGCATGCCATTGAACAAAATTAACCCAAATATACTTTGAGAAAATCAAGACATGCTAAAACAAGCTTGAATTTTTATAACCAAATCATTCTGTAATATATAATCTTCCAAGAATACGCTTCAAAATTTATTTTGAAATCTTAAAGTCAATTATCAAACTTCCAAATTTTTAGTTAAGCCCCACGGTTAAAACAAAATCACTATCTGTGAAAGTCTCTTCTTATTAATCAATTTCTTTAATACGGATACCCAAGTATCTCAAACAATAAAATCATCGAGCTAGCCGAGTCATTACAACTACCAAGTTCAACTTCTAAATTGTGGTGACCCAAGTAAAACCCAATACAACTGTTTATAAAATGTATTCAAAATATTCGTAAATTCAAAAAAAAATTAATAAAAATTTCATCCTTTCAAAATTTGGGAGCTCAACTTAAACCAACCGCTAAACAGTTATTTAAAACTCAAGTGAGAAATCTTTAATCTCAGACAACCATTCTATAAATTCCAAAAAATTTAAAATACTGACATACTACAACATGATAAAATTACTTCAACGTTAAATTCTTAAAACAATGAATCATCGCATAAAAATATCATTTTGAAATCATTGTTTGTTAACACCAAGCCTAACATAATATTTCAAAATACCAGAATTTCTTTTTACTGGTATCTTAACCAAAAATCAAACTTTTTAAGAATTTAAAACCAAACTCCTCTTATGATTCTGTGTCGACACACAAATCAGATAAAACAAATATTCTCCATGAAAATTTTAAAACAACATGTGGTCAAACAATATATGACCACCAAAACACGTTTTAACATTTAACTCAAAATTTAGGTTAACGCCTACATGTATCCTCATTAGTGCTAACGTATATAGCACCCAACAATTACGGCCAAAACCAAATTGTACTACCATATAATTCATCGTTATTTAAAACAATTAATGGCATAAAGCCAAAGTTTTTCAAACAACCTCACACCCAAGTATGATTTTAGAAAAATTTACCAGCCTAAGATTTCCCGAGAAATCAAAAGCAATTATAATCACCCAAATGAATTAACATCAACATGATAAAACACAGCAAGCAACATCCAAGTGAAATTTATTGTCAGACAAGCATCAATACCAAATAAAGACTGACAGACATCACCTATAGGATGTAAGCTGAAAGTTTTAAAACAAATGATGACGTTTTAAAAGACAAGACACGAATCCTAATTCCGCAGTAGTTCATATGACACGACAGCAACTTATCATGCCAAAACACATAACAAATAACATGCATAAGGCCTTGGTTTGAAACCAAAGCTCTGATACCAAGTTTGTCACGACCCATTTTCATGAATCGCGACCGGCGCTAGGGTATGGGTATGGTTGTACCAAAACCCGTAGCAAGCCTTGCGGATAACCGATAAATATCATTAACAACTATGTACCTGCACAAAACCACATGCTCGGGGGCAACCGAGACTTCAGCCTAATCTAGCAGTACATATAAGCATCATTTATTAATAAGTGCTCAGTCAACTCTGAGTCTTAAACATGGCATAAATACATATCAACCCAAGTTAATATAAGAATGCTAAATAATATATAAATCAATTGAATAATTGTATAACAAGTATTAGACAGGTAAGACTTCTAGTTACTACTGCGGTCTAAGAGTAAAATCAGTTTAATAACTTAAATAAAATAAGACCTCCGAGGAGATAAAGAAACGGAGACCAGCTGACTCGCTCAAAATCATAACCCTAGAAAAATTGGGAAAACAACGGGGTCAGATATACTGAGATGAGTTCATATAACTATTTACATTTATTAAGTGAAAACCTTAAAATACTTTTAAAACATTTGTAAAGAAATTTATCATTATGGATAAACATTAAAACCCTAAACCACAATATACTAAATCCAGTTGTCGTGTCGGTGAGACGTATCTCCATAACCGACCCCCGACTGTCACTCAAATAAACATGTGAGTCCCAGGAGACGTATCTTCCACCGGCGCCCTCACTAAGGCGAGACGTATCTCGAACCTACATCAATACCATATGATCATATACCGGTGCGCACGCAGTCTCGATGATGCCCATCGAGTAGCCCGTTCCAATTCAGATCCATAATGTTGAAAACATTTCGAAAGCTGTATATACAATATATATATATATATATATATGCAAAAACAAAATTTACTTAATAAAGCGGTAAATAGCGATATAAACTCACTGCTTGCTAATCCACGTGAAAACTCTTGGCAAGCAACCTAGACTCGGTTCGCCTCAAAAGCACGAACAGTCGACGAGTCTATACACAAATAAATAATTATTAAAATGGACCCTAACTCTAAAGAGTACTAGACACCACATAGGACTAGCACAAACAACACGTCGGAATAAAACAATCAAGAGCAACACAAAATACCCAATAGGTAAAAACACCCAATTAATACAAGTCTATTGAGTTCCCGCTTTAAAATCCAATTCAGAAAATATTGCGTAAATATTATTGAAATAATAAATCAATTTAAATCCCAAAAATAATGGGTTAGCCGAGTTATCGATAACTTCCAGGCTAACTTCAAATGTCAGGCGACCCAAGTCTAACCCGACCCACACAATAAAAATCCAAAATTATAAACCATAGTTTATAATTTAAAAATACCAATTGATAAAATAATAATTTAATGTTTTATAACGGAACTCAATATCTTGAAATTCAAGTAACTAATAGTTACTAATAATTTATTTAATTAAAAATTAAAATCGTGAAACGTCAAATTGACATGTCTAGTCCATAAATTCTAAAATTTAATAATTACCCGAGTAATTATAAATTATTGGTTAAAAAATATAATCATCACTTTCCGTTTATAAATATTAAAATAAATTAAATAATAAATAAAACTAACATTTTTTTTTAGTTTTAAAATAATGTTATCAAATCGCCAACGTTATAAATTGAAGTGAAATTTGGAAGTTAGAATTAAAATTAATTAGTCTTAAATCAAATGTGAATAGGTAGAAGTAAACTTAAGGAATTAATTGATTAGAAACAAAATATTGAGTAACTTAGATGGCAATTTAGCCACCATTTCCAACAAAATACTAAGCCCAAAAAGAAACTTCCCGCCAAGATCAAACTATGCAAACATGGGAAAAATAAAACCAAAATCTGCACCTAAAGCTAACAATAATATTAATATCAATTTCCTTCTTATTTCAACATTACACAGCAACTTCATCTCTTTTTGTTTAGTTAATTATCACTCAATTAATGAGAAAAATCAATATGAGCAATGAAATAGAACATGATCATGAACAGTGGCCAAATCATACTGATCAAACAACCGATCAAGCCAAAGCCGAGACAATAAAAACAAAGCCATATTAAGAACTCCAAAATGACAGTAGCAACACCTTAAATTTAGACTTCAAAAATCACAAGGCATTAATCATTACAAGAGAAATATTAACACAAATATGAACAAGAGCAGTTGCCGCAATGTAAGATTAAAACAATGAAAAATCATCAACGTCATAGGCGAAATAATAGGATCCGAAGCAAACCAATTAACAGCTAAAACACATGAGATTGTAACCCTAGAATAATATAAAAACAGCCCTATGAATTTAGTAACCATCGGCAGAAATAATCAAAACAAAATAGTAACTAAATCAATCAAAATCGGTGAAACGACGGCGGCGATAACGGATTGATTTACGTACCATTTGACTTAAAATGAAAAGTAGAAACGTAGAGCACCGAGTCTACTTTCACGGGGGCGAGATGGATCCTAACTCGATCCATTTTACGGAAACGAAATTCGGACTGTAGAGGATTGAGTCTACAATCGTTGGAATAAAACGGTTCTCCAAACAAAGCAAATTCAGCAAGAGATTGAGGGAGATTGAGCAACATTTTTATCCAAAAAATTTGAGAGAATTGTGACGGCTATGGGTTAAGGTTTAAAAGTCAAAAGAAATTAGGTTAAAAGAAAAGAAAAGAAACGTATAATATAGGAATTTCAAAACAGATGCAGTACGCCTAAAGTTGTTATAAACAGGAGCTTTTAGCCAAATCTTGTCCATAAGTGTGGCCACTACTTTGCATGAATTAATCATATGGATGGGCTTTTATACAATTCATGGGCTTGCATAATGCATGGGCTTGCATGAGTTTTAATAATTCAAATAAACCAGACACGAATCGAACCACGAACGACCCAAATAATTACCGTAAACTTATCGGAAAAAGTAAAAAAAAAATAGGGGATATTACACGTGGCCCAATTAAATAATTAAATATTTTGGGGTATTATAGTTTAGTCACATTTGTAAAAGTTTGGCTTAAATTGCTAAAAAGGTCAAACGCTTGGCTTTGTTTCGAAACGTTTGTAAACGTTTGGCTAAAATCGCTAGAATGGAAAAACGTTTGGATTTGTTTCGTAACGTTTGAAAACGTTTGGCATAAATTGCTAAAAAGGGGAAACGTTTAGTGTTGTTTTGTATAGTTTATAAATGTTTGAATTTGTTTCGTAACGTTTTAAACGTTTGGTTTTGTTTCATAACGTTTGTAAACGTTTGGCTTAAATCGCTAAAAAGGTGAAACGTTTGGATTTGTTTCGCAACGTTTGGCTTAAATTGCTTAAAAGGGGAAATGTTTGGATTTGTTACGAAACATTTATAAACGTTTGGCTTAAATCGTTAAAAAGGGGAAACGTTTGGATTCGTTTAAACGTTTGGCTTAAATCGTTAATAAGTGAAACATTTGGATTTGTTTCATAACGTTTGTAAACGTTTGGTTTAAATCGCTAGAAATGTGAAACAGTTTGATATGTTATGTAACGTTTGTAAACGTTTGGCTTAAATTGCTAAGAAGGTGAAACGCTTGGATTTGTTTCGTAACATTTGTAAACGTTTGGCTTAAATTGCTATAAAGGTTAAACACTTTGATTTGTTTCGTAACGTTTGTAAACGTTTGGCTTAAATCGCTAAAATGGGAAAACGTTTGTAAACGTTTGGCCTAAATCGCTAAAAAGGGGAAACGTTTTGTGTTGTTTTGTAACGTTTGTAAACGTTTGGATTTGTTTCGTAACGTTTTAAACGTTTGGTTTTGTTTCGTAACGTCAATAAACTTTTGGCTTAAATCGCTCAAAAGGTGAAACGTTTGCATTTTTTTTGTAACGTTTGGCTTAAATTGCTAAAAAGGAGAAATGTTTGGATTTCTTTCGAAATGTTTGTAAACGTTTGGCTTAATCGCTAAAAAGGTGAAACGTTTGGATTTATTTCGTAACGTTTGTAAACGTTTGGCTTAAATTGCTACAAATGTAAAACGTTTGGATTTGTTTCGTAACTTTTGTAAACGTTTGGCATAAATTGCTAAAAAGATGAAACGCTTGGATTTGTTTCGTAACTTTGTTAACGTTTGACTTAAATTGCTAAAAAGGTGAAACGCTTGGATCTGTTTCATAAAGTTTGTAAATGTTTGGCTCAAATTGCTAAATGTGTGAAACGTTTAGATTTGTTTCATAACCTTTTTATATGTTTGGCTTAAATCGCTTAAAACGTGAAACGTTTGGATTTGTTTCGTAACATTTGTAAACATTTGGCTTAAATCGCTAAAAAGGTGAAACATTTGGATTTATATCGTAACCTTTGTATATGTTTGGCTAAAATCGCTTAAAACGTGAAACGTTTGGATTTGTTTCGTAACGTGTGTAAACGTTTGGCTTAAATTGCTAAAAAAAGGTGAAACGTTTGGATTGGTTTCGTAACCTTTGTATATGTTTGGCTTAAATTGCTTAAAAATGTGAAACGTTTGGATTTGTTTCGTAACATTTGTTAACGTATGGCTTAAATTGCTAATGAGGTGAAACACTTGAATTTATTTCATAATGTTTGTAAACATTTGGCTCAAATTGCTAAAAAGGTGAAACATTTGGATTTTTTTCATAACCTTTGTATATGTTTGCCTTAAATCGCTTAAAACGTGAAACGTTTGGATTTGGTTCGTAACTTTTGTAAACGTTTGGCTTAAATCGCTAAAAAGGTGAAACGTTTGGATTTGTTTCGTAGCGTTTGTAAATGTTTTACTTAAATTGCTAAAAAGGTGAAATGCTTGGATTTGTTTGGTAACATTTGTAAACGTTTGACTTAGCTCGCTAAAAAGGTGAAACGCTTTGATGTGTTTAGTAATGTTTCTAAACGTTTGGCTTAGATTTCTAAAAAGGTGAAACGATTGGTTTTATTTCGTAACGTTTGTAAACATTTGGCTTAAATTGCAAAAAATGTGAAACGTTTGGATTAATTTCGTAACATTTGTAAACATTTGGCTTAAATCACTAAAAAGGTGAAATGTTTGGACGTTTGTAAACGTTTGGCTTAAATCGCTAAAAAGGTGAAACGTTTGGATTTGTTTCGTAAATTTTTTAAACGTTTGGCTTAAATCGCTAAAAAGGTGAAAAGTTTGGATTTGTTTCGTAAGGTTTGTCAACGTTTGGCTTAAATCGCTAAAAAGATGAAACGTTTGGATTTGTTTCGTAATATTTGCAAACGTTTGGCCTAAATTGCTAAAAAGGTGAAATATTTGGATTTGTTTTGTAGCGTTTGTGAAAGTGTGGCTTAAATCGCTAAAAAGGTAAAACGTTTTGATTTGTTTTGTACCGTTTGTAAACGTTTGGCTTAAATCGCTAAAAAGAGGAAACATTTGGATTTGTCTCGTAACGTTTGTAAACGTTTGGCTTAAATTGCTAAAAAGGTGAAACGCTTGTATTTGTTTCATAATGTTTGTAAACGTTTGGCTTACATTGCTAAAAAGGTGAAACACTTCGATTTGTTTCATTACATTTGTAAACGTTTGGTTTAAATGCTAAAAAGGTGAAACGCTTGGTTTGGTTTCGTAACGTTTGTAAACGTTTCGCTTAAATTGCTAAATATGGGAAACGTTTGGATTTGTTTTGAAACGTTTGTAAACTTTTGGCTTCAATCCCCTAAACATGTGAAACGTTTGAATTTGTTCCCTAATGTTTGTAAATGTTTGTCTTAAATCGCTAAAAAGGAGAAACGTTTGGATTTGTTTCGGAACGTTTAAAACATTTGGCTTAAATCGCTAAAATGGGGAAACCTTTGGATTTGTTTCGTAACGTTTGTAAACGTTTGGCTTAAATGGCTAAAATGGTGAAACGTTTGGTTTTGTTACGTAATGTTTGCAAACGTTCGGCTTAAATCGCTAAAAAGGTGAAAAACTTGGATTTGTTTTGTAATGTTCGTAAACGTTTGGTTTTGTTTCGTAATGTTTGGATTTGTTTCGTAACGATTGTAAACGTTTGGCTTAAATTGCTAAAAAGGTGAAACGCTTGGATTTCTTTCGTAATGTTTGTAAACGATCGGCTTAAATTGCTAAAAAGGTGAAACACTTGAATTTGTTTCGTAACGTTCGTAAACGTTTGGTCTTGTTTCGTAATGTTTGGATTTGTTTCGTAACGATTGTAAACGTTTGGCTTAAATTGCTAAAAAGGTGAAATGCTTGGATTTGTTTCATAACGTTTGTAAACGTTTCGCTTAAATTGCTAAAAAGGTGAAATGTTTGGATTTGTTTTGTAGCATTTCTAAACGTTTAGTTTTGTTTCGTAACGTTTTGATTTGTTTCGTTACGTTTGTAAACTTTTTGCTTAAAACGCTAAAAACGTGAAACGTTTGGATTTTTTTCGTAAAGTTTGTAAACGTTTGGCTTAAATCGCTAAAAATGAGAAACGTTTGGATATTTTTCCTAACGTATTAAACATTTGCTTTTGTTTCGTAATGTTTGTAAACATTTGGCTTAAATCACAAAAAAGGTGAAACATCCAGTTTTGTTTCGTAACGTTTGTAAATGGTTGGCTTAAATCGCTAAAAAGGTGAAAATTATTGATTTGTTTCGTAACGTTTGTTAACGATTTGCTTAAATCGCTACAAAGGTGAAACATTTGGATTTGTTTCGTAATGTTTTTAAACGTTTGGATTTGTTTGGTAACGCTGGTAAGCGTTTGCCTTAAATCGCTAAAAAGGGGAAACGTTTGGATTCATTTCGTAACATCTGTAAACGTTTGGCTTAAATCGCTAAAAGGGTGAAACTTTTGGATTTATTTCGAAACGTCTGTAAATGTTTGGCTTAAACCGCTAAAAAGGTTAAACGTTTTGTTTCGTTTCGTAACGTTTGTAAACGTTTGGCTTAAATCGCTAAAAAAGGGAAACGTTTGGATTTGTTTCGTAATGTTTGTAAACGATTGTTTTAAATCGCTAAAAAGGTAAAACGTTTGGATTTGTTCCGTAACGTTTGTAAACGTTTGGCTTAAATTATTCAAAATTCATAACGTTTTAAACGTTTGGATTTGTTTCGTAACGTTTGTAAACATCTGGCTTAATTAGCTAAAAAGGTGAAACGTTTGGATTTGTTTTGTAAAATTTGTAAACGTTTGGCTTTATTGCTAAAAAGGTAAAATTTTTGGCTTGAATCGCTAAAAAGGTGAAACGTTTGGATTTGTTTGGTAACGTTTGTAAACGTTTGGCTTAAATCGCTAAAAAGGTGAAACGTTTGGATTTAAATTGCTAAAAAGGAGAAACGTTTGGATTTGTTTCATAAAGTTTGTAAACGTTTGGCTTAATTCGCTAAAAAGGTGAAACGTATGGATTTGTTTTGTAACAATTGCATTTGTTTTGCAATATTTGTAAATTGGCGTCAACCGCCATAAAGGGGAAACGTTTGGATTTGTTTCGTAATGTATGTAAACGTTTGGATTAAATCGCTAAAAACATGAAATGTTTGGATTTGTTTCGTAACGTTTGTAAACATTTTATTTAAATCGCTAAGACGGTGAAACGTTTGGCTTAAATCGCGAAACAGGTGAAACGTTTAGATTTGTTTCATTACGTTTATAAACGTTTGGCTCAAATCGCTAAAAAGGTTAAACGTTTGGATTTAAATTGCTAAAAAGGTGAAACGTTTGGATTTGTTTCATAACGTTTTTAAACGTTTGGCTTTAATTTCTAAAAAGGGGAAACATTTGGTTTTCTTTTGTAATGTTTGTAAACGTTTGGCTTAAATCGCTAAAAAGGTTAAACGTTTGGATTTAAATCGCTAAAAAGGTGAAACGTTTGGATATGTTTTGTAACGTTTGTAAACGTTTGGCTTTAATTGCTAAAAAGGTGAAACATTTGGTTTTGTTTCGTAACGTTTGTAAACGTTTTGTTTAAATCGCTAAAAAGGTAAAAAAATTGGCTTTGTTTCGTAATGTTTGTAAACGTTCGGCTTAATTTGCTAAAAAGGTTAAACATTTGATTTTGTTTTGTAACGTTTGTAAACGTTCGGCTTAAATCGCTAAAAAGGTGAAACACTTGGTTTTGTTTTGCAACGTTTGTTAACATTTGGCTAAAATAGCTAAAAAGGTGAAACATTTGGTTTTTTTTCGTAACGTTTGTTAACATTTGGCTTAAATCGCTGAAAAGGGGAAACATTTGGATTTGATTCATAACGTTTATTAACATGTGGCTTAAATCGCTTAAAAAGATGAAACGTTTGGATTTGTTTCGTAACGTTTGTAAACGATTGGTTTTATTTTGTAATGTTTGTAAAGGTTTGGCTTAAATCGCTAAAATTGTGAAACATTTGGATTTGTTTCGTAACGTTTTCAACGTTGGGTTTTGTTTCGTAGCATTTGAAAACGTTTGGCTTATATCGCTACAAAAGTGAATAGTTTGGATTTGTAATGTTATAAACGTTTGACTTAAATCGCTAGAAAGGTGAAAAGTTTGGATTTGTTTCGTAACATTTGTAAACGTTTGGCTTATATTGCTAAAAAGGTGAAACACTTGGATTTGTTTGGTAATGTTTGTAAACGATTGACTTAAATAGTTAAAAAAGTGAAACGTTTGGATTTGTTTTGTAACGTTTCTAAATGTTTTGCTTTATTCGCTAAAATGGGGAAACGTTTTGGATTTGTTTCACCTTTTCAACGATTTAAGCCAAACGCTTACAAACGTTATAAATCAAATCCAAATGTTTCACCTTTTTAGCGATTTAAGCCAAATGTTTACAAACGTTATTAAACAAATCCAAACGTTTCACCTTTTTAGCAATTTAAATCCAAACGTTTCACCTCTTTAGTGATTTAAGCCAAACGTTTACAAACGTTACAAAACAAATCCAAACGCTTCACCTTTTTAGCGATTTAAGACAAATGTTTCACCTTTTTAACGATTTAAGCCAAAAATTTACAAACGTTACTAACAAATCCAAATGTTTCACCTTTTTAGCAATTTAAGCCAAACGTTTACAAATGTTACGAAACAAATCGAAACGTTTGACCTTTTTAGCGATTTAAGCTAAACGTTTCACCTTTTTAGTGATTTAAGTCAAACGTTTACAAACGTTACTAACAAATCCAAATGTTTCACCTTTTTAGAGATTTCAGCCAAACGTTTTACCTTTTTAGCAATTTAAAACAAACATTTACAAAAGTTACGAAACAAATCCAAACGTTTCGCCTATTTAGCGATTTAAGCCACACATTTAAAAACGTTACGGAACAAAACCAAACGTTTCCCCTTTTTAGCGATTTAAGCCAAATGTTTACAAACGTTACGAAACAAATCCAAACGTTTCCCCTTTTTCGCAATTGAAGCCAAACGTTTACAAATATTACGAAACAAATCCAAACGTTTCATCTTTTTAGCGATTTAAGCCAAAAGTTTACAAACATTACGCAACAAATACAAGAGTTTCATCTTTTTAGCGATTTAAGCCAAATGTTTACAAACGTTACGAAACAAATCAGATGTTTCACCTTTTTAGCGATTTAAGCCAAATGTTTACAACCGTTACGGAAAAATCCAAACGTTTCACCTTTTTAGCGATTTAAGCCAAACGTTTACAAATGCTACGAAACAAATCCAAACATTTCACCTCTTTTGTGAGTTAAGCCAAACGTTTACAAACATTACGAAACAAATCCAAACGTTTAAAACGTTATGAAATAAATCCAAGTGTTTCACCTTTTTAGTAATTTAAGCCAAACATTTATAAACGTTGCGAAATAAATCCAAACGTTTCACCTTTTTAGCTATTTAAGCCAAACGTTTCAAATGTTACGAAACAAATCCAAATGTTTCACCTTTTTAGCGATTTAAGCCAAACATTTACAAACATTATGGAGCAAATTTAAACATTACGAAATAAAACCAGACGTTACAAACGTTACGAAACAAATCCAAGCGTTTCACCTTTTTAGAAATTTAAGCCAAACCTTTACAAACGTTACGAAACAAATCCAATCGTTTCACCTTTTTAGCAATTTAAGAAAAACATTTACACACGTTTCAAAACAAAACTAAACGTTTCACCTTTTTAGCGATTTATGCCAAACGTTTACAAATATTTACGAAACAAATCCTAACGTTTCCCCATTTTAGCGAGTTAAGCCAAATATTTAAAACGTTACGAAACAAATACAAACGTTTCACCTTTTTAGCGATTTAAACCAAATGTTTACAAACGTTGTGAAACAAATCCAATCTTTTACAAATGGTACGGAACAATTTCAAACGTTTCACCTTTTTAGCGATTTAAGCCAAACATTTACAAACGCTACGAAACAAATCCAAACGTTTCCCCTCTTTGGCGATTTAAGCCAACCGTTTACAAACATTACGAAACAAATCCAAACGTTTCACCTTTTTAGCGATTTAAGCCAAAACGTTTGCAAACTTTACGAAACAAATACAAACGTTTCACCTTTTAATGAGTTAAGCCAAACGTTTGCAAACGTTAGGAAACAAATCCAAACGTTTCCCCTTTTTAGGATTTAAGCCAAACGTTTTCAAATGTTACGAAACAAATCCAAATGTTTCACCTTTTTTGCGATTTAAGCCAAACGTTTATAAACGTTACGAAACAAAACCAAACTATTAAAACGTTACGAAATAAATATAAACGTTTCATATTTTTAGTGATTTAAGTCAAACGTTTACAACGTTATGAAACAAAACAAAGTGTTTCACCTTTTTAGCAATTTAAGCCAAACGTTTACAAACATTACAAAAAAAAATCCAAGCGTTTCACCTTTTTAGCAATTTAAGCCAAACTCTTACAAACTCTACGAAACAAATCCAAGCGTTTCAACTTTTTAGCAATATAAGCCAAACGTTTACAAACGTTACGAAACAAATGCAAATGTTTCATCTTTTTAGCGATTTAAGCCAATCGTTTACAAACGTTACGTAACAAATCCAAACATTTCACCTTTTTAGCTATTTAAGCCATACATTTACAAAGGATATGAAACAAATCCAAAGGTTTCACCTTTTTAGCATTTTAAGCCAAACGTTTACAAACGTTACAAAACAAATCCAAGCATTTCACCTTTTTAGCAATTTAAGCCAAACGTTTACAAACGTTACGAAACAAATCCATGTGTTTCACCTTTTTAGCAATTAAAGCCAAACGTTTACAAATGAAACGAAATAAATCCAAACGATTCACCTTTTTAGCGATATAAGCCAAACATTTACAAACGTTACAAAACAAATCCAAACGTTGAACCTTTTTACCGATTTAAGCCAAACGTTTACAAACGTTACGAAACAAATCCAAATGTTTCGTAACGTTTTAAATATTTACAAACATTACAAAACAAATCCAAACGTTTCACCTTTTTAGCGATTTAAGCCACACGTTTACAAACGTTACAGAACAAAACTAAATATTTTACCTTTTTTAGCGATTTAAGCCAAACGTTTACAAACTAAACGAAACAAATTTAAACGTTTCCCCTTTTTCGCAATTGAAGCCAAATGTTCACAAACATAACGAAACAAATCAAAGATTTTCACCTTTTTAGCGAATTAAACCAAACGTTTACAAACTTTATGAAACAAAACCAAACGTTTCCCCTTTTCAGCGATTTAAACCAAACGTTTACGAACGTTACAAATAATATCCAAATGTTTCACCTTTTTAGTAATTTAGGCCAAACGTTTACAAACTTAATTAAACAAATCCAAACGTTTCACCTTATTAGCAATTTAAATCCAAACGTTTCACCTCTTTTGTGATTTAAGTCAAACGTTAACCAACGTTACGAAACAAATCCAAACGTTTCACCTTTTTAGCGATTTAAGCCAAACGTTTCACCTTTTTAGCGATTTAAGCCAAACGTTTACAAATGTTACTAACAAATCCAAATGTTTCACCTTTTTAGCTATTTAAGCCAAACGTTTATAAACGTTATGAAACTAATCCAAACGTTTAAAACGTTACGAAACGCTTTTTAGCAATTGATACCAAACGTTTACAAACGTTACGAAATAAATCCAAACGTTTTACCTTTTTAGCAATTTGCAACAAAAGTTTACAAAAGTTACGAAACAAATCCAAATGTTTTGCCTTTTTAGCAATTTAAGCCACACGTTTACAAACGTTACGGAACAAAACCAAACTTTTCACCTTTTTAGCGATTTACGAAACAAAATCCAAACGTTTCCACTTTTTCGCTATTGAAGCAAAACGTTTACAAACATTACGAAACAAATCCACACATTTCACCTTTTTAGCGATTTAAGCCAAAAGTTTACAAACATTACGAAACAAATCCAAGCGTTTCATCTTTTTAGCGATTTAAGCCATTTGTTTACAAACATTAAACAAATCAAATGTTTCACCTTTTTAGCAATTTAAGCCAAATGTTTACAAACGTTACGAAACAAATCCAAACGTTTCACCTTTTTAGCGATTTGAGCCAAACGTTTACAAACGTTTCGAAGCAAATCAAAACGTTTCATCTTTTTGTGAGTTAAGCCCAACGTTTACAAACGTTACGAAACAAATCCAAACGTTTAAAACGTTATGAAACAAATCCAAGCGTTTCACCTTTTTAGTAATTTAAGCCAAACATTTATAAACGTTGCGAAACAAATCCAAATGTTTCACCTTTTTAGCTATTTAAGCCAAACGTTTACAAACGTTACGAAACAAATCGAAACGTTTCACCTTTTTAGCGATTTAAGGCAAACGTTTATAAACATTACGAAGCAAATCCAAACATTACAAAACAAACCAGACGTTACAAACGTTACGAAACAAATCCAAGCGTTTCACCTTTTTAGAAATTTAAGCCAAACCTTTACAAACGTTACGAAACAAATCCAATCGTTTCACCTTTTTAGCAATTTAAGAAAAACATTTACAAAGATTTCGAAAAAAAACCTAACGTTTCACCTTTTTAGCGATTTAAGCCAAACGTTTACAAACGTTACGAAACAAATCCAAACGTTTCCCCATTTTAGCGAATTAAGCCAAACATTTAAAATGTTTCGAAACAAATACAAACGTTTCACCTTTTTAGCGATTTAAACCAAACGTTTACAAACGCTACGAAACAAATCCAAACTTTTCACATTTCTAGCGATTGAAGCCAAATGTTTTCAAACATTACAAAACAAATCCAAATGTTTCCCATATTTAGCAATTTAAGCCAAACTTTACGAAACAAAACCAAGCGTTTCACCTTATTAGCAATTTAAGCCAAACGTTTACAAACGATACGACACTAATTTAAACGTTTCACCTTTTTAGCAATTTAAGAAAAACATATACAAACATTTCGAAAAAAAACCAAATGTTTCACCTTTTTAGCGATTTAAGCCAAACGCTTACAAACGTTACGAAACAAATCCAAACTTTTCCCCAGTTTAGCGAATTAAGCCAAACATTTAAAATGTTACGAAACAAATACAAACGTTTCACCTTTTAGCGATTTAAACCAAACGTTTACAAACGTTACGAAACAAATCCAAACTTTTCACATTTCTAGCGATTGAAGCCAAATGTTTTCAAACATTACAAAACAAATCCAAATGTTTCCCATATTTAGCAATTTAAGCCAAACTTTACGAAACAAAACCAAGCGTTTAACCTTATTAGCAATTTAAGCCAATCGTTTACAAACGATACGACACTAATTTAAACGTTTCACCTTTTTAGCGATTTAAGCCAAACTTTTACAAATGGTACGGAACAATTTCAAACGTTTCACCTTTTTAGCGATTTAAGCCAAACGTTTACAAACGCTACGAAACAAAACCAAACGTTTCCCCTCTTTGGCGATATAAGCCAACCGTTTACAAACATTACGAAACAAATCCAAACGTTTCACCTTTTTAGCGATTTAAGCCAAAACGTTTGCAAACTTTTCGAAACAAATCCAAACGTTTCACCTTTTAGCGATTTAAGCCAATTGCAAACGTTAGGAAACAAATCCAAACCTTTCACCTTTTTATCGATTTAAGCCAAACGTTTCACCTTTTTAGCGATTTAAGCCAAACGTTTGCAAATGTTACTAACAAATCCAAATGTTTCACCTTTTTAGCTATTTAAGCCAAACGTTTACAAACGTTATGAAACTAATCCAAACGTTTAAAACGTTACGAAACGCTTTTAAGCAATTGATACCAAATGTTTACAAACGTTACGAAATAAATCCAAACGTTTTACCTTTTTAGCAATTTGAAACAACGTTTACAAAAGATACGAAACAAATCCAAATGTTTCACCTTTTTAGCAATTTAAGCCACACGTTTACAAACGTTACGGAACAAAACCAAACTTTTCACCTTTTTAGCGATTTACGAAACAAAATCCAAACGTTTCCACTTTTTTGCTATTGAAGCCAAACGTTTACAAACATTACGAAACAAATCCACACATTTCACCTTTTTAGCGATTTAAGCCAAAAGTTTACAAACATTACGAAACAAATCCAAGCGTTTCATCTTTTTAGCGATTTAAGCCAAATGTTTACAAACATCAAAACAAATCAAATGTTTCACCTTTTTAGCAATTCAAGCCAAATGTTTACAAACGTTACGAAACAAATCCAAACGTTTTACCTTTTTAGCGATTTGAGCCAAACGTTTACAAACGTTACGAAGCAAATCCAAACGTTTCATCTTTTTGTGAGTTAAGCCAAACGTTTACAAACGTTACGAAACAAATCCAAACGTTTAAAACGTTATGAAACAAATCCAAGCGTTTCACCTTTTTAGTAATTTAAGCCAAACATTTATACACGTTGCGAAACAAATCCAAACGTTTCACCTTTTTAGCTATTTAAGCCAAACGTTTACAAACGTTACGAAACAAATCTAAACGTTTTGACCTTTTTAGTGATTTAAGGCAAACGTTTACAAACATTACGAAGCAAATCCAAACATTACGAAACAAAACCAGACGTTTACAAACGTTATGAAACAAATCCAAGCGTTTCACCTTTTTAGAAATTTAAGCCAAACCTTTACAAACGTTACGAAAAAATTCCAATCGTATCACCTTTTTAGCAATTTAAGAAAAACATTTACAAATATTTCGAAAAAAAACCAAACGTTTCACCTTTTTAGCGATTTAAGCCAAACGTTTACAAACGGTACGAAACAAATCCAAACATTTAAAACGTTACGAAATAAATTCAAACGTTTCATATTTTTAGCAATTTAAGTCAAACGTTTACAATGTTACGAAACAAAACCAAGCGTTTCACCTTTTTAGCAATTTAAGCCAAACGTTTACAAACATTACCAAACAAATCCAAGCGTTTCACCTTTTTTGCAATTTAAGCCAAACTCTTACAAACTATACGAAACAAATCCAAGCGTTTCAGCTTTTTAGCAATATAAGCCAAACGTTTACAAACGTTACGAAACAAATGCAAATGTTTCATCTTTTTAGCGATTTAAGCCAAACGCTACGTAACAAATCCAAACGTTTCACCTTTTGAGCGATTTAAGAAATACATTTACAAAGGATATGAAACAAATCCAAAGGTTTCACGTTTTTAGCATTTTAAGCCAAACGTTTACAAACGTTACAAAACAAATCCAAGCATTTCACCTTTTTAGCAATTTAAGCCAAACGTTTAAAAACGTTACGAAACAAATCCATGTGTTTCACCTTTTTAGCAATAAAAGCCAAACGTTTACAAATGAAACGAAATAAATCCAAACGATTCACCTTTTTAGCGATATAAGCCAAACATTTACAAACGTTACAAAACAAATCCAAACGTTGAACCTTTTTACCGATTTAAGCCAAACGTTTACAAACGTTACGAAACAAATCCAAATGTTTCGTAACGTTTTAAATATTTACAAACATTACAAAAAAATCCAAACGTTTCACCTTTTTAGCGATTTAAGCCACACGTTTACAAACGTTATAGAACAAAACTAAACGTTTTACCTTTTTAGCGATTTAAGCCAAACTTTTACAAACTAAACGAAACAAATTTCAACGTTTCCTCTTTTTCGCGATTGAAGCCAAACATTCATAAACATTACGAAACAAATCAAAGTTTTTCACCTTTTTAGCGAATTAAATCAAATGTTTACAAACTTTACGATACAAAACCAAACGTTTCCCCTTTTCAGCGATTTAAGCCAAACGTTTACAAACGTTACAAATCAAATCCAAATGTTTCACCTTTTTAGCAATTTAGGCCAAATGTTTACAAACATTATTAAACAAATTCAAACATTTCACCTTTTTAGCAATTTAAATCCAAACGTTTCACCTCTTTAGGGATTTAAGTCAAATGTTTACAAACGTTACGAAACAAATCCAAACGTTTCACCTTTTTAGCGATTTAAGCCAAACGTTTCACCTTTTTAGCGATTTAAGCCAAACGTTTACAAATGTTACAAACAAATCAAAATGTTTCACCTTTTTAGCTATTTAAGCCAAACGTTTACAAACGTTATGAAACTAATCCAAAAGTTTAAAACGTTACGAAACGCTTTTTAGCAATTTATACCAGACGTTTACAAACGTTACGAAATAAATCCAAACGTTTTACGTTTTTAGCAATTTGAAACAAACATTTACAAAAGTTACGAAACAAATCAAAACGTTTTGCCTTTTTAGCAATTTAAGCCACACGTTTACAAAAGTTACGAAAGAAAACCAAACTTCTCACCTTTTTAGGGATTTAAGCCAAACGTCTACAAACGCTACGAAACAATATCCAAACGTTTCCCCTTTTTCGCGATTAAAGCCAAACGTTTACAAACATTACGAAACAAATCCAAGCATTTCACCTTTTTAGCGATTTAAGCTAAAAGTTTACAAACATTACGAAACAAATCAAAGCGTTTCATCTTTTTAGCGATTTAAGCCAAATGTTTACAAACGTTATGAAACAAATCAAGTGTTTCACCTTTTTAGCGATTTAAGCCGAATGTTTACAAATGTTACGAAAAAAATTCAAATGTTTCACCTTTTTAGCGATTTAAGCCAAACGTTTACAAACTTTACGAAACAAATTCAAACGTTTCACCTTTTTTGTGAGTTAAGCCAAACATTTACAAACGTTACGAAACAAATCAAAACGTTTAAAATGTTATGAAACAAATCCAAGCGTTTCACCTTTTTAGTAATTTCAGCCAAACGTTTATAAACGTTTGAAACAAATCCAAACGTTTCACCTTTTTAGCTATTTAAGCCAAACGTTTACAAACGTTACAAAAAAAATCCAAACGTTTCACCTTTTTAGCGATTTAAGCCAAATGTTTACTAACTTTACGAAACAAATCCAAACATTACGAAACAAAACAAAACGTTTACAAACGTTATGAAACAATTTAAGCCAAACTTTTACAAACATTACGAAACAAATCCAAGCGTTTCACCTTTTTAGCAATTTAAGAAAAACATTTACAAACGTTTCGAAATAAAGCCAAACGTTTCACCTTTTTAGCGATTTAAGCCAAACTATTATAAACGTTACTAAACAAATCCAAACGTTTCCCCATTTTAGCGATTTAAGCCAAACATTTAAAACGTTATGAAACAAATCCAAACGTTTCACCTTTTTAGCGATTTAAACCAAAAGTTTATAAACGTTACGAAACAAATCCAAACTTTTCACATTTCTAGCGGTTGAAGCCAAAAGTTTTCAAACGTTACGAAACAAATCCAAACGTTTCCCATATTTAGCTATTTAAGCCAAACGTTTACAAATGTTACGAAATAAAACCAAGCGTTTCACTTTATTAGCAATTTAAGCCAAACGTTTACAAACGATACGACACTAATGCAAACATTTCACCTTTTTAGCGATTTAGGCCAAACTATTAAAAATGGTACGAAACAATTCCAAACTTTTCACCTTTTTAGCGATTTAAGCCAAACGTTTACAAACGCTACGAAACAAATCCAAACGTTTCGCCGCTTTGGCGATTTAAGCCAACCGATTACAAACATTACGAAATAAATCCAAACGTATCCCCACTTAGCGATTTAAGCCAAAAGTTTGCAAACGTTTAGAAAGAAATCCAACTGTTTCACCTTTTTAGCGATTTAAGCCAAACGTTTCCAAACGTTACGAAACAAATCCAAACGATTGACCTTTTTAGCGATTTAAGCCAAACGTTTTCAAACGTTACAAAACAAATCCAAACGTTTCCCTTTTTTGCGATTTAAGCCAAACGTTTACAAACGTTACGAAACAAATCCAAACGTTTAAAACGTTACGAAATAAATTCAACCGTTTCACATTTTTAGCGATTTTAGTCAAACGTTTACAACTTTCCGAAAGTGTTTCACCGTTTTAGCAATATAAGCCAAACGTTTACAAACATTACAAAACAAATCCAAGCATTTCATCTTTTTTGCAATTTAAGCCAAACCCTTAAAAATTTTACGAAACAAATCCAAGCGTTTCACCTTTTTAGCAATATAAGCCAAACATTTACAAAAATTACGAAACAAATGCAAATTTTTCATCTTTTTAGCGATTTAAGCAGAACGTTTACAAAAGTTACGAAACAAATCCAAAGGTTTCACCTTTTTAGCAATTTAAGCCAAACGGCTACAAATGTTACGAAACAAATCCAAGCGTTTCCCCTTTGTAACAATTCAAGCCAATTGTTTACAAACGTTACTAAAAAATCCAAGCGTTTCACCTTTTTAGCAATTTATGCCAAACGTTTTCAAATGTTACGAAGCAAATCCAAACGATTCCCCTTTTTAGTAATTTAAGCCAAACATTTACAAACGTTACAAAATAAATCCAAACGTTGAACCTTTTTACCGATTTAAGCCAAACGTTTACAAACGTTACAAAACAAATCCAAATGTTTCACCGTTTGAGCGATTTAAGCCAAACGTGTGCAACCGACAAATCCAAACGTTTCACCTTTTTAGTGATTTAAGCCAAACGTTTACAAACTTAACAAAACAAATCCAAATCTTGAACCTTTTTAACGATTTAAGCCAAACGTTTACAAACATTACAAAACAAATCCAAACGTTTCACCTTTTTAATGATTTAAGCCAAACGTATGCAACCATTACGAAACAAATCCAAACGTTTCACCTTTTTAGCGATTTAAACGAAACGTTTACAAAAGTTATGAAACAAATCCAAACGTTTCCCCTTTTTTACGATTTATGCCAAATGTTTACAAACGTTACGAAACAAATCTAAACGTTTTGCCTTATTTTCGATTTAAGCCAAACGTTATGAAACAAATTCAAACGTTTCACCTTTTTTGTGATTTAAGCCAAACGTTTACAAACGTTATGAAACAAATTCAAACGTTTCACCTTTTTTGTGATTTAGGCTAAACGTTTACAAACATTACGAAACCAATCCAAACGTTTTGCTTTTTTAGCAATTTAGGCCAAACGTTTACTAACGTTACAAAACAAGTCCAAATGTTGCACCTTTTTAGCTATTTAAGCCAAATGTTTACAAACGCTACGATACAAAACCAAACGTTTAAAATGTTACGAAACAAATCCAAATGTTTCACATTATTAGCGATTTAAGCCAAACCTTTACAAATTTTATGAAACAAAACCAAGCGTTTGACCTTTTTAGCAATTTAAGACAAATTTTTACAAACGTTACGAAATAAATTCAAGCGTTTCACCTTTTTTGCAATTTCAGGCAAACGTTTACAGACTTTCCGAAACAAATCCAAGCGTTCCACCTTTTTATTCATTTAAGCCAACCATTTACAAACATTACGAAACAAATCCAAGCGTTTCACCTTTTTTGCAATTTAAGTGAAACGTTTACAAACGATACGAAACAAATCCAAACGTTTCGCCTTTTTAGAGATTTAAGTCGAACGACGTTAAGAAACGAAACCAAACATTTCACCTTTTTAGCAATTTAAGCAAAACGTTTACAAACGTTACGAAACAAATCCAAGCGTTTCACCTTTTTAGCAATTTCAGCCAAACGTTTAGAAACGCTACGAAATCCAAGTGTTTCACATTTTTTAGGAATATAAGCCAAACATTTACAAACGTTACAATACAAATCCAAGCTTTTCATCTTTTTACCAATTTAAGGCAAACATTTATAAACGTTACGGAACAAATCCAAACGTTTCGACTTTTTAGCGATTTAAGCCAATTGTTTACAAACGTTACAAAACAAAGCAAAACGTTTCACCTTTTTAGCAATTTATGGTGAACGTTTAATAAGGTTATGAATCAAATCCAAATGTTTCACCTTTTTAGCAATTTATGCTAAACGTTTACAAACGTTACAAAACAAATCCAAGCGTTTCACCTTTTTATCAATTAAGCCAAAGGTTTACAAACGTTAAGAAACAAATCCAAGCGTTTCACCTTTTTAGCAATTTAAGCCAAACGTTTCACCTTTTTAGCGATTTAAGCAAAACGTATACAAACGTTACAAAACAAATCCAAACGTTTCACCTATTTAGCGATTTAAGCAAAACGTTTACAAACATTGCAAAACAAAACCAAACGTTTAAAACGTTACAAAACAAATCCAAACGTTTCACGTTTATAGCGACTTATGCCAAACCTTTTCAAACGTTACGAAACAAAACCAATCGTTTCAACTTTTTAGCAATTTAAGCAAAAAGTTCATAAACATTACAAAAATAATCCAAGCGTTTCACCTTTTTAGCATTTTAAACCAAATGTAAACAAACCTTCCGAAAAAAATTCAAGCGTTTCACATTTTTAGGAATTTAAGCCAAACGTTTACACACGTTACAAAACAAATCCAAGCGTTTCACCTTTTTAGCAATTTACGTCAAACGTTTACAAACGTTACGAAACAAATCCAAACGTTTCACCTTTTTAGCGATTTAGTCCGAATGTTTACAAACGTTACGAAACAAATCCAAAAGTTTTCCCTTTTTAGCGTTTTAAGCCGAACGTTTAAATCGTTATTAAACAAATCCAAATGTTTCACCTTTTTGGCGATTTATGCCAATCGTTTACAAACATTACGAAACAAATCCAAACGTTTCACCTTTATAGCGATTGAACCCAAACGTTTACAAACGCTACGAAACAAATCCAAACGTTTCACCTTTTAGGGATTTAAGCCAAACGTTTACAAACATTTCGAAACAAAACCAAACATTTTACCTTATTAGAAATATAAGCCAAATATTTACAAACGATATGAAACAAAACAAAACATTTAAAACATTACGAAACAAACGTTATGAAACAAACGTTACGAAACAAGCGTTACGAAACAAAATCAAACGTTTACGAACGTTACAAAACAAAACCAAACGTTTCACCTTTTTAGCTATTTAAGTCAAACGTTTACAAACGTAACGAAACAAACCCAAACGTTTCTCCTTTTTAGCGATTTAAGCCAAAGGTTTACAAACGTTACGAAACAAAACCAAACGTTTAAAACGTTAGGAAACAAACGTTATGAAACAAATCCAAACGTTTATAAACATTACAAAACAAAACCAAATATTTTTCCTTTTTAGCGATTTTAGCCAAACGTTTGCAAACATTACGAAACAAAACCAAACGTTTCACCTTTTTAGTGATTTAAGCCAAACATTTAAAAACGGTACGAAACAAATCCAAACGTTTCACCCTGTTACTTGCGTTTTGCGTTTTGTGAAAACCGTAACAAGTGTGTGAATGCGGGCGTGCCAGGAAGCGGATTCCAATTTGTGAACTTAACTTCTTAAAATTTGCGATTGGGGTTTAGTTGACCTTATAACAAGTACTCCAATCAAGTAATGCTAAAACAAAGAATCCAATTGTAAATGTGTTTACTAATTGAATGAAATGAAAATACAAGTGTTTGAGTAGAAATTGCAGAAGTTCAATCGTAAAGTTCTTTTCTGATTGAAGAAAATTGAGAATGCTAAGTGCTGAGTGTTTTTGCTTTTGGGCTGGTTTTTGTTGGATTTGATCGGCGGTTGCAAATTGGCTGCTCTTCTCTTATGAATAGCTTTATCTTTTGAAAATGGTTGCTTCATCTTTCAACTGCACACGTTCTTCCCCACCTTTAGAAACTATCAATCGTGTCTCTTTTGCTGCTATGCGTGCTTATTAACTTCTTTTCTTCTGAAAATAAAATCTTGGGCTTATGGGCCATTTAAAATATAATTTATTGACCATCTCAAATTTGAGCTTAACCTTCTGAAAATGGACTTGGCCCTCTGAATCTACTGGGGAATAATTTGTCAACCTCTGGACTCAACCTCTAGAATCAACCTCTGACATAGAGTGAGTCAACCTTTAAAATTAACTTATGAAAATTAACTTCTAAAGTTAACCTCTGAAATTAAACTTCTGGAGTAGTCAACCTCTAGAAATCAACCTTTGAAAATCAACCTCTGAAGTCAAACTAGTCAACCTATGGAAATCAACTTTTGAAAATCAACTTTTGAAATTAAACTTCTGGAATAGTCCTCTGGAAATTAACCTTTAAAAATCAACTTCTGAAGTCAAACTAGTCAACCTCTAGAAATCAACCTTTAAAAATCAATCTCTGAAGTCAAACTAGTCACCCTCTGGAAATCAACCTTTAAAAATCAACCTCTGAAGTCAAACTAGTCACTCTCAGGGAATTACCTTAGGCTAATTATTCACTTTTTCTATCTTTTGAAAAAAGAATATGGGCTTTTATGGGCTTTTGGCCATATTTTTAATTTTGGTGCAAACAATGCCCCCTATATAATTGGCTTTTAGAAATAAAGCCATTTATATATATATATATATTCTTTTAGCCAAAATTAATTATAAAAAATTTCATCAAGGTGAGTTTAAAATTTAGAGATTTTTTCTTAGCCGTTAAAATTTTAAGAACTCCAAAAATTATGTGCATATATAAATCTTTTAAGGCCTCCAAACAGCCTAATATTTTGAATCTTCTTACGCCTTCACTCTCCACACACAGAGATCAAAAATCCAAATTTTCCAAGATAATTCTCCTTTTTTCCGTCCCAAACTTTTTCCACTAACGTTTCCATCCCTAATTCATAAGGGTTTTGCATTCTTGAAGTGGTAACTATCTCTGACGCCATGACTTTATATAAGCAGTTCAAAAAAATGAAGCTCTTTTCAATTTGTATGCACAGTACCAAGTGTTTTATTTTTGAAAAACAAAATTATGGGAAAACATATATCTCATCATCAACAATTTTCCATGGCGGCGACTGGCCCACTACCTCCGGAGATGGCAGCTCCAAGATTTCCAAGACCGGCGGCTTCCTTCCAAAGTTCAGTAGCTACGCGTTGCCCAACAACTCCAGCCGTGCGTCTTCTGCTCACCTCACCCAGCGGTTGCCTCCGGCCAACGAGCCCAGATCGTCCTTGTCAACGGATCCAGTCCCATACTCCACGCAGCAGATTTTTTGCCCATAACCAGTTGCTCGCTCCACGAGCCGGCGAATCGGCCAGTTTAGCAGTTGCCGACATGCCTGGCGACCCAGCAACGGTGCGCGTCTCCTCCAACAACTCCATTATCTTCCTCGGCAGCGTTTGGCTCAGGCTCAGCGGCAGCAACGACACATCGCTCCCCTAGCCAGCCGGTCAGCGGCTTGGCGGCGACGACAAATATCACGGCAGGTATAGATTTTTAATTTCACTTTTTCAATTTTGTCTTTTCAGAATTTAATTGATAAATGTGATTTTTAGCTTTGCCTATAAGGCGAGATTATGATTTTTCGAAATTGAACTTAATGCCAAATTATTGAATTTAATTACTAAGAATTTTGGCATTAATTTCATATCTCGTCACGGCTTATCTAAAGAGCCGTCGGTTTTTTACCTTTCTGACGGGACAATAACTACTCCGCCATTTAGACACATTAAGGCAAGCAATCCTCTGCCAGGAGATGTAATCCAATCATCAGGTAAAGATTTTAAAAAAAAATCTTTGACATGCTTTTGTTTGTTGAACATGTTTGGATTTCAATCTTGCAGAATCTACTAAATTGGCAACTATAAGCACCAATTTTTCTGATTTTGTTGTTCATAAGCCAGCTTTTAATGCCTTTGCCATAGGATCCTCATCCGATCTTTTGACAGGCATAAGTATGCAAAATTGAGTTTCATTATAATTTCTTGTTTTTTGTGGATTGGTTGGTATGGATTTGGCATAATGTTGTTTTTAATGGTTTTTAGGATACCATTGCAGCATTAGAAATCCTGCAACTTCCTCAGGCTATGAATTTTGTTAAGCTGCTTTTAGCCTTTAGAAGTCACAAAATCCCTAAATAGCTAAGTTAGACATAATTTAAGGCCATATGGCATTTTGGCCCAGTTTTGTCTTCTGTATATACAATGTTCACTTTAGTTTCCTTTAAGCCATTTAAAAACCAAATTGGTCAAGTAATTAGTTTAGATTTGCTTGTTTTGAAATCCACAAAAACCAATTACTTTGTTTATTTTAGCCAATTGTGAATAAATATGCATATTGCTTAAAACTAGAGTTCATACTTACAGGTTCTGAATTCGTTACGCCAGCTGTGACTATTCCAATTTCTCCTCTTAGGATGAAGTAAATGGCATTGTTGACTCTAGAGATCCCGTCTTTTTCAAATTTCAACCTTTGCATGTCCCCATCCAAGAGAAACATCATGTCATGAATTTATAGGCTGTTTGCCCAAGGTTTGTGAAAGTGAAGTCTACTTGCCAATCAGAATGAGATGATCTGAAGTCGCAACATCTCTTTTCAGATTCCCCTTCATCTCACTTGGTGCACGCTGCTCAAAACTCTTCCACCAACTTTGATACTATGTATCAATATTTGTATATTAAACTAATTATTTGCTTGTTGTGACACGTACACTTGCACATATTCACTTGTTCATGCATCACATTACATAGACGCCATTCAGGTACTTTCTAAACTCCAAATGTCTTGGGTGTGAAGATGGCTATCCAGCCATTTGTTTGCTTGTTGTGTTCCACACCAAGATTCACTTAGAGGTACAGCCATGCACTGCATTTTCACTATGAGTTTATGTTCCTGGTATGAAGTTGGATTTTGCCATATACTTGTGTAGTGATGTGATGTCCATACCAGGACTTGTTTCACGAACAAAGCACATGTGTCACATACAGCCATGCATTGCATTACAGGACCGTTTTTGTTTGTTGTTGAATTTTCTTTTTGTACTTTTAGATTAAGTAGCCAAACAGTAGTTAAGAAGTCTTAGAGGAATAGAGAACTTATAAATTGTTTATAGAAGGAGTTTGACATTAGGATAGCGGAAAAACAAACTAAAGTTTTCCAAAGGTTAGCCATTTATTAGCTATCACTTATCTTTTTCCCTCCTTCCCATAGGCTTCTATAAATCATCTTGTTAGATGAGCTTTTATAGAAATCTCATGGCAACTTTTCCAGTCAATTCCAAGGTGTATTGGATGGTCTTTTCCAAGTGACCATTTCTCATCTTTTTTTTTATTATTTCTAGGTGGCTACATTATTCTTCATCTTTGACAATCAACTCCTGAAATCTACCTCTAGAGGGTCAACTGAAGAGTCAACTTCTGAAACTCTGGAACTTCTAACCAACTTCTGGAATTAACTTTCCATAGTCGATTAATTGTAACCTCTTATCTTTACAAGAATGGCTAGAGGTCATTAAATTACATCTTAGATAATGAAAAACACCAGTTTAGCTAAAATAGCCAAACTTTTAGAAGTTCAATTATAAAAAATGGCTAAAAAGCCATGATATTACAACTTTTGCCAAAATCCATAGGTTAATGAAAAAGTACAGGTTTAACCAAAATAGCCAAACTCCTAAAACTCTGATAATACACTTGGCTAAAAGCCACAATGTTACAACGCATGTACTGACATTACTAAAAACAATTTGCATAATCTGCAGTACATGTATGGCTAAAAGCCATTAAGTCATTTGTAAGTTGTATTTCTCCCAGATGGTGGGTGTATATTTCTTCAAGTACTTTCCATTAATACATTTTTTATGAGGCTCACCCTCTATACTTGATAGCCTGTATGCATTCCCCTTCATCACCTTGTGGATTAAGAATGGCCCTTCCCAATTAGTAGACCAATTCCCATATTCTCTGTCTTTAGTACCGGGGGTAAGATCAACTTCCATACTAGCTCATCCTCTTGAAATGTCTTAGGTCGAACTTTCTTGTTGTAGCTTCTGGAAACTTTCTTCTTCTGTATAATCATATTGTTTAAAGCCTGAAGTCTCCCTTCTTCTAAATTTTCTAACTCCATCATCATGGTTTCATTATAATCTTCTGGAGTCAAATGATTCTGCTTAAATACTCTCAACGACCTCATCACCACCTCCATGGGTAACACTGCATCATGACCATAGGTTAGCATAAATGGACTTACTCCAGTAGCATTTCGCCTAGAGGTGCGATATGCCCAGAGTGCTTCTGATAAAATTCGATGCCAATCCCTTGGGTTTTCTTCCAACATCTTTTGAACTATGTTGATGATAATTTTATTAGAAGATTCAGCTTGGCCATTGACATGAGCATAATAAGGTGTAGAGGTCAATAATTTTATTCCATAATCAGTGGCAAATTCTTGCATCTCCTTACTAGTGAACATTGTGCCCTGGTCAGTAGTTACTGATTGTGGAATTCTAAATTGATGGATAATTTCCTCTTTAATTAATTTAATAACATATTTTTTCTCTGCTTTTAGCAATGGCTTAGCGACTACCCATTTGGTAAAATAATCAGTAGCTACAATTATGAAACTATGATTTTTAGAAGATGGAGGATATATTTTACCTATCAAATCTATGGCCCAACCTCTGAATGGCCATGGTTTGATGACAGACTTCAACTCAGCAGCTGGAAGTCTTTGTATGTTTCCATACCTTTGGCACGATTGACAACCCTTTGCAAAAGTCATGCAATCTTTAAGGATAGATGGCCAGAAGTAACCATGTTTTCGAATTAGCCATCTCATTTTTACTCCAGTTTGATGTGCTCCACAAACTCCTTCATGAGTTTGTTTCATGACTTCTAGTTCCTCTGTAGTTCCAAGGCATCTTAGCAGTAGGTTGTCAAATCCTCTTCTGTATAAAACATCTTCTTTGAGCACGTAGTTAACCGCTCTCACTCCTTTATACATCATCTTCTTGCTAGGATTCTCCAGGTACTTTTTAATGGGCAAAACCCATACGAAGGCCCCTCTACTTTGCCAGTTTTGTTCGAGAGACCCCTACCTCGAAGTTGTTCACGTTTCGGTCCTCATACTTGGCAAAATCCAATTTTAACACCCTTCAATGGACAAAATTTGTCAAGTGTGTTACACTCTCCCATTCCGTTAATTAACAGAGCTAAATTATTCTTTTGACAATCCACATCATCAAAAGACCTCTCTTTTTCTTTGACTTGTTTAAACAAGTGGACCCACCATTGGATTTTGATTCCATCTCACCTTCTCCTTCATTTCACTCCAACACCACTCACGTCCATCTCTGAGCACTATTTCTTGTAATTTTCCTATCTTCCTTTCAATATGCTCTCTTGATCAGCCAATTTCTTCTCCTTTCTTGGACCCATCCATCGCCGTTCACCTTTCCACAACCAATCGCCTTCCACCTTATCTTCCACCACGGCCGGCGATCGCAAAACCTGCTCTTCCGTGTGTAGACGGTGCGATCTCGTTGACGAACATAGTCGTCGATGGCTTTCCCAAAAAATACAATCAGAAATTCTGTTATATCCCTCAGATCAAGCGTCAACCCGTTGCCGTAACCATCAACCGTTGAAGCTGCGCGGCTGCCGTGAAATAACGAACAACGGAATGGAAATTTTTGCTAAAAATTGAATAAAATTGAAGAAGTTGTCATGTAGATCGTGCGCTTTTAGGGTTATAGGCATCTACAAAATGATTAATCATTGTACAGCTCTTGAGGAGTTGTCTATTAAAAGGCTACGAGGACGCGGCGAGAATCGTAGCAGTGGAGAAGCGACTGCGACGTCCTTTCCATCTTTGAAGTCAATTTTCTTGAAGGAATTAGTGAGCAGTCATTGTTTTGATCTAGATTTCTTATTCATTTAAAATCTTCCTGAAAAGATCGTGAAATTAAATTTTTTCCAGTCCCATACATAACTCGGTTGGGTATGTTTAGTGGGTTTAAATTCGGATACTCGGTGAATGAATGATGATGAGTACATGTGAAATCTGTAAGTGAGTTAGTGAATGATAATTAAAAGTTATAGAGGTTTGATGGGTTGTGATTTGTGAAAATTAAAGAGACTTGATTTGGTGAAGAAATATTCTGGCCTGCATAAGTATAGAAAGGAACTGCATAATTTTAGAAAGGAAAGAAAGAAGATGCTTAGTCATCATGTAAATTACCATGTCATCATCTTTATATAATAAAAAATTACCATGTCACCTTTTCTTTTAAAAAAATAAATTACCATGTCATTTTATTTTCTCTCCACTCTCACTAACGGAGAGTGTAACACAGTTGCCAAATTCCATCCAATGAAGGGTGTTAAAATTGGATTTTGCCAAGTATGAGGATCCAAGCGTGAACAACTTTGAGGCAGGGATCTCTCGAACAAAACTGGTAATGTAAAAGGGACTCCGTATGGGTTTTGCCATTTTTAATGTCTCTCCAATCCTGTACTAAGTTATCATCAATATTGAAAATATCTAGTTGTACTCCTCTTTTAAAAATTGAAGGGTGAGTTTTTCTTTGTACCATTACTAGTCGGTGGGTTAACTCCTCCGAAAGACGTAGGCCAGATGCTAGCTGTGATAATTCATCGGCCTTCCAATTTTCCTCTCTAGGAACATGTACTAATTCAACCTCTTCAAAACTCTCTATTAACTATATAGCAATAGCATAATAAGAGGTTAAGGAGTAACTCATGCATTTATATTCGCCAGATACTTGTCTAATAACCAATTTAGAATCTCCAATTATTCTGTCCTTTTTAGCACCTAGATCTAGGAGAATTTCTAATCCAATAATCAAAGCCTCATACTCAGATTGATTATTTGTACATTCAAAGTCAAGATTAAAAGAAAATGAGGTCTTAGCTCCAGAAGGTGACACTATTATGATTCCAGCACCAGCAGAGCTATCTGTACTAGACCCATCAAATTTAAGCATCCAAGGTCTATGTTCATTCATAAAAACCGGCAAGTCAAATTTACTTTCATCTCCTAGGTTTAAACATGGATGGTCGGCTAGGAAATCTGCTAGAGCCTGACCTTTGACCGGCTTCTGGGGATGATAAATCAAATGAAAGTCTGCCAAACTTAATAACCACTTTCCTATATTGCTAGATAAAACATGTTTGTTTAGCATATATTTCATTAAATCGGTTTGAGACACCACATAGACTCTTACTAAGCAGACAGTGTCTTAATTTAGTGCAGGCAAAAAATAAAGCCAGACACAATTTCATGATAGGAGTGTATATAACCTCTGTAGATGTCATCGAACGGCGCAAATTATAAATAGCATGTTCATGTCCATCTTGGTTTCTGTGGGCTAGTAGACACCCAATTGAACCTTCAATTGCTGAAATGTACAACCTCAGAGGTATACCCTTTTTGGGAGACACCAATACAGGAGGCTTCATTAAGTAATCTTTAATTTTATCAAAGGCCTCTTGATGGATTGTTTCCCGTCTAAAGACGTCCTCCTTTTTTAATTTCAACAGTTATGAGAACACTTTTGTTTTTCCTGCAAGATTAGATATAAAAATCCTTAAGTAATTAACCTGCCCAAGAAACCTCTGAAGTTTTGTTTTATTTCTAGGCAGTTTAGCTTTTCAAATAGCTTTGGTTTTGTTTTGGTCCACTTTAATGCCTCTTTCATTGACCAAAAACCCCAAAATATTTCCAGCTTTTACACCAAAGGCGCAGTTCAGAGGATTGAGTTTTAAACAGTGAACTCTCATCCTCCTAAATGCTTCCTCTAGGTTTTTCAAATGATCTTTTACTAGTTTTGATTTTACAACCACATCATCAATATAAACCTCCATAGTTTTACCTAAGAGGTCATGGAAGATGGCATTCATAGCCCTCTGATATGTTACACCAGCATTACATAAACCAAACGGCATGACCACCCATTCAAATGTCCCAATAGATCCTGGACATCTAAATGCCGTTTTGGAGATGTCTTCTTTAGCCGCCATGATCTGGTTATATCCAGCAAAACATTCCATAAAAGACAAAAGAGAATGATTAGTTGTAGCATCAATAAGAGTGTCAGCAATTATCATGGCATAAATATCATTAGGAGTTGCTTTATTTAAGACTCTAAAATCTATGCATATTCTAAGTTTTCCATTCTTTTTAACCACTAGAACAACATTTGCCAACCAATTACTATATTTAGCAGGCCTAATAAAGCCTGCTTTACACAATTTTTCAATTTCTTCTTTTACCTTTAATTCAACCTCTTTTGACACTCCTCTTGGAGGTTGGCGGTATGGCTGAAACTCAGGCTTAATAGGAAGCCGATGTTCTACCAATGTCCTGCTTAACCCCGACATATCAGAATATTGCCATGCGAAGCAATCTTTGTATTCCTGCAAGGGTAAAGTCAACTTTGTTTGTAAACCAACCTCTAGGTTTTTACTAACAAAAGTTACCTGATGTTCCTCCGAGGTTCCAAGGTTCACCTCTTCTAACTCCTCTCTGACATGGATGGCTTCATCATCTATCCAAGGAGGTGCTTGTTCTAGCTCCTCCAAGCCAATCTCATGATCTTCAGAAACTTCTTCCTCTTCACAAACTACTTCGGCATCTAGACCCTCTACCAAATTATCTTCCTCTTCACACCAGTTAGCATGAATCCAATCTCGTCCTAAAAGAGCTTGGTAGCTGGCTGAAGAATTCATTACAAAGAAAGCAGATAGAAAAGTTTTTCTTCCAACCGTTACCTCTACTGGGAGAACACCGATAGTTTTTGTAAGTTGTCACGACCCAATCTCAGGGCCGAGACCGGCGCTAGGGAATGGGAGTGGTTGCTCCGAAACCCGTAGCAAGCCTAAAAACGTAAAATAATTTTTCGCGAAACATAAACGTCATGCATGACATACATAAACACGTGTCATGCAGAAGCACACATGCCAGGCGTATATATCCTCTGGCAGTCATAATAAGAAAACGCAGCTAGCATAAAATATTTAAAACTTTAAAACATTAGAGTTATATTTACAGTTGACTATACATTACAAGCAAACTCGCAAAAACTTATCTACTGCAGCTCTAAGAGTAAAGTACTGTTTCTTTACATACTCAAAAATACAGACTTCTGGAAGTATGATAGAAGTCCGTTGCTTCAAAACGTCTTTAACCTGAAAGAAAGTCTGTGAGAGGTCAGTATATTGGGATATACTGAGTGAGTTCATACATTTACCAATAAGTATTCATATAAAACATAAAACAATATTCAATCGTATGCAGCCAAGTACAGGATCCGATTGAAACCTTAATCCTCAAACATCTAATTAATCGATCAAGCAACCCAATCATTAATATCAAATTGCGAGTCCAACTCGCTTGTGGCCCAGCCACTAGATACGGGGACTCCAGACTACAGCGTAGCCGAGTACTCACTCGTATCACAATCATATACCCAATCGTAAATTTCATAATCATCATCAGCTCCCAGCTGAGTCACATCAAAACTGGTGATCACGCAGTCCTATTGTCGCCCAATAGGTAGCACGTTCCATCGGATCAATACTGGTTTCAAATCAAGCATATGTAATTCATAAAAAGAATTTACATCGCAATCATGCAAAACAAACATAAAGCAATATAAAATATTTGCTTAAGTAAATACTTTAAAAGCAAATCGTATAAACTCACTGAAAACGCTTATTCAAAAATACGTCGGGGCTTAGAAACGTCAAGCTTCCCAAACTACTGGTCCAGCTGCCTCTTGCCTCGCTGGATCTAAAACAAATTTTAAAACATTTGACTTGAATTAGAATCCTATTCTAATACTGACTCTAGACTCAAGACTCGACACACTGAACTTTCATTAATCGTCGTGCTTCTCACGTATACTCCGATAACAGTATCAAACTTGTTTACGGATAGTAAATCACTTTTAACTCAATCCTCTTTTAACCTCATTAGGTTAACTATTCACCTTAGTCAATTAACTACTATTCGATTTCCGATTCAATACGCGAATTCAATTAATTCAATCGAGGTAAGAAGAATCGGGGTGCGAGAATCGGAGGGTGCACGTTCGTGCAAGGGGGGTACACGATCGTGCACCTTGATGGTACACGTTCGTGTACCTTGGTACACGGTCGTGTACCATGTATTGGTGCACGTTCGTGTACTTTGGTACACGTTCGTGCACCATTGATGGTACACGTTCGTGTCGTGCACGATCCCCCGAAATCGATTTTCGGGGTTTCCGACCTGCTATATACGTAAAAACGCTCCAAACTCAACCAAAACGCGTATTCTAAGCTCAAAACGCTATATATATAAATCCTATACTCGATAAAACGATAAAATCGTTTCGTGGCCTAAAACTTTGAATCGATATAACTCAAAATATATTCGTTTAAACGATAAAACGTCAAGCTTACCGTGATTACCCGTCGAAATACGATCGTTTGGAGTTATAGAACGTCGAAAACGGACGAGAAACGAAAACCGCGCGACGAACCGTTCGGAAACGTCGAACGATAGAAATATGAAACTGATGAGGGAAAGAGGTTTTGGAGCTTTCCTTTTCCTTAAGTTTATATATATAATCCGGCTAATTTGCACTTTGGTCCTTGAAACTTTTTAAAAGTTTCAATTTAATCCATAACCTATCCGCGTCCAAATTTTAAACGATCTCCTATCGATTCGAAACTTTTACCATAAATACTATAAATTATTTCGCGGACTTTGGAGAAATAATATCCATTACGGAATTTATAATTTATTTTATATTAATTTCTGAAGTTAAATTCTCAAATCCCGCTAATTGACTTATTAAAATTTATTCTAAATTCCCGATATAATTAAATTAAATTCTCCTTAATTTAATTTATCGTAAATCACGACACGTGGCACGACGTAATTATCTTAAAATATTTTGGGGTATTACATAAGTTCTCCAGTAAAGGCAGACACACTAACCTCTGTTGAAATGAGGTCTTCTGTAGTTTTTCCCAGAAGGTGTAGCATTTTGAATGGCATAATGTTGACTGCCGATCCATTATCAATCAGAACCCTGGAGGTTGGCCTGCCATTGAAGTGAGCTTTAATATACAGAGACTTGATGTGTTTAGTTATTGCCTCTGCTGATTTGTTAAAAATTATCCTCTTTGGCCCTCTATTAGTCGCCTCTTGTATAGTAACCAGACTGCGACACTCATCCTTTGGGAATTTAGATTCCTCCCTTTGAATTTCCTCTACCTCATCAGAATCATTGGAGGTTCCATGCACATTTGGACCTTTAAAATCTTTTGGTAGAATTAGAGTAAAAGCATTGCAAGTGAGGGGGATTTCGATTTCACCCACTTTGATGGAAGTTTGCTTCCCACCTTCTGTGTCTGACTCTGAATCACCATTTTCTAGAGATCTCCTCTGAAATTTGCCGCTTTCCTTAACTGGTGGAGTATCATCAGTATCCTCTTTCAAGAGGTCATTTAGTCTCATGCCCTCGTTTAGAATCTCCTCATCCACAAGATCATCCAGCTCCATGTCATCTTCTAGGAGGTCATCTAAGTTCATGCCATCTCCTGAAAATTCTCCTTCCAGAAAAGCTTCCAGCTCCATGTCTGAAATTTCCTTCTTCGAAGGCACGTGGGAAGTTTTATTTTTCACTTCCACTGCCTCAAAAGATTTTTGGCTTCCAGGTTGCTCCTTCTGGATTAAGATCTCTCTTGACCCATTTTTCTCAACAACTTTTCAGGGGTTTTCCAAGTGTCTGGACTGTCACTCATTTCTCGCAACTGCCCTCAACCTCTGGCGCCTCCTCTTTTGAGTTCTTGTCAATGGAGGCGGGAACTTCTTGTAATAATTGGTGTGCCACCTTGGACTAGGAGATACCAATGGCGGTACCAAAAATCTTTGTTCTTTCTTACGGTTTTCAAAGGTTGAAGGAACCTCTGGCTGTTTTTCTCTAGGTGCCGAAGGAGATTTTGGCTTTTCCTCCATAGGTGCCAAAGGAGCTTTTGGATGTTCCTCCCTCTTCCACACAAAGGATCGCCTCTCCGGTAAGACATGCCTTTCTGGCCTTCATTGATAGTAAGAGGCCCTGGTTTTCTTTTTCAGAGGAGGACTGTTGGTAGAAACAAAATTATTAGAGTTTCTAGAACCAGATACATGCCTTCTCTCTCCACTATAATCTCGCTTCACCTCTGATCTCCTCTCCCTTTCAATTCTTTGATCATTTTGTTCTCTGATTTGGAGCTTTCTCTTTATATCCAACAACAACCTCAAGTCAAGCTCTGAAAGGTCACTGGCATTCACAGACGCCACTATTGGGAAAGGATCCTCATTTATTACAAGTGCCTCTTTCTTTTCTAGGAATCTCAAAACTCCCTTGGCAATCCAATCCTGTATAATATTTTTGAACCCCTAATAAGAATTGGTTGAGTGGTTCCATGAGTTGTAGAACTTTCAATATTCTCTGCCTTTCAATTCCTCCTTTGAAGGCATTTTATGATCAGGAGGCAGAGTAATGAACTTCTCTTTCAACAGAAAATAAAAAATTTATTCTGTTTTTGATACCTCAAAAGTGAACAGAGGTTGGGCATTGGAATTTTGTTGTTTCTTCCAGCCATCACGTGCCTTCTTAATCAACATAGGGCAGGTGCATGAACTCGATGGCCGTGAGGTCGGCTACTGCGGTTTCATATGCTCCCACCTCCTGATAGTAGGTGCCCATTGCCACCTTCTTCTTGTGGCTTTCTTCTCTCATGAGTTCTTCATTTTCCGAGACTTTGGCAGCTAACTCATAAAAGTCCCTGAATTCCATCCCCTGGAATTTTTTACGGAGCTCAACGTCCAAGCCCCTCTGAACCATTTTCACATACTCGGTTTCTGGGAGGACAATCTTGCACCTGCTTCTCATTTTCTTAAAGCGGTGGATATACATGTCGGCATCCTCTCCAGACCTTTCACTCAGCAATAAAAATCTACGGCTCAGCCCGGTAGAACTGGGTGTCGAACAACCTTTCCATCTCTGCCCATGTTAACACTGAGTTCCTTGGTAAGGTGGCATACCATGTAAAAGCCGTACCTGTTAAGGAATTAGGAAACAAACGTAACTTGAAATTAGCAATATTATCAAGGTTGGCCCAAACCCCACCACTGAACAGCAAATTTAGCAACATGTTCAATAGTGGAGTGGCCATCCTCTCCAAAAACGAAATATTTGGGATCTTATATCCCCTAGGGTAAGGATTTTCCCTGTCAATATAGTCTGGATATGGTTTATGCAACTGAGGTCGGTCTACTTGTCTCAGATCTGGACCATACAACTCCTGGACGGCCTCTCTCACTACCTCCATGCCAATTGTCCGTGCTGCAGGTTGGTGTGGCAGATGTTGGTTCCTCTCCTGGGGAAAATAATTGCCCCCAGTGCCAAAAGGTTGAGTGTAATTTTGGTGAACCTCTGGATCATCCATGGCAGGATGATTAGCACCTGCATTAAACGGCCTATAATTCCGGCCAGTTGGACTATTAGTTTTAAATGAATTATAATGAACAGGTTCATCTCTTTTATGAGGAGGTACATACCTTTCTTCAGAGGGTGGGTTCGAGATTGGCACATGACTAGTGCTCCCAATCTCCTGGATTCCTCTAGATTACTGCCCCCCGAGTCCGTTAGGATTTTGTTTGGCCGTGTTAACACATCCAAACGTTTACAACGTTATGAAACAACAAAAAATGTTTCCCCATTTTAGCGATTTAAGCCAAATATTTACAAACATTACGAAACAAATCCAAACGTTTCATCTTTTTTGCGATTTAAGCCAAACATTTACAAACACTATGAAGCAAATCCAAACGTTTCACCTTTTTAGAGATTTAAACCAAGTTTTTACAAACGTTACAAAACAAAACCAAACGTTTAAAACGTTACGAAACAAATCCAAACGTTTCACATTTTTAGCGATTTATGCCAAACCTTTACAAACGTTACGAAACAAAACAAGCGTTTCACATTTTTAGCAATTTAAGCCAAACGTTACGAAAAAAATCCAAACGTTTCGCCTTTTTAGAAAATTAAGCCAAACGTTTACAAACATTACGAAACAAATCCACGCATTTCACCTTTTTAGGAGTTTAAGCCAAACTTTTACAAACGTTATGAAAAAAATTCAAACGTTCCACCCTTTTAAAAATCTAAGCCAAACGTTTACAAAGGTTATGAAACAAATCCAAATGTTTCACCTTTTTAGCAATTTAAGCCAAACGTTTACAACCATTACGAAACAGATCCAAGCGTTTCACCTTTTTAGCAACTTAAGCAAAACGTATACAATTGTTACGAAACAAATCAAAGGTTCTGAAACGTTTGGATTTGTTTCGTAACGTTTGTACACGTTTGGCTTAAATTGCTAATAATGTGAAACGCTTGGATTTGTTTTGTAACATTTGTAAACGTTTGGCTTAAATTTCTAAAAAGGTGAATCGCTTTGATTTGTTTCGTTACCTTTGTAAACGTTTGGCTTAAATTGCTTAAAAGGTGTAACGCTTGGTTTTGTTTTGTAACGTTTGTAAATGTTTGGCTTGAATTGCTAAAAATAGGAAACGTTTGAATTTGTTTCGTAATGTTTGTAAACGTTTGGCTTCAATTGCTAAAAAGGTGAAACGTTTGGATTTGTTTTGTAACGTTTGTAAACGTTTGGCTTAAATCGATAAAAGGCGAAACATTTTGATTTGTTTCGTAACGTTTTAAACGTTTGTCTTAAATCGCTAAAATGGGGAAACATTTGAATTTGTTTCATAACGTTTGTAAACGTTTGGCTAAAATCGCTGAAAAGGTGAAACGTATGGTTTTGTATCGTAACGTTTGTAAACGTTCGGCTTAAATTGCTAAAAAGGTAAAACGTTTGGATTTGTTTCGTAACGTTTGTAAACAATTGTAAACATTTGCCTTAAATTGCTAAAAAGGTGAAACACTTGGATTTGTTTCGTAACATTTATAAACGTTTGGCTTAAATCGCTAAAAAGGTGAAACGTTTGGATTTGTTTTCTATTGTTTTTAAACATTTGGCTTAAATTGCTAAAAAGGTGAAATGTTTGGATTTATTTCGTAACATTTGTAAACGTTTGGCTTAAATTGCTGAAAAGGTGAAACGCTTGGATTTGTTTCGTAACGTTTGTAATCGTTAGGCTTATATTGCTAACAAGGTGAAACGCTTGGATTTGTTTCGTTACATTTGTAAACGTTTCGCTTAAATTGATAAAAAGGTTAAACGCTTGGTTTATATTTCGTTACGATTGTCAAAATTTGGCTTAAATTGCTAAAAAGATGAAATGTTTGGATTTGTTTCGTAACGTTTGGCTTCAATCGCCAAAAGGTTGAAACGTTTGGATTTGTTTCTTAATGTTGGTAAACGTTTGGCATAAATCGCTAAAAAGGTGAAATGTTTAGATTGGTTTCATAGCATTTTAAACGTTTGGCTTAAATCGCTAAAATGGAGATACGTTTGATTTGTTTCGAAGCATTTGTAAATATTTGGCTTAAATTGCTAAAAAGGTGAAATGTTTGGTTTTGTTTCGTAATGTTTGGATTTGTTCGTAAATTTCTAAAAAGGCGAAACGCTTGGATTAGTTTCGTAACGTTTGTAAATGTTTGGCTTAAATTACTAAAAAGGTGAAACGCTTGGATTTGTTTCGAAACGTTTGTAAACGTTTGGTTTAAACTGGTAAAAAGGTGAAATGCTTTGATTTCTTTAGTAACATTTGTAAACGATTGGCTTAAATCGCTAAAAAGGTGAAACGCTTGGTTTTTTCGTAACTTTTGTAAAGGTTTTGCTTAAATCGCTCAAAATGTGAAACGTTTGGATTTGTTTTGTAATGCTATAAATGTTTGGTTTTGTTTCGTAACATTTGTAAACATTTGGCTTAAATCGCTCAAAAGAACGTTTAGATTGTTTTTGTAACGTTTCTAAACGTTTGGCATAAATTGTTAAAAAGGCAAAACGTTTGGATTTGTTTCATATCATTTTGTAAACGTTTGGCTTAAATCACTAAAAAGGTGAAACGTTTGGATTTGTTTCGTAACATTTGTAAATGTTTGGCTTAAAAAGCTAAATAGGTGAAATGTTTGGATTTGTTTTGTAACGTTTGTTAACGTTTGGCTTAAATGGCTAAAAAGGTGAAACGTTTGGATTTGTTTCATAATGTTTGTAAACGTTTGGCTTAAATTTCTGAAAAGGTGAAACGTTTGGATTTCTTTGGTAATGTTTGTAAACGTTTGGCTTAAATTGCTAAAAAGGTGAAACGCTTTGATTTATTTCATAACGTTTGTAAACGTTAGGTTTAAACTTCTAAAAAGGTGAAACGCTTGGATTTTTTTCGTTACGTTTGTAAATGTTTGGATTAAATAGCTAAAAAAGTTAAACGTTTGGATTTGTTTTGTAACGTTCTAAACAGTTGGCTTAAATTGATAAAAAAAAGTGAAACGTTTGGATTTGTTTCGTAACGTTTTTAAACGTTTGGCTTCAATCTCTAAAAAGGTGAAACGTTTGGATTTGTTTTGTAATATTTATAAATGTTTGGCTTAAATTGCTTAAAAAGTGAACCGCTTGGATTTGTTTCGTAACATTTTAAAACGTTTGGCTTAAATTGCTAAAAAGGTGAAACGCTTGGATTTGTTTCGTAATGTTTCTAAACGTTTGGCTTAAATTGCTAAAAAGCTGAAAAATTTGGAATTGTTTCGTAACCTTTGTAAACGTTTGGCTTAAATTGCTAAAAAGGTGAAACTTTGGATTTGTTTCTTACGTTTGTAAGAGTTTGACTTAAATCGCTAAAAAGGTGAAATGCTTGGATTTGTTTTGTAACGTTTGTAAACGTTTGGCTTAAATTGTTAAAAATGTGAAACTCTTGGATTTGTTTCGCAACATTTATAAACGCTTGGCTTAAATTGCTAAAAATGTGAAACACTTGTATCCATTTCGAAACGTTTGTAAATGTTTGGTTTAAATTGCTAAGAAGGTGAAATGCTTGGTTTTGTTTCGTAATGTTTGTAAACGTTTGGCTTAAATCGCTAAAAATGTGAAGCGTTTGAATTGTTTCGTGAAGTTTTAAACATTTGGTTTTGCTTCGAAACGTTTGTAAACGTTTGGCTTAAATTGCTAAAAAAGTGAAACGTTTGGATTAAGTTTGTAACGTTTGTAAATGTTTGACTTAAATCGCTAAAAAGGTGAAACGTTTGGATATGTTTCGTAACGTTTGTAAACGTTTCGCTTAAATCGCTAAAAAGGTGAAACGTTTGAATTTGTTTCGTAACGTTTGTAAACGTTTGGCTTAAATCGCTAAAAAGGTGAAACGCTTGGATTTGTTTCGTAATGTTTGTAAACATTTGGCTTAAATTTCTGAAAAGGTTAAACGTTTGGATTTGTTTCGTAATATTTGTAAACGTTTGGCTTAAATTGCTAAAAAGGTGAAACACTTGGATTTATTTCGTAATGTTTGTAAACGTTAGACTTAAATTGCTAAAAAGGTGAAACGCTTGGATTTTTTTCGTTACGTTTGTAAACGTTTGGATTAAATCGCTAAAAAGTGAAATGTTTGGATTTGTTTCGTATCGTTGCAAACGTTTGGCTTATATTGATTAAAAGGTGAAATGTTTGGATTTGTTTCGTAACGTTTTTAAACGTTTGGCTTCAATAGCAAAAAAGGTAAAACGTTTAATTTTTTTCGTAATGTTTGTAATGTTTGGCTTAAATTGCTTAAAAGGTGAAACGCTTGGATTTGTTTCGCAACGTTTGTAAACGTTTGGCTTAAATTGCTAAAAAGGTGAAACGCTTGGTTTTGTTTCGTAATGTTTGGAAATGTTTGGCTTAAATTTCTAAAAAGGTAAAATGCTCGGATTTGTTTCGAAACGTTTGCAAACGTTTGGCTTAAATTGCTAAGAAGGTGAAACGCTTGGTTTTGCTTTAAAACCGCTAAAAGTGTGAAGCGTTTGGATTTGTTTCGCTAAGTTTTAAACGTTTTGTTTTGTTTCGTAATGTTTGTATACGTTTGGCTTAAATCGCTAAAAAAGTGAAACATTTGGATTTGTTCCGTAACGTTTGTAAACGTTTGGCTTAAATTGCTAAAAAGGAGAAACATTTGGATATGTTTCGTATCGTTTGTAAACGTTTGGCTTAAATCGCTAAAAAGGTGAAACGTTTGAATTTGTTTCGTAAATTTTGTAAACGTTTGGCTTAAATCTCTAAAAAGGTGAAAGCTTGGATTTGTTTAGTAATGTTTGTAAACATTTGGCTTAAATTCCTTTAAAGGTGAAACGTTTGGATTTGTTTCGTAATATTTGTAAACATTTGGCTTAAATTGCTAAAAAGGTAAAACGCTTGGATTTGTTTCGTAACGTTTGTAAACGTTTGGCTTAAATCACTAAAAAGGTAAAATATTTGGACTTGTTTTGTAACCTTTGGCTTAAATCGCTAAAAAGGTGAAACTTTGGATTTGTTTCTTACGTTTGTAAATGTTTGACTTAAATTGCTAAAAAGGTGAAATGCTTGTATTTATTTCGAAACGTTTGTAAACGTTTGACTTAAATTGCTAAGAAGGTGAAACGCTTGGTTTTGTTTCGTAATGTTTGTAATCGTTTGGCCTAAATCGCTAAAAATGTGAAGCGTTTGGATTTGTTTCGTAAATTTTTAAACGTTTGGTTTTGTTTCATAACGTTTGTAAACGTTTGGCTTAAATCGCTAAAAAGTGAAACGTTTGGATTTGGTTCGTAACATTTGTAAACGGTTGGCTTAAATCGCTAAAAAGGTGAAACGTTTGTATATGTTTCGTAACGTTTGTAAACGTTTGGCTTAAATCGCTAAAAAGGTGAAACGTTTGAATTTGTTTCGTAACGTTTGTAAACATTTGGCTTAAATCGCTAAAAAAGGGAAATGTTTAGATTTCTTTCTTATTGTTTGTAAACATTTGGCTTAAATCGCTAAAAAGGTGAAACATTTGGATTTGTTTTGTAACCTTTCTAAATGTTTGGCCTAAATTGCTAAAAAGGTGAAACATTTGGATTTGTTTTGTAGCTTTTGTAAACGTTTGGCTGAAATCACTAAAAAGGTGAAACGCTTGAATTTGTTTCGTACCGTTTGTAAACTTTAGGCTTAAATCGCTAAAAAGGTGAAACATTTGGATTTGTTTCTAAACGTTTGTAAATGTTTGGCTTAAATTGCTAAATAGGTGGAAAGGCTTAGATTTGTTTCGTAAAATTTATAAACGTTTGGATTCAATTGCTAAAAAGGTGAAACGCTTGGTTTTTTTTCGTTACGTTTGTAAACGTTTGGCTTAAATTGCTAAAAATGGGAAACGTTTGGATTTGTTTCGTAACGTTTGGCTTAAATCACTAAAAAGGTGAAACGTTTGGATTTGTTTCATAATTTTTGTAAACGTTTTGCTTAAATTGCTAAAAAGGTGTAACCGCTTGGATTTGTTTCATATTTTTGTAATCGTTTGGCTTAAATTGATAAAAAGATGAAACGCTTGGTTTAGTTTCATAACGTTTGTAAACGTTTGGCTTAAATCGCTAAAAAGGTGAAACATTTGGTTTTGTTTCGTAATGTTTTTAAACGTTCGGCTTAAATCGCTAAAAAGGTGAAATGTTTGGATTTGTTTCGTAACGTTTGTAAACGTCTGACTTAATTTGCTAGAAATGTTTTATCTTTCTAGCAAATTAAGCCAGACGTTTCGCTTAAATCGCTAAAAAGGTGAAATGTTGGATTTGTTTCATAACCTTTGTAAACGTTTGGCTTAAATTGCTAAAAAGGTGAAACGCTTGGATTTGTTTCGTAACGTTTGTAAACGTTTGACTTAAATTGGTAAAAAGGTGAAACTCTTGGATTTTTTTCGTAACATTTATAAACGCTCGGCTTAAATTGCTAAAAAACTGAAACGCTTGTATTTATTTTGAAACGTTTGTAAACGTTTCGCTTAAATCGCTAAAAAGGTGAAATGTTGGATTTGTTTCATAACATTTGTAAACGTTTGGCTTAAATTGCTAAAAAGGTGAAACGCTTGGATTTGTTTCGTAACGTTTGCAAACGTTTGGCTTAAATTGGTAAAAAGGTGAAACTCTTGGATTTTTTTCGTAACATTTATAAACGCTTGGCTTAATTTGCTAAAAAGGTGAAACGCTTGTATTTATTTTGAAACGTTTGTAAACGTTGGCTTAAATTGCTAAGAAGGTGAAACGCTTGGTTTTGTTTCGTAATGTTTGTAAACTTTTTGCTTCAATCGCTAAAAATGTGAAGCATTTGGATTTGTTTTGTAAAGTTTTAAACGTTTGGTTTTGTTTCGTAACGTTTGTAAACGTTTGGCTTTAATCGCTAAAAAAGTGAAACGTTTGGATTTGATTCGTAACATTTGTAAACGTTTGGCTTAAATCGCTAAAAAGGTGAATTGTTTGGATATGTTTCGTAACGTTTGTAAACGTTTGGGTTAAATTGCTAAAGAGCTGAAACGCTTCAATTTGTTTCGTAATGTTTGTAAACGTTTGGCTTAAATCGCTAAAAAGGTGAAACGTTTGGATTTGTTTCGTAATGTTTGTAAACGTTTGGCTAAAATTGCTTAAAAGGTGAAACGCTTGGATTTGTTTCGTAAAGTTTGTAAACATTTGGCTTAAATTGCCAAAAAGGTGAAACGCTTGGATTTGTTTCGTAACGTTTGTAAACGTTTGGCTTAAATTTCTAAAAAGGTGAAAATTTTGAATTTGTTTCGTAACGTTTTCAGCGTTTGGCTTAAATCGCTAAAAAGGTGAAACTTTGGATTTGTTTCTTACGTTTGTAAACGTTTCACTTAAATCGCTAAAAAGGTGAAATGCTTGGATTTGTTTAACGTTTGTAAACGTTTGGCTTAAATTGCTAAAAAGGTGAAACTCTTGGATTTTGTTTCGTAACGCTTGTAAACGTTTGGCTTAAATAGCTAAAAAGGTAAAACATTTGGATTTGTTTCGTAATGGTTTGTAAACGTTTGACTTATATTGCTAAAAATGTGAAATGCTTGGATTTGGTGAACGTTTGTAAACGTTTGGCTTAAATTGCTAAAAAGGTGAAACTCTTGGATTTTTTTCGTAACATTTATAAACTCTTGGCTTAGATTGCTAAAAAGGTGAAATCCTTGTATTTATTTCGAAACGTTTCTAAACGTTTGGCTTAAATTGCTAAAAAGGGGAAACGCTTGATTTTGTTTCGTAAACGTTTGGCTTAAATAGCTAAAAAGGTAAAACATTTGGATTTGTTTCGTAATGGTTTGTAAACGTTTGACTTATATCGCTAAAAATGCGAAATGCTTGGATTTGTTGAACGTTTGTAAACGTTTGGCTTAAATTGCTAAAAAGGTGAAACTCTTGGATTTTTTTCATAACATTTATAAACCCTTGGCGTAAATTGCTAAAAAGGTGAAATCCTTGTATTTATTTCGAAACGTTTCTAAACGTTTGGCTTAAATTGCTAAGAAGGTGAAACGTTTGGTTTTGTTTCGTAACGTTTGTAAACGTTTGGCTTAAATCGCTAAAAAAGTAAAAAGTTTGGATTTGGTTCGTAATGTTTGTAAACGGTTGGCTTAAATCGCTAAAAATGGGAAACGTTTGGATATGTTTCGTAATGTTTGTAAACGTTTGGCTTAAATCGCTAAAAATGTGAACATTTGAATTTGTTTCGTAACATTTGTAAACATTTGGCTTAAATCGCTAAAAAGGTGAAACGTTAGATTTCTTTCTTATCGTTTGTAAACGTTTGGCTTAAATCGCTAAAAAGGTGAAACGTTTGGATTTGTTTCGGAACCTTTCTAAACTTTTGGCTTAAATTGCTAAAAAGGTTAAACGCTTTGAATTGTTTCGTAATGTTTGTATGCGTTTGGCTTAAATTGCTAAAAAGGAGAAACGCTTGGATTTGTTTTGTAACGTTTGTAAATGTTTGGCTTAAATTGCTAAAAAGGCGAAACGTTTGGATTTGTTTTGTAGCTTTTATAAATGTTTGGCTTAAATCGCTAAAAAGGTTAAATGTTTGGATTTGTTTCGTACCGTTTGTAAATGTTTGGCTTAAATCGCTAAAAAGATGAAATATTTAGATTTGTTTCTTAACGTTTGTAAATGTTTGGCTTAAATTGCTAAATAGGTGGAAAGGCTTGGATTTGTTTCATAACATTTGTAAACGTTTGGCTTAAATTGCTAAAAAGGTGAAACGCTTGGTTTTGTTTCGTAACGTTTGTAAACGTTTGGCTTAAATTGCTAAAAATGGGAAATGTTTGGATTTGTTGCGTAACGTTTGGCTTATATCACTAAAAAGATGAATCGTTTGGATTTGTTTCGTAATGTTAGTAAACGTTTGGTTTAAATTGCTAAAACGGTGGAACCGCTTGGATTTGTTTCAATTTTTTTTAAACGTTTGGCTTAAATCGCTAAAAAGGTGAAACACTTGGTTTTGTTTCGTAAAGTTTGTAAACGTTTGGCTTAAATCGTTAAAAAGGTGAAACATTTGGTTTTGTTTCGTAATGTTTGTAACCGTTCGGCCTAAATCGCTAAAAAGGTGAAACATTTGGATTTGTTTCGTAGCGGTTGTAAACGTGTGGCTTAATTTGCTAGAAAGGTGAAACGCTTGAATTTGTTTTGTAATGTTTTTCAAATGTTTGGCTTAAATTGCTAAAAAGTTGAAATGCTTTGATTTGATTTGTAACGTTTGTAAACGTTTGGCTTAAATTGCTAAAAAGTTGAAACATTTGGATTTGTTTCAAAACCTTTGTAAAAGTTTGGCTTAAATAGCTAAAAAGGTGAAACGTTTGCATTTTTTTCGTAGCGTTTGTATACGTTTGGCTTAACTTGCTAAAAAGGTGAAACGCTTGGATTTGTTTGGTAACGTTTGTAAACGTTTGGCTTACATTGCTAAATAGGTGAAACTCTTGGATTTGTTTCGTAACATTTATAAACGCTTGGCTTAAATTGCTAAAAAAGTGAAACGCTTTTATTTATTTCGAAACGTTTGTAAATGTTTGGCTTAAATTGCTAAGAATGTGAAACGCTTGCTTTTGTTTCGTACTGTTTGTAAACGTTTAGCTTAAATCGCTAAAAATGTGAAGCGTTTTGATTTGTTTCGTAAAGTATTAAACGTTTTGTTTTGCTTCGTAACGTTTGTAAACGTTTGGCTTAAATCGCTAAAAAAGTGAAACGTTTGGATTTAGTTCGTAACGTTTGTAAACGTTTCGTTTAAATCGCTAAAAAGGTGAAACGTTTGGATATTTTTCGTAACGTTTGTAAACGTTTGGCTTAAATCACTAAAAAGGTGAAACGTTTAAAATTTGTTCTGTAACGTTTGTAAACATTTCGCTTAAATCGCTAAAAAGGTGAAACGTTTGGATTTGTTACATAACATTTGTAAACGTTTGGCTTAAATTGATAAAAAGGTGAAACGCTTGGATTTATTTCGTAACGTTTGTAAACGTTAGGCTTAAATTGCTAAAAAGGTGAAACGCTTGGATTTTTTTCGTTACGTTTGTAAACGTTTGGATTAAATCGCTAAAAAGCTGAAACGTTTGGATTTGTTTCGTAACGTTGTAAATATTTGACTTAAATTGATAAAAAGGTTAAACGTTTGGATTTGTTTCGTAACGTTTTTAAACGTTTGGCTTCAATCGCTAAAAAGGTGAAACGTTTGGAATTGTTTCGTAATGATTGTAAATGTTTGGCTTAAATTGTTTTAAAGGTGAAATGCTTGGATTTGTTTCATAACGTTTGTAAACGTTTGGCTTAAATTGCTAAAAAGGTGAACGCTTGGATTTGTTTCGTGACATTTGTAAATGTTTGGCTTAAATGGCTAAAAAGGTGAAAAATTTGGATTTGTTTCGTAACCTTTGTAAACGTTTGGCTTAAATCGCTAAAAAGGTGAAACGTTTGAATTTGTTTCGTAACGTTTGTAAACGTTGGGCTTAAATTGCTAAAAAGGTGAAACGCTTGGATTTGTTTCGTAACGTTTGTAAATGTTTGGCTTAAATTGCTAAGAAGGTGAAATTCTTGGATTTTTTTCGTAACATTTACAAACGCTTGGCTTAAATTGCTAAAAAGGTGAAACACTTGTATTTATTTCTAAACGTTTGTAAACGTTTGGCTTAAATTGCTAAGAAGGTGAAATTTCGTAATGTTTGTAAATGTTTGGCTTCAATCGCTTAAAATGTGAAGCGTTTGGATTTGTTTCGTAAAGTTTTAAACGATTAGTTTTGTTTCGTAACGTTTGAATATGTTTGGCTTTAATCGCTAAAAAAGTGAAACGTTTGGATTTGGTTTGTAACGTTTGTAAACGTTTGGCTTAAATCACAAAAAAGGTGAATTGTTTGGATATGTTTCGTAACATTTGTAAACGTTTCAATTTGTTTCGTAACGTTTGTAAACGTTTGCCTTAAATCGCTAATAAGGTAAAACGTTTGGATTTGTTTCGTAATGTTTGTAAACGTTTGGCTTGAATTGCTTAAAAGGTGAAACAGTTGGATTTGTTTCGTAATGTTTGTAAACGTTTGGCTTAAATTGCTAAAAAGGTGAAATGCTTGGATTTTGTTTCGTAACGCTTGTAAACGTTTGCCTCAAATAGCTAAAAAGGTGAAACATTTAGATTTGTTTTGTAATGTTTTGTAAACGTTTGACTTATATCGCTAAAAATGCGAAATGCTTGGATTTGTTTAACGTTTGGCTTAAATTGCTAAAAAGGTGAAACATTTGGTTTTGTTTCGTAATGTTTTTAAACGTTCGGCTTAAATCGCTAAAAAGGTGAAATGTTTGGATTTGTTTCGTAACGTTTGTAAACGTCTGGCTTAATATTCTAGAAATGTGAAACTCTTGGATTTGTTTTGTAAAGTTTTTCAAATGTTTGGCTTAAATTGCTAAAAGGTGAAATGCTTGGATTTGATTTGTAGCGTTTGTAAACGTTTGGCTTAAATTGCTAAAAAGTTGAAACATTTGGATTTGTTTCAAAACCTTTGTAAAAGTTTGGCTTAAATAGCTAAAAAGGCGAAACGTTTGCATTTTTTTCGTAGCGTTTGTATACGTTTGGCTTAAATTACTAAAAAGGTGAAACGCTTGGATTTGTTTGGTAACGTTTGTAAACGTTTGGCTTATATTGCTAAATAGGTGAAACCCTTGGATTTGTTTCGTAACATTTATAAACGCTTGGCTTAAATAACTAAAAAGGTGAAATGCTTGTATTTATTTCGAAACGTTTGTAAACGTTTGGCTTAAATTGCTAAGAAGGTGAAACGCTTTGTTTTGTTTCGTAATGTTTGTAAACGTTTGGCTTAAATCGCTAAAAATGTGAAGCTTTTGGATTTGTTTCGTAAAGTTTGAAACGTTTGGTTTTGTTTCGTATCTTAAATAGCTAAAAAAGTGAAACGTTTGGATTTGGTTCGTAACGTTTGTAAACGGTTGGCTTAAATCGCTAAAATGGGGAAACGTTTGGATATGTTTCGTAACGTTTGTAAACGTTTGGCTTAAATCTCTTAAAAGGTGAACATTTGAATTTGTTTCGTAACATATGTAAACATTTGGCTTAAATCGCTAAAATGGTGAAACATTTAGATTTCTTTCGTATCGTTTGTAAACGTTTGGCTTAAATCGCTAAAAAGGTGAAACTCTTTATTCGATATTCAATTCACAGTTACAAATGGAAAAAAGGAAAGACTTTTCTTGGACTGGAAAATTTACTCCTGGGGGTTGCTCTGAGAAATCCTTTCTTTCTCGTCCACTCAGCGGGGTGCGGACCGACGGTTCTACGGGTATCCAAAGTACGAACGAGATAGATGTTTGCTGTCCCAACCGTTCTTCTTAGTCCCAATCCCAATAAAGAAAAAGGAGTTTGGATTTGTTTCGTAACCTTTCTAAACTTTTGGCTTAAATTGCTAAAAAGGTGAAATGCTTTGAATTGTTTCGTAATGTTTGGATACGTTTGGCTTAAATTGCTAAAAAGGAGAAACGCTTGGATTTGTTTTGTAACGTTTGTAAACGTTTGGCGTAAATTGCTAAAAAGGTGAAACGTTTGGATTTGTTTTGTAGCTTTTATAAATGTTTGGCTTAAATCGCTAAAAAGGTGAAACTTTTGGATTTGTTTCGTACCGTTTGTAAAAGTTTTGCTTAAATCGCTAAAAAGGTGAAACGTTTGGATTTGTTTCTTAGTGTTTGTAAATGTTTGGCTTAAATTGCTGAATAGGTGGAAAGGCTTGGATTTGTTTCGTAACATTTGTAAACGTTTGGCTTAAATTGCTAAAAAGGTGAAACGTTTAGATTTCTTTCGTATTGTTTGTAAACGTTTGGCTTAAATCGCTAAAAAGGTGAAACTCTTTATTCGATATTCAATTCATAGTTAAAAATGAAAAAAAGGAAAGACTTTTCTTGGATGGGAAAATTTACTCCTGGGGGTTGCTCTGAGAAATCCTTTCTTTCTCGTCCACTCAGGGGGGTGCGGACCGACGGTTCTACGGGTATCCAAAGTACGAACGAGATAGATGTTTGATGTCCCAACCGTTCTTCTTAGTCCCAATCCCAATAAAGAAAAAGGAGTTTGGATTTGTTTCGTAACCTTTCTAAACTTTTGGCTTAAATTGCTAACAAGGTGAAACGCTTTGAATTGTTTCGTAATGTTTGGATACGTTTGGCTTAAATTGCTAAAAAGGAGAAATGCTTGGATTCGTTTTGTAATGTTTGTAAACGTTTGGCGTAAATTTCTAAAAAGGTGAAACGTTTGGATTTGTTTTGTAGCTTTATAAATGTTTGGCTTAAATTGCTAAAAAGGTGAAACTTTTGGATTTGTTTCGTACCGTTTGTAAAAGTTTTGCTTAAATCGCTAAAAAGGTGAAACGTTTGCATTTGTTTCTTAACGTTTGTAAATGTTTGGCTTAAATTGCTAAATAGGTGGAAAGGCTTGGATTTGTTTCGTAACATTTGTAAACGTTTGGCTTAAATTGCTAAAAAGGTAGAAACGCTTTGTTTTGTTTCGTAACGTTTGTAAACGTTTGGCTTAAATTGCTAAAAATGGGAAACATTTGGATTTGTTGAGTAACGTTTGGCTTAAATCACTAAAAAGATGAAACGTTAGGATTTGTTTCGTAACGTTTGTAAACATTTGGCTTAAATTGCTAAAAAAATGGAACCTCTTGGATTTGTTTCAAATTTTTGTAAATGTTTGACTCAAATTGCTAAAAAGGTGAAACGCTTGGTTTTGTTTCGTAACGTTTGTAAACGTTTGGCTTAAATCGCTAAAAAGGAGAAACGTTTGGATTTGTTTCGCAATGTTTGTAAATGTTTAGCTTAAATTGCTTAAAAGGGGAAACGCTTGGATTTGTTTCATAACGTTTGTAAACGTTTGGCTTAAATTGCTAAAAAGGTGAACGCTTGGATTTGTTTCGTAACTTTTGTAAATGTTTGGCTTAAATTTCTAAAAGGGTAAAAAATTTGGATTTGTTTCGTAACCTTTGTAAACGTTTTGCTTTAATCGCTAAAAAGGTGAAATGTTGGATTTCTTTCATAACGTTTGTAAACGTTTGGCTTAAATTGCTAAAAAGGTGAAACGCTTGGATTTGTTTCGTAACGTTTGTAAACGTTTGGCTTAAATTGGTAAAAAGGTGAAACTCTTGGATTTTTTTCGTAACATTTATAAACGCTTGGCTTAAATTGCTAAAAAGGTGAAACGCTTGTATTTATTTTGAAACGTTTGTAAACGTTTGGCTTAAATTGCTAACAAGGTGAAACGCTTGGTTTTGTTTCGTAATGTTTGTAAACTTTTTGCTTCAATCGCTAAAAATGTGAAGCGTTTGGATTTGTTTTGTAAATTTTTAAACGTTTGGTTTTGTTTCGTAACGTTTGTAAACGTTTGGCTTTAATCGCTAAAAAAGTGAAACGTTTGGATTTGATTCGTAACGTTTGTAAACGTTTGGCTTAAATCGCTAAAAAGGTGAATTGTTTGGATATGTTTCGTAACGTTTGTAAACGTTTGGGTTAAATCGTAAAGAGCTGAAACACTTCAATTTGTTTCGTAACGTTTGTAAACGTTTGGCTTAAATCGCTAAAAAGGTGAAACGTTTGGATTTGTTTCGTAATGTTTGTAAACGTTTGGCTTAAATTGCTTAATAGGTGAAACGCTTGGATTTGTTTCGTAAAGTTTGTAAACATTTGGCTTAAATTGCCAAAAAGGTGAAACGCTTGGATTTGTTTCGTAACGTTTGTAAACGTTTGGCTTAAATTACTAAAAAGGTGAAAATTTTAAATTTGTTTCGTAACGTTTTCAGCGTTTGGCTTAAATCGCTAAAAAGGTGAAACTTTGGATTTGTTTCTTACGTTTATAAACGTTTCACTTAAATCGCTAAAAAGGTGAAATGCTTGGATTTGTTTAACGTTTGTAAACGTTTGGCTTAAATTGCTAAAAAGGTGAAACTCTTGGATTTTGTTTCGTAACGCTTGTAAACGTTTGGCTTAAATAGCTAAAAAGGTGAAACATTTGGATTTGTTTCGTAATGGTTTGTAAACGTTTGACTTATATCGCTAAAAATGCGAAATGCTTGGATTTGTTGAACGTTTGTAAACGTTTGCCTTAAATTGCTAAAAAGGTGAAACTCTTGGATTTTTTTCGTAACATTTATAAACTCTTGGCATAAATTGCTAAAAAGGTGAAATGCTTGTATTTATTTCGAAACGTTTCTAAACGTTTGGCTTAAATTGCTAAGAAGGTGAAACGCTTGATTTTGTTTCGTAAAGTTTGAAACGTTTGGTTTTGTTTTGTAACGTTTGTAAACGTTTGGCTTAAATCGCTAAAAAAGTGAAACGTTTGGATTTGGTTCGTAACGTTTGTAAACGGTTGGCATAAATTGCTAAAAAGGTGAAACGCTTGGTTTTGTTTCGTAACGTTTGTAAACGTTTGGCTTAAATTGCTAAAAATGGGAAATGTTTGGATTTGTTGCGTAACGTTTGGCTTATATCACTAAAAAGATGAAACGTTTGGATTTCTTTTGTAACGTTAGTAAACGTTTGGTTTAAATTGCTAAAACGGTGGAACCGCTTGGATTTCTTTCAATTTTTTTTAAACGTTTGGCTTAAATCGCTAAAAAGGTGAAACACTTGGTTTTGTTTCGTAAAGTTTGTAAACGTTTGGCTTAAATCGTTAAAAAGGTGAAACATTTGGTTTTGTTTCGTAATGTTTGTGACCGCTCGGCCTAAATCGCTAAAAAGGTGAAACATTTGGATTTGTTTCGTAGCAGTTGTAAACGTGTGGCCTAATTTGCTAGAAAGGTGAAACGCTTGAATTTGTTTTGTAATGTTTTTCAAACGTTTGGCTTAAATTGCTAAAAAGTTGAAATGCTTTGATTTTATTTGTAACGTTTGTAAACGTTTGGCTTAAATTGCTAAAAAGTTGAAACATTTGGATTTGTTTCAAAACCTTTGTAAAAGTTTTGCTTAAATCGCTAAAAAGGTAAAACTTTTTGGATTTTTTTCGTAGAGTTTGTAAACGTTTGTCTTAAATTTCTAAAAAGGTGAAACGCTTGGATTTGTTTGGTGACGTTTATAAACGTTTGGCTTAAATTACTAAAAAGGTGAAAATTTTAAATTTGTTTCGTAACGTTTTCAGCGTTTGGCTTAAATCGCTAAAAAGGTGAAACTTTGGATTTGTTTCTTACGTTTGTAAACGTTTCACTTAAATCGCTAAAAAGGTGAAATGCTTGGATTTGTTTAACGTTTGTAAACGTTTGGCTTAAATTGCTAAAAAGGTGAAACTCTTGGATTTTGTTTCGTAACGCTTGTAAACGTTTGGCTTAAATAGCTAAAAAGGTGAAACATTTGGATTTGTTTCGTAATGGTTTGTAAACGTTTGACATATATCGCTAAAAATGCGAAATGCTTGGATTTGTTGAACGTTTGTAAACGTTTGCCTTAAATTGCTAAAAAGGTGAAAGTCTTGGATTTTTTTCGTAACATTTATAAACTCTTGGCATAAATTGCTAAAAAGGTGAAATGCTTGTATTTATTTCGAAACGTTTCTAAACGTTTGGCTTAAATTGCTAAGAAGGTGAAACGCTTGATTTTGTTTCGTAAAGTTTGAAACGTTTGGTTTTGTTTTGTAACGTTTGTAAACGTTTGGCTTAAATCGCTAAAAAAGTGAAACGTTTGGATTTGGTTCGTAACGTTTGTAAACGGTTGGCTTAAATCGCTAAAAAATGGAAACGTTTGGATATGTTTCGTAACGTTTGTAAACGTTTGGCTTAAATCGCTAAAAATGTGAACATTTGAATTTGTTTCGTAACATTTGTAAACATTTGGCTTAAATCGCTAAAAACGTGAAACGTTTAGATTTCTTTCTTATCGTTTGTAAACGTTTGGCTTAAATCGCTAAAAAGGTGAAACGTTTGGATTTGTTTCGGAACCTTTCTAAACTTTTGGCTTAAATTGCTAAAAAGGTTAAACGCTTTGAATTGTTTCGTAATGTTTGTATGCGTTTGGCTTAAATTGCTAAAAAGGAGAAACGCTTGGATTTGTTTTGTAACGTTTGTAAATGTTTGTCTTAAATTGGTAAAAAGGTGAAACGTTTGGATTTGTTTTGTAGCTTTTATAAATGTTTGGCTTAAATCTCTAAAAAGGTTAAACGTTTGGATTTGTTTCGTACCGTTTGTAAATGTTTGGCTTAAATCGCTAAAAAGGCGAAATATTTGGATTTGTTTCTTAACGTTTGTAAATGTTTGGCTTAAATTTCTAAATAGGTGGAAAGGCTTGGATTTGTTTCGTAACATTTGTAAACGTTTGGCATAAATTGCTAAAAAGGTGAAACGCTTGGTTTTGTTTCGTAACGTTTGTAAACGTTTGGCTTAAATTGCTAAAAATGGGAAATGTTTGGATTTGTTGCGTAACGTTTGGCTTATATCACTAAAAAGATGAAACGTTTGGATTTCTTTTGTAACGTTAGTAAACGTTTGGTTTATGGAACCGCTTGGATTTCTTTCAATTTTTTTTAAACGTTTGGCTTAAATCGCTAAAAAGGTGAAACACTTGGTTTTGTTTCGTAAAGTTTGTAAACGTTTGGCTTAAATCGTTAAAAAGGTGAAACATTTGGTTTTGTTTCGTAATGTTTGTGACCACTCGGCCTAAATCGCTAAAAAGGTGAAACATTTGGATTTGTTTCGTAGCAGTTGTAAACGTGTGGCCTAATTTGCTAGAAAGGTGAAACGCTTTGAATATTGTTTTGTAATGTTTTTCAAACGTTTGGCTTAAATTGCTAAAAAGTTGAAATGCTTTGATTTTATTTGTAACGTTTGTAAACGTTTGGCTTAAATTGCTAAAAAGTTGAAACATTTGGATTTGTTTCAAAACCTTTGTAAAAGTTTTGCTTAAATCGCTAAAAAGGTAAAACTTTTTGGATTTTTTTTGTAGAGTTTGTAAACGTTTGTCTTAAATTTCTAAAAAGGTGAAACGCTTGGATTTGTTTGGTGACGTTTATAAACGTTTGGCTTAAATTACTAAAAAGGTGAAAATTTTAAATTTGTTTCGTAACGTTTTCAGCGTTTGGCTTAAATCGCTAAAAAGGTGAAACTTTGGATTTGTTTCTTACGTTTTGTAAACGTTTCACTTAAATCGCTAAAAAGGTGAAATGCTTGGATTTGTTTAACGTTTGTAAACGTTTGGCTTAAATTGCTAAAAAGGTGAAACTCTTGGATTTGTGTTCGTAACGCTTGTAAACGTTTGGCTTAAATAGCTAAAAAGGTGAAACATTTGGATTTGTTTCGTAATGGTTTGTAAACGTTTGACATATATCGCTAAAAATGCGAAATGCTTGGATTTGTTGAACGTTTTGTAAACGTTTGCCTTAAATTGCTAAAAAGGTGAAAGTCTTGGATTTTTTTCGTAACATTTATAAACTCTTGGCATAAATTGCTAAAAAGGTGAAATGCTTGTATTTATTTCGAAACGTTTCTAAACGTTTGGCTTAAATTGCTAAGAAGGTGAAACGCTTGATTTTGTTTCGTAAAGTTTGAAACGTTTGGTTTTGTTTTGTAACGTTTGTAAACGTTTGGCTTAAATCGCTAAAAAAGTGAAACGTTTGGATTTGGTTCGTAACGTTTGTAAACGGTTGGCTTAAATCGCTAAAAAATGGAAACGTTTGGATATGTTTCGTAACGTTTGTAAACGTTTGGCTTAAATCGCTAAAAATGTGAACATTTGAATTTGTTTCGTAACATTTGTAAACATTTGGCTTAAATCGCTAAAAACGTGAAACGTTTAGATTTCTTTCTTATCGTTTGTAAACGTTTGGCTTAAATCGCTAAAAAGGTGAAACGTTTGGATTTGTTTCGGAACCTTTCTAAACTTTTGGCTTAAATTGCTAAAAAGGTTAAACGCTTTGAATTGTTTCGTAATGTTTGTATGCGTTTGGCTTAAATTGCTAAAAAGGAGAAACGCTTGGATTTGTTTTGTAACGTTTGTAAATGTTTGTCTTAAATTGGTAAAAAGGTGAAACGTTTGGATTTGTTTTGTAGCTTTTATAAATGTTTGGCTTAAATCTCTAAAAAGGTTAAACGTTTGGATTTGTTTCGTACCGTTTGTAAATGTTTGGCTTAAAAATGCTAAAAAGGCGAAATATTTGGATTTGTTTCTTAACGTTTGTAAATGTTTGGCTTAAATTGCTAAATAGGTGGAAAGGCTTGGATTTGTTTCGTAACATTTGTAAACGTTTGGCATAAATTGCTAAAAAGGTGAAACGCTTGGTTTTGTTTCGTAACGTTTGTAAACGTTTGGCTTAAATTGCTAAAAATGGGAAATGTTTGGATTTGTTGCGTAACGTTTGGCTTATATCACTAAAAAGATGAAACGTTTGGATTTCTTTTGTAACGTTAGTAAACGTTTGGTTTAAATTGCTAAAACGGTGGAACCGCTTGGATTTCTTTCAAATTTTTTTAAACGTTTGGCTTAAATCGCTAAAAAGGTGAAACACTTGGTTTTGTTTCGTAAAGTTTGTAAACGTTTGGCTTAAATCGTTAAAAAGGTGAAACATTTGGTTTTGTTTCGTAATGTTTGTGACCGCTCGGCCTAAATCGCTAAAAAGGTGAAACATTTGGATTTGTTTTCGTAGCAGTTGTAAACGTGTGGCCTAATTTGCTAGAAAGGTGAAACGCTTGAATTTTGTTTTGTAATGTTTTTCAAACGTTTGGCTTAAATTGCTAAAAAGTTGAAATGCTTTGATTTTATTTGTAACGTTTGTAAACGTTTGGCTTAAATTGCTAAAAAGTTGAAACATTTGGATTTGTTTCAAAACCTTTGTAAAAAGTTTTGCTTAAATCGCTAAAAAGGTAAAACTTTTTGGATTTTTTTCGTAGAGTTTGTAAACGTTTGTCTTAAATTTCTAAAAAGGTGAAACGCTTGGATTTGTTTGGTGACGTTTATAAACGTTTGGCTTAAATTACTAAAAAGGTGAAAATTTTAAATTTGTTTCTTAACGTTTGTAAATGTTTGGCTTAAATCGCTAAAAAAGGTGAAACTTTGGATTTGTTTCTTACGTTTGTAAACGTTTCACTTAAATCGCTAAAAAGGTGAAATGCTTGGATTTGTTTAACGTTTGTAAACGTTTGGCTTAAATTGCTAAAAAGGTGAAACTCTTGGATTTTGTTTCGTAACGCTTGTAAACGTTTGGCTTAAATAGCTAAAAAGGTGAAACATTTGGATTTGTTTTCGTAATGGTTTGTAAACGTTTGACATATATCGCTAAAAATGCGAAATGCTTGGATTTGTTGAACGTTTGTAAACGTTTGCCTTAAATTGCTAAAAAGGTGAAACTCTTGGATTTTTTTCGTAACATTTATAAACTCTTGGCATAAATTGCTAAAAAGGTGAAATGCTTGTATTTATTTCGAAACGTTTCTAAACGTTTGGCTTAAATTGCTAAAAAGGTGAAACGCTTGATTTTGTTTCGTAAAGTTTGAAACGTTTGGTTTTGTTTTGTAACGTTTGTAAACGTTTGGCTTAAATCGCTAAAAAAGTGAAACGTTTGGATTTGTTTCGTAACGTTTTGTAAACGGTTGGCTTAAATCGCTAAAAAATGGAAACGTTTTGGATATGTTTCGTAACGTTTGTAAACGTTTGGCTTAAATCGCTAAAAATGTGAACATTTGAATTTGTTTCGTAACATTTGTAAACATTTGGCTTAAATCGCTAAAAACGTGAAACGTTTAGATTTCTTTCTTATCGTTTGTAAACGTTTGGCTTAAATCGCTAAAAAGGTGAAACGTTTGGATTTGTTTCGGAACCTTTCTAAACTTTTGGCTTAAATTGCTAAAAAGGTTAAACGCTTTGAATTGTTTCGTAATGTTTGTATGCGTTTGGCTTAAATTGCTAAAAAGGAGAAACGCTTGGATTTGTTTTGTAACGTTTGTAAATGTTTGTCTTAAATTGGTAAAAAGGTGAAACGTTTGGATTTGTTTTGTAGCTTTTATAAATGTTTGGCTTAAATCTCTAAAAAGGTTAAACGTTTGGATTTGTTTCGTACCGTTTGTAAATGTTTGGCTTAAATCGCTAAAAAGGCGAAATATTTGGATTTGTTTCTTAACGTTTGTAAATGTTTGGCTTAAATTTCTAAATAGGTGGAAAGGCTTGGATTTGTTTCGTAACATTTGTAAACGTTTGGCATAAATTGCTAAAAAGGTGAAACGCTTGGTTTTGTTTCGTAACGTTTGTAAACGTTTGGCTTAAATTTCTAAAAATGGGAAATGTTTGGATTTGTTGCGTAACGTTTGGCTTATATCACTAAAAAGATGAAACGTTTGGATTTCTTTTGTAACGTTAGTAAACGTTTGGTTTAAATTGCTAAAACGGTGGAACCGCTTGGATTTCTTTCAATTTTTTTTAAACGTTTGGCTTAAATCGCTAAAAAGGTGAAACACTTGGTTTTGTTTCGTAAAGTTTGTAAACGTTTGGCTTAAATCGTTAAAAAGGTGAAACATTTGGTTTTGTTTCGTAATGTTTGTGACCACTCGGCCTAAATCGCTAAAAAGGTGAAACATTTGGATTTGTTTCGTAGCAGTTGTAAACGTGTGGCCTAATTTGCTAGAAAGGTGAAACGCTTGAATTTGTTTTGTAATGTTTTTCAAACGTTTGGCTTAAATTGCTAAAAAGTTGAAATGCTTTTGATTTTATTTGTAACGTTTGTAAACGTTTGGCTTAAATTGCTAAAAAGTTGAAACATTTGGATTTGTTTCAAAACCTTTGTAAAAGTTTTGCTTAAATCGCTAAAAAGGGTAAAACTTTTTGGATTTTTTTTGTAGAGTTTGTAAACGTTTGTCTTAAATTTCTAAAAAGGTGAAACGCTTGGATTTGTTTGGTGACGTTTATAAACGTTTGGCTTAAATTACTAAAAAGGTGAAAATTTTAAATTTGTTTCGTAACGTTTTCAGCGTTTGGCTTAAATCGCTAAAAAGGTGAAACTTTGGATTTGTTTCTTACGTTTGTAAACGTTTCACTTAAATCGCTAAAAAGGTGAAATGCTTGGGTTTGTTTAACGTTTGTAAACGTTTGGCTTAAATTGCTAAAAAGGTGAAACTCTTGGATTTTGTTTCGTAACGCTTGTAAACGTTTGGCTTAAATAGCTAAAAAGGTGAAACATTTGGATTTGTTTCGTAATGGTTTGTAAACGTTTGACATATATCGCTAAAAATGCGAAATGCTTGGATTTGTTGAACGTTTGTAAACGTTTGCCTTAAATTGCTAAAAAGGTGAAACTCTTGGATTTTTTTCGTAACATTTATAAACTCTTGGCATAAATTGCTAAAAAGGTGAAATGCTTGTATTTATTTCGAAACGTTTCTAAACGTTTGGCTTAAATTGCTAAGAAGGTGAAACGCTTGATTTTGTTTCGTAAAGTTTGAAACGTTTGGTTTTGTTTTGTAACGTTTGTAAACGTTTGGCTTAAATCGCTAAAAAAGTGAAACGTTTGGATTTGGTTCGTAACGTTTGTAAACGGTTGGCTTAAATCGCTAAAAAATGGAAACGTTTGGATATGTTTCGTAACGTTTGTAAACGTTTGGCTTAAATCGCTAAAAATGTGAACATTTGAATTTGTTTCGTAACATTTGTAAACATTTGGCTTAAATCGCTAAAAACGTTAAACGTTTAGATTTCTTTCTTATCGTTTGTAAACGTTTGGCTTAAATCGCTAAAAAGGTGAAACGTTTGGATTTGTTTCGGAACCTTTCTAAACTTTTGGCTTAAATTGCTAAAAAGGTTAAACGCTTTGAATTGTTTCGTAATGTTGGTATGCGTTTGGCTTAAATTGCTAAAAAGGAGAAACTCTTGGATTTGTTTTGTAACGTTTGTAAATGTTTGGCTTAAATTGCTAAAAAGGTGAAACCTTTGGATTTGTTTTGTAGCTTTTATAAATGTTTGGCTTAAATCGCTAAAAAGGTTAAGCGTTTGGATTTGTTTCGTACCGTTTGTAAATGTTTGGCTTAAATCGCTAAAAAGGCGAAATATTTGGATTTGTTTCTTAACGTTTGTAAATGTTTGGCTTAAATTGCTAAATAGGTGGAAAGGCTTGGATTTGTTTCGTAACATTTGTAAACGTTTGGCATAAATTGCTAAAAAGGTGAAACGCTTGGTTTTGTTTCGTAACGTTTGTAAACGTTTGGCTTAAATTGCTAAAAATGGGAAATGTTTGGATTTGTTGCGTAACGTTTGGCTTATATCACTAAAAAGATGAAACGTTTGGATTTGTTTTGTAACGTTAGTAAACGTTTGGTTTAAATTGCTAAAACGGTGGAACCGCTTGGATTTGTTTCAATTTTTTTTAAACGTTTGGCTTAAATCGCTAAAAAGGTGAAACACTTGGTTTTGTTTCGTAAAGTTTGTAAACGTTTGGCTTAAATCGTTAAAAAGGTGAAACATTTGGTTTTGTTTCGTAATGTTTGTAACCGCTCGGCCTAAATCGCTAAAAAGGTGAAACATTTGGATTTGTTTCGTAGCGGTTGTAAACGTGTGGCCTAATTTGCTAGAAAGGTGAAACGCTTGAATTTGTTTTGTAATGTTTTTCAAACGTTTGGCTTAAATTGCTAAAAAGTTGAAATGCTTTGATTTTATTTGTAACGTTTGTAAACGTTTGGCTTAAATTGCTAAAAAGTTGAAACATTTGGATTTGTTTCAAAACCTTTGTAAAAGTTTTGCTTAAATCGCTAAAAAGGTAAAACTTTTTGGATTTTTTTTCGTAGAGTTTGTAAACGTTTGTCTTAAATTTCTAAAAAGGTGAAACGCTTGGATTTGTTTGGTGACGTTTATAAACGTTTGGCTTAAATTACTAAAAAGGTGAAAATTTTAAATTTGTTTCGTAACGTTTTCAGCGTTTGGCTTAAATCGCTAAAAAGGTGAAACTTTGGATTTGTTTCTTACGTTTGTAAACGTTTCACTTAAATCGCTAAAAAGGTGAAATGCTTGGATTTGTTTAACGTTTGTAAACGTTTGGCTTAAATTGCTAAAAAGGTGAAACTCTTGGATTTTGTTTCGTAACGCTTGTAAACGTTTGGCTTAAATAGCTAAAAAGGTGAAACATTTGGATTTGTTTCGTAATGGTTTGTAAACGTTTGACTTATATCGCTAAAAATGCGAAATGCTTGGATTTGTTGAACGTTTGCAAACGTTTGCCTTAAATTGCTAAAAAGGTGAAACTCTTGGATTTTTTTCGTTACATTTATAAACTCTTGGCTTAAATTGCTAAAAAGGTGAAATCCTTGTATTTATTTCGAAACGTTTCTAAACGTTTGGCTTAAATTGCTAAGAAGGTGAAACGCTTGATTTTGTTTCGTAAAGTTTGAAACGTTTGGTTTTGTTTCGTAACGTTTGTAAACGTTTGGCTTAAATCGCTAAAAAAGTGAAACGTTTGGATTTGGTTCGTAACGTTTGTAAACGGTTGGCTTAATTCGCTAAAAAATGGAAACGTTTGGATATGTTTCGTAACGTTTGTAAACGTTTGGCTTAAATCGCTAAAAATGTGAACATTTGAATTTGTTTCGTAACATTTGTAAACATTTGGCTTAAATCGCTAAAAACGTGAAACGTTTAGATTTCTTTCTTATCGTTTGTAAACGTTTGGCTTAAATCGCTAAAAAGGTGAAACGTTTGGATTTGTTTCGGAACCATTCTAAACTTTTGGCTTAAATTGCTAAAAAGGTTAAACGCTTTGAATTGTTTCGTAATGTTTGTATGCGTTTGGCTTAAATTGCTAAAAAGGAGAAACGCTTGGATTTGTTTTGTAACGTTTGTAAATGTTTGGCTTAAATTTCTAAAAAGGTGAAACGTTTGGATTTGTTTTGTAGCTTTTATAAATGTTTGGCTTAAATCGCTAAAAAGGTTAAACGTTTGGATTTGTTTCGTACCGTTTGTAAATGTTTGGCTTAAATCGCTAAAAAGGCGAAATATTTGGATTTGTTTCTTAACGTTTGTAAATGTTTGGCTTAAATTGCTAAATAGGTGGAAAGGCTTGGATTTGTTTCGTAACATTTGTAAACGTTTGGCATAAATTGCTAAAAAGGTGAAACGCTTGGTTTTGTTTCGTAACGTTTGTAAACGTTTGGCTTAAATTGCTAAAAATGGGAAATGTTTGGATTTGTTGCGTAACGTTTGGCTTATATCACTAAAAAGATGAAACGTTTGGATTTGTTTTGTAACGTTAGTAAACGTTTGGTCTAAATTGCTAAAACGGTGGAACCGCTTGGATTTGTTTCAATTTTTTTTAAACGTTTGGCTTAAATCGCTAAAAAGGTGAAACACTTGGTTTTGTTTCGTAAAGTTTGTAAACGTTTGGCTTAAATCGTTAAAAAGGTGAAACATTTGGTTTTGTTTCGTAATGTTTGTAACCGTTCGGCCTAAATCGCTAAAAAGGTGAAACATTTGGATTTGTTTCGTAACGGTTGTAAACGTGTGGCTTAATTTGCTAGAAAGGTGAAACGCTTGAATTTGTTTTGTAATGTTTTTCAAACGTTTGGCTTAAATTGCTAAAAAGTTGAAATGCTTTGATTTGATTTGTAACGTTTGTAAACGTTTGGCTTAAATTGCTAAAAAGTTGAAACATTTGGATTTGTTTCAAAACCTTTGTAAAAGTTTTGCTTAAATCGCTAAAAAGGTAAAACTTTTGGATTTTTTTCGTAGAGTTTGTAAACGTTTGTCTTAAATTTCTAAAAAGGTGAAACGCTTGGATTTGTTTGGTGACGTTTATAAACGTTTGGCTTAAATTGCTAAATAGGTGAAATTCTTTGATTTGTTTCGTAACGTTTGTAAACGTTTGGCTTACATTGCTAAAAAGGTGAAACATTTTAATTTGTTTTGTAGCGTTTGTAAATATTTGGCGTAAATCGCCAAAAAGGTGAAACGTTTGGATTTGTTTTGTACCGTTTGTAAACGTTTGGCTTAAATTGCTAAATAAGTAAAATGCTTGAATTTGTTTCGTAACGTTTGTAAACGTTTTGCTTAAATTGCTAAAAAGGTGAAACACTTGGATTTCTTTCGTAATGTTTGTAAACGTTTGGTTAAATTTCTATAAAGGTGAAATGCTTTGATTTGTTTCGTTATGTTTGTAAACGTTTGGCTTAAATTGCTAAAAAGGTGAAACGCTTGGTTTTTATTTCGTAACATTTGTAAACGTTTGCCTTAAATTTCTAAAAATGTGATATGTTTGGATTTGTTTCGTAACGTTTGTAAACGTTTGGCTTCAATCGCTAAAAAGGTGAAACGTTTGGATTTGTTTCATAATTTTTGTAAACGTTTGGCATAAATCGCTAAAAATGTGAAACGTTTGGATTTGTTCCGTAACGTTTTAAACGTTTGGCTTAAATCGCTAAAGGTGAAACGTTTGGATTTGTTTCGAAATGTTTGTAAAGGTTTGGCTTAAATCGCAAAAAAAGTAAAAAATTTGGTTTTGTTTCGTAACCTTTGTAAACGTTCGCCATAAATCACTAAAAAGGTGAAACAGTTGGATTTGTTTCGTTACATTTTAAATGTTTGGATTTGTTTCGAAACGTTTGGATTTGTTTTGTAACGTTTGTAAACGTTTGGCTTCAATCAATAAAAAGGGGAAACTTTTGGATTTGTTTCGTAACTTTTGGCTTCAATCACTAAAAATATGAAACATTTGGATTTGTTCCGTAACGTTTGCAAACGTTCGGTTTTATTTCGTAATGTTTATAAGCGTTTGGCTTCAATTGCTAAAATTGGGAAACGTTTGGTGTTGTTTTGTAACATTTCTAAACGTTTGGATTTGTTTTGTAAAGTTTTAAACGTCTGATTTTGTTTCGTGACATTTGTAAACGTTTAGCTTAAATCGCTAAAATTGTGAAATGTGTGGTTTTGTTTCGTAACGTTTGGATTAAATCTCTAAAAAGGTGAAACGTTTGGATTTGTTTTGAAACGTTTGTAAATGTTTGGCTAAAATTACTAAAAAGGTGAAACGTTTGGATTTGTATCGTAACGTTTGTAAACGTATGGCTTAAATCACTAAAAAGGTGAAACGTTTGGTTTTGTTTCGTAACGTTTGTAAACGTTTGGCTTAACTCGCTAAAAAGGTGAGACGTTTGGTTTTGTTTTGAAATGTTTGGATTTGTTTCGTAACGTCTTAAACATTTGGTTTTGTTTCGTAACGTTTGGCTTAAATCGCTAAAAAGGTGAAACGTTTGGTTTTGTTTCAAAACGTTTGTAAACGTTTGGCTAAAATCACTAAAAATGTGAAACGTTTAGTTTTGTTTCGTAATGTTTGTAAAGGTTTCGATTTGTTTCGTAATGTTTGTTTCGTAATGTTTTAAACGTTTGGTTTTGTATCTTAACATTTGTAAACGTTCGGCTTAAATCGCTAAAAAGGTGAAACATTTTGTTTTATTCCGTAATTTTTGTAAACGTTTGCTTAAATGGATGAAAAGGGGAAACGTTTGGAATTGTTTTGTAACGTTTGTAAACGTTTGGGTTCAATCGATAAAAAGGTGAAATGTTTGGATTTGTTTCGTAGCGTTTGTAAATGTTTGGCTTAAATCGCTAAAAATATGAAACGTTTGGTTTTGTTCCGTAACGTTAGTAAACGTTTAGCTTAAATTGCTAAAAAGGTGAAACGCTTGAAATTATTTCGTTAGATTTGTAAACGTTTGGCTTAAATCGCTAAAAAGGTGAAACGTTTGGTTTTGTTTCGTAACGTTTTTAAACGTTTGTCTTAAATTGCTATAAAGGTGAAACGCTTGGATTTGTTTCATAACGTTTGCATACGTTTGGCTTTGTTTCGTAACGTTCTAAACGTTTGGATTTGGTTCGAAACGCTTGGATTTGTTTCGTAACGTTTGTAAACGCTTGGCTTCAAACATTAAAAAAGTCAAACGTTTGGATTTGTTTCGTAACGTTTGTACTTGTTTGGCTTATCTAAAAATTTGAAACATTTGGATTTGTTTCATAACCGTTGTAAACGTTTGACTTAAATCGCTAAAAAGGGGAAACATTTGGATTTTTTCGTAACGTTTGTAAACATTTGGCTTAGCTAAAAAGGTGAAACATTTGGATTTGTTTCATAACGTTTGTAAACGTTTGGCTTAAATTGCTAAAAAGGTGAAACGCTTGGATTTGTTTCGTAACGTTGGTAAACGTTTGGCTTAAAGTGCTAAAAAGGTGAAACTCTTGGTTTTGTTTCAAAACGTTTGTAAACTTTTGGCTAAAATCGCTAAAAATTTGAAATGTTTAGATTTGTTTCGTATCGTTAGAAACGTTCGGGTTTATTTCGTAACGTTTGTAACGTTTGGTTTAGATCGCTAAAAAGGAAAAACGTTTGGATTTGATTCGTAATGTTTGTAAACGTTTGGCTTAAATCGCTAGAAATATGAAACGTTTGGATTGATCTTCTAACGTTTGTAAACGTTTGGCTTAAATCGCTAAAAAGGTGAAGAATTTGCATTTGTTTCGCACCGTTTGTAAACATTTGGCTTAAATCGCAAAAAGGTGAAACATTTGCATTTGCTTCGTAATTTTTGTAAACGTTTGGCTTAAATCTCTAAAAAGGGGAAACGTTTGGATATGTTTCGTAACGTTTGTAAATGTTTGGCTTAAATTGCTAAAAAGGTGAAACGCTTGGATTTGTTTTGTACTGTTTGTAAGCGTTTGCTTAAATTTCAAATAAGATGAAACGCTTGCATTTGTTTCATAATGTTTGTAAACGTTTGGCTTAAATCGCTAAATAGGTAAAAAAATTGGATTTGTTTTGCAACCTTTGTAAACTTTTGGCGTAAATCGCTAGAATGGTGAAACGTTTGGATTTGTTTCATACGTTTGTAAACGTTTGGCTTAAATATCTAAAAAGGTGAAAAGTTTGGATTTGTTTCGTAACGTTTGTAAACGTTTGGCCTAAATTGCTAAAAGGGTGTGACGCTTGGATTTGTTTCGTAACGTTTATAAGCGTTTGGCTTAAATTGCTAAAAAGGTAAAACGCATGTATTTGTTTCGTAACCTTTGTAAACGTTTAGCTTAAATTGCTAAAAAGGTGAAAGGTTTGTTTTGTTTCGTAATGTTTGTAAACGTTTGGCTTAAATCTCTAAAAAAGTGAAACATTTGGATTTGCTTCGTAAAGTTTTAAACATTTTGTTTTGTTTAGTAACGTTTTTAAATGTTTGGCTTAAGTCGCTAAAAAGGCGAAACATTTGGATTTGTTTCGTAACGTTTGTAAACGTTTGGCTTAAATCGCTAAAAAGGTGAAACGTTTGGATTTGTTACCTAATGTTTGTAAACGTTTCGCTTGGATTGTCAAAAAGGGGAAACATTTGGATTTGTTTCGTAATGTTTGTAAACGTTTGGTTTAAATAGCTAAAAAGGTGAAACATTTGGATTTGTTTCGTATCGTTTGTAAACGTTTTGCTTAAATCGCTAAAAAAGTGACACGTTTGGATTTGTTTTCTAACCTTTCTAAACGTTTTGCTTAAATTGCTAAAAAGATCAAAAGTTTGGATTTGTTTCATAGCGTTTATAAACGTTTGGCTCAAATCACGAAAAAGGGGAAACATTTGGATTTGTTTCGTACCGTTTGTAAACGTTTGCCTTAAATCGCTAAAAAGGTGAAACATTTGGATTTGTTTTGTAACGTTTGTAAACGTTTGGCTTAAATTTCTAAAAAGGTGGAACCGCTTGGATTTGTTTCATAAGTTTTATAAACGTTTGGCATAAATTGCTAAAAAGGTGAAACGCTTGGTTTATTTCGTAACGTTTGTAAACATTTGGCTTAAATAGCTAAAAAGGTGAAACGTTTGGATTTCATTCGAAACGTTTGTAAATGTTTAGCTTAAATCTCTAAAAAGGAGAAATGTTTGGCTTAAATCGCTAAAAAGGAAAAACGTTTGGATTTGATTCGTAATGTTTGTAAACGTTTGGCTTAAATCGCTAGAAATATGAAACGTTTGGATTGATCTTCTAACGTTTGTAAACGTTTGGCTTAAATCGCTAAAAAGGTGAAGAATTTGCATTTGTTTCGCACCGTTTGTAAACATTTGGCTTAAATCGCAAAAAGGTGAAACATTTGCATTTGTTTCGTAATTTTTGTAAACGTTTGGCTTAAATCTCTAAAAAGGGGAAACGTTTGGATATGTTTCGTAACGTTTGTAAATGTTTGGCTTAAATTGCTAAAAAGGTGAAACGCTTGGATTTGTTTTGTACTGTTTGTAAGCGTTTGCTTAAATTTCAAATAAGATGAAACGCTTGCATTTGTTTCATAATGTTTGTAAACGTTTGGCTTAAATCGCTAAATAGGTAAAAAAATTGGATTTGTTTTGCAACCTTTGTAAACTTTTGGCGTAAATCGCTAGAATGGTGAAACGTTTGGATTTGTTTCATACGTTTGTAAACGTTTGGCTTAAATATCTAAAAAGGTGAAAAGTTTGGATTTGTTTCGTAACGTTTGTTAACGTTTGGCCTAAATTGCTAAAAGGGTGTGACGCTTGGATTTGTTTCGTAACGTTTATAAGCGTTTGGCTTAAATTGCTAAAAAGGTAAAACGCATGTATTTGTTTCGTAACCTTTGTAAACGTTTAGCTTAAATTGCTAAAAAGGTGAAAGGTTTGTTTTGTTTCGTAATGTTTGTAAACGTTTGGCTTAAATCTCTAAAAAAGTGAAACATTTGGATTTGCTTCGTAAAGTTTTAAACATTTTGTTTTGTTTAGTAACGTTTTTAAATGTTTGGCTTAAGTCGCTAAAAAGGCGAAACATTTGGATTTGTTTCGTAACGTTTGTAAACGTTTGGCTTAAATCGCTAAAAAGGTGAAACGTTTGGATTTGTTACCTAATGTTTGTAAACGTTTCGCTTGGATTGTCAAAAAGGGGAAACATTTGGATTTGTTTCGTAATGTTTGTAAACGTTTGGTTTAAATAGCTAAAAAGGTGAAACATTTGGATTTGTTTCGTATCGTTTGTAAACGTTTTGCTTAAATCGCTAAAAAAGTGACACGTTTGGATTTGTTTTCTAACCTTTCTAAACGTTTTGCTTAAATTGCTAAAAAGATCAAAAGTTTGGATTTGTTTCATAGCGTTTATAAACGTTTGGCTCAAATCACGAAAAAGGGGAAACATTTGGATTTTTTTCGTACCGTTTGTAAACGTTTGCCTTAAATCGCTAAAAAGGTGAAACATTTGGATTTGTTTTGTAACGTTTGTAAACGTTTGGCTTAAATTTCTAAAAAGGTGGAACCGCTTGGATTTGTTTCATAAGTTTTATAAACGTTTGGCATAAATTGCTAAAAAGGTGAAACGCTTGGTTTATTTCGTAACGTTTGTAAACATTTGGCTTAAATAGCTAAAAAGGTGAAACGTTTGGATTTCTTTCGAAACGTTTATAAATGTTTAGCTTAAATCTCTAAAAAGGAGAAACGTTTGGCTTAAATCGCTAAAAAGGGAAAACGTTTGAATTTGTTTCGTAACGCTTGTAAACGTTTGGCTTAAATCGCTAAAAAAGGGAAACGTTTGGATTTGGTTCGTAACGTTTGTAAACGGTTGGCTTAAATCCCTAAAAAGGGGAAACGTTTGGATATGTTTCGTAACGTTTGTAAACGTTTGGCTTAAATCGCTAAAAAGGTGAACATTTGAATTTGTTTCATAACGTTTGTAAACGTTTGTCTTATATTGCTAAAAAGGTGAAACGTTTAGATTTCTTTCGTATCGTTTGTAAACGTTTGGCTTAAATTGCAAAAAAGGTGAAACGTTCGGATTTGTTTCGTAACCTTTCTAAACTTTTGGCTTAAATTGCTAAAAAGGTGAAACGCTTTGAATTGTTTCGTAATGTTTGTATACGTTTGGCTTAAATTGCTAAAAAGGAGAAATGCTTGGATTTTTTTTGTAACGTTTGTAAACGTTTGTCTTAAATTGCTAAAAAGGTGAAACGTTTGGATTTCTTTGTAGCTTTCAAAAATGTTTGGCTTAAATCGCTAAAAAGGTGAAACGTTTGGATTTGTTTCGTACCATTTGTAAACGTTTGTCCTAAATCGCTAAAAAGGGGAAAGTCTTGGATTTGTTTTTTAACGTTTATAAATGTTTGGCTTAAATTGCTAAATAGGTGGAAAGTCTTGGATTTGTTTCCTAACATTTGTTAACGTTTGGCTTAAATTACTAAAAAGGGGAAACGTTTGGTTTTGTTTCGTAACCTTTGTAAACGTTTGGCTTAATTTGCTAAAAATATGAAACGTTTGGATTTGTTTTTAACGTTTGGCTTAAATCACAAAAAAGATGAAACGTTTGGATTTGTTTCGTAACGTTTGTAAACGTTTGGCTTAAATTGCTAAAAAGGTGGAACCGCTTGGATTTGTTTAAAATTTTTGTAAACGTTTGGCTTAAATTGCTAAAAAAGGTGAAACACTTGGTTTTGTTTCGTAACGTTTGTAAACGTTTGGCTTAAATCGCTAAAAAGGTGAAACATTTGGTTTTGTTTTGCAATGTTTGTAAACATTCGGCTTAAATCGCTAAAAAGGTGAAACGTTTGGATTTGTTTCGTAACGTTTGTAAACGTCTGGCTTAATTTGCTAAAAAGGTGAAACGCTTGGATTTGTTTTGTAATGTTTTTCAAATGTTTGGCTTAAATTGCTAAAAAGGTGAAATGCTTGGATTTTATTTGTAACGTTTGTAAACGTTTGGCTTAAATGGCAAGAAAGTTGAGACATTTGGATTTGTTTCAAAACCTTTGTAAAAGTTTGATTTAAATCGCTAAAAAGGGGAAACGTTTGGATTTGTTTTGTAATGTTTGTAAACGTTTGGCTTAAATCGCTAAAAAGGTAAAACGTTTGGATTTGTTTCTTAACGTTTGTAAATGTTTGGCCTAAATTGATAAATAGGTGGAAAGGCTTGGATTTCTTTGGTAACATTTGTAAACGTTTGGCTTAAATTGCTAAAAAGGTGAAACGCTTGGTTTTGTTTCGTAACGTTTGTAAACGTTTGGCTTAAATTGCTTAAAATGGGAAACGTTTGGATTTGTTTCGTAACGTTTGGCTTAAATCACAAAAAAGATGAAACATTTGGATTTGTTTCGTAACGTTTCTAAACGTTTGGCTTAAATTGCTAAAAAGGTGGAACCGCTTGGATTTGTTTCAAATTTTTGTAAAGGTTTGGCTTAAATTGCTAAAAAGATGAAACACTTGGTTTTGTTTCGTAATGTTTGTAAACGTTTGGCTTAAATCGCTAAAAAGGTGAAACATTTGGTTTTGTTTCGCAATGTTTGTATACGTTCGGCTTAAATCGCTAAAAAGGTGAAACGTTTGTATTTGTTTCTAAACGTTTGTAAATGTATGGCTTAATTTGCTAGAAAGGTGAAACGCTTGGATTTGTTTCGTAATGTTTTTCAAACGGTTGGCTTCAATTGCTAAAATGGTGAAATGCTTGGATTTGATTTGTAACGTTTGTAAACGTTTGGTTTAAATTGTTAGAAAGTTGAAATATTTGGATTAGTTTCAAAACCTTTGTAAAATTTTGGCTTAAATCGCTAAAAAGGGGAAACGTTTGGATTTGTTTTCGTAGCGTTTGTAAACGTTTGGCTTTAATTGCTAAAAAGGTGAAACGCTTGGATTTGTTTGGTAACGTTTGCAAACGTTTGACTTAAATTGCTAAATAGGTGAAATTCTTTGATTTGTTTCGTAACGTTTGTAAATGTTTGGCTTACATTGCTAAAAAGGTGAAACATTTGGATTTGTTTTGTAGCGTTTGTAAATATTTGGCTTAAATCGCCAAAAAGGGGAAACGTTTGGATTTGTTTTGTACCGTTTGTAAACGTTTCGCTTAAATTGCTAAAAAGATGAAACATTTGCATTTGTTTCGCAACGTTTGTAAACGTTTGGCTTAAATCGCTAAAAAGGTGAAACATTTGCATTTGTTTCGTAATGTTTGTAAACTTTTGGCTTAAATCTCTAAAAAGGGGAAACGTTTGGATTTGTTTCGTAACGTTTGTAAACGTTTGGCTTAAATTGCTAAAAAGGTGAAACGCTTGGATTTGTTTTGAAATGTTTGTAAGCGTTTGCTTAAATTTCAAATAAGATAAAACGCTTGGATTTGTTTCATAATGTTTGTAAATGTTTGGCTTAAATCGCTAAATAGGTGAAAAATTTGGATTTGTTTTGTAACCTTTGTAAACGTTTGGCTTAAATTGCTAAAATGGTGAAACGTTTGGATTTGTTTCATACGTTTGTAAACGTTTGGCTTAAATCGCTAAAAAGGTGAAAAAGTTTGGATTTGTTTCGTAAAGTTTGTAAACGATTGGCCTAAATTGCCAAAAAGGTGTGACGCTTGGATTTATTTCGTAACGTTTATAAGTGTTTGGCTTAAATTGCTAAAAAGTTAAAACGCATGTATTTGTTTTGTAACCTTTGTAAACGTTTAGCTTAAATTGTTAAAAAGGTGAAACGGTTTGTTTTGTTTAGTAATGTTTGTAAACGTTTGGCTTAAATCTCTAAAAAGGTGAAACATTTGGATTTGTTTCGTAAAGTTTTAAACGTTTTGTTTTGTTTAGTAACGTTTGTAAATGTTTGGCTTAAATCGCTAAAAAGGCGAAACATTTGGATTTGTTTCGTAACATTTGTAAACGTTTGGCTTAAATCGCTAAAAAGGTGAAACGTTTGGATTTGTTATCTAATGTTTGTAAACATTTGGCTTAAATTGCCAAAAAGGTGAAATATTTTGATTTGTTTCGTAATGTTTGTAAACGTTTGTCTTTATTAGCTAAAAAGGTGAAACATTTGGATTTGTTTCGTATCGTTTGTAAACGTTTTTCTTAAATCGCTAAAAAAGTGGCAGGTTTGGATTTGTTTCGTAACCTTTCTAAACGTTTTGCTTAAATTTCTAAAAAGGTCAAAAGTTTGGATTTGTTTCATAGCGTTTATAAACGTTTGGCTTAAATCGCTAAAAAGGTGAAACGTTTGGATATGTTTCGTAACGTTTGTAAACGTTTGGCTTAAATCGCTAAAAAGGCGAACATTTGAATTTCTTTCATAACGTTTGTAAACATTTGGCTTAAATTGCTAAAAAGGGGAAACGTTTAGATTTCTTTCGTATCGTTTGTAAACGTTTGGCTTAAATCGCTAAAAAGGTGAAACGTTTGGATTTGTTTCGTAACCTTTCTAAACTTTTGGCTTAAATTGCTAAAAAGGTGAAACGCTTTGAATTGTTTCGTAATGTTTGTATACGTTTGGCTTAAATTCTAAAACGGAGAAACGCTTGGATTTGTATTGTAACGTTTGTAAACGTTTGGCTTAAATTGCTAAAAAGGTGAAATTTTTGGATTTCTTTGTAGCTTTTATAAATGTTTGGCTTAAATCGCTAAAAAGGTGAAACATTTGGATTTATTTTGTACCGTTTGTAAAAAAGTTTGTATTTGTTTCTTAACGTTTATAAATGTTTGGCTTAAATTGCTAAATAGGTGGAAAGGCTTGAATTTGTTTCGTAACATTTGTAAACGTTTCGCTTAAATTGCTAAAGAGGTGAAACGCATGGTTTTTTTTCGTAACGTTTGTAAACGTTAGGCTTAAATTGCTAAAAATAGGAAACATTTGGATTTGTTTCGTAACGTTTGCCTTAAATCACAAAAAAATGAAACGCTTGGATTTGTTTCGTAACGTTTGTAAACGTTTGGCTTAAATTGCTAAAAAGGTGGAAACGCTTGGATTTGTTTCAAATTTTTGTAAACGTTTGGCTTAAATTACTATAAATGTGAAACGCTTCGTTTTGTTTCGTAACTTTTGTAAACGTTTGGCTTAAATCGCTAAAAAGGTGAAATATTTGGTTTTGTTTCGCAATGTTTGTAAACGTTCGGCTTAAATCGCTAAAAAGGTGAAACAGTTGGATTTATTTCGTAACGTTTGTAAACGTCTGGCTTAATTTGCTAGAAAGGCGAAACGTTTGGATTTGTTTTGTAATGTTTTTCAAACGTTTGGCTTAAATTGCTAAAAAGGTGAAATGCTTGGATTTCATTTTTAACGTTTGTAAACGTTTGGCTTAAATTGCAAGAAAGTTGAAACATTTGGATTTGTTTCAAAACCTTTGTAAAAGTTTGGCTTAAATCGCTAAAAAGGGGAAACGTTTGGATTTGTTTTGTAACGTTTGTAAATGTTTGCCTTAAATTGCTAAATAGGTGAAACGTTTGGATTTGTTTTGTAGCTTTTATAAATGTTTGGCTTAAATTGCTAAAAAGGTTAAACGTTTGCATTTGTTTCATACTGTTTGTAAACGTTTGGCTTAAATCGCTAATAAGGTGAAACGTTTGGATTTGTTTCTTAACGTTTGTAAATGTTTGGCTTAAATTGCTAAATAGGTGGAAAGGCTTGGATTTCTTTTGTAACATTTGTAAACGTTTGGATTAAATTGCTAAAAAGGTGAAACGCTTGGTTTTGTTTCGTAACGTTTGTAAACATTTGGCTTATATCGCATAAAATGGGAAACGTTTGGATTTGTTTCGTAACATTTATAAATGTTTGGCTTAAATTGATAAAAATGTGGAACCGCTTGGATTTGTTTCAAATTTTTGCAAACGTTTCGCTGAAACTGCTAAAAAGGTGAAACGCTTGGTTTTGTTTCGTAACGTTTGTAAACGTTTGGCTTAAATTGCTAAAAAGGTGAAACATTTGGTTTTGTTTCGCAATGTTTGTAAACGTTCGGCATAAATCTCTAAAAATGTGAAACGTTTGGATTTGTTTCGTAATGTTTGTAAATGTATGGCTTAATTTGCTAGAAAGGTGAAACGCTTGTATTTGTTTCGTAATGTTTTTCAAACGGTTGGCTTAAATTGCTAAAAAGGTGAAATGCTTGGATTTGATTTGTAACGTTTGTAAACGTTTGGCTTAAATTGCTAGAAAGTTGAAACATTTGGATTTGTTTCAAAACCTTTGTAATAGTTTGGCTTAAATCGCTAAAAAGGGGAAACGTTTGGATTTGTTTTCGTAGCGTTTGTAAACGTTTGGCTTTAATTGCTAAAAAGGCGAAACACTTGGATTTGTTTGGTAACATTTGTAAACGTTTTACTTAAATTGATAAATAGGTGAAATTCTTTGATTTGTTTCATAACGTTTGTAAACGTTTGTCTTACATTGCTAAAAAGGTGAAACATTTAAATTTGTTTTGTAGCGTTTGTAAATATTTGGATTAAATCGCGAAAAAGAGGAAACGTTTGGATTTGTTTTGTACCGTTTGTAAACGTTTGGCTTAAATTGCTAAATAGGTAAAATGCTTGGATTTGTTTCGTAACGTTTGTAAACGTTTTGCTTAAATAGCTAAAAAGGTGAAACGCTTGGATTAGTTTCGTAACGTTTGTAAACGTTTGGCTTAAATCGCTAAAAAGGTGAAATGCTTGAATTTGTTTCGTTATGTTTGTAAACGTTTGGCTTAAATTGCTAAAAAGGTGAAACGCTTTGTTTTTGTTTCGTAACGTTTGTAAACGTTTGCCTTAAATTGCTAAAAAGGTGAAACGTTTGGATTTGTTTCCTAACGTTTGTAAACGTTTGGCATAAATCGCTAAAAAGGTGAAACATTTGGATTTGTTCCGTAACGTTTTAAACGTTTGGCTTAAATCACTAAAGGTTAAACGTTTGGATTTGTTTAGAAACGTTTGTAAACGTTTGACTTAAATCGCAAAAAAGATGAAACGTTTGGTTTTGTTTCGTGACCTTTGCAAACGTTCGGCTTAAATCGCTAAAAAGGTGAAACGGTTGGATTTGTTTCGTAACATTTTAAATGTTTGGATTTGTTTTGAAACGTTTGGATTTGTTTTATATCGTTTGTTAACTTTGGATTCAATCACTAAAAAGGGGAAACATTTGGATTTGTTTCGTAACGTTTGTAAACGTTTGGCTTAAATCACTAAAAATAAGAAACGTTTGGATTTGTTTCGTAACGTTTACAAACGTTTGGTTCTGTTTCGTAATGTTTATAAGCGTTTGGCTTCAATCGCTAAATTGGAGAAACGTTTGGTGTTGTTTTGTAATGTTTGTAAACGTTTGGATTTGTTTTGTAAAGTTTTAAACGTTTGATTTTGCTTCGTAACATTTGTAAACGTTTAGCTTAATTCGCTAAAAAGGTGAAATGTTTGGTTTTGTTTCGTAACGTTTGGATTAAATCGCTTAAGGTGAAACGTTTGGATTTGTTTCGAAACGTTTGTAAACGTTTGGCTAAAATTGCAAAAAAGGTGAAACGTTTGGATTTGTTTCGTAACATTTGTAAACGTATGGCTTAAATCGATAAAAATGGGAAACGTTTAGTTTTGTTCTGTAACGACAGTAAACGTTTGACTTAAATTGCTAAAAAAGTGAAACGCTTGGATTTATTTCGTAACATTTGTAAACGTTTGGCTTAAATCGCTAAAAAGGGGAAACGTTTGGTTTTGTTTCATAAGGTTTTTAAACGTTTGGCTTAAATTGCTATAAAGGTGAAACGCTTGGATTTGTTTCGTAACGTTTGTAAACCTTTGGCTTAGTTTCGTAAAGTTTTAAACGTTTGGATTTGGTTCGAAAAGCTTGGATTTGTTTTGTAACATTTGTAAACGCTTGGCTTCAATCATTAAAAAAGTGAAATGTTTGGATTTGTTTCGTAACGTATGTACTCGTTTGGCTTATCTAAAAATTTGAAACATTGGATTTGTTTCATAACCGTTGTAAACGTTTCGCTGAATCGCAAAAAAGGTGAAACATTTGGATTTTTTCGTAACGTTTGTAAACATTTGGCTTAGTTAAAAAGGTGAAACATTTGTAAACGTTTGGCTTAAATTGCTAAAAAGGTGAAACGCTTGGATTTGTTTCGTAACGTTTGTAAACGTTTGGCTTAAATTGCTAAAAAGGTGAAACTCTTGGTTTTGTTTCGAAAAGTTTGTTAACATTTGGCTACAATCCCTAAGAATGTGAAACGTTTGGATTTTTTTCGTAACGTTAGAAACGTTTGGTTTTATTTCGTAACGTTTGTAAAAGTTTGGCTTAAATCGCTAAAAAGGGGAAAAGTTTGGATTTGATTCGTAATGTTTGTAAACGTTTGGCTTAAATCGCTAAAAAGGTGAAACATTTGCATTTGTTTCGTAACATTTGTAGACGTGTGGCTTAAATTTCTAAAAAGGTGAAACGTGTGGATTTGTTTCGTAACGTTTGTAAACGTTTGGCTTAAATTGCTAAAAAGGTGAAATGCTTGGATTTGTTGTGTAATGTTTGTAAGCGTTTGCTTAAATTTCTAATAAGATGAAACGCTTGGATTTGTTTCGTAATGTTTGTATACTTTTGGCTTAAATTGCTAAATAGGTGAAAAATTTATATTTGTTTCGTAATCTTTGTGAACGTTTGGCTTAAATCGGTAAAATGGTGAAACTTTTGCATTTTATTCATACGTTTGTAAACGTTTGGCTTAATTTGCTAAAAAGGTGAAAAGTTTGGATTTGTTTCGTAACGTTTGGCCTAAACTGCTAAAAAGGTGTGACACTTGGATTTGTTTCGTAATGTTTATAAGCGTTTGGCATAAATTGCTAAAAAGGTAAAACTCATGTATTTGTTTCATAACCTTTGTAAACGTTTAGCTTAAATTGCTAAAAAGGTGAAACGGTTAGTTTTTTTCGTAATGTTTGTAAACATTTGGTTTAAATCTCTAGAAACGTGAAACGTTTGGATTTATTTCGTAAAGTTTTTAACGTTTTGTTTTATTTAGTAACGTTTGTAAATGTTTGGCTTAAATCGCTAAAAAGGCAAAACATTTGGATTTGTTTCGTAACAGTTGTAATCGTTTGGCTTAAATCGCTAAAAAGGTGTAACATTTGGATTTGTTACCTAACGTTTGTAAACGTTTGGCTTAAATCGCCAAAAAGGTGAAACATTTAGATTTGTTTCGTAATGTTTGTAAACGTTTGGCTTGAATCGCTAAAAAGGTGAAACATTTGGATTTGTTTCGTATCGTTTGTAAACGTTTTTCTTAAATCGCTAAAAAGTGACACGTTTCGATTTGTTTCGTAACCTTTCTAAACGTTTTACTTAAATTGCTAAAAAGGTCAAAAATTTAGATTTGTTTCATAGCGTTTATAAACGTCTGGCTTAAATCGCTAAAAAGGGGAAACATTTGTATTTGTTTCGTACCGTTTGTAAACGTTTAGCTTAAATCGCTAAAAAGGTGAAACATTTGGATTTGTTTCGTAACATTTGTAAACGTTTGGCTTAAACTACTAAAAAGGTGGCACCGCTTGGATTTGTTTCAAATTTTTGTAAACGTTTGGCTTAAATTGCTAAAAAGGTGAAACGCTTGGTTTTGTTTCATAATGTTTGTAAGCGTTTTGCTTAAATCGCTAAAATGGTGAAACATTTGGTTTTGTTTTGTAATGTTTGTAAACGTTCGGCTTAAATCGCTAAAAAGGTGAAACGTTTGGATTTGTTTCGTAACGTTTGTAAACGTCAGGCTTAATTTCCTAGAAAGGTGAAATGCTTGGATTTGTTTTGTAATGTTTTTTAAACGTTTGCTTTAATTGCTAAAAAGATGAAATGCTTGGATTTGATTTGTAACGTTTGTAAACGTTTGGCTTAAATTGCTAAAAAGTTGAAACATTTGAATTTGTTTCAAAACCTTTGTAAAAGTTTGGCTTAAATCGCTAAAATGGTGAAACGTTTGGATTTGTTTTCATAGCATTTTTAAACGTTTGGCTTAAATTGCTAAAAAGGTGAAAAGCTTGGATTTGGTTGGTAACATTTTTAAACATTTGGCTTAAATTGCTAAATAGGTGAAATTCTTTGATTTGTTTCGTAAAGTTTGTAAACGTTTAACTTACATTGCTAAAAAGGTGAAACATTTGGATTTTTTTTGTACCGTTTGTAAACGTTTGGCTCAAATTGCAAAATAGGTAAAATGCTTGGATTTGTTTCGTAATATTTGTAATCGTTTTTCTTAAATTGCTAAAAAGGTGAAACTCTTGGATTTGTTTCGTAACGTTTGTAAACGTTTGGCTTAAATTGCTAATAGGTGAAATGCTTGGATTTGTTTCGTTAACTTTGTAAACGTTTGGCTGAAATTGCTAAAAAGGTGAAACGCTTGGTTTTTGTTTCGTAGCGTTTGCCTTAAATTGCTAAAAATATGATACGTTTAGATTTGTTTCGTAACGTTTGTAAACGTTCGGCTTCAATCGCTAAAATGGTGAAACGTTTAGATTTGTTTCATAACGTTTGTAAACGTTTGGCATAAATCGCTAAAAGGGTGAAACATTTAGATTTGTTCTGTAACGTTTTAAAAGTTTGGCCTAAATCGCTAAAGGGGAAACGTTTGGATTTGTTTCGAAACGTTTGGCTTAAATCGCATAAAAGGTTAAACGTTTGGTTTTGTTTCGTAACCTTTGTAAACGTTCGGCTTAAATCGGTAAAAAGGTGAAACGGTTGGATTTGTTTCGTAACATTTTAAATGTTTGGATTTGTTTCAAAATGTTTGGATTTGTTTTGTAATGTTTGGAAACGTTTGGCTTCAATCACTAAAAATGAGAAACGTTTCTATTTGTTTCGTAACATTTGTAAACGTTTGTCTTAAATCACTAAAAATGTGAAACGTTTGGATTTGTTTCGTAACATTTATAAACGTTTGGTTTTGTTTCGTAATGTTTATAAACGTTTGGCTTCAATCGCAAAAATGGGGAAACGTTTCGTGTTGTTTTCTAAAGTTTGTAAACATTTGGCTTTGTTTTGTAAAGTTTTACACGTTTAATTTTATTTCGTAACATTTTAAGCGTTTAGCATAAATCGCTAAAAAGGTGAAATGTTTGGTTTTGTTTCGTTACGTTTGAATTAAATCGCTAAAAAGGTGAAAAGTTTGTAATTGTTTCGAAACGTTTGTAAAAGTTTGGGTAAAATTGCTAAAAAGGTGAAACGTTTGGATTTGTTTCGAAACTTTTGGCTTAAATAGCAAAAAAGGTGAAACGTTTGGTTTTATTTCGTATCCTTTATAAACGTTCGGCTTAAATCGGTAAAAAGGTGAAACAGTTGGATTTGTATCGTAACATTTTAAATGTTTGGATTTGTTTCGAAACATTTGGATTTGTTTTGTAACGTTTGTAAACGTTTGGCTTCAATCACTAAAAAGGAGAAACGTTTGGATTTGGATCGTGACGTTTGTAAACGTTTGGCTTAAATCACTAAAAATGTGAAACGTTTGGATTTGTTTCGTAACGTTTATAAATGTTTGGTTTTGTTTCGTAATGTTTATAAACGTATGGCTTCAATTGCTAAAATGGGGAAACGTTTGGTGTTGTTTTGTAACGTTTGTAAACGTTTGGATTTGTTTTGTAAAGTTTTAAACGTTTAATTCTATTTCGTAACATTTGTAAACATTTAACTTATATCGCTAAAAAGGTGAAATTTTCGGTTTTGTTTCGTAACGTTTTGATTAAATCGCTAAAAAGGTGAAACGTTTGGATTTGTTTCGAAACCTTTTGTAAACGTTTGGTTAAAATTGCTAAAAAAGTGAAACGTTTGGATTTGTTTTGTAACGTTTGTAAATGTATGGCTTAAATCGCTAAAAAGTGAAACGTTTGGTTTTGTTTTGTAACGTTTGTAAACGTTTGGCTTAAATCGCTAAAAAGGTGAGACGTTTGGTTTTGTTTCGTAATGTTTGGATTTGTTTCGTAACGTCTTAAACATTTGGTTTTGTTTCGTAACGTTTGGCTTAAATCGCTAAAAAGGTGAAACGTTTGGTTTTGTTTCATAACGTTTGTAAACGTTTGACTTAAATCACTGAAAAGGTGAAACGTTTAGTATTGTTTCATAACGTTTGGTATTGTTTCGTATCGATTTGTTTCGTAATGCTTGTTTCGCAATGTTTTAAACGTTTGGTTTTGTATCGTAACATTTGTAAACGTTCGGTTTAAATCGCTAAAAAGGTGAAACGTTTTGTTTTGTTTCGTAATTTTTGTAAACGTTTAGCTTAACTGGCTAAGAAGGGGAAATGTTTGGATTTGTTTCGTAACATTTGTAAACGTTTGGGTTCAATCGCTAAAAAGGTGAAATGTTTGGATTTGTTTCGTAACGTTAGTAAACGTTTGTCTTAAATTGCTAAAAAGGTGAAACACTTGGATTTATTTCGTAACATTTGTAAACGTTTGGCTTAAATAGCTAAAAAGGTGAAACATGTGGTTTTGTTTCGTAACGTTTTTAAACGTTTGGCTTAAATTGCTATAAAGGGAAAACGCTTGGATTTGTTTCGTAGCGTTTGTAAACGTTTGGCTTTGTTTCGTAACGTTTTAAACGTTTGGATTTGTTTCATAACATTTGTAAACGCTTGGCTTCAATCATTAAAAAAGTGAACCGTTTGAATTTTTTTCGTAACGTTTGTACTAGTTTGGCTTATCTAAAAATTTGAAACATTTGGATTTGTTTCATAACCGTTGTAAACGTTTAGCTTAAATCGATAAAAAGGTGAAACATTTAGATTTTTCGTAACATTTGTAAACATTTTGCTTAGCTAAAATGGTGAAACGTTTGGATTTGTTTCGTAACGTTTGTAAACGTTTAGCTTAAATTGCTAAAAAGGTGGAACCGCTTGGATTTGTTTCATATTTTTGTAAACGTTTGGCTGAAACTGCTAAAAAGGTGAAACGCTTGGTTTTGTTTCGTAACGTTTCTAAACGTTTGGCTTAAATTGCTAAAAAGGTGAAACATTTGGTTTTGTTTCGCAATGTTTGTAAACGTTCGGCCTAAATCTCTAAAAAGGTGAAACGTTTGGATTTGTTTCGTGACGTTTGTAAATGTATGACTTAATTTGCTAGAAAGGTGAAACACTTGTATTTGTTTCGTAATGTTTTTCAAACGGTTGGCTTAAATTGTTAAAAAGGTGAAATGCTTGGATTTGATTTGTAACGTTTGTAAACGTTTGGCTTAAATTTCTAGAAAGTTGAAACATTTGGATTTGTTTCAAAACCTTTGTAAAAGTTTGGCTTAAATCGCTAAAAAGGGGAAACGTTTGGATTTGTTTTCGTAGCGTTTGTAAACGTTTGGCTTTAATTGCTAAAAAGGTGAAACGCTTGGATTTGTTTGGTAACATTTGTAAACGTTTTACTTAAATTGCTAAATACGTGAAATTCTTTGATTTGTTTCGTAACGTTTGTAAACGTTTGGCTTACATTGCCAAAAAGGTGAAACATTTGAATTTGTTTTGTAGCGTTTGTAAATATTTGGCTTAAATCGCGAAAAAAAAAGAAACGTTTGAATTTGTTTTGTACCGTTTGTAAACGTTTGGCTTAAATTGCTAAATAGGTAAAATGCTTGGATTTGTTTCGTAACGTTTGTAAACGTTTTGCTTAAATAGCTAAAAAGGTGAAACGCTTGGATTTGTTTCGTAACGTTTGCAAACGTTTGGCTTAAATTGCTAAAAAAGTGAAATGCTTGAATTTGTTTCGATATGTTTGCAAACGTTTGGCTTAAATTGCTAAAAAGGTGAAACACTTTGTTTTTGTTTCGTAACGTTTGTAAACGTTTGCCTTATATTGCTAGAAATGTGATACATTTGGATTTATTTCGTAACGTTTGTATACGTTTGGCTTCAATCGCTAAAAAGGTGAAACGTTTGGATTTGTTTCCTAACGTTTGTAAACATCTGGCATAAATCGCTAAAAAGGTGAAACATTTGGATTTGTTCCGTAACGTTTTAAACGTTTGGCTTTAATCACTAAAGGTTAAACGTTTGGATTTGTTTAGAAACGTTTGTAAACGTTTGACTTAAATCGCAAAAAAGGTGAAACGTTTGGTTTTGGTTCGTGACCTTTGCAAACGTTCGGCTTAAATTGCTAAAAAGGTGAAACGGTTGGATTTGTTTCGTAACATTTTAAATGTTTGGATTTGTTTTGAAACGTTTGGATTTGTTTTGTATCGTTTATAAACTTTGGATTCAATCACTAAAAAGGGGAAACATTTGGATTTGTTTCGTAACGTTTGTAAACGTTTGGCTTAAATCACTAAAAATGTGAAACGTTTGGATTTGTTTTGTAACGTTTACAAACGTTTGGTTTTGTTTCGTAATATTTATAAGCGTTTGGCTTCAATCGCTAAATTGGAGAAACGTTTGGTGTTGTTTTGTAATTTTTGTAAACGTTTGTAAACGTTTGGATTTGTTTTGTAAAGTTTGTAAACGTTTAGCTTAAATCGCTAAAAAGGTGAAATGTTTGGTTTAGTTTCGTAACGTTTGGATTAAATCGCTAAAAAGGTGAAACGTTTGGATTTGTTTCGAAACGTTTGTAAACGTTTGGCTAAAATTGCTAAAAAGGTGAAACGTTTGGATTTGTTTCGTAACGTTTGTAAACGTATGGCTTAAATCGCTAAAAATGGGAAACGTTTGGTTTTGTTCTGTAACGTTAGTAAACGTTTCGCTTAAATTGCTAAAAAAGAGAAACGCTTGGATTTATTTCGTAACATTTGTAAACGTTTGGCTTAAATGGCTAAAAAGAGAAAACGTTTGGTTTTGTTTCGTAAGGTTTTTAAACGTTTGGCTTAAATTGCTATAAAGGTGAAACGCTTGGATTTGTTTCGTAACGTTTGTAAACGTTTGGCTTTGTTTCGTAAAGTTTTAAACGTTTGGATTTGGTTCAAAAAGTTTGGATTTGTTTTGTAACATTTGTAAACGCTTGGCTTCAATCATTAAAAAAGTGAAATGTTTGGATTTGTTTCGTAACGTATGTACTCGTTTGGCTTATCTAATAATTTGAAACATTGGATTTGTTTCATAACCGTTGTAAACGTTTCGCTAAAATGGGGAAACATTTGAATTTGTTTCATAACGTTTGTAAACGTTTGGCTAAAATTGCTGAAAAGGTGAAACGTATGGTTTTGTATCGTAACGTTTGTAAACGTTCGGCTTAAATTGCTAAAAAGGTAAAACGTTTGGATTTGTTTCGTAACGTTTGTAAACATTTGTAAACATTTGCCTTAAATTGCTAAAAAGGTGAAACACTTGGATTTGTTTCGTAACATTTATAAACGTTTGGCTTAAATCGCTAAAAAGGTGAAACGTTTGGATTTGTTTTGTATTGTTTTTAAACATTTGGCTTAAATTGCTAAAAAGGAGAAATGTTTGGATTTATTTCGTAACATTTGTAAACGTTTGCCTTAAATTGCTAAAAAGGTGAAACGCTTGGATTTGTTTCGTAACGTTTGTAATCGTTAGGCTTATATTGGTAAAAAGGTGAAACGCTTGGATTTGTTTCGTAACGTTTGTAATCGTTAGGCTTATATTGCTAAAAAGGTGAAACGCTTGGATTTGTTTCGTTACATTTGTAAACGTTTGGCTTAAATTGATAAAAAGGTTAAACGCTTGGTTTTTATTTCGTTACGATTGTCAAAATTTGGCTTAAATTGCTAAAAATCTGAAATGTTTGGATTTGTTTCTTAACGTTTGGCTTCAATCGCCAAAAGGTTGAAACGTTTGGATTTGTTTCGTAACGTTGGTAAACGTTTGGCATAAATCGCTAAAAAGGTGAAATGTTTAGATTGGTTTCATAACGTTTTAAACGTTTGGCTTAAATCGCTAAAATGGAGATACGTTTGGATTTGTTTCGTAGCGTTTGTAAATATTTGGCTTAAATTGCTAAAAAGGTGAAATGTTTGGTTTTGTTTCGTAACGTTTGGATTTGTTCGTAAATTTCTAAAAAGGTGAAACGCTTGGATTAGTTTCGTAACGTTTGTAAATGTTTGGCTTAAATTACTAAAAAGGTGAAACGCTTGGATTTGTTTCGAAACGTTTGTAAACGTTTGGCTTAAACTGGTAAAAAGGTGAACTTCTTTGATTTGTTTAGTAACATTTGTAAACGATTGGCTTAAATCGCTAAAAAGGTGAAATGCTTGGTTTTTTCGTAACTTTTGTAAAGGTTTTGCTTAAATCGCTCAAAATGTGAAACGTTTGAATTTGTTTTGTAATGCTGTAAACGTTTGGTTTTGTTTCGTAACATTTGTAAACATTTGGCTTAAATCGCTTAAAAAAACGTTTGGATTGTTTTTGTAACGTTTCTAAACGTTTGGCATAAATTGGTCAAAAGGCAAAACGTTTGGATTTGTTTCCTATCATTTTGTAAACGTTTGACTTAAATCACTAAAAAGGTGAAACGTTTGGATTTGTTTCGTAACATTTGTAAATGTTTGGCTTAAAAAGCTAAAAAGGTGAAATGTTTGGATTTGTTTCGTAACGTTTGTTAACGTTTGGCTTAAATGGCTAAAAAGGTGAAACGTTTGGATTTGTTTCGTAATGTTTGTAAACGTTTGGCTTAAATTTCTGAAAAGGTGAAACGTTTTGATTTGTTTGGTAATGTTTGTAAACGTTTGGCTTAAACTTCTAAAAAGGTGAAACGCTTGGATTTTTTTCGTTACGTTTGTAAATGTTTGGATTAAATAGCTAAAAAGGTTAAACGTTTGGATTTGTTTTGTAACGTTCTAAACAGTTGGCTTAAATTGATAAAAAAAGTGAAACGTTTGGATTTGTTTCGTAACATTTTTAAACGTTTGGCTTCAATCTCTAAAAAGGTGAAACATTTGGATTTGTTTCGTAATATTTATAAATGTTTGGCTTAAATTGCTTAAAAAGTGAACAGCTTGGATTTGTGTAATATCCCGTTTTTTTTTAAAAAAATTTTATTTTTGCATTCCGTCAAGTTTTAGGTAAATTATTATTATTATTATTATTAAACATTTTTATTTAATTTATTAGAGTCGTTCGTTGATTCGGTCGTGGTTCGATTAGTGTGGTTAGTATTATTAATTTTTTTAAAAAGAAAAAATAAATAAATGGATAAAGTCATGCATGCAAACCATGCATTTCTATTAAGTCCTCTTCACGTTGTTGTTTAGTGGCCAAATTAATGCAGCCCACACATTCATATTGGCCCATTCATTCCTCCATTATTTTGAGCAGGTCTTGCCCTTTGTATTGCTGCTAACGTTTCAGCGATACTTATGCTCATTTCTTTCCTATTTAAACACGCCGTCCATTTGATTTATTCATCAACGTTTAATACAAAACCCTAGCCGACTTCTTTGAGTTTTGATGATCATAAACAACACAACCCCATCTCTTCTTCTTCATTGATCTTGGTAAGTCTCATGTTCTTCTTCGTTCTTAATTTTCTGTTTTAACTTATAAACGGCACTTCCGTAAATTGAATCGTTCTTGCTCGTTCTTAGATCGAAATCAATTCCGCTTCGTCTCAGAGATTCTAGACTCAATTTTCTACGATTCTACTCTTTGATTTTGCAAAACGGTACGTAATCGACCTCGTTTCAATCGCCGCCGTTTTACCATTTCGTTGTTCATATAAACTGTTTCTAGTTTAAATAGCTACTGCCGATTCCCTTCATGAACTTTGGCTTGGATTTTGCTATGTTAAGGATTACAAATCACTTAGAATGTTAGTTGTTAAATGGTTAAGCTATCGTTTGAGATTATTCCATTGCCGGTCATGATTCTCGTTTTGTTTTAAGGATCGATAGTTTTTGTGTTTGATAATACTAAAGTTATTTTATTTTGATTTGGTTTAAAAGTGATTTGTTAAAGAATTATGAGTATTGTGTTGAAAGTTAAAGTTTCATGTTTCCAAGTTCTGTAATAAGTTTATATGCAGAGATGATGTTATGGCGGGCTCTTTCTTGTTTTGTTTGAATTGTGAAAATGATGGTAAATGGTACACTTAGGTCACTGAATTAGTTGCTTTTCTCAATTGGGTTCAACGTAAGTTTGGGTTGCATGGAGGGAATGTTATAATCATTCCTATTGGGCCTTATTTAATTTTGGGTGTTTTCCTTAATTAGTAATGAATTAATAAATTGATTCTATTGGTTATTTATGATAATATTTTTTCAGAGTAATTATATTGGACTTCGAATATCTTTTGACGTATATTTGACTAAATTACAATTTAGTCCCTAAACGAGTTTTATAATTTATTTAAGTGAGCCTTGGGTTAATAACCCTATATTTTGTTTTAATTATAAACAAAAGCAATTAAATTGATTTCGGATATCAAATTGGCTAAAGTACAGTTTAGCCCCTAATTGGCTAAAGTACAATTTAGCCCCTAAAATTTTATAAACTTAAAATGATTAAGTTTTTGGGTTGTAACTTGGGTTACTTGAAATTGAAGTTATTGAGTTCCGTTTTTAAAATGGATTACTATTTTGTTAATTTATTTTAAATATAAACTTGGGTTTGTATTTGATAAACGTTTTGAATCGGGTTAGGCTTGGGTCGCCCGACAAGTGAGGTTAGCTTGGTAGTTTATGATAACTCGGCTAACCCACTATTTAGAAATTATTTATTATTTAAAGTTATTAAATAATATTTATAAATTGAATTTTAAGCGAGAACTAAATAGACTTATTTAAATTGGGCTTTATTACCTAATGAGTATTATTTGTGTGTGCTTTGGATTGTTTATTCCGACATGTTAATTGTGCTAGTCCTATGTGGTGTCTAGTACTCCCTAGAGTTAGGGTCTGTTTTTAATAATTATTTTATTTGTCTAGACCCGTCTATTGTTCGTGCTCCAGAGGCGAACCAGGATTAGTTGCTTGCCGGTATTCACGTGGATTAGCAAGCTGTGAGTTTGTACTTACTATTTACCGCTTTATTAAGTAAATTGATATTTTAATATTAAATATATATATATACTGTACGTATATTTCGAACTGTTTTTATATTATGGCTTCTAGTTGGAACATGCTACCTAATGGGCATCATTAGGACTGCGTGCGCACCGGTAATGATCTGGGAAAGATAATTATGGTAATGAGGTAACTCGGTGTGAGCATAGCTCTCGGGACCAAGTAGAGTAACTCGGTGTAGCTCAGCTCTCGGGACTCTGGTACAAGTGTGGTCAGTGGTAACTCGGTGTAGCTCAGCTCTCGGGACCAGACCTATTGGATTATGTTTATTATTTAGAATTGTGGATTAGGGTTCCAACTATTATTCGTAATATTGTTATCAAATGTTTTAAACCTTTTAAAGGTTTTCCACTTAATAAATGTAGATAGTGGTATGAACTCATCTCAGTATATCTGACCCCGTTGTTTTCCCAATTTTCCCCAGGGTTATGATCTGAGAGAGTCTGGTGATCTCCGCATTTACTTTTCCTCGGAGGTTCCATTTATTTTAGTAGAACTGTAAAACTGTTTTATTCTTAGACCGCAGTAGTAACTAGACGTCTTTATTATTATTATTTATTTTGTCGGATTGGTTCGACTGGTTATATTGCTTTGGCATGCTGTATTATTTACATTGATTCATGATGAATCTATTTTAGACTCGGAATTGATTAAGCATGTTATATTAATTGTTGAATATTATAACTGCTAGTTTTAGGCTGAAGTCTCGGTTGCCCCCGAGCATTGGTTTTCTGCAGGTTTATGTGTTTATGTGATAAATGAAAGGCTAGCTACGGGTTTCGGTACTACATTACCCATACCCTAGCGCCGGTCGCGATTCATGAAAACGGGTTGTGACAATTTGTTTCGTAACATTTTTAAACGTTTGGCTTAAATTGCTAAAAAGGTGAAACGCTTGGATTTGTTTCGTAATGTTTCTAAACGTTTGGCTTAAATTGCTAAAAAGCTGAAAAATTTGGGATTGTTTCGTAACCTTTGTAAACGTTTGGCTTAAATTGCTAAAAAGGTGAAACTTTGGATTTATTTCTAACGTTTATAAAAGTTTGACTTAAATCGCTAAAAAGGTGAAATGCTTGGATTTGTTTTGTAACGTTTGTAAACGTTCGGCTTAAATTGTTAAAAATGTGAAACTCTTGGATTTGTTTCGCAACATTTATAAACGCTTGGCTTAAATTGCTAAAAATGTGAAACACTTGTATTCATTTCGAAACGTTTGTAAACGTTTGGTTTAAATTGCTAAGAAGGTCAAATGCTTGGTTTTGTTTTGTAATGTTTGTAAACGTTTGGCTTAAATCGCTAAAAATGTGAAGCGTTTGAATTGTTTCGTAAAGTTTTAAACATTTGGTTTTGCTTCGAAACGTTTGTAAACGTTTGGCTTAAATTGCTAAAAAAGTGAAACGTTTGGATTTAGTTTGTAACGTTTGTAAATGTTTGACTTAAATCGCTAAAAAGGTGAAACGTTTGGATATGTTTCGTAACGTTTGTAAACGTTTCGCTTAAATCGCTAAAAAGGTGAAACGTTTGAATTTGTTTCGTAATGTTTGTAAACGTTTGGCTTAAATCGCTAAAAAGGTGAAACGCTTGGATTTGTTTCGTAATGTTTATAAACATTTGGCTTAAATTTCTGAAAAGGTTAAACGTTTGGATTTGTTTCGTAGCATTTGTAAATGTTTGGCTTAAATTGCTACAAAAGGTGAAACACTTGGATTTATTTCCTAATGTTTGTAAACGTTAGATTTAAATTGCTAAAAAGGTGAAACGCTTGGATTTTTTTCGTTACGTTTGTAAACGTTTGGATTAAATCGCTAAAAAGTGAAATGTTTGGATTTGTTTCGTATCGTTGTAAACGTTTAGCTTATATTGATTAAAAGGTGAAATGTTTGGATTTGTTTCGTAACGTTTTTAAACGTTTGGCTTCAATAGCAAAAAAGGTAAAACGTTTAATTTTTTTCGTAATGTTTGTAAATGTTTGGCTTAAATTGGTTAAACGGTGAAACGCTTGGATTTGTTTTCGTAATGTTTGTAAATGTTTGGCTTAAATTTCTAAAAAGGTAAAATGCTCGGATTTGTTTCGAAACGTTTGCAAACGTTTGGCTTAAATTGCTAAGAAGGTAAAACGCTCGGTTTTGCTTTAAAACCGCTAAAAGTGTGAAGCGTTTGGATTTGTTTCGCTAAGTTTTAAACGTTTGGTTTTGTTTCGTAATGTTTGTAAACGTTTGGCTTAAATCGCTAAAAAAGTGAAACGTTTGGATTTGTTCCGTAACGTTTGAAACCGTTTGGCTTAAATTGCTAAAAAGGAGAAACGTTTGGATATGTTTCGTATCGTTTGTAAACGTTTGGCTTAAATCCCTAAAAAGGTGAAACGTTTGAATTTGTTTCGTAAAGTTTGTAAATGTTTGGCTTAAATCTCTAAAAAGGTGAAAGCCTGGATTTGTTTAGTAATGTTTGTAAACATTTGGCTTAAATTCCTTTAAAGGTGAAACGTTTGAATTTGTTTCGTAATGTTTTTAAACATTTGGCTTAAATTGCTAAAAAGGTAAAACGCTTGGATTTGTTTCGTAACGTTTGTAAACGTTTGGCTTAAATCACTAAAAAGGTAAAATATTTGGACTTGTTTTGTAACGTTTGGCTTAAATCGCTAAAAAGGTGAAACTTTGGATTTGTTTCTTACGTTTGTAAATGTTTGACTTAAATTGCTAAAAAGGTGAAATGCTTGTATTTATTTCGAAACGTTTGTAAACGTTTGACTTAAATTGCTAAGAAGGTGAAACGCTTGGTTTTGTTTCATAATGTTTGTAATCGTTTGGCCTAAATCGCTAAAAATGTGAAGCGTTTGGATTTGTTTCGTAAATTTTTATACGTTTGGTTTTGTTTCATAACGTTTGTAAACGTTTGGCTTAAATCGCTAAAAAAGTGAAACGTATGGATTTGGTTCGTAACGTTTGTAAACGGTTGGCTTAAATCGCTAAAAAGGTGAAACGTTTGTATATGTTTCGTAACGTTTGTAAACGTTTGGCTTAAATCGCTAAAAAGGTGAAACGTTTGAATTTGTTTCATAACGTTTTTAAACATTTGGCTTAAATCGCTAAAAAGGGAAATGTTTAGATTTCTTTCGTATTGTTTGTAAACATTTGGCTTAAATCGCTAAAAAGGTGAAACATTTGGATTTGTTTTGTAACCTTTCTAAATGTTTGGCCTAAATTGCTAAAAAGGTGAAACACTTTGAATTGTTTCCTAATGTTTGTATATGTTTGGCTTAAATTGCTAAAAAAGGAGAAACGCTTGGATTTGTTTTATAAAGTTTGTAAACGTTTGCCTTAAATTGCTAAAAAAGTGAAACATTTGGATTTGTTTTGTAGCTTTTGTAAAAGTTTGGCTGAAATCACTTAATATGTGAAACGTTTGAATTTGTTTCGTACCGTTTGTATACTTTTGGCTTAAATCGCTAAAAAGGTGAAACATTTGGATTTGTTTCTAAACGTTTGTAAATGTTTGGCTTAAATTGCTAAATAGGTGGAAAGGCTTAGAGTTGTTTCGTAAAATTTGTAAACGTTTGTATTCAATTGCTAAAAAGGTGAAACGCTTGGTTTTGTTTCGTTACGTTTGTAAACGTTTGGCTTAAATTACTAAAAATGGGAGCCGTTTGGATTTGTATCGTAACATTTGGCTTAAATCACTAAAAAGGTTAAACGTTTGGATTTGTTTCGTAATGTTTGTAAATGTTTTGCTTAAATTGCTAAAAAGGTGGAACCGCTTGGATTTGTTTCATATTTTTGTAATCGTTTGGCTTAAATTGATAAAAAAATGAAACGCTTGGTTTAGTTTCGTAACGTTTGTAAACTTTTGGCTTAAATCGCTGATAAGGTGAAACATTTGGTTTTGTTTCGTAATGTTTTTAAACGTTCGGCTTAAATCGCTAAAAATGTGAAATGTTTGGATTTGTTTCGTAACGTTTGTAAACGTCTGGCTTAATTTGCTAGAAATGTGAAACTCTTGGATTTGTTTTGTAAAGTTTTTCAAATGTTTGGCTTAAATTGCTAAAAGGTGAAATGCTTGGATTTGATTTGTAGCGTTTGTAAACATTTGGCTTAAATTGTTAAAAAGTTGAAACATTTGGATTTGTTTCAAAACCTTTGTAAGAGTTTGGCTTAAATAGATAAAAAGGTGAAACGTTTGCATTTTTTTCGTAGCATTTGTATACGTTTGGCTTAACTTGCTAAAAAGGTGAAACGCTTGGATTTGTTTGGTAACGTTTGTAAACGTTTGGCTTACATTGCTAAATAGGTGAAACTCTTGGATTTGTTTCGTAACATTTATAAACACTTGGCTTAAATTGCTAAAAAGGTGAAACGCTTGTATTTATTTCGAAACGTTTGTAAATGTTTGGCTTAAATTGCTAAGAAGGTGAAACGCTTGCTTTTGTTTCGTAATGTTTGTAAACGTTTAGCTTAAATCGCTAAAAATGTGAAGCGTTTTGATTTGTTTCGTAAAGTTTTAAACGTCTGGTTTTACTTCGTAACATTTGTAAATGTTTGGCTTAAATCGCTAAAAAAGTGAAACGTTTGGATTTGGTTCATAACGTTTGTAAACGTTTGGTTTAAATCGCTAAAAAGGTGAAACGTTTGACTTAAATCACTAAAAAAGGTGAAACGTTTAAAATTTGTTTCGTAACGTTTGTAAACGTTTCGCTTAAATCGCTAAAAAGGCGAAACGTTTGGATTTGTTACATAACATTTGTAAACGTTTGGCTTAAATTGATAAAAAGGTGAAACGCTTGGATTTATTTCGTAAAGTTTGTAAACGTTAGGCTTAAATTGCTAAAAAGGTGAAACGCTTGGATTTTTTTCGTTACGTTTGTAAACGTTTGGATTAAATCGCTAAAAAGGTGAAACGTTTGGATTTGTTTCGTAACGTTGTAAATGTTTGGCTTAAATTGATAAAGAGGTTAAACGTTTGGATTTGGTTCGTAACGTTTTTAAACGTTTGGCTTCAATCTCTAAAAAGGTGAAACGTTTGGAATTGTTTCGTAATGATTGTAAATGTTTGGCTTAAATTGTTTTAAAGGTGAAACGCTTGGATTTGTTTCATAACGTTTGTATACGTTTGGCTTAAATTGCTAAAAAGGTGAACGCTTGGATTTGTTTCGTAACGTTTGGAAATGTTTGGCTTAAATGGCTAAAAAGGTGAAAAATTTGGATTTGTTTCGTAACCTTTGTAAACGTTTGGCTTAAATCGCTAAAAAGGTGAAACGTTTGAATTTGTTTCGTAACGTTTGTAAACGTTTGGCTTAAATTGCTAAAAAGGCGAAACGCTTGGATTTTTTTCGTAACGTTTGTAAACGTTTGGCTTAAATTGCCAAGAAGGTGAAATTCTTGGATTTTTTTCGTAACATTTACAAACGCTTGGCTTAAATTGCTAAAAAGGTTAAACGCTTGTATTTATTTCGAAACGTTTGTAAACGTTTGGCTTAAATTGCTAAGAAAGTGAAATTTCGTAATGTTTGTAAATGTTTGGCTTCAATCGCTTAAAATGTGAAGCGTTTGGATTTGTTTCGTAAAGTTTTAAACGATTAGTTTTGTTTCGTAACGTTTGAATATGTTTGGCTTTAATTGCTAAAAAAGTGAAACGTTTGGATTTGGTTTGTAACGTTTGTAAAAGTTTGGCTTAAATCACAAAAAAGGTGAATTGTTTGGATATGTTTCGTAACATTTGTAAACGTTTGGCTTACATCACTAAAGAGGTGAAACGTTTCAATTTGTTTCGTAACGTTTGTAAACGTTTGCCTTAAATCACTAATAAGGTAATACGTTTGGATTTGTTTCGTAATGTTTGTAAACGTTTGGCTTGAATTGCTTAAAAGGTGAAACGGTTGGTTTTGTTTCGTAATGTTTTTATGCGTTCGGCTTAAATCGCTAAAAAGATGAAATGTTTGGATTTGTTTCATAACGTTTGTAAACGTCTGGCTTAATATGCTAGAAATGTGAAACTCTTGGATTTGTTTTGTAAAGTTTTTCAAATGTTTGGCTTAAATTGCTAAAAGGTGAAATGCTTGGATTTGATTTGTAGCGTTTGTAAATGTTTGGCTTAAATTGCTAAAAAGTTGAAACATTTGGATTTGTTTAAAAACCTTTGTAAAAGTTTGGCTTAAATAGCTAAAAAGGCGAAACGTTTGCATTTTTTTCGTAGCGTTTGTATAAGTTTGGCTTAAATTGCTAAAAAGGTGAAACGCTTGGATTTATTTGGTAACGTTTGTAAACATTTGGCTTAAATTGCTAAATAGGTGAAACTCTTGGATTTGTTTCGTAACATTTATAAATGCTTGGCTTAAATTACTAAAAAGGTGAAAAGCTTGTATTTATTTCGAAACGTTTGTAAACGTTTGGCTTATATTGCTAAGAAGGTGAAACGCTTTGTTTTGTTTCTTAATGTTTGTAAACGTTTGGCTTAAATCGCTAAAAATGTGAAGCGTTTGGATTTGTTTCGTAAAGTTTGAAACGTTTGGTTTTGTTTCGTATCTTAAATAGCTAAAAAAGTGAAACGTTTGGATTTGGTTCGTAACGTTTGTAAACGGTTGGCTTAAATCGCTAAAAAGGTGAAACGTTTGGATATGTTTCGTAACGTTTGTAAACGTTTGGCTTAAATCTCTTAAAAAGTGAACATTTGAATTTGTTTCGTAACATTTGTAAACATTTGGCTTAAATCGCTAAAAAGGTGAAACGTTTAGATTTGTTTCGTATCGTTTGTAAACGTTTGGCTTAAATCGCTAAAAAGGTGAAGCTCTTTATTTGATATTCAGAACACAGTTACAAATGAAAAAAAAGGAAAGACTTTTCTTGGACGGGAAAATTTACTCCTGGTGGTTGCTCTGAGAAATCCTTTCTTTCTCGTCCACTCAGGGGGGTGCGGACCGACGGTTCTATGGGTATCCAAAGTACAAACGAGATAGATGTTTTCTGTCCCAACCGTTCTTCTTAGTCCCAATCCCTATAAAGAAAAAGGAGTTTGGATTTGTTTCGTAACCTTTCTAAACTTTTGGCTTAAATTGCTAAAAAGGTGAAAAGCTTTGAATTGTTTCGTAATGTTTGGATACGTTTGGCTTAATTTGCTAAAAAGGAGAAATGCTTGGATTTGTTTTGTAACGTTTGTAAACGTTTGGCGTAACTTGCTAAAAAGGTGAAACGTTTGGATTTGTTTTCTAGCTTTTATTAATGTTTGGCTTAAATCGCTAAAAAGGTGAAACTTTTGGATTTGTTTCGTACTGTTTGTAAAAGTTTTGCTTAAATCGCTAAAAAGGTGAAACGTTTGGATTTGTTTCTTAACGTTTGTAAATGTTTGGCTTAAATTGCTAAATAGGCGGAAAGGCTTGGATTTGTTTCGTAACATTTGTAAACGTTTGGCTTAAATTGCTAAAAAGGTGAAACGTTTAGATTTCTTTCGTATCGTTTGTAAACTTTTGGCTTAAATTGCTAAAAAGGTGAAACTCTTTATTCGATATTCAATTCACAGTTACAAATGAAAAAAAAGAAAGACTTTTCTTGGACGGGAAAATTTACTCCTGGGGGTTGCTCTGAGAAATCCTTTCTTTCTCGTCCACTCAGGGGTGTGCGGACCGACGGTTCTACGGGTATCCGAAGTACGAACGAGATAGATGTTTGCTGTCCCAACCGTTCTTCTTAGTCCCAATCCCAATAAAGAAAAAGGAGTTTGGATTTGTTTCGTAACCTTTCTAAACTTTTGGCTTAAATTGCTAAAAAGGTGAAACGCTTTGAATTGTTTCGTAATGTTTGGATACGTTTGGCTTAAATTGCTAAAAAGGAGAAATGTTTGGATTTGTTTTGTAACGTTTGTAAAAGTTTGGCGTAAATTGCTAAAAAGGTGAAAAGTTTGGATTTGTTTTGTAGCTTTTATAAATGTTTGGCTTAAATCGCTAAAAAGGTGAAACTTTTGGATTTGTTTCGTACCGTTTGTAAAAGTTTTGCTTAAATCGCTAAAAAGGTGAAACGTTTGGATTTGTTTCTTAACGTTTGTAAATGTTTGGCTTAAATTGCTAAATAGGTGGAAAGGCTTGGATTTGTTTCGTAACATTTGTAAACGTTTGGCTTAAATTGCTAAAAAGGTGAAACACTTGGTTTTGTTTCGTAACGTTTGTAAACGTTTGGCTTAAATTGCTAAAAATGGGAAACGTTTGGATTTGTTGAGTAACGTTTGGCTTAAATCACTAAAAAGATGAAACGTTTGGATTTGTTTCGTAACGTTTGTAAACGTTTGGCTTAAATTGCTAAAAAGGTGGAACCTCTTGGATTTGTTTCAAATTTTTGTAAATGTTTGGCTCAAATTGCTAAAAAGGTGAAACACTTGGTTTTGTTTCGGAACGTTTGTAAACGTTTGGCTTAAATCGCTAAAAAGGAGAAACGTTTGGATTTGTTTCGCAATGTTTGTAAATGTTTATCTTAAATTGCTTAAAAGGGGAAACGCTTGGATTTGTTTCACAACGTTTGTAAACGTTTGGCTTAAATTGCTAAAAAGGTGAAAGCTTGGATTTGTTTCGTAACGTTTGTAAATGTTTGGCTTAAATTTCTAAAAGGGTGAAAAATTTGGATTTGTTTCGTAACCTTTGTAAACGTTTCGCTTAAATCGCTAAAAAGGTGAAATTTTGGATTTGTTTCATAACGTTTGTAAACATTTGGCTTAAATTGCTAAAAAGGTGAAACGCTTGGATTTGTTTCGTAACGTTTGTAAACGTTTGGCTTTAATTGGTAAAAAGGTGAAACTCTTGGATTTCTTTCGTAACATTTATAAACACTTGGCTTAAATTGCTAAAAAGATGAAACGCTTGTATTTATTTTGAAACGTTTGTAAACGTTTGGCTTAAATTGCTAAGAATGTGAAACGCTTGGTTTTGTTTCGTAATGTTTGTAAACCTTTTGCTTCAATCGCTAAAAATGTGACGCGTTTGGATTTGTTTTGTAAAGTTTTAAACGTTTGGTTTTGTTTCGTAAGGTTTGTAAACGTTTGGCTTTAATCGCTAAAAAAGTGAAACGTTTGGATTTGATTCGTAACGTTTGTAAACGTTTGGCTTAAATCGCTAAAAAGGTCAATTGTTTGGATATTTTTCGTAACGTTTGTAAACGTTTGGGTTAAATTGCTAAAGAGCTGAAACGCTTTAATTTGTTTCGTAACGTTTGTAAACGTTTGGCTTAAATCGCTAAAAAGGTGAAACGTTTGGATTTGTTTCGTAATGTTTGTAAACGTTTGGCTTAAATTGCTTAAAAGGTGAAACGCTTGGATTTGTTTCGTAAAGTTTGTAAACATTTGGCTTAAATTGCCAAAAAGGTGAAACGCTTGGATTTATTTCGTAACGTTTGTAAACGTTTGGCTTAAATTACTAAATAGGTGAAATTTTTTAATTTGTTTCGTAACGTTTTCAGCGTTTGGCTTAAATCTCTAAAAAGGTGAAACTTTGGATTTGTTTCTTACGTTTGTAAATGTTTCACTTAAATCGCTAAAAAGGTGGAATGCTTGGATTTGTTGAACGTTTGTAAACGTTTGGCTTAAATTGCTAAAAAGGTAAGACTCTTGGATTTTTTTCATAACATTTATAAAATCTTGGCTTAAATTGCTTAAAAGGCGAAATCCTTGTATTTATTTCGAAACGTTTCTAAACATTTGGCTTAAATTGCTAAGAAGGTGAAACGTTTGATTTTGTTTCGTAATGTGTGTACACCTTTGGCTTAAATCGCTAAAAATGTGAAGCGTTTGGATTTGTTTCAAAAAGTTTGAAACGTTTGGTTTTGTTTCGTAACGTTTGTAAACGTTTGGCTTAAATCGCTAAAAAAGTGAAACGTTTGGATTTGGTTCGTAACGTTTGTAAACGGTTGGCTTAAATCGCTAAAAAGGGGAAAAATTTGGATATGTTTCGTAACGTTTGTAAACGTTTGGCTTAAATCGCTAAAAATGTGAACATTTGAATTTGTTTCGTAACATTTGTAAACATTTGGCTTAAATCGCTAAAAAGGTGAAACGTTTAGATTTCTTTCTTAGCGTTTGTAAACGTTAGGCTTAAATCGCTAAAAAGGTGAAACATTTGGATTTGTTTCGGAACCTTTCTAAACTTTTGGCTTAAATTGCTAAAAAGGTTAAACGCTTTGAATTGTTTCATAATGTTTGTATGCGTTTGGCTTAAATTGCTAAAAAGGAGAAACGCTTGGATTTGTTTTGTAACGTTTGTAAATGTTTGGCTTAAATTGCTAAAAAGGTGAAACGTTTGGATTTGTTTTGTAGCTTTTATAAATGTTTGGCTTAAATCGCTAAAAAGGTTAAACGTTTGGATTTGTTTCGTACCGTTTGTAAATGTTTGGCTTAAATCGCTAAAAAGGTGAAATATTTGGATTTGTTTCTTAACATTTTTAAATGTTTGGCTTAAATTGCTAAATAGGTGGAAAGGCTTGGATTTGTTTCGTAACATTTGTAAACGTTTGGCTTAAATTGCTCAAAAGGTGAAACACTTGGTTTTGTTTCGTAACGTTTGTAAACGTTTGGCTTATATTGCTAAAAATGGGAAATGTTTGGATTTGTTGCGTAACGTTTGGCTTATATCACTAAAAAGATGAAACGTTTGGATTTGTTTCGTAACGTTAGTAAACGTTTGGTTTAAATTGCTAAAACGGTGGAACCGCTTGGATTTGTTTCAATTTTTTTTAAACGTTTTCCTTAAATCGCTAAAAAGGTGAAACACTTGGTTTTGTTTCGTAAAGTTTGTAAACGTTTGGCTTAAATCGTTAAAAAGGTGAAACATTTGGTTTTGTTTCGTAATGTTTGTAACCGTTCGGCCTAAATCGCTAAAAAGGTAAAACATTTGGATTTGTTTCGTAACGGTTGTAAACGTGTGGCTTAATTTGCTAGAAAGGTGAAACGCTTGAATTTGTTTTGTAATGTTTTTCAAACGTTTGGCTTAAATTGCTAAAAAGTTGAAATGCTTTGATTTGATTTGTAACGTTTGTAAACGTTTGGCTTAAATTGCTAAAAAGTTGAAACATTTGGATAACCTTTGTAAAAGTTTTGCTTAAATCGCTAAAAAGGTAAAACGTTTGGATTTTTTTCGTAGAGTTTGCAAACGTTTGTCTTAAATTGCTAAAAAGGTGAAACGCTTGGATTTGTTTGGTGACATTTGTAAACATTTGGCTTAAATTGCTAAATAGGTGAAATTCTTTGATTTGTTTCGTAACGTTTGTAAACGTTTGGCTTACATTACTAAAAAGGTGAAACATTTGAATTTGTTTTGTAGCGTTTGTAAATATTTGGCGTAAATCGCCAACAAGGTGAAACGTTTGGATTTGTTTTCTACCGTTTGTAAACGTTTGGCTTAAATTGCTAAATAAGTAAAATGCTTGAATTTGTTTCGTAACGTTTGTAAACGTTTTGCTTAAATTGCTAAAAAGGTGAAACGCTTGGATTTGTTTCGTAATGTTTGTAAACGTTTGGCTTAAATTGCTACATAGGTGAAATGCTTTGATTTGTTTCGTTATGTTTGTAAACGTTTGGCTTAAATTTCTAAAAAGGTGAAACGCTTGGTTTTTATTTCGTAACATTTGTAAACGTTTGCCTTAAATTTCTAAAAATGTGATAAGTTTGGATTTGTTTCGTAACGTTTATAAACGTTTGGCTTCAATCGCAAAAAAGGTGAAACGTTTGGATTTGTTTCATAACGTTTGTAAACGTTTGACATAAATCGCTAAAAATGTGAAACGTTTGGATTTGTTCCGTAACGTTTTAAACGTTTGGCTTAAATCGCAAAAGGTGAAACGTTTGGATTTGTTTCGAAACGTTTGTAAAGGTTTGGCTTAAATCGCAAAAAAGGTAAAACATTTGGTTTTCTTTCGTAACCTTTGTAAACGTTCGGCATAAATCGCTAAAAAGGTGAAACGGTTGGATTTGTTTCGTTACATTTTAAATGTTTGGATTTGTTTCGAAACGTTTGGACTTGTTTTGTAACGTTTGTAAACGTTTGGCTTCAATCACTAAAAAGGGGAAACGTTTGGATTTGTTTCGTAACGTTTGCCTTTAATCACTAAAAATATGAAACATTTGGATTTGTTCCGTAACGTTTACAAACGTTTGGTTTTATTTCGTAATGTTTATAAGTGTTTGGCTTCAATTGCTAAAATTGGGAAACGTTTGGTGTTGTTTTGTAACATTTCTAAACGTTTGGATTTGTTTTGTAAAGTTTTAAACGTTTGATTTTGTTTCGTGACATTTGTAAACGTTTAGCTTAAATCGCTAAAATTGTGAAATGTGTGGTTTTGTTTCGTAACGTTTGGATTAAATCTCTAAAAAGGTGAAACATTTGGATTTGTTTTGAAACGTTTGTAAAGGTTTGGCTAAAATTACTAAAAAGGTGAAACGTTTGGATTTGTTTCGTAACGTTTGTAAACGTATGGCTTAAATCGCTAAAAAGGTGAAACATTTGGTTTTGTTTCGTAACGTTTGTAAACGTTTGGCTTAAATCGCTAAAAAGGTGAGACGTTTGGTTTTGTTTTGAAATGTTTGGATTTGTTTTGTAAGTTTGTTTTGTAACGTCTTAAACATTTTGTTTTGTTTCGTAACGTTTGGCTTAAATCGCTAAAAAGGGGAAACGTTTGTAAACGTTTGGCTAAAATCACTAAAAAGGTGAAACGTTTAATTTTGTTTCGTAACGTTTGTAAAGGTTTCGATTTGTTTCGTAATGTTTGTTTCGTAATGTTTTAAACGTTTTGTTTTGTATCTTAACATTTGTAAACGTTCGGCTTAAATCGCTAAAAAGGTGAAACGTTTTGTTTTATTCCGTAATTTTTATAAACGTTTGGCTTATATGGATGAAAAGGGGAAACGTTTGGATTTGTTTTGTAACGTTTGTAAACATTTGGGTTCAATCGATAAAAAGGTGAAATGTTTGGATTTCTTTCGTAGCGTTTGAAAATGTTTGGCTTAAATTGCTAAAAATATGAGACATTTGGTTTTGTTCTGTAACGTTAGTAAACGTTTAGCTTAAATTGCTAAAAAGGTGAAACGCTTGAAATTATTTCGTTAGATTTGTAAACGTTTGGCTTAAATCGCTAAAAAGGTGAAACGTTTGGTTTTGTTTCGTAACGTTTGGCTTAAATTGCTATATAGGTGAAACGCTTGGATTTGTTTGGTAACGTTTGTATACGTTTGGCTTTGCTTCGTAACGTTCTAAACGTTTGGATTTGGTTCGAAACGCTTGGATATGTTTCGTAACGTTTGTAAACGCTTGGCTTCAAACATTAAAAAAGTCAAACGTTTGGATTTGTTTCGTAACGTTTGTACTTGTTTGGCTTATCTAAAAATTTGAAAAATTTGGATTTGTTTCATAACCGTTGTAAACGTTTGGCTTAAATCGCTAAAAAGGGGAAACATTTGGATTTTTTCGTAACGTTTGTAAACATTTGGCTTAGCTAAAAAGGTGAAACATTTGGATTTGTTTCATAACGTTTGTAAACGTTTGGCTTAAATTGCTAAAAAGGTGAAACGCTTGGATTTGTTTCGTAACGTTGGTAAACGTTTGGCTTAAAGTGCTAAAAAGGTGAAACTCTTGGTTTTTTTCGAAACGTTTGTAAACTTTTGGCTAAAATCGCTAAAAATGTGAAATGTTTAGATTTGTTTCGTAACGTTAGAAACGTTCGGGTTTATTTCGTAACGTTTGTAACCTTTGGTTTAAATCGCTAAAAAGAAGAAACGTTTAGATTTGATTCGTAATGTTTGTAAACGTTTGGCATAAATCGCTAGAAAGATGAAATGTTTGGATTGATCTTCAAACATTTGTAAACGTTTGGCTTAAATCGCTAAAAAGGTGAAGAATTTGCATTTGTTTCGCAACATTTGTAAACATTTGGCTTAAATCGCAAAAAGGTGAAACACTTGCATTTGTTTCGTTATGTTTGTAAACGTTTGGCTTAAATCTCTAAAAAGGGGAAACATTTGGATTTGTTTCGTAACGTTTGTAAACGTTTGACTTAAATTGCTAAAAAGGTGAAACGCTTGGATTTGTTTTGTAATGTTTGTAAGCGTTTGCTTAAATTTCAAATAAGATGAAACGCTTGCATTTGTTTCATAATGTTTGTAAACGTTTGGCTTAAATCGCTAAATAGGTAAAAAAATTGGATTTGTTTTGCAACCTTTGTAAACGTTTGGCGTAAATCGCTAAAATGGTGAAACGTTTGGATTTGTTTCATACGTTTGTAAACGTTTGGCTTAAATCTCTAAAAAGGTGAAAAGATTGGATTTGTTTCGTAATGTTTGTAAACGTTTGGCCTAAATTGCTAAAAGGGTGTGACGCATGGATTTGTTTCGTAACGTTTATAAGCGTTTGGCTTAAATTGCTAAAAAGGTAAAACGCATGTATTTGTTTCGTAACCTTTGTAAACGTTTAGCTTAAACTGCTAAAAAGGTGAAAGGTTTGTTTTGTTTCGTAATGTTTGTAAACGTTTGGCTTAAATCTCGAAAAAAGTGAAACATTTGGATTTGCTTCGTAAAGTTTTAAACATTTTGTTTTGTTTAGTAACGTTTTTAAATGTTTGGCTTAAGTCGCTAAAAAGGCGAAACATTTGGATTTGTTTCGTAACATTTGTAAACGTTTGGCTTAAATCGCTAAAAAGGTGAAACGTTTGGATTTGTTACCTAATGTTTGTAAACGTTTGGCTTGAATTGCCAAAAAGGTGAAACATTTGGATTGTTTCGTAATGTTTGTAAACGTTTGGCTTAAATAGCTAAAAAGGTGAAACATTTGGATTTGTTTCGTATCGTTTGTAAACGTTTTGCTTAAATCGCTAAAAAAGTGACACGTTTAGATTTGTTTCCTAACCTTTCTAAACGTTTTGCTTAAATTGCTAAAAAGGTCAAAAGTTTGGATTTGTTTCATAGCGTTTATAAACGTTTGGCTTAAATCGCTAAAAAGATGAAACATTTGGATTTGTTTTGTAACGTTTGTAAACGTTTGGCTTAAATTTCTAAAAAGGTGGAACCGCTTGGATTTGTTTCATAAGTTTTGTAAACGTTTGGAATAAATTGCTAAAAAGGTGAAACGCTTGGTTTGTTTCGTAACGTTTGTAAACATTTGGCTTAAATAGATAAAAAGGTGAAACGTTTGGATTTCTTTCGAAACGTTTGTAAATGTTTAGCTTAAATCTCTAAAAAGGAGAAACGTTTGGCTTAAATCGCTAAAAAGGGAAAACGTTTGAATTTGTTTCGTAACGCATGTAAACGTTTGGCTAAACTAGCTAAAAAGGTGAAATATTTGGATTTGTTTCGTAATGGTTTGTAAACGTTTGACTTAAATCGCTAAAAAGGTGAAATGCTTGGATATGTTTATCGTTTGTAAACGTTTAGCTTAAATGGCTAAAAAGGTGAAACTCTTGGAATTTTTTCGTAACATTTATAAACTCTTGCCTTAAATTGCTAAAAAGGTGAAATGCTTGTATTTATTTCGAAACGCTTGTAAACGTTTGGCTTAAATTGCTAAAAAGGTGAAATGCTTGGTTTTGTTTCGTAATTTTTGTAAACGTTTGGCTTAATCGCTAAAAATGTGAAGCATTTGGATTTGTTTTATAACGTTTGTAAACGTTTGGCTTAAATCGCTAAAAAAGGGAAACGTTTGGATTTGGTTCGTAACGTTTGTAAAAGGTTGGCTTAAATCGCTAAAAAGGTGAAACGTTTGGATATGTTTCGAAACGTTTGTAAACGTTTGGCTTAAATCGCTAAAAAGGTGAACATTTGAATTTGTTTCGTAACGTTTGTAAACATTTGTCTTAAATTGCTAAAAAGGTGAAACGTTTAGATTTCTTTCGTATCGTTTGTAAACCTTTGGCTTAAATCGTAAAAAAGGTGAAACGTTCGGATTTGTTTCGTAACCTTTCTAAACTTTTGGCTTAAATTGCTAAAAAGGTGAAACGCTTTGAATTGTTTCGTAATGTTTGTATACGTTTGGCTTAAATTGCTAAAAAGGAGAAATGCTTGGATTTGTTTTGTAACATTTGTAAATGTTTGTCTTAAATTGCTAAAAAGGTGAAACGTTTGGATTTCTTTGTAGCTTTTAAAATGTTTGGCTTAAATCGCTAAAAAGGTGAAACGTTTGGATTTGTTTCGTACCATTTGTAAACGTTTGTCTTAAACCGCTAAAAAGGTGAAACGTTTGGATTTGTTTTTAAACGTTTATAAATGTTTGGCTTAAATTGCTAAATAGGTGGAAAGGCTTGGATTTGTTTCCTAACATTTGTAAACGTTTGGCTTAAATTACTAAAAAGGTGAAACGCTTGGTTTTGTTTCGTAACCTTTGTAAACGTATGGCTTAAATTGCTAAAAATAGGAAACGTTTGGATTTGTTTCTAACGTTTGGCTTAAATCACAAAAAAGATGAAACGTTTGGATTTGTTTCGTAACGTTTGTAAACGTTTGGCTTAAATTGCTAAAAAGGTGGAACCGCTTGGATTTGTTTAAATTTTTTGTAAACGCTTGGCTTAAATTGCTAAAAAAGGTGAAACGCTTGGTTTTGTTTCGTAACGTTTGTAAACGTTGGGCTTAAATCGCTAAAAAGGTGAAACATTTCGTTTTGTTTCGCAATGTTTGTAAACATTCGGCTTAAATCGCTAAAAAGGTGAAACGTTTGGATTTGTTTCGTAACGTTTGTAAACGTCTGGCTTAATTTGCTAGAAAGGTGAAACGCTTGGATTTGTTTTGTAATGTTTTTCAAACGTTTGGCTTAAATTGCTAAAAAGGTGAAATGCTTGGATTTTATTTGTAACGTTTGTAAACGTTTGGCTTAAATGGCAAGAAAGTTGAGACATTTTGTTTTGTATTAAAACCTTTATAAAAGTTTGATATAAATCGCTAAAAAGGGGAAACGTTTGGATTTGTTTTGTAATGTTTGTAAATGTTTGGCTTAAATTGCTAAAAAGGTGAAACGTTTGGATTTGTTTTGTAGCTTTTATAAATGTTTGGTTTAAATCGCAAAAAAGGTGAATCGTTTGGATTTATTTCGTACCGTTTGTAAACGTTTGGCTTAAATCGCTAAAAAGGTAAAACGTTTGGATTTGTTTCTTAACGTTTGTAAATGTTTGGCTTAAATTGCTAAATAGGTGGAAAGGCTTGGATTTCTTTAGTAACATTTGTAAACGTTTGGCTTAAATTGCTAAAAAGGTGAAACGCTTGGTTTTGTTTCGTAACGTTTGTAAACGTTTGGCTTAAATTGCTTAAAATGGGAAACGTTTGGATTTGTTTCGTAACATTTGGCTTAAATCACAAAAAAGATGAAACATTTGGATTTGTTTCGTAACGTTTGTAAACGTTTGGCTTAAATTGCTAAAAAGGTGGAACCGCTTGGATTTGTTTCAAATTTTTGTAAACGTTTGGCTTATATTGCTAAAAAGATGAAACACTTTGTTTTGTTTCGTAACGTTTGTAAACGTTTGGCTTAAATCGCTAAAAAGGTGAAACATTTCGTTTTGTTTCGCAATGTTTGTATACGTTCGGCTTAAATCGCTAAAAAGGTGAAACGTTTGGATTTGTTTCGTAACGTTTGTAAATGTATGGCTTAATTTGCTAGAAAGGTGAAACGCTTGGATTTGTTTCGTAATGTTTTTCAAACGGTTGGCTTAAATTGCTAAAAAGGTGAAATGCTTGGATTTGATTTGTAACGTTTGTAAACGTTTGGCTTAAATTACTAGAAAGTTGAAACATTTGGATTTGTTTCAAAACCTTTGTAAAATTTTGGCTTAAATCGCTAAAAAGGGGAAACGTTTGGATTTGTTTTCGTAGCGTTTGTAAACGTTCGGCTTTAATTTCTAAAAAGGTGAAACGCTTGGATTTGTTTGGTAACGTTTGCAAACGTTTGACTTAAATTGCTAAATAGGTGAAATTCTTTGATTTGTTTCGTAACGTTTGTAAATGTTTGGCTTACATTGCTAAAAAGGTGAAACATTTGAATTTGTTTTGTAGGTTGTAAATATTTGGCTTAAATCGCCAAAAAGGGGAAACGTTTGGATTTGTTTTGTACTGTTTGTAAACGTTTCGCTTAAATTGCTAAGAAGATGAAACATTTGCATTTGTTTCGCAACGTTTGTAAACGTTTGGCTTAAATTGCTAAAAAGGTGAAACATTTGCATTTGTTTCGTAATGTTTGTAAACGTTTCGCTTAAATCTCTAAAAAGGGGAAACGTTTGGATTTGTTTCGTAAAGTTTATAAACGTCTGGCTTAAATTGCTAAAAAGGTGAAACGCTTGGATTTGTTTTGAAATGTTTGTAAGAGTTTGCTTAAATTTCAAATAAGCTGAAACGCTTGGATTTGTTTCATAATGTTTGTAAATATTTGGCTTATATCGCTAAATAGGTGAAAATTTTGGATTTGTTTTGTAACCTTTGTAAACGTTTGGCTTAAATCGCTAAAATGGTGAAACGTTTGGATTTGTTTCATACGTTTGTAAACGTTTGGCTTAAATCGCTAAAAAGGTGAAAAAGTTTGGATTTGTTTCGTAACGTTTGTAAACGATTTGCCTAAATTGCTAAAAAGGTGTGACGCTTGGATTCATTTCGTAACGTTTATAAGCGTTTGGCTTAAATTGCTAAAAAGGTAAAACACATGTATTTGTTTTGTAACCTTTGTAAACGTTTAGCTTAAATTGCTAAAACGGTGAAACGGTTTGTTTTGTTTCGTAATGTTTGTAAACGTTTGGCTTAAATCTCAAAAAAGGTGAAACATTTGGATTTGTTTCGTAAAGTTATAAACGTTTTGTTTTGTTTAGTAACGTTTGTAAATGTTTGGCTTAAATCGCTAAAAAGGCGAAATATTTGGATTTGTTTCGTAACATTTGTAAATGTTTGGCTTAAATCGCTAAAAAGGTGAAACGTTTGGATTTGTTACCTAATGTTTGTAAACATTTGGCTTAAATTGCCAAAAACGTGAAATATTTGGATTTGTTTCGTAATGTTTGTAAACGTTTGTCTTAATTAGCTAAAAAGGTGAAACATATGGATTTGTTTCGTATCGTTTCTAAACGTTTTGCTTAAATCGCTAAAGAAGTGACTGGTTTGGATTTGTTTCGTAACCTTTCTAAACGTTTTGCTTAAATTTCTAAAAAGGTCAAAAGTTTGGATTTGTTTCATAGCGTTTATAAACGTTTGGCTTAAATCGCTAAAAAGATGAAACGTTGGGATATGTTTCGTAACGTTTGTAAACGTTTGGCTTAAATCGCTAAAAAGGTGAACATTTGAATTTGTTTCGTAACGTTAGTAAACATTTGGCTTAAATTGCTAAAAAGGTGAAACGTTTAGATTTCTTTCGTATTGTTTGTAAACGTTTGGCTTAAATCGCTAAAAAGGTGAAACGTTTGGATTTGTTTCGTAACCTTTCTAAACTTTTGGCTTAAATTGCTAAAAAGGTGAAACGCTTTGAATTGTTTCGTAATGTTTGTATACGTTTGGCTTAAATTGCTAAAAAGGAGAAACGCTTGGATTTGTTTTGTAACGTTTGTAAATGTTTGGCTTAAATTGCTAAAAAGGTGAAACATTTGGATTTCTTTGTAGCTTTTATAAATGTTTGGCTTAAATCGCTAAAAAGGTGAAACGTTTGGATTTATTTCGTACCATTTGTAAAACATTTGGATTTGTTTCTTAACGTTTATAAATGTTTGGCTTAAATTGCTAAATAGGTTGAAAGGCTTGGATTTGTTTCGTAACATTTGTAAACGTTTCGCTTAAATTGCTAAAGAGGTGAAACGCATGTTTTTTTTCGTAACGTTTGTAAACTTTTGGCTTAAATTGCTAAAAATGGGAAACATTTGGATTTGTTTCGTAACGTTTGGCTTAAATCACAAAAAAATGAAACGTTTGGATTTGTTTCGTAACATTTGTAAATGTTTGGCTTAAATTGCTAAAAAGGTGGAAACATTTGGATTTGTGTCAAATTTTTGTAAACGTTTGGCTTAAATTACTAAAAAGGTGAAACGCTTGGTTTTGTTTCATAACGTTTGTAAACGTTTGGCTTAAATCGCTAAAAAGGTGAAATATTTGGTTTTTTTTTCGCAATGTTTGTAAACGTTCGGCTTAAATAGCTAAAAAGGTGAAACAATTGGATTTATTTCGTAACGTTTGTAAACGTCTGGCTTAATTTTCTAGAAAGGTGAAACGTTTGGATTTGTTTTATAATGTTTTTCAAACGTTTGGCTTAAATTGCTAAAAAGGTGAAATGCTTGGATTTCATTTTTAACGTTTGTAAACGTTTGGCTTAAATTGCAAGAAAGTTGAAACATTTGGATTTGTTTCAAAACCTTTGTAAAATTTTGGCTTAAATCGATAAAAAGGGGAAATGTTTGGATTTGTTTTGTAACGTTTGTAAATGTTTGGCTTAAATTGCTAAAAAGGTGAAACGTTTGGATTTGTTTTGTAGCTTTTATAAATGTTTGGCTTAAATCGCTAAAAAGGTGAAACGTTTGAATTTATTTCATACTGTTTGTAAACGTTTGGCTTAAATCGCTAAAAAGGTGAAACGTTTGGATTTGTTTCTTAACGTTTGTAAATGTTTGGCTTAAATTGCTAAATAGGTGGAAAGGCTTGGATTTCTTTTGTAACATTTGTAAACGTTTGGATTAAATTGCTAAAAAAGTGAAACGCTTGGTTTTGTTTCGTAACGTTTGTAAACGTTTGGCTTATATCGCTTAAAATGGGAAACGTTTGGATTTGTTTCGTAACGTTTATAAACGTTTGGCTTAAATTGCTAAAAAGGTGGAACCGCTTGGATTTGTTTCAAATTTTTGTAAACGTTTGGCTGAAACTGCTAAAAAGGTGAAACGCTTGGTTTTGTTTCGTAACGTTTGTAAACGTTTGGCTTAAATTGCTAAAAAGGTGAAACATTTGGTTTTGTTTCGCAATGTTTGTAAACGTTCGGCATAAATCTCTAACAAGGTGAAACGTTTGGATTTGTTTCGTAACGTTTGTAAATGTATGGCTTAATTTGCTAGAAAGGTGAAACGCTTGTATTTGTTTCGTAATGTTTTTCAAACGGTTGGCTTAAATTGCTAAAAAGGTGAAATGCTTGCATTGATTTTAAACGTTTGTAAACGTTTGGCTTAAATTGCTAAAAAGTTGAAACATTTGGATTTGTTTCAAAACCTTTGTAAAAGTTTGGCTTAAATCGCTAAAAAGGGGAAACGTTTGGATTTGTTTTCGTAGCGTTTGTAAACGTTTGGCTTTAATAGCTAAAAAGGTGAAACGCTTGGATTTGTTTGGTAACATTTGTAAACGTTTTACATAAATTGCTAAATAGGTGAAATTCTTTGATTTGTTTCGTAACGTTTGTAAACGTTTGGCTTACATTGCTAAAAAGGTGAAACATTTGAATTTGTTTTGTAGCGTTTGTAAATATTTGGCTTAAATCGCGAAAAAGTGAAACGTTTGGATTTGTTTTGTACCGTTTGTAAACGTGTGGCTTAAATTGCTAAATAGGTAAAATGCTTGGATTTGTTTCGTAACGTTTGTAAACGTTTTGCTTAAATAGCTAAAAAGGTAAAACGCTTGGATTTGTTTCGTAACGTTTGCAAACGTTTGGCTTAAATTGCTAAAAAGGTGAAATGCTTGAATTTGTTTCGTTATGTTTGTAAACGTTTGGCTTAAATTGCTAAAAAGGTGAAACGCTTTGTTTTTGTTTCGTAACGTTTGTGAACGTTTGCCTTAAATTGCTAAAAATATGATACGTTTGGATTTGTTTCGTAACGTTTGTAAACGTTTGGCTTAAATCGCTAAAAAGGGGAAACATTTGGATTTTTTCGTAACGTTTGTAAACATTTGGCTTAGCTAAAAAGGTGAAACATTTGGATTTGTTTCATAACGTTTGTAAACGTTTGGCTTAAATTGCTAAAAAGGTGAAACGCTTGGATTTGTTTCGTAACGTTGGTAAACGTTTGGCTTAAAGTGCAAAAAAGGTGAAACTCTTGGTTTTTTTCGAAACGTTTGTAAACTTTTGGCGAAAATCGCTAAAAATGTGAAATGTTTAGATTTGTTTCGTAACGTTAGAAACGTTCGGGTTTATTTCGTAACGTTTGTAACCTTTGGTTTAAATCGCTAAAAAGGAGAAACGTTTAGATTTGATTCGTAATGTTTGTAAACGTTTGGCATAAATCGCTAGAAAGATGAAACGTTTGGATTGATCTTCTAACATTTGTAAACGTTTGGCTTAAATCGCTAAAAAGGTTAAGAATTTGCATTTGTTTCGCAACATTTGTAAACATTTGGCTTAAATCGCAAAAAGGTGAAACACTTGCATTTGTTTCGTAATGTTTGTAAACGTTTGGCTTAAATCTCTAAAAAGGGGAAACGTTTGGATTTGTTTCGTAACGTTTGTAAACGTTTGACTTAAATTGCTAAAAAGGTGAAACGCTTGGATTTGTTTTGTAATGTTTGTAAGCGTTTGCTTAAATTTCAAATAAGATGAAACGTTTGCATTTGTTTCATAATGTTTGTAAACGTTTGGCTTAAATCGCTAAATAGGTAAAAAAATTGGATTTGTTTTGCAACCTTTGTAAACGTTTGGCGTAAATCGCTAAAATGGTGAAACGTTTGGATTTGTTTCATACGTTTGTAAACGTTTGGCTTAAATCTCTAAAAAGGTGAAAAGTTTGGATTTGTTTCGTAACGTTTGTAAACGTTTGGCCTAAATTGCTAAAAGGGTGTGACGCTTGGATTTGTTTCGTAACGTTTATAAGCGTTTGGCTTAAATTTCTAAAAAGGTAAAACGCATGTATTTGTTTCGTAACCTTTGTAAACGTTTAGCTTAAACTGCTAAAAAGCTGAAAGGTTTGTTTTGTTTCGTAATGTTTGTAAACGTTTGGCTTAAATCTCGAAAAAAGTGAAACATTTGGATTTGCTTCGTAAAGTTTTAAGCATTTTGTTTTGTTTAGTAACGTTTTTAAATGTTTGGCTTAAGTCGCTAAAAAGGCGAAACATTTGGATTTGTTTCGTAACATTTGTAAACGTTTGGCTTAAATCGCTAAAAAGGTGAAACGTTTGGATTTGTTACCTAATGTTTGTAAACGTTTGGCTTGAATTGCCAAAAAGGTGAAACATTTGGATTGTTTCGTAATGTTTGTAAACGTTTGGCTTAAATAGCTAAAAAGGTGAAACATTTGGATTTGTTTCGTATCGTTTGTAAACGTTTTGCTTAAATCGCTAAAAACGTGACACGTTTAGATTTGTTTCCTAACCTTTCTAAACGTTTTGCTTAAATTGCTAAAAAGGTCAAAAGTTTGGATTTGTTTCATAGCGTTTATAAACGTTTGGCTTAAATCGCTAAAAAGATGAAACATTTGGATTTGTTTTGTAACGTTTGTAAACGTTTGGCTTAAATTTCTAAAAAGGTGGAACCGCTTGGATTTGTTTCATAAGTTTTGTAAACGTTTGGCATAAATTGCTAAAAAGGTGAAACGCTTGGTTTGTTTCGTAACGTTTGTAAACATTTGGCTTAAATAGATAAAAAGGTGAAACGTTTGGATTTCTTTCGAAACGTTTGTAAATGTTTAGTTTAAATCTCTAAAAAGGAGAAACGTTTGGCTTAAATCGCTAAAAAGGGAAAACGTTTGAATTTGTTTCGTAACGCTTGTAAACGTTTGGCTAAACTAGCTAAAAAGGTGAAACATTTGGATTTGTTTCGTAATGGTTTGTAAACGTTTGACTTAAATCGCTGAAAAGGTGAAATGCTTGGATATGTTTATCGTTTGTAAACGTTTAGCTTAAATTGCTAAAGAGGTGAAACTCTTGAAATTTTTTCGTAACATTTATAAACTCTTGCCTTAAATTGCTAAAAAGGTGAAATGCTTGTATTTATTTCGAAACGCTTGTAAACGTTTGGCTTAAATTGCTAAAAAGGTGAAATGCTTGGTTTTGTTTCGTAATTTTTGTAAACGTTTGGCTTAATCGCTAAAAATGTGAAGCATTTGGATTTGTTTTATAACGTTTGTAAACGTTTGGCTTAAATCGCTAAAAAAGGGAAACGTTTGGATTTGGTTCGTAACGTTTGTAAACGGTTGGCTTAAATCGCTAAAAAGGTGAAATGTTTGGATATGTTTCGAAACGTTTGTAAACGTTTGGCTTAAATCGCTAAAAAGGTGAACATTTGAATTTGTTTCGTAACGTTTGTAAACATTTGTCTTAAATTGCTAAAAAGGTGAAACGTTTAGATTTCTTTCGTATCGTTTGTAAACCTTTGGCTTAAATCGCAAAAAAGGTGAAACGTTCGGATTTGTTTCGTAACCTTTCTAAAATTTTGGCTTAAATTGCTAAAAAGGTGAAACGCTTTGAATTGTTTCGTAATGTTTGTATACGTTTGGCTTAAATTGCTAAAAAGGAGAAATGCTTGGATTTGTTTTGTAACGTTTGTAAACGTTTGTCTTAAATTGCTAAAAAGGTGAAACGTTTGGATTTCTTTGTAGCTTTTAAAAATGTTTGGCTTAAATCGCTAAAAAGGTGAAACGTTTGGATTTGTTTCGTACCATTTGTAAACGTTTGTCTTAAACCGCTAAAAAGGTGAAACGTTTGGATTTGTTTTTAAACGTTTATAAATGTTTGGCTTAAATTGCTAAATAGGTGGAAAGGCTTGGATTTGTTTCCTAACATTTGTAAACGTTTGGCTTAAATTACTAAAAAGGTGAAACGCTTGGTTTTGTTTCGTAACCTTTGTAAACGTTTGGCTTAAATTGCTAAAAATGGGAAACGTTTGGATTTGTTTCTAACGTTTGGCTTAAATCACAAAAAAGATGAAACGTTTAGATTTGTTTCGTAACGTTTGTAAACGTTTGGCTTAAATTGCTAAAAAGGTGGAACCGCTTGGATTTGTTTAAAATTTTTGTAAACGCTTGGCTTAAATTGCTAAAAAAGGTGAAACGCTTGGTTTTGTTTCGTAACGTTTGTAAACGTTGGGCTTAAATCGCTAAAAAGGTGAAACATTTGGTTTTGTTTCGCAATGTTTGTAAACATTCGTCTTAAATCGCTAAAAAGGTGAAACGTTTGGATTTGTTTCGTAACATTTGTAAACGTCTGGCTTAATTTGCTAGAAAGGTGAAACGCTTGGATTTGTTTTGTAATGTTTTTCAAACGTTTGGCTTTAATTGCTAAAAAGGTGAAATGCTTGGATTTTATTTGTAACGTTTGTAAACATTTGGCTTAAATGGCAAGAAAGTTGAGACATTTTGATTTGTTTTAAAACCTTTGTAAAAGTTTGATTTAAATCGCTAAAAAGGGGAAACGTTTGGATTTGTTTTGTAATGTTTGTAAATGTTTGGCTTAAATTGCTAAAAAGGTGAAACGTTTGGATTTGTTTTGTAGCTTTTATAAATGTTTGGTTTAAATCGCTAAAAAGGTGAAACGTTTGGATTTATTTCGTACCGTTTGTAAACGTTTGGCTTAAATCGCTAAAAAGGTAAAACGTTTGGATTTGTTTCTTAACGTTTGTAAATGTTTGGCTTAATTTGCTAAATAGGTGGAAAGGCTTGGATTTCTTTAGTAACATTTGTAAACGTTTGGCTTAAATTGCTAAAAAAGGTGAAACGCTTGGTTTTGTTTCGTAACGTTTGTAAACGTTTGGCTTAAATTGCTTAAAATGGGAAACGTTTGGATTTGTTTCGTAACATTTGGCTTAAATCACAAAAAAGATGAAACATTTGGATTTGTTTCGTAACATTTGTAAACGTTTGGCTTAAATTGCTAAAAAGGTGGAACCGCTTGGATTTCTTTCAAATTCTTGTAAACGTTTGGCTTAAATTGCTAAAAAGATGAAACACTTTGTTTTGTTTCGTAACGTTTGTAAACGTTTGGCTTAAATCGCTAAAAAGGTGAAACATTTGGTTTTGTTTCGCAATGTTTGTATACGTTCGGCTTAAATCGCTAAAAAGGTGAAACATTTGGATTTGTTTCGTAACGTTTGTAAATGTATGGCTTAATTTGCTAGAAAGGTGAAACGCTTGGATTTGTTTCGTAATGTTTTTCAAACGGTTGGCTTAAATTGCTAAAAAGGTGAAATGCTTGGATTTGATTTGTAACGTTTGTAAACGTTTGGCTTAAATTACTAGAAAGTTGAAACATTTGGATTTGTTTCAAAACCTTTGTAAAATTTTTGCTTAAATCGCTAAAAAGGGGAAACGTTTGGATTTTTTTTCGTAGCGTTTGTAAACGTTCGGCTTTAATTGCTAAAAAGGTGAAACGCTTGGATTTGTTTGGTAACGTTTGCAAACGTTTGACTTAAATTGCTAAATAGGTGAAATTCTTTGATTTGTTTCGTAACGTTTGTAAATGTTTGGCTTACATTGCTAAAAAGGTGAAACATTTGAATTTGTTTTGTAGGTTGTAAATATTTGGCTTAAATCGCCAAAAAGGGGAAACGTTTGGATTTGTTTTGTACCGTTTGTAAACGTTTCGCTTAAATTGCTAAAAAGATGAAACATTTGCATTTGTTTCGCAACGTTTGTAAACGTTTGGCTTAAATCGCTAAAAAGGTGAAACATTTGCATTTGTTTCGTAATGTTTGTAAACGTTTCGCTTAAATCTCTAAAAAGGGGAAACGTTTGGATTTGTTTCGTAAAGTTTATAAACGTTTGGATTAAATTGCTAAAAAGGTGAATCGCTTGGATTTGTTTTGAAATGTTTGTAAGCGTTTGCTTAAATTTCAAATAAGCTGAAACGCTTGGATTTGTTTCATAATGTTTGTAAATATTTGGCTTAAATCGCTAAATAGGTGAAAATTTTGGATTTGTTTTGTAACCTTTGTAAACGTTTGGCTTAAATCGCTAAAATGGTGAAACGTTTGGATTTGTTTCATACGTTTGTAAACGTTTGGCTTAAATCGCTAAAAAGGTGAAAAAGTTTGGATTTGTTTCGTAACGTTTGTAAACGATTGGCCTAAATTGCTAAAAAAGTGTGACGCTTGGATTCATTTCGTAACGTTTATAAGCGTTTGGCTTAAATTGCTAAAAAGGTAAAACACATGTATTTGTTTTGTAACCTTTGTAAACGTTTAGCTTAAATTGCTAAAAAGGTGAAACAGTTTGTTTTGTTTCGTAATGTTTGTAAACGTTTGGCTTAAATCTCTAAAAAGGTGAAACATTTGGATTTGTTTCGTAAAGTTTTAAACGTTTTGTTTTGTTTAGTAACGTTTGTAAATGTTTGGCTTAAATCGCTAAAAAGGCGATATATTTGGATTTGTTTCGTAACATTTGTAAACGTTTGGCTTAAATCGCTAAAAAGGTGAAACGTTTGGATTTGTTACCTAATGTTTGTAAACATTTGGCTTAAATTGCCAAAAACGTGAAATATTTGGATTTGTTTCGTAATGTTTGTAAACGTTTGTCTTAATTAGCTAAAAAGGTGAAACATATGGATTTGTTTCGTATCGTTTGTAAACGTTTTGCTTAAATCGCTAAAGAAGTGACTGGTTTGGATTTGTTTCGTAACCTTTCTAAACGTTTTGCTTAAATTTCTAAAAAGGTCAAAAGTTTGGATTTGTTTCATAGCGTTTATAAACGTTTGGCTTAAATCGCTAAAAAGATGAAACGTTGGGATATGTTTCGTAACGTTTGTAAACGTTTGGCTTAAATCGCTAAAAAGGTGAACATTTGAATTTGTTTCGTAACGTTTGTAAACATTTGGCTTAAATTGCTAAAAAGGTGAAACGTTTAGATTTCTTTCGTATCGTTTGTAAACGTTTGGCTTATATTGCTAAAAAGGTGAAACGTTTGGATTTGTTTCGTAACCTTTCTAAACTTTTGGCTTAAATTGCTAAAAAGGTGAAACGCTTTGAATTGTTTCGTAATGTTTGTATACGTTTGGCTTAAATTGCTAAAAAGGAAAAACGCTTGGATTTGTTTTGTAACGTTTGTAAATGTTTGGCTTAAATTGCTAAAAAGGTGAAACATTTGGATGTCTTTGTAGCTTTTATAAATGTTTGGCTTAAATCGCTAAAAAGGTGAAACGTTTGGATTTATTTCGTACCATTTGTAAAACATTTGGATTTGTTTCTTAACGTTTATAAATGTTTGGCTTAAATTCCTAAATAGGTTGAAAGGCTTGGATTTGTTTCGTAACATTTGTAAACGTTTCGCTTAAATTGCTAAAGAGGTGAAACGCATGTTTTTTTTCGTAACGTTTGTAAACTTTTGGCTTAAATTGCTAAAAATGGGAAACATTTGGATTTGTTTCGTAACGTTTGGCTTAAATCACAAAAAAATGAAACGTTTGGATTTGTTTCGTAACATTTGTAAATGTTTGGCTTAAATTGCTAAAAAGGTGGAAACGTTTGGATTTGTTTCAAATTTTTGTAAACGTTTGGCTTAAATTACTAAAAAGGTGAAACGCTTGGTTTTGTTTCATAACGTTTGTAAACGTTCGGCTTAAATCACTAAAAAGGTGAAATATTTGGTTTTTTTTCGCAATGTTTGTAAACGTTCGACTTAAATAGCTAAAAAGGTGAAACAATTGGATTTATTTCGTAACGTTTGTAAACGTCTGGCTTAATTTTCTAGAAAGGTGAAACGTTTGGATTTGTTTTATAATGTTTTTCAAACGTTTGGCTTAAATTGCTAAAAAGGTGAAATGCTTGGATTTCATTTTTAACGTTTGTAAACGTTTGGCTTTAATTGCAAGAAAGTTGAAACATTTGGATTTGTTTCAAAACCTTTGTAAAAGTTTGGCTTAAATAGATAAAAAGGGGAAACGTTTGGATTTGTTTTATAACGTTTGTAAATGTTTGGCTTAAATTGCTAAAAAGGTGAAACGTTTGGATTTGTTTTGTAGCTTTTATAAATGTTTGGCTTAAATCGCTAAAAAGGTGAAACGTTTGAATTTATTTCATACTGTTTGTAAACGTTTGGCTTAAATCGCTAAAAAAGTGAAACGTTTGGATTTGTTTCTTAACGTTTGTAAATGTTTGGCTTAAATTGCGAAATAGGTGGAAAGGCTTGGATTTCTTTTGTAACATTTGTAAACGTTTAGATTAAATTGCTAAAAAGGTGAAACACTTGGTTTTGTTTCGTAACGTTTGTAAACGTTTGGCTTATATCGCTTAAAATGGGAAACGTTTGGATTTGTTTCGTAACGTTTATAAACGTTTGGCTTAAATTGCTAAAAAGGTGGAACCGCTTGGATTTGTTTCAAATTTTTGTAAACGTTTGGCTGAAACTGCTAAAAAAGCGAAACACTTGGTTTTGTTTCGTAACGTTTGTAAACGTTGGGCTTAAATTGCTAAAAAGGTGAAACATTTGGTTTTGTTTCGCAATGTTTGTAAACGTTCGGCATAAATCTCTAACAAGGTGAAACGTTTGGATTTGTTTCGTAACGTTTGTAAATGTATGGCTTAATTTGCTAGAAAAGTGAAACGCTTGTATTTGTTTCGTAATGTTTTTCAAACGGTTGGCTTAAATTGCTAAAAAGGTGAAATGCTTGGATTTGATTTTAAACGTTTGTAAACGTTTGGCTTAAATTGCTAGAAAGTTGAAACATTTGGATTTGTTTCAAAACCTTTGTAAAAGTTTGGCTTAAATCGCTATAAAGGGGAAACGTTTGGATTTGTTTTCGTAGCGTTTGTAAACGTTTGGCTTTAATTGCTAAAAAGGTGAAACGCTTGGATTTGTTTGGTAACATTTGTAAACGTTGTACTTAAATTCCTAAATAGGTGAAATTCTTTGATTTGTTTCGTAACGTTTGTAAACGTTTGGCTTACATTGCTAAAAAGGTGAAACATTTGAATTTGTTTTATAGCGTTTGTAAATATTTGGCTTAAATCGCGAAAAAGTGAAACGTTTGGATTTGTTTTGTACCGTTTGTAAACGTGTGGCTTAAATTGCTAAATAGGTAAAATGCTTGGATTTGTTTCGTAACGTTTGTAAACGTTTTGCTTAAATAGCTAAAAAGGTGAAACGCTTGGATTTGTTTCGTAACGTTTGCAAACGTTTGGCTTAAATTGCTAAAAAGGTGAAATGCTTGAATTTGTTTCGTTATGTTTGTAAACGTTTGGCTTAAATTGCTAAAAAGGTGAAACGCTTTGTTTTTGTTTCGTAACGTTTGAGAACGTTTGCCTTAAATTGCTAAAAATGTGATACGTTTGGATTTGTTTCGTAACGTTTGTAAACGTTTGGCTTCCATCGCTAAAAAGGTGAAACGTTTGGATTTGTTTCATAACGTTTGTAAACGTTTGGCATAAATCGCTAAAAAGGTGAAACATTTGGATTTGTTCCGTAACGTTTTAAACGTTTGGCTTAAATCACTAAAGGTTAAACGTTTGGATTTGTTTAGAAACGTTTGTAAACGTTTGACTTAAATCGCAAAAAAGGTGAAACGTTTGGTTTTATTTCGTGACCTTTGCAAACGTTCGGCTTAAATCGCTAAAAAGGTGAAACGGTTGGATTTGTTTCGTAACATTTTAAATGTTTGGATTTGTTTTGAAACGTTTGGATTTGTTTTATATCGTTTGTAAACTTTGGATTCAATCACTAAAAAGGGGAAACATTTGGATTTGTTTCGTAACGTTTGTAAACGCTTGGCTTAAATCACTAAAAATGTGAAACGTTTGGATTTGTTTTGTAACGTTTACAAACGTTTGGTTTTGTTTCGTAATGTTTATAAGCGTTTGGCTTCAATCGCTAAATTGGAGAAATGTTTGGTGTTGTTTTGTAATGTTTGTAAACGTTTGTAAACGTTTGGATTTGTTTTGTAAAGTTTTAAACGTTTGATTTTGCTTCGTAACATTTGTAAACGTTTAGCTTAATTCGCTAAAAAGGTGAAATGTTTGGTTTTGTTTCGTAACGTTTGGATTAAATCGCTAAAAAGGTGAAACGTTTGGATTTGTTTCGAAATGTTTGTAAAAGTTTGGCTAAAATTGCTAAAAAGGTGAAACGTTTGGATTTGTTTCGTAACGTTTGTAAATGTTTGGATTTGTTTTGTAAAGTTTTAAACGTTTGATTTTGCTTCGTAACATTTGTAAACGTTTAGCTTAATTCGCTAAAAAGGTGAAATGTTTGGTTTTGTTTCGTAACGTTTGGATTAAATCGCTAAAAAGGTGAAACGTTTGGATTTGTTTCGAAATGTTTGTTAAAGTTTGGCTAAAATTGCTAAAAAGGTGAAACGTTTGGATTTGTTTCGTAACGTTTGTAAACGTATGGCTTAAATCACTAAAAATGGGAAATGTTTGGTTTTGTTATGTAACGTTAGTAAACGCTTGGCTTAAATTGCTAGAAAAGTGAAACGCTTGCATTTATTTCGTAACATTTGTAAACGTTTGGCTTAAATCGCTAAAAAGGGGAAACGTTTGGTTTTGTTTCGTATGGTTTTTAAACGTTTGGCTTAAATTGCTATAAAGGTGAAACGCTTGGATTTGTTTCGTAACGTTTGTAAACGTTTGGCTTTGTTTCGTAAAGTTTTAAACGTTTGGATTTGGTTCGAAAAGTTTGGATTTGTTTTGTAACATTTGTAAGCGCTTGGCTTCAATCATTAAAAAAGTGAAATGTTTGGATTTGTTTCGTACCATATTTACTCGTTTGGCTTATCTAAAAATTTGAAACATTGGATTTGTTTCATAACCGTTGTAAACGTTTCGCTGAAATCGCAAAAAAGGTGAAACATTTGGATTTTTTTCGTAACGTTTGTAAACATTTGGCTTAGTTGAAAAGGTGAAACGTTTGGATTTGTTTCATAACATTTGTAAACGTTTGGCTTAAATTGCTAAAAAGGTGAAACGCTTGGATTTGTTTCGTAACGTTTGTAAACGTTTGGCTTAAATTGTTAAAAAGGTGAAACTCTTGGTTTTGTTTCGAAACGTTTGTTAACATTAGGCTGCAATCATTAAGAATGTGAAACGTTTGGATTTTTTTCATAACGTTAGTAACGTTTGGTTTTATTTCGTAACGTTTGTAAAAGTTTGGCTTAAATCGCTAAAAAGGGGAAAAGCTTGGATTTGATTCGTAATGTTTGTAAACGTTTGGCTTAAATCGCTAAAAAGATGAAACATTTGGATTTGTCTTCTAACGTTTGTAAACGTTTGGCTTATATCGCTAAAAAGGGGAAACGTTTGCATTTGTTTCGCAATGTTTGTAAACGTATGGCTTAAATCGCTAAAAAGGTGAAACATTTGCATTTGTTTCGTAACGTTTGTAAACGTTTGGCTTAAATTTCTAAAAAGGTAAAATATGTAGATTTGTTTCATAACATTTGTAAACGTTTGGCTTAAATTGCTAAAAAGGTGAAATGCTTGGATTTGTTGTGTAATGTTTGTAAGCGTTTGCTTAAATTTCTAATAAGATGAAACGCTTGGATTTGTTTCGTAATGTTTGTAAACTTTTGGCTTAAATTGCTAAATAGTTGACAAATTTGTATTTGTTTCGTAACCTTTGTAAACGTTTGGCTTAAATCGCTAAAATGGTGAAACTTTTGCATTTGTTTCATACGTTTATAAACGTTTGGCTTAATTTGCTAAAAAGGTGAAAAGTTTGGATTTGTTTCGTAGCGTTTGGCCTAAACTGCTAAAAAGGTGTGACGCTTGGATTTGTTTCGTAATGTTTATAAGTGTTTGGCATAAATTGCTAAAAAGGTAAAACGCATGTATTTGTTTCATAACCTTTATAAACGTTTAGCTTAAATTGCTAAAAAGGTGAAACAGTTAGTTTTGTTTCATAATGTTTGTAAACATTTGGCTTAAATCTCTAGAAATGTGAAACGTTTGGATTTATTTCGTAAAGTTTTTAACGTTTTGTTTTATTTAGTAACGTTTGTAAATGTTTGGCTTAAATCGCTAAAAAGGAAAAACATTTGGATTTGTTTTGTAACAGTTGTAATCGTTTGGCTTAAATCGCTAAAAAGGTGAAACATTTGGATTTGTTACCTAACGTTTGTAAACGTTTGGCTTAAATTGCCAAAAAGGTGAAACATTTAGATTTGTTTCGTAATGTTTGTAAACGTTTGGCTTGAATCGCTAAAAAGGTGAAACATTTGGATTTGTTTCGTATCGTTTGTAAACGTTTTGCTTAAATCGCTAAAAAGTGACACGTTTGGATTTGTTTCGTAACCTTTATAAACGTTTTACTTAAATTGCTAAAAAGGTCAAAAGTTTGGATTTGTTTCATACCGTTTATAAACGTCTGGCTTAAATCGCTAAAAAGGGGAAACATTTGGATTTGTTTCGTACCTTTTGTAAACGTTTAGCTTAAATCGCTAAAAAGGTGAAATATTTGGATTTGTTTCGTAACGTTTGTAAGCGTTTGGCTTAAACTGCTAAAAAGGTGGAACCGCTTGGATTTGTTTCAAATTTTTGTAAACGTTTGGCTGAAATTGCTAAAAAGGTGAAACGCTTGGTTTTGTTTCATAAAGTTTGTAAGCGTTTTGCTTAAATCGCTAAAATGGTGAAACATTTGGTTTTGTTTTGTAATGTTTGTAAACGTTCGGCTTAAATCGCTAAAAAGGTGAAACGTTTGGATTTGTTTCGTAACGTTTGTAAACGTCAGGCTTAATTTCCTAGAAAGGTGAAACGCTTGGATTTGTTTTGTAATGTTTTTTAAACGTTTGCTTTAATTGCTAAAAAGGTGAACTGCTTGGATTGGATTTGTAACGTTTGTAAACGTTTGGCTTAAATTGCTAAAAAGTTGAAACATTTGAATTTGTTTCAAAACCTTTGTAAAAGTTTGGCTTAAATCGCTAAAATGGTGAAACGTTTGGATTTTTTTTCGTAGCATTTGTAAACGTTTGGCTTAAATTGCTAAAAAGGTGAAAAGCTTGGATTTGTTTGGTAACATTTTTAAACATTTGGCTTAGATTGCTAAATAGGTGAAGTTCTTTGATTTGTTTCGTAACGTTTGTAAACGTTTGGCTTACATTGCTAAAAAGGTGAGACATTTGATTTGGTTTTGTAGCGTTTGTAAATATTTGGCTTAAATCGCCAAAAAGGTGAAACGTTTGGATTTTTTTTGTACCGTTTGTAAACGTTTGGCTTAAATTGCTAAATAGGTAAAATGCTTGGATTTGTTTCGTAACATTTGTAATCGTTTTGCTTAAATTGCTAAAAAGGTGAAACTCTTGGATTTGTTTCGTAACGTTTGTAAACGTTTGGCTTAAATTGCTAAAAAGGTGAAATGCTTGAATTTGTTTCGTTACGTTTGTAAACGTTTGGCTTAAATTGCTAAAAAGGTGAAACGCTTGATTTTTGTTTCGTAGCGTTTGTAAACATTTGCCTTAAATTGCTAAAAATATGATACGTTTAGATTTGTTTCGTAACGTTTGTAAACGTTTGCCTTAAATTGCTAAAAATATGATACGTTTAGATTTGTTTCGTAACGTTTGTAAACGTTTGGCTTCAATCGCTAAAAAGATGAAACGTTTAGATTTGTTTCATAACGTTTGTAAGCGTTTGGCATAAATCGCTAAAAAGGTGAAACATTTGGATTTGTTCTGTAACGTTTTAAACGTTTGGCTTAAATCGCTAAAGGAGAAACGTTTGGATTTGTTTCGAATCGTTTGACTTAAATCGCAAAAAAGGTTAAACGTTTGGTTTTGTTTCGTAACCTTTGTAAACGTTCGGCTTAAATCGGTAAAAAGGTGAAACGGTTGGATTTGTTTCTTAACATTTTAAATGTTTGGATTTGTTTCAAAACGTTTGGATTTGTTTTGTAATGTTTGTAAACGTTTGGCTTCAATCACTAAAAAGGAGAAACGTTTCTATTTGTTTCATAACGTTTGTAAACGTTTGTCTTAAATCACTAAAAATGTGAAACGTTTGGATTTGTTTCGTAACATTTATAAACGTTTGGTTTTGTTTCGTAATGTTTATAAACGTTTGGCTTCAATCGCAAAAATGGGGAAACGTTTCGTGTTGTTTTCTAACGTTTGTAAACGTTTGGATTTTTTTTGTAAAGTTTTACACGTTTAATTTTATTTCGTAACATTTGTAAGCGTTTAGCTTAAATCGCTAAAAAGGTGAAATGTTTGGTTTTGCTTCGTAACGTTTGAATTAAATCGCTAAAAAGGTGAAACGTTTGTAATTGTTTCGAAACGTTTGTAAAAATTTGGGCAAAATTGCTAAAAAGGTGAAACGTTTGGATTTGTTCTGTAACCTTTTAAACGTTTGGCTTAAATCGCTAAAGGTGAAACGTTTGGATTTGTTTCGAAACGTTTGGCTTAAATAGCAAAAAAGATGAAACGTTTGGTTTTATTTCGTAACCTTTGTAAACGTTCGGCTTAAATCGATAAAAAGGTGAAACAGTTGGACTTGTTTCGTAACATTTTAAATGTTAGGATTTGTTTCGAAACATTTGGATTTGTTTTGTAACGTTTGTAAACGTTTGGCTTCAATCACTAAAAAGGAGAAACGTTTGGATTTGTATCGTGACGTTTGTAAACGTTTGGCTTAAATCACTAAAAATGTGAAACGTTTGGATTTGTTTCGTAACGTTTATAAATGTTTGGTTTTGTTTCGTAATGTTTATAAACGTATGGCTTCAATTGCTAAAATGGGAAAACGTTTGGTGTTGTTTTGTAACGTTTGTAAACGTTTGGATTTGTTTTTTAAAGTTTTAAACGTTTAATTCTATTTCGTAACATTTGTAAACGTTTAACTTATATCGCTAAAAAGGTGAAATTTTCGATTTTGTTTCGTAACGTTTTGATTAAATCGCTAAAAAGGTGAAACGTTTGGATTTGTTTCGAAACCTTTTGTAAACGTTTGGCTAAAATTGCTAAAAAGGTGAAACGTTTAGATTTGTTTCGTAACGTTTGTATACGTATGGCTTAAATCGCTAAAAAGGTGAAACGTTTGGTTTTGTTTCGTAACGTTTGTAAACGTTTGGCTTAAATCGCTAAAAAGGTGAGACGTTTGGTTTTGTTTCGTAATGTTTGGATTTGTTTCATAACGTCTTAAACACTTGGTTTTGTTTCGTAACGTTTGGCTTAAATCGCTAAAAAGGTGAAACGTTTGGTTTTGTTTCATAACGTTTGTAAACGTTTGGCTTAAATCACTGAAAAGGTGAAACATTTAGTATTGTTTCGTAAAGATTGGTATTGTTTCGTATCGATTTGTTTCGTAATGCTTGTTTCGCAATGTTTTAAAAGTTTGGTTTTGTATCGTAACATTTGTAAACGTTCGGTTTAAATCGCTAAAAAGGTGAAACGTTTTGTTTTGGTTCGTAGTTTTTGTAAACGTTTAGCTTAACTGGCTAAGAAGGGGAAACGTTTGGATTTGTTTCGTAACGTTTGTAAACGTTTGGGTTCAATCGCTAAAAAGGTGAAATGTTTGGATTTGTTTCGTAACGTTAGTAAACGTTTGGCTTAAATTGCTAAAAAGGTGAAACACTTGGATTTATTTCGTAACATTTGTAAACGTTTGGCTTAAATAGCTAAAAAGGTGAAACGTTTGGTTTTGTTTCGTAATGTTTCTAAACGTTTGGCTTAAATTGCTATAAAGGTGAAACGCTTGGATTTGTTTCGTAGCGTTTGTAAACGTTTGGCTTTGTTTCGTAAGGTTTAAAACGTTTGGATTTGTTTCAAAACGTTTGGATTTGTTTCGTAACATTTGTAAACGCTTGGCTTCAATCATTAAAAAAGTGAAACGTTTGGATTTCTTTCGTAACGTTTGTAAACGTTTAGCTTAAATTGCTAAAAAGGTGAAACGCTTAAATTTGTTTCGTAACTTTTGTAAACGTTTGGCTTAAATTGCTCAAATGGTGAAACTCTTGGTTTTGTTTCGAAACGTTTGTAAACGTTTGGCTAAAATCGGTAAAAATGTGAAACATTTGGATTTGTTTCGTAACATTAGAAACGTTTGGTTTTATTTCGTAACGTTTGTAAACGTTTGGCTTAAATCGCAAAAAAGGGGAAACGTTTGGATTTGTCTTTAAACGTTTGTAAACGTTTGGCTTAAATCGCTAAAAAGGTAAAACATTTGCATTTGTTTCGTGACGTTTGTAAACGTTTGTCTTAAATCGCTAAAAAGGTGAAACATTTGCATCTGTTTTGTAACATTTGTAAACGTTTGGCTAAAATCTCTAAAAAGGTGAAAAGTTTGGATTTGTTTCGTAACGTTTGTAAACGTTTGGCCTAAATTGCTAAAAAGGTGTTATGCTTGGATTTGTTTCGTAACGTTTATAAGCGTTTGGCTAAAATTGTTAAAAAAAAGTAAAACGCATGTATTTGTTTCGTAACCTTTGTAAACGTTTGGCTTAAATTGCTAAAAAGGTGAAACGGTTGGTTTTGTTTCGTAATGTTTGTAAACGTTTGGCTTAAATCGCTATTAATGTGAAACGTTTGGATTTGTTTCGTAAAGTTTTAAACGTTTTGTTTTGTTTTGTTTAGTAACGATTGCAAATGTTTGGCTTAAATCGCTAAAAAGGCGAAACATTTGGATTTGTTTTGTAACATTTGTAAACGTTTGGCTTAAATCGCTAAAAAGGTGGAATTTTTGGATTTGTTACCTAACGTTTGTAAACGTTTGGCTTAAATTGCCAAAAAGGTGAAACATTTGGATTTGTTTCGTTTTGTTTGTAAACGTTTGGCTTAAATCGCTAAAAAAACATTTGGATTTGTGTCGTATCGTTTGTAAACGTTTTGCTTAAATTGCTAAAAAAGTGACACGTTTGGATTTGTTTCGTAACCTTTCTAAACATTTTCCTTAAATTGCTAAAAAGGTCAAAAGTTTGGATTTGTTTCATAGCGTTTATATACGTTTGGCTTAATTCACTAAAAAGGGGAAACATTTGTTTCGAACCGTTTGTAAACGTTTGGCTTAAATCGCTAAAAAGGTGAAACATTTGGATTTGTTTCGTAACATTTGTAAATGTTTGGCTTAAATTTCTAAAAAGGTGGAACCGCTTAGATTTGTTTCATAACTTTTGTAAACGTTTGGCTTAAATTGCTAAAAAGATGAAACGCTTGGTTTTGTTTCGTAACGTCTATAAACATTTAGCTTAAATAGCTAAAAATGTTAAACGTTTGGATTTCTTTCGTAACGTTTGTAAACGTTTATCTTAAATCTCTAAAAAGGAGAAACATTTGGATTTGTTTCGTAACATTTTAAACGTTTGGCTTAAATCGCTAAAAAGGTGAAACGTTTAAATTTGTTTCGTAACGCTTGTAAACATTTGGCTAAAATAGCTAAAAAGGTGAAACATTTGGTTTTGTTTCAAAACGTTTGGTTTTGTTCCGTAACGTTTGGATTTGTTTCGAAACGTTTGGATTTGTTTGGTAACATTTGTGAACGCTTGGCTTCAATCATTAAAAAGTAAAACGTTTAGATTTGTTTCGTAATGTTTGTACTCGTTTGGCTTATCTAAAAATTTGAAACATTTAGATTTGTTTCATAACCGTTGTAAACGGTTCGCTTAAATCGCTAAAAAGGTGAAACGTTTGGATTTGTTTCGTAGCATTTGTAAACGTTTGGCATAAATTGCTAAAAAAGATGAAACACTTGGATTTATTTCGCAACGTTTGTAAACGTTTGACTTAAATTGCTAAAAAGGTGAAACTCTTGGTTTTGTTTCAAAACTTTTGGCTAAAATGGCTAAAAATGTGAAACGTTTGGATTTGTTTCGTAACGTTAGAAACATTTGGTTTTATTTCGTAACGTTGGTAAAAGTTAGGCTTAAATCGCTAAAAAGGAGAAACGTTTGGATTTGATTCGTAATGTTTGTAAACGTTTGGGTTAAATCGCTAAAAAGGTGAAAGGTTTGGATTTGTCTTCTAACGTTTGTAAACATTTGGCTTGAATCGCTAAAAAGGTGAAACGTTTGCATTTTTTTCGTAACGTTTGTAAACGTTTCACTTAAATCGCTAAAAAGGTGAAACATTTGCATTTGTTTCGTAACGTTTGTAAACGTCTGGCTTAAATCTCTAAAAAGGTGAAACGTTTGGATTTGTTTCGTAACGTTTGTAAACGTTTGGCTTAAATTGCTAAAAAGGTGAAATGATTGGATTTGTTTTGTAATGTTTGTAAGCGTTTGGCTTATATTTCTAATAAGATGAAACGCTTGGATTTGTTTCGTAATGTTTGTAAACGTTTGGCTTAAATTGCTAAATAGGTGAAAAATTTGGATTTGTTTCGTTACCTTTGTAAACGTTTGGCTTAAATCCCTAAAATGGTGAATCGTTTGGATTTGTTTCATACGTTTGTAAACGTTTGGCTTAAATCGCTAAAAAGGTGAAAACTTTGGATTTATTTCGTAACGTTTGTAAACGTTTGGCCTAAATTGTTAAAAAGGTGTAACGCTTCGTTTTGTTTCGTAACGATTATAAGCGTTTGGCTTAAATTGCTAAAAAGGTAAAACGCATGTTTTTGTTTCGTAACCTCTGTAAACGTTTTGCTTAAATTGCTAAAAAGGTGAAACAATTGGTTTTGTTTCGTAATGTTTGTAAACGTTTGGCTTAAATCGCTAAAAATGTGAAACGTTTGAATTTGTTTCGTAAAGTTTTAAACGTTTTGTTTTGTTTAGTAACGTTTGTAAATGTTTGGCTTAAATCGCTAAAAAGGCGAAACATTTGGATTTGTTTCGTAACATTTGTAATTGTTTTGCTTAAATTGCTAAAAAGGTGGAACGTTTGGATTGGTTACCTAATGTTTGTAAACGTTTGGCTTACATTGCCAAAAAGGTGAAACATTTGGATTTGTTTCGTAATGTTTGTAAATGTTTGGCTTAAATAGCTAAAAAGGTGAAACATTTGGATTTGTTTCGTATCGTTTGTAAACGTTTTGCTTAAATCGCTAAAAAGTGACACGTTTGGATTTGTTTCGTAACCTTTCTAAACGTTTTGCTTAAATTGCTAAAAAGGTCAAAAGTTTGGATTTGTTTCATAGCGTTTATAAACGTTTGGCTTAAATCGTTAAAAAGGGGAAACATTTGGATTTGTTTCGTACCGTTTGTAAACGTTTTGCTTATATCGCCAAAAAGGTGAAACATTCAGATTTGTTTTGTAACGTTTGTAAACGTTTGGCTTAAATTGTTTCATAAGTTTTGTAAACGTTTGGCATAAATTGCCAAAAAGGTGAAACGCTTGGTTTGTTTCGTAACGTTTGTAAACATTTGGCTTAAATAGCTAAAAAGGTGAAACGTTTGTAAACATTTAGCTTAAATCTCTAAAAAGGAGAAACGTTTGGCTTAAATCGCTAAAAAGGGAAAACGTTTGAATTTGTTTCGTAACGCTTGTAAACGTTTGGCTAACATAGCTAAAAAGGTGAAACATTTTGTTTTATTTCGTAACGTTTGTAAACGTTCGGCTTAAATAGCTAAAAAGGTGAAATGTTTGGATTTGTTTTGTAACTTTTGTTAACGTTTGACTTAATTTGCGAAAAAGGTGAAACGCTTGTATTTGTTTCGTAACGTTTGTAAACGTTTGGCTTAAATTGCTAAAACGGTGAAACGCTTGGATTTGTTTCGTTACTTTTGTTAACGTTTGGCTTAAATTGCTAAAAAGGTGAAACGCTTGGTTTTTGTTTCGTAACGTTTATAAACATTTGCCTTAAATTGCTAAAAATGTTATACGTTTGGATTTGTTTCGTAATGTTTGTAAACATTTGGCATAAATCGCTAAAAAGGTTAAACGATTGGATTTTTTTCGTATCGTTTTAAACGTTTGGCTTAAATCGTTAAACGAGAAACGTTTGGATTTGTTTCATAACGTTTGTAAACGTTTGGCTTAAATCTCAAAAAAGAAAAAACGTTTGGTTTTGTTTCGTAACCTTTGTATACGTTCGGCTTAAATCGCAAAAAAGGTGAAACGGTCGGATTTGTTTCGTAAAATTTTAAACGTTTGGATTTGTTTCTTAACGTTTGTAAACGTTTGGTCTCAATCATTAAAAAGGTTAAACGTTTGGATTTGTTTCGTAACGTTTGTAATTGTTTGGCTTAACTTAATAAAAATCTGAAACGTTTGGATTTGTTTCGTAATGTTTACATGCGTTTTGTTTTGTTTCGTCACGTTTATAAACGTTTGGCTTAAATAGCTTAAACGGGCAAACGTTTGGTGTTTTTTTGTCACGTTTGTAAACGTTTGGATTTTTTTCGTAAAGTTTTAAACGTTTATTATTATTTCATAACGTTTGTAAACGTTTAGCTTAAATCTCTAAAAAGGGGAAACATTTGGTTTTGTTTCATGATGTTTGTAAACGTTTGGCTTAAATTGCTAAAAATGTGAAACGTTTGGATTTGTTTCGAAACATTTGTAAACGTTTGGCTTAAATCGCTAAATAGGGGAAACGTTTGGATTTGTTTCGAAATGTTTGTAAACGTTTAGCTTAAATCTCTAAAAAGGTGAAAAGTTTGGATTTGTTTCGTAACGTTTGTAAACGTTTGGCCTAAATTGCTAAAAAGGTGTTATGCTTGGATTTGTTTTGTAACGTTTATAAGCGTTTGGCTAAAATTGCTAAAAAAAGTAAAACGCATGTATTTGTTTCGTAACCTTTGTAAACGTTTGGCTTAAATTGCTAAAAAGGTGAAACGGTTTGTTTTGTTTCGTAATGTTTGTAAACGTTTGGCTTAAATCGCTATTAATGTGACACGTTTGGATTTGTTTCGTAAAGTTTTAAACGTTTTGTTTTGTTTTGTTTAGTAACGATTGCAAATGTTTGGCTTAAATCGCTAAAAAGGCGAAACATTTGGATTTGTTTCGTAACATTTGTAAACGTTTGGCTTAAATCGCTAAAAAGAAAAAAATTTGGATTTGTTACCTAACATTTGTAAACGTGTGGCTTAAATTTCCAAAAAGATGAAACATTTGGATTTGTTTCGTTTTGTTTGTAAACGTTTGGCTTAAATCGCTAAAAAGGTGAAACATTTGGATTTGTGTCGTATCGTTTGTAAACGTTTTGCTTAAATCGCTAAAAAAGTGACACGTTTGGATTTGTTTCGTAACCTTTCTAAACGTTTTCCTTAAATTGCTTAAAAGGTCAGAAGTTTGGATTTGTTTCATAGCGTTTATATACGTTTGGCTTAATTCGCTTAAAAGGGGAAACATTTGGATTTGTTTTGTACCACTTATAAACGTTTGGCTTAAATCGCTAAAAAGGTGAAACATTTGGATTTGTTTCGTAACATTTGTAAATGTTTGGCTTAAATTTCTAAAAAGGTGGAACCGCTTAGATTTGTATCATAACTTTTGTAAACGTTTGGCTTAAATTGCTAAAAAGATGAAACACTTGGTTTTGTTTCGTAACGTTTTATAAACATTTGGCTTAAATAGCTAAAAATGTGAAACGTTTGGATTTCTTTCGTAACGTTTGTAAACATTTATCTTAAATCTCTAAAGAGGAGAAACGTTTGGATTTATTTCGTAACGTTTTAAACGTTTGGCTTAAATTGCTAAAAAGACGAAACGTTTAAATTTGTTTCGTACGTTTTAAACGTTTGGCTTAAATCGCTAAAAAGGCGAAACGTTAAAATTTGTTTCGTAACGCTTGGCTTCAAATATTAAAAAAGTAAAACGTTTAGATTTATTTCGTAACGTTTGTACTCGTTTGGCTTATCTAAAAATTTGAAACATTTAGATTTGTTTCATAACCGTTGTAAATGTTTCGCTTAAATCGCTAAAAAGGTGAAACATTTGGATTTTTTCGGAACGTTTGTAAACATTTGGCTTAGCTAAAAAGGTGAAACGTTTGGATTTGTTTCGTAATATTTGTAAACGTTTGGCATAAATTGCTAAAAAGTTGAAACACTTGGATTTGTTTCGTAACGTTTGTAAACGTTTGACTTAAATTGCTAAAAAGGTGAAACTCTTGGTTTTGTTTCAAAACGTTTGGCTAAAATGGCTAAAAATGTGAAACGTTTTGATTTGTTTCGTAAAGTTAGAAACGTTTGGTTTTATTTCGTAACGTTTGTAAGCGTTAGGCTTAAATCGCTAAAAAGGAGAAACGTTTCGATTTGATTCGTAATGTTTGTAAACGTTTGGCTTAAATCGCTAAAAAGGTGAAAGGTTTGGATTTGGCTTCTAACGTTTGTAAACATTTGGCTTGAATCGCTAAAAAAGTGAAACGTTTGCATTTTTTTGTAAAGTTTGTAAACGTTTCGCTTAAATCGCTAAAAAGGTGAAACATTTTCATTTGTTTTGTAACGTTTGTAAACGTTTGGCTTAAATCTCTAAAAAGGTGAAACGTTTGGATTTGTTTCGTAACGTTTGTAAACGTTTGGCTTAAATTGCTAAAAAGGTGAAACGATTGGATTTGTTTTGTAATGTTTGTAAGCGTTTGGCTTATATTTCTAATAAGATGAAACGCTTGGATTTGTTTCGTAATGTTTGTAAATGTTTGGCTTAAATTGCTAAATAGGTGAAAAATTTGGATTTGTTTCGTAACCTTTGTAAATGTTTGGCTTAAATCCCTAAAATGGTGAATCGTTTGGATTTGTTTCATACGTTTGTAAACGTTTGGCTTAAATCGCTAAAAAGGTGAAAACTTTGGATTTGTTTCGTAACGTTTGTAAACGTTTGGCCTAAATTGTTAAAAAGGTGTAACGCTTCGTTTTGTTTCGTAACGTTTATAAGCGTCTGGCTTAAATTGCTAAAAAGGTAAAACGCATGTATTTGTTTCGTAACCTCTGTAAACATTTTGCTTAAATTGCTAAAAAGGTGAAACAGTTGGTTTTGTTTCGTAATGTTTGTAAACGTTTGGCTTAAATCGCTAAAAATGGGAAACGTTTGGATTTGTTTCGTAAAGTTTTAAACGTTTTGTTTTGTTTAGTAACGTTTGTAAATGTTTGGCTTAAATCGCTAAAAAGGCGAAACATTTGGATTTGTTTCGTAACATTTGTAAACGTTTGGCTTAAATTTCTAAAAAGGGGAAACGTTTGGATTTATTACCTAATGTTTGTAAACGTTTGGCTTAAATTGCCAAAAAGGTGAAACATTTGGATTTGTTTTGTAATGTTTGTAAACGTTTGGCTTAAATAGCTAAAAAGGTGAAACATTTGGATTTGTTTCGTATCGTTTGTAAACGTTTTGCTTAAATCGCTAAAAAAGTGACACATTTGGATTTGTTTCGTAACCTTTATAAACGTTTGGCTTAAATCGTTAAAAAGGGGAAACATTTAGATTTGTTTCGTACCGTTTGTAAACGTTTGGCTTATATCGCTAAAAAGGTGAAACATTTGGATTTGTTTTGTAACGTTTGTAAACGTTTTGCTTAAATTGCTAAAAAGGTGAAACGCCTGGTTTGTTTCGTAACGTTTGTAAACATTTAGCTTAAATAGCTAAATAGGTGAAACGTTTGGATTTCTTTCGAAACTTTTGTAAACGTTTAGCTTAAATCTCTAAAAAGGAGAAACGTTTGGCTTAAATCGCTAAAAAGGGAAAACGTTTGAATTTGTTTCGTAACGCTTGTAAACGTTTGGCTAAAATAGCTAAAAAGGTGAAACATTTTGTTTTATTTCGTAACGTTTGTAAACGTTCGGCTTAAATAGCTAAAAAGGTGAAATGTTTGGATTTATTTTGTAACGTTTGTTAACGTTTGACTTAATTTGCTAAAAAGGCGAAACGCTTGTATTTGTTTCGTAACATTTGTAAACGTTTGGCTTAAATTGCTAAAACAGTGAAACGCTTGGATTTGTTTCCTTACTTTTGTTAACGTTTGGCTTAAATTGCTAAAAAGGTGAAACGCTTGGTTTTTGTTTCGTAACGTTTATAAACATTTGCCTTAAATTGCTAAAAATGTTATACGTTTGGATTTGTTTCGTAATGTTTGTAAACGTTTGGCATAAATCGCTAAAAAGGTTAAACGTTTGGATTTTTTTCGTATTGTTTTAAACGTTTGGCTTAAATCGCTAAACGAGAAACGTTTGGATTTGTTTCCTAACGTTTGTAAACGTTTGGCTTAAATCGCTAAACGAGAAACGTTTGGATTTGTTTCCTAACGTTTGTAAACGTTCGGCTTAAATCGCAAAAAAGGTGAAACGGTTGGATTTGTTTCATAACATTTTAAACGTTTGGATTTGTTTCTTAACGTTTGTAAATGTTTGGTCTAAATCATTAAAAAGGTTAAACGTTTGTATTTGTTTCGTAACGTTTGTAATTGTTTGGCTTAAATCAGTAAAAATCTGAAACATTTGGATTTGTTTCGTAATGTTTACATGCGTTTTGTTTTGTTTCGTAACGTTTATAAACGTTTGGCTTAAATCGCTTAAACGGGCAAACGTTTGGTGTTTTTTTGTCACGTTTGTAAACATTTGGATTTTTTTCGTAAAGTTTTAAACGTTTATTTTTATTTTGTAACGTTTGTAAACGTTTAGCTTAAATCTCTAAAAAGGGAAAACATTTGGTTTTGTTTCATAACGTTTGTAAACATTTGGCTTAAATTGCTAAAAATGTGAAACGTTTGGAATTGTTTCGAAACATTTGTAAACGTTTGGCTTAAATCGCTAAATAGGGGAAACGTTATGATTTGTTTCGAAATGTTTGTAAACGTTTAGCTTAAATCGCTAAAAAGGTGAAACGTTTGGATATGTTTCGTAACGTTTGTAAACGTTTGTCTTAAATCGCTAAAAAGGGGAAACGTTTGCATTTGTTTCGTAACATTTGTAAACGTTTGGCTTAAATCGCTAAAAAAGTGAAACGCTTGGATTTGATTTGTAATGTTTGTAAACGTTTATTTTAAATTGCTTAAAAGGTGAAACGCTTGGATTTGTTTCGTAACGTTTATAAACGTTTCGCTTAAATTGCTAAAAAGGTGAAAAATTTGGATTTATTTCGTAATCTTGGTAAACGTTTGGCTTATATCGCTAAAAAGGTGAAACGTTTGGATTTGTTTCATACGTTTGTAAACGTTTGGATTTGTTTCATACGTTTGTAAACGTTTGGATTTGTTTCAAAACGTTTGGATTTGTTTCGTAATATTTGCAAACGCTTGGCTTCAATCATTAAAAAAGTGAAACGTTTGGATTTGTTTCGTAACGTTTGTACTCGTTTGACTTATCCAAAAATTTGAAACATTTGGATTTGTTTCATAAACGTTGTGAACGTTTAGCTTAAATCGATAAAAAGGTATAACATTTGGATTTTTCGTAACGTTTGTAAACATTTTGCTTAGCTAAAAAGGTGAAACGGTTGGATTTGTTTCGTAATGTTTGTAAACGTTTAGCTTAAATTGCTAAAAAGGTGAAACGCTTAAATTTGTTTCGTAACGTTTGTAAACGTTTGGCTTAAATTTCTCAAAAGGTGAAACTCTTGGTTTTGTTTCGAAACGTTTGTAAACTTTTGGCTAAAATCGCTAAAAATGTGAAACGTTTGGATTTGTTTCATAACGTTAGAAACGTTTGGTTTTATTTCGTAACATTTGTAAACGTTTGGTTTAAATCGCAAAAAAGGGGAAACGTTTGGATTTTTCTTTAAACGTTTGTAAACGTTTGGCTCAAATCGCTAAAAAGGTAAAACATTTGCATTTGTTTCGTAATGTTTGTAAACGTTTGTCTTAAATCGCTAAAAAGGCGAAACATTTGCATTTGTTTCGTAACATTTTTAAACGTTTGGCTTAAATCTCTAAAAAGGTGAAAAGTTTGGATTTGTTTCGTAACGTTTGTAAACGTTTGGCCTAAATTGCTAAAAAGGTGTTATGCTTGCATTTGTTTCGTAACGTTTATAAGCGTTTGGCTAAAATTGCTAAAAAAAGTAAAACGCATGTATTTGTTTCGTAACCTTTGTAAACGTTTGGCTTAAATTGCTAAAAAGGTGAAACAGTTGGTTTTGTTTCGTAATGTTTGTAAATGTTTGGCTTAAATCGCTATTAATGTGAAACGTTTGGATTTGTCTCTTAAAGTTTTAAACGTTTTGTTTTGTTTGGTTTAGTAACGATTGCAAATGTTTGGCTTAAATCGCTAAAAAGGCGAAACATTTGGATTTGTTTCGTAACATTTGTAAACGTTTGGCTTAAATCGTTAAAAAGGTGAAACTTTTGGATTTGTTACCAAACGTTTGTAAACGTTTGGCTTAAATTGCCAAAAAGGTGAAACATTTGGATTTGTTTCGTTTTGTTTGTAAACGTTTGGCTTAAATCGCTAATAAGGTGAAACATTTGGATTTGTGTCGTATCGTTTGTAAACGTTTTGCTTAAATCGCTAAAAAGGTGAAACGCTTGGATTTGTTTCGTAACGTTTTGATTTGTTTCGTAACATTTGTAAACGTTTAGCTTAAATTGCTAAAAAGGTAGAACCGCTTGGATTTGCTTCATAACTTTTGTAAACGTTTGGCTTCAATTGCTAAAAAGGTGGAACGCTTGGCTTTGTTTCGTAACGTTTGTAAACATGTTGGCTTATATCGCTAAAAAGGTGAAACGTTTGGAGTTTTTTCGTAACGTTTGTATACATTTGGCTTAAATCTCTAAAAAGGAGAAACGTTTTGTTTTGTAACGTTTTAAACGTTTGGCTTAAATCGTTAAAATGGGGACACGTTTGAATTTGTTTCGTAACGTTTGTAAACGTTTGGCTAAAATAGCTAAAAAGGTAAAACATTTGATTTTGTTTCGTAACGTTTGTAAACGTTCGAAACGTTTGGATTTGTTTCGTAACATTCGTAATCATTTGGCTTAGCTAAAAAGGTGAAACATTTGGATTTGTTTCATAACCTTTGTAAACGTTTGGCTTAAATCGCTAAAAAGGTGAAACATTTGGATTTTTTCGTAACGTTTGTAAACGTTTGGCTTAGCTAAAAAAGTTAAACGTTTGGATTTGTTTTGTAACGTTTGTAAACGTTTGGCTTAAATTGCTACAAGGTGAAACACTTGGATTTGATTCGTAATGTTTGTAAACGTTTGGCTTAAATTGCTAAAAAGGTGAAACGCTTGGTTTTGTTTCGAAAAGTTTGTAAACGTTTGGCTAAAATCGATAAAAAAGTGAATCGTTTGGATTTAATTTGTAACGTTAGAAACGTTTGGTTTTGTTTCATAACGTTTATAAACGTTTTGCTTCAATCGCTAAAAAGGGGAAATGTTTGGATTTGATTCGTAACGTTTGTAAACGTTTGGCTTAAATCGCTAAAAAGGTGAAATGTTTGGATTTGTTTCGTAACGTTTGTAAACATTTAGCTTAAATCGCTAAAAAGGTGAAACGTTTCGATTTGTTTCGTAGCATTTGTAAACGTTTGCCTTAAATCTCTAAAAAGGTGACACGTTTGGATTTGTTTCGTAACGTTTGTAAATGTTTGGCTTAAATTTTTAATAAGGGGAAACGCTTGGATTTTTTTCATAACGTTTGTAAACGTTTGGCTTATATTGCTAAAAAGGTGAAAAAAATTGGACTTAATACGTAACCTTTGTAAACGTTTGGCTTAAATCGCTAAAAAGGGGAAACGTTTGGATTTGTTTCGTAGCGTTTGTAAACGTTTGGCTTAAATTGCTAAAAATATGAAATGCTTGGATTTGTTTTGTAACGTTTGTAAACGTTTTGGCTTAAAATCCTAAAAATGTGAAACGCTTGGATTTGTTTCGGAAAATTTGTAAACGATTGGCTTAAATTGCTAAAAAGGTGAAACGCTTGGATTACTTTTGAATGTTTGTAAACGTTTGGCTTAAATTGTTTAAAAGGTGAAACCCTTGGTTTTATTTCATAACGTTTGTAAAGGTTTGGCTTAAATGGATAAAAATTTGAAACGTTTGGAATTGTTTCGTAACGTTTTAAACGTTTGGTTTTGTTTCGTAACATTTGTAAACATTGGCTTAATTCGCTAAAAAGGTGAAACATTTGGATTTGTTTCATAACATTTGTAAACGTTTGGCTAAAATTTCTAAAAATGCAAAATGTTTGGATTTGTTTCGTAATGTTTGTAAACGTTTGGCTTTAATCGCTAAAAAGGTGAAACGTTTAGATTTGTTTCGTAAAGTTTATAAATGTTTGGTTTAAATTGCTAAATAGGTGAAACATTTGGATTTATTTTGTAACGTTTGAAAACGTTTGGCTTAAATCGCTAAAAAGGTGAAACGTTTGGATTTGTTTCGTAACATTTGTAAACGTTTGCCTTAAATTTCTAGAAAAGTGAAACGCTTGAATTTGTTTCGTAACATTTCTAAACGTTTGGCTTAATTTGCTAAAAAGGTGAAACGCATGGATTTGTTTCAAAACGTTTGTAAACGTTTGGTTTAAATCGCTAAAACGGTGAAGCGTTTAGATATGTTTCGCAACGTTTGTAAACGTTTGGCTTATATTTCTAAAAAGGTGAAACGTTTCGATTTGTTTCGAAACGTTTGTAAACGTTTGGCTAAAATCGCTCAAAAGGTGAAACGTTTGGATTTGTTTTGTAACGTTTGTAAATGTATGGCTTAAATCGCTAAAAAGGTGAAACATTTGGTTTTGTTTCGTAATGTTTGTAAACGTTTGGCTTAAATCGCTAAAAAGATGAGACGTTTGGTTATGTTTCGTAACGTTTGAATTTGTTTCGTAAAGTTTGTTTTGTAACGTTTGTAAACATTGGCTTAAATCGCAAAAAAGGTGAAACGTTTGGTTTTTTTTCATAACGTTTGTAATTGTTTGGCTTAAATCGCTAAAAAGGTGAAACGTTTGGTTTTGCTTCATAACATTTGTAAACGTTTCGATTTGTTTAGTATCGTTTGTTTTGTAATGTTTTAAACGTTTGGTTTTGTTTCATAACATTTGTAAACGCTAGGCATAAATCGCTATAAAGGGGAAACGTTTTGTTTTGTTTCGCAATTTTTGTAAACGTTTGGGTTTATTTCGTAATGCTTGTAAACGTATGGGTTTAATCTCTAAAAAGTGAATCGTTTGGATTTGTTTCGTAGCGTTTGTAAACGTTTGGCCTATATCGCTAAAAATGTGAAACGTTTGGATTTGTTCAGTAACGTTCGTAAACGTTTGACTTAAATTGCTAAAAGGATGAAACGCTTGGATTTGTTTCGTAACGTGTTGATTTGTATCGCAACGTTTGTAAACGTTTAGCTTAAATTGCTAAAAAGGTAGAACCGCTTGGATTTGTTTCATAACCTTTGTAAACGTTTGACTTAAATTGCTAAAAAGGTGAAGCGCTTGGATTTGTTTCGTAACGTTTTGATTTGTTTCGTAACGTTTGTAAACGTTTAGCTTAAATTGCTAAAAAGGTAGAACCGCTTGGATTTGTTTCATAACCTTTGTATACGTTTGGCTTCAATTGCTAAAAAGGTGGAACGCTTGGCTTTGTTTCATATTGTTTGTAAACATGTTGGCTTAAATCGCAAAAAAGGTGAAACGTTTGCTTTTGTTTCATAACGTTTGTAATTGTTTGGCTTAAATCGCTAAAAAGGTGAAACGTTTGATTTTGCTTCGTAACATTTGTAAACGTTTCGATTTGTTTAGTAACGTTTGTTTTGTAATGTTTTAAACGTTTGGTTTTGTTTCATAACATTTGTTAACGCTAGGCATAAATCGCTAAAAAGGGGAAACGTTTTGTTTTGTTTCGTAATTTTTGTAAACGATTGGGTTTATTTCGTAACGTTTGTAAACGTATGGGTTCAATCTCTAAAAAGGTGAATCGTTTGGATTTGTTTCGTAGCGTTTGTAAACGTTTGGCCTATATCGCTAAAAATGTGAAACGTTTGGTTTAGTTCAGTAACGTTCGTAAACGTTTGACTTAAATTGCTAAAAGGGTGAAACACTTGGATTTGTTTCGTAACGTTTGGATTTCTATCGCAACGTTTGTAAACGTTTAGCTTAAATTGCTAAAAAGGTAGAACCGCTTGGATTTGTTTCATAACCTTTGTAAACGTTTGGCTTCAATTGCTAAAAAGGTGGAACGCTTGGCTTTGTTTCGTAACGTTTGTAAACATGTTGGCTTAAATTGCTAAAAAAGGTGAAACGTTTGGATTTTTTTCGTAACGTTTGTATACGTTTGGCTTAAATCTCTAAAAAGGAGAAACGTTTTGTTTTGTAACGTTTTAAACGTTTGGCTTAAATCGCTAAAATGGGAAACGTTTGAATTTGATTCGTAACGTTTGTAAACGTTTGGCTAAAATAGCTAAAAAGGGGAAACGTTTGATTTTGTTTCTTAACGTTTGTAAACGTTCGAAACGTTTGGATTTGTTTCGTAACATTTGTAATCGTTTGGCTTAGCTAAAAAGGTGAAACATTTGGATTTGTTTCATAACCTTTGTAAACGTTTGGCTTAAATCGCTAAAAAGGTGAAACATTTGGATTTTTTCATAACGTTTGTAAACCTTTGGCTTAGCTAAAAAAAGGGAAACGTTTGGATTTGTTTTGTAACGTTTGTAAATGTTTGGTTTAAATTGCTTAAAGGTGAAACGCTTGGATTTGATTCGTAATGTTTGTAAACGTTTGGCTTAAATTGCTAAAAACATGAAACACTTTGATTTGTTTCGTAACTTTTGTAAACGTTTGGATGAAATTGCTAAAAAGGTGAAACTCTTGGTATTGTTTCGAAACGTTTGTAAATGTTTGGCTAAAATCGATAAAAAAAAGTGAATCATTTGGATTTGTTTTGTAACGTTAGAAACGTTTGGTTTTGTTTCATAACGTTTGTAAACGATTGGCTTTAATTGCTAAAAAGGTGAAACGCTTGGATTTCTTTTATAATGCTTGTAAACGTTTGGCTTAAATTTCTTAAAAGGTGAAACCCTTGGTTTTGTTTCATAACGTTTGTAAAGGTTTGGCTTAAATGGATAAAAATTTGAAACGTCAGGAATTGTTTCGTAACGTTTTAAACGTTTGGTTTTGTTTTGTAACATTTGTAAACATTGGCTTAATTCGCTAAAAAGGGAAATCGTTTGCATTTGTTTCGTAACGTTTGTAAATGTTTGGCTAAAATTTCTAAAAATGCAAAATATTTGGATTTATTTCGTAATGTTTGCAAACGTTTGGCTTTAATCGCTAAAAAGGTGAAACGTTTAGATTTGTTTCGTAACATTTGTAAACGTTTGGCTTAAATTGCTAAATAGTTGAAACATTTGGATTTATTTTGTAACGTTTAAAAACGTTTGGCTTAAATCGCTAAAAAGGAGAAACGTTTGGATTTGTTTCGTAACATTTGCAAACGTTTGGCTTAAATTTCTAGAAAGGTGAAACGCTTGGATTTGTTTCTCAACATTTCTAAACGTTTGGCTTAATTTGCTAAAAAGGTGAAACGCATGGATATGTTTCATAATGTTTGTAAACGTTTTCTTTAAATCGCTAAAACGGTGAAACGTTTGGATATGTTTCGTAACGTTTGTAAACGTTTGGCATAAATTTCTAAAAAGGGGAAACGTTTGGATTTGTTTCGAAACGTTTGAAAACGTTTGGCTTAAATCGCTCAAAAGGTGAAAAGTTTGGATTTGTTTTGTAACGTTTGTAAATGTATGGCTTAAATCGCTAAAAAGGTGAAACATTTGGTTTTGTTTCGTAATGTTTGTAAACGTTTGGCTTAAATCGCTAAAAACATGAGACGTTTGGTTATGTTTCGTAACGTTTGAATTTGTTTCGTAAAGTTTGTTTCTTAACGTTTGTAAACATTGGCTTAAATCGCAAAAAAGGTTAAACGTTTGGTTTTGTTTCATAACGTTTGTAATTGTTTGGCTTAAATCGCTAAAAAGGTGAATCGTTTGGTTTTGCTTCGTAACATTTGTAAACGTTTCGATTTGTTTGGTAACGTTTTTTTCGTAATGTTTTAAAGGTTTGGTTTTGTTTAGTAACATTTGTAAACGCTAGTCATAAATCGCTAAAAAGGGGAAACGTTTTGTTTTGTTTCGTAATTTTTGTAAACGTTTGTAAACGTTTGGGTTCAATCTCTAAAAAGGTGAATCGTTTTGATTTATTTCGTAGCGTTTGTAAACGTTTGGCCTATATCGCTAAAAATGTGAAACGTTTGGTTTTGTTCCGTAACGTTCGTAAACGTTTGACTTAAATTGCTAAAAAGGTGAAACGCTTGGATTTATTTCGTAACGTTTTGATTTGTTTCGTAACGTTTGTAAACGTTTAGCTTAAATTGCTAAAAGGTAGAACCTCTTGGATTTTTTTCATAACCTTTGTAAACGTTTGGCTTCAATTTCTAAAAAGGTGGAACGCCTGGCTTTGATTCGTAACGTTTGTAAACATGTTGGCTTAAATCCCTAAAAAGGTGAAATGTTTGGATTTTTTTCGTAACGTTTGTATACGTTTGGCTTAAATCTCTAAAAAGGAGAAACGTTTTGTTTTGTAACGTTTTAAACGTTTGGATTAAATCGCTAAAATGGGGAAACGTTTGAATTTGTTTGGTAGCGTTTGTAAACGTTTGGCTAAAATAGCTAAAAAGGTGAAACGTTTGATTTTGGTTCGTAACGTTTGTAAACGTTCGAAACGTTTGGATTTGTTTCGTAACATTTGTAATCGTTTGGCTTAGCAAAAAAGGTAAAGCATTTGGATTTGTTTCATAACCTTTGTAAACGTTTGGCTTAAATCGCTAAAAAAGGTGAAACATTTGGATTTTTTCATAACCTTTGTAAACGTCTGGCTTAGCTAAAAAAGGGAAACTTTTGGATTTGTTTTGTAACGTTTGTAAATGTTTGACATAAATTCCTAAAAGGTGAAACGCTTGGATTTGATTCGTAATGTTTGTAAACGTTTGGCTTAAATTGCTAAAAAGGTGAAACACTTGGATTTGTTTCGTAACGTTTGTAAATGTTTGGCTTAAATTGCTAAAAAGGTGCAACGCTTAGTTTTGTTTCGAAACCTTTGTAAACGTTTGGCCAAAATCGATAAAAAAAGTGAATCGCTTGGATTTGTTTTGTAACGTTAGAAACGTTTGGTTATGTTTCGTAACGTTTGTAAACGTTTTGCTTCAATCGCTAAAAAGGGGAAATGTTTGGATTTGATTCGTAACGTTTGTACAAATTTGGCTTAAATCGCTAAAAAATTGAAATATTTGGATTTGTTTCGTAACGTTTGTAAAAATTTAGCTTATATCTCTAAAAAGGTGAAACGTTTCGATTTGTTTCGTAGCGTTTGTAAACGTTTGCCATAAATCTCTAAAAAGGTGACACGTTTGGATTTGTTTCGTAGCGTTTGTAAATGTTTCGCTTAAATTTCTAATAAGGGGGAACGCTTGGATTTTTTTCATAACGTTAGGAAACGTTTGGCTTATATTGCTAAAAAGGTGAAAAAATTGGATTTAATACGTAACCTTTGTAAACGTTTGGCTTAAATCGCTAAAAAGTTGAAATGTTTGGATTTGTTTCGTAGCGTTTGTAAACGTTTGGCTTAAATTGCTAAAAAGGTGAAACGCTTGGATTTGTTTTGTAACGTTTGTAAACGTTTTGGCTTAAATTCCTAAAAATGTGAAACTCTTGGATTTGTTACGGAACGTTTGTAAACGATTGGCTTAAATTGCTAAAAAGGTGAAACGCTTGGATTTCTTTTATAATGCTTGTAAAGGTTTGGCTTAAATTTCTTAAAAGGTGAAACCCTTGGTTTTGTTTCATAACGTTTGTAAAGGTTTGGCTTAAATGGATAAAAATTTGAAACGTCAGGAATTGTTTCGTAACGTTTTAAACGTTTGGTTTTGTTTCGTAACATTTGTAAACATTGGCTTAATTCGCTAAAAAGGTGAAACGTTTGCATTTGTTTCGTAACGTTTGTAAACGTTCGGCTAAAATTTCTAAAAATGCAAAATGTTTGGATTCGTTTCGTAATGTTTGTAAACGTTTGGCTTTAATCGCTAAAAAGGTGAAACGTTTAGATTTGTTTCGTAACGTTTGTAAACGTTTGGCTTAAATTGCTAAATAGGTGAAACATTTGGATTTATTTTGTAACGTTTGAAAACGTTTGGCTTAAATCGCTAAAAAGGTGAAACGTTTGGATTTGTTTCGTAACATTTGTAAACGTTTGGCTTAAATTTATAGAAAGGTGAAACGTTTGGATTTGTTTCGTAATATTTCTAAACGTTTGGCTTAATTTGCTAAAAAGGTGAAACACATGGATTTGTTTCATAACGTTTGTAAACGTTTTGTTTAAATCGCTAAAACGATGAAACGTTTGGATATGTTTCGTAACGTTTGTAAACGTTTGGCATAAATTTCTAAAAAGGTGAAAGGTTTGGATTTGTTTCGAAACGTTTGTAAACGTTTGGCTTAAATCGCTCAAAAGGTGAAACGTTTGGATTTGTTTTGTAACGTTTGTAAATGTATGGCTTAAATCGCTAAAAAGGTGAAACATTTGGTTTTGTTTCGTAATATTTGTAAACGTTTGGCTTAAATCGCTAAAAAGATGAGACGTTTGGTTATGTTTTGTAATGTTTGAATTTGTTTCGTAAAGTTTGTTTCGTAATGTTTGTAAACATTGGCTTAAATCGCAAAAAAGGTGAAACGTTTGGTTTTGTTTCATAACGTTTGTAAATGTTTGGCTTTAATCGCTAAAAAGGTAAAACGTTTGGCTTTGCTTCGTAGCATTTGTAAACGTTTCGATTTATTTAGTAACGTTTGTTTCTTAATGTTTTAAACGATTGGTTTTGTTTCGTAACATTTGTAAACGCTAGGCATAAATCGCTAGAAAGGGGAAACGTTTTGTTTTGTTTCGTAATTTTTGTAAACGTTTGGGTTTGTTTCGTAACGTTTGTAAACGTTTGGGTTCAATCTCTAAAAAGGTGAATCGTTTGGATTTGTTTCGTAGCGTTCGTAAACGTTTGGCCTATATCGGTAAAAATGTGAAACGTTTGGTTTTGTTCCATAACGTTCGTAAACGTTTGACTTAAATTGCTAAAAAGGTGAAACGCTTGAATTTGTTTCGTAACGTTTGTAAACGTTTAGCTTAAATTTCTAAAAAGGTAGAACCGCTTGGATTTGTTTCATAACCTTTGTAAACGTTTGGCTTCAATTGCTAAAAAGGTGGAACGCTTGGCTTTGTTTCGTAGCGTTTGTAAACATGTTGGCTTAAATCGCTAAAAAGGTGAAACGTTTGGATTTTCTTCGTAGCGTTTGTGTACGTTTGGCTTAAATCTCTAAAAAGGAGAAACGTTTTGTTTTGTAACGTTTTAAACGTTTGGCTTAAATTGCTAAAATAGGGAAACGTTTGAATTTGTTTGTAACGTTTGTAAACGTTTGGCTAAAATAGCGAAAAAGGGGAAACGTTTGATTTTGTTTCGTAACGTTTGTAAACGTTCGAAACGTTTGGATTTGTTTCGTAACATTTGTAATCGTTTGGCTTAGCTAAAAAGGTGAAACATTTGGATTTGATTCATAACCTTTGTAAACGTTTGGCTTAAATCGCTAAAAAGGTGAAACATTTGGATTTTTTCATAACATTTGTAAACGTTTGGCTTAGCTAATAAAGGGAAACGTTTTTATTTGTTTTGTAACGTTTCTAAACGTTTGGCTTAAATTGCTAAAAGGTGAAACGCTTGGATTTGATTCGTAATGTTTGTAAACATTTGGCTTATATTGCTAAAAAGGTGAAACGCTTGGATTTGTTTCATAACGTTTGTAAACGTTTGGCTTAAATTGCTAAAAGGTGAAACGCTTGGTTTTGTTTCGAAAAGTTTGTAAACGTTTGGCCAATATCGATAAAAAAGTGAATCGATTGGATTTGTTTAGTAACGTTAGAAACGTTTGGTTTTGTTTCGTAACGTTTGTAAACGTTTTGCTTCAATCGCTAAAAAGGGGAAATGTTTGGATTTGATTCGTAACGTTTGTAAACGTTTGGCTTATATCGCTAAAAAGGTGAAATGTTTGGATTTATTTCGTAACGTTTGTAAACATTTCGCTTAAATCGCTAGAAAGGTGAAACGTTTCGATTTGTTTCGTAGCGTTTCTAAACGTTTGCCTTAAATCTCTAAAAAGGTGACACGTTTGGATTTGTTTCGTAATGTTTGTAAATGTTTGGCTTAAATTTCTAATAAGGGGAAATGCTTGGATTTTTTTCATGACGGTAGTAAACGTTTGGCTTATATTGCTAAAAAGGTGAAAAAAATTGGATTTAATACGTAACCTTTGTAAACGTTTGGCTTAAATCGCTAAAAAGGTGAAACGTTTGGATTTGTTTCGTAGCGTTGGTAAACGTATGGCTTAAATTGCTAAAAAGGTGAAACGCTTGGATTTGTTTTGTAACGTTTGTAAATGTTTTGGCTTAAATTCCTAAAAATGTGAAACACTTGAATTTGTTTTGGAACGTTTGTAAACGATTGGCTTAAATTGCTAAAAAGGTGAAATGCTTGGATTTGTTTTGTAATGTTTGTAAACGTTTCGCTTAAATTGCTTAAAAGGTGAAACTCTTGGTTTTTTTTCATAACGTTTGTAAAGGTTTGGCTTAAATGGATAAAAATCTGAAACATTAGGAATTGTTTCGTAACGTTTTAAACATTTGGTTTTGTTTCGTAACATTTGTAAACATTGGCTTAATTCGCTAAAAAGGTGAAACGTTTGCATTTGTTTCGTAACGTTTGTAAACGTTTGGCTAAAATTTCTAAAAATGCAAAATGTTTGGATTTGTTTCGTAATGTTTGTAGACGTTTGGTTTTAATCGCTAAAAAGGTGAAACGTTTAGATTTGTTTCGTAACGTTTGTAAACGTTTGGCTTAAATTGCTAAATAGGTGAAACATTTGGATTTATTTTGTAACGTTTGAAAACGTTTGGCTTAAATCGCTAAAAAGGTGAAACGTTTGGATTTGTTTCGTAACATTTGTAAACGTTTGGCTTAAATTTCTAGAAAGGTGAAACGCTTGGATTTGTTTCGTAACATTTCTAAACGTTTGGCTTAAATTGCTAAAAAGGTGAAACGCATGGATTTGTTTCATAACGTTTGTAAACGTTTGGTTTAAATCGCTAGAACGGTGAAACGTTTAGATATTTTTCGTAACATTTGTAAACGTTTGGCTTAAATTTCTAAAAAGGTGAAACATTTGGATTTGTTTCGAAACGTTTGTAAACGTTTGGCTTAAATCGCTCAAAAGGTGAAACGTTTGAATTTGTTTTGTAACGTTTGTAAATGTATGGCTTAAATCGCTAAAAAGGTGAAACATTTGGTTTTGTTTCGTAATGTTTGTAAACGTTTGGCTTAAATCGCTAAAAAGATGAGACGTTTGGTTATGTTTCGTAACGTTTGAATTTGTTTCGTAAAGTTTGTTTCGTAACGTTTGTAATCATTGGCTTAAATAGCAAAAAAGGTGAAACGTTTGGTTTTGTTTCGTAACGTTTGTAATTGTTTGTCTTAAATCGCTAAAAAGGTGAAACGTTTGGTTTTGCTTCGTAACATTTGTAAATGTTTCGATTTGTTTAGTAACATTTGTTTCGTAATGTTTTAAACGTTTGGTTTTGTTTCGTAACATTTATAAACGCTAGGCATAAATCGCTAAAAAGGGGAAACGTTTTGTTTTGTTTCGTAATTTTTGTAAACGTTTGGGTTTGTTTCTTAACGTTTGTAAACGATTGGGTTCAATCTCTAAAAAGGTGAATCGTTTGGATTTGTTTCGTAGCGTTTGTAAACGTTTGGCCTATATCGCTAAAAATGTGAAACGTTTGGTTTTGTTCCGTAACATTCGTAAACGTTTGACTTAAATTGCTAAAAAGGTGAAACACTTGGATTTGTTTCGTAACATTTGTAAACATTTGGCTTAAATCGCTAAAAAGGTGAAACGTTTTGTTTTGTTTCGTAACGTTTGTAAACGTTTGGGTTCAATCTCTAAAAAGGTGAATCGTTTGGATTTGTTTCGTAGCGTTCGTAAACGTTTGGCCTATATCGGTAAAAATGTGAAACGTTTGGTTTTGTTCCATAACGTTCGTAAACGTTTGACTTAAATTGCTAAAAAGGTGAAACGCTTGAATTTGTTTCGTAACGTTTGTAAACGTTTAGCTTAAATTTCTAAAAAGGTAGAACCGCTTGGATTTGTTTCATAACCTTTGTAAACGTTTGGCTTCAATTGCTAAAAAGGTGGAACGCTTGGCTTTGTTTCGTAGCGTTTGTAAACATGTTGGCTTAAATCGCTAAAACGGTGAAACGTTTGGATTTTCTTCGTAGCGTTTGTGTACGTTTGGCTTAAATCTCTAAAAAGAAGAAACGTTTTGTTTTGTAACGTTTTAAACGTTTGGCTTAAATTGCTAAAATAGGGAAACGTTTGAATTTGTTTGTAACGTTTGTAAACGTTTGGCTAAAATAGCGAAAAAGGGGAAACGTTTGATTTTGTTTCGTAACGTTTGTAAACGTTCGAAACGTTTGGATTTGTTTCGTAACATTTGTAATCGTTTGGCTTAGCTAAAAAGGTGAAACATTTGGATTTGTTTCATAACCTTTGTAAACGTTTGGCTTAAATCGCTAAAAAGGTGAAACATTTGGATTTTTTCATAACATTTGTAAACGTTTGGCTTAGCTAATAAAGGGAAACGTTTGTATTTGTTTTGTAACGTTTCTAAACGTTTGGCTTAAATTGCTAAAAGGTGAACCGCTTGGATTTGATTCGTAATGTTTGTAAACATTTGGCTTATATTGCTAAAAAGGTGAAACGCTTGGATTTGTTTCATAACGTTTGTAAACGTTTGGCTTAAATTGCTAAAAGGTGAAACGCTTGGTTTTGTTTCGAAAAGTTTGTAAACGTTTGGCCAATATCGATAAAAAAGTGAATCGATTGGATTTGTTTAGTAACGTTAGAAACGTTTGGTTTTGTTTCGTAACGTTTGTAAATGTTTTGCTTCAATCGCTAAAAAGGGGAAATGTTTGGATTTGATTCGTAACGTTTGTAAACGTTTGGCTTATATCGCTAAAAAGGTGAAATGTTTGGATTTATTTCGTAACGTTTGTAAACATTTCGCTTAAATCGCTAGAAAGGTGAAACGTTTCGATTTGTTTCGTAGCGTTTCTAAACGTTTGCCTTAAATCTCTAAAAAGGTGACACGTTTGGATTTGTTTCGTAATGTTTGTAAATGTTTGGCTTAAATTTCTAATAAGGGGAAATGCTTGGATTTTTTTCATGACGGTAGTAAACGTTTGGCTTATATTGCTAAAAAGGTGAAAAAAAATTGGATTTAATACGTAACCTTTGTAAACGTTTGGCTTAAATCGCTAAAAAGGTGAAACGTTTGGATTTGTTTCGTAGCGTTGGTAAACGTATGGCTTAAATTGCTAAAAAGGTGAAACGCTTGGATTTGTTTTGTAACGTTTGTAAATGTTTTGGCTTAAATTCCTAAAAATGTGAAACACTTGAATTTGTTTTGGAACGTTTGTAAACGATTGGCTTAAATTGCTAAAAAGGTGAAATGCTTGGATTTGTTTTGTAATGTTTGTAAACGTTTCGCTTAAATTGCTTAAAAGGTGAAACTCTTGGTTTTTTTTCATAACGTTTGTAAAGGTTTGGCTTAAATGGATAAAAATCTGAAACATTAGGAATTGTTTCGTAACGTTTTAAACATTTGGTTTTGTTTCGTAACATTTGTAAACATTGGCTTAATTCGCTAAAAAGGTGAAACGTTTGCATTTGTTTCGTAACGTTTGTAAACGTTTGGCTAAAATTTCTAAAAATGCAAAATGTTTGGATTTGTTTCGTAATGTTTGTAGACGTTTGGTTTTAATCGCTAAAAAGGTGAAACGTTTAGATTTGTTTCGTAACGTTTGTAAACGTTTGGCTTAAATTGCTAAATAGGTGAAACATTTGGATTTATTTTGTAACGTTTGAAAACGTTTGGCTTAAATCGCTAAAAAGGTGAAACGTTTGGATTTGTTTCGTAACATTTGTAAACGTTTGGCTTAAATTTCTAGAAAGGTGAAACGCTTGGATTTGTTTCGTAACATTTCTAAACGTTTGGCTTAATTTGCTAAAAAGGTGAAACGCATGGATTTGTTTCATAACGTTTGTAAACGTTTGGTTTAAATCGCTAGAACGGTGAAACGTTTAGATATTTTTCGTAACATTTGTAAACGTTTGGCTTAAATTTCTAAAAAGGTGAAACATTTGGATTTGTTTCGAAACGTTTGTAAACGTTTGGCTTAAATCGCTCAAAAGGTGAAACGTTTGAATTTGTTTTGTAACGTTTGTAAATGTATGGCTTAAATCGCTAAAAAGGTGAAACATTTGGTTTTGTTTCGTAATGTTTGTAAACGTTTGGCTTAAATCGCTAAAAAGATGAGACGTTTGGTTATGTTTCGTAACGTTTGAATTTGTTTCGTAAAGTTTGTTTCGTAACGTTTGTAAACATTGGCTTAAATAGCAAAAAAGGTGAAACGTTTGGTTTTGTTTCGTAACGTTTGTAATTGTTTGTCTTAAATCGCTAAAAAGGTGAAACGTTTGGTTTTGCTTCGTAACATTTGTAAATGTTTCGATTTGTTTAGTAACATTTGTTTCGTAATGTTTTAAACGTTTGGTTTTGTTTCGTAACATTTATAAACGCTAGGCATAAATCGCTAAAAAGGGGAAACGTTTTGTTTTGTTTCGTAATTTTTGTAAACGTTTGGGTTTGTTTCTTAACGTTTGTAAACGATTGGGTTCAATCTCTAAAAAGGTGAATCGTTTGGATTTGTTTCGTAGCGTTTGTAAACGTTTGGCCTATATCGCTAAAAATGTGAAACGTTTGGTTTTGTTCCGTAACATTCGTAAACGTTTGACTTAAATTGCTAAAAAGGTGAAACACTTGGATTTGTTTCGTAACATTTGTAAACATTTGGCTTAAATCGCTAAAAAGGTGAAACGTTTTGTTTTGTTTCGTAACGTTTGTAATCGTTTGGCTTTGTTTCATAACATTTTAAACGTTTGGATTTGTTTCGTAACATTTGTAAACGTTCGGTTTCAATCACTAAAAAGGTGAAACGTTTGGATTTGTTTCATAATGTTTGTATACGTTTGGCTTAAATTGCTAAAAAGGTGAAACACTTGGATTTGTTTCGTAACGTTTGTAATCGTTTCGCTTAGCTAAAAAGGTGAAACATTTGGATTTTTTTCATAACCTTTATAAACGTTTGGCTTAAATCGCTAAAAAGGTGAAACATTTGGATTTTTTCGTAACGTTTGTAAACGTTTGGTTTAGATAAAAAGGGGAAACGTTTGGATTTGTTTCGTAGCGTTTGTAGACATTTGGCTTAAATTGTTAAAAGGTGAAACGCTTGGATTTGTTTGGTAATGTTTGGCTGAAATTTCTAAAAAGGTGAAACGCTTGGATTTGTTTCGTAACGTTTGTAAACATTTGGCTTAAATTGCTAAAAAGGTGAAACGCTTGGTTTTGTTTCGAAACGTTTGTAAACGTTTGGCTAAAGTCACTAAAAATGGAAAACATTTGGATTTGTTTCGTAACGTTAGAAATGTTTGGTTTTGTTTCGTAACGTTTGTAAACGTTTGGCTTAAATCGCTAAAAAGGAAAAATGTTTGGATTTTATTCGTAACGTTTGTAAACGTTTGGCTTAATTCGCTAAAAAGGTGAAACATTTGGATTTGTCTTCTAACGTTTGTAATGTTTGGCTTAAATCGCTAAAAAGGTCAAACGTTTGGATTTGTTTCGTAACGTTTGTAAACATTTGGCTTAAATCGCTAAAAAGGTGAAACATTTGGATTTTTTTCATAAAATTTGTAAACTTTTGGCTTAAATCGCTAAAAAGGTGAAACGTTTGCATTTGTTTCCTAATTTTTGTAATGTTTGGCTTAAATCGCTAAAAATATGAAACGTTTGGATTTGTTTCGTATCGTTTGTAAACGTTTTGCTTTAATCGCTAAAAAGATGACACATTTGGATTTTTTTTGTAACCTTTCTAAACGTTTGGCTTAAATAGCTAAAAAGGTGAAACGCTTTGATTTCTTCCATAACGTTTGTATACGTTTGGCTTAAATTGCTAAAAAGTAGAAACACTTGGATTTGTTCCGTATTCTTTGTAAACGTTTTGCTTTAATCGCTAAAAAGGTACGAAACAAATCCAAGCGTTTCACATGATCCCATCGCCCTCAGTGAAGGTCACATGATCCCATCGCCCTTAGTGAAGGTCACATGATCCCATCGCCCTTAGTGAAGGTCACATGATCCCACCGCCGGACGAAATGGTCGGAAAGGATTACTGCAAATATCATAACTCTTGGAGCACAGTACGAACAACTGTGTGAACTTCAAGAACGTGATCCAGAAGGCGATCAATGAAGGAAAACTCTTGTTCCCTACTAAGAAAGAGGCCGATGCAAAAATACATGTCCATCAACACTGTTCGGCCTCATTTTGATAGTTTTTTGGAATAGGGGCAGATCCAGAGCAAGTGGAGCCCAAGAAAACCTAAGCTCATGATAGAGACGGATGGATCTAAATGGCGAGGGGAAAAGGGGCGACCTCAACAGCAGAAGAGGAAGCGTAATAGTTCGCCCACTGCAGAAGTCACGTGTCCATCCTGCAGTACTTGTTTCGCCGCCAATAGGGCCGAAAAAGTAAGGGAACACCCCAAGACGTTTAAGACTAAGTCGCCTACCGAGCAGTGGCAGAAACATCAGCCACAGCGGGAGTCTAGGACAACCGTGTTCAAGAGGATTTTTCGGCCAACGGAGGAGACCCCTCGTATGACGAAAACCCAAAAGAGGCGAATGCAGAGGTTAAGGCATGAGTCAAGGGCCAATCATGGCGCAGCTAAATCGTCCATACAACACCGATTAAGACCCAAGCCTGAGCGGGTGAACAGACCCATGGCTGAGAGATTGGGGAGTGGGGCACGGATGGAAAATACTGCCGAGCCGCATGAGCACAGAACGACTAAGATGCGGAAAATATGGGTTCCAAAGAAAGTTGTTGAGAGCGAAGGGGCAATCGACATGGCCCATGAGACGGAAGCTCCAAAGCCTGAGACAGAGAAGGACAAACGACGATCTTACAAAGATATCCTTATAGCACAAAAAAGGGGTGCTAAAGGCATGGGTCCCAATTGTCAGAGACGAATTTAGAGTTAAAGTGGTTACACTTCCCGATTCCTACAGAAGTAAGCCAGGGCAGAAGGCAACTTTGGAAGGTGATGTGATCGTCCCATAAGACGATAGTGCTGATAGCACGGCTGTGGTGTCACTCAGTAAACCCCCGACGAGAATGACTCGTCATATTCGGCCTTTGTATATTAAGGCCGATTTAAATGGAGTGACTATAAACAAGGTGCTAATAGATAACGTAGCAGGAGTGAATATACTCCCAGCGAAGATTCTCAAGAAGCTCGGCATAAACCGAGATCAATTGGATCCAACTAACGTTTACATGACTTGTTTCGCTAGAGGCGAAACACCAGCCAAGGGGTACATCACTCTCCAAATCAAAGTCAGGCGAGTAGAGACCTAAGAGGGTTTCTTCGTGGTCAACGCCCGAAGCAATTACAATATATTGCTCGGCCGAGATTGGATACACTCTAACATGTGCATACAGTCCACTATGCATCAGATGTTATTCATCTAGCGGGAAGATGGTGAGGCCAAGGTTGTGCAGGGCGATCCTAATCCTTTCGGCGAAGACCATAATGTGTTGGAGGCACGTCTTTATGACGAGGAGGTAAGGAATATACAGTCTCTTAGCTCTAACGGGCAGAAAAGCGAACCTCGTCTGTTGGCCAATTCGGATCGGCCAGTATCGATAACCCTTTGGGGCAACAGCCGACCTAATATCATCAATCTTTTAAAATGATAGTACGCCATAATGAATTGAGGGAGAAAATCAGACAACTCGCCGGCGAAATCGCATCCGCCTAGTGTATCTATAAGGATCAGAATCAAGAATCCACAACAACGTTGAAGATTGAGGACTTGCAGCTGGCAATAGGTAAAATGGGGGATGACCTTGCCCAAGTCCAAGACAAGCTGATGGAGATAAATTTAGGTTCGGACGACTCACCCAGAACTATATATATCAACACGGGGTTAAGTGCAGAATTCAAGGCACGACTGATCGCCCTCCTTGTTGAATACCGTGATTGCTTCGCTTGGTTGTACGACGAGATGTCAAGTCTCGATCCAAACACTGGACCGTGATTTTTCTTGGATTATAATGAGAGGCGACGAGATTAAGAATTTGTTATACACTACATTTAACCATCTTCGTCTATACACTACATTTAACAAGAAAAGAGATTTATATACCATGTCGTAGGAATTGCAGTTATTCAATTAGTGCGAGAGAAGTAAACGTTTGGATCGTGAGCCACAGCGGATAGGTTATTTGGCAGCTAGAACATCACCAATAATTTTTGCGGTCCGCGCCTGCATTTTTTGTTATTATTAGCGCCAAGAGATATACAAAACGAGTAACGATGAATTGCGAGTCAGGGACCAAACGGGAAATAATGGAAAAAGTTTAGGGAACAAAACGTTCTTTTAAAGATAGTTTTTATTTTGGTCGAATGAGTTGCAACGCAGCAGATATATACGTTTTGTTTTTGTATTATTTATTGCGTAGTGATAAAGTTGGAACGAGTTGGAACGAGTTAGAAGATTCGTTTTTCCCTAAAAAAAAACCCAATTCAAGACCCCCGCCCGTCTACCACCACCTACGGCCACCGGAGCCACAAGAACAACGTAACTCAAGTCAAAGGTGGTGGCTAAAGTTAATATCAATCACAGTCCAAACGTTACGAATACAAATATTGAATGTTACGAATAAATCCAAAACACTATTACAGAAGCCGAAATAGATAATTGTGTTGGCGCTGGTGGGTAAAATAGGATTAATAAATTACGTTAGTGATGGAAAAATTTATAAAGAAAATGTTTGTTTAGTTGAGAGAATTTCAGATTATCTGCATACACATGATTACGTCGAACATATCAACAGTCATAATGCGGATTTGTTAAAAGGTGAAACACTTGGATTTTTTCATTTCATAACATTTATTAAAATTTTAGGTGCCCCCATAGTTAAACATTTTCTAACAAATGCGTCCCAAAAATATACGACTTCCTAACAATTATGTCCAACCTATTTTTTTATGATGAAAGCTTTGGATAAACAAATAAAAAAATTATGGTCTGGTCGAAATTATGTATAGAATATTTATTTCAATTTTGTCTATAAACGTTCCCCTTATTAATATATTTAAATTGAATCATATAGACTTTTAAAACAAATCCAAATATTTCTGAAGATTCTATTGACTTTAAATTATATTCTAACGTTATAATTCATGATTGTTTTGTTATTGTACATATTTTCGATAAGTAATTATGTAAATGTCTTATAAAAAGAATTAGAAATGATGAGATCTTGTTCACACAGATTTGCCATAACTGCGGGCACAAAATGCGGATAGATCCAGTTTATTAAGTCAATGGGATCTTCCACAACCCATACAACTTATCTAAACAAAAAAATGCCTTATAAATTTTCAATAATGAGAAATCGTCTAGACTCAGACCTTTAATTAACTTAAAATGACATATTATAGATTCAGTTCACTACGTCATTCATATTAATTATTATTTTTCCACTTATCTCATAATTTTCATTTAAATCTTTCTTATTTACAAAACCAAAACCATATTAGTAAATGGTAACATATGCTTATTACCCCCAAGAGATTTGTGACGCAAATAACGTAACGTGCAAGTAATTGGTCTGATCGAAATATTCATTATAATATCTTGTCAGTTATTCAATTAGTGCGAGAGAAGTAAACGTTTGTATCCTAGAGTTAGTAGAATTTGCTGTGTTTGGTTAAAATTCAACTGTTATCATAGGTGCTCCTATGTCAGCAAAATAGTGATTGGCATTCAAAACGTTTGTATCCAAGAGGAGTTGCTTGATATCAAAGGTAGGGCGGCCTCCAGATTCATATAAGATCCGGCCACCAGGGAGAAGGTAGGAAAAATATGCCTTTACTTCTCCGCAAAAAACCTATAGGAATCACGGTCTTCGAAGTAGAGATAAGAACATGTCAGATAAGCACATCCACAACGCCTCTGTCATGAGCACATTAAGAACCACCCACCATAGTGTACACCACAACGCATCTCAGATCCTTCCTGATTAAACAAAGATGGTGGATCATAAGAAATAACAAATGTGTACATGATATCCGAAAATTTGTTCAATTGTTATTAATTTCCGTAGTGTGTTTGTGACTTAAAAGTTTCAATTTCTCCGGCAACGTTAAATTAGATTAAAGTGGATAGTTGACTCTAAATTTTGTTTATGCCATTTAATTCATTTCTAGTATACAAATGGAATTAAATTCTAAATAATATTTTTCATATGTGATAGCTTTTCATTCGCCATTATATTTTTATTCTATTTCTATCTTATTCATTGCTAAATAGATTTAATCTCAAATGCATATACGAACTTTACCTTAATTTGCAATCACAACATAAATTTTGAAATTTGGCAATGTCAGTAACCAACTTTTAATTTTTGGCAAATTGGTACATCGACCAATCACACAACGACACATGGCGGTATATTACAATATCCACATTAGTGTTTTTCGTGTTTGGTGTATCGATTTGCCAAAAGTGTAAAGTTGGTTAATAACATTGTCAAATTTCAAAGTTTATGTTGTAATTGCAAACTAGGGTAAAGTTCGTGTATGAATTTATAATTAATCCTTTTTTTATTTAAGGATTTGTCAAATTGAGTTATGCGTGATTAATTCTAGCAGTGAATTGTTATAGCTGTTAGTTTAAAACAATTACGTAGTATTGCCTATCAATTCCATTATATAAGAATTGTTATTTCTATTAGTTGTGGTTGCTCTACATTTATTACCAACTTTTTCTACTGTTGAATATTTATTTTTTTAAACTATTGAAACATACGATTAATTCTACGATCTAAAGCAAATTAATATTCTTTTTTCAGGGAACCAGAATTAGTACTATAATATTGTCACGACCCAAATTATTGAGCCGAGACCGGCGCTAGGGAATGGGAGTGGTAGCTCCGAAACCCGTAGCAAGCCTAAAACCACTATTAATTTTTCGCATTTAAAATTATAATATCATTTATAAACCTTTTTAGAAAATTCTTTTACATAATATAATTGTAAATATTAAAATATCATATTACAGTTTACATTCAAATGTCTATCTAATACTGACATCTACTGACTACTGCAGCTCTAGGAACTCATGCTTGTGCAAGTCCAATGACTTCTGGCACAATGGAGATGGTTTGTCTGATTCGACTCTACTTACCTGCAAACATCAGAGTGAGGAGTCAGTATTTGGGAAAATACTGAGTGAGTTTGCAAGTTACTTATAGTATTATCAAAATATAGCGTTACACGCTGAATACATATATAAATTTATGATATAAGCAAACATTATTAATTTCAAAAGTGTGAGTCCAACTCACTAGATACGGGGACTTCCAGACTACACCGTAGCCGAGTGCTCACTCGTATCGAAATCATAAAGTGTGAGTCCAACTCACTGGTGGCCCAGCCACTGGTGGGCCCAGCCCACTAGATACGGGGACTTCCAGACTACACCGTAGCCGAGTTCACTCTCGTATCGAAATCATAACATATCATGCATAATTATATTATCTTACTTCTTAATTACAAAGTCAGACACTCTAGACTGACTCACTAATGATCACACAGCCTATTGACACCCAATAGGTAGTTGGTCTCTTTGGACCGCACCTTAGACATTCATCTTCCAACAATGAATACAAGAACGTACATATAATCAAACTCATCAAACACAATATCTTATATGAACAAATCATATAGATACAATGTATATAATAATAATATTCGTAATATATGAAAATAACTTTTATAATAATAATACGCGAAAGTAAATTGCCACTCACAGTGACCGCTATCCAAAACTGCATTATTATAATCCCGCAAGCGTAAGCTCCATGCATTGTCCAATCACGTAACCACTCCGGCCCAATGGCTTGGTAGCTCGTCTATACGTCCGTTACTTAGTCGAGTTACCTGTACGTTTAATCCATAAACGTAGGCTTAATATCAAAACCCTAAGTTATAAACTTAGGTTATCACGATCGTATCTCAAATACGACTCTCAACTTTCTCTTAATCACACCTCTCTTTTAAACGTCCTAGTTTATGTTTGGATATTCAATCGAATCGTGATTGTTCATGCGACTTGAAACTGTCTGAAATCAAGTTTCCGCGTCGCGTCAGGGCCCAGAAGGCCCGATTCGAAAATCCCCCTTTGGCGAAGGACTGCACGTTCGTGCAGCAGTGCACTGCACGTTCGTGCAGCACGCTGCACGTTCGTGCAGCACGATGCACGTTCGTGTGCTCCACGTTCGTGTAGTGTACTACACGAACGTGTGCTACACGTTCGTGCAGTCTGCCACACGAACGTGTACTGCACGTTCGTGCAGTATGCTACACGAACGTGTGCTGCACGTTCGTGCAGCAAACGGCTGCCGATGTGCAGCCCCGGGGTTCATTCCCCGGGCCATTTCCGACGTGCTTAAACGTCCAAAGTCGATTCTAACATGATTTCCATTAATAACCACTTCAAATTTCATCAAAAACGCCAAAAGAAACGCGATTACGATTCGTTTAATTCGTTAAAACGAAATAACTCTTATTTATCAATTCTCATAATAAAAACGTCAAGCTTACCTCGATTTGAAGCTTAGCGATGATAGAGAATCGAATTCTGAACGAATCGATATAAAGAACTCGCGATTTGAGCGAGAAACGGCGAAACGGCGGCGGAACGTATCGATCGCCATTTTCCTTCTGCTCCTTCCCCTTTCATCTGGAATCATCTGATTCCTTACCAATTCATATATACATAATTGGCTAATTTTCCATTTTGATCCTTTATTTCTTTAACTTAAACCAATTCTCTTTTAAACTTTCTAATTTAACCAAACGGTTAAATTATTCTTTTAACTCAATTACTTACGTATTATTTATATCCAAATAAATAATACTAATCCATAATTATTATTTCCCGTCGATAATCTTTTAATTACTATTCTTGAGATTTATTTGGCTAATTTACGTTTTGGCCCTTGAACTTTTCAAAAGTTACAATTTAGCCCAAAACGTATCCACGTCCAAATTTTAAAAGGTCTCCGATTGACCCGAAACTTTTACCACATATACTATAAAACATTTCGCGGACCTTGGCGAAATAACTTCCATTTTAAGTCGTAGTGGCTAAAGTACCACTTTAGTCCATGTACCTTATTTCGAGCTTCTCTTAACATTTTTTCCTTCTAATTCCAATTCTAACTTCAAAATTGAAATATAATATTAAATTCCTCGCAATAATCTTTTTTTTTTCAAAACCGTCCTGCTAAAATTTTATACTTATCTTAATTTCTCGGAAATCCTTCCGATATCGTTACTCCGGCGATGCAACACTGGACACGTGGTCCAAATTAAATACTTAGATATTTTGGGGTATTACATTCTCCACCCCTTATAAAAATTCGTCCTCGAATTTTCATATTCTTTTCTTACTTTAATCCCCTTACATTTTGAACTTTCTTCATAGTAGGAATACCGTGTTTATCTTACGATACTTGTCGGCGTAGGGAATCATCATTCCAATTTTTGTACTTCTTACACTTTAACGTCAGTTATCACAGGCAACTTTACCTTTGATCTCTTCTTCTTTATTCTATAACACAATTCTTGTGTTTGTCTTTTGTCTGACATTCAATACTATAAACTTTTAGTTTAATGCTTATATCCAATGATAATTCGTTCTAGCGATACTTTATCACTAAGGACGATAATCCTGGTCTCCAGACTTCCTCGTTTCGATAACCCATTGATCTTCCCTATTTGGTTGTTGTCACGACTTGATCTTGTTCTCCAATATCGTCTAACCTTATCATCGTTCCTTGTTGATTGATGTGGACACTCAAACAACTCGTGTTTCACTACTTACGTAGTATTTCTTGTAGGGCTATTGTCGTCATCTGATTGTTATTTACACTAGCGTTACGAACTTATCCCACTATTTGTTATCTCCTTTTATCTCGTTACTTCACTTCTCATATGAAGATTCTTTCGCTATCGTCGTAAATCATGGTTATCCATGAGGTGAATCCTCAGGACGTATCCTTATGAGGTCTTCACTTTTCTTGTAAAACTTACTTAATCTTCTTCTTGCATCTTGATATCTCGTATACCTCTTTATCCGTTTGCATATTCATTGATCTATTTCCTTTAAGCATGACGTACTATTCTTTGAAACTCCTTGTCTCTTCTTACCTTACATCAATCTGTTTCATTAATCTGGTTTTCAGCCAGATAGGGTCGTCATATTGGTCGCTGAATTCTTATTTTAATAAGACAGCGTGTGACCAATGTTCTGGTAAGCTTTTTTTTGCTTATAATCCTTAAATGAGGATCTTAATCTTCTTCTACTTATATACTTACATCAGAATGTCCTCTGATGACGTCGTTACTTATTCCATGCTTGATCTTTTTATTCATCATTTTATCTTGCTTCATCTATGTTTTCTTTTCTTTGTCGTCTTTTGACATTCAAAGATGCTTTTAGCATTTATCGCCATAATCCAACTCTTTCTTATCTATATCTTCCTTCCAATTCTCAATCTTAGTTTGGCTTTTAGCTTCCAAATCATTTCTCTTTATTATCATGTAGCGTTAAGCTTACTTCTCATTACTATTAATGATCTTTCCACTCCATTTAATATTCCCACTTTTGTCCATATTGTAGATGTACTTCTTCGTAACTTTCTTTGACTTGTCATTAGTTAACCAATAGGATTAATAGTCTAAATACAATCATCCTATGGTATTCTTTGCATTCCTTCTCAGCGCATCTCAGACATCGTGTATTACTTGCTCTTAATATCCACAACATCAATCATTAATAGAGAGTCGTGGTCTTTTCGTCTAAATTTCCCGATGTAGTACATTCTCAATCGTATATGCATTGTCTTATCGTATTCGTACTAACATTATGGCTGTCCGTAATGCCAATCATATGCTGGTATCATCTCTATCGTATCTCGTATTTCTGATATTTCTTGTTTCAGCACTCTGAGCGTCGATCACCAATTAAATAATGGGTCGCAGTTCTTTTGCCTGAATTATCGACGTAGTGCGTTCTTAATTACTTATATATTGTACTGTTGTACCTTTACTGACGTCTTAACTGTCAGTGAATCCAATCCTATGTCTCTGTCACCTTTATCTTTTCCTATTTCTATATGTTTTACGACCACATAGAATTTAATCCATCTGATCCTTTCGTCATCCTTCTACGTGACTTTCTCTTTTTCGCTTCTCAATAACGCTTATCAAGTCCATTGCGACATACACAGGTTGTTCATACTTTCTTAACTCTTATTATTTTAATCAATTTCATAGCGTCCTTAGTCTGTCTTAGAATTCTTATACTTTATCATACATGTCATACTCCTTTTACATGTCTTACTTTCATTTCTTATCTTTTATCTTGATCTATTTGATACCACTTTCTTTAGTGTGGTTCAACTCCGATATTAAATCTCTTGATCATATCTTCTTATGTATCTAATTTAAACTTTAAGGGTTGACGTTTCATAGGCATCCATTACATTTGAACCTTTCACGCTTTACTAATCCGTTTCACAATCAAAATCTTGAAGTGGAAGTTTCAACTCTTAATTCACTTATTGTTGTACTTATTATTTATGTTTCGATCTTTCTTATCATATACTTCAATTATTCATTTTTCATCGTAGCTTCTAATCTTTCCCGATTATCCTTAATCGGGGCTAATAGTCAAAAGAATTTCCCAAATCGGGTCACAAACTTAGTTCATATTATTTGACCTATCATTGCTTTACTTGCTCGTCACAACTATTCATGGATTGAACCTTCCATCGACATCTCGATCGATAATACTGTTTACCCTTCATCCGCTCGATGTGCACGAGTATTTTACTGCACCACACGTTCGTGCAGTACGATGCACGTTCGTGTGCTCCACGTTCGTGTAGTGTACTACACGAACGTGTGCTACACGTTCGTGCAGTCTACCACACGAACGTGTACTGCACGTTCGTGCAGTATGCTACACGAACGTGTGCTGCACGTTCGTGCAGCAAACGGCTGCCGATGTGCAGCCCCGGGGTTCATTCCCCGGGCCATTTCCGACGTGCTTAAACGTCCAAAGTCGATTCTAACATGATTTCCATTAATAACCACTTCAAATTTCATCAAAAACGCCAAAAGAAACGCGATTACGATTCGTTTAATTCGTTAAAACGAAATAACTCTTATTTATCAATTCTCATAATAAAAACGTCAAGCTTACCTCGATTTGAAGCTTAGCGATGATAGAGAATCGAATTCTGAACGAATCGATATAAAGAACTCGCGATTTGAGCGAGAAACGGCGAAACGGCGGCGGAACGTATCGATCGCCATTTTCCTTCTGCTCCTTCCCCTTTCATCTGGAATCATCTGATTCCTTACCAATTCATATATACATAATTGGCTAATTTTCCATTTTGATCCTTTATTTCTTTAACTTAAACCAATTCTCTTTTAAACTTTTTAATTTAACCAAACGGTTAAATTATTCTTTTAACTCAATTACTTACGTATTATTTATATCCAAATAAATAATACTAATCCATAATTATTATTTCCCGTCGATAATCTTTTAATTACTATTCTTGAGATTTATTTGGCTAATTTACGTTTTGGCCCTTGAACTTTTCAAAAGTTACAATTTAGCCCAAAACGTATCCACGTCCAAATTTTAAAAGGTCTCCGATTGACCCGAAACTTTTACCACATATACTATAAAACATTTCGCGGACCTTGGCGAAATAACTTCCATTTTAAGTCGTAGTGGCTAAATTACCACTTTAGTCCATGTACCTTATTTCGAGCTTCTCTTAACATTTTTTCCTTCTAATTCCAATTCTAACTTCAGAATTGAAATATAATATTAAATTCCTCGCAATAATCTTTTTTTTTTCAAAACCGTCCTGCTAAAATTTTATACTTATCTTAATTTCTCGGAAATCCTTCCGATATCGTTACTCCGGCGATGCAACACTGGACACGTGGTCCAAATTAAATACTTAGATATTTTGGGGTATTACATTCTCCACCCCTTATAAAAATTCGTCCTCGAATTTTCATATTCTTTTCTTACTTTAATCCCCTTACATTTTGAACTTTCTTCATAGTAGGAATACCGTGTTTATCTTACGATACTTGTCGGCGTAGGGAATCATCATTCCAATTTTTGTACTTCTTACACTTTAACGTCAGTTATCACAGGCAACTTTACCTTTGATCTCTTCTTCTTTATTCAATAACACAATTCTTGTGTTTGTCTTTTGTCTGACATTCAATACTATAAACTTTTAGTTTAATGCTTATATCCAATGATAATTCGTTCTAGCGATACTTTATCACTAAGGACGATAATCCTGGTCTCCAGACTTCCTCGTTTCGATAACCCATTGATCTTCCCTATTTGGTTGTTGTCACGACTTGATCTTGTTCTCCAATATCGTCTAACCTTATCATCGTTCCTTGTTGATTGATGTGGACACTCAAACAACTCGTGTTTCACTACTTACGTAGTATTTCTTGTAGGGCTATTGTCGTCATCTGATTGTTATTTACACTAGCGTTACGAACTTATCCCACTATTTGTTATCTCCTTTTATCTCGTTACTTCACTTCTCATATGAAGATTCTTTCGCTATCGTCGTAAATCATGGTTATCCATGAGGTGAATCCTCAGGACGTATCCTTATGAGGTCTTCACTTTTCTTGTAAAACTTACTTAATCTTCTTCTTGCATCTTGATATCTCGTATACCTCTTTATCCGTTTGCATATTCATTGATCTATTTCCTTTAAGCATGACGTACTATTCTTTGAAACTCCTTGTCTCTTCTTACCTTACATTAATCTGTTTCATTAATCTGGTTTTCAGCCAGATAGGGTCGTCATATTGGTCGCTGAATTCTTATTTTAATAAGACAGCGTGTGACCAATGTTCTGGTAAGCTTTTTTTTGCTTATAATCCTTAAATGAGGATCTTAATCTTCTTCTACTTATATACTTACATCAGAATGTCCTCTGATGACGTCGTTACTTATTCCATGCTTGATCTTTTTATTCATCATTTTATCTTGCTTCATCTATGTTTTCTTTTCTTTGTCGTCTTTTGACATTCAAAGATGCTTTTAGCATTTATCGCCATAATCCAACTCTTTCTTATCTATATCTTCCTTCCAATTCTCAATCTTAGTTTGGCTTTTAGCTTCCAAATCATTTCTCTTTATTATCATGTAGCGTTAAGCTTACTTCTCATTACTATTAATGATCTTTCCACTCCATTTAATATTCCCACTTTTGTCCATATTGTAGATGTACTTCTTCGTAACTTTCTTTGACTTGTCATTAGTTAACCAATAGGATTAATAGTCTAAATACAATCATCCTATGGTATTCTTTGCATTCCTTCTCAGCGCATCTCAGACATCGTGTATTACTTGCTCTTAATATCCACAACATCAATCATTAATAGAGAGTCGTGGTCTTTTCGTCTAAATTTCCCGATGTAGTACATTCTCAATCGTATATGCATTGTCTTATCGTATTCGTACTAACATTATGGCTGTCCGTAATGCCAATCATATGCTGGTATCATCTCTATCGTATCTCGTATTTCCGATATTTCTTGTTTCAGCACTCTGAGCGTCGATCACCAATTAAATAATGGGTCGCAGTTCTTTTGCCTGAATTATCGACGTAGTGCGTTCTTAATTACTTATATATTGTACTGTTGTACCTTTACTGACGTCTTAACTGTCAGTGAATCCAATCCTATGTCTCTGTCACCTTTATCTTTTCCTATTTCTATATGTTTTACGACCACATAGAATTTAATCCATCTGATCCTTTCGTCATCCTTCTACGTGACTTTCTCTTTTTCGCTTCTCAATAACGCTTATCAAGTCCATTGCGACATACACAGGTTGTTCATACTTTCTTAACTCTTATTATTTTAATCAATTTCATAGCGTCCTTAGTCTGTCTTAGAATTCTTATACTTTATCATACATGTCATACTCCTTTTACATGTCTTACTTTCATTTCTTATCTTTTATCTTGATCTATTTGATACCACTTTCTTTAGTGTGGTTCAACTCCGATATTAAATCTCTTGATCATATCTTCTTATGTATCTAATTTAAACTTTAAGGGTTGACGTTTCATAGGCATCCATTACATTTGAACCTTTCACGCTTTACTAATCCGTTTCACAATCAAAATCTTGAAGTGGAAGTTTCAACTCTTAATTCACTTATTGTTGTACTTATTATTTATGTTTCGATCTTTCTTATCATATACTTCAATTATTCATTTTTCATCGTAGCTTCTAATCTTTCCCGATTATCCTTAATCGGGGCTAATAGTCAAAAGAATTTCCCAAATCGGGTCACAAACTTAGTTCATATTATTTGACCTATCATTGCTTTACTTGCTCGTCACAACTATTCATGGATTGAACCTTCCATCGACATCTCGATCGATAATACTGTTTACCCTTCATCCGCTCGATGTGCACGAGTATTTTACTTTACTTTTCCTAGAGGATCTAGCATACCGCTTGATCCGTTAAACTCTTTTAATCTTAACTTATGCATACCACTATCAAACTTCTATAGGTGTCCTTTTCCTCACGTTAATATTGTCTTTGTATCCATCGTCCTATCATTGGTACACAATTTCTTTTATCAGTTGCCTTTACTGCTAACTGATTCATATTAACTTTGGGTGGTTATAGTATTCCCATTGACCTTCATTTCATTCCTGGCCCCTACTAGCCACATGGACTGGTTGCGTTTGCTTTTGTTACCTCTATCTTCTTTTCGCGTCTCGTATACCTTCTGTGCAACAGCACGCGTTTGCGCAGTTCTTTGTTCATAGTATAGCGATTATATAAAGGAATACTGACAAATTCCTTAAATATAACACTTACTAATCACCACCACTAATCATTGTCCACGTACGTTGGACTTTAGGAATATCTCCTTCTTTTTTACCTTTTATGATTACGTCGTTTATTGCTAGTCTTCTGAGTGTTCTAACTCATTGTAGACTTAGCAATTTACTAAAACATATACTCGCGTTGCATATGTTACACACATATATCATCATAGCTATAAGCATTTACGTTGTCAGGATTCAAGAAAATCAGTGTTCCCTAGATTTCCTTGATTACGTATCATCACTTAAGTCTTGTGAGCATCCCGCTCATATGGACTTAATCAAACATCAAGAGTATGAAAACATAGCATACATATCATACATTGTTAATCAGATATGTTTTATTATCCAAACCCATATCTATTATCCTAGTCATATACTAGTCTGTTTAATCAAGGCTAAGTTCATTAGTTAGAGGCACAAATCCTATGTTCTCACAACTATACGTATTCATTCGCCTCATAGCCTAGATCACAGCTTGCTCGCGAGCACTTTACTTCCGTCACAGAGTTCTGGTCAAGGTATACTCACATTAAAAACAAAACTCTTTGAAAACTCTTTCAAATAAAACGACTCATTTAAAAATTTCATTTAAATCTTAGCAAAATTGTGCACTAGGGTGATGACGTCTCTCATCCCCAAAGAGTTGCCACATCTCACCTCTTCGTCTGAACATAATGCATATGATGCATGTCCTATTAATGCATGTATTGATGTATGTAGTGATGCATTTCTATCAATGTCGTGGCAATCATGTATTTCTATATCGGGTCTAGGCACAATTATGCTTTCAGAATCGTTAAACAGATAACTTTTAAAAGTTATAAACTCCGAGTTTTGTAAGTTCTCTAGACCTTTAAACTCTGCTTCTGGAAAGTTCCTCAACTTCTACAACTTTGCATTCCTTCTTCTCACTCTTTCTGAAATTTCGATCGATCGAATCCAATAACATCTCTCCTGCTATCTGATGCTAAACACCCATATATCTAACATCAAATCACATCCACATCAATCATATTCTATTCATAGGAGGCAATACCTCTCCTAGAAACTTTATTTCAAAAAGCATATTATTCTTAATATCTTTTGTCTGACATCGATAGCAAAGCCAACCGATGTATCCTATATCCCTGACATCGATAGCAAAGCCAACCGATGTATCCTATCTGTCTGACATCGATAGCAAAGCCAACCGATGTATCTCATACGTCTGACATCGATAGCAAAGCCAACCGATGTATCGGATATGTCTGACATCGATAGCAAAGCCAACCGATGTATCCGATTCAATTCATACAAATCAATCTCATATCATGCAAGCACATCTTATCGAAAACAAAATTATACGTATATTTATCTCGTATATACGTGTCACAAGAAACAAGTAAGCATTTCACAAATCAACTTATCATACTTATCTCAAATCAAATCACACTAACGACTTGGATCAGACAAACCCCAACTCTATAGCTGCAGTAGTTCCTAGGTTACTCAACCGACAAACACATTTTAGCAGAGGTAACTGGACCAACTGCTCTGATACCACAATTGTCACGACCCAAATTATTGAGCCGAGACCGGCGCTAGGGAATGGGAGTGGTAGCTCCGAAACCCGTAGCAAGCCTAAAACCACTATTAATTTTTCGCATTTAAAATTATAATATCATATATAAACCTTTTTAGAAAACTCTTTTACATAATATAATTGTAAATATTAAAATATCATATTACAGTTTACATTCAAATGTCTATCTAATACTGACATCTACTGACTACTGCAGCTCTAGGAACTCATGCTTGTGCAAGTCCAATGACTTCTGGCACAATGGAGATGGTTTGTCTGATTCGACTCTGCTTACCTGCAAACATCAGAGTGAGGAGTCAGTATTTGGGAAAATACTGAGTGAGTTTGCAAGTTACTTATAGTATTATCAAAATATAGCGTTACACGCTGAATACATATATAAATTTATGATATAAGAAAACATTATTAATTTCAAAAGTGTGAGTCCAACTCACTAGATACGGGGACTTCCAGACTACACCGTAGCCGAGTGCTCACTCGTATCGAAATCATAAAGTGTGAGTCCAACTCACTGGTGGCCCAGCCACTGGTGGGCCCAGCCCACTAGATACGGGGACTTCCAGACTACACCGTAGCCGAATTCACTCTCGTATCGAAATCATAACATATCATGCATAATTATATTATCTTACTTCTTAATTACAAAGTCAGACACTCTAGACTGACTCACTAATGATCACACAGCCTATTGACACCCAATAGGTAGTTGGTCTCTTTGGACTGCACCTTAGACATTCATCTTCCAACAATGAATACAAGAACGTACATATAATCAAACTCATCAAACACAATATCTTATATGAACAAATCATATAGATACAATGTATATAATAATAATATTCGTAATATATGAAAATAACTTTTATAATAATAATACGCGAAAGTAAATTGCCACTCACAGTGACCGCTATCCAAAACTGCATTATTATAATCCCGCAAGCGTAAGCTCCATGCATTGTCCAATCACGTAACCACTCCGGCCCAATGGCTTGGTAGCTCGTCTATACGTCCGTTACTTAGTCGAGTTACCTGTACGTTTAATCCATAAACGTAGGCTTAATATCAAAACCCTAAGTTATAAACTTAGGTTATCACGATCGTATCTCAAATACGACTCTCAACTTTCTCTTAATCACACCTCTCTTTTAAACGTCCTAGTTTATGTTTGGATATTCAATCAAATCGTGATTGTTTATGCGACTGGAAACTGTCTGAAATCAAGTTTCCGCGTCGAGTCAGGGCCCAGAAGGCCCGATTCGAAAATCCCCCTTTGGCGAAGGACTCCACGTTCGTGCAGCAGAGTACTGCACGTTCGTGCAGTACGCTGCACGTTCGTGCAGTACGATGCACGTTCTTGTGCTCCACGTTCGTGCAGTCTGCCACACGAACGTGTACTGCACGTTCGTGCAGTATGCTACACGAACGTGTGCTGCACGTTCGTGCAGCATACTACACGAACGTGCAGCACACGGCTGCCGATGTGCAGCCCCGGGGTTCATTCCCCGGGCCATTTCCGACGTGCTTAAACGTCCAAAGTCGATTCTAACATGATTTCCATTAATAACCACTTCAAATTTCATCAAAAACGCCAAAAGAAACGCGATTACGATCCGTTTAATTCGTTAAAACGAAATAACTCTTATTTATCAATTCTCATAATAAAAACGTCAAGCTTACCTCGATTTGAAGCTTAGCGATGATAGAGAATCGAATTCTGAACGAATCGATATAAAGAACTCGCGATTTGAGCGAGAAACGGCGAAACGGCGGCGGAACGTATCGATCGCCATTTTCCTTCTGCTCCTTCCCCTTTCATCTGGAATCATCTGATTCCTTACCAATTCATATATACATAATTGGCTAATTTTCCATTTTGATCCTTTATTTCTTTAACTTAAACCAATTCTCTTTTAAACTTTCTAATTTAACCAAACGGTTAAATTATTCTTTTAACTCAATTACTTACGTATTATTTATATCCAAATAAATAATACTAATCCATAATTATTATTTCCCGTCGATAATCTTTTAATTACTATTCTCGAGATTTATTTGGCTAATTTACGTTTTGGCCCTTGAACTTTTCAAAAGTTACAATTTAGCCCAAAACGTATCCGCGTCCAAATTTTAAAAGGTCTCTGATTGACCCGAAACTTTTACCACATATACTATAAAACATTTCGCGGACCTTGGCGAAATAACTTCCATTTTAAGTCGTAGTGGCTAAATTACCACTTTAGTCCATGTACCTTATTTCGAGCTTTTCTTAACATTTTTTCCTTCTAATTCCAATTCTAACTTCAGAATTGAAATATAATATTAAATTCCTCGCAATAATCTTTTTTTTTTTCAAAACCGTCCTGCTAAAATTTTATACTTATCTTAATTTCTCGGAAATCCTTCCGATATCGTTACTCCGGCGATGCAACACTGGACACGTGGTCTAAATTAAATATTTAGATATTTTGGGGTATTACAAATATGGAGCAATTCATTTGATAAATTTGAAGATTCTTTTCAACTTAAAAATACATATATAATTTCTAATGGTTCCGTGAAAAATATTAATTCAATATATTTTCATATTCATGAAAATTCTGAATTGGATTTTAATTTGAATACAATAGTTTCAGAAGAAGAAGATGTTGATAAAAAAATTAACTTTTTATATATTATCTTATAATTTCTCTTCTTTTAGTGAAGTATATGAAAATGCAAAAATTAAAAAAGAAGGAGAAGGCAGGAATATCACAAAAGAAGATATATAAAAAAAATGGTATGTTTATTTTAAGCTGAAATTAATTTTAATCTAATATATAGTATTTTTTATTTTTTTTCTATTTTTGTTTAACTTTTAAATTTTATTTTTAGATTTTAGATTTTTTAGCAATTGTATTTCAAGTAAAGCCTATATTCAATACAACCAATGGTGGATATAAAAGAAGCATCACTATAATAACTGCAAAGTAATTATTTTCATTCGTATTTTTTATCTTAAAACTGAATTAAGATGCTAACTTTTTTAATTTGAATATTTATAGATTGGAAAAGTTAGAATTAATTTTATGGGATGACGTAGCTGAGAATGAAGGTACAACAATTGAAGATACATTTAGAATAATGATAACAAACCAATAGTTGCTATATAAAATGTTACAGCTTCTCTTTAAAAAGGTAAGTTTATTTTTTAATTTTTCTTGATATTTTTACTTAATTTATTATTATTTAGTGTATGTTTTTATAATAGTATTTTATAAAAATAATAGGCGATCTTCAATTATGTTCCAATCATATCACAGCCATTCAAATTAATCCAAACATCTTAGAAGCCGATGAATTGCAAGATTTGTAAGTGCAAAATAATAATTAAATATATAAATTCATTAACTATTCAAGAATGCATTATCAATTAACATATTTTTTTATTTTCAGATATAATTATGTTATGTTGGATAATAATGAATTATGTCTATTATCAAATCCAAAAAGAATAAGCAAAGCACCACACGTGACGCTAAAAGAAGTTACGTAAAAAGATTTTGAAGTAAGTTCAAATAATTACAAACAAATTTAATGGACTTTTAATTTATGTGGAAATTAAATTAATTCATGATTGTTAATTATTTATTTGTAGGGACTCGAATGTTGCTTTAAAGCAAACATAACAAAAGTGGAAAACAAGTTTTATGGTTTGTATCGAATTTTGTCTAAAATGCACTTATAAAGTTTATTCGTTGAATGTGAAAGATAAATTCCATTGCTTCAAATGTAAAAACAAAGATGCAAAGTTTATTGAAATGTATGTATATTATGATTAAGATTTATATGATTTATAATGTATTAAATTTATATTCTTAAATTGCTTAATAATATATTTATTTTTAAATATCAATATTAAGTACATGTTAAGATTTGAAGTGCGTGACAATGAATATTCGGCCCTAGTAACCCTATATAAAAACAGTTTTCATTGGATGCTCAGTCAATAAATTTAAAAAAATCTATACATGTATGCTGTAAACTATTCTTATGAACAAGATCTATATGAATTTAAATTCACGATATCTTATGTTTATTTTTTAATAGGAAAAAAAGGAGCAAAGTGAATATTACAAGAAGCTTATTAATCTACAAAAAATAGATAAAGACTTCTATTTTTTTGTGAGATTGAATAAAGAAGATGACAAAAGGGACCAGATTAAAAAATTTGTTGCAATTGATATCTAAGATATACAAGAAGTAAAAGACTCAACAATTATTGAGGAAGACGAGAAAGACGAAGATCCAAGACTACATAAAAAATCAAAATTTAAAATTTGAATATTTGTTACATCTCTGTTTTTTTATCAATTTACTGATTTATTTTTATTCTTAATTACTATTTCCAAATCAAGTTCACATTAGATATTATTTGCTAATATTTATTAAATTATTTATGAAAGAAACTATAAACAAAAATAAATGCCAAAAGAAATTTATAAACATATTTGCTATACTTTGGCCAACAACTTTAATGGAGTATATTTTCTATCCATCAAGTAATGTGAGATGTGAATCAATGATTTTTTGGCCGTAAGTTGGGACCATCGAATACAGCATACAAATTTAGTGGTCGCCTGGACTATTGCTGTTCAATTACAAGCAATTTGTTTTCTTTATGGTTCTTGTCTTTTACAGTATAAAATGAATCCGAAAGCTTTTCCTTTCCTGCATCCCAAGCATACTTTGAATTAATATGATCATCATTCTTCTAAGCACCGGAAACAAGAGATAATAAGTTGAATCAATTATAAGAAAAACACAGAATGATGATCATATTTGAATGTTTGGTTTTGTTTCACCACAAGAGATAATAAGTTTAAAATTAGTGAGTTAAAGAATTGTATTTATTTATAATAAAAAATTTAACTAATTTAACATTGATGATAAATAAAATAAATTAATATAATTATGATAAATTTAATTATTATATAAATTGACGAGTCATATTACGAGTTTACGCACGTAATGCAAAACTAGTATAATAAAATAGAGAGTACTATAGTTTATAAGGAACTAAAAGCCATACCACAAATCTTGTAGTGCCTAAATTAGGTTAAATTTTGTATGAAAAATAAGTCAAATAAACATGCGAAAAACAAGCTTTCATAGTTGCCACTAATTCGAAGAGTTGTGAAGAAGATTAATTTCAGCTAAAAACTTATTCCAATTACAACACTTTTGCATTCTTAATAGAGATCCAAACAAAGTTAAACATTCCCTAATCTCGCGTTATTTTTTTTTTCACAGCTGGATTAAACTAAATCACAGATCAAAGTATTGCTCTTTTTTTCCGAATACCCTTCCTTCAGCATTCCATTTGTAAGTTTGCTTTCTAATTTTCCCATTAATGTTGTAATTGAATAGCGTATTTCATAATGTTGTTGTTGCTTTCATTAAGTAAGATTAATTTGTTTTTGGGTTGGCAAACTATTGTACTTCTATCAAACCGAATATCTAATTTAAAATTCATATACTTATTTTTTGATAATTCGAAAAGAGGAGCGCTTTGGAAAAATTTAAACCCACGACCTAGATCGGCGCTTATACCATTTGGGATATAGTTTATTGGTTAAAATTCTTTATACTTAGGCAATCAAACATCAATTTTTTTTTCCAATAACGAAAGGTGATTGTATAAATTTTAGTAATAACTTGTTTAAAAAAACATGTTACTATATTTTTAGTGCTAATTTTATTTAATATCGAATATTTACAAGTTTTGTGAGTTATATTATCGCCAAACTTTTTAAAATTGTCAGGATTAGCCTATTTTGGGATATTTGGAACCTTTTCTAGTCATTTAGACTAATCCTGCATATAATAACTTAAAAAATGGCTATAAAAGGTTCTGAATATCCTAATATAAGTTAATCCTGACAAGTTTAAAAAGGTTTAGCTATAACTGAGAAAATCAACAAAGGTTTGGTGAAAAAAAAATAGCCCTTTTTTCTATGAATATGTTACTATTCAATTTTTCCATATCTGGTAAGCAATTTAAGTTTATTACAGAAATTCAATTAATGATATCCCGCTGGAAAAATCGATGTTTGATTACCTAAATGTAAGAATCTGAAATTTCATAATTATGTAACAGTTTGCTAACTGCAAAAAAAAAGTTAACTGCTTTGATTTAAGTTTAATCCTAGTTTTTTTTATTGTTTGAAGATTTGATGCAGTGACATTGCTATTTGAATACAAGAAACATGTCTAGTGATCCGTATGAACCAAAAAAGATTCTTATAACTGGTGCAGCTGGTTTTATAGCGTCTCATGTGAGCAATAGGTTGATTAAGAATTACCCTAACTACAAGATCGTTGCCCTAGACAAATTAGACTATTGTTCAAGCCTTAAAAACCTTATTCCATCTCGATCCTCTCCAAATTTCAAGTTCGTAAAGGGTGATATCGCGAGTGCTGATCTCGTAAATCACCTCTTGATAGCCGAAGATATTGATACGATCATGCACTTTGCTGCACAGACACATGTGGATAATTCTTTCGGCAACTCTTTCGAATTCACCACCAACAATATTTACGGTACTCATGTTCTTCTCGAAGCGTGTAAGGTTACAAAAAGAATCAAACGGTTCATTCATGTGAGTACGGATGAAGTTTACGGAGAAACTGACATGGAGACTGACGTGGGAAACGCCGAGGCTTCTCAGCTTCTGCCTACAAATCCTTATTCAGCTACAAAAGCTGGTGCTGAAATGCTTGTGATGGCTTACCATAGATCTTATGGTCTTCCTACAATTACTACTAGAGGTAATAATGTGTACGGACCTAACCAATACCCCGAAAAGCTGATCCCAAAATTTATTCTCCTCGCGATGAAAGGCGAGCAATTGCCGATACATGGAAATGGATCGAATGTGAGAAGCTACTTATATTGCGAAGATGTTGCTGAGGCGTTCGATGTGATTTTACACAAAGGTGGTATAGGGCATGTTTATAATATCGGAACGAAAAAAGAGAGACGAGTTTTGGATGTGGCGGAGGATATATGCAGGCTATCCAGATTAGACTGTAAAAAGTCGATAAATTATGTTCAAGATCGGCCTTTCAATGATCAAAGGTATTTTTTAGATGATGAAAAGTTGAAGAAGCTTGGGTGGCAAGAAATGACTTCTTGGGAGGACGGCTTAAAGAAGACGATGGAATGGTATACCATGAATCCAAATTGGTGGGGTGATGTTGCTACTGCTCTGCATCCGCATCCGCGTATCTTGTCGACGGTTCGTTCCAGTGATGATTCTTGGTTGTTGGACGATGAAAGTGATCACAATATTAATTAGACTTCAGCATAATTGTTGATCAACTGATTAACATTAAATTTGTTCATTTTGAATATGTGCCCAGCTAGAAAATTTCATTCATGCATATGAACAATGGGGGCCTATTTTTGTTTTTGTTTTCTATAATTTATGTAACTTTTTGTTTTTTCGTTTCTTTTATATACTGATCATGTTTTAATTATTAGGTATATTATGAGATAATTATAGAGATCTTCTAAAGTTTATTTATGCCATTTGATTCATTTCTAGTATACAAATAAAATTAAATTCTAAATAATATTTTTAATATGTGATAGCTTTTCATTCGCCATTATATTTTTATTCTATTTCTATCTTATTTCTTTTATTTGAACTAACAGGCACCAAATAACGATGATGAATAATTTATAAAGCAAATTATTTTAAAATTCCTCATATTTGTTATACTTTTACTTTAGTTTCTATTGTTGGAAATCAAATTATTTGTTTCATCACTTTTGTTTTTGTCAATAATTTCATATGTATGCTAGAACATTAAATATATTTAGTAATGAATAATTTATAAAGCAAATTATTTTAAAATAAATATAATTCCTTAAACATTGTAGTTAATAAATTCATTAGAGTACGTTATTGTCTACTTGTGTCTTGTCCAGTTGAATCAATTATAAGAAAAGCCCTATCTTTTAATTTGATTGAACTAAAAAATTAAAATACTGTATTTGATCAATATAATATTATTTAAATTTCTATCTTATTATTTTTAAAGATACTATTAATAAAATTAAGTTAATTATTTAATTATGGTTATTATAAAACCAAAAGAAGAGTAAATTCATTATGGAAAAAAATTTAATAACCGAATATATTATGTTTACTTTTACAAAAATTCTTAACTAATTTAATATTAATTACAAATAAAAATTTGATATAATTATAATAAATTTAATAATATGTTTATTGACGAGTTACGTTACGAGCCACATGCATAGCACGTAATGCGAAACTAGTTATATAAATAGCTGCAATTCACATTTCAATTTTTTTAAAATTTACACTGTACAGTCCACTGTCATTTTCCAATATATGACAAATAGGATTGCGTGACAAGTTGCCAAAAATTAAAACAATGTATTTAAATCGGTATAAACGTGAAAGATCAAAATTAATATCCAAATTATTTTAAATAGAGATGACAATACAATTGTTGCTTCATTTTATCACATAGTTTCAAATAGTTGAAAAATTACGATGGGTTACATAATGTCAAATTTAGAAAGGTTAAAATATGGGATGCAGAAAGTCATTTTGAATAATCTATATTTATATATATATTTATACTATATATAAAAGTACTGAGGGGGGAGGGGGAGGGGGAGGGAGGGGACAAGAAAATTTACTGAATAATCATTTTCAGTTTATTACTAAATGATGGTCTTATAATAATTAACTAATTCGTTATTTAATTAATCACTAAACATATATTGTAATTAAAGTTCTAATTAGAATAGATAGCTAAATTATCTCAAATTTAGTTTTTACTATGTAGAAATAACTAAATTTTCTCCAAATTAGTATGAACATCTATCTTTTAGTTTGATTGAACTACAAAAGTAGAAATACTGCGGTCGATATATTATTATTTTTAATTTCTATATTATTATTTTTAAAAATATTATTAATAAAATTAAGTTAATTATTTAATTATGGTTATTATAAAACCAAAATAAGAATAAATTAAGTTTACAAAAAATTTAATAATTGAATATATTATATTTACTTTTACAAAAATTCTAATTGATTATAAAAAAATTGATATAATTATAATAAATTTACTAATATGTACATTGACGAATCACATTACGAGCCACATGCATATCACGTAATGCGAAACTAGTTATATATAAAAACACGAATAGAGAGAGGTATATTGACGCTAATGTCCTTTTTACTTTATAATATATATTATATATTTATATATATTTATTTATATATATAATTAAAAAACTATTGAAATAATTATTAGAGTTTGACTACTAACTAAAATAAACTACTTATAATCCTATGTTAAGATAATTGGTTAAAGTACTTATTAAAGTAAAAAGTTTTTAGTGTTGGATTATAATCCGAACCAAATACTCACGTTTGTATCTTATGATCCACCATCTTCGTCTATACACTACATTTAACAAGAAAAGAGATTTATAATCCAACATTTGGTCTAGGATAAATGATGTCCTGCCCGATAATACCATTATGCTGACATTGGAGCACCTGCAATCCGGGATACGATTCCCCATTGCCAAATATTACAAGCTGCTTAGTAATTACACGTTAACAATCTGAAACACCTTTGACGATGGACCTATTGCAAGTCCACTATCTGTAATTTGTCGAACGTCTAGATTAAGCGATCTAAGAGATGACAATCCAGATAGTTTTCTTATACCTCCATCTGTTATCATAGTGAATGAGAGATTTATACTCTCCAAATTGATCAAATATGAAGAAAAAAACAAGTAAAAAATAGGTTATGCAATGCATAAAAACCACAAAAAAGATTAGATTTTAGAATGCATATAAACCACAAGCTCATAATAAGAAGTGCTTAGGTGAATCACGAAGTAAAAAATTCCCCAAAGAGTAAGGTTGATCAGCCTCTTGAACTTCTTATCTAGCACCATAACTTGGTTTATCTTGAATCATGTAGATCGTGTGATATTAAATCTAAAATCAGGTATACCAAACTCCGTCTCTTTGCTTTTATAATTTTTTTTGCTTATTATATATTTGTTCTTCGTTGTGTTCTTGACATATATGCTTTTTGCTGCTTGTTTTGATATTTAATTTTTATTTTTGTGGTTTTTATTTGTTGGGTTTTCTAGGTTCATAACGCAGCGGAATTTCAAAAAAAATATATAAAATTCAAACCAAGATCCATGTAATTCGACTTAATAGATCAATAACAAAATAAGTGCTTACTTGTATGTCGAATTCAACAGCGATGTAGAAAAGAAGGAGGTGATTCACTTTGGTAATACCTGGCCTCGGATCAGAAACGCCTCCAAAAGAATGCGTCCTCTACGAGTATCCACACGAACAGACTTAGCCAAAACTAGTGCTTGTGTGCTAGCATGATTGCTTCACAAGCAATTACAAATTTTAGTGATTTAGTGAATAATGAATTTCGTGATCCTCAAACCAATTGTTTAATGTGTATTTATAGTGATACAACAATACTAGGGTTTGAGACAAATTCGAATTTCAATCTCATTGCAATTCTACAAGTTTATGTTTATCAAAAACTCATTTTTTTGATAATCATCCATATATATTAATTATTATATTTATTATCTTCCAAAAAATAATAAATTAAGGAAAACACTTATTCTTAAATTTCTAATTAATATATATTTATTAATATATATATATATATATATATTACGAATTATATATATATAATAATTAATCACTTAATCACATTGGGCTTGTACAACCCATAACTGTTTTGGGCCTGTTCTTAGTGTGCGACCCTGTAGGTTCATATAACGTTGGCAGTAGGCTCGAAATCCCTATTTCAGCCCACAAGTCATAAGTGGCCTCTAGCAAGACATTATGACTATCCAAGTTATATGAATATCGACAATCCGATTTAACCATTTACAATAATATTTTAATCCCTTTGTCTCTCGATATCCAGATTGAATATAAGACATAGTCCTGTCATCCTTATAATATTCAATCATTAGTTTCTTGACTCTAAGTAGATTGAAAATGATAACTCTTTATCAATTCATTTAGCATGGCCATGCATTTCCATCAGTCTATCTTCTTCAAGGGGCCCATAGATATCTTACTCAAATAAATGAGGGACCCTTCTCAGTCACTCACATTTCTCACATAGTTACTTTCATATCCAATGACAATCTATTCCATTATCCTGTTAAAGATAATGTAAGACTGTGTCAAAATATGAAATAGCTATGTAGAAATCCATGATGATTTCAAGGTCAAAGGATTATACTAATAGAACTGTAATGAGAATTACTTATGACAGTGATCTATGTAGTATTCTCACAGTGGGTCATCCAGTGCCTTATTTCTCAAATAGCACCTATGATTTGACTTAATATCTCATATACATGATTAGTAAAACATAATCATCAGTCAACATCATACTAGTCTCAATGTTCTATTAAGACTAGGGATAGATGATATATAATTCTTTTATTAAACCTAAGGGTTCTACTATCAAGTCACATACTTGATGACCTTAGAAAGAATTAACTATTCAAGTATTTTAATCATTAATATAAAATGATAAAAACTGCCAATCATTAAATAACAAAATGATAAAGTCAAAATATGGTCAAACATGATTGATCTAGTGCATATCACTAACATTATTTTCTTATTTGTTTGATTATTTAGTGTGTGTTTTTTTTGCGACTATGTCTTCTAATATAAACTGGGGTAGGAGTAATTGTAGGTATTGGGATTTTACAAGTGGAGATGGTGTAGATATTATGAATATATATTAAAATATACTGAGACAACTCAATCAACTTTATATTGTGTTACCAAGTAGAAGTTTTGCCACTTGATGCTTGGGTAGATAAGGTCAAAACAACACATGATTCTAGTGACATGTCCTTAGATATATTAAGGGATTATCGTGCTATTTTTAATATCCCCGATGAGTATACCTTGTGTGTTCCCCCACTGGCGTGTAGGGCTAAAATTCCCCCTCATAGTAATTACTTTTGTGTATTCTTTGATCACTTTTCGTTAGTTTCCTTTAGATCTCAGCTGGGTAGTTCTTAGTACTTACTACACTGTTCCTTTAGGTCAGTTATATCTTAAGCGCATTTGTTATTATTTTACCTCCATTAGGTACTACTAGTGTATGTCGATATAACCCACCATGAAACTTCGGTATACCAAACCCCGTCTCATCCATCCTTCGTTATAAGAAAAAGCGTAAGTTTGAGTTAGTTATAGGTGTTACTACCTCTTTGAAAAATTGCAAAAGTGATTACTTTTGGATTAGAAATTCTATTAGTTTTTGAGGTATCCTTAGTTGTTGGGTAGATGATGGTTTTAGGGTTACGAAGAAACTTTTTACCTTGGAACAAGCAGAGGAGGTGTCTATCACAGTTTTTAAAATAAACTTAGAGATAAATGGTGAAACTAAAGCAAATTCGATGGTTTCTCGTGTTCCTCATACCCGACCTAATTATCCCCGAGCTACTTGCTTAATTTTATTTTTCCATTCTTTCTTTTGCTTTGTTTGGTTATATGTCTTGTATGCAATTATTTTTGGATTTTTACAATTGTATTGTTCTTTTGTTGTCTTCAGTGCTGAACCTCAAGGTTGTAAGGTATGAGAAAAAAGGCCCTCAAGGCGCCTCTTAAAGTTATAAAAAAGCCTACTCTTTCTGCCGCAACATCTCCCAACTTTCCCTTGCTCCTTTGTCATAAGGAGGACGACGTTCGTTCTTATGATCCACCATCTTTGTTTGATCAGGAAGGATCCGAGATGCGCTGTGGTGTACACTGTGGCGGGTGGTTCTTAATGTGCTCATGATGGAGGCGTTGTGGATGTGCTTATCTGACATGGTCTTATCTCTACTTCGAAGACTGTGATTCCTATAGGGTTTTTTGCGGAGAAGTAAAGGCAGATTTTTCCTACCTTTTCCCTGGTGGCCGGATCTTATAAGAATCTGGGGCCGCCCTACCTTTGATATCAAGCAACTGCACTCTAGGATACAATCACGTCAGCCAAGTGAATATTCTATGGATAATCAAAATGTACCAATAGGTTATGGTAAAGTAATTCAGCTACCTTGTTATCATCAACAAATTGATAGAATGGATCTAAAAGAGTTACCTCAGCCAACATGAGTCATTCTCATTAAGTATATGTTTCTTCTTCATATGCATTTTTCTGTGTTCTTATTGTTGTTTGTTTGTGTTTGGAATTTATTTTCTAGGCTTCCAGTATAATGTACCGGGGCATGATCTTCCAATACAAGCTTATAGCTCAGTCTTCTTTAGAACAAATCAAGCTTAAAGCTATACTTGATAAGCTGAAGGTATTTCAGAAGAAAACTGGTCTTTCTGATTCCTCCCTTTAGGTGCAAGAGAAGGTTACCTAGGAAGCCGCTACCAATCTTTCTGATGCTAAGATAAAGATTCAAGATATTAAAGCTTCTTATGAGGAATGAAAATTTAAACGGCATTAAACGAAAATGTTGACGGAAGGGTCATATTTTGATACTTTTTCAAGACGTTAGGGTCACTTTTGAGATTCAAAATACATGAGGTGCCTACATGAGATGCGGGTTATACATTAGGGTCATTTTTGCACCTTTTCCCTTAAAACAATAAAGATCCTCTCAAAAGTTATGGCTTGTAGCCTACCATGACCAAATGGCTTATATTTCATAAGCAATCATACATACTAAATGCTTCAAATTTTAAGTGCATTTTAGAAACTTGTTGCAAGCCTCTACCAAATAAATTTTAGCAGAAAAATATTGAAGACGGGCATATTTGAACAAACACATGTTGCTTATATATGATATATTTGAACCATCACCAATAAATACCACACTAGATTTTAAAGATAAAGATAGAAAGATCTCATAGAGCTAGTTTTAAGGAAAGAGTTTATAGGTACCGTTTTTCAAATACACTTACTTGTCAAGGCTGCAAGTCCACTATCTGTAATTTGTCGAACGTCTAGATTAAGCGATCTAAGAGATGACAATCCAGATAGTTTTCTTATACCTCCATCTGTTATCATTGTGAATGAGAGATTTATACTCTCCAAATTGATCAAATCTGAAGAAAAAAAACAAGTAAAAAATAGGTTATGCAATGCATAAAAACTACAAAAAAGATTAGATTTTAGATTATTGACAAAAACAAAAGTGAGTAATTACTAATAAAAACAGAGATTAAATTGTGATTGGCATTCAAAACGTTTATATACTAGAGCTCTAACCTTAACAAGAAAAGTACTAAATGCGAAAAACAAAAGTGAGTATTTGGTATAAATACATCAAACAAGCAGGATCCACAACTCACAAAGCAAATACATAAGTATTAATATTTTCTTCAGAATTAGGTTATACAAGTGACCTAACATTCTTGAAAAACAAATCTTTGGACACTAATTCCAACAACAAGTTAGTGTATGAAGCACATTGGTATTCACTTACTTGGGGATGGAGAAGGACTTGGGATTTGCAGAATGTAAGTAATGTCTGTAATGGAAATACCGATTCTTTATTCACCAAACCGGGTTTGTCATTGATGGTGAAAATCTGGTTCCGATTTTTGTGGGTGAAATTGGGTTAGATCAGAGAGGTTTGAGCCAGAGTGAAGAACATTATTATTCTTGTGTTTTGGGATATCTTGCTGATTTTGATATTGACTGGGCGTTGTGGGCGTGGCCAGGAAGCTATTATTACCTTAATGATAGTATTTCCCAGCAATTTGGAATTGGAGTGGATGATGTAATGGGTGTCATGGATTTTAGTCTGAGCCGAGTTAGAAATCCACAGTTTCAATCTAGATTGCAGCTTATAAAGAGCAAGCTACAAGGTAATGTAATTCACTCAACTGCTGTTTCCACCTATGTAGCACGGACACGGATACGTAAAAATGGAAACACTTAGATACATACACCAAAAATATTATTATTTTAAGATTTTTTATTTTAAAAATAAGATTTCGTATCAGAAACGCTAATTTTTTTTATCACGTTTCTGAAACACCAACTTTCTATCACGTTTCCAAAACGCCAACTTTTTGAAACGTTTCAGCAGGAAATGTTGATTGAATAAAGTGTTCGTGCTATTTAGGTATCCACACTACAAGTGGAACAATTGTCTAGCTTAAGCTCAACTCCGACTATAATATTCAGAGTTTGAAACTAGACTCAATGATCGAGTTGCTTTTTAGAAAGCTGAACTCGATAGAATAATTGAGAATTTAAATTGACTCACGTCAACTGATTATATATATATATATATATGTCAAAATTAAACTTCAATATAAAAATAAAAACATTACTGTACATATATATCATTATAAAAGATCAAAGGTTGGTTAGACTAGCATGCCTGTTGAACTCTTGATGTTCGAATTCGAGCTCAACTCCATTATACTTGAGTTAGTTAGATTCAGAAGGCAAACGAGTCACTTTTCAATTTTCGATTCGGTTTTGGTTACGATTAAACATTTCAATCACGGTCGATTGAAGCCAAAACATTTATAAATGTTCCAAAATAAATCCAAACGATTCACCTCTTTAGCGATTGGAGCCAAACATTTATAAACGTTATAAAACAAATCCAAGCATATCACCTTTTTAACGATTTAAGCAAACCGTTTACAAAATGTTACGAAACAAATCCAAACGTTTCACCTTTTTAGCAATATAAGCCAACCGTTTAGAAATTTTACGAAACAAATCCAAACATTTCGTGTTTTTGGCAATTTAAACCAAGCGTTTACAAACGTTACGAAACAAAACCAAACGTTTAAAATGTTACGAAACAAATCCAAACGTTTCACATTTTTAGCGATATAAGCGAAACCTTTACAAACGTTACAAAACAAAACCAAGCGTTTCACCTTTTCAGAAAATTAAGCCAAACGTTTACAAACGTTCCGAAAAAATCCAAACGTTTCCCCTTTTTCGTAATTTAAGCCAAACGTTAACAAATGTTACGAAACAAATGCAAGCGTTTCACCTTCTTATCAATTTAAGCCAAACGTTTTCAATAGTGTAAATACATTTCGAAACTCATTCCTTTAACAACAAATTGCATTTTAAAAAGGGGAAACGTTTGGATTTGTTTCGTAGCGTTTGTAAACGTTTGGCTTAAATTGCTAAAAGGTGAAACGCTTGGATTTGTTTGGTAATGTTTGTAAATGTTTGGCTTAAATTGCTAAAAAGGTGAAACGTTTCGATTTGTTTCGTAGCGTTTGTAAACGTTTGTCTTAAATCTCTAAAAAGCTGACACGTTTGGATTTGTTTCGTAACGTTTGGCTTAAATTTCTAATAAGGGGAAACACTTGTATTTTTTTCATAACATTAGTAAACGTTTGGCTTATATTGCTTAAAAGGTGAAAAATTTGGATTTAATACGTAACATTGATAAACGTTTGGCTTAAATCGCTAAAAAGGTGAAACGTTTGGATTTGTTTCGTAGCGTTTGTAACGTTTGTTAACGTTTGGCTTAAATTCCTAAAAATGTGAAACGCTTGGATTTGTTTCGGAACTTTTGTAAACGATTGGCTTAAATTGCTAAAAAGGTGAAACGCTTGGATTTCTTTTGTAATGTTTGTAAACGTTTGGCTTATTTTGCTTAAAAGGTGAAACCCTTGGTTTTATTTCATAACATTTGTAAAGGTTTGGCTTAAATGGATAAAAATTTGAAACGTTAGGATTTGTTTCGCAAGGTTTTAAACGTTTGGTTTTGTTTCGTAACATTTGTAAACATTGGCTTAATTCGCTAAAAAGGTGAAACATTTGGATTTTTTTCGTAACGTTTGTAAACGTTTGGCTAAAATTTCTAAAAAGGCAAAATGTTTGGATATGTTTTGTAACGTTTGTAAACGTTTGGCTTTAATCGCTAAAAAGGTGAAACGTTTAGATTTGTTTCGCAACGTTTGTAAACGTTTGGCTTAAATTGCTAAATAGGTGAAACATTTGGATTTATTTTTTAACGTTTGAAAACGTTTGGCTTAAATCGTTAAAAAGGTGAAACATTTGGATTTGTTTCCTAACATTTGTAAACGTTTGGCTTAAATTTCTAAAAAGGTGAAACACTTGGATTTGTTTCGTAACGTTTCTAAACGTTTGGCTTAATTTGCTAAAAAGGTGAAATGCATAGATTTGTTTCATAACGTTTGTAAACGTTTGGTTTAAATCGCTAAAATGGTGAAACGTTTGGATTTGTTTCATAACGTTTGTAAACGTTTGGCTTAAATTTCTAAAAAGGTGAAGCATTTAGATTTGTTCCGAAATGTTTGTAAACGCTTGGCTTAAATAGCTAAAAAGGTGAAACGTTTGGATTTCTTTTATAACGTTTGTAAAAGTATGGCTTAAATCGCTAAAAAGGTGAAACATTTGGTTTTGTTTCGTAACGTTTGTAAACGTTTGACTTAAATCGCTAAAAAGATGAAACGTTTGGTTATGTTTCGTAACGTTTGAATTTGTTTCGTAAAGTTTGTTTCGTAATGTTTTAAATATTTGGTTTTGTTTCGTAACGTTTGTAAACATTTGGCTTAAATCGCTAAAAAGGTGAAACGTTTGGTTTTGCTTCGTAGCATTTGTAAACGTTTCGATTTGTTTCGCAACGTTTGTTTCGTAATGTTTTAAACGTTTGGTTTTGTTTCGTAACATTTGTAAACGCTAGGCATAAATCGCTAAAAAGGGGAAACATTTTGTTTTGTTTCGTAATTTTTGTAAACATTTGGCTTTGTTTCGTAACGTTTGTAAACGTTTGGGTTCAATCGCTAAAAAGGTGAATCGTTTGGATTTGTTTCGTAGCGTTTGTAAACGTTTGGCCTATATCGCTAAAAATGTTAAACTTATGGTTTTGTTCCGTAACGTTCGTAAACGTTTGACTTAAATTGCTAAAAAGGTGAAACTCTTGGATTTGTTTCGTAACATTTGTAAACATTTGGCTTAAATCGCTAAAAAGGTGAAACATTTGGTTTTGTTTCGTAACGTTTGTAATCGTTTGGCATAAATTGTACTAAAGGTGAAACTCTTGGATTTGTTTCATAACGTTTGTAAACATTTGGCTTTGATTCGTAACATTTTAAACATTTGGATTTGTTTCGTAACATTTGTAAACGTTTGGCTTCAATCACTAAAAATATGAAGCGTTTGGATTTGTTTCATAATGTTTGTAAACGTTTGGCTTAAATTGCTAAAAAGGTGAAACACTTGGATTTGTTTCGTAACGTTTGTAATCGTTTGGCTTAGCTAAAAAGGTGAAACATTTGAATTTGTTTCACAACTTTTGTCAACGTTTGGCTTAAATCGCTAAAAAGGTGAAACATTAGAATTTTTTTGTAATGTTTGTAAACGTTTGGCTTAGATAAAATGAGGAAACGTTTGGATTTGTTTCGTAGCGTTTGTAAACGTTTGGCTTATATTGCTAAAAGGTGAAACGCTTGGATTTGTTTGGCAATGTTTGTAAATGTTTGGCTTAAATTGCTAAAAAGGTGAAACGCTTGAATTTGTTTCGTAACGTTTGTAAACGTTTGGCTTAAATTGCTATATAGGTGAAACGCTTTGTTTTGTTTCGAAACGTTTGTAAACGTTTTGCTAAAATCACTAAAAATGGGAAACGTTTGGATTTGTTTCGTAACGTTACAAACATTTGGTTTTGTTTCGTAATTGTCACGACCTAAATTCATGGATCGCTACCGGCGCTAGGGTATGGGTATGGGTATGGTTATACCAAAACACGTAGCAAGCCTCGCGGAAAACAATCAAACATATAAACCTGCAGAAACACTGCTCGGGGGCAACCGAGACTCCAACCTATGTCTAACAATTTATATTACAGTTCTAATATAAATAACTTATATATTTAAATACTCAACGGTATTTCCTTAAATATAATAATAAAATAATTCAGAGTATACATGCCAATAATAATTAATCAGACAAATCTGCAATCCCAATGTGCAATAACCAAAGTCATATATAATCTAATTCTACTGCGGTCTAAGAGTTCGAAATAGTGACTAGTTTAAATAACATAAAACCTCCGAGGAATCAAAAGAATTGGAGTCTACCAGCTTTCAAATCATAAACCTGGAAAATTTGGGAAAACAACGGGGTCAGATATACTGAGATGAGTTCGCAATACTATTAAAATTTATTAAGTTTAAAACCCTTAAATCAAAACCTTTTATACTAATATATAATATTATTATTGAAATATAGTATTGAAATGATTCCAGCGTGAGTATGACATATCATACCGAAAAATAAACCCAGAGTGGACGGGAACAAATCCTCGTCAATTTACCAGCGTAAGCAAGACCATAGTCTGCCAATCTCAGAGTATATACCGGTGCACACAGTCTCGATACAAGACTATCGAGTAGCTCGTTTCAATCCAGATCCATAATCGCTTAAAACAATTCAAAAATATTTATAATACTAAAATATGATGCGGTACTTAATAAAGTGGTAAATAGCACTACAAACTCACTGTTTGCTTATCCACGTGAAACTTTGGCAAAAAGCTAACCCTGGTTCGATTCCGGAGCACAAATAGTCGAAAAGTCTAATAAATAAATCACAAGTTAAAATCACTCCGACCCCTAACTCTAAGAATTTAGACACTACGTAGAACTAGCACAAAATAATAAGACAGATAAAAGTCACACAGAAAAACACAATTCTCAATATAATTTATAATGTTGTAAAACAATTCAAGTCTATTGAGTTCACACTTAAAATCCAATACGAAAATATTATTTAAATAATATTTAAATGATAATTTAAATCAATTCCTCAAATAGTGGGTTTGCCGAGTTTCTAAAACTACCAAGTTAAATCCACATGTCGGGCGACCCAAGTCTAACCCGACCCAACCATTAATCCATAATTATAAACCATAGTTATAATTATAATTTGATAAAACAAATATTAATCAAATATCAAAATGGAACTCAATAGCTTGAAACCCAAATAATCGAATATCACAAATAAATAATTAATTAAAATAAACTAAGGAAATAATTTAAAAGCTAAACGTAAATTAGCCAAATTGGCACACCAAGCCTATAATTTAAAATTGACAATTACCCGAGTAATTATTCGTCTACAAGATTATAACAATAAATATTGTTTTTTAAAATATAATAATTAAAACAATTTAAATTATAATAGATACTAATATTATTTTTAAATTTAAAATTTTAAAAATCAAAACGATAATCAAAAGTTTGGTTTTTAAATCGGTATTTAACTAATTCAATAATCTTAATTTGAACATGATTAGCAATTAAAATATTTATTAGGAAAAATCACTTTATAATAGTGAACAAATGGCCAACATTACCTTTAACAAAAACCAATTGATATAAACCAATTATATCCAATTTTCCAAACCAATGAAATCATACACAATTGAAAGAAACCAAACATTCTTGACAACACATTTCTATATTATTACGTGGACACAAACAAAATCATGTAACCTCAAGCCAAAAGCAATTTCTTTTTGGCAAAAGAAATTCTGGGAATAAATGCACAGAGGCAACATCATGTTGGTTAAATAATAAACAAAATTAACGTGAAACGCAACTGTTCGAAACAAACCAAACAACGACAATGAATTAATCCCCTAATCTCATATAACATACAAGTTTAAAAAGATTAACACCCAACACCATAGAATCACATTAGAAAAACAAAGTAATGGTGGCAACAAGAAGAACAAAACAGTAAACAATATTGATTCAAAACAGTTAACGAAATCCTTTAAAATGGTAAAATGACGGCGCTTAGTACGGAGAGAATAACGTACCCAATAACAAATTTCAAGCGTAGAATAGAAGAGGACTGAGTTAGCTATGACAGCAAACAAACGAATTTCGATTTGGTGCTAAAACGAATGAGAGCGAGTTAATAAACGGAACATTGCGCGATAGAAATAAAACAGAAAATAGACGACTAACTTACCGATTTTAGAACTCAAAGAGAGGACGATGGCATGAGATTTTCAGAGCATAAAGAAGATATTTGTGACGACTAGGGTTTGCTAATGATGAAGGTGACATTTAGGATTTTAAAACGGTATAAATATAATGAAGTAAAGAGAAAACAGAAACGTTGCCACAGGGCATCTGTTTCTAAATTTAAATAGCAGATAAAGATTTCATGGGCCATTAACAATTGAATTGGGCCACACTAATACGTGGAAAACAATATAATGAAATGTATGGGTTCCATGCATTGACTTTTTTTTATAACAGTATAATACTTAACATATATAATTAAATAATACAAACTAAATACGAATCGAAAAACAACCGAATCAACGAATGACTAAAATAAAAATAAAAATATTTAATAATAATAATAAATTACCTAAACTCGACATAATGCAAAATAATTTTTTTTTTTAAAGATAATAGAAAGAAAAATACGGGATATTATAGTAATGTTTGTAAACGTTTGGCTTAAATCACTAAAAATATGAAACGTTTGGATTTGTTTCGTATGGTTTGTAAACGTTTTGCTTTAATCGCTAAAAAGGTGACACATTTGGATTTTTTTCGTAACCTTTCTAAACGTTTGGCTTAAATCGCTAAATATATGAAACGTTTGGATTTGTTTCGTATCGTTTGTAAACGTTTTGCTTTAATCGCTAAAAAGATGACACATTTGGATTTGTTTCATAACCTTTCTAAACGTTTGGCTTAAATAGCTAAAAAGATGAGACGCTTTGATTTGTTTCGTAACGTTTGTATACGTTTGGGTTAAATTGCTAAAAAGAAGAAACGCTTGGATTTGTTCCGTATCGTTTGTGAACGTTTTTCTTTAATAGCTAAAAAGGTGACACATTTGGATTTGTTTCCTAACCTTTCTAAACGTTTGACTTAAATCGCTAAAAAGGTAAAACGCTTTAATTTGTTTCGTAACGTTTGTATACGTTTGGCTTAAATTGCTAAAAAGAAGAAACGCTTAGATTTGTTTCGTGACGTTTGTAAACATTTGGCTTAAATTTCTAAAAAGGTGAAATATTTGGATTTGTTTCGAAACGTTTATAAATGTTTGGCTTAAATCGCTAAAAAGGTGAAACGTTTATATTTGTTTTGTAACGTTTGTAAATGTATGGCTTAAATCGCTAAAAAGGTGATACATTTGGTTTTGTTTCGTAACGTTTGTAAACGTTTGGCTTAAATCGCTAAAAAGATGAGACGTTTGGTTATGTTTCGTAACGTTTGAATTTATTTCGTAAAGTTTGTTTCGTAACGTTTTAAATATTTGATTTTGTTTCTTAACGTTTGTAAACATTTGGCTTAAATCGCAAAAAAGGTGAAACGTTTGGTTTTGTTTCATAACTTTTGTAATTGGTTGGCTTAAATCGCGAAAAAGGTGAAACGTTTGGTTTTGCTTAGTAACATTTGTAAATGTTTCGATTTGTTTCGTAACGTTTGTTTCGTAATGTTTTAAACATTTGCTTTTGTTTTGTAACGTTTGTAAGTGTATGGCTTAAATCGCTAAAAAGGTGAAACATTTGATTTTGTTTCGTAACGTTTGTAAATGTTTGGCTTAAATCGCTAAAAAGATGAGACGTTTGGTTATGTTTTGTAACGTTTGAATTTGTTTCGTAAAGTTTGTTTCGTAACGTTTTAAATATTTGGTTTTGTTTCGTAACGTTTGTAAACATTTGGCTTAAATCACAAAAAGGTGAAACGTTTGGTTTTGTTTCATAATGTTTGTAATTGTTTGGCTTAAATCGCTAAAAAGGTGAAACGTTTGGTTTTGTTTCGTAACATTTGTAAACGCTAGGCATAAATCGCTAAAAAGGGGACACGTTTTGCTTTGTTTCGTAATTTTTGTAAACGTTTGGGTTTGTTTCGTAACGTTTGTAGACGTTTGGGTTCAATCGCTAAAAAGATGAATCGTTTGGATTTGTTTCGTAGCGTTTGTAAACATTTGGCCTATATCGCTAAAAATGTGAAACGTTTGGTTTTGTTCCGTAACGTTTGTAAACGTTTGACTTAAATTGCTAAAGGTGAAACGCTTGGATTTGTCTCGTAACATTTGTAAACATTTGGCTTAAATCGCTAAAAAGGTGAAACGTTTGGTTTTGTTTCGTAACGTTTGTAATCGTTTGGCATAAATAGCTATAAAGGTGAAACTCTTGGATTTGTTTCGTAACGTTTGTAAACGTTTGGCTTTGTTTCGTAACATTTTAAACGTTTGGATTTGTTTAGTAACATTTGTAAACGTTTGGCTTCAATCACTAAAAAGGTGAAATGTTTGGATTTGTTTCATAATGATTGTAAACGTTTGGCTTAAATTTCTAAAAACGTGAAACACTTGGATTTGTTTTCATAACGTTTGTAATCGTTTGGCTTAGCTAAAAAGGTGACACATTTGGATTTGTTTCACCTTTTTAGCGATTTAAGCCAAACAACTACAAACGTTATGAAACAAAAGCAAACGTTTCACCTTTTTTGTTATTTAAGCCAAATGTTTACAAACTTTACAAAACAAAACCAAATATTTAAAACGTTACGAAAAAAACTTTACGAAACAAATTCAAACGTTACGAAACATAACCAAACGTTTCATCTTTTTAGCGATTTAAGCCAAACGTTTACAAACTTTACGAAACAAAACCAAATGTTTCACCTTTTTAGTAAACATTTGGCTTAAATCGCAAAAAAGGTGAAACGTTTGGTTTTGTTTCATAACGTTTGTAATTGGTTGGCTTAAATCGCTAAAAAGGTGAAACGTTTGGTTTTGCTTCGTAACATTTGTAAATGTTTCGATTTGTTTCGTAACGTTTGTTTCGTAATGTTTTAAACATTTGCTTTTGTTTTGTAACGTTTGTAAGTGTATGGCTTAAATCGCTAAAAAGGTGAAACATTTGATTTTGTTTCGTAACGTTTGTAAACGTTTGGCTTAAATCGCTAAAAAGATGAGACGTTTGGTTATGTTTTGTAACGTTTGAATTTGTTTCGTAAAGTTTGTTTCATAACGTTTTAAATATTTGGTTTTGTTTCGTAACGTTTGTAAACATTTGGCTTAAATCACAAAAAGGTGAAACGTTTGGTTTTGTTTCATAATGTTTGTAATTGTTTGGCTTAAATCGCTAAAAAGGTGAAACGTTTGGTTTTGTTTCGTAACATTTGTAAACGCTAGGCATAAATCGCTAAAAAGGGGACACGTTTTGTTTTGTTTCGTAATTTTTGTAAACGTTTGGGTTTGTTTCGTAACGTTCGTAAACGTTTGGGTTCAATCGCTAAAAAGATGAATCGTTTGGATTTGTTTCGTAGCATTTGTAAACATTTGGCCTATATCGCTAAAAATGTGAAACGTTTGGTTTTGTTCCGTAACGTTTGTAAACGTTTGACTTAAATTGCTAAAGGTGAAACGCTTGGATTTGTCTCGTAACATTTGTAAACATTTGGCTTAAATCGCTAAAAAGGTGAAACGTTTGGTTTTGTTTCGTAACGTTTGTAATCGTTTGGCATAAATAGCTATAAAGGTGAAACTCTTGGATTTGTTTCGTAACGTTTGTAAACGTTTGGCTTTGTTTCGTAACATTTTAAACGTTTGGATTTGTTTAGTAACATTTGTAAACGTTTGGCTTCAATCACTAAAAAGGTGAAATGTTTGGATTTGTTTCATAATGTTTGTAAAAGTTTGGCTTAAATTTCTAAAAACGTGAAACACTTGGATTTGTTTTCGTAACGTTTGTAATCGTTTGGCTTAGCTAAAAAGGTGACACATTTGGATTTGTTTCACCTTTTTAGCGATTTAAGCCAAACAATTACAAACGTTATGAAACAAAAGCAAACGTTTCACCTTTTTTCTTATTTAAGCCAAATGTTTACAAACTTTACAAAACAAAACCAAATATTTATAACGTTACGAAACAAACTTTACGAAACAAATTCAAACGTTACGAAACATAACCAAACGTTTCATCTTTTTAGCGATTTAAGCCAAACGTTTACAAACTTTACGAAACAAAACCAAATGTTTCACCTTTTTAGTAAACATTTGGCTTAAATCGCAAAAAAGGTGAAACGTTTGGTTTTGTTTCATAACGTTTGTAATTGGTTGGCTTAAATCGCTAAAAAGGTGAAACGTTTGGTTTTGCTTCGTAACATTTGTAAATGTTTCGATTTGTTTCGTAACGTTTGTTTCGTAATGTTTTAAACATTTGCTTTTGTTTTGTAACGTTTGTAAGTGTATGGCTTAAATCGCTAAAAAGGTGAAACATTTGATTTTGTTTCGTAACGTTTGTAAACGTTTGGCTTAAATCGCTAAAAAGATGAGACGTTTGGTTATGTTTTGTAACGTTTGAATTTGTTTCGTAAAGTTTGTTTCGTAACGTTTTAAATATTTGGTTTTGTTTCGTAACGTTTGTAAACATTTGGCTTAAATCACAAAAAGGTGAAACGTTTGGTTTTGTTTCATAATGTTTGTAATTGTTTGGCTTAAATCGCTAAAAAGGTGAAACGTTTGGTTTTGTTTCGTAACATTTGTAAACGCTAGGCATAAATCGCTAAAAAGGGGACACATTTTGCTTTGTTTCGTAATTTTTGTAAACGTTTGGGTTTGTTTCGTAACGTTTGTAAACGTTTGGGTTCAATCGCTAAAAAGATGAATCGTTTGGATTTGTTTCGTAACGTTTGTAAACATTTGGCCTATATCGCTAAAAAAGTGAAAAGTTTGGTTTTGTTCCGTAACGTTTGTAAACGTTTGACTTAAATTGCTAAAGGTGAAACGCTTGGATTTGTCTCGTAACATTTGTAAACATTTGGCTTAAATCGCTAAAAAGGTGAAACGTTTGGTTTTGTTTCGTAACGTTTGTAATCGTTTGGCATAAATAGCTATAAAGGTGAAACTCTTGGATTTGTTTCGTAACGTTTGTAAACGTTTGGCTTTGTTTCGTAACATTTTAAACGTTTGGATTTGTTTAGTAACATTTGTAAACGTTTGGCTTCAATCACTAAAAAGGTGAAATGTTTGGATTTGTTTCATAATGTTTGTAAACGTTTGGCTTAAATTTCTAAAAACGTGAAACACTTGGATTTGTTTTCGTAACGTTTGTAATCGTTTGGCTTAGCTAAAAAGGTGACACATTTGGATTTGTTTCACCTTTTTAGCGATTTAAGCCAAACAATTACAAACGTTATGAAACAAAAGCAAACGTTTCACCTTTTTTGTTATTTAAGCCAAATGTTTACAAACTTTACAAAACAAAACCAAATATTTAAAACGTTACGAAACAAACTTTACGAAACAAATTCAAACGTTACGAAACATAACCAAACGTTTCATCTTTTTAGCGATTTAAGCCAAACGTTTACAAACTTTACGAAACAAAACCAAATGTTTCACCTTTTTAGTAAACATTTGGCTTAAATCGCAAAAAAGGTGAAACGTTTGGTTTTGTTTCATAACGTTTGTAATTGGTTGGCTTAAATCGCTAAAAAGGTGAAACGTTTGGTTTTGCTTCGTAACATTTGTAAATGTTTCGATTTGTTTCGTAACGTTTGTTTAGTAATGTTTTAAACATTTGCTTTTGTTTTGTAACGTTTGTAAGTGTATGGCTTAAATCGCTAAAAAGGTGAAACATTTGATTTTGTTTCGTAACGTTTGTAAACGTTTGGCTTAAATCGCTAAAAAGATGAGACGTTTGGTTATGTTTTGTAACGTTTGAATTTGTTTCGTAAAGTTTGTTTCGTAACGTTTTAAATATTTGGTTTTGTTTCGTAACGTTTGTAAACATTTGGCTTAAATCACAAAAAGGTGAAACGTTTGGTTTTGTTTCATAATGTTTGTAATTGTTTGGCTTAAATCGCTAAAAAGGTGAAACGTTTGGTTTTGTTTCGTAACATTTGTAAACGCTAGGCATAAATCGCTAAAAAGGGGACACATTTTGCTTTGTTTCGTAATTTTTGTAAACGTTTGGGTTTGTTTCGTAACGTTTGTAAACGTTTGGGTTCAATCGCTAAAAAGATGAATCGTTTGGATTTGTTTCGTAGCGTTTGTAAACATTTGGCCTATATCGCTAAAAATGTGAAACGTTTGGTTTTGTTCTGTAACGTTTGTAAACGTTTGACTTAAATTGCTAAAGGTGAAACGCTTGGATTTGTCTCGTAACATTTGTAAACATTTGGCTTAAATCGCTAAAAAGGTGAAACGTTTGGTTTTGTTTCGTAACGTTTGTAATCGTTTGGCATAAATAGCTATAAAGGTGAAACTCTTGGATTTGTTTCGTAACGTTTGTAAACGTTTGGCTTTGTTTCGTAACATTTTAAACGTTTGGATTTGTTTAGTAACATTTGTAAACGTTTGGCTTCAATCACTAAAAAGGTGAAATGTTTGGATTTGTTTCATAATGTTTGTAAAAGTTTGGCTTAAATTTCTAAAAACGTGAAACACTTGGATTTGTTTTCGTAACGTTTGTAATCGTTTGGCTTAGCTAAAAAGGTGACGCATTTGGATTTGTTTCACCTTTTTAGCGATTTAAGCCAAACAATTACAAACGTTATGAAACAAAAGCAAACGTTTCACCTTTTTTGTTATTTAAGCCAAATGTTTACAAACTTTACAAAACAAAACCAAATATTTAAAACGTTACGAAACAAACTTTACGAAACAAATTCAAACGTTACGAAACATAACCAAACGTTTCATCTTTTTAGCGATTTAAGCCAAACGTTTACAAACTTTACGAAACAAAACCAAATGTTTCACCTTTTTAGTAAACATTTGGCTTAAATCGCAAAAAAGGTGAAACGTTTGGTTTTGTTTCATAACGTTTGTAATTGGTTGGCTTAAATCGCTAAAAAGGTGAAACGTTTGGTTTTGCTTCGTAACATTTGTAAATGTTTCGATTTGTTTCGTAACGTTTGTTTCGTAATGTTTTAAACATTTGCTTTTGTTTTGTAACGTTTGTAAGTGTATGGCTTAAATCGCTAAAAAGGTGAAACATTTGATTTTGTTTCGTAACGTTTGTAAACGTTTGGCTTAAATCGCTAAAAAGATGAGACGTTTAGTTATGTTTTGTAACGTTTGAATTTGTTTCGTAAAGTTTGTTTCGTAACGTTTTAAATATTTGGTTTTGTTTCGTAACGTTTGTAAACATTTGGCTTAAATCACAAAAAGGTGAAACGTTTGGTTTTGTTTCATAATGTTTGTAATTGTTTGGCTTAAATCGCTAAAAAGGTGAAACGTTTGGTTTTGTTTCGTAACATTTGTAAACGCTAGGCATAAATCGCTAAAAAGGGGACATGTTTTGTTTTGTTTCGTAATTTTTGTAAACGTTTGGGTTTGTTTCGTAACGTTTGTAAACGTTTGGGTTCAATCGCTAAAAAGATGAATCGTTTGGATTTGTTTCGTAGCGTTTGTAAACATTTGGCCTATATCGCTAAAAATGTGAAACGTTTGGTTTTGTTCCGTAACGTTTGTAAACGTTTGACTTAAATTGCTAAAGGTGAAACGCTTGGATTTGTCTCGTAACATTTGTAAACATTTGGCTTAAATCGCTAAAAAGGTGAAACGTTTGGTTTTGTTTCGTAACGTTTGTAATCGTTTGGCATAAATAGCTATAAAGGTGAAACTCTTGGATTTGTTTCGTAACGTTTGTAAACGTTTGGCTTTGTTTCGTAACATTTTAAACGTTTGGATTTGTTTAGTAACATTTGTAAACGTTTGGCTTCAATCACTAAAAAGGTGAAATGTTTGGATTTGTTTCATAATGTTTGTAAAAGTTTGGCTTAAATTTCTAAAAACGTGAAACACTTGGATTTGTTTTCGTAACGTTTGTAATCGTTTGGCTTAGCTAAAAAGGTGACACATTTGGATTTGTTTCACCTTTTTAGCGATTTAAGCCAAACAATTACAAACGTTATGAAACAAAAGCAAACGTTTCACCTTTTTTGTTATTTAAGCCAAATGTTTACAAACTTTACAAAACAAAACCAAATATTTAAAACGTTACGAAACAAACTTTACGAAACAAATTCAAACGTTACGAAACATAACCAAACGTTTCATCTTTTTAGCGATTTAAGCCAAACGTTTACAAACTTTACGAAACAAAACCAAATGTTTCACCTTTTTAGTAAACATTTGGCTTAAATCGCAAAAAAGGTGAAACGTTTGGTTTTGTTTCATAACGTTTGTAACTGGTTGGCTTAAATCGCTAAAAAGGTGAAACGTTTGGTTTTGCTTCGTAACATTTGTAAATGTTTCGATTTGTTTCGTAACGTTTGTTTCGTAATGTTTTAAACATTTGCTTTTGTTTTGTAACGTTTGTAAGTGTATGGCTTAAATCGCTAAAAAGGTGAAACATTTGATTTTGTTTCGTAACGTTTGTAAACGTTTGGCTTAAATCGCTAAAAAGATGAGACGTTTGGTTATGTTTTGTAACGTTTGAATTTGTTTCGTAAAGTTTGTTTCGTAACGTTTTAAATATTTGGTTTTGTTTCGTAACGTTTGTAAACATTTGGCTTAAATCACAAAAAGGTGAAACGTTTGGTTTTGTTTCATAATGTTTGTAATTGTTTGGCTTAAATCGCTAAAAAGGTGAAACGTTTGGTTTTGTTTCGTAACATTTGTAAACGCTAGGCATAAATCGCTAAAAAGGGGACACGTTTTGTTTTGTTTCGTAATTTTTGTAAACGTTTGGGTTTGTTTCGTAACGTTTGTAAACGTTTGGGTTCAATCGCTAAAAAGATGAATCGTTTGGATTTGTTTCGTAGCGTTTGTAAACATTTGGCCTATATCGCTAAAAATGTGAAACGTTTGGTTTTGTTCCGTAACGTTTGTAAACGTTTGACTTAAATTGCTAAAGGTGAAACGCTTGGATTTGTCTCGTAACATTTGTAAACATTTGGCTTAAATCGCTAAAAAGGTGAAACGTTTGGTTTTGTTTCGTAACATTTGTAATCGTTTGGCATAAATAGCTATAAAGGTGAAACTCTTGGATTTGTTTCGTAACGTTTGTAAACGTTTGGCTTTGTTTCGTAACATTTTAAACGTTTGGATTTGTTTAGTAACATTTGTAAACGTTTGGCTTCAATCACTAAAAAGGTGAAAGGTTTGGATTTGTTTCATAATGTTTGTAAACGTTTGGCTTAAATTTCTAAAAACGTGAAACACTTGGATTTGTTTTCGTAACGTTTGTAATCGTTTGGCTTAGCTAAAAAGGTGACACATTTGGATTTGTTTCACCTTTTTAGCGATTTAAGCCAAACAATTACAAACGTTATGAAACAAAAGCAAACGTTTCACCTTTTTTGTTATTTAAGCCAAATGTTTACAAACTTTACAAAACAAAACCAAATATTTAAAACGTTACGAAACAAACTTTACGAAACAAATTCAAACGTTACGAAACATAACCAAACGTTTCATCTTTTTAGCGATTTAAGCCAAACGTTTACAAACTTTTCGAAACAAAACCAAATGTTTCACCTTTTTAGTAAACATTTGGCTTAAATCGCAAAAAAGGTGAAACGTTTGGTTTTGTTTCATAACGTTTGTAATTGGTTGGCTTAAATCGCTAAAAAGGTGAAACGTTTGGTTTTGCTTCGTAACTTTTGTAAATGTTTCGATTTGTTTCGTAACGTTTGTTTCGTAATGTTTTAAACATTTGCTTTTGTTTTGTAACGTTTGTAAGTGTATGGCTTAAATCGCTAAAAAGGTGAAACATTTGATTTTGTTTCGTAACGTTTGTAAACGTTTGGCTTAAATCGCTAAAAAGATGAGACGTTTGGTTATGTTTTGTAACGTTTGAATTTGTTTCGTAAAGTTTGTTTCGTAACGTTTTAAATATTTGGTTTTGTTTCGTAACGTTTGTAAACATTTGGCTTAAATCACAAATAGGTGAAACGTTTGGTTTTGTTTCATAATGTTTGTAATTGTTTGGCTTAAATCGCTAAAAAGGTGAAACATTTGGTTTTGTTTCGTAACATTTGTAAACGCTAGGCATAAATCGCTAAAAAGGGGACACGTTTTGTTTTGTTTCGTAATTTTTGTAAACGTTTGGGTTTGTTTCGTAACGTTTGTAAACGTTTGGGTTCAATCGCTAAAAAAATGAATCGTTTGGATTTGTTTCGTAGCGTTTGTAAACATTTGGCCTATATCGCTAAAAATGTGAAACGTTTGGTTTTGTTCCGTAACGTTTGTAAACGTTTGACTTAAATTGCTAAAGGTGAAACGCTTGGATTTGTCTCGTAACATTTGTAAACATTTGGCTTAAATCGCTAAAAAGGTGAAACGTTTGGTTTTGTTTCGTAACGTTTGTAATCGTTTGGCATAAATAGATATAAAGGTGAAACTCTTGGATTTGTTTCGTAACGTTTGTAAACGTTTGGCTTTGTTTCGTAACATTATAAACGTTTGGATTTGTTTAGTAACATTTGTAAACGTTTGGCTTCAATCACTAAAAAGTTGAAATGTTTGGATTTGTTTCATAATGTTTGTAAACGTTTGGCTTAAATTTCTAAAAACGTGAAACACTTGGATTTGTTTCGTAACGTTTGTAATCGTTTGGCTTAGCTAAAAAGGTGACACATTTGGATTTGTTTCACCTTTTTAGCGATTTAAGCCAAACAATTACAAACGTTATGAAACAAAAGCAAACGTTTCACCTTTTTTGTTATTTAAGCCAAATGTTTACAAACTTTACAAAACAAAACCAAATATTTAAAACGTTACGAAACAAACTTTACGAAACAAATTCAAACGTTACGAAACATAACCAAACGTTTCATCTTTTTAGCGATTTAAGCCAAACGTTTACAAACTTTACGAAACAAAATCAAATGTTTCACCTTTTTAGTAAACATTTGGCTTAAATCGCAAAAAAGGTGAAACGTTTGGTTTTGTTTCCTAACGTTTGTAATTGGTTGGCTTAAATCGCTAAAAAGGTGAAACGTTTGGTTTTGCTTCGTAACATTTGTAAATGTTTCGATTTGTTTCGTAACGTTTGTTTCGTAATGTTTTAAACATTTGCTTTTGTTTATTAACGTTTGTAAGTGTATGGCTTAAATCGCTAAAAAGGTGAAACATTTGATTTTGTTTCGTAACGTTTGTAAACGTTTGGCTTAAATCGCTAAAAAGATGAGACGTTTGGTTATGTTTTGTAACGTTTGAATTTGTTTCGTAAAGTTTGTTTCGTAACGTTTTAAATATTTGGTTTTGTTTCGTAACGTTTGTAAACATTTGGCTTAAATCACAAAAAGGTGAAACGTTTGGTTTTGTTTCATAATGTTTGTAATTGTTTGGCTTAAATCGCTAAAAAGGTGAAACGTTTGGTTTTGTTTCGTAACATTTGTAAACGCTAGGCATAAATCGCTAAAAAGGGGACACGTTTTGTTTTGTTTCGTAATTTTTGTAAACGTTTGAGTTTGTTTCGTAACGTTTGAAAACGTTTGGGTTCAATCGCTAAAAAAATGAATCGTTTGGATTTGTTTCGTAGCGTTTGTAAACATTTGGCCTATATCGCTAAAAATGTGAAACGTTTGGTTTTGTTCTGTAACGTTTGTAAACGTTTGACTTAAATTGCTAAAGGTGAAACGCTTGGATTTGTCTCGTAACATTTGTAAACATTTGGCTTAAATCGCTAAAAAGGTGAAACGTTTGGTTTTGTTTCGTAACGTTTGTAATCGTTTGGCATAAATAGGTATAAAGGTGAAACTCTTGGATTTGTTTCGTAACGTTTGTAAACGTTTGGCTTTGTTTCGTAACATTTTAAACGTTTGGATTTGTTTAGTAACATTTGTAAACGTTTGGCTTCAATCACTAAAAAGGTGAAATGTTTGGATTTGTTTCATAATGTTTGTAAACGTTTGGCTTAAATTTCTAAAAACGTGAAACACTTGAATTTGTTTCGTAACGTTTGTAATCGTTTGGCTTAGCTAAAAAGGTGACACATTTGGATTTGTTTCACCTTTTTAGCGATTTAAGCCAAACAATTACAAACGTTATGAAACAAAAGCAAACATTTCACCTTTTTTGTTAATTAAGCCAAATGTTTACAAACTTTACAAAACAAAACCAAATATTTAAAACGTTACGAAACAAACTTTACGAAACAAATTCAAACGTTGCGAAACATAACCAAACGTTTCATCTTTTTAGCGATTTAAGCCAAACGTTTACAAACTTTACGAAACAAAACCAAATGTTTCACCTTTTTAGCGATTTAAGCCATACTTTTACAAACGTTACAAAACAAATCCAAACGTTTCGCCTTTTTAGCGATTTAAGCCAAACGTTTACAAACGTTTCGAAATAAATCCAAACGTTTCCCCATTTTAGAAATTTAAGCCAAACGTTTACAAACGTTACGAAACAAATCCAAACGTTTCACCGTTTTAGCGATTTAAACCAAACGTTATGAAACAAATCCATGTGTTTCACCTTTTTAGCAAATTAAGCCAAACGTTTAGACATGTTACGAAACAAATCAAACCGTTTCACCTTTTTAGAAATTTAAGCCAAACGTTTACAAAGGTTAGGAAAAAAATCCAAACGTTTCCTCTTTTTAGCGATTTAAGCCAAACCTTTTCAAACGTTACAAAATAAATCCAAATGTTTCACCTATTTACCAATTTAAGCCAAACGTTTACAAACGTTACGAAACAAATCTAAACGTTTCATCTTTTTAGCAAATAAAGCCAAACGTTTACAAACATTATGAAACAAATCCAAACATTTTGCCTCTTTAGAAATTTTAGCCAAACGTTTACAAACGTTACGAAACAAATCCAAACGTTTCGCCTTTTTAGTGAATTAAGCCAATGATTACAAATGTTACAAAACAAAACCAAACGTTTAAAACGTTATGAAACAAATCCTAACGTTTCAAATTTTTATCCATTTAAGCCAAACCTTTACAAACGTTATGAAACAAAACCAAGGGTTTCACCTTTTAAGCAATTTAAGCCAAACGTTTACAAACATTACAAAATAAATCCAAGCGTTTCACCATTTTAGCAATTTGAGCCAATCGTTTACAAACGTGCCGAAACAAATCCAAACGTTTCACATTTTTAGGAATTTAAACCAAACATTTACAAACGCTACAAAATAAATCCAAGCGTTTCATTTTTTTAGCAATTTAAGCCAAACGTTTACAAACGCTACAAAACAAATCCAAACGTTTCACCTTTTTAGCGATTTAAGCCAAACGTTTACAAAGGTTACGTATTAAATCCAAATTTTTCACCTTTTTAGCAATATAAGCCAAACATTTACTAACATTATGAAAAAAATCCAAGCGTTTTCCCTTATTAGAAAGTTAAGCCAAACGTTTACAAACGTTACGAAACAAATCCAAACGTGTCACCTTTTTAGAGATTTAAGGCAAACGTTTACAAACGCTACGAAACAAATCGAAACGTTTCACCTTTTTAGAGATTTATGCTAAACGTTTACAAACACTACGAAACAAATTGAAACGTTTCACCTTTTTAGCAATTTAAGCCAAACATTTACAAACATTACCAAACAAATCCAAGCGTTTCACCTTTTAGCAATTTAAGCCAAACGTTTACAAACGATACGAAACAAATCCAAAAGTTTCCCCTTTTTATCTAAGCCAAACGATTACAAACGTTACGAATTAAATCCAAACGTTTCCCTTTTTTAGCGATTTAAGCCAAACGTTTACAAACGTTTCGAAACAAAACCAAATGTTTCTAACGTTACGAAACAAATCCAAACGTTTCCCATTTTTAGTGATTTTAGCCAAACGTTTACAAACGTTTCGAAACAAAACCAAGCGTTTCACCTTTTTAGCAATTTAAGCCAAACGTTTACAAACGTATGAAACAAATCCAAGCGTTTCACCTTTTTAGCAATTTAAGCCAAACATTTACAAACATTACCAAACAAATCCAAGCGTTTCACCTTTTAGCAATATAAGCCAAACGTTTACAAACGCTACGAAACAAATCCAAACGTTTCCCCTTTTTATCTAAGCCAAACGTTTGGGTTCAAACGTTACGAAAAAATCCAAATGTTTCACCTTTTTAGCGATTTAAGGCAAACGTTTATAAAGGTTATGAAACAAATCCAAATGTTTCACCTTTTTGGCTAAGCCATACGATTACAAACGTTACGAAACAAATCCAAGTGTTTCCCCTTTTTAGCAATTTAAGCCAAACGATTACAAACATTACGAAACAAATCCAAACGTTTCACCTTTTTAGTGATTGAAGCCAAACGTTTACAAATGTTACGAAACAAATCCAAACGTTTAAAATGTTACGAAACAAAGCCAAACATTTACAAACGCTACAAAACAAATCCAAGAGTTTCACCTTTATAGCAATATATGCCAAATAATTACAAACGTTACGAAACAAATCCAAACGTTTCACCTTTTTAGCAATTTAAGCCAAATGTTTACAAATGTTACGAAACAAATCCAATCGTTTCACCTTTTTAGCAATATAAGTCAAACGTTTACGAACGTTACGGAACAAAACCAAACGTTTCACATTTTTAGCAATATAGGCCAAATGTTTACAAACGCTACGAAACAAATCCAAACGATTAACCTTTTTAGCGATTGACCCCAAACGTTTACAAACGTTACGAAACAAACCCAAACGTTTACAAAAATTACAAAACAAAACAAAACGTTTCCCCTTTTTAGAGATTTATGCCTAGCGTTTACAAATGTTACGAAACAAAACCAAATGTTTAAAACATTACTAAACAAACGTTACGAAACAAATCGAAATGTTTACAAATGTTACGAAGTAAAACCAAACGTTTCACCTTTTTAGCGATTTAAGCCAAATGTTTACAAACGTTACGAAACAAATCCAAACGCTTCACCTTTTTAGCGATTTAAGCCAAACGTTACAAACGTTACAAAACAAAACCAAATATTTAAAACGTTACGAAACAAACTTTACGGAACAAATTCAAACGTTACGAAACATAGCCAAATGTCTCATCTTTTTAGCGATTTAAGCCAAACGTTTACAAACGTCACGAAACAAAATCAAATGTTTCACCTTTTTAGCGATTTAAGCCATATATTTACAAACGTTAGACAACAAATCCAAACGTTTCACCTTTTTAGCGATTTACGTTAGAAGACAAATCCAAACGTTTCACTTTTTTAGCGAATTAAGCCAAACGTTACGAATCAAATCCAAACGTTTCCCCTTTTTAGCGATTTAAGCCAAACGTTTACTAACATTATGAAAAAAATCCAAGCGTTTTCCCTTATTAGAAAGTTAAGCCAAACATTTACAAACGTTACGAAACAAATCCAAACGTGTCACCTTTTTAGAGATTTAAGGCAAACGTTTACAAACGCTACGAAACAAATCGAAACGTTTCACCTTTTTAGAGATTTATGCTAAACGTTTACAAACGCTACGAAACAAATCGAAACGTTTCACCTTTTTAGCAATTTAAGCCAAACATTTACAAACATTACCAAACAAATCCAAGCGTTTCACCTTTTAGCAATTTAAGCCAAACGTTTACAAACGATACGAAACAAATCCAAAAGTTTCCCCTTTTTATCTAAGCCAAACGATTACAAACGTTACGAATTAAATCCAAACGTTTCCCTTTTTTAGCGATTTAAGCCAAACGTTTACAAACGTTTCGAAACAAAACCAAATGTTTCTAATGTTACGAAACAAATCCAAACGTTTCCCATTTTTAGTGATTTTAGCCAAACGTTTACAAACGTTTCGAAACAAAACCAAGCGTTTCACCTTTTTAGCAATTTAAGCCAAACGTTTACAAACGTATGAAACAAATCCAAGCGTTTCACCTTTTTAGCAATTTAAGCCAAACATTTACAAACATTACCAAACAAATCCAAGCGTTTCACCTTTTAGCAATTTAAGCCAAACGTTTACAAACGCTACGAAACAAATCCAAACGTTTCCCCTTTTTATCTAAGCCAAACGTTTGGGTTCAAACGTTACGAAAAAATCCAAATGTTTCACCTTTTTAGCGATTTAAGGCAAACGTTTATAAAGGTTATGAAACAAATCCAAATGTTTCACCTTTTTGGCTAAGCCATACGATTACAAACGTTACGAAACAAATCGAAGTGTTTCCCCTTTTTAGCAATTTAAGCCAAACGATTACAAACATTACGAAACAAATCCAAACGTTTCACCTTTTTAGTGATTGAAGCCAAACGTTTACAAATGTTACGAAACAAATCCAAACGTTTAAAATGTTACGAAACAAAGCCAAACGTTTACAAACGCTACAAAACAAATCCAAGAGTTTCACCTTTATAGCAATATATGCCAAATAATTACAAACGTTACGAAACAAATCCAAACGTTTCACCTTTTTAGCAATTTAAGCCAAATGTTTACAAATGTTACGAAAAAAATCCAAGCGTTTCACCTTTTTAGCAATATAAGTCAAACGTTTACGAACGTTACGGAACAAAACCAAACGTTTCACATTTTTAGCAATATAGGCCAAATGTTTACAAACGCTACGAAACAAATCCAAACGATTCACCTTTTTAGCGATTGACCCCAAACGTTTACAAACGTTACGAAACAAACCCAAACGTTTACAAAAATTACAAAACAAAACAAAACGTTTCCCCTTTTTAGCGATTTATGCCTAGCGTTTACAAATGTTACGAAACAAAACCAAATGTTTAAAACATTACGAAACAAACGTTACGAAACAAATCGAAACGTTTACAAATGTTACGAAGTAAAACCAAACGTTTCACCTTTTTAGCGATTTAAGCCAAATGTTTACAAACGTTACGAAACAAATCCAAACGCTTCACCTTTTCAGCGATTTAAGCCAAACGTTACAAACGTTACAAAACAAAACCAAATATTTAAAACGTTACGAAACAAACTTTACGGAACAAATTCAAACGTTACGAAACATAGCCAAATGTCTCATCTTTTTAGCGATTTAAGCCAAACGTTTACAAACGTCACGAAACAAAATCAAATGTTTCACCTTTTTAGCGATTTAAGCCATACATTTACAAACGTTAGACAACAAATCCAAACGTTTCACCTTTTTCGCGATTTACGTTAGAAAACAAATCCAAACGTTTCACTTTTTTAGCGAATTAAGCCAAACGTTACGAATCAAATCCAAACGTTTCCCCTTTTTAGCGATTTAAGCCAAACGTTTACTAACATTATGAAAAAAATCCAAGCGTTTTCCCTTATTAGAAAGTTAAGCCAAACATTTACAAACGTTACGAAACAAATCCAAACGTGTCACCTTTTTAGAGATTTAAGGCAAACGTTTACAAACGCTACGAAACAAATCGAAACGTTTCACCTTTTTAGAGATTTATGCTAAACGTTTACAAACGCTACGAAACAAATCGAAACGTTTCACCTTTTTAGCAATTTAAGCCAAACATTTACAAACATTACCAAACAAATCCAAGCATTTCACCTTTTAGCAATTTAAGCCAAACGTTTACAAACGATACGAAACAAATCCAAAAGTTTCCCCTTTTTATCTAAGCCAAACGATTACAAACGTTACGAATTAAATCCAAACGTTTCCCTTTTTTAGCGATTTAAGCCAAACGTTTACAAACGTTTCGAAACAAAACCAAATGTTTCTAACGTTACGAAACAAATCCAAACGTTTCCCATTTTTAGTGATTTTAGCCAAACGTTTACAAACGTTTCGAAACAAAACCAAGCGTTTCACCTTTTTAGCAATTTAAGCCAAACGTTTACAAACGTATGAAACAAATCCAAGCGTTTCACCTTTTTAGCAATTTAAGCCAAACATTTACAAACATTACCAAACAAATCCAAGCGTTTCACCTTTTAACAATTTAAGCCAAACGTTTACAAACGCTACGAAACAAATCCAAACGTTTCCCCTTTTTATCTAAGCCAAACGTTTGGGTTCAAACGTTACGAAAAAATCCAAATGTTTCACCTTTTTAGCGATTTAAGGCAAACGTTTATAAAGGTTATGAAACAAATCCAAATGTTTCACCTTTTTGGCTAAGCCATACGATTACAAACGTTACGAAACAAATCCAAGTGTTTCCCCTTTTTAGCAATTTAAGCCAAACGATTACAAACATTACGAAACAAATCCAAACGTTTCACCTTTTTAGTGATTGAAGCCAAATGTTTACAAATGTTACGAAACAAATCCAAACGTTTAAAATTTTACGAAACAAAGCCAAACGTTTACAAACGCTACAAAACAAATCCAAGAGTTTCACCTTTATAGCAATATATGCCAAACGATTACAAACGTTACGAAACAAATCCAAACGTTTCACCTTTTTAGCAATTTAAGCCAAATGTTTACAAATGTTACGAAACAAATCCAAGCGTTTCACCTTTTTAGCAATATAAGTCAAACGTTTACGAACGTTACGGAACAAAACCAAACGTTTCACATTTTTAGCAATATAGGCCAAATGTTTACAAACGCTACGAAACAAATCCAAACGATTCACCTTTTTAGCGATTGACCCCAAACGTTTACAAACGTTACGAAACAAACCCAAACGTTTACAAAAATTACAAAACAAAACAAAATGTTTCCCCTTTTTAGCGATTTATGCCTAGCGTTTACAAATGTTACGAAACAAAACCAAATGTTTAAAACATTACGAAACAAACGTTACGAAACAAATCGAAACGTTTACAAATGTTACAAAGTAAAACCAAACGTTTCACCTTTTTAGCGATTTAAGCCAAATGTTTACAAACGTTACGAAACAAATCCAAACGCTTCACCTTTTTAGCGATTTAAGCCAAACGTTACAAACGTTACAAAACAAAACCAAATATTTAAAACGTTACGAAACAAACTTTACGGAACAAATTCAAACGTTACGAAACATAGCCAAATGTCTCATCTTTTTAGCGATTTAAGCCAAACGTTTACAAACGTCACGAAACAAAATCAAATGTTTCACCTTTTTAGCGATTTAAGCCATACATTTACAAACGTTACACAACAAATCCAAACGTTTCACCTTTTTAGCGATTTACGTTAGAAGACAAATCCAAACGTTTCACTTTTTTAGCGAATTAAGCCAAACGTTACGAATCAAATCCAAACGTTTCCCCTTTTTAGCGATTTAAGCCAAACGTTTACAAACGTTTCGAAACAAAACCAAACGTTTCTAACGTTACGAAACAAATCCAAACGTTTCCCATTTTAGTGATTTTAGCCAAACGTTTATAAACGTTTCGAAACAAAACCAAATGTTTCACCTTTTTAGCAATTTAAGCCAAACGTTTACAAATGTTACGAAACAAATCCAAGCGTTTCACCTTTTTAGCAATTTAAGCCAAACATTTACAAACATTACCAAACAAATCCACGCGTTTCACCTTTTAGCAATTTAATCCAAACGTTTACAAACGCTACGAAATAAATGTTTCCCCTTTTTATCTAAGCCAAACGTTTACAAACGTTACGAACAAAATCCAAATGTTTCACCTTTTTAGCGATTTAAGCCAAACATTTACAAAGGTTATGAAACAAATCTAAATGTTTCACCTTTTTAGCTAAGCCAAACGATTACAAATGTTACGAAACAAATCCAAGTGTTTCACCTTTTTAGCAATTTAAGCCAAACGTTTACAAACATTAAGAAACAAATCCAAAACTTTCACCTTTTTTAGTGATTCAAGCCAAACGTTTACAAATGTTACGAAACAAATCCAAACATTTAAAATGTTACGAAACAAAGCCAAACGTTTACAAACGTTACGAAACAAATCCAAGAGTTTCACCTTTATAGCAATTTATGCCAAATGATTACAAATGTTACGAAACAAAACCGAACGTTTCACCTTTTTAGCGATTTAAGCCAAATGTTTACAAATGTTACGAAACAAATCCAAGCGTTTGACATTTTTACAATTTAAGTCAAACGTTTACGAACGTTACGGAACAAAACCAAACGTTTCACATTTTTAGCGATATAGGCCAAACGTTTACAAACGCTACGAAACAAATCCAAACGATTCACCTTTTAACGATTGAAACCAAACGTTTACAAACGTTACGAAACAAACCCAAACGTTTACAAAAATTACGAAACAAAACAAAACGTTTCCCCTTTTTAGCGATTTATGCCTAGCGTTTACAAATGTTACGAAACAAAACCAAATGTTTAGAATATTACGAAACAAACGTTACGAAACAAATCGAAACTTTTACAAATGTTACGAAGCAAAACCAAACGTTTCACCTTTTTAGCGATTTAAGCCAAACAATTACAAACGTTATGAAACAAAAGCAAACGTTTCACCTTTTTTGTTATTTAAGCCAAATGCTTACAAACTTTACAAAACAAAACCAAATATTTAAAACGTTACGAAACAAACTTTACGAAACAAATTCAAACGTTACAAAACATAACCAAACGTTTGGATTTGTTTCGTAACGTTTGTAAACGTTTGGCTTAAATCGCTAAAAAAGTGAAACATTTGGATTTTTTTCGTAATGTTTGTAAACGCTTGGCTTAGATAAAAAGCGGAAACGTTTGGATTTGTTTCGTAGCGTTTGTAAACATTTGGATTAAATTGTTAAAGGTGAAACGCTTGGATTTGTTTCATAACGTTTATAAACGTTTCACTTAAATTGCTAAAAAGGTGAAACGCTTGGTTTTGTTCCAAACGTTTGTAAACATTTGGCTAAAATCACTAAAAATGGGAAACGTTTGGATTTGTTTCGTAACGTTAGAAATGTTTGGTTTTATTTCGTAACGTTTGTAAACGTTTGGTTTAAATCGCTAAAAAGGGGAAACGTTTGGATTTAATTCGTAAAGTTTGTAATTGTTTGGCTTAATTCGCTAAAAAGGTGAAACTTTTGGATTTATCTTCTAACGTTTGTAACGTTTGGCTTAAATCGCTAAAAAGGTGAAACGTTTGGATTTGTTTCGTAACGTTTGTAAACATTTGGCTTAAATCACTAAAATGGTGACACATTTGGATTTGTTTCCTAACATTTGTAAACTTTTGGCTTAAATCGCTAAAAAGGTGAAACGTTTCCATTTGTTTCGTAATGTTTGTAAACTGTCACGACCCAAAATATTGGGCCACAACCGGCGCTAGGGAACGGGAGTGGTAGCTCCGGAACCCGTAGCATGCCTCAAATCACTATAAATGTTTCGCAAATAATATAAACAAATAGCATAACACAACAGAAGCAAATATATAACATATATAAACACTTACACTAATTGTTCTGTTAACCTCGCGGGCTCTAGTTACCGTACCCTGTACGAACTGGCCTCGCGGTACTATATACATCAGTTAGTGTCTCAAAACATCTCACCGCCATCTGGGGCCGTGGATCATATATATGTAACACGTAGCCTATCAAAAGCATATAAAACAATGACAGCAGTTAATATATACAATCAAAATGAACTGCTGTCTAGGCTACTATTCTGTCGACACAAGACCACTACTGCAACATTCACAGAAGTCAGAAACTATACATACACAGCTGACTTCTGGACTTTAAAATTGGCCTCTAACTAGGTCCACAAACTAAGCACCTGAAAGTCATAAAATGCTGAGTGAGTTTGCATTTACTAACAGTATTAATATAGAAAAAATAGCATCGCATCTCAAAAAAACAATAATATAAAACATATAAACAGGTATTTGATCCATACGAAACTAATATCCTAGCATGCGACACATTTCTCGAATAATCATATATCATTCAACCCAATCGTAAATTTCAAGCTGTGAGTCCAACTCACTGGTGGGCCCAGCCCACTAGATACGGGGACTTCCAGGCTACACCGTAGCCGAGTTCACTCTCGTATCGAAATCATATCATATCATACGTATCCAATCATTTCTCAAATGCAAATACACTAGACTGACTCAATATTGGTGATCACACAGCCTATTGACACCCAATAGGTAGCTAGTTTCTCCGGATCGCATACTAGTTCTCGTATATAAAAATTAATAAAACATATAACATTTCAATCAACTATATATAGTGCGATGCGTGTAAACAGTATATATATATCTATATAAAATAACTTTAATATATAATACATGAAAGTAAAGTGCAACTCACAGTGACCGCTATCCACTCTACAACAAGATCGATGTAATAATATGCTCGTACTAGTACACCTCTAGAGTCCTCACTGCTCAGTCGTGCGTCTGACACATATTAATTAACGTTTAATAGTCAGACGTAAATCATGTGTTTATACGTATAATACTTTCATAATTTAAGTATTGGTTTCATTCTTAGTATTATTCTTATACTCGGAAATTCTTAGTCGTATCCACGACTTATCGAATACTATACTTTGTATTCGAGAAATATATAATTTCCTTAACGTTTTTCATTATCGTTACTCGCGTATAACGTCGAGCTAAGTTTCACTCTTTAAGTTATCGGGACCTTGAATTGAATATTAGGGTTTAATATTCAAAATACCAAAATCTCGTTTCTTTTTGGCTAAAAGTCCATTTTAGTCCCTTGGCTAAAAGACCGTTTTAGCCCCTTCAAAAAACCGTCATGCGAGAGGTGCACGGCATGGCTATGCGCGCGCATAGCCTGGGCTATGCGGGCGCATAGATTGGCTACGCGCACGCATAGCCTTGGCTATGCGGGCGCATAGCCTTACCCGGCTATGCGGGCGCATAGCTACCGCTATGCACGGCCCCGGAAACGTCGTTTCCGGGCCGTTCCGCCACACCCCGACCTACTACCCATATCAAAAACCTTGTTTCTCACCAAACCCGCCACTTAGCTTTTACCAAAACGCTCAAACCGAGCCAAAAACGTCAAATTCATATCCTTTACCCAAAACAGCCCATATATTGCAATTTTGACACCAATTCTTGAAATCTTACCTTGAAACGAAGCTTGAGATCGATAGAGCTCTCGATTCTGAAGAGATTGAAGCAAAAATCACGCGAATCGGACGTCGAACGAAGAAACGGCGGCGAAACGACGATACCGAACGATAATTCTATAATTCTCTCGACTCTTCTCTCTGCCTCTTCATTCATATTTCTTTCCTTATATGTTTTGGTTAAAATGCCACTTTGATCCTTCTTCTTTTTGTTTCTTATCATTTATCCTTTAAACTTTTCTTTCCTACGATTTAGTCCATAGCTAAATCGATAAACTCTTTTATCACGACTTATACGTATTATTTATACCCGATAAATAATACAAAGCTCGATATTAACACTTTCCCGTCAAAATCCAATATTTATATTTTCGGCACGAAGTGGCTAAATTTCCACTTTGGTCCCTATTTCTTATTTTTGACTTTTCTTGACATTTTTCCTTTTAATTCCAATTCTAACTTTAGAATTGAAATATAACCTTATCAAAATCTTTCCGATTTCGCCACTCCGGCGAATCTAAACTAAACACGTGGTCCAATTAGACAATTAAATATTTTGGGGTATTACATAAACGTTTGACTTAAATCACTAAAAACATGAATCGTTTGGATTTGTTTCGTATCGTTTGTAAACGTTTTGCTTTAATTGCTAAAAAGGTGAAACATTTGGATTTGTTTCGTAACCATTCTAAACATTTGGCTTAAATCGCTAAAAAGGTGAAAGCCTTGATTTGTTTCGTAACGTTTGTATACGTTTGGCTTAAATTGCTAAAAAGTAGAAACGCTTGGATTTGATTCATATCTTTTGTAAACGTTTTGCTTTAATCGCTAAAAAGGTGACACATTTGGATTTGTTTCGTAACCTTTCTAAACGTTTGACTTAAATCGCCAAAAAGGTAAGACGCTTTGATTTGTTTCGTAACGTTTGTATACGTTTGGCTTAAATTACTAAGAAGTAGAAACTCTTGGATTTGTTTCAAAATGTTTGTAAACGTTTGGCTTAAATTTCTAAAAAGGTGAAGCATTTGGATTTGTTTCGAAACGTTTGTAAACGTTTGGCTTAAATCACTAAAAAGGTGAAACGTTTGGATTTGTTTTGTATCGTTTGTAAATTTATTGCTTAAATCGCTAAAAAGGTGAAACCTTTGCTTTTGTTTCGTAACGTTTGTAAAAGTTTGGCTTAAATCGCTAAAAAGATGAGACGTTTGGTTATGTTTCGTAAAGTCTGAATTTGTTTCGTAAAGTTTATTTCGTAACGTTTTAAATATTTGGTTTAGTTTCGTAACGTTTGTTAACATTTGGCTTAAATCCCAAAAAAGGTGAAACGTTTGGTTTTTTTCATAGCGTTTGTAATTGGTTTGCTTAAATCGCTAAAAAGGTGAAACGTTTGGTTTTGCTTCATAACATTTGTAAATGTTTCGATTTGTTTCGTAACGTTTGTTTCGTAATGTTATAAATATTTGGTTTTGTTTTGTAACGTTTGTAAATGTATGGCTTAAATCGCTAAAAAGGTGAAACATTTGGTTTTGTTTCGTAACGTTTGTAAACGTTTGGCTTAAATCGCTAAAAAGATGAGACGTTTGGTTATGTTTCGTAACGTTTGAATTTGTTTCGTAAAGTTTGTTTCGTAACGTTTTAAATATTTGGTTTTATTTCTTAACGTTTGTAAACATTTGGCTTAAATCAGATAAAAGGGGGAACTGTGGTTTTGTTTCATAAAGTTTGTAATTGTTTGGCTTAAATCGGTAAAAAGGTGAAACGTTTGGTTTTGCTTCGTAACATTTGTAAATGTTTCGATTTGTTTCGTAACGTTTGTATACGTTTGGCTTAAATTGCTAAAAAAATAGAAACGCTTGGATTTGTTTCGTATCTTTTGTAAACGTTTTGCTTTAGTCGCTAAAAAGGTGATACATTTGGATTTGTTTCGTAACCTTTCTAAACATTTGACTTATATCGCCAAAAAGGTAAAACGCTTTGATTTGTTTCGCAACGTTTGGATACGTTTGATTTAAATTGCTAAAAATTCGAAATGCTTGGATTTGTTTCGTAATGATTGTAAACGTTTGGCTTAAATTTCTAAAAAGGTGAAACGTTTGGATTTGTTTTGAAACGGTTGGCTTAAATCGCTAAAAAGGTGAAACGTTTGGATTTGTTTTGTAACGTTTGTAAATGTATGGCTTAAATCGCTAAAAAGGTGAAACATTTGATTTTGTTTCGTAACGTTTGTAAACGTTTGGCTTAAATCGCTAAAAAGATGAGACGTTTGGCTATGTTTCGTAACGTTTGAATTTTTTTCGTAAAGTTTGTTTCGTAGCGTTATAAATTTTTGGTTTTGTTTCGTAACGTTTGTAAACATTTGGCTTAAATCGCAAAAAAGGTGAAACGTTTGGTTTTTTTTTCATAACGTTTGTAATTGGTTGGCTTAAATTGCTAAAAAGGTGAAATGTTTGGTTTTCCTTCGTAACATTTGTAAATGTTTCGATTTGTTTCGTAACGTTTGTTTCGTAATGTTTTAAGCGTTTGGTTTTATTTTGTAACGTTTGCGCGATAGAAATAAAACAGAAAATAGACGACTAACTCACCGATTTTAGAACTCAAAGAGAGGACGATGGCATGAGATTTTCGGAGCATAAAGAAGATATTTGTGACGGCTAGGGTTTGCTAATGATGAAGGTGACATTTAGGATTTTAAAACGGTATAAATATAATGAAGTAAAGAGAAAACAGAAACGTTGCCACAAGGCATCTGTTTCTAAATTTAAATAGCAGATAAAGATTTCATGGGCCATTAACAATTGAATTGGGCCACACTAATACGTGGAAAACAATATAATGAAATGTATGGGTTCCATGCATTGTCTTTTTTTTATAACAATATAAATACTTAACATATATAATTAAATAATACAAACTAAATACGAATTGAAAAACGACCAAATCAACGAATGACTAAAATAAAAATAAAAATATTTAATAATAATAATAAATTATTTAAACTCGACGTAATGCAAAATAAAAAAATAATAATTTTTTTTAAGATAATAGAAAGAAAAATACGGGATATTATAGTAATTTTTGTAAACGTTTGGCTTAAATCGCTAAAAATATGAAACGTTTGGATTTGTTTGGTATCGTTTGTAAACGTTTTACTTTAATCGTTAAAAAGGTGACACATTTGGATTTTTTTCGTAACCTTTCTAAACGTTTGGCGTAAATCTCTAAATATATGAAACGTTTGGATTTGTTTCGTATCGTTTGTAAACATTTTGCTTTCATCGCTAAAAAGGTGACACATTTGGATTTGTTTCGTAACCTTTCTAAACGTTTGGCTTAAATAGCTAAAAAGGTGAAATGCTTTGATTTGTTTCGTAACGTTTGTATACGTTTGGGTTAAATTGCTAAAAAGTAGAAACGCTTGGATTTGTTCCGTATCGTTTGTAAACGTTTTGCTTTAATCGCTAAAAAGGTGACACATTTGGATTTGTTTCCTAACCTTTCTAAACGTTTGACTTAAATAGCTAAAAATGTAAAACGCTTTGATTTGTTTCGTAACTTTTGTATACGTTTGGCTTAAATTGCTAAAAAGTAGAAACGCTTAGATTTGTTTCGTAACGTTTGTAAACGTTTGGCTTAATTTTCTAAAAAGGGGAAACGTTTGGATTTGTTTCGAAGCGTTTGTAAACGTTTGGCTTAAATCGCTAAAAAGATGAAACGTTTGGATTTTTTTGTAACGTTTGTAAATGTATGGCTTAAATCGCTAAAAAGGTGATACATTTGGTTTTGTTTCGTAACGTTTGTAAACGTTTGGCTTAAATCGCTAAAAAGATGAGACGTTTGGTTATGTTTCCTAACGTTTCAATTTGTTTTGTAAAGTTTGTTTCGTAACGTTTTAAATATTTGGTTTTGTTTCGTAACGTTAGTAAACATTTGGCTTAAATCGCAAAAAAGGTGAAACGCTTGGTTTTGTTTCATAACGTTTGTAATTGGTTGGCTTAAATCGCTAAAAAGGTGAAACGTTTGGTTTTGCTTCGTAACATTTGTAAATGTTTCGATTTGTTTCTTAACGTTTGTTTCGTAATGTTTTAAACATTTGCTTTTGTTTTGTAACGTTTGTAAATGTATGGCTTAAATCGCTAAAAAGGTGAAACATTTGGTTTTGTTTCGTAACGTTTGTAAACGTTTGGCTTAAATCGCTAAAAAGATGAGACGTTTGGTTATGTTTCGTAACGTTTGAATTTGTTTCATAAAGTTTGTTTCGTAACGTTTTAAATATTTGGTTTTGTTTCGCAACATTTGTAAACATTTGGCTTAAATCACAAAAAAGGTGAAACGTTTGGTTTTGTTTCATAACGTTTGTAATTGGTTGCCTTAAATCGCTAAAAACGTGAAACGTTTGGTTTTGCTTCGTAACATTTGTAAACGTTTCGATTTGTTTCGTAACGTTTATTTCGTAATGTTTTAAACATTTGGTTTTGTTTCGTAACATTTGTAAACGCTAGGAATAAATCGCTAAAAAGGGGAAACGTTTTGTTTTGTTTCGTAATTTTTATAAACGTTTGGGTTTGTTTCGTAACGTTTGTAAACGTTTGGGTTCAATCGCTAAAAAGGTGAATCGTTTGGATTTGTTTCGTAGCGTTTGTAAACGTTTGGCCTATATCGTAAAAAATGTGAAACGTTTGGTTTTGTTCCGTAACGTTCGTAAACGTTTGACTTAAATTGCTAAATAGGTGAAACGCTTGGATTTGTTTCGTAATATTTGTAAATGTTTGGCTTAAATCGCTAGAAAGATGAAACGTTTGGTTATATTTCGTAACGTTTGAATTTGTTTCGTAAAGTTTGTTTCGTAACGTTTTAAATATTTGGTTTTGTTTCGTAACGTTTGTAAACATTTGGCTTAAATCGCAAAAAGGGTGAAATGTTTGGTTTTGTTTCATAACGTTTGTAATTGGTAGGCTTAAATCGCTAAAAAGGTGAAACGTTTGGTTTTGCTTCGTAACATTTGTAAATGTTTCGATTTGTTTCATAACGGTTGTTTCGTATGTTTTAAACTTTGGTTTTGTTTCGTAACATTTGTAAATGCTAGGCATAAATCGCTAAAAAGGGAAAACGTTTTGTTTTGTTTCGTAATTATTGTAAACGTTTGGGTTTGTTTCGTAAAATTTATAAACGTTTGGGTTTAAAGGCTAAAAAGGTGAATTGTTTGGATTTGTTTCGTAACGTTTGTAAACGTCTGGCCTATATCGCTAAAAATGTGAAACGTTTCGTTTTGTTCCGTAACGTTCGTAAACGTTTGACTTATATTGCTAAAAAGGTGAAACGCTTGGATTTGTTTCGTAACATTTGTAAACATTTGGCTTAAATCGCTAAAAAGGTGAAACGTTTGGTTTTGTTTCGTAACGTTTGTAATCGTTTGGCTTATATCACTAAAAAGGTGAAACATTTGGATTAGTTTCATAACATTTGTAAACTTTTAGCTTAAATCGCTAAAAAGGTGAAACGTTTGCATTTGTTTCGTAATGTTTGTAAACGTTTGGCTTAAATCGTTAAAAAGATGAAACGTTTGGATTTGTTTCGTATCGTTTGTAAACGTTTTGCTTTAATCGCTAAAAAGGTGACACATTTGGATTTGTTTCGTAACCTTTCTAAACGTTTGGCTTAAATCGCTAAAAAGGTGAAACACTTTGATTTGTTTCGTAAAGTTTGAATACGTTTGACTTAAATTGCTAAAAAGTAGAAACGCTTGGATTTGTTTCGTATCTTTTGTAAACGTTTTGCTTTAATCGCTAAAAAGGTGACACATTTGGATTTGTTTCGTAACCTTTCTAAACGTTTGACGTAAATCGCCAAAAAGGAAAAATGCTTTGATTTGTTTCTAACGTTTGTATACGTTTGGCTTAAATTGCTAAAAAGTAGAAACGCTTGGATTTGTTTCGTAAAGTTTGTAAACGTTTGGCTTAAATTTCTAAAAAGGTGAAACGTTTGGATTTGTTTCGAAACATTTGTAAACGTTTGGCCTAAATCGCTAAAAAGGTGAAACGTTTGGATTTGTTTTGTAACGTTTGTAAATGTATGGCTTTAATCGCTAAAAAGGTGAAACATTTGGATTTGTTTTGTAACGTTTAAAAATGTATGGCGTAAATCACTAAAAAGGTGAAATATTTGGTTTTGTTTCGTAACGTTTGTAAATGTTTGGCATAAATCGCTAAAAAGATGAAACGTTTGGTTATGTTTCGTAACGTTTGAATTTGTTTCGTAAAGTTTGTTTCATAACGCTTTAAATATTTGGTTTTGTTTCGTAACGTTTGTAAACATTTGCCTTAAATCGAAAAAAAGGTGAAACGTTTGGTTTTGTTTCATAATGTTTGTAATTGGTTGGCTTAAATCGCTAAAAAGGTGAAACGTTTGGTTTTGCTTCGTAACATTTGTAAATGTTTCGATTTGTTTCATAAATGTTTGTTTCGTAATGTTTTAAACGTTTGGTTTTGTTTCGTAACATTTGTAAACGCTAGGCATAAATCGCTAAAAGGGGAAAACGTTTTGTTTTGTTTCGTAATTATTGTAAACGTTTGGGTTTGTTTCGTAAAATTTATAAACGTTTGGGTTCAAAGGCTAAAAATGTGAATTTTTTGGATTTGTTTCGTAGCGTTTGTAAACGTCTGGCCTATATCGCTAAAAATGTGAAACGTTTGGTTTTGTTCCGTAACGTTCGTAAACGTGTGACTTATATTGCTAAAAAGGTGAAACTCTTGGATTTGTTTCGTAACATTTGTAAACATTTGGCTTAAATCGCTAAAAAGATGAAACATTTGGTTTTGTTTCGTAACGTTTGTAATCGTTTGGCTTATGTCACTCAAAAGGTGAAACATTTAGATTTGTTTCATAACATTTGTAAACTTTTGGCTTAAATCGCTAAAAAGGTGAAACGTTTGCATTTGATTTGTAATGTTTGTAAACGTTTGGCTTAAATCGCTAAAAAGATGAAACGTTTGGATTTGTTTTGCATCGTTTGTAAACGTTTTGCTTTAATCGCTAAAAAGGTGACACATTTGGATTTGTTTCGTAACCTTTCTAAACGTTTGGCTTAAATCGCTAAGAAGATGAAACGCTTTGATTTGTTTCGTAACGTTTGAATACGTTTGGCTTAAATTGCTAAAAAGTAGAAACGCTTGGATTTGTTTCGTATCTTTTGTAAACGTTTTGCTTTAATCGCTAAAAAGGTGACACATTTGGATTTGTTTCGTAACCTTTCTAAACGTTTGACTTAAATTGCTAAAAAGGTAAAACGCTTTGATTTGTTCCGTAACGTTCGTAAACGTATGACTTAAATTGCTAAAAAGGTGAAACGCTTGGATTTGTTTCGTAATATTTGTAAATGTTTGGAATAAATCGCTAGAAAGATGAGACGTTTGGTTATGTTTTGTAACGTTTGAATTTGTTTCGTTAAGTTTGTTCCGTAACGTTTTAAATATTTGGTTTTGTTTCGTAACGTTTGTAAACATTTGGCTTAAATCGCAAAAAGGGTGAAATGTTTGGTTTTGTTTCATAACGTTTGTAATTGGTAGGCTTAAATCACTAAAAAGGTGAAACGTTTGGTTTTGCTTCGTAACATTTGTAAATGTTTCGATTTGTTTCATAACGTTTGTTTCGTAATGTTTTAAACTTTGGTTTTGTTTCGTAACATTTGTAAATGCTAGGCATAAATCGCTAAAAAGGGAAAACGTTTTGTTTTGTTTCGTAATTATTGTAAACGTTTGGGTTTGTTTCGTAAAATTTATAAACGTTTGGGTTTAAAGGCTAAAAAGGTGAATTGTTTGGATTTGTTTCGTAGCGTTTGTAAACGTGTGGCCTATATCGCTAAAAATGTGAAACGTTTCGTTTTGTTCCGTAACGTTCGTAAACGTTTGACTTATATTGCCAAAAAGGTGAAACGCTTGGATTTGTTTCGTAACATTTGTAAACATTTGGTTTAAATCGCTAAAAAGGTGAAACGTTTGGTTTTTTTTCGTAACGTTTGTAATCGTTTGGCTTATATCACTAAAAAGGTGAAACATTTGGATTAGTTTCATAACATTTGTAAACTTTTAGCTTAAATCGCTAAAATGGTGAAACGTTTGCATTTGTTTCGTAATGTTTGTAAACGTTTGGCTTAAATCGTTAAAAAGATGAAACGTTTGGATTTGTTTCGTATCGTTTGTAAACGTTTTGCTTTAATCGCTAAAAAGGTGACACATTTGGATTTGTTTCGTAACCTTTCTAAACGTTTGGCTTAAATCGCTAAAAAGGTGAAACGCTTTGATTTGTTTCGTAAAGTTTGAATACGTTTGACTTAAATTGCTAAAAAGTAGAAACGCTTGGATTTGTTTCGTATCTTTTGTAAACGTTTTGCTTTAATCGCTAAAAAGGTGACACATTTGGATTTGTTTCGTAACCTTTCTAAACGTTTGACGTAAATCGCCAAAAAGGAAAAATGCTTTGATTTGTTTCTAACGTTTGTATACGTTTGCCATAAATTGCTAAAAAGTAGAAACGCTTGGATTTGTTTCGTAAAGTTTGTAAACGTTTGGCTTAAGTTTCTAAAAAGGTGAAACGTTTGGATTTGTTTCGAAACATTTGTAAACGTTTGGCTTAAATCGCTAAAAAGGTGAAACGTTTGGATTTGTTTTGTAATGTTTGTAAATGTATGGCTTAAATCGCTAAAAAGGGGAAACATTTGGATTTGTTTTGTAACGTTTGAAAATGTATGGCTTAAATCGCTAAAAAGGTGAAACATTTGGTTTTGTTTCGTAACGTTTGTAAACGTTTGGCTTAAATCGCTAAAAAGATGAGACGTTTGGTTATGTTTCGTGACGGTTGAATTTGTTTCGTAAAGTTTGTTTCGTAACGCTTTAAATATTTGGTTTTGTTTTGAACGTTTGTAAACATTTGCCTTAAATCGAAAAAAAGGTGAAACGTTTGGTTTTGTTTCATAATATTTGTAATTGGTTGGCTTAAATCGCTAAAAAGGTGAAACGTTTGGTTTTGCTTCGTAACATTTGTAAATGTTTCGATTTGTTTCACAACGTTTGTTTCGTAATGTTTTAAACGTTTGGTTTTGTTTCGTAACATTTGTAAACGCTAGGCATAAATAGCTAAAAAGGGAAAACGTTTTGTTTTGTTTCGTAATTATTGTAAACGTTTGGGTTTGTTTCGTAAAATTTATAAACGTTTGGGTTCAAAGGCTAAAAATGTGAATTGTTTGGATTTGTTTCGTAGCGTTTGTAAACGTCTGGCCTATATCGCTAAAATTGTGAAACGTTTGGTTTTGTTCCATAACGTTTGTAAACGTGTGACTTATATTGCTAAAAAGGTGAAACTCTTGGATTTGTTTCGTAACATTTGTAAACATTAGGCTTAAATCGCTAAAAAGGTGAAACATTTGGTTTTGTTTCGTAACGTTTGTAATCGTTTGGCTTATATCACTAAAAAGATGAAACATTTAGATTTGTTTCATAACATTTGTAAACTTTTGGCTTAAATCGCTAAAAAGGTGAAACGTTTGCATTTGTTTCGTAATGTTTGTAAGCGTTTGGCTTAAATCGCTAAAAAGATGAAACGTTTGGATTTGTTTCGCATCGTTTGTAAACGTTTTGCTTTAATCGCTAAAAAAGTGACACATTTGGATTTGTTTCGTAACCTTTCTAAACGTTTGGCTTAAATCGCTAAGAAGATGAAACGCTTTGATTTGTTTCGTAACGTTTGAATACGTTTGGCTTAAATTGCTAAAAAGTAGAAACGCTTGGATTTGTTTCGTATCTTTTGTAAACGTTTTGCTTTAATCGCTAAAAAGGTGACACATTTGGATTTGTTTCGTAACCTTTCTAAACGTTTGACTTAAATTGCCTAAAAGGTAAAACGCTTTGATTTGTTTCGTAACGTTTGTATATGTTTGGCTTAAATTGCTAAAAAGTAGAAACGATTGGATTTGTTTCGTAACGTTTGTAAACGTTTGGCTTAAATTTCTAAAAAGGTGAAACGTTTGGATTTGTTTCGAAACGTTTGTAAACGTTTGGCTTAAATCGCTAAAAAGGTGAAACGTTTAGATTTGTTTTGTAACGTTTGTAAATGTATGGCCTAAATCACTAAAAAGGTGATACATTTGGTTTTGTTTCGTAACATTTGTAAACGTTTGGCTTAAATCGCTAAAAAGATGAGACGTTTGGTTATGTTTCGTAACGTTTGAATTTGTTTCGTAAAGTTTGTTTCTTAACGTTTGTAAACATTTGGCTTAAATCACAAAAAAGGAGAAACGTTGTTTTTTTTCATAACGTTTGTAATTGGTTGGCTTAAATCGCTAAAAAGGTGAAACGTTTGATTTTGCTTCGTAACATTTGTAAACATTTCGATTTGTTTTGTAACGTTTGTTTCGTAATATTTTAAATGTTTGGTTTTGTTTCGTAACATTTGTAAACGCTACGCATAAATCGCTAAAAAGGGGAAACGTTTTGTTTTGTTTTGTAATTTTTGTAAACGTTTGGGTTTGTTTCGTAACGTTTGTAAACGTTTGGGTTCAATTGCTAAAAAGGTGAATCGTTTGGTTTTGTTCCGTAACGTTCGTAAACATTTGAATTAAATTTCTAAAAAGGTTAAACGCTTGGATTCGTTTCGTAACATTTGTAAACATTTGGCTTAAATCGCTAAAAAGGTGAAACGTTTGGTTTGTTTCGTAACGTTTGTAATCGTTTGGTTTAAATCGCTAAAAACGTGAAATGTTTGGATTTGTTTCGTAATGTTTGTAAACGTTTGGCTTAAATTGCTAAAAAAAGGTGAAATACTTGGTTTTGTTTCGAAACGTTTGTAAACATTTGGCTAAAATTGCTAAAAATGTGAAACGTTTGGATTTGTTTCGTAACGTTAGAAACGTTTGGTTTTGTTTCGTAACGTTTGTAAACGTTTGGCTTAAATCGCTAAAAAGGGGAAACGTTTGGATTTGATTCATAATGTTTGTAAACGATTGGCATAAATCGCTAAAAAGGTGAAACTCTTGGATTTGTTTCTTAACGTTTGTAAACGTTTGGCATAAATTGCTAAGAAGGTGAAACGCTTGGATTTATTTCATAACGTTTGTAAACTTTTGGCATAAATTTCTAAAAAGGTGAAACATTTGGATATGCTTCATAACCTTTGCAAACCTTTGGCTTAAATCGCTAAGAAGGTGAAACGTTTGGATGTTTTTCGTAACGTTTGGCTTAAATTGCTAAATAGATGAAACACTTGGATTGGTTTCGTAATGTTTGTAAACGTTTGGCTTACATTGCTATAAAGGTGAAACTTTTTGATTTGTTTCGTAGCGTTTGTAAACGTTTGGCTTAAATCGCTAAAAATGTGAAATGTTTGGATTTCTTTCGTATCGTTTGTAAACGTTTAGCTTAAATTGCAAAAAAGATGAAATGTTTTTATTTGTTTCGTAACGTTTGTAAACATTTGGCTTAAATCGCTAAAAAGGTGAAAAACTTGGATTTTTTTCGTAACGTTTGTAAACGTTTGGCTTAAATTCTAAATAGGTGAAACACTTTGATTTATTTTATTACATTTGTAAACATTTAGCATTGGTTTTTGTTTCATAATCTTTGTAAACGTTTGGTATAAATTGATAAAAAGATGAAACACTTGGTTTTTGTTTCATAACGTTTGTAAAGGTTTGGCTTATATTGCTAAAAATGTGAAATGTTTGGATTTGTTTCGTAACGTTTGTAAACGTTTGGCTTCAATCGCTAAAAAGGAGAAACGTTTAGATTTGTTTCGTAACGTTTGTAATTTTTTGGCATATATCGCTAAAAAGGTGAAACGTTTGGATTTGTTTCGTAATATTTGTAAACATTTGGCTTAAATTGCTAAAAAGGTGAAACGTTTTTTTTTTGTTTCATAAAGTTTGAAAATGTTCGGCTTAAATCGCTAAAAAGGTGAAACGTTTGGATTTGTTTCGTAGCGTTTGTAAACGTTTGGCTTAAATTGGGAAAAAGGTAAAACGCTTGGATTTGTTTTGTAGCGTTTGTAAACGTTTGGCTTAAATTCCTAAAAATGGGAAACGTTTGGTTTGTTTCAGAACGTTTGTTAACGATTGCCTTAAATTGCTAAAAAGATGAAACACTTGGATTTCTTTTGTAACGTTTGTAAACGTTTCGCTTAAATTGTTAAAAAGGTGAAATGCTTGGTTTTATTTCATAACGTTTGTAAAGGTTTGGCTTAAATCGCTAAAAAAGTGAAACGTTTGAATTTGTTTCTTAACATTTTAAACGTTTGGTTTTGTTTTGTAACGTTTGTAATCGTTTGGCTTAATTCGCTAAATAGGTGAAACGTTTGGATTTGATTTGTAACGTTTGTAAACATTTATTTTAAATTGCTAAAAAAGCAAAATGTTTGGATTTGTTTCGTAATGTTTGTAAACGTTTGGATTCAATCACTAAAAAGGGGAAACGTTTAGATTAGTTTGGTAACGTTTGTAAACGTTTGGCTTAAATCGCTAAATAGGTGAAACATTCGGATTCGTTTTATAACGTTTGTAAACGTTTGGCTTAAATCGCTAAAAAAGTGAAACGTTTGGATTTGTTTCGTAACGTTTGTAAACGTTTGGCGTAAATTTCTTAAAAGGTGAAACGCTTGGATTTGTTTCGTAACGTTTGTAAACGTTTGGCTTAAATCGCTAAAAATGTGAAACGCATGGATTTGTTTCCTAACGTTTGTAAACATTTGGTTTAAATCGCTAAAAAGGTGAAATATTTGGATTTGTTTCGTAACGTTTGTAAACTTTTGGCTTAAATTTCTAAAAAGGTGAAACGCTTGGATTTTTTTCGTAACGTTTGTAAACGTTTGGCTTAATTTGCTAAAAAGGTGAAACGCATGGATTTGTTTCTTAACGTTTGTAAAGGTTTGGTTTAAAACGCTAAAAAGGTGAAATGTTGGGATTTGTTTCGTACCGTTTGTAAACGTTTGCCTTAAATCTCTAAAAAGGTAAATGCTTGGATTTGTTTCGTAACATTTGTAAACGTTTGGCTTAAATTTCTAATAAAGGGAAACGCTTGGATTTGTTTCGTAACGTTTGTAAACGCTTGACTTAAATTGCTAAAAAGGTGAATAATTTGGATTTGTTTCGTAACCTTTTTAAACGTTTGGCTTAAATCGCTAAAAAGGTGAAACGTTTGCATTTGTTTCATAACGTTTATAAACGTTTATCTTAATTTGCTAAAAAGGCAAAACGCTTGTATTTGTTTCGTAACGTTTTTAAACGTTTGGCTTAAATTGCTAAAAAGGTGAAACGCTTGATTTTGTTTTGTAATGTTTGTAAACGTTTGGCGTAAATTGCTAAAAATATGAAACGTTTGGATTTGTTTCGTATAGTTTTAAACGTTTGGTTTTGTTTCATAACGTTTGTAACATTTTGCTTAAATCGATAAAAAGGGGAAACGTTTGGATTTGTTTCGTTATGTTTGTAAATTTTTTGGCTTAAATCGCTAAAAAGGTGAAACGTTTGCATTTGTTGCGTAATGTTTGTAAACGTTTGGCTTAAATCGCTAAAAAGGTGAAACGTTTGGATTTGTTTCGTATCGTTTTTAAACGTTTTCCTTTATTCGCTAAAAAGGTGACACATTTGGATTTGTTTCGTAACCTTTCTAAACGTTTGGCTTAAATCGCTAAAAAGGTGAAATGCTTTGATTTTTTTCGTGACGTTTGTATACGTTTGGCTTAAATTGCTTAAAAGGAGAAACGCTTGGATTTGTTTCGTAACGTTTGTAAACGTTTGGCTTAAATTGCTAAAAAGGTGAAACATTTGGATTTGTTTCATAGTGTTTATAAACATTTGGCTTAAATCGCTAAAAAGGGGTAACATTTGGATTTGTTACGTACCGTTTGTAAACGTTTGGCTTAAATCGCTAAAAAGGCGAAACGTTTGGATTTGTTTCGAAAAGTTTGGATTTGTTTCGTAACGTTTGTAAACGTTTAGTTTAAATTGCAAAAAAGGTGGAACGGCTTGGATTTGTTTCATAACCTTTGTAAACATTTGGCTTAAATTGCTAAAAAGGTAAAATGCTTGGTTGTGTTTCGTAACGTTTGTTCACATTTTGCTTATATCGCTAAAAAGGTCAAACGTTTGGATTTATTTCTTACGTTTGTAAATATTTGGCTTAAATCACTAAAAAGGTGAAATGTTTGGATTTGTTTCGTAACATTTGTAAACGTTTGGCCTAAATTGCTAAATAGGTGTGACACTTGAATTTGTTTCGTAACGTTTATAAACGTTTGTCTTAAATTGCTAAAAAGATAAAACACCTGTATTTGTTTCGTAACATTTGTAAACGTTTGGCTTAAATTGCTAAAAAGGTGAAACGCTTGGTTTTGTTTCGTAATGTTTGTAAACGTTTGGCTTAAATCGATAAAAACCTTAAACGTTTGGATTTTTTCCGTATAGTTTTAAACGTTTGGTTTTGCTTCTTAACGTTTGTAAACATTTGGCTTAAATCGCTAAAAAGGGGAAACATTTGGATTTGTTTCATAGCGTTTGTAAACATTTGGCTTAAATCTCTAAAAAGGTGAAACGTTTGCATTTGTTTCGTAATGTTTGTAAACGTTTGGCTTAATTCACTAAAAAGGTGAAACGTTCGGATTTGTTTCGTATCGTTTTTAAACGTTTTGTTTTAAACGCTAAAAAGGTGACTAGTTTGGATTTGTTTCGTAACCTTTCTAAACGTTTGGCTTAAATAGCTAAAAAGGTGAAACTCTTTAATTTGTTTCGTGACGTTTGTATACGTTTGGCTTAAATTGCTAAAAAGGAGAAACGCTTGGATTTGTTTTCTAACGTTTGTAAACGTTTGGCTTAAATTGCTAAAAAGGTGAAACATTTGGATTTGTTTCGTAGCATTTATAAACGTTTGGCTTGAATGGCTAAAAAGGGAAGTCGTTTGGATTTGTTTCGTATTGTTTGTAAACGTGTGGCTTAAATCGCTAAAAAGGTCAAACGTTTGGATTTTTTCGAAACGTTTGAATTTGTTTCGTAACGTTTGTAAACGTTTGGTTTAAATTGCAAAAAAGGTGGAACCGCTTGGATTCGTTTCATAACCTATATAAACATTTGGCTTAAATTGCTAAAACAGTGAAACGCTTGGTTTTGTTCCGCAACGTTTGTAAACATTTGGCTTAAATCTCTAAAAAGTTTAAACATTTGGATTTTTTTCGTAACGTTTGTAAACGTTTGGCTTGAATCTCTAAAAAGGAGAAATGTTTTTTTTCGTAACGTTTTAAACGTTTGGCTTAAATCGCTAAAATGGGGAAACGTTTGAATTTATTTCGTAACGTTTGTAAATGATTGGATAAAATAGCTAAAAAGGTAAACATTTGGTTTTGTTTCGTAATGTTTGTAAACGTTTGGCTTAAATTGCTAAAAAGGTGAAACATTTGGATTTGCTTCATCACCTTTGCAAACATTTGGATAAAATCGCTAAAAAGGTGAAACGTTTGGATGTTTTTCGTAACGTTTGGCTTAAAATGCTAAAAAGGTGAAACGTTTGAATTTGTTTCGTAACGTTTGTAAACGTTTGGCTTAAATTGCTATAAAGGTGAAACGCTTGGATTTGTTTCGTTACGTTTGTAAACGTTTGGCATAAATTGCTAAAAAAGATGAAACGCTTGGTTTTTGTTTCATAACGTTTGTAAACATTTGGCTTAAATTGATAAAAATGTGAAACATTTGGATTTGTTTCGTAACGTTTGTAAACATTTGGCTTCAATCGCTAAAAAGGAGAAACGTTTGGATTTGTTTCGTAACGTTTGTAATTTTTTGGCATATATCGCCAAAAAGGTGAAACGTTTGGATTTGTTTCGTAACGTTTGTAAACATTTAGCTTATATTGCTAAAAAGGTGAAACGTTTTGTTTTGTTTCGTAACGCTTGTAAATGTTCGGCTTAAATTGCTAAAAAGGTGAAACGTTTGGATTTGTTTCGTAACGTTTGAAAAGTTTGGTAATGTCTGTAAACTTTTTGCTTAAATCGCTAAATAGGTGAAACATTTGGATTTGTTTTTTAACGTTTGTAAATGTTTGGCTTAAATCGCTAAAAAGGTGAAACGTTTAGATTTGTTTCGTAACGTTTGTAGACATTTGGCTTAAATTTCTAACAAGGTGAAATGCTTGGATTTGTTTCGTAACGTTTGTAAACGTTTGGCTTAATTTGCTAAAAAAGTGAAACGCATGGATTTGTTTCTTAACATTTGTAAACGTTTGGTTTAAATCGCTAAAAAGGTGAAACGTTGGGATTTGTTTCGTATCGTTTGTAAACGTTTATCTTAAATTTCTAAAAAGGTGAAACGCTTGGATTTGTTACGTAACTTTTGTAAACCTTTGGCTTAATTTGCTAAAAAAGTGAAACGTTTGGATTTGTTTCGTAACGTTAGAAACGTTTGGTTTTGTTTCGTAACGTTTGTAAACGTTTGGCTTAAATCGCTAAAAAGGGGAAACGTTTGGATTTGATTCATAATGTTTGTAAACGATTGGCTTAAATCGCTAAAAAGGTGAAACTCTTGGATTTGTTTCTTAACGCTTGTAAACGTTTGGCATAAATTGCTAAGAAGGTGAAACGCTTGGATTTATTTCAAAACGTTTGTAAACTTTTGGCATAAATTTCTAAAAAGGTGAAACATTTGGATATGCTTCATAACCTTTGCAAACCTTTGGCTTAAATCGCTAAGAAGGTGAAACGTTTGGATGTTTTTCGTAACGTTTGGCTTAAATTGCTAAATAGATGAAACACTTGGATTGGTTTCGTAATGTTTGTAAACGTTTGGCTTACATTGCTATAAAGGTGAAACTTTTTGATTTGTTTCGTAGCGTTTGTAAACGTTTGGCTTAAATCGCTAAAAATGTGAAATGTTTGGATTTCTTTCGTATCGTTTGTAAACGTTTAGCTTAAATTGCAAAAAAGATGAAATGTTTTTATTTGTTTCGTAACGTTTGTAAACATTTGACTTAAATCGCTAAAAAGGTGAAAAACTTGGATTTTTTTCGTAACGTTTGTAAACGTTTGGCTTAAATTCTAAATAGGAGAAACACTTTGATTTATTTTATTACGTTTGTAAACATTTAGCATTGGTTTTTGTTTCATAATCTTTGTAAACGTTTGGTATAAATTGATAAAAAGATGAAACACTTGGTTTTTGTTTCATAACGTTTGTAAAGGTTTGGCTTATATTGCTAAAAATGTGAAATGTTTGGATTTGTTTCGTAACGTTTGTAAACGTTTGGCTTCAATCGCTAAAAAGGAGAAACGTTTAGATTTGTTTCGTAACGTTTGTAATTTTTTGGCATATATCGCTAAAAAGGTGAAACGTTTGGATTTGTTTCGTAACATTTGTAAACATTTGGCTTAAATTGCTAAAAAGGTGAAATGTTTTTTTTTGTTTCGTAACGTTTGAAAATGTTCGACTTAAATCGCTAAAAAGGTGAAACGTTCGGATTTGTTTCGTAGCGTTTGTAAACGTTTGGCTTAAATTGGGAAAAAGGTAAAACGCTTGGATTTGTTTTGTAGCATTTGTAAACGTTTGGCTTAAATTCCTAAAAATGTGAAACGTTTGGTTTGTTTCAGAACGTTTGTTAACGATTGCCTTAAATTGCTAAAAAGATTAAACACTTGGATTTCTTTTGTAACGTTTGTAAACGTTTCGCTTAAATTGTTAAAAAGGTGAAATGCTTGGTTTTATATCATAACGTTTGTAAAGGTTTGGCTTAAATCGCTAAAAAAGTGAAACGTTTGGATTTGTTTCTTAACATTTTAAACGTTTGGTTTTGTTTTGTAACTGTTTGCACCAAAATTGAAAATATGGCTAAAAGGCCATAAAAGCCCATATTCTTTTTTAAAAGATTAAATTTGGCTAAGGTTAATTTCCAAAAGTTGATTTCTAGAGGTTGATTAATTTTGACAGAAGTTGATTTCTAAAGGTTAATTTCTAGAGGTTGGCTAATTTTGACTTCAGAGGTTGATTTCCAAAGGTTGACTAATTTTGACTTCAGAGGTTGATTTTCAAAGGTTGACTAATTTTGACTTCAGAGGTTGATTTCCAAAGGTTGATTTCTAGAGGTTGACAAATTGTGACTTCAGAGGTTGATTTCCAAAGGTTGATTTCTAGAGGTCGATTTCTAAAGGATGATTTCCAAAGATTGATTTCTAGAGGTCGACTACTCCAGAAGTTAAATCAAAAGGTCGAAATCCATTTGCAGAAGGTTAAACCCAAATTTGAGATGGCCATTAAATATTAATTTAAATGGCCCATAAGCCCAAGAAGTCCATTTCAGAAGAAAAGAAGTTAAAAAGCACGTGCAGCAGAAACAGAGACACGATTGACAGTTATTGAAAGTGGGGAAGAACGTGTGCAGTTAACAGTTTTTCAAAGGATAAAGCTATAAATAAGAGAAGAACAACAAATTTGTAGCCCCCCATCAAATCCAACAAAAACCAGCCCAAAGGCAAAAACACTCAACACTTAGCATTCTCAGTTTTCTTCAATCAGTAAAGAACTTTACGATTGAACTTCTGCAATTTCTACTCAAACACTTGTATTTTCATTTCATTCAATTAGTAAACACATTTACAGTTGAATTTCTTTGTTTTAGCATTACTTGATTGGAGTACTTGTTATAAGGTTAACCAAACCCCAATCGCTCGTTTAAGAAGTTAAGTTACATTTTGGAATCCGCTTCCTGGCACGCCCGCATTTCACACGCTTGTTGTTACAAACGCAAAACGCCAGTAACAATTTTTGGCACGCCCAGTGGGACCCTAAGAGATATGGCTAGAACTCGAAGTGAAAAAGGAAAAGATGTTATTGTATCCCAGGATACAGTGGATGATCCTACTACTACAAATGTAGGACATGGAGACTATGTGGCTCACATGGTCAGAAGCATTGAAAAAGAAAATTTGCCTCTAGGAGAGGCGAGTGATGATGTGCCTCCTGGCTATGGAGAGCAACAGGCACCAACTCGGCGAAATTCTGAGCCAAGATTGGTAGAGGCTATAGACATGCTGTCAAAAGCCATGTTAGACATGAAACAGACTCAGGCTAGCTTTAACCAAGCACAAGCCGAGTTGACCAAGAAACATGAGGTAATGGATAAGAAGCAGTTCGAAATGGAACGCTATTTGGCAGAATTGATAGTTGCTGTCAAAGTGTCATCTCATGGTGGTGATGTACCAGAGGCTGTTAATACGGCCAAACAAGATCCTAACGGACACGGGGGGCAGTCATCTGGAGGAATCCAGGAGATTGGAAGCGCTAGTCATGTGCCAATCTCAAACTCACCCTCTGAAGAAAGGTATGTACCTCCTCACAAAAGAGATGAACCTGCTCATTTTAATTCATTTAAAACTAATAATCAAACTGGCCGGAATTCTAGGCCGTTTAATGCAGGTGCTAATCATCCTCCCATGGAGGATCCAGAGGTTAACCAAAATTACACTCAACCTCTGGGCACTGGGGGCAATTATTTTCCCCAGGAGAGGAACCAACCTCTACCACACCAACCTCCAGCACGGCCAATTGACATGGAGGCAGTGAGAGAGGTCGTCCAAGAGTTGTATGGTCCAGGTCTGAGACAAGTAGACCGACCTCAATTCCACAAACCATATCCAGACTATATTGACAGGGAAAATCCTTATCCTAGAGGATATAAGATCCCAAATTTTTCATTATTTTCTGGAGAGGATGGCCACTCCACTATTGAACATGTTGCTAAATTTACTATTCAGTGTGGGGTTTTGGCCAACCTTGACAATATTGCCAATTTTAAGTTACGTTTGTTCCCTAATTCCTTAACAGGTACGGCTTTTACATGGTATGCCACCTTACCAAGGAACTCAGTGTTAACATGGGCAGAGATGGAAAGGTTGTTCCACACCCAGTTCTACCGGGCCGAGCCGGAGATTTGTATTGCTGAGTTATCCAGAATTTCTCAAAGGTCGGGAGAGGATGCCGACATGTATATCCACCGCTTCAAAAAGATGAGGAGCAGGTGTAAGATTGTCCTCCCAGAAAATGAGTATGTGAAAATGGCTCAGAGGGGCTTAGACATTGAGCTCCGGAAAAAATTTCAAGGGATGGAATTCAGGGACTTTTATGAGTTAGCTGCCAAAGTCTCTGAATATGAGGAACTCCTAAGAGAAGAAAGCCACCAGAAGAAGGTGGCATGGGAACCTACTATCAGGAGGTGGGAGCATATGAAACCGCAGTAGCCGACCTTACGGCCACCGGTTCATGCACCTGCCCTATGTTGATTAAGAAGGCACCTGATGGCTGGAAGAAACAACAACATTCAAATGCCCAACCTCTATACACTTTTGAGGTATCAAAAACAAAAGAAATTTTCGATTTTCTGTTGAAAGAGAAGTTCATCACTCTGCCTCCTGATCATAAAATGCCTTCAAAGGAGGAATTGAAAGGCAGAGAATATCGCAAGTTCCACAACTCCTGGAACCACTCAACCAATTCTTGTTGGGGGTTCAAAAATATTATACAGGATAGGATTTCCAAGGGAGTTTTAAAATTCCCAGATAAGAAAGAGGCACTTGTAATAGACGAGGATCCTTTCCCAGCAGTGGCGTCTGTGAATGCCAGTGATCTTTCAGACCTTGACTTGAGGTTGTTGTTGGACATAAAGAGAAAGCTCAGGATAAGAGAACAAAATGATCAAAGAGTTGAAAGAGAGAGGAGATCAGGGGTGAAGCGAGATTACAGAGGAGAGAGGAGGCAGGTATCTGGTTCTAGAAACTCTAATAATTTTGTTTCTACTAACCGTCCTCCTTTGAAAAAGCAAAACAGGGCCTCTTACTATCAAAGAAGGCCAGAAAGGCATGTCTTCCCGGAGAGGCGATCCTTCGTGTGGAAGAGGGAGGAACAGCCAAAAGCTCCTTTGACACCTAGGGAGGAAAAGCCAAAAGCTCCTTTGGCACTTAGAGAAAAACAGCCAGAGGTTCCTTCTACCTTTGAAAACCGAAGAAAAGAACAAAGATTTTTGGTACCACCATTGGTATCTCCTAGTCCAAGGTGGCATACCAATTATCACAAGAAGTTTCCGCCTCCACTAACAAGAACTCAGAAGAGGAGGCGCCAGAGGTTGAGGGCTGCTGCAAGAAACGAGTGGCAGTCCAGACACTTGGAAAATCCTAGAAAAGTTGTTGAGGAAAAGGGGTCAAAGAAGATCTTAATTGAGAAGGAGCAATCTGGAAGCCAAAAATCTTCAGAGGCAGTGGAAGTGAAAAATAAAACTTCGCACGTGCCTTCGAAGAAGGAAATTTTAGACATGGAGTTAGAAGCTTTTCTTGAAGGATAATTTGCAGGAGATGGCATGAACTTAGATGATCTCCTAGAAGACGACATGGAGTTGGATGATCTCGTGGATGAGGAAATCCTAAAGGAGGGCATGAGACTAAATGACCTCTTGAAAGAGGATACTGATGATACTCCACCAGTTAAGGAAAGCGGCAAATTTCAGAGGAGATCTCTAGAAAATGGCGACTCAGAATCAGACACAGAAGGCGATAAGAAGAGATACATCAGAGTGGGTGAAATTGTGATTCCCCTCACTTGCAATGCTTTCTCCTTAATTCTTTCAAGTGATTTCAAAGGTCCTGACAACTCTGAGGAAGTAGAAGAAATTCAGAGAGAGGAGGTATCCAAAACTCCAAAAGATGAGTGTCGCAGCCAGGTCACCATACAAGAAGCTGCAAATGGTGGACCAAAGAGGGTGATTTTTGACAAACCTGCAGAGGCAATGACCAAAAATATCAAGCCTTTGTACATAAAGGCTTACTTCAATGGCATACCAACCTCCAGAGTCTTGATTGATAATGGTTCTGCGGTGAATATTATGCCATTCAACATGCTACAACCTCTGGGAAAAACTACAGAAGATCTCATCTCTACAGAGGTTAGTGTGTCTGCCTTTACTGGAGAACTCACGAAAACTATTGGTGTTCTCCCAGTAGAGGTAACTATAGGGAGCAAAACTTCCCTATCGGCGTTCTTTGTTGTAAATTCATCAGCCAGCTACCAAGCTCTTTAGGGACGAGATTGGATTCATGCCAATTGGTGCGTTCCTTCATCCTTACACCAGTTTCTGCTCTTTTGGAAGGGAAATGAGGTGGAGGTGGTATGGGCAGACACAAAGCCATTTACCACTGCCACCAACATGGTGGAAGCTCGTTATTATGACTCATGTGTTGGCCCCATCCAATTTACTAGGAAAAGTAAAAAAGGGCTGAAGAAAGAGAAATCCGACAAACCTCTGAAAATGCATGAAGAGGTCAAAAGAAAAGCAACTGAGATACTTGGATCAACGGCTATTATTCCATACAGCAAGCCGTGTTCCTCCATCACCATTGAAGAAATTAATGATTAAGCTCACCTCTAGTGAGTTTGCAACAGCTGCATCTGCTATCTTAAAAGAACGTATGCAGTACATTATGGAAGGAATTATGGAGGAAAACAACTTGGCAGAGGTTCTAGATGCTGAAGTAGTTTATGAAGAAGAAGAAGTTTCTGAAGATCATGAGATTGGCTTGGAGGAGCTAGAACAAGCACCTCCTTGGATAGATGATGAAGCCATCCATGTTAGAGAGGAGTTAGAAGAAGTGAATCTTGGAACCTCTCAGGAACCTCAGGTAACTTTTGTTAGTAAAAACCTAGAGGTTGGTTTAAAAACAAAATTAACTGTACTCTTGCAGGAATACAAGGATTGCTTTGCATGGCAATATTCTGATATGCCAGGGTTAAGCAGGACATTGGTAGAACATCGGCTTCCTATTAAGCCCGAGTTTCAGCCATACCGCCAACCTCCAAGAAGAGTGTCAAAAGAAGTTGAATTAAAGGTAAAAGAAGAAATTAAAAAATTGTGTAAAGCAGGCTTTATTAGGCATGCTAAATATAGTAATTGGTTGAAAAATGTTGTTCCAGTGGTTAAAAAGAATGGAAAACTTTTAGGGACTTAAATGAAGCAACTCCTAAAGATATTTATGTCATGCCAATTGCTGACACTCTTATTGATGCTACAGCTAATCATTCTCTTTTGTCTTTTATGGATTGTTTTGCTGGATATAACCAGATTATGGTGGCTAAAGAAGACATCTCCAAAACGGCATTTAGATGTCCAGGATCTATTGGGACATTGAATGGGTGGTCATGCCGTTTGGTTTACGTAATGCTGGTGCGACATATCAGAGGGCTATGAATGCCATCTTCCACGACCTCTTAGGAAAAACAATGGAGGTTTATATTGATGATGTTGTTGTAAAATCAAAACTAACAAAAGATCATTTGAAAAATCTAGAGGAAGCATTTAGGAGGATGAGAGTTCACTGTTTAAAACTCAATCCTCTAAAATGCGCCTTTGGTGTAAAAGATGGAAATTTTTTGGGGTTTTTGGTCCATGAAAGAGGCATTGAAGTGGACCAAAACAAAACCAAAGCTGTTCGAGAAGCTAAACCGCCTAGAAATAAAACAGAACTTCAGAGGTTTTTTGGGCAGGTTAATTACTTAAGGAGATTTATATCTAATCTTGCAGGAAAAACAAAAGTGTTCTCAGAATTGTTGAAATTAAAAAAGGAGGATGTCTTCAGATGGGAAACCATCCATCAAGAGGCTTTTAATGAAATTAAAGATTATCTAATGAAGCCTCCTGTATTGATGCCTCCCAAAAAGGGTATACCTCTGAGGTTGTACATTTCAGCAGCTGAAGGTTCAATTGGGTGTCTGCTAGCCCAGAGCAACCAAGATGGACATGAACATGCTATTTATTATTTGAGTCGTTCGATGACATCTACAGAGTTAATAGAGAGTTTTGAAGAGGTTGAATTAGTACATGTTCCTAGAGAGGAAAATTGGGAGGCCGATGAATTATCACAGCTAGCATCTGGCCTACGTCTGTCGGAGGAGTTAACCCACCGACTAGTAATGGTACAAAGAAAAACTCACCCTTCAATTTTTAAAAGAGGAGTACAACTAGATATTTTCAATATTGATGATAACTTAGTACAGGATTGGAGGAGAGATATTAAAAAGTACCTGGAGAATCCTAGCAAGAAGATGATGTATAAAATAAGAGTGAGAGCTGTTAACTACGTGCTCATAGAAGATGTTTTATACAGAAGAGGATTCGACAACCTATTGCTAAGATGCCTTGGAACTACAGAGGCACTAGAGGTCATGAAACAAACTCATGAAGGAGTTTGTGGAGCACATCAATCTGGAGTGAAAATGAGATGGCTGATCCGAAGACATGGTTACTTCTGGCCATCTATCCTAAAAGATTGCATGACTTTTGCAAAGGGTTGTCAATCGTGCCAAAGGTATGGAAAAATACAAAGACTTCCAGCTGCTGAGTTGAAGTCTGTCATCAAACCATGGCCATTTAGAGGTTGGGCCATAGATTTGATGGGTAAAATATATCCTCCATCTTCTAAAAATCACAGTTTCATAATTGTAGCTACTGATTAATTTACCAAATGGGTAGTCGCTAAGCCATTGGTAAAAGCAGAGCAAAAAGATGTTATTAAATTTATTAAAGAGGAAATTATCCATCAATTTGGAATTCCACAATCAGTAACTACTGACCATGGCACAATGTTCACTGGTAAGAAGATGCAAGAATTTGCCACTGATTATGGAATAAAATTATTGACCTCTACATCTTATTATGCTAGGCCAATGGCCAAGCTGAATCTTCTAATAAAACTATCATCAATATAGTTCAAAAGATGTTGGAAGAAAATCCAAGGGATTGGCATCGAATTTTATCAGAAGCACTAGAGGCATATCGCACCTCTAGGCGAAATGCTACTGGAGTAAGTCCATTTATGCTAACCTATGGTCATGATGCAATGTTACCCATAGAGGTGGTGGTGAGGTCGTTGAGAGTAGCTAAGCAGAATCATTTGACTCCAGAAGATTACAATGAAACCATGATGATGGAGTTAGAAAATTTAGAAGAAGGGAGACTTCAGGCTTTAAACAATATGATTATACAGAAAAAGAAAGTCTCCAGAAGCTACAACAAGAAAGTTAGACCTAAGACATTTCAAGAGGATGAGCTAGTATGGAAGTTGATCTTACCCCCTGGTACTAAAGACAGAGAATATGGGAAATGGTCTACTAATTGGGAAGGGCCATTCTTAGTCCACAAGGTGATGAAGGGGAATGCATACTAGCTATAAAGTCTAGAGGGTGAGCCTCATAAAAAATTTATTAATGGAAAGTACTTGAAGAAATACACTCCCACCATCTGGGAGAAATACAACTTAGAAATGACTTAATGGCTTTTAGCCATACATGTACTGCAGATTATGTAACTTGTTTTAGCAATATCAGTACATGAGTTGTAACATTGTGGCTTTTAGCCAAGTGTATTATCATATTTTTAGGAGTTTGGCTATTTTGGCTAAACCTGTACTTTTTCATTAACTTATGGATTTTGGCACAAGTTGTAATGTGATGGCTTTTAGCCATTTTTGATAATTAAAATTATAAAGTTTGGCTATTTTAGCTAAATTGGTGAGGCTATAATTAATCGACTATGGAAAATTAATTCCAGAAGTTGGTTCTAGAAGTTGACTCCTAGAAGTTACAGAAGTTGACTGTTCATTTGATCCTCTAGAAGTTGATTTCAAGAGTTGATTGTCAGAGGTGGAAAGTAATCCAGCCACCACCTAGAAATAATAAAAGAAAGATGAGAAATGGTCACTCGAAAAAGACCATGTAAGACACCTTAGAATTGACTGGCAAAGTTGCCATAAGTTTCTTATAAAAGCTCATCTAGCTGGAGGATTTGTAGAAGCCTATGGGAAGGAGGAAAAAAGATAAGTGATAGCTAAGGAATGACTAACCTTTGAAAAACTTTAGTTTGTTCTTCCGCTATCCTAATATCAAACTCCTACTATAAACAATTTATACGTTCTCTATTCCTCTAAGACTTCTTAACTACTGTTTGGCTACCTAAGCTAAAAGTACAAAAAGAAAAATTCAACAACAAACAAAAACGGCCCTGTAATGCAATGCATGGCTGTAAGTGACACATGTGCTTTGTTCGTGAAACAAGTCCTGGTATGGACATCACATCACTACACAAGTATATGGCAAAAGCCATCTTCATACCAGGAACATAAACACATAGTGAAAATGCAATGCATGGCTGTACCTGTAAGTGAATCTTGGCGTGGAACACAACAAGCAAACAAATGGCTGGAGAGCCATCTTCACACCAAGACATTTGGAGTTTAGAAAGTACCTGAATGGCGTCTCTGTAATGCAATGCATGAACAAGTGAATATGTGCAAGTGTACGTGTCACAACAAGCAAGTAATGGCCAAAAGGCCGTGTGAGAAAAATATCGTCTGAGATAAATAGAAGGAACATCATCCAACAACTTTTGAAGGTACTAAATTATTACAACCATCAACTACTTGACTAGTTCGATATACAAATAATGCTAAATAGTATCAAAGTTGGTGGAGGAGTCCTGAGCAGTATGTGACAAGTGAGATGGAGGAAAATCTGAAAAGAGATGCTACACCTCAGCTTATCTCATTATTATCGGCAAACGGACTTCACTTTCACAAACTCTGGATAAACGGCTCATAAATTCATGTCATGATGTTTCTCTCGAATGGCGACATGGAAAGACTGGAATTTGAAAAGACAGGATCTCTAGAGTCAACAATGCCATCTGCTGGATCCTGTAAGTCCAAATTCATTCAATATAATCAATTATGTGCATAAATTTCAAAATTTAGATTGGCTAAGAAATAGTGCAGTTGGAATTTTTAATTGTGATACATGCAAATGTATAATCCAACTACATAGCCAATTTATATTTTTATTGATAGAGATACATGATTTAAAAAATCTTACGTAATCTCTAAGGACATATCAAATTTTAACCATTTGGACAAAATTGCACATAACGATTCACATAAAAGATTCTTTGCCAATACACCAAATATTTCATATCCAAACCACTTGAATACATAAAACATGATGATAGAAACAATTGAAATTCAACATTTTACTTTCTATTATTATAATTCATTGAGTCGGATTGAAGTTTGCGGCTAAAACTAGAAGATAGATTAAAGGCCGTAAAGAAAGAAAATTAGAATTTTTGGTAAGTTTGTTCTTGCCGACAAAGGAACCAATCCATTCAATTTTTTCAAAAGCTCTGAGATTGGTATTTGATTCCGGCACAATTCATGAGTTCAATTTCAAACAACAAAATATTTGATAAACATGGATTCTTAGCATATATGGTTATCAAGAATACATCCATGTACAAAAGTTCTAAAACTAAATAAATATCCTGAATATTCAAATTCAATTTTGAAAAAGCAAAAGAGGAGATATACCTGTAGAACATTGGTTTGTTCGAGAATCTGTTTGTTGGTTGTGTAAAAGTTCACTAGCCGACGTTGGGTAGCTGCTGGCGTTTGCGAGCCGCCGCTGCTGGAAAAGGACGGCAGCTTCTGCCGTTCGGATAAGAGACTTGCAGCTGCTTCGTCACTGCTGCTGGCGACATGAAGACCGCCGCTGACATGAAGGCCATCACACATGGAGCTGATGGATCTGCCGACAAGGGACCTGTTGAGAGAGAGACGCTGGCGGCTGACGGACTAAAATTGCTGCTGCTGGGTCGCCGGAGTTGTTGCGCACTGTTGCTGTCGCCATAGGAGCTGTCGCTATTGGTGCTGTTGCCGCCACGGAGAAGAGTTGCTTCTGTTGCCGCCGGACGTAGAAGAGTTGTTGGCCGGCAAAGAAGAGTCGCTGCTATTGCCGCCTGATGGAGAAGACTCGCTGTAGCTGCTACCGCCGGCGTAGAGACAAGAAGATGCCGCTGTTTTGAGAGGATAAGCAGTTGGCTTTGCCGGAGTTGGAGAGACTGCTGCCGTGGCCGGACGTGGATGGGTTGCCGAATCCGTCTTCGAAAGTTGTGGATCCGCTGCCGCCATGGCAAACTGTTGAGGATGAGATGGATATCTACTATATAAAAAAAAAAGTCCCCGCAATGTGCACTGTGCAGACAAATTGAAAGGAATTTTAAATCCTTTTTAACATATAAAGTCAAAGTGTCATGGAGTGCTAATTCAAGAATGGAAAAATTTTAATGAATTAAAGATGATGGGGAAAGTTTGAAATGACGGCAAGAGGTAATCTATCTTTTTGAATATCCAGGTCTATGTATGAATGGTAAGGAGGAAGAAGGCTAAAAAAAATATATGGGCTTTTTCATAAAGGTTCAATTTTACATCTCATGTAAATTTGAATTCTTTTTAAGGTATTAGGAAATTATGAATTTTTAAAATTTTAACGGCTAAAAATACATGCTGTGAATTTTCGATTTTTTTAAATTTTAGACTCATCATGATGGAATATTAAATTAATTTTGGCTAAAAGAATATATATAAATGGCTTTATTTCTAAAAAGCCAATTATATAGGGGGCATTGTTTGCACCAAAATTAAAAATATGGCTAAAAGGCCAGAAAAGCCCATATTCTTTTTTAAAAGATAAAATTGGGCTAAGGTTAATTTCCAAAAGTTGATTTCTAGAGGTTGATTAATTTTGACAGAAGTTGATTTCTAAAGGTTAATTTCTAGAGGTTGACTAATTTTGACTTCAGAGGTTGATTTCCAAAGGTTGACTAATTTTGACTTCAGAGGTTGATTTTCAAAGGTTGACTAATTTTGACTTCAGAGGTTGATTTCCAAAGGTTGATTTCTAGAGGTTGACAAATTGTGACTTCAGAGGTTGATTTCCAAAGGTTGATTTCTAGAGGTCGATTTCTAAAGGATGATTTCCAAAGATTGATTTCTAGAGGTCGACTACTCCAAAAGTTAAATCAAAAGGTCAAAATCCATTTGCAGAAGGTTAAGCCCAAATTTGAGATGGCCATTAAATATTAATTTAAATGGCCCATAAGCCCAAGAAGTCCATTTCAGAAGAAAAGAAGTTAAAAAGCACGTGCAGCAGAAATAGAGACACGATTGACAGTTCTTGAAAGTGGGGAAGAACGTGTGCAGTTAACAGTTTTTCAAAGGATAAAGATATAAATAAGAGAAGAACAGCAAATTTGTAGCCCCCGATCAAATCCAACAAAAACCAGCCCAAAGGCAAAAACACTCAACACTTAGCATTCTCAGTTTTCTTCAATCAGTAAAGAACTTTACGATTGAACTTCTGCAATTTCTACTCAAACACTTGTATTTTCATTTCATTCAATTAGTAAACACATTTACAGTTGAATTTCTTTGTTTTAGCATTACTTGATTGGAGTACTTGTTATAAGGTTAACCAAACCCCAATCGCTCGTTTAAGAAGTTAAGTTATATTTTGGAATCCGCTTCCTGGCACGCCCGCATTTCACACGCTTGTTGTTACAAACGCAAAACGCTAGTAACAGTAACGTTTGTAAACGTTTGGCTTAATTCGCTAAATAGGTGAAACGTTTGGATTTGATTCGTAACGTTTGTAAACATTTATTTTAAATTGCTAAAAAAGCAAAATGTTTGGATTTGTTTCGTAATGTTTGTAAACGTTTGGATTCAATCACTAAAAAGGGGAAACGTTTAGATTAGTTTGATAACGTTTGTAAACGTTTGGCTTAAATCGCTAAATAGGTGAAACATTCGGATTTGTTTTATAACGTTTGTAAACGTTTGGCTTAAATCGCTAAAAAAGTGAAACGTTTGGATTTGTTTCTTAACGTTTGTAAACGTTTGGCTTAAATTTCTTAATAGGTGAAACGCTTGGATTTGTTTCGTAACGTTTGTAAACGTTTGGCTTAATTTGCTAAAAAGGTTAAACGCATGGATTTGTTTCCTAACGTTTGTAAACGTTTGGTTTAAATCGCTAAAAAGGTGAAATGTTTGGATTTGTTTCGTAACGTTTGTAAACGTTTGGCTTAAATTTCTAAAAAGGTAAAACGCTTGGATTCATTTCGTAACGTTTGTAAACGTTTGGCTTAATTTGCTAAAAAGGTGAAACGCATGGATTTGTTTCTTAACGTTTGTAAAGGTTTGGTTTAAATCGCTAAAAAGGTGAAACGTTGGGATTTGTTTCGTACCGTTTGTAAACGTTTGCCTTAAATCTCTAAAAAGGTAAACGTTTGGATTATTTCGTAACATTTGTAAACGTTTGGCTTAAATTTCTAATAAAGGGAAACGCTTGGATTTGTTTCGTAACGTTTGTAAACGCTTGGCTTAAATTGCTAAAAAGGTGAACAATTTGGATTTGTTTCGTAACCTTTTTAAACGTTTGGCTTAAATCGCTAAAAAGGTGAAACGTTTGCATTTGTTTCATAACGTTTATAAACGTTTATCTTAAATTGCTAGAAAGGCAAAACGCTTGTATTTGTTTCGTAACGTTTTTAAACGTTTGGCTTAAATTGCTAAAAAGATGAAACGCTTGATTTTGTTTCGTAATGTTTATAAACGTTTGGCGTAAATTGCTAAAAATCTGAAACGTTTGGATTTGTTTCATATAGTTTTAAACGTTTGGATTTGTTTCTTAACGTTTGTAACATTTTGCTTAAATCGATAAAAAGGGGAAACGTTTGGATTTGTTTCGTTATGTTTGTAAATTTTTTGGCTTAAATCGCTAAAAAGGTGAAACGTTTGCATTTGTTGCGTAATGTTTGTAAACGTTTGGCTTAAATCGCTAAAAAGGTGAAACGTTTGGATTTGTTTCGTATCGTTTTTAAACTTTTTGCTTTATTCGCTAAAAAGGTGACACATTTGGATTTGTTTCGTAACCTTTCTAAAAGTTTGGCTTAAATCGCTAAAAAGGTGAAACGCTTTGATTTTTTTCGTGACGTTTGTATAAGTTTGGCTTAAATTGCTTAAAAGGAGAAACGCTTGGATTTGTTTCGTAACGTTTGTAAACGTTTGGCTTAAATTGCTAAAAAGGTGAAACATTTGGATTTGTTTCATAGCGTTTATAAACATTTGGGTTAAATCGCTAAAAAGGGGTAACATTTGGATTTGTTACGTACCGTTTGTAAACGTTTGGCTTAAATCGCTAAAAAGGCGAAACGTTTGGATTTGTTTCGAAAAAATTGGATTTGTTTCGTAACGTTTGTAAACGTTTAGTTTAAATTGCAAAAAAGGTGGAACGGCTTGGATTTGCTTCATAACCTTTGTAAACATTTGGCTTAAATTGCTAAAAAGGTGAAATGCTTGGTTTTGTTTCGTAACGTTTGTACATATTTTGCTTATATCGCTAAAAAGGTCAAACGTTTGGATTTGTTTCTTACGTTTGTAAATATTTGGCTTAAATCACTAAAAAGGTGAAATGTTTGGATTTGTGTCGTAACATTTGTAAACGTTTGGCCTAAATTGCTAAATAGGTGTGACACTTGAATTTGTTTCGTAACGTTTATAAACGTTTATCTTAAATTGCTAAAAAAGTAAAACACTTGTATTTGTTTCGTAACATTTGTAAACGTTTCGCTTAAATTGCTAAAAAGGTGAAACTCTTGGTTTTGTTTCGTAATGTTTGTAAACGTTTGGCTTAAATCGCTAAAAATCTTAAACATTTGGATTTTTTCCGTATACTTTTAAACGTTTGGGTTTGCTTCTTAACGTTTGTAAACATTTGGCTTAAATCGCTAAAAAGGGGAAACATTTGGATTTGTTTCATAGCGTTTGTAAACATTTGGCTTAAATCACTAAAAAGGTGAAACGTTTGCATTTGTTTCGTAATGTTTGTAAACGTTTGGCTTAATTCACTAAAAAGGTGAAACATTTGGATTTGTTTCGTATTGTTTTTAAACGTTTTGTTTAAACGCTAAAAAGGTGACTGGTTTGTATTTGTTTCGTAACCTTTCTAAACGTTTGGCTTAAATCGCTAAAAAGGTGAAACTCTTTGATTTGTTTCGTGACGTTTGTATACGTTTGGCTTAAATTGCTAAAAAGGAGAAACGCTTGGATTTGTTTCCTAACGTTTGTAAACGTTTGGCTTAAATTGCTAAAAAGGTGAAACATTTGGATTTGATTCGTAGCATTTATAAACGTTTGGCTTAAATGGCTAAAAAGGGAAGTCGTTTGGATTTGTTTCGTATCGTTTATAAACGTTTGGCTTAAATTGCTAAAAAGGTGAAACGTTTGGATTTTTTCGAAACGTTTGGATTTGTTTCGTAACGTTTGTAAACAATTGGCTTAAATTGCAAAAAAGGTGGAACCGCTTGGATTTGTTTCCTAACCTTTATAAACATTTGGCTTAAATTGCTAAAACAGTGAAACGCTTGATTTTGTTCCGCAACGTTTGTAAACGTTTGGCTTAAATCTCTAAAAAGTTTAAACATTTGGAATTTTTTCGTAACGATTGTAAACGTTTGGCTTGAATCTCTAAAAAGGTGAAATGTTTTTTTTCGTAACATTTTAAACGTTTGGCTTAAATCGCTAAAATGGGGAAACGTTTAAATTTGTTTCGTAACGTTTGTAAATGATTGGATAAAATAGCTAAAAAGGTGAAACATTTGGTTTTATTTCGTAATGTTTGTAAACGTTTGGCTTAAAATTCTAAAAAGGTGAAACATTTGGATTTGCTTCATCACCTTTGCAAACATTTGGATAAAATCGCTAAAAAGGTGAAACGTTTGGATGTTTTTCGTAACGTTTGGCTTAAAATGCTAAAAAGGTGAAACATTTGAATTTGTTTCGTAACGTTTGTAAACGTTTGGCTTAAATTGCTATAAAGGTGAAACGTTTGGATTTGTTTCGTTACGTTTGTAAACGTTTGGCATAAATTGCTAAAAAAGATGAAACGCTTGGTTTTTGTTTCATAATGTTTGTAAACGTTTGGCTTAAATTGATAAAAATGTGAAACGTTTGGATTTGTTTCGTAACGTTTGTAAACATTTGGCTTCAATCTCTAAAAAGGAGAAACGTTTGGATTTGTTTCGTAACGTTTGTAATTTTTTGGCATATATCGCTAAAAAGGTGAAACGTTTGGATTTGTTTCGTAGCGTTTGTAAACATTTAGCTTATATTGCTAAAAAGGTGAAACGTTTTGTTTTGTTTCGTAACGCTTGTAAATGTTCGGCTTAAATCGCTAAAAGGTGAAACGTTTGGATTTGTTTCGTAACGTTTGAAAAGTTTGGTTTTGTTTCGTAACGTTTGTAAACGTTTGGCTTAAATCGCTAAAAAGGAGAAACGTTTGGTTTAAAACGCTAAAAATGTGAAACGTTTGGTTTAAAACGCTTAAAAGGTGAAACGTTTGGATTTGTTTCGTAAAGTTTGTAAATGTTGGGCTTAAATCGCTAAAAAGGTGAAACGTTTGGATTTGTTTCGTAACCTTTCTAAACGTTTGGCTTAAATCGCAAAAAAGGTGAAACTCTTTGATTTGTTTCGTGACGTTTGGCTTAAATTGCTAAAAAGGAGAAACGCTTGGATTTGTTTCCTAACGTTTGTAAACGTTTGGCTTAAATTGCTAAAAAGCTGAAACATTTGGATTTGTTTCGTAGCATTTATAAACGTTTGGCTTAAATGGCTAAAAAGGGAAGTCGTTTGGATTTGTTTCGTATCGTTTGTAAACGTTTGGCTTAAATCGCTAATAAGGTGAAACGTTTGGATTTTTTCGAAACGTTTGGATTTGTTTCGTAACGTTTGTAAACATTTGGCTTAAATTGCAAAAAAGGTGGAACCGCTTGGATTTGTTTCATAACCTTTATAAACATTTGGCTTAAATTGCTAAAACAATGAAACGCTTGGTTTTGTTCCGCAACGTTTGTAAACATTTGGCTTAAATCTCTAATAAGTTTAAACATTTGGATTTTTTTCGTAACGTTTGTAAACATTTGGCTTGAATCTCTAAAAAGGAGAAATGTTTTTTTTCGTAATGTTTTAAACGTTTGGCTTAAATCGCTAAAATGGGGAAACGTTTGAATTTGTTTCGTAACGATTGTAAATGATTGGATAAAATAGCTAAAAAGGTGAAACATTTGGTTTTGTTTCGTAATGTTTGTAAACGTTTGGCTTAAATTTATAAAAAGGTGAAACATTAGAATTTGCTTCATCACCTTTGCAAACATTTGGATAAAATTGCTAAAAAGGTGAAACGTTTGGATGTTTTTCGTAACGTTTGGCTTAAAATGATAAAAAGGTGAAACGTTTGAATTTGTTTCATAACGTTTGTAAACGTTTGGCTTAAATTGCTATAAAGGTGAAACGCTTGGATTTGTTTCGTTACGTTTGTAAACGTTTGTAAACGTTTGGCATAAATTGCTAAAAAAGATGAAACGCTTGGTTTTTGTTTCATAACGTTTGTAAACGTTTGGCTTAAATTGATAAAAATGTGAAACGTTTGGATTTGTTTCGTAACGTTTGTAAACATTTGGCTTCAATCGCTAAAAAGGAGAAACGTTTGGATTTGTTTCGTAACGTTTATAATTTTTTGGCATATATCGCTAAAAAGGTGAAACGTTTGGATTTGTTTCGTAACGTTTGTAAACATTTAGCTTATATTGCTAAAAAGGTGAAACATTTTGTTTTGATTCGTAACGCTTGTAAATGTTCGGCTTAAATCGCTAAAAAGGTGAAACATTTGGATTTGTTTCGTAACGTTTGAAAAGTTTGGTTTTGTTTCGTAACGTTTGTAAACATTTGGCTTAAATCGCTAAAAAGGAGAAACGTTTGGTTTAAAACGCTAAAAAGGTGAAACGTTTGGATTAAAATGCTAAAAAGGTGAAACGTTTGGATTTGTTTCGTAAAGTTTGTAAATGTTGGGCTTAAATCGCTAAAAAGGTGAAACGTTTGGATTTGTTTCGTACCGTTTGTAAATGTTTGCCTTAAATCTCTAAAAAGGTAAACGCTTGTATCTGTTTCTTAACGTTTGAAAACGTTTGGCTCAAATTTCTAATAAGGGGAAACGCTTGGATTTGTTTCGTAACGTTTGTAAACGCTTGGCTTAAATTGCTAAAAAGGTGAACTATTTGGATTTGTTTCGAAACCTTTGTAAACGTTTGGCTTAAATCGCTAAAAAGGTGAAACTTTGGGATTTGTTTCGTAACGTTTATAAACGTTTGGCTTAAATTTCTTATAAGGGGAAACACTTGGATTTGTTTCGTAACGTTTGTAAACGCTTGGCTTCAATTGCTAAAAAGGTGAACAATTTGGATTTGTTTCGTAACCTTTGTAAACGTTTGGCTTAAATCGCTAAAAAGGTGAAACGTTAGGATTTGTTTCATACGTTTGTTAACGTTTGGCTTATGTCGCTAAAAAGGAGAAATGTTTGGATTTGTTTCATAACATTTGTAAACGTTTGGCCTAAATTACTAAAAAGGTGTGACACTTGAATTTGTTTCGTAACATTTATAAACGTTTATCTTAAATTGCTAAAAAGGTAAAACACTTGTATTTGTTTAGTAACGTTTGTAAACGTTTGGCTTCAATTGCTAAAAAGGTGAAACACTTGGTTTTGTTTTGTAATGTTTGTAAACGTTTGGCTTAAATCGCTAAAAATGTGAAAAATTTGGATTTGTTTCGTATAGTTTTAAATGTTTGGTTTTGTTTCATAACGTTTGTAACATTTGGCTTAAATCGCTGAAAAGGGGAAACATTTGGATTTTTTTTATAACGTTTGTAGTTTTTTTGGCTTAAATCCCTAAAAAGGCGAAACATTTGCATTTGCTGCGTAATGTTTGTAAACGTTTGGCCTAAATTGCTAAAAAGGGAAACGTTTGGATTTTTTTCGTATCGTTTTTAAACGTTTTGCTTTAACCGCTAAGAAGGTGACACGTTTGGATATGTTTCGTAACCTTTCTAAACGTTTGGCTTATATTGCTAAAAAGGTGAAACGCTTTGATTTGTTTCGTGACGTTAGTATACGTTTGGCTTAAATTGCTAAAAAGGAGAAACGCTTGGATTTGTTTCGTAACGTTTGTAAATGTTTGGCTTAAATTGCTAAAAATGTGAAACATTTGGATTTGTTTCATAGTGTTTATAAACGTTTGGCTTAAATTGCTCAAAAGGGGAAACGTTTGGATTTGTTTCGTACCGTTTGTAAACGTTTGGCTTAAATCGCTAAAAAGGCGAAACGTTTGGATTTGTTTCGAAATGTTTGGATTTGTTTCGTAAGTTTGTAAACATTTGGCTTGAATTGCTAAAAAGGTGAAACGCTTGGTTTTGTTCCGTAACGTTTTTAAACATTTGGCTTAAATCGCTAAAAAGGTGAAACGTTTGGATTTGTTTCTTACGTTTGTAAACGTTTGGCTTAAATCGCTAAAAAGGTGAAATGGTTGGATTCATAACGTTTTAAACATTTGGCTTAAATCGCTAAAATGGGGAAACGTTTGCATTTTCATAACGTTTGTAAATGTTTGGCTAAAATAGCTAAAAAGGTGAAACGTTTGGTTTTATTTCGTAACGTTTGTAAATATTTGGCTTAAATTGCTAAAAAGGTGAAACGCTTGGATTTGTTTCGTAACATTTGTAAACGTGTGGCATAAATAGCTAAATAGGTGAAACGCTTGGATTTATTTCGTAACGTTTGTAAACGTTTAGCATAAATTGCTAAAAAGGTGAAACATTTGGATTTCTTCATAACCTTTGCACACGTTTGGCTTAAATAGCTTAAGAGGTGAAACGTTTGGATGTTTTTCGTAACGTTTGGCTTAAATTGCTATAAAGGTGAAACGTTTGGATTTGTTTCGTAGAGTTTGTAAATGTTTGGCTTAAATCGCTAAAAAGGGGAAACGTTTGGATTTGTTTCGTACCGTTTGTAAACTTTTGGCTTAAATTGCTACAAAAGTGAAATGTTTTGATTTGTTTAGTAATATTTGTAAACATTTGGCTTAAATCGCTAAAAAGGTGAAACACTTAGATTTGTTTCTTAACGTTTGCAAACGTTTGGCTTAAATTGCTATAAAGGTGAAACGCTTGGATTTGTTTCGTTACGTTTGTAAACGTTTGGCATAAATTGCTAAAAAGATCAAACGCTTGGTTTTTGCTTCATAACGTTTGTAAACGTTTGGCTTAAATTGCTAAAAATGTGAAACGTTTGGATTTATTTCATAACGTTTGTAAACGTTTGGCTTCAATCGCTAAATAGGAGAAACGTTTGGATTTGTTTCGTAACATTTGTATTTTTTTGGCATATATCGCTAAAAAGGTGAAACGTTTGGATTTGTTTCGTAACGTTTGTAAACGTTTGGCTTATATTGCTAAAAAAGTGAAACGTTTTTTTTTTGTTTCGTAACGCTTGTAAATGTTCGGCTCAAATCGCTAAAAAGGTGAAACATTTGGATTTGTTTCGTAACATTAGAAAAGTTTTGTTTTGTTTCGTAACGTTTGTAAACGTTTGGCTTAAATCGCTAAAAAGGGGAAACGTTTGGATTTGATTCATAATGTTTGTAAAGGATTGGCTTAAATTGCTAAACAGGTGAAACGTTTGGATTTGTCTTCTAACGTTTGTAAACGTTTGGCTTAAATCGCTAAAAAGGTGAAACGTTTGGATTTGTTTCGTAACGTTTGTAAACATTTGGCTTAAATCGCTAAAAAGGTGAAACGTTTGGATTTGTTTCGTACCGTTTGTAAACGTTTGCCTTAAATCTCTAAAAAGGTAAACGCTTGGATTTGTTTCGTAACGTTTGTAAATGTTTGGCTTAAATTTCTAATAAGGGGAAACACTTGGATTTGTTTCGTAACGTTTGTAAACGCTTGGCTTCAATTGCTAAAAAGGTGAACAATTTGGATTTGTTTCGTAACCTTTGTAAACGTTTGGCTTAAATCGATAAAAAGGTGAAACGTTAGGATTTGTTTCATACGTTTGTAAACGTTTGGCTTATGTCGCTAAAAAGGTGAAATGTTTGGATTTGTTTCGTAACATTTGTAAATGTTTGGCCTAAATTGCTAAAAAGGTGTGACACTTGAATTTGTATTGTAAAGTTTATAAACATTTATCTTAAATTGCTAAAAAGGTAAACTGCTTGTATTTGTTTCGTAACGTTTGTAAACGTTTGGCTTAAATTGCTAATAATTGGAAACGCTTGGTTTTGTTTCGTAATGTTTGTAAACGTTTGGTTTAAATCGCTAAAAATATGAAACGTTTGAATTTGTTTCGTATCGTTTTTAATGTTTGGTTTTGTTTCATAACGTTTGTAACATTTGGCTTAAATCGCTAAAAAGAGGAAACGTTTGGATTTGTTTCATAACGTTTGTAAATTTTTTGGCTTAAATCGCTACAAAGGCATAACGTTTGCATTTGTTGCGTAATGTTTGTAAACGGTTGGCTTAAATCGCTAAAAAGGGGAAACGTTTGGATTTGTTTCATAACGTTTGTAATTTGGTTGGCTTAAATCGCTAAAAAGGGAAACGTTTGGATTTTTTTCGTATCGTTTTTAAACGTTTTGCTTTAATCGATAAAAAACGTTTGAAAACGTTAGGCTTAAATTGCTAAAAATGTGAAATATTTAGATTTTTCGTAACGTCTTAAATGTTAGGTGTTGTTTTATTATGTTTATAAACGTTTGGCTTAAATCGGTAAAAAGGTGAAACATTTGGATTTGTTTCGTAACGTTTGTAAACGTTTGGCTTAAATCGCTAAAAAGGTGAAACGTTTGGATTTGTTTTGCAATGTTTGTAAACGTTTGGCTTAAATCGCTAAAAAGGTGAAACGTTTGGATTTGTTTCGTAACCTTTGTAAACGTTTGGCTTCAATCGCTAAAAATGTGAAACGTTGGATTTTTGTCGTCGCGTTTGTAAATTTTTGGCTTAAATCACTAAAGAGGTGAAATATTTGGATTTGTTTTGTAATGTTTGTAAACGTTTGGCTTAAATCGCTAAAAAGGTGAAATATTTGGTTTGGTTTCGTAACATTTGTAAACGTTTGGCTTCAATCGCTAAAAAGGTGAAACGTTTGGATTTATTTCGTAACGTTTGCAAACGTTTAGTTTTGTTTCGTAACGTTTATAAATATTTGGCTTAAATCGATAAAAAGGTGGAATGTTTCATTTTGTTTCGTAATATTTGTAAACGTTTGGCATAAATCGCTAAAAATGGGAAACGTTTGGATTTTTTCGTAACGTTTTAAACGTTTGGTGTTGTTTCGTTTCGTTTATAAACGTTTGGCTTAAATCGTTAAAAAGGTGAAACGTTTGGTTTTGTTTCGTAATATTTGTAAATTTTTGGCTGAATTCGCTAAACAGTTTAAGCGTTTGTATTTGTTTCGTAATGTTTGTAAACATTTGTCTTGAATAGCTAAAAAGATGAAACGTTTGGTTTTGTTTCATAACATTCGTAAACATTTGGCTTAAATCGTTAAAAAGGTGAAACGTTTGGATTTGTTTCGTAACGTTTTACTTGTTTGTTATTTTTTCATAACGTTTATTAAGGTTTGGCTTAAATTGCTAAAAAGGTGAAACGTTTAAATTATTTTCGTAACATTTGTAAACGTTTGGCTTCAATCGCTGCAAAGGTGAAATGTTTGGATTAGTTTCGTAACGTTTGGAAAGTTTGACTTCAATCGCTAAATAGGGAAAACGTTTGGTTTTGTTTCATAACCTTTGTAAACATTTGGCTTAAATCGCTAAAAAGGGAACACGTTTAGATTAGTTTCGTAACGTTTGTAAATGTTTGGCTTAAATTGCTAAAAAGGTGACAAGTTTGGTTTTATTTCATATCCTTTCTAATTGTTTGGCTTAAATCGCTAGAAAGGTGAAACGTTTGGATTTGTTTCGTAGCGTTTATAAACGTTGGGCTTTAATCGCTAGAAAGGTGAAACGTTTGGATTTGTTTTGTAACGTTTTAAACGTTTGGTTTTGTTTCGTAACGTTTGTAAACGTTTGGCTTAAATCGCTAAAAAGGTGAAACGTTTGGATTTGTTTTGTAACGTTTATAAACGTTTGGCTTAAATCCATTAAAAAGTGAAACATTTTGTTTTGTTTCGTAGCGTTTGTAAACGTTTGGCTTAAATCGCTAAAAAGGTGAAACGTTTGGCTTTGTTTCCTAACTTTTGTAAACGTTTGTCTTAAATCGCTAAAAATGTGAAACGTTTGGATTTTTTCGTAACGTTTTAAACGTTTGATCTTGTTTTGTTACGTTTAAAAATGTTTTGCTTAAATCGCATAAAAGGTGAAACATTTGGTTTTGTTTTGTAACGTTTGTAAACGTTTAGCTTAAATTGCCACAAAGGGACACGTTTGGATTTGTTTCGTAACGTTTGTAAATATTTGGCTTAAATTGCTAAAAAGCTGACACGTTTGGATTTGTTTCGTAACCTTTGTAAACGTTTGGCTTAAATTGCTAAAAAGGTGAAATGTTTGGGTTTTTTTCGTAACGCTTGTAAACGTTTGGATTAAATCGCTAAAAAGGGGAAACGTTTTGATTTGTTTCGTTATTTTTGTAAACATTTGTCTTAAATCTCAAAAAAGTGAAACGTTTGGTTTTGTTTCGTAACGTTCGTAAACGTTTGGCTTAAATCGCTAAAAAGGCGAAACGTTTGGTTTTTTTTTCGTAATGTTTGTAAAAGTTTGTCTTAAATCATGAAATGTTTGGTTTTGTTTCGTAACGTTTGTAAACGTTTTGCATAAATCGCAAAGAAGGTGAAACGTTTGGTTTTGTTTCGCAACGTTTGACTTAAATCTCTAAAAATGTGAAACGTTTGGATTTGTTTCGTAATGTTTTAAAGGTTTGTTTTGTTTCGCAACGTTTATAAACGTTTTGGTTCAATCGCTAATATGTGAAACGTTTGGATTTGTTTTGTAACGATTGTAAACGTTTGGCCTAAATCGCTAAAACAGTGAAACGTTTGGATTTGTATCGAAACGTTTGTAAATGTTTGGCTCAAATCGCTAAAAAGGTTAAACATTTGGTTTTGTTTCATAACCTTTGTAAATGTTTGGCTTAAATGGCTAAAAAGTGGACACGTTTGGATTTGTTTGTAACGTTTGTAAACGTTTGGCTTAAATTGCTAAAAAGGTGACACGTTTGGATTTGTTTCGTATCCTTTGTAAACGTTTGTCTTAAATGGCTAAAAAGGAGAAACGTTTGGTTTTGTTTCGTAATGTTTGTAAACGTTTGTCTTTAATCGCTAAAAAGGTGAAACGTTTGGATTTGTTTCATTATGTTTGTAAACGTTTGGCTTAAATCGTTACAAACGTGAAACGTTTGGATTTGTTTCGTAACCTTTGTAAACGTTTGGCTTTAATCGCTAAAAAGGCGAATCGTTTGGTTTTCTTTTGTAATGTTTGTAAATGTTTGTCTTCAATCGCTAATAAGATGAAATGTTTGGATTTGTTTCGTAATATTTGTAAACGTTTGGCTTAAATCCTTCCAAACGTGAAACGTTTGGATTTTTCGTAACGTTTTGAACGTTTGGTGTTGTTTTGTTTCATTTATAAATGTTTGGCTTAAATCGCAAATAAGGTGAAACGTTTGGTTTTGTTTCGTAACGTTTGTAAACGTTTGGCTTAAATCGCTAAAAAGGTGAAACATTTGGATTTGTTTCGTAACGTTTGTAAACGTTTGGCTAAAATCACTAAAAAGGTGAAACATTTGAATTTATTTCGTAACATCTGTAAACAGTTGTCTTAAATCGCATAAAAGTTGAAACATTTGGTTTTGATTCGTAACGTTAGTAAACGTTTGGCTTAAATCGCAAAAAAGGGGAAACGTTTGGTTTTGTTTCGTAAAATTTGTAAAAGTTTGGCTTAAATCGCTAAAATGGTGAAACGTTTGGTTTTGTTTCGTAACATTTGTAAACGTTTGGCTTAAATCGCTAAAAAGGGGAAATGTTTGGTTTTGTTTTGAAACGTTTCTAAACGTTTTGCTTAAATCACTAAAAATGTTAAACGTTTGGATTTTTTCATAATGTTTTAAACGTTTGGATTTGTTTCGTAACCTTTGTAATTGTTTGGCTTCAATCGCTAAAAAGGTGAAACGTTTGGATTTGTTTCGTAACATTTATAAACGTTTGGCCGAAATCGCTAGATAGAGGAAACATTTGGATTTGTTTCGTAAAGTTTTAAACGTTTGGATTTGTTTCGTAACGTTTTTAAACGTTTGTCTTAAATCGCTAAAAAGGTGAAACGTTTGGATTTGTTTTGTAACGTTTGTAAATGTTTGGCTTAAATCCATAAAAAGGTGAAATATTTTGTTTTGTTTCGTAGCGTTTGTAAACGTTCGGCTTCAATCGCTAAAAAGGTGAAACGTTTGGATTTGTTTCATGACGTTTGTAAACGTTTCGTTTTGTTTCGTAACGTTAATAAACGTTTGGCTTAAATCGCTAAAAAGGTGAAACGTTTGGTTTTGTTTCCTAATGTCTGTAAATGTTTGGCTTAAATCGTTAAAAATGTGAAACGTTTGGATTTTTTGTAACGTTTTAAACGTTTGATGTTGTTTCGTTACGTTTTTTAATGTTTGGCTTAAATCGCTTAAAAGGTGAAACGTTTGGATTTGTTTTGTAACGTTTGTAAACGTTTGGCTGAAATCGCTAAAAAGGTGAAACACTTGGTTTTGTTTCGTAACCTTTGTAAACGTTTGGCTTAAATCGCCAAAAAAGGGACATGTTTGGATTTGTTTCGTAACGTTTGTAAACGTTTGGCTTAAATTGCTAAAAAGGTGATACGTTTGGATTTGTTTCATAACCTTTGTAAACGTTTGGCTTAAATTGCTAAAAAGGTGAAACTTTTGTTTTTTTTTTTTCGTAACGATTGTAAACGTTTAGCTTAAGTCGCTAAAAAGGGGAAACGTTTGGATTTATTTAGTAACGTTTGTAAATATTTGTCTTAAATCGCTAAAAAGGTGAAACGTTTGGTTTTGTTTTGTAGCGTTCGTAAACGTTCGGCTTAAATCGCTAAAAAGGTGAAAAGTTTGGTTTTGTTTCGTAACGTTTGTACGAGTTTTGCTTAAATTGCTAAAATGGTGAAACGTTTTGTTTTGCTTCGTAACGTTTGTAAACGTTTGGCTTAAATCGCTAAAAAGGTGAAACGTTAGGTTTTATTTTGAAACGTTTATAAACGTTTGACTTAAATCGCTAAAAATGTGAAACATCTGGATTTGTTTTGTAATGTTTTAAACGTTTCGTTTTGTTTCGTAACGTTTATAAACGTTTTGCTTTAACAAGTCGAAACGTTTGGATTTGTTTCATAATTTTGTTTCGTAACGTTTGTAAACGTTTGGCTTAAATAGCTAAAAAGGTGAAACATTTGGTTTTGTTTGGTAACGTTTGTAAACGTTTGGATTTGTTTCGTAATGTTTTAAACGTTTAATTTTGTTTCGTAACGTTAGTAAACGTTTGGCTTAAATCGCTAAAAAGGTGAAACGTTTGGTTTTAAATCTAAACGTTTGAAAACGTTTGGCTTAAATTGCTAAAAATGTGAAACATTTAGATTTTTCGTAGCGTCTTAAACGTTAAGTGTTGTTTCGTTATGTTTATAAACGTTTGTCTTCAATCTCTAAAAAGGTGAATGATTTGGTTTTGTTTCGTAACGTTTGTAAACGTTTGGCTTAAATCGCTAAAAAGGTTAAACGTTTGGATTTGTTTTGCAATGTTTGTAAACGTTTGGCTTAAATCGCTAAAAAGGTGAAACGTTTGGATTTGTTTCGTAACTTTTGTAAACGTTTAGCTTCAATCGCTAAAAATGTGAAACGTTTGGATTTTTGTCGTCGCGTTTGTAAATTTTTGGCTTAAATCACTTAAGTGGTGAAACATTTGGATTTGTTTTGTAATGTTTGTAAATGTTTGGCTTAAATCGCTAAAAAGGTGAAACATTTTGTTTGGTTTCGTAACGTTTGTAAACGTTTGGCTTCAATCGCTAAAAAGGGGAAACGTTTGGATTTATTTCGTAACGTTTGCAAACATTTAGTTTTATTTCGTAACGTTTACAAATATTTGGCTTAAATCGATAAAAAGGTGGAATGTTTCATTTTGTTTCGTAATGTTTGTAAACGTTTGGCATAAATCGCTAAAAATGGGAAACGTTTGGATTTTTTCGTAACGTTTTAAACGTCTGGTGTTGTTTCGTTACGTTTATAAACGTTTGGCTTAAATCGCTAAAAAGGCGACACGTTTGGTTTTATTTCGTAACGTTTGTAGACGTTTGTCTTGAATAGCTAAAAAGGTGAAACGTTTGGTTTTGTTTCGTAACATTCGTAAACATTTGCCTTAAATCATTAAAAAGGTGAAACGATTGGTTTTGTTTCATAACGTTTTTAAAAGTTTGGCTTAAATAGCTAAAAATGTAAAATGTTTGGATTTGTTTCGTAACGTTTTACTCGTTTGGTTTTTTTTTCATAACGTTTATAAACGTTTGGCTTAAATCGCTAAAAAGGTGAAACATTTAAATTATTTTCGTAACATTTGTAAACGTTTTGCATAAATTGCTGCAAAGGTGAAATGTTTGGATTAGTTTCGTAACGTTTGTAAAGTTTGGCTTAAATCGCTAAATAATGGAAACGTTTGGTTTTGTTTCATAACCTTTGTAAACGTTTGGCTTAAATCGCTAAAAAGGGAACACATTTGGATTAGTTTCGTAACGTTTGTAAATGTTTGGTTTAAATTGCTAAAAAGGTGACACGTTTGGATTTGTTTCATATTTTTTCTAAACGTTTGGCTTAAATCGCTAGAAAGGTGAAACGTTTGGATTTGTTTCATAGCGTTTATTAACGTTGGGCTTTAATCGCTAGAAAGGTGAAACGTTTGGATTTGTTTTGTCACGTTTTAAACGTTTGGTTTTGTTTCGTAAGGTTTTAAACGTTTGGTTTTGTTTCGTAACGTTTGTAAATGTTTGGCTTAAATCGCTAAAAAGGTGAAACGTTTGGATTTGTTTTGTAACGTTTGTAAATGTTTGGCTTAAATCCCTTAAAAGGTGAAACGTTTTATTTTGTTTCGTAGCGTTTGTAAACGTTTGGCTTAAATCGCTAAAAAGGTGAAACGTTTAGCTTTATTTCCTAACGTTTGTAAACGTTTGGCTTAAATCGCTAAAAATCTGAAACGTTTGGATTTTTTCGTAAGGTTTTTAACGTTTGATCTTGTTTCGTTACGTTTATAAATGTTTGGCTTAAATCGCATAAAAGGTGAAACATTTGGTTTTGTTTTGTAACGTTTGTAAACGTTTGGCTTAAATCGCCAAAAAAGGACACGTCTGGATTTGTTTCGTAACGTTTGTAAACATTTGGCTTAAATTGCTAAAAAGGTGACACGTTTAGATTTGTTTCGTAACCTTTGTAAACGTTTGGCTTAAATCGCTAAAAAGGTGAAACGTTTGGTTTTTTTCGTAATGTTTGTAAATGTTTGGCTTAAATCGCTAAAAAGGGGAAACGTTTTGATTTGTTTCGTAACTTTTGTAAACATTTGTCTTAAATCTCAAAAAAGTGAAACGTTCGGTTTTGTTTCGTAAAGTTCGTAAACGTTTGTCTTAAATCGCTAAAAAGGTGAAACGTTTGGTTTTGTTTTGTTACGTTTGTAAAAGTTTGTCTTAAATCATGAAACGTTTGGTTTTGTTTCGTAACGTTTGTAAACGTTTGGCTTAAATCGCTAAAAAGGTGAAACGTTTGGTTTTGTTTCGAAACGTTTGACTTAAATCGCTAAAAATGTGAAACGTTTGGCTTAAATCGCTAAAAAGGTGAAACGTTTGGTTTTGTTTCGCAACGTTTGACTTAAATCGCTAAAAATGTGAAACGTTTGGATTTGTTTCGTAATCTTTTAAACGGTTGGTTTTGTTTCGCAACGTTTATAAAGGTTTTGGTTAAATCGCTAAAAGGTGAAACGTTTGAATTTGTTTTGTAACGACTTTAAACGTTCGGCCTAAATCTCTAAAACAGTGAAACGTTTGGATTTGTATCGTAACGTTTGTAAACGTTTGGCTTAAATCGCTAAAAAGGTTAAACATTTGGTATTGTTTCATAACCTTTGTAAACGTTTGGCTTAAATCGCTAAAAAGCGGACACGTTTGGATTTGTTTGTAACGTTTGTAAACGTTTGGCTTAAATTGCTAAAAAGGTGACACGTTTGAATTTGTTTCGTAACCTTTGTAAACGTTTGTCTTAAATCGCTAAAAAGGCGAAACATTTGTTTTTTTTCGTAATGTTTGTAAACGTTTGTCTTCAATCGCTAAAAAGGTGAAACGTTTGGATTTGTTTCGTAATGTTTGTAAACGTTTGGCTTAAATGGTTACAAACGTGAAACGTTTGGATTTATTTCGTAACCTTTGTAAACGTTTGGCATTAATCGCTAAAAAGGCGAAACGTTTGCTTTTGTTTCGTAATGTTTGTAAACGTTTGTCTTCAATCGCTAATAAGGTGAAACGTTTGGATTTGTTTCGTAATGTTTGCAAACGTTTGGCTTAAATCGTTACAAACGTGAAACGTTTGGATTTTTTCGTAATGTTTTAAACGTTTGGTGTCGTTTTGTTTCATTTATAAATGTTTGGCTTAATTCGCTAATAAGGTGAAACGTTTGGTTTTGTTTCGTAATGTTTGTAAACGTTTGGCTTAAATCGCTAAAAAGGTGAAACATTTGGATTTGCTTCGTAACGTTTGTAAACGTTTGGCTAAAATCGCTAAAAAGGTGAAACGTTTGGTTTTATTTCGTAACATCAGTAAATAGTTGTCTTAAATCGCTTAAAAGGTGAAACGTTTGGTTTTGATTCGTAACGTTTGTAAACGTTTGGCTTAAATCTATAAAAAGGGGAAACGTTTGGTTTTGTTTCGTAAAATTTGTAAAAGTATGGCTTAAATCGCTAAAATGGTGAAACGTTTGGTTTTGTTTCGTAATATTTGTAAACGTTTGGCTTAAATCGCTAAAAGGGGAAATGTTTGGTTTTGTTTCGAAAAGTTTCTAAACGTTTTGCTTAAATCACTAAAAATGTGAAACGTTTGGATTTTTTCATAATGTTTTAAACATTTGGTTTTGTTTCATAACGTTTATAAATGTTTGGCTTAAATCGCTAAAAAGGTGAAACGTTTTGATTTTTTTGTAACGTTTGTAAACGTTCGGCTTAAATTGCTAAAAAGGTGAAACGTTTGGATTTGTTTCGTAATATTTGTAAATGTTCGGCTTAAATTGCTAAAAATGTTAAACGCTTGTTTTTGTTCCGTAACGTTTGTAAACGTTTGGCTTAAATCGCTAAAAAGGTTAAACGTTTCGTTTTGTTTCATAACCTTTGTAAACGTTTGGCTTAAATCGATAAAAAGGGGACACGTTTGGATTTGTTTGGTAATGTTTGTAAACGTTTGGCTTAAATCGCTAAAAAATTTAAACGTTTGGTTTTGATTCATAACCTTGGTAAACGTTTGGCTTAAATCGCTAAAAAGGGGACACGTTTGGATTTGTTTCGAAACGTTTGTAAACGTTTGGCTTTTCGTAACCTTTGTAAATGTTTGGCTTAAATCGCTAAAAAGGTGAAACGTTTGAATTTTTTTCATAACGTTTGCAAACGTTTGACTTTAATCGCTAAAAAGGCGAAACGTTTGGTCTTTGTTTTGTAACGTTTGTAAATGTTTGGCTTCAATCGCTAAAAAGGTGAAACGTTTGGATTTGTTTCATAATGATTGTAAACTTTTGTCTTAAATCGTTAAAAATGTGAAACGTTTGGATTTTTTTGTAACATTTTAAACGCTTGGTGTTGTTTCGTTACATTATTAAATGATTGGCTTAAATCGCTAATAAGGGGAAACATTTGGTTTTGTTTCAGAATGTTTGTAAACGTTTGGCTTAAATCGCTAAAAAGGTGAAACGTTTGGATTTGTTTCGGAACATTTGTAAATAGTTGTCTTATATCGCTAAAAAAGTGAAACGTTTGGATTTTTTTCGTAATGTTTTAATCGTTTGGTTTTGTTTCATAAAGTTTATAAATGTTTGGTTTAAGTGAAATGTTTGGATTTTTTTCGTAACGTTTGTAAACGTTTGGCTTAAATCGCTAAAAACGTGAAACGTTTGGATTTGTTTCGTAACGTTTGTAAACGTTTGGCCGAAATTGCTAAAAAGATGACACGTTTGGATTTGTTTCGTAACCTTTGTAAATGTTTGTCTTAAATCGCTAATAAGGGGAAACGTTTAGATTTGTTTCGTAACGTTTATTAACGTTTGGATAAAATCGGTAAAAAGGTGAAACGTATGGATTTGTTTTGTAACGTTTGTAAATGTTCGGCTTAAATAGCTAAAAAGGTGAAACATTTAGATTTATTTCGTAATGTTTGTAAACGTTCGACTTAAATCGCTAAAAATTTGAAAAGTTTGTTTTTGTTCCTTAACATTTGTAAACGTTGGGATTAAATCGCTAAAAAGGTGCAACGTTTTGTTTTGTTTCATAACGTTTGTAAACGTTTGGCTTAAATTGCTAAAAAGGTTAAACATTTGGATTTGTTTTATAATGTTTTTAAACGTTTGGCTTCAATCGCTAAAGAAGTCAAACGTTTGGATTTGTTTCGTAACGTTTGTAAACATTTGGCTTAAATCGCTAAAAAGGTTAAACGTTTGGTTTTGTTTCATAACCTTTGTAAGGGTTTGGCTTAAATCTTTAAAAAGGGGACACGTTTGGATTTGTTTCGTAACGTATGTAAACATTTGGCTTAAATAGCTAAAAAGTTGCCATGTTTGGATTTGCTTCGTAACATTTGTAAGCGTTTGGCTTAAATCGCTAAAAAGGGGAAACATTTGGATTTTTTTCGTAACGTTTATAAACATTTGGCTTTAATTGTCAAAAAGGCGAAATGGTTGGTTTTGTTTCGTAATGTTTGTAAACGTTTGGCATCAATCGCTAAAAAAGGAAAACGTTTGAATTTGTTTCATAACGTTTGTAAACGTTTGGCTTAAATCGCTAAAAATGGGAAACGTTTGGATTTTTTCGTAACGTTTTAAACGTTTGGTGTTGTTTCATTACGTTTATAAACGTTTAGTGTAAATCGCTAACAGGTGGAAACATTTGGTTTTGTTTCGTAACGTTTGTAAAAGTTTGGCTTAAATAACTAAAAAGGTTAAACGTTTGGATTTGTTTCATAACATTTGTAAACAATTGTCTTAAATCGCTAAAAAGGTGAAACATTTGGTTTTGATTCGTAACGTTTGTAAACTTTTGGCTTAAATCGATAAAAAGGTGAAACGTTTGTTTTGTTTCGTAACATTTGTAAAAGATTGGCTTAAATTGCTATAATGGGGAAACGTTTGGTTTTGTTTCGTAGCGTTTGTAAACGTTTGGCTTAAATAGCTAAAAAAGTGAAATGTTTGGTTTTGTTTAAATCGCTAAAAATGTGAAATGTTTGGATTTTTTTCGAAATGTTTTAATCGTTTGGTTTTGTTTCGTAACACTTACAAATGTGTGGCTTAAATCGCTAATAAGGTGAAACATTTGGATTTGTTTCGTAGTGTTTGTAAACGTTTGGCTTAAATCGCTAAAAAGGGGAAACATTTGGATTTGTTTCGTAACATTGGTAAATGTTTGGCCGAAATTGCTATAAAGATGACACATTTGGATTTGTTTCGTAACCTTTGTAAACGTTTGTCTTATATCGCTAAAAAGGTGAAACGTTTGCATTTGTTTCATAACGTTTATAAACGTTTTGCTTAAATCGCTAAAAAGGTGAAAAGTTTGATTTTGTTTCGTAACGTTTGTAAACGTCCGGCTTAAATCGCAAAAGGTGAAACGTTTGGATTTTTTTTGTAACGTTTGTAATGGTTCGGCTTAAATCGCTAAAAAGGTGAAACGTTTGGATTTGTTTCGTAATATTTGTAAACGTTCGGCTTAAATCGCTAAAAATGTGTAACGTTTGTTTTTGTTCCGTAGCGTTTGTAAACATTGGGCTTAAATCGCTAAAAAGGTGCAACGTTTTGTTTTATTTCATAACATTTGTAAATGTTTGTCTTAAATCGCTCAAAAGGCTAAACATTTGGATTTGTTTCGTAACGTTTTTAAACGTTTGACTTTAATTGCTAAAGAGGTCAAACGTTTGGATTTGTTTCGTAACGTTTGTAAACGTTTGGCTTAAATCGCCAAAAAGGTTAAACGTTTGGTTTTGTTTCATAACCTTTGTAAATGTTGGCTTAAAACGCTAAAAAGGGGACACTGTCGGATTTGTTTCGTAACGTTTGTAAACTTTTAGCTTAAATAGCTAAAAAGGTGACACGTTTGGATTTGCTTCGTAACCTCTTTAAACGTTTGGCATAAATCGCTAAAAAGGGGAAACGTTTGGATTTCTTTTGTAACTTTTATAAACGTTTGGCTTTAATCGCTAAAAAGGCGAAATGTTTGGTTTTATTTCGTAATGTTTGTAAACGTTTGGCTTCAACTGCTAAAAAGGGTAAACGTTTGAATTTGTTTCGTAACCTTTGTAAACGTTTGGCTTAAATAGCTAAAAATGTGAAACGTTTGGATTTTTTCGTAACATTTTAAACGTTTGGTGTTGTTTCGTTATGTTTATAAACGTTTGGCTTAATTCGCTAATAAGTGGAAACGTTTGGTTTTGTTTCGAAACGTTTGTAAATGTTTGGCTTAAATCGCTAAAAAGGTGAAACGTTTGGATTTGTTTCGTAACATTTGTAAACAGTTGTATTAAATCGCTAAAAAGGTGAAACGTTTCGTTTTTATTCGTAACGTTTGTAAATATTTGGCTTAAATCGCTAAAAAGTTAAAATGTTTGTTTTGTTTCGTAACATTTGTAAAAGTTTGGATTAAATCGCTATAATGGTGAAACGTTTGGTTGTGTTTCGTAACATTTGTAAACGTTTGGCTTAAATCGCTAAAAAGGTGAAACATTTGGTTTTGTTTTGAAACGTTTGTAAACGTTTTGCTTAAATCGCTAAAAATGTGAAACGTTTGGATTTTTTCGTAATGTTTTAATCGTTTGGTTTTGTTTCGTAACGTTTCTAAATGTTTTGTTTTAATCGCTAATAAGGTGGAACGTTTGGATTTGTTTCGTAGCGTTTGTAAACGTTTTGTTTAAATCGCTGAAAAGGTGAAACATTTGGATTTGTTTCGTAACGTTTGTAAACGTTTTGCCGAAATTGCTAAAAAGATGACACGTTTGGATTTGTTTCGTAACCTTTGTAAACGGTTGTCTTAAGTCGCTAAAAAGGTGAAATGTTTGGATTTGTTTTGTAACGTTTCTAAACGTTGGGCTTAAATCGGTAAAAAGGTGAAACGTTTGGTTTTGTTTCGTAACATTTGTAAACGTTCGGCTTAAATCGCTAAAGATGAAACGCTTGGATTTGTTTTGTAATATTTGTAAATGTTTGGCCAAAATTTGCTAAGAAGATGACACGCTTGGATTTGTTTCGTAACCTTTGTAAACGGTTGTCTTAAATCGCTAAAAAGGTGAAACGTTTGGATTTGTTTCGTAACGTTTATAAACGTTTGGCTTAAATCGCTAAAAAGGTGAAACGTTTGGTTTTGTTTCGTAACATTTGTAAACGTTCGGCTTAAATCGCTAAAGGTGAAAAGTTTGGATTTGTTTTGTAACGTTTTTAAACTTTCGGCTTAAATCGCTAAAAAGGTGAAACGTTTAGATTTGTTTCGTAATGTTTGTAAACGTTCTCCTTAAATCACTAAAAATGTGAAACGTTTGTTTTTGTTCCGTAACGTTTCTAAACGTTTGGCTTAAATCGAAAAAAATGCGCAACGTTTTGTTTTATTTTATAACGTTTGTAAAGGTTTGCCTTATATCGCTAAAAAGGTTAAACATTTGGATTTGTTTCATAATGTTTTTTAATCGCTTGGCTTAAATCGCTAAAGAGGCAAACGTTTGGTTTTGTTTCGTAACGTTTGGCTTAAATCGCTAAAAAGGTGAAACGTTTGGATTTTTTTCGTAGCGTAAGATGGAACGTTTGGATTTGTTTCGTAACGTTTGTAAATGTTTAGCTTAAATCGCTATAAAGGTGAAACGTTTGAATTTGTTTCTGAACGTTTGTAAATGTATGGCTTATATCAATAAAAAGGTGAAACGTTTGGATTTGATTTGTACCGTTTGTAAACGTTTGGCTTAAATTGCTAAATAGGTTAAACGTTTGGTTTTGTTTCATAACCTTTGTAAATGTTTGGCTTAAATCGCTAAAAAAGGGACACGTTTGGATTTGTTTCGTAACGTTTGTAAACGTTTGGCTTAAATAGCCAAAAAGGTGACACGTTTGGATTTGCTTCGTAACCTTTGTAAACGTTTGGCTTAAATCACTAAAAAGGAGAAACGTTTGGATTTTTTTGTAACGTTTATAAACGTTTTTCTTTAATCGCTAAAAGGGCAAAATGTTTGGTTTTGTTCGTAACGTTTGTAAACGTTTGGCTTCAATCGCTATAAAGGGAAAACGTTTGGATTTGTTTTGTAACGTTTGTAAACGTTTGGCTTAATTTGCTAAAAATGCGAAACGTTTGGATTTTTTCGTAACATTTTAAACGTTTGGTGTTATTTCTTTACGTTTATAAACGTTTAGCTTAAATCGCTAATAAAAGGAAACATTTGGTTTTGTTTCGTAACGTTTGTAAACGGTTGGCTTAAATCGCTAAAAAGGTGAAACGTTTGGATTTGTTTCGTAACATTTGTAAACAGTTGTCTTAAATTTCTAAAAAGGTGAAACGTTTGGTTTTGATTCGTAACGTTTGTAAACGTTTGGCTTAAATCGCTAAAAAGGTGAAACGTTTGTTTTGTTTCGTAACATTTGTAAATGTTTGGCTGAAATCGCTATAATGGTGAAACGTTTGGTTTTGTTTCGTAACGTTTGTAAACGTTTGGCTTAAATAGCTAAAAAGGTGAAATGTTTGGTTTTGTTTCGAAACTTTTGTAAATGTTTTGCTTAAATCGCTGAAAATGTGAAACGTTTGGATTTTTTTCGAAATGTAATAATTGTTTGGTTTTGTTTCGTAACGTTTATAAATGTTTTGCTTAAATCGCTAATAAGGTAAAACGTTTGTATTTGTTTCGTAACGTTTGTTAATGTTTGGCTTAAATCGCTAAAAAGGTAAAACGTTTGGATTTGTTTCGTAACGTTTGTACACGTTTGGCCGAAATTCCTAAAAAGATGAAACGTTTGGATTTGTTTCGTAACCTTTGTAAACGTTTGTCTTCAATCGCTAAAAAGCTAAACCGTTTGGATTTGTTTCGTAACGTTTAGAATCCTTTGGCTTAAATCGCTAAAAAGGTGAAATGTTTGGTTTTGTTTCGTAACGTTTGTAAACGTTCGGCTCAAATCGCTAAAGGTTAAACATTCAGATTTTTTTGTAATGTTTGTAAACATTCGGCTTAAATCGCTGAAAAGGTGAAAAGTTTGGATTTGTTTCGTAATGTTTGTAAACGTTCGGTTTAATTCGCAAAAAATGTGAAACATTTGTTTCTGTTCCGTAACGTTTGTAAACGTTGGGCTTAAATCGCTAAAAAGGTGCAACGTTTTGTTTTATTTCATAACGTTTGTAAACGTCTGGCTTAAATCGCTAAAAAATTTAAACATTTGGATTTGTTTCGTAACGTTTTTAAACGTTTGGCTTAAATCGCTAAAGAGGTCAAACGTTTGGATTTGTTTCGTAACGTTTGTAAACGTTTGGCTTATATTGCTAAAAAGGGTAAACGTTTAGTTTTGTTTCGTAACCTTTGTAAACGTTTGGCTTAAATCGCTAAAAAGGGGACACGTTTGGATTTGTTTCGCAACATTTGTAAACGTTTGGCTTAAATAGCTAAAAAGGTGACACGTTTGGATTTGCTTCGTTACCTTTGTAAACGTTTGACTTAAATCACTAAAAAGGGGAAACGTTTGGATTTTTTTTCGTAACGTTTATAAACGTTTGGCTTTAATCGCTACAAAGGCAAAATATTTGGTTTTGTTTCGTAACGTTTGTAAACGTTTGGCTTCAATCGCTAGAAAGGTGAAACGTTTGGATTTGTTTCTCAATGTTTGTAAACGATTGGCTTAAATCGCTAACAATTTGAAACGTTTGAGGATTTTTTTGTAACGTTTTAAACGTTTGGTTTTATTTCGTAACGTTTATAAACGTTTGGCTTAAATCGCTAAAAAGGCGAAACGTTTGGATTTGTTTTGTAACATTTGTAAACAGTTGTCTTAAATCGCTAAAAAGGTGAAATGTTTGGTTTTGATTCTTAACGTTTGTAAATATTTGGCTTACATCGCTAAAAAGTTGAAACGTTTGTTTTGTTTCGTAACATTTGTAAAAGTTTGGCTTAAATCGCTATAATGGTGAAACGTTTGGTTTTGTTTCGTAACATTTGTAAACGTTTGGCTTTAATCGCTAAAAAGGTGAAACGTTTGGTTTTGTTTTGAAACGTTTGTAAACGTTTTGCTTAAATCGCTAAAAATGTGAAACGTTTGGATTTTTTCGTAATGTTTTAATCGTTTGGTTTTGTTTCGTAACGTTTATAAATGTTTGGTTTTAATCGCTAATATGGTTGAACGTTTGGATATGTTTCGTAAAAGTTGTAAACGTTTTGCTTAAATCGCTAAAAAGGTGAAACGTTTGGATTTGTTTCGTAACGTTTGTAAACAGTTGTCTTAAATCGCTAAAAAGGTGAATCGTTGGGATTTGTTTCGTAACGTTTATAAACGTTTGTCTTAAATCGCTAAAAAGGTGAAACGTTTGGTTTTGTTTCGTAACATTTGTAAACGTTCAGTTTAAATCGCAAAAGGTGAAACGTTTCGATTTGTTTCGTAACATTTGTAAACAGTCGTCTTAAATCGCTAAAAAGGTGAAACATTTGGTTTTGATTCGTAATGTTTGTAAACGTTTGGCTTATATCGCTAAAAAGGTGAAACGTTTATTTTGTTTCGTAGCATTTGTAAAGTTTTGGCTTAAATCAATATAATGGTGAAACGTTTGGTTTTATTCCGTAACGTTTGTAAACGTTTCGCTAAAAAGGTGAAACATTTTGTTTTGTTTCAAAACGTTTGTAGACGTTTTGCTTAAATCGCTAAAAATATGAAACGTTTGGATTTTTTCGTAATGTTTTAAACATTTGGTTTTGTTTCGTAACATATATAAATGTTTGGCCTAAATCGCTAAAAAGGTGAAACGTTTGGATTTGTTTCGTAATGTTCGTAAACGTTTGGCTTAATTCGCTAAAAAGGTGAAACGTTTGGATTTGTTTCGTAACGTTTGTAAACGTTTGGCCGAAATTGCTAAAAAGATGACACATTTGGATTTGTTCCGTAACCTTTGTAAATGTTTGGCATAATTGGCTAAAAAGGTGAAACGTTTGGATTTGTTTCGTAACGTTTATAAACGTTTGGCTTAAATCACTAAAAAGGTGAAACGTTTGGTTTTGTTTCGTAACGTTTGTAAACGTTTGGCTTAAATCGCTAAAGGTAAAACGTTTGGATTTGTTTTGTAATGTTTGTAAACATTCGGCTTAAATCGCTAAAAAGGTGAAACGTTTGGATTTGTTTCAGAACATTTTGTGAACGTTCGGCTTAAATCGCTAAAAATGTGAAACATTTGTTTTTTTTTACGTAACGTTTGTAAATGTTTGGATTGGTTTTGTAACATTTTAAACTTTTGGCTTAAATCGCTAAAAAGGGGAAACATTTGGTTTTGTTTCGTAACTTTTGGCTTAAATTGCAAAAAAGGTGAAACATTTGGATTTGTTTCATAATGTTTGAAAACGTTTAGCTTAAATCGCAGAAAATGTGAAAAGTTTGGATTTGTTTCGTAACGTTTGCAACGTTTGGAATAGTTTCATAACGTTTTAGACGTTTGGATTTGTTTCCTCACGTTTTAAATGTTTGGCTTAAATTGCTAAAAAGTTTGGATTTGTTTCGTAACTTTGTAAACATTTGGCTTAAATCGGTAAAAAAGGGGAAACGTTTGATTTTGTTTCTTAACTTTTGTAAACGTTTGGCTTAAATCGCTAAAAAGGTGAAATGTTTCGATTTGTTTCGTAATGTTTGTAAACGTTTGGCCAAAATTGCTAAAAAGATGACACGTTTGGATTTGTTTCGTAAACTTTGTAAACGTTTGGCTTAAATCGCTAAAAAGGTAAAACTTTTGGATTTGTTTCGTAACGTTTATAAACGTTTGTCTTAAATCGCTAAAAAGGTGAAACATTTGGTTTTGTTTCGCAACGTTTGTAAACGTTTGGCTTATGTCGCTAAAGGTGAAACATTTGGATTTGTTTTGTAACCTTTGTAAACGTTCGGCTTAAATCGCTAAAAAGGTGAAACGTTTGGATTTGCTTCGTAATGTTTGTAAACGTTCGGCTTAAATTGCTAAAAATGTGAAAACGTTTGTTTTTGTTCCGTAACGTTTGTAAACGTTGGGGTTAAGTCGCTAAAAAGGTGCAACGTTTTGTTTTGTTTGATAACGTTTGTAGAATTTTGGCTTAAATCGCTAAAAAAGTTAAGCATTTGGATTTATTTCGTAACGTTTGTAAACGTTTGGCTTAAATCGCTAAAGAGGTCAAACGTTTGGATTTGTTTCGTCACGTTTGTAAACGTTTGGATTAAATCGCTAAAAAGGTTAAACTTTTGGATTTGTTTCGTAACGTTTTTAAACGTTTGGCTTAAATCGCCAAAGAGGTCAAACGTTTGGATTTGTTTCGTCATGTAAGTAAATGTTTGGCTTAAATCGCTAAAAAGGTGAAACGTTTGGATTTGTTTCATAACGTTTGTAATCATTTGTCTTAAATCAATAAAAGGTCAAACGTTTGGTTTTGTTTCGTAATGTTTGTAAACGTTTGGCTTATATCGCTAAAAAGGATAAACGTTTGGTTTTATTTCGTAAAATTTGTAAACGTTTGGCTTCAATCGCTAAAAATGTGAAACGTTTTGTTTTGTTTCGTAACGTTTATAAATGTTTGGCTTAAATCGCTAAAAAGGTGAAATGTTTGGTTTGGTTTCGCAACGTTTGTAAAATTTTGGCTTAAATCGCTAACATGGTGAAACGTTTGGTGTTGTTTCATTACGTTTATAAACGCTTGGCTTAAATCGCTAAAAGGGTGAAACGTTTGGTTTTGTTTCGCAACGTTTGTAAACATTTTTCTTTAATCACTAAAAAGGCGAAACGTTTTGCTTTGTTTCATAACGTTTGGCTTAAATCGCTAAAAAGGTGAAACTTTTGGTTTTGTTTCGCAACGTTTGTAAACATTTGTCTTAAATCGTTAAAAAGGAGAAACGTTTTGTTTTGTTTCGTAACGTTTGTAAATGTTTGGCTTAATTAGCTAAAAAGGTGAAACATTTGGTTTTGTTTCGCAACGTTTGTAAAATTTTGGCTTAAATCGCTAACATGGTGAAACGTTTCGTGTTGTTTCGTTACGTTTACAAACGCTTGGTTTAAATCGCTAAAAAGGTGAAACGTATGGTTTTGTTTCGTAACGTTTGTAAACATTTGTCTTAAATTGTTAAAAAGGTGAAACGTTTTGTTTTGTTTCATAACGTTTGTAAACGTTTGGCTTAAATCGTTAAAAAGGTGAAACGTTTGGTTTTGTTTCGTAACGTTTGTAAAATTTTGGCTTAAATCGCTAACATGGTGAAATGTTTGGTTTTGTTTCGTAACGTTTGTAAACGCTTGTCTCAAATCGCTATAAATGTGAAACGTTTGGTTTTGTTTCGAAACTTTTGTAAATGTTTGGTTTAAATCGCTAAAAATGTGAAACGTTTGTATTTGTTTCGTAATGTTTTAAACGTTTGGCTTTGTTTCATAACGTTTACAAACGTTTGGCTTAAATTGCTAAAAATGTGAAACGTTTGGATTTGTTTCATACCGTTTGTAAACATTTGGCTTTAATCTCTAAAAAGGAGAAACGTTTTGATTTGTTTCGTAACTTTGTAAATGTTTAGCTTAAATCGGTAAAAAGGTGAAACGTTTGATTTTGTTTCTTAACCTTTGCAAACGTTTGCCTTAAATCGCTAAATAGGTGAAATGTTTGGATTTGTTTCATAACGTTTGTAAACGTTTGGCCAAAATTGCTAAAAAGATGACACGTTTGGATTTGTTTCGTAAACTTTGTATACGTTTGCCTAAATCGCTAAAAAGGTAAAACTTTTGGATTTGTTTCGTAACGTTTATAAACGTTTGGATTAAATCGCTAAAAAGGTGAAACGTTTGGTTTTGTTTCGTAACGTTTGTAATCGTTTGGCTTAAATCGCTAAAGGTGAAACGTTTGGATTTGTTTTGTAACGTTTGTAAACGTTCGGCCTAAATCGCTAAAAAGGTGAAACATTTGGATTTGTTGCGTAATGTTTGTAAACGTTGGGCTTAAATTGCTAAAAATGTGAACGTTTTTGTTCCGTAACGTTTGTAAACGTTGGGCTTAAATCGCTAAAAAGGTGCAACGTTTTGTTTTGTTTCATAACGTTTGTAAACGTTTGGCTTAAATCGCTATAAAGGTTAAACATTTGGATTTGTTTCGTAACGTTTTTAAACGTTTGGCTTAAATCGCTAAAGAGATCAAACGTTTGGATTTGTTTCGTCACGTTTGTAAACGTTTGGCTTAAATCGCTAAAAAGGGGACACGTTTAGATTTATTTCGTAACGTTTGTAAACGTTTGGCTTAAATAGCTAAAAAGGTGACACGTTTGGATTTGTTTCGTAACGTTTGTAACCGTTTGGCTTAAATCGCTAAAAAGGGGAAACGTTTGGATTTGTTTTGTATCGTTTGTAAACGTTTGGCTTAAATCGCTAAAAAGGTGAAACGTTTGGATTTGTTTCGTAACGTTTGTAAACGTTTGGCTTGAATCGCTAAAAAGGTGAAACGTTTGGATTTGTTTTGTAACGTTTGTAAACGTTTGGCTTCAATCGCGAAAAAGGGAAAACGTTTGGATTTATTTGATAACGTTTATAAATATTTGGCTTAAATCGCTAAAAAAAAGTGAAACGCTTGGTTTTGTTTCGTAACGTTTGTAAACGTTTGTCTTAAATTGCTAAAAAGGTGAGTCGTTTGGAAACAAATCTAAATGTTTGGGTATGGCTTAAATTACGATTTAAGCCAAACATTTACAAACGTTACGAAACAAATCCAAACGTTTCACCTTTTTAGCGATTTAAACCAAACGTTTACAAAGGTTATGAAATGAAACCAAACGTTTCCCCTTTTTAGCGATTTCAGCCAAACGTTTACAAACATTACAGAACAAATCCAAACGTTTCGCCTTTTTTGTAACGACCCAATTTCATGGATCGAGACCGGCGCTGGGGTATGGGTATGGTCGTACCAAAACCCGTAGCAAGCCTTGCGGATAAATTCTCAAACATATAAATAATATAACAAGTAATAATTACATACATTAATTAATGAATAACCAGAGTTAAACAATAGATATGCCTAAGCATAAAAATAAGTCAGTCAGACCAAACCGACATACAAACTAGAATAATAAGGACATCTAGTTTACTACTGCGGTCTAAGAATAAAATCAGTTTGATAATTTATTACAATAAAATAAACCTCCGAGGAATAAAGATTCGGAGATCAGCGGACTCGCTCAAAACAATAAACCTGGAAAAATTTGGGAAAAACAACAGGGTCAGATATACTGACATGAGTTCGCAATACTATTTACATTTATTAAGTTTAAAACCCTTATATTAAAACCTTTCTTAGTAATATATAATATGATTATGGAAATTAAGTGTTGAAATGATCCCAGTGTAAGTATGACATAGCATAATGAAAAACCCGGAGTGGAAGGGAACAAATCCTCGTCATATACCAGCGTAAGCAAGACATCAGTCTGCCGATTCCCAGAGTATTTACCAGTGCACACAGTCTCGATACAAGCTTATCGAGTAGCTCGTTTCAATTCAGATCCATAATCGCTTAAAACAATTCAAAAATATTTATAATACTAAAATATGATGCTGTACTTAATAAAGCGGTAAATAGCACTACAAACTCACAGTTTGCTTATCCACGTGAATCTTGGCAAACAGCTAACCCTGCGTGTAACATTCAAACTATCTCACATCAAACACTTATACATAAATTTATACAATAACACTTAGTACAAAAGTTTTGTCATCTATCTTATACACATAAACACTTCACAATATGCACGTGCAATGAACTCTCCATTGGCCCACCTGAAACCTCTATCAGATGCAAATGTCGACTCAATGCAACTCTTTGTATCCTGGAAAAACAATAACGCAAGGGGGTGAGCCTGCAACTCAATAAGCAAATAGATATATGCATACTAAATATACACATTCATATGCATTTCAAGTAACTAATATATAACTCAAGCAATTATCCATTCGACATAAGTAATAACCATAACAATTATAATTGTCCAATGTTCAATTCAAAGCAAACATATTCTCACATTTCCAATCAACATCAAGCTTACAGAAGGATATTCAATCATGCGCATAATTCTCATGTTGGCCCAAATCGCCATTAGGCAACCAACATACGTTATTGGCCCAAATTGCCCTTTTAGGCAACCAATAACTTAATCTCACGTCGTTGGCCCGAATCACCATTTTAGGCAACCAACGACTATCTCAATTCTCATTGAATATCCAAACATAAGCATGAAATGATTCTCAAAACCAAAACATGACTCGCGCAAACAATTCAACCATAATTCACAAGCGCATTTACGTCTGAAATCAACACACACTTGCAATTGCAAACAAGCGTATATACCAAGTATAACATTATCTATTCACTTACTTAATTCACCGAGTCTCAAACCCGTGAAGTTCCAGGCTTGTCCATCGTATTACCTTCTGATCTATAAGTACCTATTCACATATACAATCTCAATTCATTCACAAAGTACAACTATTTTGATAATTTACATAAAAAAATAAACTAGTAACCATAACCAGATTTTCTAGGTAGATTACGTGTAATGACTTCAAATAGGTACTACTCCTAACTCAAACATCATTTATACAAAATATTGATATGAGTCCTGTATATTTGAGTCTAGTTTCATTTCCAATTGGAATCACATCAATTGGATTAATATAAATCAGATTATGCACATTACAACACAACTAGGTTAAACTGTCAAAACAGAGTGCACACTTAAATATTCTACCCTTAGACACCATTTTACCGATTTTACGATTAGTTAAAGATGCACACTTAAATAAACAATAATGGCATAATTTTGACATGTATAACTCATTTTACCGATTTTACGATTAGTTAAAGATGCAGCTATAGTTCTACAAGTAGGCAGAACATATACTCTATCTTTAAAGTGATCCACACATCAATATAAACACAATTTGGCAAAACCCTTCGGTGGCATTATAGGTATATGAGTCTATAAATCATATCAGAAAGAACCAACCCAATTAGATCTCTATACTATGAGATATTCATATTTTGGTGACATCCTATCAAGCTGTATGGGCAGACCGAGTACCAAAATGTCATGGAATATTAGGCTATCATAAAAACTTCAAATGATGAAACACAAAGAATGACAATTGTATTAGACTGGCTATAGTTTCCATAGCATCTAGAATCAATCAATTTAGAGTTATATAAGTCGAGATACAATTAAGACAACATATCACAAATTGCTGCCAGAAACAGAGTTGAAACAAGAAAACCTAAAACACAAGAATTCAATTCATTAAACATACCTAATTGCTTCCCAATTGTTCTTGAACCTTAAATCCCTTAAAATTAGATGATTACTTCTTTGATTTAGGTCTTGAATTTCTGAATTACTTTCTTTCCTCTCTTACTTATTAGTTCTAGGTTTATGCTTAAGAAGAGAAGAAGGTGAAGAGGTGAGTTTTATCTTATGCTAACTTAGGTTAAGTATATAAGTCAAACATGACATATGTGATGAGTTAATCATCAAAATATCCAACAAACAATAAGGTTACATTTAGTCCTTGAATTATTTTATATGTTCAATTTTAAATCTCAAAGTTAATTTTATTTCGAACCACTTAAATCAACCTAATTTACCGACGTACTTTCATTCCAATTTAGTTCTAATATATTAGTGGGTCGTTATACTACCTATTATTCATTTTAAATAGTAATATAATTAATCAAAACTCCATCATTTTCATTTAATTAACATCAATAATTACTTTAAATGCTCACGTAAATGCTAATGAACGACGCTTACTCTTAACCATCGAAATGCATGAATGTATGAGCATGACTATATGCAATTTAAATGTGGGTGTTACACTGCGTATACTCCGAAGCACGAGCAGTCGATGGGTCTAAAACAATATATAAGTTAAAATCCATTCAACCCCTAACTCTAAGAATACTAGACACCACATAGGACTAGCACAAAACCAAGTCTCGCACAAGCATAGCCAAAGCAAAAAGAACAATTAATTACATAATGACCCGAGTCAAAAACGAACCACATCGAGTAACACAATACTCAATAAATAAATAAGCCAAGTTTATTGGGATTTCGCTTTAAAATCCGTTGCAAAAAATATTACTTAAATAATAAATAAATAATAACTTAAATCCATTTCCTCAAATATTGGGTTAGCCGAGTTACCAATAACTACCAAGCTACCTCACATGTCGAGTGACCCAAGTCTAACCCGACTCAAAATATTTTATCAAAAATATAAACTAGAGTTTATAATTTCCAAAAACCACTTTGATAAAATAAATATAATCATATCCAATTATAACCATAGTTTATAATTATAAAATCAACTTGATAAAATAATAAATCAATATTTAAAACAGAACTCAATAGCTTTAACTTTAAGTAACCCAAGTTGCAACCAAAATCTTAATCAAATAAGTTTTAAAAAAACGTACAAGGGCTAAATTGTAATTTAGCCAAAATGACATACCAAAAAGATATTTAAAGTCCAATATATTATAAAATAATCATCGTTTTCAATTTGTCAAATATAACTCGAAACAAAATCCAAAAGTTAATAATATAATTTGACCACATTGGTATTCAAAGTCAAAAATCTCAAATAAACAATTAAATAATAATTAATAAAAATTATTAATTTAATTTTAAATAACTCAAATATTATTTTTAGGTTTAAAAAAATATTAATAATTTTACAACTCTGAAATTAAAATGAAATCCTCAATTACCATTTAATAAGGCCAAAATAAATAAATGAAATCTAAAATCATTTAAATTATAATAAAATTAATATTAAATTTAAATTTAATATATTAATGCCCAAAGTAATTTCAATTTATAAATAATAATATTATTTAAATCACTAATTAATAAGTCAAATTCAACTTCGTAAATTAAAATTAAAAATCAATTAAAACAGTTAAAAGATAACCTTAGGAATCAATAGATTTAAAACATAAGAATTCAGTGGCCAAAACCACCATTTAACCAAAAACAAATTATGACAGCAAAGCATACAACGCCACATCATCATCTTCATAAAACAAAATCATAACAATTCTCACAGTAGCCTTACGAAACAGAAGCTCAAAATTCAAGCAAAATTCAATCCAAATTTTGAACATTCAACACCTTGAATCATGAATTACAAATCGATACTAAACAACCCAAAAGATATCGAAATCAAGACAACACAAGAGCTCATTCCTTTGCTAAAGAAAAACGACATGGCATAGGAGGCTTTTACGAAACCGAAAGCATCCATAACAAATAATCATTGAATTCTTGAAACAAGCATCACACTGAGATTAATCGAATATCATCTAACATTCTTAGAGGTTTATGAACACAGGACTAGCCAAATCCATGCCAAAAGAGATTCCAAAAATCGACAGCAAGAACATAACAGTTCTCAGTTAAGAACCAAATGAAAACAATAAAACGACGGTGATAATAACGGAATGATTTACGTACCAATTTGCGAGAAACGAAAAACAAATTTGTAGAGGATTGAGTCTACTTCCTAAAAAGATCAAGAAATGGCTACGAACGGATCGAAAAAGGATCAAAAAATGGCTACGAACGGATCGAAAAACAAAGGTATCGTTTTTTAGAATCAAAACAGCAAATAAACTTAAAAACGGGAAAACGGCGGCGTTTAATACAGAGAGATTAACGTACCAAAATCAAATCCGAAAGTTGGAGGATCGAGAGGACAGAGTCCTCTATCGCTGGAATCAAACATTTCTAAAATTGGTTCTCTAACGAAAGAGAATGAATCAAAGTACGGAGGTGCCAATTTAAAGGAACAAATCTGAGAATTTTGAAAGTTTGATGTACTGATTTCACCAACCTTTTACGGATGAATAGAGCAACGTTTTTCAGAGGTTTGAAGAGCAATGAGGTGACTAGGATTTGATGAATATATAGGGGAAACTTTAGGATCGAAACAGGCTTTATACAACGGACATTTCATGGCTGAAACGTGCAGCCACGAAGGGTCTCGTTCGAGACTGTTTGGTCTCGAACGAGACCAAGCGCAGAATCTCAGGTCTCTTTTGAGACCTGAGATGGATCGATTGTGGTTCAACCACTTTAGTTGAACCACAACTCAAAAGAACTACAACTCAAACCAATACTTGAACCGAACCACAAATCGAACCACTATACCGAAAACGACCCAAAATATTACCGGAAACTCATCAGAAAAATTTAAAATTTTACGGGTTATTACATTTTCCCCAACTTATTAAAAATTTGTCCTCGAATTTACCATAAAGCCAAAGTCATATAAAATCAATTATAGGGCACAAAAATCACACATAACTCAAAAATACGGAACAACGCATCCTCAACGGAACGAAAGAAATAACAATGCATCACAAAATCTGATTCCAAAAATCACTTACAGCCGAGTGACAACTCAATGGAAATAAATATAAAAACCGCTTAATTCAGCCTATAAGCAAAAACATCACCGAAATCTCAAAAGATTAAATGAAACTCTTACCCAAGGGTAATCTTACCATAATGACAATTTAGGAGAGCCAAGAGAAACGAAACATCATCTAATTGAAACACGTTGAAACTTTTATGGACATTATCCCCAATTTATTGAATTTCGACTTTGAATTAACAACTGAATTGAAAACCCTAAAGGCCAAAACGCGAAAATGCGAAAAACTCTAAGATTAATAATTTAGTACCTCAAACGCCTTCTCAAACACCACGAGTGAACAGGTTAGAAATTTAACTATAATTGGGAAATAACCAACACGCTACACGAGGAAAAACGTAAAATAACTAGCTCAAGTCCCAAAAACTACTAAAGTAACACCACCAATGTAGTGACAGACCCAAGATTCCTATTGTAATCATACTAAGCCGAACCCCAATACTACAAACCAAAAACCTACAAACATTCTCAACTGACATCACCTTTCATTCCTTAACGCATACGTACTATTACATCTATAACGGTCACAACACCAATTACCTCATATGTAAAGACTTAACAACAAATTAAAATGTCATTCTGATCAAATATGCTATCACAAAAATAACAGCGGAAACTAAATACCACTAGTATCGTCTAGGTTCAACCAACTAAGATCAGTTCGACAATATCATCAACTTGGAGAACTAAAACGTAAGAAAACACACCAATTTCTAAGGAATACATAACTTAAACTTCTGATAAATATTTTCCATCCTCGACATTTATTTTGAATCACAAAAACACCGAATCCTACTGAAGATCATTAAGATCAAATCGCACTCAATTTGATTATTGGTTATGCTCAAAACAAAAATTTTCTAGAAAAACACTTTACGTAAACACAAATATATAATAACGCAATCCACCTTAATTTGAAATCCCTGGCACCTCAAATTAAATTTTCATTTTTAACTGGAATTTACTAACCCGTTGAAAAATCCTTTTGTTTGTAAACGTGTCAACATAATAAAATACTCTCATTTGAAATCATAACCGAACCTTACTCTCAAATAATTTCATGATTTTATAGAATCGTTCATTTAGAACAATTTAAAATCCGCTTTTAAATCAAAACTGGCAAAGTTCCATCACTTTTCAAAAGTTAAAATCTCACAAATAAGAATTTCTTTATTTATGAAAAATTTCCATATCGGTATCAAAACTTTTTAAACAGAATCCTAATCTGTAAAAACCAAATTTCTTTTAAGTCTTTCTGTGTAAATAAACACGCAGAGCATAACTATTTGCCTTAAATCAAAAATACCCAAACAATATACTCTAAGCTGACACCATTCTTTAATCTGAACTCAGTGTTTTTCCATGCTTAACATACCTAGACCTCAAGTACATCCTTATAACTATAACCCTTCCTTATCAAATACGAATACTCCAACAATATAAAATAAATTCTTATTGTATAATTCCTCTTAAATCACCACCGTCATCACAGAGTATTTGTCTAGTTTCCAACCAAATAAAAATTTCAAAACCGTTTGAAATTTAATAACCTTTTAAACACCATTTTCACAATATAAGTCGCGAGTTCATAACAAAACATTTTTCTTGAAGAGTCTCACTAATAAAATTTATTTTACATATTATGCGCCAGGGTGATGACAGCTCTCATCCCCAAAGAGTTGCATTCAACCCTAAACATTTAATGTCGTGATGAATGTACTAAATGCGTGTATCAATTATTTATTTCTCTTTTAATTAGTGATCATACTCAATGCTCAATGCAGTTTCCTATCCGTGGCATTTCAAATGCATGTTCATGTCATGTCTGGGCACAATTACGTGATAAAAACATGTCAATTTCTTCAACAAGTTATCATTTGAAATCAATTTTTCTTTGAAACATTTTCTAGACATTACACTCTGTGAGACGTGCACTCGTCCATCTTGACATATTTGCCCATTTCTGTTATCCTAGTCCACCAATTGGCATCGTCAACAACGAAGTAACCCAAAATCAACAACGAAACTAAAGATTTACCTAACAACAAGTTCCCCCTCAAATTTTCCAAAGGCATCAAACAACACGACCGCCTTCGCAGTTCCACTATCAGTTTCGGCATTTCACCGATCTACGTAAAGGAAACACCAGTGTATTACTACACTGATCTACCTCGATTCACAAATTCCATATCTAATTCTAGAATGCCAACAGCCAAAAAATTTGATACAACAAATCATCACAAACGAGCCCGACCGAGAATGCATAACGTTCTAAATTTCACGCACGAGACAAACACTCATGAGAAGAATCATTCCGCCGATGCTGAGTAATATAACTAAAATTGTCTTCCTCTGACAAGGACAGATTTTTAAATTCAAATCTGCGAACCGCTCTTGAGAATCGCTCCTCAATTTTATTGATAAGAAAATTAATCACTTCGATTTCCAGAGTCAAACGTTCGATCCGGGTAAACCAATTAGAACATCTAAACTAATCGCAGGGTCAAAACAAAGGTTCGGAACCTAAATCCACACCAATGCCAAAGTTAAGCCAAAGAGAAACTAGCGGGAAGTGTCCTCACGTTATACTTCACACAAAGAGGCAAACGAACACAAAAACTGATATGGCTTAATTAAACAAACATGAGATGCAAGAATAATAACACAGTTATTTAGATCAAGAATTGATCACAAATCCAAAAAGCACTTAAGCATCTTGTAGTAGAACAGTTACTTATCAGGGTAGCTAACCAATATAATTCCAAAGATTAAGCATGCAACATTTTATATGGTCTACGAATTCCTACCGACATGGTGACAACTCAAAACGACCTGTACTTGATGAAAATTTAAATCATACAATAACATTTTCAACACATCAACTTAAATCAAAATAATAAAGAGATTCCTCAAAAGTACTTATCAAACCCCACTTCGAAAGATAAAATTTACAAAATAGATTTCAAGTTCATGTCGAGCCCCACAGTTTTAAAAATTATTTCGGAAAACCTCTTTTATAAAACAATAGGTATAATTGTTTCCAAACGCCTCAATTTAAAATCATCGAGTTAGCTGAGTGATTACCACTTCCAACCTCGACTTCAAATTTGGATGACCCAAGTCAAACCCATAATATCCATTTATAAAACGTATGCAACACATTTTCAACTAAAAAAAATGCCTTTTGAAAATAAATTTCAATATTTTCAAAATAGGTAACTCGATGTCACCCAAAGTAATAACATCAAGTCATCGCCCAAGTAGAAAAATAATTATTTTTTAATTTTTTTTTCAGAAATACTGGCTTCAATAAAAATTAGTAAATCAAGTATAAGACCAACAACACCGAAGTGTTGACAAACCAAAATATGGAAAAATTACAAAAGTAATATTAAATTGTCAAATCGGTATCGTGTTCGCCATAAAAATAATATTATTTCAAAATAATCAATTGAAAATACCAAGATAGACGTAACATTTTAATTTTTAAAATACGAGGAACTCATTTTATTTCAAAAGAACAACCATTTTTCAATCCTTAGTCAAATGTAAAATTTTGAAATACAAAATTTCATTTTACTGTCAAGACACTGAAAATAATATTGTAGGGTGAGCCTTATGATTAAAAAGTCATGTTTTCTCTCTCCTTCTTTTTTCTCTGAGCGCAAGATAGCATAGGCAGTTACTATGCTAACGTACGCTTTTGCCGTTATGGCGAGGAAAAGAACAACGAAACTGACGGTGATTCTGGTGACGAGATCTAAGACGGCTAATAGAGTGGCTCCGGTAATGGATGTGGTAGCTTCAGAAGGTAATAAGGAGGATATGGTCGAGGTAATTTCAGAAGATATTGAAACTCCTATTGAATCAGTGTTGCGGATTGAAACTCCGAACCCTAATTCTCAGGGGGAGGAGAGTATGAAAAGTGATGAAGGTGAAGATACTAGGGATTCTCTTGAATCTCCTAAGAAATGGAGTTTATTATTTGATAATCGAGCCAGAAGCTCATCAAGTGACCTGAAATACATACCTCCAGCAGTGAAGGATGGTAACCGTTTTGTGAGTTTCAACTCAAAAGAAACTGCAATTGAGGAAGAAAGAAGTATGCAATAGTTTGATGCATTTATGGTATGTTCCCCAAATATGAAAGAATCAGCTCGTTTGTGAAGAATAGATGGAATAAAATGGGTTTAAGAACGGTAATCAGAGTTAATGCTTCCATGTTCTTGTTTGAATTTGGCTCAGAGGAGAAATGTAGCAATGTGCTTGGGTCTGGTCCTTATACCTTTACCAGAAGCCCCTTATGTTGAAGAAATGGCACCCTAGGATGTCAATGGATCCTAATGAAATCAGATCTGTACCCATCTGGATTCAACTTCATGGATTGCCCTGGGAATTCTGGAATTCAGAAATCTTGAGCAAAATTGGGAGTTTTTGTGGCACCCCTCTCTATAGTGATCAATGTACTGTGCATAGAACTAAACTTGGCTTTGCAAGGGTTCTGGTAGAAATGGATGTCTTAGGTTCATTCCCAAAAATGGTTGAAATGCTTGATGAGTTTGGAAATGTTTTCAAAAAGAAGATAACCTATGAGTGGAAACCTTTAATCTGTGAGAAATGTTGCAGAATGGGTCATTCTATAAAAACTTATAGAGTGAATCAAAACACAAAGAAATTACTTGGGAAAGGTTCAAAAGAAGTAGTTCAGGATGCAGAGGATGTGATTGGAGAGAAAATTCACTCTGATCCAAATGTGGAAGGAATATGAGACTGTTGTCCTAAGGTGATGGAGGAAACATGAGGGATCACTCAGGTTCATGAAAGCTCTATTGTTATGGATGGAGTAGATGGAAATATTTCAAATATAGTAGAGAAAACAGGAGGCTCAAAGATGAAGAGCCATGTGTTGAAGAAATTGGATAATGTTCCAAAGGTAACTAACTCTTTCAGTGCTTTAGTTGATAGTAATGATATCATTCAAAGTAAGATGAATAGTAGTGGGAATTGTGGTGAGAATAAGAATAGTACTGGAACGAAAGCTAGGCTCAATTCCAGAATGATTGATATTGACAGATGATATGTTCTTGGAACATTAGAGGGCTTAATAGTTCCCTCAAGTAGTCAGAGTTAGTTAAGTTGATTTGCAGTAATAAGTTGAATTTTTTGGGTATTACAGAGTTTAGAGTAAATGTTGGCAGTTTTGAGAAAGTTTGGAAAAGTTTGAAAGCTAAAATCCCTAGCTGGGATATTAGTAATAACTATGGTAGTTCTAGTATGGGGAGGATTTGGATCATTTTCAATAAAGACGAGATTAATGTGGATGTTGTCATTGTCCACAAGCAGTTCATTCACTGCAAAATAGTGCATGATAATAACACTGTGTTTTGTACAGTTGTGTATGGTTCTTATGTTGCTTTTAAGAGACTAGTTCTTTGGGAGCAGCTTATCCAAATTAGTCAGAATATGAATGATAACTGGATAGTATTGGGTGATTTTAATGCTGTTATGAGTAATATGGATAGAATGGGGTATTGATATTGATGACCAGGCAGATGAAGAATTCAAGAGCTGGATGAATGATTCAAATCTGTTTGAGTTAAAGAATGTGGGAAATAAATTCACTTGGACCAATAATCAAATTGGTGAAGACATAATCTATAGGAAGCTAGATTGGTGTTTTGTGAATAATGAGTGGATGGAAAGCTGGTCTGATTCTTATTATATTGCCTTGGCCCCTGGCATTTCATATCATTGCCACATTGTGGTGCAAATGAATAAGAGAAGTCAGAGGAGAAATACTGGATGGGATAAAGAAGTTAGAGGGTTCCTTATGTATCAGATATACCAGAAGTTGAAGTGGCTCAAAGGTGACTTTAAAGCTCTTAAAAAGAGTTTAGTGAGATTTCTGAAAGGGTTGGGAAAATTAAAGGCTTAGCTAATAGCCTTAGTAATGATCATCAGAGGGACCCTTTTAACAGGGTCTTGCAGGAAGAAGAAAGGGCTGATAATAGTCATATGATCAAGTTGATGAGATGGGAGGAGAGTATTATGAGGCAGAAATCCAGAGTGAATTGGATTGCCTTAGGTGACCAAAATACTAAGTATTTTGATAGAAGTCTCAAGCAACGGCAGATTAGAAGTAATATCTCTTCGCTCAAACTTTCTGATGGGAGGATTATTACTGATAGTACTATGATCAAAGAGGAAATCCTGAATCACTACAAGGAGTTTATTGGTACAGCTATCCCCAATAGGAGCCATACTGTTTCTAGCATCTTCTCTCAAGGGAATGTCCTTAGTGAGGAAGACAGGACTTTCCTAGTCAGAGAGATCATTGATGGAGAAATCAAAGACGCTCTTTTTGACATCAATAGTTATAAGGCCCCTGGTCCAGATGGTTATTCTAGTGCTTTTTTCAAAAAGAGCTGGAGTATTATTGGAAAAGACATCACTGAAGGCATCAAAGGTTATTTTGCTACTGGGAAAATGCTAAAGCAGGTAAACTCTACTGTTATTTCATTAATCACTAAAGTTTCCAATCCAACTTCTATTAGTGATTACAGACCAATAGCCTGCTGCAATGTCATTTACAAGGCAATTTCTAAGGTTCTTGCTAAAAGACTCAGTAGTTTGCTTGATAAAATAGTTAGCAAAAGTCAATCTACTTTTATTCCTGGGAGAAGAATAGCAGACAACATCTTGCTTGCTCATGAGCTGGTGAGGAATTATCACAAGAAGAAGAGTAGTTCTTGTGCTTTGAAAATTGACTTGCAAAAAGCCCATGACACGGTTGCATGGGACTTCATTGAAGAGGTGCTTCTAGGTCTCAGATTTCCCAGTAGGTTTATCATGTTAGTTATGAATTGCATCAGATCAGCTGCATTCTCTATTCAAGTAAATGGAGAAGTTCATGGTTATTTTGCTGGTGGTAGAGGTCTCAGGCAAGGAGACCCCATCTCTCCTCTCATATTTGTTTTATGTATGGACTACTTCTCAAGACTTCTTCATGATAGAACTAAAGAAGATTCTGAATTCAAGTATCACAAGGAGTGCAAGAATATAAGGCTGTGCCATCTTGCTTTTGCAGATGACCTTTTCTTATTCAATAATGGGGATTTGAAGTCTGTAATGATTCTCAAAGAAGCTTTGAAAGAGTTTTCTAAAGTTTCTGGTCTTAAGCCTAACTTACATAAAAGCTGTGTGTATTTTGATGGTCTTGATGTGCTAAGGAAAAATGAGATCATTGATTGTTTGGGGTTCTCAGAGAGTTCTCTCCCTGTGAAATACCTAGGGCTTCCACTTTTCTCCTCCAAGCTGTCAAAAGACCACTGTTCTTCTCTGGTTAGCAGAATTACTGCTAGGATTGCTTCCTGGTCTGATAAGAGTTTATCATATGCTGAAAGGCTTCAGCTGCTGAACTCAGTGCTCCTCAGTATGCATGTGTACTGATGCATAACTTTCATCCTGCCTAAAGCTGATATTAAAGGGGTTGAGAGTATTTGTAGGAAGTTCCTCTGGCATGGGAATGACACTGAGAAGAAAGGGAGTAGAGTTAATTGGAGAGATGTCTGTTCTAGCAAGAGTGTTGGTGGTATGGGGATTAAAGCCATTTATTTGTGGAATGTAGCAGCTGCAGCTAAGAATGTCTGGAATTTGGTTTCATTCAAGCCTTCTATGTGGGCTAATTGGGTGATTGAGAATAAACTTAAGTTACCCAGTTATTGGAGAATTTCAAAACCTTTGGATAGTTCTTGGAGTTGGAGGGGATTGCTCAAGATTAGATCTCAAATTAAGCCCTTTTTTGATTATAAATTAGGGAATGGTAAGAAGTTCTTCTTTTGGCATGACCCTTGGCTGAATGGGAAGTCTATAGTGGACAGGTTCCCAGGAGTTGTGATTAAAGAATCTGATGTCCCTAAGTCTTATAAAGTCTGCAGTCTGTGGAAAGACAACTGATGGTGCCTTCTTGACCCAATAGATGAAAGCACTCTCAGTGCTTCTTTGGAACTATATTAATCAGAGATGGTAGATTCACTATCAATCGCCTCTGGAAGAAGCTGGATCCTGAGAGAGACAAAGTGATATGGGCCCCTCTCATCTGGTATCCTGGCCATATTCACAGGTTTTCTTTCATTATGTGGTTAGCTCTTAAAAATAGACTGATGACTAGAGACAAGCTGAAAGCCTAGAATGTTGTTGATTTCTGATGTCTGCAGTCTGCGTAATACTCATACAGAAAGTATTAGCCACTTGTTCTTTGAGTGCAGCTATTCGAAGGAGATCTGGAAGAATATCCTTAGCATTTTGCACATTAATAAATAGGTTCTTCCTTGGAGTAGAGAAGTTAATTTTTTTTAGAAGAGCTAAAGGTATATCTAAAGAAGCTAAGTGTAGGAGACTGATGGTTGCAGCATCAGTGTACCATATTTGGAGAGCCAGGAATGCTAAGATTTTCATACAGGAGTTATTACGAAAGGAGAGTATTGTCAAGTGTATTTTGTTTGATGTCCAAGCCAGAGTTGCCGGTAGATAGCCTGTTTCTTTATTGGTGTTCTGCTGATGTATTTTGTTTTTGCTGCTTCAGAGTTTTACTCTGCTAAGTTGTATCAGCTTTGCTGAGGATGTTTTATTGGTCTATAGCAATTTGCTCTTTTTTGGTGACTTATTAAAAAAAAATTGTAGGGTGTCGTGTCCAGACTACCCATTTGATATTTTTATGTCAAAATACTAGTTAGGCAAAAATAATATTCTTAAGGAAATTTAAAACAATACGTGGCCAGTAACGTAATCCACAAAACGTGAAAAAAAAATTTGGTCAAAAATCATTTAAACTCAAAACAGTGTCAAATCCTGACAAATATCATTTTTAAAAAATCAAGGCTCTCGGCCCAAACCAGAAGTACTCTCAAACAATTTAATTCCAACAACATCCTTAAAGTATAACAGCCAAAATATATCACGCAAGTGAAAAGCAACATCATCAAGATAAGGCAATTAACATCCTCAAACAATTTAATGCCAACAACATCCTTAAAATATAACGGCCAAAATATATCACCCAAGTGAAAAGTAACATCATCAAGATAAGGCAATTAACATCATACCCAAGTATGACATAAAGAAAATTACCAACATAAGATTTCCCGAGAAATTAACAGTAATTAATTCACTTAAGTGAAATAACATCAATGTAATAAAATAAAAGTATCAAATAAAAGCATAATTAATGACCGACTTGACGCAATCCTATCGGTGTAGGCAGAAAGTTTTAAAATCAAAAGATGACGTTTCAAAGACAAGACGTGAACATAATTCCGCAGTAGCACCTATGACTCAATAACAAACATAGCAGAGTAAACACATAGCATGTAAATGGCCTTGGTTTGAAAGAAAAGCTCTGATACCAAGTTTGTAGCGACCCAGTTTCATGGATCGAGACTGGCGCTAGGGTATGGGTATGGTGGTACCAAAACTCGTAGCAAGACTTGCGGATAAACACTCAAACATATAAATAATATAACAAGTAATAATTACTTACATTAATTAATGAATAACAAGAGTTAAGCAATAGATATGCCCAAGCATAAAAATAAGTCAGTTAGACCAAACCGACAGACAAACTAGAATAATAAGGACTTCTAGTTTACTACTGCGGTTTAAGAATAAAATCATTTTGATAATTTATTACAATAAAATAAACCTCCGAGGAATAAAGATTCAGAGATCAGTGGACTCGCTCAAAACAATAAACCTAGAAAAATTTGGGAAAAACAACGGGGTCAGATATATTGAGATGAGTTCGTAATACTATTTACATGTATTAAGTTTAAAACCCTTAAATTAAAACCTTTCATACTAATATATAATATGATTATTGAAATTCAGTATTGAAATGATCCCATTGTAAGTATAACATAGCATAATGAAAAACCCAGAGTGGACGGGAACAAATCCTCGTCATATACCAGCGTAAGCAAGACACTAGTCTGCCGATTCCTAGAGTACTTACCGGTGCACATAGTCTCGATACAAGCTTATCGAGTAGCTCGTTTCAATCCTGATTCATAATCGCATAAAACAATTCAAAAATATTTATAATACTAAAATATGATGAGGTACTTAATAAAGCGGTAAATAACGCTACAAACTCACAGCTTGTTTATCCACGTGAATCTTCGCAAATAGCTAACCATGCGTATACTCTGAAGCACGAGCAGTCGATGGGTCTAAAACAATATATAAGTTAAAATTCATACAACCCCTAACTCTAAGAATACTAGACACCGCATAAAACTAGCACAAAACCAAGTCTCGCACAAGTATAGCCAAAGAAAAAAGAACAATGAATTACATATTGACCCGAGTCAAAAACAAACCACATCGAGTAACACAATACTCAATAAATAAATAAGCCAAGTTTATTGGGTTTTCGCTTTAAAATCCGTTCCGAAAAATATTACTTAAATAATAAATAAATAATAACTTAAATCCATTTCCTCAAATATTGGGTTAGCCGAGTTACCAATAACTACCAAGCTACCTCACATGTAGGGTGACTCAAGTCTAACCCAACTCTAAATATTTTATCAAAAATATAAATCAGAGTTTATAATTTCCAAAAATCACTTTCACAAAAAAATATATGATCATATCCAATTATAACCATAGTTTATAATTATAGAATCAACTTGATAAAATAATAAATCAATATTTATAGCGGAACCCAATAGCTTTAACTTAAAGTAACCCAAGTTACAACCAAAAACTTAATCAAATAAGTTATAAAAAAACGTTCAAGGGCTAAATTGTAATTTAGCCAAAATGACATACCAAAAAGATATCTAAAGTCCAATATAATTACCCGAGTAATTTATATTAATTTATATTATAAAATAATCATCGTTTTAAATTTGGTAAATATAACTCGAAACGAAATCCAAAAGTTAATAATATAATTTAACCACATTGGTATTCAAAGTCAAAAATCTCAAATAAACAATTAAATAATAATTAATAAAAATTATTAATTTAATTTTAAATAACTCAAATATTATTTTTAGGTTTAAAAAAAATATTAATAATTTGACAACTCTCAAATTAAAATGAAATCCTCAATTTCCATTTAATAAGGCCAAAATAAATAAATGAAATCTAAAATCATTTAAACTATAATAAGATTAATATTAAATTTAAATTTAAAATATTAATGTCCAAAGTAATTTCAATTTATAAATAATAATATTATTTAAGTCACTAATTAATAAGTCAAATTCAACTTTGTAAATTAAAATCAAAAAAGGCCTAATCACTCAAAACCCCCCACCTTTATTCTCTTTTGCAAATATACCCCGACGTAGGAATTTCTCCAATTTTACCCTAGTTTACCCTTTTATGTTTCAATTATACCCTAAAGCATTAAAATGATCTATTTTCATCTGAAAAAAAAAGTTTAAAATAATTCTTCATTTTTAGCCAATATTTCAATTAGACTCTAATATTATTAATAATATAAAAATAAAAGATTATTTTAAACTTTTTTATAAGTCAAAATAGGTCAATGTAATGCTTTGGGGTACAATTGAAACATAAAAGGCCTTTAGGGTAAAATTGGAGAAATTCCTAGGTCAGGGTATATTTGCAAAAGGGGCTAAAGGTGAGCGGGTTTTGAGTGATTAATCCATCCAAAATCAATTAAAACAGTTAAAAGATAAGTTTAGGAATCAATAGATTTAAAATATAAGAATTCAGTGACCAAAACAACCATATAACAAAAACAAATTATGACAGCCAAGCATAAAACGCCGCATCATCATCCTCATAAACCAAAATCATATCAATTCTCACAATAGCCTTACGAAACAGAAGCTCAAAATTAAAGCAAAATTCAATCAAAATTTTGAACATTCAACACCTTGAATCATGAATTACAAATCGATACTAAACAACCCAAAAGATATCGAAATCAAGACAACACAAGAGCTCATTCCTTTGCTAAAGAAAAACGACATGGCAGAGGAGGCTTTTACGAAACCGAAAGCATCCATAACAAATAATCATTGAACTCTTGAAACAAGCATCACACTGAGACTAATCAAATATCACCTAACATTCTTAGAGGTTTACGAACACAGGACTAGCCAAATCCATGCCAAAAGAGATTCCAAAAATCGACAGCAAGAACATAACAATTCTCAGTTAAAAACCAAACGAAAACAATAAAACGACGGCGATAATAACTGAATGATTTACGTACCGATTTGCGAGAAACAAAAAAATAAATTTGTAGAGGTTTGATTCTATTTCCACCGGGACAAGACATGTCTGTATTCCATCAAGAAACGGCTACGAACGGATCGAAAAACAAAGGTATCGTTTTTTAGAATCAAAAGAGCGAATAAACTTAAAAACGGAAAAACGGCAGCGTTTAATACAGAGAGATTAACGTACCAAAATAAAATCCAAAAGTTGGAGGATGGAGAGGACAGAGTCCTCTATCGCTGGAATCAAACGGTTCTCAAATTGGTTCTTTAACGAAAGAGAACAAATCAAAGTACGGAGGTGCCGATTTAAAGGAACAAATCTGAGAATTTTGAAAGTGTGATGTACTGATTTCACCAACCTTTTACGGATGAATAGAGCAACGTTTTTCAGAGGTTTGAAGAGCAATGAGGCGACTAGGGTTTGATGAATATATAGGGGAAACTTTAGGATCGAAACGGGCTTTAAACAACAGACGTTTCATGGCTGAAACATGCAGCCACGAAGGGTCTCGTTCGAGACCGTTTGGTCTCGAACGAGACCAAGCGCAGAATCTCAGGTCTCTTTTGAGACCTGAGATGGATCGATTGTGGTTCAACCACTTTGGTTGAACCACAACTCAAAAGAACCACGACTTAAACGTTTGGTTTTGTTTTGTAACGTTTGTAAACGTTTGGCTTAACTCGCTAAAAAGGTGAAATGTTTGGTTTTTTTTTGTAACGTTTGTAAAAATTTCGCTTAAATTGCCAAAAATGAGAAACTCTTGGATTTGTTTCGTAATGTTTGTAAACGTTTGGCTTTGTTTCGTAACGTTTGTAAACGTTTGGCTTAAATCGCTAAAAAAAATGTGAAACGTTTTAATTTGTTTCGTAACGTTTGTAAACATTTGGCTTAAATCGCTAAAAAGGCGGAACGTTTGCATTTGTTTCGTAACGTTTGTAAACGTTTGGCTTAAATCGCTAAAAAGGTGAAACGATTGGATTTCTTTCGTAATGTTTGTAAACGTTTGGCTTAAATTGCTAAAAAGGGGAAACGTTTTGTTTTGTTTCGTAACCTTTGTAAACGTTTGGCTTAAATCGCTATAAATGTGAAACGTTTGAATTTGTTTCAAAACGTTTGTAAATGTTTGGTTTTGTTTCGTAACCTTTGTAAACGTTTGGCTCAAATTGCTAATAAGGTTAGATATATGGATTTGTTTCGTAACGTTATTAAACGCTTGGCTTCAATCGCTAAAAAGATGAAACGTTTGGATTTGTTCTTAACGTTTGTAAAAGTTTGGCTTAAATCGCTAAAAAGGTGAAACATTTGGATTTGTTTCATAATGTTTTAAACATTTGGCTTAAATGTCTAAAAAGGTGAAACATTCTAATTTGTTTCGTAACGTTTGTAAGCGTTTGGATTAAATCGCTAAAAAGGTTAAACGTTTGGATTTGTTTCGCAACGTTTGTAAACGCTTAGCTTAATTTGCTTAAATGGGGAAACGATTGGATTTGTTTCGTAACATTTGTAAATTTTTGGCTTAAATCGCTAAAATGGGGAAACAATTGGATTTGTTTCTTAACGTTTGTAAACGTTTGACTACAATCGCTAAAAAGGTAAAACGCTTGGATTTTTTTCATAACGTTTTAAACGTTTTGATTTGTTTCGTAACGTTTGTAAATGTTTGGCTTAAATCGCTAAAAAGGTGAAACGCTTGGATTTGTTTCGGAACGTTTGTAAACAGTTGGCTTAAATCGCTAAAAAGGGGGAACATTTGGATTTGTTTCGTAACATTTGTAAACATTTGGCTTAAATCGCTAAAAACGTTACATAGAATCCAAATGTTTCACCCTTTTAGCAATTTAAGCCAAACATTTACAAACGTTATGAAACAAATCCAAACGTTTCACCTTTTTAGCGATTAAAGCCAAAAATTTACAAATGTTACGAAACGAAACCAAACGTTTTGCCTTTTTAGCGATTTAAGCCAAACGTTTACAAACGTTACGAAACAAATCCAAAAGTTTCACCTTGTTAGAAATCTAAACCAAACGTTTATAAACGTCACAAAACAAATCCAAACGTTTCACCTTATTAGTGATTTAAGCCTAACGTTTACAAAGGTTAAGAAACAAAACCAAACGTTTCCCCTTTTTAACGATTTATGCCAAACATTTACAAACGTTACGAAACAAATAAAAACATTTCACCTTTTTAGCAATTTAAGCCAAATGTTTACAAACATTATGATATAAATCCAAACGTTTCACCTTTTTAGCGATTTAAGCCAAACGTTTACAAAGGTTACAAAACAAAACAAAATGTTTCACCTTTTAAGCGATTTAAGCCAAACGTTTACAAACGTTAGGAAACAAAATCCAAATGTTTAACCTTTTTAACGATATAAGCCAAACGTTTACAAACGTTACGAAACAAATCCAAAGGTTTCACCTTTTTAGCGATTTAAGCCAAACGTTTACAAAGGTTATGAAACAAATCCAAACATTTCACATTTTTAGTGATTTAAGCCAAACGTTTACAAACGTTTCACCTTTTTAGCGATTTAAGCCAAACGTTTACAAACTTTACGAAACAAATCTAAGCGTTTCCCCTTTTTAGCAAATTAAGCCAAACGTTTATAAACGTTATGAAACAAATCCAAACGTTTCACCTTTTTAACGATTATAGCCAAAAATTTACAAACGCTACGAAACAAATCCAAACGTTTCACATTTTTATCGATTTAAGCCAAATGTATACGAACGTTATGAAACAAATCCAAACGTTTCCCCTTTTTTGCGATTTAAGCGAAACGTTTACAAAGTATTTTAAAAAAACCAAACATTTTCCCTTTTTAGCGATTTAAGACAAATGTTTACAAACATTACGGTACAAAACCAAACGTTTCACATTTTTAGCGATTTAAACTAAACGTTTACAGACAGTACGAAACAAATCCAAATGTTTAACCTTTTTAGCAATTTTAGCCAAACGTTTACAAACGTTACGAAACAATCCAAATGTTTCACCTTTTTAGCAATTTAAGCCAAACGTCTACAAATGTTACAAAACAAATCCAAAAGTATCACCTTTTTAGCTATTTAAACCAAAGATTAAAACGTTTCGAAACAAATATAAACGTTTCACCTTTCTAACGATTTAAGCCAAACGTTTACAAACGTTGCGAAACAAATCCAAACGCTTCACCTAATTAGCAATTTAAGCCAAATGTTAACAAACGTTACGAAACAAATCCAAACGTTTCAGCTTTTTAACGATTGAAGCCAAACGTTTAAAAACGTTACGAAACAAAACCAAATGGTTCACCTTTTTAGCAATTTAAGAGAAACGTTTACAAACATTATGAATCCAAACGTTTCCCCATTTAGAGATTTAAGCCAAATTTACAAACATTACTAAACAAATTCAAACGTTTCACTTTTTTAGAGATTTAAGCCAAATGTTTACAAACGTTTCGAAACAAATCCAAACGTTTCACTTTTTTAGCGATTTAAGCCAAACATTTACAAAGGTTATGAAACAAAAACAAACGTTTCACATTTTTAGCGATTTAAACCGAACATTTACAGACGCTACAAAATAAAACCAAACGTTTCCCCTTTTTAGCGATTTAAGCCAAACGATCACAAAAGTTACGAAACAAATCTAAGCGTTTCACCTTTTTAGAAATTTAAGCCAAAGGTTTACAAACGTTACGAAACAAATCCAAACAATGCACCTTTTTAGCAATTTAATCCAATCGTTTACAAACGTTACGATACAAATCCAAACGTTTCACTTTTTTAGCGATTTAAGCCAAACATTTACAAACGTTACGAAACAAATCCAAACGTTTCACCTTTTTAGCAATTTAATCCAATCGTTTCACCTTTTTAGCGATATAAGCCAAACGTTCACAAACGTTACGAAACTAATCCAAGCGTTTCAACTTTTTAGCAATTGAAGCCAAACGTCTACAAACGTTACGAAACAAATCCAAACGTTTCACCTTTTTAGCGATTGAAGCCAAACGTTACGATACAAATCCAAACGTTTCTCATTTTTAGCGATTTAAGCGTAACATTTACAAACGTGACGAAACAAATCCAAATGTTTCACCTTTTTAGCGATTTAAACCAAACGTTTCCGCTTTTTAGCGATTTAAGCCAAACGTTTACAAACGTTACGGAACAAATCCAAACGTTTCCCCTTTTTAACGATTTAAGCAAATAAGCCAAACGATTAAAAACATTACGAAACAAAACCAAACGTTTAAAATGTTACGAAAAAAGTCCAAACGTTTCACCTTTTTAACAAATTAAGCAAAACGTTTACAAACATTACAGAACAAATCCAAACGTTCCCCTTTTTAGCAATTTAGGCCAAATGTTTACAAACGCTACGAAACAAATCTAGACGTTTTACCTCTTTAGCGATTGAAGCCAAATGTTTACAAAAATTACGAAACAAATCCAAGAGTTTCATCTTTTTTAGCAATTTAAACCAAACATTTACAAACGCTATGAAACAAATCCAAATGTTTCTCCTATTTAGCAATTTAAGCCAAACGTGTACAAATGTCACGAAAAAAATCCAAACGTTTCCCCATTTTAGCGATTTAAGCCAAACGTTTAAAACGTTACAAAACAAATCCAATCGTTTCACCTTTAACGATTTAAGCAAAACGTTTAAAACCGTTACGAAATAAAACCAAACGTTTACAAACGTTACAAAACAAATCCAAACGTTTCACCTTTTTAACAATTCAAGCCAAACGTTACGAAACATTTTCAAGCGTTTCACCTCTTCAGCAATTTAAGCCAAACGTTTAGAAACGTTACGAAACAAATCCAAACGTTTCACCTTTTAAGCAATTTATGCCAAACATTTACAAACGGTACGATCAAAGCGTGTGTACAACGCGGCTATTACTCGCAATAGATAGTAATCCTTCTATTCGGGGTGAGAAAAAACTGGCCGACCGTATTAACCGACTGAATCGATGAGTTTTTATTATAATAAAGTTTCACCTTTTTAGAAATTTAAGCCAAACGTTTATAAACGTTAGGAAACAAATTCAATCGTTTCACCTTTTTAACGATTTAAGCAAAACGTTACGAAACAAATCTAAAATGTTTCCCCTTTATAACAATTTAAGCCAAACGTTACGAAACATTTCCAAACGTTCCACCTTTTCAGCAATTTTAGCCAAACGTTTACAAACGATACAAAACAAATCCAAACGTTTGGTTTTGTTTTGTAACGTTTGTAAACGATTGGCTTAAATCGCTTAAAAGGTGAAACGTTTGGATTTGTTTCATAACGTTTTCAACGTTTGGCTTAAATCGCTAAAATGGGGAAACGTTTGGATTTGTTTCGTAAGGTTTGTAAACGTTTGGCTTAAATTACTAAATAGGTAAATGAAAAAGTGAAACTTTTGGTTTGTTTCGTAATGTTTGTAAACGTTTGGCTTACATTGCAAAAAAGTGGAAAGTTTGTATTTGTTTCGTAATGTTTGTGAACATTTGGCTTAAATAACTAAAAAGGTGAATTGTTTTATTTTGTTTCATAACCTTTGTAAGCGTTTGGCTGAAATCGCTAAAAAGGTGAAACGTTTGGATTTATTTCGTATCGTTTTTACACGTTTTGCTTAAATCACTAAAAAGGTGAAAAGCTTGGATTTGTTTCGTTACGTTTGTAAACGTTTGGCTTAAATTACTTAAAAGGTGAAACACTTGGATTTGTTTTGTAACGTTTGGCTTAAATTGATAAAAAGGTGAAAAATTTGGATTTGTTTCCTAACGTTTTAAACGTTTGGCTTAAATCGCTAAAATTGGGAAAGGTTTGGATTTGTTTCGTAAGGTTTGTAAACGTTTGGCTTAAATTGCTAAATAGGTAAATCGCTAAAAAAGTGAAACATTTGGTTTTGTTTGGAAATTAAATGTTTGTCTTAAATTGCTAAAAAGGTTAAACGTTTGGATTTGTTTCATAACGTTTGTAAACGTTTAGCTTAAATCGCTAAACGGGGAAACGTTTGGTTTTGTTTCTTAACCTTTGTAAACGTTTGGCTTAAATCACTAAAAAGGTACAATGTTTGGATTTGTTTCGTAACGTTTGTAAAAGTTTGGCCTAAATCGCTAAAAAGTTGAAACGCTTGGATTTGCTTCGCAACGTTTGTAAACGTTTGGCTTAAATTGCTAAAAAGGTAAAACGCTTGGATTTGTTTTGCAACGTTTGTAAACGTTTAGCTTCAATTGTTAAAAAGGTGAAACGTTTGGATTTGTTTCATAACGTTAGGATTTGTTTCGTAACGTTTGTAAACATTTAGCTTAAATTGCTAAAAAGGTGAAACATTTGGATTTTTTTCGTAACGTTTGTAAAAGTTTGGCTTTAATCGCTAAAAAGGCGAAACGTTTGGATTTCTTTCATAATGTTTTAAACGTTTGGCTTAAATCGCTAAAATGGGGAAATGTTTGGATTTGTTTTGTAACGTTTGTAAACATTCAACTTAAATCGCTAAAAAGGTGAAACGCTTGGATTTGTTCCTTAACGTTGTAAACGTTTGGCTTAAGTCGCTAAAATGGGGAAACGTTTAGCTTTATTTCGTAATGTTTATAAAAGTTTGGCTTAATTCGCTAAAAACGTGAAACGTTTGGATTTTTTTTATAACGTTTTAAATGTTTTGTTTTGTTTCGTAACGTTTGTAAACGTTTGGCTTAAATCGCTAAAAAGGTAAAACATTTGGATTTGTTTCGTAACATTTGTAAACGTTTTTCTTAAATCGCAAAAAAGCTGAAATGTTTGTATTTGTTTCCTAACGTTTTAATCGTTTAGCTTAAATCGCTAAAATTGGGAAACATTTGGAGTTATTTTGTAACGTTTGTATACGTTTGCCTTAAATCTCTAAAAAGGTGAAACATTTGGATTTGTTTCGTAACGTATGTAAACGTTTGCCTTAAATTGCTAAAAAGGTGAAACGCTTGGATTTGTTTCGTAACGTTTGTAAACGTTTGGCGTAAATCGCTAAAAATGTGAAAGGTTATGTTTTGTTTCGTAACGTTTATAAACGTTTGGTTTAAAATGATAAAAAGGTGAAACGATTGGATTTGTTTCGTAATTTTGTAAACGTTTAGCTTAAATCGCTAAAAAGGTGAAACGTTTGGATTAGTTTCGTAACGTTTGTAAACGCATGGTTTAAATTGCTAAAAAGGTGAAAATTTATTATAATTAAATCAAACCAATCAAAACTCATCAGTTCAGTCGGTTGATTCTGTCAGCCTATTTTTTCTAACCCCAAATAGAAGGAGTAATATCTATTGCAAGTAATAGCCGCGTGTTACTCATGCTCTGATCGTAATGTTTGTAAACGTTTGGCTTAAATCGCTAAAAAGGGGAAATGTTTGGATTTGTTTCATAACGTTTGGCTTAAAGTGCTAAAAAGGTAAAACGTATGGCTTTGTTTTGTAACGTTTGTAAACGTTTGGTTTAAATCGCTAAAATGGTGAAACGTTTGGATTTGTTTCGTAACGGTTGTAAACGTTTCGTTTAAATCGCTAAAAACGTGAAAACGTTTGTAAACGTTTAGCTTCAATCACAAAAACGGCGAAAGGTTTGGTTTTGTTTCGTAACAATTGTAATCGTTTGGCTTAAATCTCTAAAAAAGTGAAACATTTCGATTTGTTTCGTAACGTTTGGCTTAAATCGCTAAAAATATGAAACGTTTGGATTTTTTTTGTAACGTTTGTAAATGTTTGGCTTAAGTTGCTAAAAAGGTGAAACGTTTGTATTAGTTTCGTAACGTTTGTAAACGTTTCGCTTAGATTGCTAAAAATATGAAACGTTTTGATTTGTTTCGTAATGTTTTAAACGTTTGGTTTCAATCACTTAAAAGGTGAAACGTTTGGATTTGTTTCGTAACGTTTGTAAACGTTTGGTTTTGTTTCATAACCCTTTGCAAACGTTTTGCTTAAATCGCTAAAAAGGTGAAACATTTGGATTTGTTCCATAACCTTTGTAAACGATTGGCTTAAATCGCTAAAAAGGTGGATAGTTTGTATTTGTTTCGTAACGGTTGTAAACGTTTGGCTTAAATCACTAAAAAGGCAAAAGGTTTGGTTTCGTTTCATAACGTTTGTAATCTTTTGGCTTAAATCGCTAAAAAGGTGAAACATTTGGATTTGTTTCATAACGTTTGTAAACGTTTGGCTTGAATCGCGAAAAAGGTGAAACGTTTGGATTTGTTTCGTAAGGTTTCGCTTCAATCGCTAAAAAGGTGAAACACTTGGATTTGTTTCGTAACGTTTTAAACGATTGGCTTCAATCACAAAAAAGGGGAAACTTTTGGATTTGTTTCATAACGTTTGTAAACGTTTGGTTTTGTTTCATAAACGTTCGGCTTATATCGCTAAAAAGGTGAAACATTTGGATTTATTTCATAACCTTTATAAACGTTTGGCTTCAATTACTAAAAAGTGAAATGTTTGAATTTTTTTTTGTAACGTTTGTAAACGTTTGGCTAAAATCGCTAAAAAAGTGAAACGTTTGGATGTGTTTCGTAACGTTTGTAATCGTTTAGCTTAAATCGCTAAAATGGTGAAAACGTTTGTAAACGATTGGCTTAAACCGCTAAAAAGGTGAAACACTATGATTTTTTTCGTAACGTTTGTAAACATTTGGCATAAATCGATAAAAAGGAGAAACGTTTGGATTTGTTTCGTAACGTTTGTAAATGTTTTGCTGCAATTGCTAAAAAGGTGAAACGCTTGGATTTGTTTCGTAGCGTTTGTAAACGTTTGGCTTAAATTGCAAAAAATGGGAAACGTTTGGATTTGTTTCGTAACGTTTTAAACGTTTGGCTTCAATCACTTAAAAGGTGAAACGTTTGGATTTCTTTCATAACGTTTGTAAACGTTTGAATTGGCTTAAATCGCTAAAAAGGTGAAATGTTTGGATTTGTTTCATAACGTTTGGCTTAAAGTGCTAAAAAGGTAAAACGTATGGCTTTGTTTTGTAACGTTTGTAAACGTTTGGTTTAAATCGATAAAATGGTGAAACGTTTGGATTTGTTTCGTAACGGTTGTAAACGTTTCGTTTAAATCGCTAAAAACGTGAAAACGTTTGTAAACGTTTAGCTTCAATCACAAAAACGGCGAATGGTTTGGTTTTGTTTCGTAACAATTGTAATCGTTTGGCTTAAATCTCTAAAAAAGTGAAACATTTCGATTTGTTTCGTAACGTTTGGCTTAAATCGCTAAAAATATGAAACGTTTGGATTTTTTTCGTAACGTTTGTAAATGTTTGGCTTAAGTTGCTAAAAAGGTGAAACGTTTGTATTAGTTTCGTAACGTTTGTAAACGTTTCGCTTAGATTGCTAAAAATATGAAACGTTTTGATTTGTTTCGTAATGTTTTAAACGTTTGGTTTCAATCACTTAAAAGGTGAAACGTTTGGATTTGTTTCATAACGTTTGTAAACGTTTGGTTTTATTTCATAACCCTTTGTAAACGTTTTGCTTAAATCGCTAAAAAGGTGAAACATTTGGATTTGTTCCATAACCTTTGTAAACGATTGGCTTAAATCGCTAAAAAGGTGGATAGTTTGTATTTGTTTCGTAACGGTTGTAAACGTTTGGCTTAAATCACTAAAAAGGCAAAGGGTTTGGTTTCGTTTCATAACGTTTGTAATCTTTTGGCTTAAATCGCTAAAAAGGTGAAACGTTTGGATTTGTTTCATAACGTTTGTAAACGTTTGGCTTGAATCGTGAAAAAGGTGAAACGTTTGGATTTGTTTCGTAACGTTTCGCTTCAATCGCTAAAAAGGTGAAACACTTGGATTTGTTTCGTAATGTTTTAAACGTTTGGCTTCAATCACAAAAAAAGGGGAAACGTTTGGATTTGTTTCATAACGTTTGTAAACGTTTGGTTTTGTTTCATAAACGTTCGGCTTATATCGCTAAAAAGGTGAAACATTTGGATTTATTTCATAACCTTTGTAAACGTTTGGCTTCAATTACTAAAAAGTGAAATGTTTGAATTTTTTTTTGTAACGTTTGTAAACGTTTGGCTAAAATCGCTAAAAAAGTGAAACGTTTGGATGTGTTTCGTAACGTTTGTAATCGTTTAGCTTAAATCGCTAAAATGGTGAAAACGTTTGTAAACGATTGGCTTAAACCGCTAAAAAGGTGAAACACTATGATTTTTTTTCGTAACGTTTGTAAACATTTGGCATAAATCGGTAAAAAGGTGAAACGTTTGGATTTGTTTCGTAACGTTTGTAAATGTTTGGCTGCAATTGCTAAAAAGGTGAAACGCTTGGATTTGTTTCGTAGCGTTTGTAAACGTTTGGCTTAAATTGCAAAAAATGGGAAACGTTTGGATTTGTTTCGTAACGTTTTAAACATTTGGCTTCAATCACTTAAAAGGTGAAATGTTTGGATTTCTTTCATAACGTTTGTAAACGTTTGAATTGGCTTAAATCGCTAAAAAGGTGAAACGTTTAGATTTGTTTCATAACCTTTGTAAACGTATGGCTTCAATCGCTAAAAAGGTGAAACGTTTGGATTTGTTTCGTGACGTTTGTAAACCTTTGGCTTAAATCGCTAAAAAGGTGAAACTTTTGGATTTGTTTCGTATCGTTTGTAAACGTTTGGCTTAAATCGCTAAAAAGGTGAAAACGTTTGTAAATGATTGGCTTAAATCGCTAAAAAGGTTAAACGTTTGGTTTTGTTTCGTAACTTTTGTAAACATTTGGGTTAAATCGCTAAAAAGGTCAAACATTTACAAACGTTACGAAACAAATCCAAACGTTTCACCTTTTTAGCAATTTAATCCAAACGTTTCACCTTTTTAGCGATTTAAGCCAAACGTTCACAAACGTTACGAAACTAATCCAAGCGTTTCACCTTTTTAGCAATTGAAGCCAAACGTCTACAAACGTTACGAAACAAATCCAAACGTTTCACCTTTTTAGCGATTTAAGCCAAACGTTACGATACAAATCCAAACGTTTCACATTTTTAGCGATTTAAGCGTAACATTTACAAACGTGACAAAACAAATCCAAACGTTTCACCTTTTTAGCGATTTAAACCAAGCGTTTACAAAGGTTATGAAATGAAACCAAAGGTTTCCGCTTTTTAGCGATTTAAGCCAAACGTTTACAAACGTTACAGAACAAATCCAAACGTTTCCCCTTTTTAACGATTTAAGCAAATAAGACAAACGATTAAAAACATTACGAAACAAAACCAAGCGTTTAAAATGTTACGAAAAAAGTCCAAACGTTTCACCTTTTTCACAATTTAAGCGAAACGTTTACAAACATTACGGAACAAATCCAAACGTTTCCCCTTTTTAGCAATTTAGGCCAAATGTTTACAAAAGCTACGAAACAAATCTAGACGTTTCACCTATTTAGCGATTGAAGCCAAATGTTTACAAAAGTTACGAAACAAATCCAAGAGTTTCATCTTTTTTAGCAATTTAAACCAAACATTTACAAACGCTATGAAACAAATCTAAATGTGTCACCTATTTAGCAATTTAAGCCAAACGTGTACAAATGTCACGAAAAAAATCCAAACGTTTCCCCATTTTAGCGATTTAAGCCAAACGTTTAAAACGTTACAAAACAAATCCAATCGTTTCACCTTTTTAACGATTTAAGCAAAACGTTTAAAACCGTTACGAAATAAAACCAAACGTTTACAAACGTTACGAAACAAATCCAAACGTTTCACCTTTTTAACAATTCAAGCCAAACGTTACGAAACATTTTCAAGCGTTTCACCTCTTCAGCAATTTAAGCCAAACGTTTATAAACGTTACGAAACAAATCCAAACGTTTCACCTTTTAAGCAATTTAAGCCAAACATTTACTAACGGTACGATCAAAGCGTGTGTACAACGCGGCTATTACTCGCAATAGATAGTAATCCTTCTATTCGGGGTGAGAAAAACTGGCCGACCGAATTAACCGACTGAATCGATGAGTTTTGATTGGTTTGATTTGATTATAATAAATTTTCACCTTTTTAGCAATTTAAGCCAAACGTTTATAAACGTTAGGAAAAAAATCCAATCGTTTCACCTTTTTAACGATTTAAGCAAAACGTTTAAAAACGTTACGAAATAAAACCAAACGTTACGAAACAAATCCAAACGTTTCCCCTTTATAATAATTTAAGCCAAACGTTACGAAATATTTCCAAGCGTTCCACCTTTTCAGCAATTTTAGCCAAACGTTTGCAAACGATACAAAACAAATCCAAACGTTTGGTTTTGTTTTGTAACGTTTGTAAACGATTGGCTTAAATCGTTAAAAAGGTGAAACGTTTGGATTTGTTTCATAACGTTTTCAACGTTTGGCTTAAATCGCTAAAATGGGGAAACGTTTGGATTTGTTTCGTAAGGTTTGTAAACGTTTGGCTTAAATTAATAAATAGGTAAATGAAAAAGTGAAACTTTTGGTTTTGTTTCGTAATGTTTGTAAACGTTTGGCTTACATTGCAAAAAAGTGAAAAGTTTGTATTTGTTTTGTAATGTTTGTAAACATTTGGCTTAAATAACTAAAAAGGTGAATTGTTTTATTTTGTTTCATAACCTTTGTAAGCGTTTGGCTGAAATCGCTAAAAAGGTGAAACGTTTGGATTTATTTCGTATCGTTTTTATACATTTTGCTTAAATCGCTAAAAAGGGGAAAAGCTTAGATTTGTTTCGTTACGTTTGTAAATGTTTGGCGTAAATTACTAAAAAGGTGAAACACTTGGATTTGTTTTGTAACGTTTGGCTTAAATTGATAAAAAGGTGAAAAATTTAATTTTGTTTCGTAACGTTTTAAACGTTTGGCTTAAATCGCTAAAATTGGGAAAGGTTTGGATTTGTTTCGTAAGGTCTCTAAATGTTTGGCTTAAATTGCTAAATAGGTAAATCGCTAAAAAAGTGAAACATTTGGTTTTGTTTGGAAATTAAATGTTTGTCTTAAATTGCTAAAAAGGTTAAACGTTTGGATTTGTTTCATAACGTTTGTAAACGTTTGGCTTAAATCGCTAAAAGGGGAAGCGTTTGGTTTTGTTTCTTAACCTTTGTAAACGTTTGGCTTAAATCACTAAAAAGGTAAAATGTTTGGATTTGTTTTGTAACTTTTGTAAAAGTTTGGCCTAAATCGCTAAAAAGTTGAAAAGCTTGGATTTGTTTCGCAACGTTTGTAAACGTTTGGCTTAAATTGCTAAAAAGGTAAAACGCTTGGATTTGTTTTGCAACGTTTGTAAACGTTTGGCTTCAATTGTTAAAAAGATGAAACGTCTGGATTTGTTTCATAACGTTAGGATTTATTTCGTAACGTTTGTAAACATTTGGCTTAAATTGCTAAAAAGGTGAAACGTTTGGATTTGTTTCGTAACGTTTGTAAACGTTTGGCTTAAATCGCTAAAAAGGTGAAACGTTCGGATTTCTTTCATAACGTTTTAAACGTTTGGCTTAAATCTCTAAAATGGGGAAACGTTTGGATTTGTTTTGTAACGTTTGTAAACGTTCAACTTAAATCGCTAAAAAGGTGAAACGCTTGGATTTGTTCCTTAACGTAGTAAACGTTTGGCTAAAGTCGCTAAAATGGGGAAACATTTAGATTTATTTCGTAATGTTTATAAAAGTTTGGCTTAATTCGCTAAAAACGTGAAACGTTTGGATTTTTTTTATAACGTTTTAAATGTTTGGTTTTGTTTCGTAACGTTTGCAAACGTTTGGCTTAAATCGCTAAAAAGGTAAAACATTTGGATTTGTTTCGTAACATTTGTAAACATTTTTCTTAAATAGCAAAAAAGCTGAAATGTTTGGATTTGTTTCCTAACGTTTTAATCGTTTAGCTTAAATCGCTAAAATTGGGAAACATTTGGAGTTATTTTGTAACGTTTTTATACGTTTGCCTTAAATCTCTAAAAAGGTGAAACATTTGGATTTGTTTCGTAACGTTTGTAAACGTTTGCCTTAAATTGCTAAAAAGGTGAAACGCTTGAATTTGTTTCGTAACGTTTGTAAACGTTTGGCGTAAATCGCTAAAAATGTGAAAGGTTATGTTTTGTTTCGTAACGTTTATAAACTTTTGGTTTAAAATGATAAAAAGGTGAAACGCTTGGATTTGTTTCGTAACATTTGTAAACGTTTAGCTTAAATCGCTAAAAAGGTGAAACGTTTGGATTAGTTTCGTAACGTTTGTAAACGTATGGCTTAAATTGCTAAAAAGGTGAAAATTTATTATAATTAAATCAAACCAATCAAAACTCATCAGTTCAGTCGGTTGATTTTGTCAGCCTATTTTTTCTAACCCCAAATAGAAGGAGTACTATCTATTGCTAGTAATAGCCGCGTGTTACTCATGCTCTGATCGTAATGTTTGTAAACGTTTGGCTTAAATCGCTAAAAAGGTGAAATGTTTGGATTTGTTTCATAACGTTTGACTTAAAGTGCTAAAAAGGTAAAACGTATGGCTTTGTTTTGTAACGTTTGCAAACGTTTGGTTTAAATCGCTAAAATGGTGAAACGTTTGGATTTGTTTCGTAATGGTTGTAAACGTTTGGCTTAAATCGCTAAAAACGTGAAAACGTTTGTAAACGTTTAGCTTCAATCACTAAAACGGCGAAAGGTTTGGTTTTGTTTCGTAACAATTGTAATCGTTTGGCTTAAATCTCTAAAAAAGTGAAACGTTTCGATTTGTTTCGTAACGTTTGGCTTATATTGCTAAAAATATGAAACATTTGGATTTGTTTCGTAACGTTTGTAAATGTTTGGCTTAAATTGATAAAAAGGTGAAACGTTTGTATTAGTTTCGTAACGTTTATAAACGTTTCGCTTAGATTGCTAAAAATATGAAACGTTTTGATTTGTTTCTTAACGTTTTAAACGTTTGATTTCAATCACTTAAAAGGTGAAACGTTTGGATTTGTTTCATAACGTTTGTAAACGTTTGGTTTTGTTTCATAACCCTTTGCAAACGTTTCGGTTAAATCGCTAAAAAGGTGAAACATTTGGATTTGTTCCATAACCTTTGTAAACGATTGGCTTAAATCGCTAAAAAGGTGGATAGTTTGGATTTGTTTCGTAACGGTTGTAAACGTTTGGCTTAAATCACTAAAAAGGCAAAAGGTTTGATTTCGTTTCGTAACGTTTGTAAACTTTTGGCTTAAATCTCTAAAAAGGTGAAACGTTTGGATTTGTTTCATAACGTTTGTAAACGTTTGGCCTAAATCGCGAAAAAGGTGAAACATTTGGATTTATTTCGTAACGTTTGGCTTAAATCGTTAAAAAGGTGAAACACTTGGATTTGTTTCGTAACGTTTTAAACGTTTGGATTCAATCACAAAAAAGGGGAAACGTTTGGATTTGTTTCATAACATTTTTAAACGATTGGTTTTGTTTCATAAACGTTTGGCTTATATCGCTAAAAAGGTGAAACATTTCGATTTATTTCATAACCTTTGTAAACGTTTGGCTTCAATTGCAAAAAAAGTGAAATGTTTGAATTTTTTTTTGTAACGTTTGTAAACGTTTGGCTAAAATCGCTAAAAAAAGTGAAACGTTTGGATGTGTTTCGTAACATTAGTAATCGTTTAGCTTAAATCGCTAAAATGGTGAAAACGTTTGTAAACGATTGGCTTAAACCGCTAAAAAGGTGAAACACTATGATTTGTTTCGTAACGTTTGTAAACATTTGGCATAAATCGGTAAAAAGGTGAAACGTTTGGATTTGTTTCGTAACGTTTGTAAATGTTTGGCTGCAATTGCTAAAAAGGTGAAACGCTTGGATTTGTTTCGTAACGTTTGTAAACGTTTGGCTTAAATTGCAAAAAATGGGAAACGTTTGGATTTGTTTCGTAACATTTAAAACGTTTGGCTTCAATCACTTAAAAGGTGAAACGTTTGCATTTCTTACATAACGTTTGTAAACGTTTGAATTGTCTTAAATCGCTAAAAAAGGTGAAACGTTTAGATTTGTTTCATAACCTTTGTAAACGTTTGGCTTCAATCGCTAAAAAGGTGAAATGTTTGGATTTGTTTGGTGACGTTTGTAAACAATTGGCTTAAATCGCTAAAAAGGTGAAACTTTTGGATTTGTTTCGTAACGTTTGTAAACGTTTGGCTTAAATCGCTAAAAAGGTGAAAACGTTTGTAAATGATTGGCTTAAATCGCTAAAAAGGTTAAACGTTTGGTTTTGTTTCGTAACTTTTGTAAACATTTGGGTTAAATCACTAAAAAGGTGAAACATTTGGATTTGTTTGTAACGTTTGTAAACGTTTCGCTTAAATCACTAAAAAGGTGAAATGTCTGGATTTGTTTTGTAACGTTTGTAAACGTTTAGCTTAAATTTATAAAAAGGTGAAAATTAATAATAACAAATCAAACCAATCAAAACCCATCGGTTCAGTCGGTTAATTCGGTTGGCCGGTTTTTTCTCACCCCATATAGAAGGAGTACTATCTATTGCGAGTAATAGCCGCGTGTTAATCACGATCTGATCGTAACGTTTGTAAAAGTATGGCTCAAATCACTAAAAAGGTGGAACGTTTGGATTTATTTCATAACGTTTGTAAACGTTTTGCTTAAATTGCTAAAAAGTTGAAACGTTTGGCTTTGTTTCGTAACATTTGTAAACATGTGGTTTACATTGCTTAAAACGCTTGGATTTGTTTCGAAAACGTTTAGCTTAAATTATAAAAAGGTGAAACGTTTGGATTTATTTCATAACCTTTGTAAACGTTTGACTTCAATCACTTAAAAGGTGAAACATTTGGATTTGTTTCATTACGTTTGTAAACGTTTGAATTGGCTTAAATCGCTAAAAAGATGGAATATTTAGATTTGTTTTATAACCTTTGTAAACGTTTGGCTTCAATCGCTAAAAAGGTGAAACGTTTGGATTTTTTCGTAACGTTTGTAATCATTTGGCTTAAATTGCTAAAAAGGTGAAACGTTTGGTTTTGTTTCGTAACGTTTGTAAACGTTTGGCATAAATCGCTAATAAGGGGAAACGTTTGGATTTGTTTCATAACCTTTGTAAATGTTTGGCTTCAATCTCTAAAAAAGGTGAAACTTTTAAATTTGTTTGGTAACTTTTATAAACGTGTGGCTTAAATCGCTAAAAAAGTGAAACGTTTGTATTTGTTTCGTAACGCTTGTCTTAAATCGCTAAAAAGGTTAAACGTTTGAATTTGTTTCGTAACTTTTGTAAGTGTTTGGTTGCAATTGCTAAAAAGGTGAATCTCTTAGATTTGTTTCGTTACTTCTGTAAACGTTTGGCTTAAATTGCTAAAAATGTGAAACGTTTGGATTTGTTTCGTAACATTTAAAACGTTTTGCTTCAATCACTGAAAAGGTGAAACGTTTAGATTTGTTTCATAACGTTTGTAAGCATTTTGTTTTGTTTCATGACGTTTGTAAACGTTTTGCTTAAATCACTAAAAAGGTGAAACGTTTGGATTTGTTTTATAACCTTTGTAAACGTTTAGCTTCAATCGCTAAAAAAGGTGAAACTTTTGTATTTGTTTCATGACTTTTATAAACGTGTGGCTTAAATCACTAAAAAAGTGATCCGTTTGGATTTGTTTCGTAACATTTGGCTTAATTCGCTAAAAAGGTGAAACGTTTGGATTTGTTTCGTAATGTTTGTAAACGTTTGGCTAAAATCGCTAAAAGTTTTACAAAACAAATCCAAACGTTTGGTTTTATTTCATAACGTTTGTAAACGTTCGGCTTAAATTGCTAAAAAGGTGAAACGCTTGGATTAGTTTCGTAACGTTTGTATACGTTTGGCTTAAATCACTAATATGAGGAAACGTTTGGCTTAATTCGCTAAAAAGGTGAAATGTTTGGATTTGTTTCGTAACGTTTGTAAACGTTTGGCTTAAATCGCTAAAAAGGTGAAACACTATGATTCGTTTCGCAGTGTTTGTAAACATTTGGCATAAATCGCTAAAAAGGTGAAACGTTTGGATTTGCTTCGTAACGTTTGTAAATGCTTGGCTGCAATTGCTAAAAAGGTGAAACACTTGGATTTGTTTCGTAACGTTTGGCTTAACTTGATAAAAATGTAAAATGTTTGGATTTGTTTCGTAAAGTTTTAAACGTTTGGATTCAATCACATAAAAGGTGAAACGTTTTGATTTGTTTCTTAACGTTTGTAAACGTTTGAATTGGCTTAAATTGCTAAAAAGGCGAAACTTTTAAATTTGTTTCATAATCTTTGTAAACGTTTGGCTTCAATCGCCAAAAAGGTTAAACGTTTGGATTTGTTTCATAACGTTTGTAAACGTTTGGCTTAAATCGCTAAAAAGGGGAAACGTTTGGATTGGTTTCGTAACGTTTGTAAACTTTTGGCTTAAATCGCTAAAAAGGTATAATAGTTTGTAAACGTTTGGCTTAAATCGCTAAAAAAGTGAAACATTTGGTTTTGTTTCGTAACGTTTGTAAACGTTTGGCTTAAATCGATAAAAAGGTGAAATGTTTGGATTTGTTTTGTAACGTTTGTAAACGTTTTGCTCAAATCATTAAAAAGGGGAAACATTTGGATTTGTTTCGTAATGTTTGTAAATGTTTGGCTGCAATTGCTTAAAAGGTGAAACGCATGGATTTGTTTCGTAACGTTTGTAAACGTTTGGCTTAAATTGCTAAAAATGTGAAACGTTTGGATTTGTTTCGTAACATATTAAATGTTTGGCTTCAATCACTAAAAAGGTGAAATTTTTGGATTTGTTTCATAATGTTTGTAAACGTTTGGCTTTGTTTCGTAACGTTTGTAAACGTTTGGCTTTGTTTCGTAACGTTTGTAAACGTTTGGCTTAAATCGCTAAAAAGGGGAAACGTTTGGATTTGTTTCATAACTTCTGTAAACGTTTGACTTCAATCGCTAAATAGGGGAAACGTTTGGATTCCTTTCGTAACGTTTTTAAATGTTTGGCTTAAATTGCTTAAAAGGTGACACGTTTAGATTTGTTTTGTAACGTTTCTCTTAAATCGCTAAAAAGGCGAAACGCATGGATTTGTTTTGTAACGTTTGTAAACATTTGGCTTAAATCGCTAAAAAGGTGAAACATTTGGATTTGTTTCGTAACGTTTGTAAACGTTTGGCTAAAATTGCTAAAAATGTGAAACGTTTGGATTTGTTTCGTAACGTTTTAAACGTTTGGCTTCAATCACTTAAACGGTGAAACGTTTGGATTTGTTCCATAGTGTTTGTAAACGTTTGAATTGGCTTAAATCGCTAAAAAGGTGAAACATTTGGATTTGTTTCATAACCTTTGTAAACGTTTGGCTTCAATCACTAAAAAGGTGAAACGTTTGGATTTGTTTCGTTACGTTTGTAAACGTTTGGCTTAAATCGCTAAAAAGGGGAAACGTTTGGATTTCTTTAGTAACGTCTGTAAACGTTTGGCTTAAATCGCTAAAAAGGTGAAAACGTTTGTAAACGATTGGCTTAAATCGCTAAGAAGGTGAAATATTTGGTTTTGTTTCGTAATGTTTGTAAACGTTTAACTTAAATCGCTAAAGAGGCGAAACGTTTGGATTTGTTTCGTAACGTTTGTAAACTTTTCGCTTGAATTGCTAAAAAGGGGGAACGTCTGGATTTGTTTCGTAACGTTTGTAAATGTTAGGGTGCAATTGCTTAAAAGGTGAAACGCTTGGATTTGTTTCATAACGTTTGTAAACGTTTGGCTTAAATTGCTAAAAAGTTGAAATATTTGGCTTAAGTCGCTAATAATGTTAAACATTTGGATTTGTTTCTTAATGTTTTAAAGGTTTGGATTAAATCGCTAAAAAGTTGAAACGCTTGGATTTGTTTCGTAACGTTTGTAAACGTTTCGCTTAAATTGCTAAAAAGGTGAAACATTTTGATTTTTTACGTAACATTTGTAAATGTTCGGCTTAAATATCTAAAAAAGTGAAACTCTTGGATTTATTTCATAACGTTTGTAAACGTTTGGCTTAAATTGCTAAAAAGGTTAATTTATTGGATTTGTTTCGTAACATTTGTAAGCGTTTGACTTCAATTACTAAAAAGGTGAAACGTTTGGATTTGTTTCTTAGCGTTTGTAAATGTTTGGCTTAAATTGCTTAAAATGCGAAATGTTTGGATTTGTTTCGTAACTTTTATAAACGTTTGACTTAAATTGCTAAAAAGGTGAAACATTTGGATTTATTTCGCTACGTTTGTAAACGTTTGGTTTAAATTGCTAAAAAGGTGAAACGTTTGGATTTGTTACGTAATGTTTATAAACATTTGGCTTATATTGCTAAAAAGGTGAAACACTTGGATTTGTTTCGTAAAGTTTGTAAACGTTTGGCTTAAATAGCTAAAAAGGTTAAAACCTTAGATTTGTTTCGTGACGTTTGTAAACGTTTGGTTTAAATTGCTAAAAAGGGAAACGTTTGGATTTGTTTCGTAATGTTTGTAAACGTTTGGCTTAAATCGCTAAAAAGGTGAAACTTTTGGATTTGTTTCGTAATGTTTGTAAATATTTGGCTTAAATCGCTAAATCGCTAAAAAAGGTGAAACATTTGGATTTGTTTCGTAACTTTTGTAAACGTTTGGCTTAAATCGCTAAAAACGGGAAACGTTTGAATTTGTTTTGTAACATTTGTAAATGTTTGGCTTAAATCTGTAAAAAGGTGAAATGTTTGGATTTGTTTCTTAACATTTGTAAACGTTTGTCTTAAATCGCCAAAAAGGTGAAACGTTTGGATTTGTTTCGTAGCGTTTGTAAACGTTTGGCTTTGTTTCGTAATTAATCCAAACGTTTGGATTTAATTAGTAACGTTTGTAAACGTTTGGCTTAATTCGGTAAAAAGGTGAAGCGTTTGAATTTGTTTCGTTACGTTTGTAAATATTTTGCTGCAATTGCTAAAAAGGTGGATCTCTTAGATTTGTTTTGTTACTTTTGTAAACGTTTGGCTTAAATTGCGAAAAATGTGAAACGTTTGGCTTCAATCACTAAAAAGGTGAATGTTTGGATTTGATTCATAATGTAAACGTTTGGTTTTGTTCCGCAACATTTTTAAACGCTTAGCTTAAATCGCTAAAAAGGTGAAACGTTTGGATTTGTTTCATAACCTTTGTAAACGTTCGGCTTCAATAGCTAAAAAGGTGAAACGTTTGTATTTTTTTCATAACCTTTGTAAACGTTTGGCTTCAATCGTTAAAAAAAGGTTAAACGTTTGGATTTGTTTTTTAACGCTTGGCTTAATTCGCTAAAAAGGTGAAACATTTGGATTTGTTTCGTTACATTTGTAAACGTTTGGCTTAAATCGCTAAAAGTTTTACAAAACAAATCCAAATGTTTCGTTTTATTTCGTAACGTGTGTAAACGTTCGGCTTAAATTGCTAAAAAGGTGAAACGCTTGGATTTGTTTCGTAACGTTTGTAAACGTTTCGCTTAAATCACTTACAAGGGGAAACGTTTGGCTTAATTCGTTAAAGAGGTGAAACGTTTGGATTTGTTTCATAACGTTTGTAAACGTTTGGCTTAAATCGCTAAAAAGGTGTAACACTATGATTTGTTTCATAACGTTTGTAAATGTTTGACATAAACAGCTAAAAAGGTAAAACGTTTTGATTTGTTTCGTAACATTTGTAAATGTTTGGTTGCAATTGCTAAAAAGGTGAAACCCTTGGATTTGTTTCGTAACGTTTGTAAATGTTTGGCTTAAATTGCTAAAAATGGGAAATGTTTAGATTTGTTTCGTAATATTTTAAACATTTGGCTTTAATCACTTAAAAGGGGAAACGTTTGGATTTTTTCATAACGTTTGTAAAGAGTTTGAATTGGCTTAAATCGCGAAAAAGGTGAAACGTTTGGATTTGTTTCATAACCTTTGTAAACGTTTGGCTTTAATCGCTAAAAATCTGAAATGTTTCGATTTGCTTCGTAATGTTTGTAAATGTTTGGCTTAAATCGTTAAAAAGGTGAAACGTTTGGATTTTTTTCTTACCGCTTGTAAACGTTTGACTTAAATCGCTAAAAAGGTGAAAATGTTTGTAAACGATTGGTCTAAATCGCTAAAAAGGTGAAACGTTTGGTGTTGTTTCGTAATGTTCGTAAACGTTTGGCTTAAATCGCTAGAAAGGTGAAACGTTTGGATTTGTTTCATAACGTTTGTAAACGTTTCTCTTAAATCGCTAAAAATGGGAAATGTTTGGATTTGTTTCGTAAAGTTTGTAAATGCTTGGCAACAATTTCAAAAATGGTGAAACGCTTGGATTTGTTTCGTAACGTTTTTAAACGTTTTGCTTAAATTGTTAAAAATGTGAAACGTTTGGATTTGTTTCGTAACGTTTTAAACGTTTGGCTTCAATCAATAAAAAGTTGAAACGTTTGAATTTGTTTCATAACGTTTGTAAACATTTGGCTTAAATCGCTAAAAAGGTGAAACGTTTGTATTTGTTTCATAACCTTTGTAAACATTAGGCTTCAATCGCTAAATAGGTGAAAAATATGATTTGTTTCGTAACCTTTGTAAATATTTGGCTTAAATCGCTTAAAAGGCGAAACGTTTGGATTTGTTTCGTAACTTTTCGCTTAAATCGCTAAAAAGCTGAAACGCATGGATTTGTTTTACAACGTTTCTAAACGCTAGGTGAAACTTTTGGATTTGTTTCGTAACGTTTGTAAATGTTTGGCTTGAATTGCTAAAAAGGTGAAAATTTATTATAACAAATCAAACCAATCAAAACTCATCGGTTCAGTCGGTTAATTTGGTCAGCCGGTTTTTTCTCACTACAAATAGAACGAGTACTATCTATTGCGATTAATATCTGCATGCTACTCACGCTCTGATTGTAACGTTTCTAAACTTTTGGATCAAATCGCTAAAAAGGTGAAATGTTTGGATTTGTTTCATAACGTTTGTAAACGTTTAGCTTAAATTGCTAAAAATTAAAACGTTTGGATTTGTTTCGTAACATTTGTAAACGTTTGGCTTAAATCGCTAAAAATGTTAAACATTTGGATTTGTTCCGTAATGTTTTAAACGTTTGGTTTAAATCGCTAAAAAGTTGAAACGCTTCGATTTGTTTTGTAACGTTTGTAAATGTTTAGCTTAAATTTCTAAAAAAGTGAAACGTTTGGATTTGTTATCTAACATCTGTAAACGTTCGGCTTAAATTGCTAAAAAGGTAAAACTCTTGGATTTGTTTCGTAACGTTAGTAAACGTTTGGCTCAAATTGTTGAAAAGGTTAAACGTTTGGATTTCTTTCGTAACGTTTGTAAACGTTTGGCTTCAATCACTAAAAAGGTGAAACGTTTGGATCTGTTTCTTAGCGTTTGTAAACTTTTGGCTTAATTTGCTAAAAAGGGGAAACGTTTGGATTTGTTTCGTAACTTCTGTTTATGTTTGGCTCAAATCGCAAAAAAGGTAAAACATTTGGATTTGTTTCATAACTTTTGTAAACGTTTGGTTTAAATTGCTAAAAAGATGAAACGTTTGGATTTGTTAAGTAATGTTTATAAACGTTTGGCTTAAATTGCTAAAAGGGTGAGACGCTTGGATTTATTTTGTAACATTTGTAAACGTTTGGCTTAAATTGCTAAAAAGGTTAAAAGCATGGAAATATTTCGTAACGGTTGTATATGTTTGGCTTAAATTGCTAAAAAGGGGAAACGTTTGGATTTGTTTCGTAGCGTTTGTAAACGTTTGGCTTTGTTTCGTAACCATTCCAAACGTTTGGATTTGTTTCGTAATGTTTGTAAACGTTTGGTTTAAATCGCTAAAAAGGTGAAACTTTTGATTTTGTTTCGTAACGTTTGTAAACATTTGGCTTAAATCGCTAAATAGGTGGAATGTTTTGATTTGTTTCGTAACTTTTGTAAATGTTTGGCTTAAATTGCTAAAGAGGTGAAATGTTTGGATTTGTTAAGTAACGTTTGTAAATGTTTGGCTACAATTGCTAAAAAGGTGAATCGCTTAGATTTATTTCGTAACGTTTGTAAACGTTTGGATTTGTTTCGTAACGTTTTAAACGTTTGGCTTCAATCACTAAAAAGGTGAAATGTTTGGATTTGTTTCATAACGTTTGTAAACGTTTGGTTTTGTTTCGTAACGTTTGTAAATGTTTTGCTTAAATCGCGAAAAAGGTGAAACGTTTTGATTTGTTTCATATCCTTTGTTAATGTTTGGCTTCAATCGCTAAAAAAGGTGAAACGTTTGGATTTGTTTCGTATTTATAAATGTGTGGCTTAAATCGATAAAAAAAGTGAAACGTTGGTATTTGTTTCGTAACGTTTGGCTTCAATCGCTAAAAAGGTGAAACGTTTGAATTTGTTTCGTAGCGTTTGTAAATGTTTGGCTGCAATTGCTAAAAAGGTGAATCTCTTAGATTTGTTTCGTTTCTTTTGTGATCGTTTGGCTTAAATTTCTAAAAGTGTGAAACGTTTGGAGTGTTTCGTAACATTTTAAACGTTTGGCTTCAATCATAAAAAAGGTGACACGTTTGGATTTGTTTCAAAACGTTTGTAAACATTTAGTTTTGTTTCGTAACGTTTGTAAACGTTTGGCTTAAATCGCTAAAAAGGTGAAATGTTTAGATTTGTTTCATAACCTTTGTAAATGTTTGGCTTCAATCGCTAAAAAAGGCAAAACGTTTGGATTTGTTTCATGACTTTTACAAACGTGTGCCTTAAAATGCTAAAAAGGTGAAACGTTTGGATTTGTTTCGTAATGTTTGTCTTAATTCGCTAAAAATGTGAAATGTTTGGATTTGTTTCGTAACGTTTGTAAACGTTTGGCTTAAATCGCTAAAAAGGTGAAACACTATGATTTGTTTCATAACGTTTGTAAACATTTGACATAATTCGCTAAAAAGGTGAAACAGTTGGATTTTTTTCGCAATGTTTGTAAATGTTTGGCTGCAATAGATAAAAATGTGAAACAATTGGATTTGTTTCGTATCGTTTGTAAACGTTTGGCTTAAATTTCTAAAAATGTGAAACTTTTGGATTTGTTTCGTAACATTTTAAACGTTTGGCTTCAATCAATTAAAAGGTGAAACGTTTGGATTTGTTTCATAACGTTTGTAAAAGTTTGAATTGGATTAAATTGCTAAAGAGGTGAAATGTTTGGATTTGTTTCGTAACGTTTGTAAATGTTTGGCTGCAATTGCTAAAAAGGTGAATCAATTACATTTGTTTCGTAACGTTTGTAAACGTTTAGCTTCAATCCTAAAAAAGGTGAAACGTTTGGATTTGTTTCGTAACTTTTATAAACGTGTGGCTTAATTCCTTAAAAAAGGGAAACATTTGTATTTGTTTTGTAACGTTTGGCTTAAATCGCTAAAAAGGCGAAACGTTTGAATTTTCTTTGTAACGTTTGTAAATGTTTGGCTGCAATTGCTAAAAAGGTGAATCTCTTAGATTTGTTTCGTTACTTTTGTAAACGTTTGGCTTAAATTGCTAAAAATGTGAAACGTTTGGCTTCAATCACTAAAAAGGTAAAACGTTTGGATTTGTTTCATAACGTTTGTAAACATTTGGTTTTGTTTCGTAACGTTTGTAAACGTTTGGTTTAAATCGCTAAAAAGGTGAAACGTATGGATTTGTTTATTAACCTTTATAAACGTTTGGCTTCAATCGCTAAAAATTGTGAAACGTTTGGATTTGTTTCATGACTTTTACAAACGTGTGGCTTAAATCACAAAAAAGGTGAAATGTTTGGATTTGTTTTGTAAAAAAAGGTGTAATGTTTGGCTTAATTCGCTTAAAAGATGCAATGTTTGGATTTGCTTCGTAACGTTTGTAAACGTTTGGCTTAAATCGCTAAAAGTATTACAAAACAAATTCAAACATTTGGTTTTATTTCGTAATGTTTGTAAACGTTCGGATTAAATTGCTAAAAAGGTGAAACGCTAGGATTTATTTTGTAACGTTTGGCTTAAATCACGAACAAGGAGAAACGTTTGGCTTAATTCGCTAAAAAGGTGAAATGTTTGGATTTGTTTCGTAACGTTTGTAAATGTTTGGCTTAAATCGCTAAAAAGTTGAAACACTATGATTTGTTTCGTAACGTTTGTAAACGTTTGGCATAAATCGATAAAAGGTGAAACATTTGGATTTGTTTCGTAGCATTTGTAAATGTTTGGTTGCAATTGCTAAAAGGTGAAACGCTTGGATTTGTTTCGTAACGTTTTGTTTAAACTGCTAAAAATGTGAAACGTTTGGATTTGTTTCGTAACGTTTTAAACGTTTGGCTTCAATCACTTAAAAGGGGAAACGTTTAGATTTGCTTCATAACGTTTGTAACGTTTGAATTGGCTTAAATCACGAAAAAGGTGAAACGTTTGGATTTGTTTCATAACCTTTGTAAACGTTTCGCTTCAATCGCTAAAAAGGTGAAACGTTTGGATTTGTTTCGTAATGTTTATAAACGTTTGACTTAAATCGCTAAAAAGGTGAAACGTTTGGATTTGTTTCTTAATGTTTGTAAACGTTTGGGTTAAATCGCTAAAAAGGTGAAAATGTCTGTAAACGATTGGCTTAAATAGCTAAAAAGGTGAAACGTTTGGTTTGGTTTCATAACGTTTGTAAACGTTTGGCTTAAATCGCTAAAAAGGGGAAACGTTTGGATTTGTTTCATAACGTTTGTAAATAATTGGCTGCAATTGCTAAAAAGGTAAAACGCTTGGATTTGTTCCGTAATGTTTGTAAACGTTTGGCTTACATTGCTAAAAATGTTAAACGTTTGGATTTGTTTCGTAAAATTTTAAACTGTTGGCTTCAATCACCAAAAAGGTGAAACGTTTGGATTTGTTTTATAACCTTTTTAAACGTTTTGTTTTTTTTCGTAACGTTTGTAAACGTTTGGCTTAAATCGCTAAAAAGGTGAAACGTTTGGATTTGTTTCATAACCTTTGTAAACGTTAGGCATCAATCGCTAAATAGGTTAAACGTTTGGATTTGTTTCGTAACGTTTGTAAATGTTTGGCTTAATCGCTTAAAAGGTGAAACGTTTGGATTTGTTTCGTAACGTTTCGCTTAAATCTCTAAAAAGGTGAAATGCATGGATTTGTTTTGTAACGTTTGTAAACGTTTGGCTTAAATCGCTAAAAAGGTGAAACGTTTGGATTTGTTTTGTAAGGTTTGTAAACTTTTGGCTTAAATTGCTAAAAAGGTGAAAATTTATTATAACAAATCAAACTAATCAAAATTCATCGGTTCAGTCGGTTAATTCGGTCGGCCGATTTTTTCTCATTCAAAATAGGAGTACTATCTATTGCGATTAATAGCCGCGTGTTACTCACGCTATGATCGTAACGTTTGTAAATGTTTGGCTCAAATCGCTAAAAAGGTGAAATGTTTGGATTTATTTCATAACGTTTGTAAACGTTTGGCTTAAATTGCTAAAAATTGAAATGTTTGGCGTTGTTTCGTAACATTTGTAAACATTTGACTTAAATCGCTAAAAATGGCAAACATTTGAATTTGTTTCGTAATGTTTTAAACGTTTGGTTTAAATCGCTAAAAAGTTGAAATGCTTGGATTTGTTTCGTAACGTTTGTAAACGCTTAGCTTAAATTGCTAAAAAGGTGAAACGTTTGGCTTAAATTGCTACAAAGGTGAAACTCTTGGATTTGTTTCGTAATATTTGTAAGCGTTTGGCTTAAATTGCTAATAAGGTTAAACGTTTGGATTTGTTTCGTAACGTTTGTAAACGTTTGATTTCAATCACTAAAAAGGTGAAACGCTTGGATTTGCTTCTTAGCATTTGTAAACGTTTGGCTTAAATTGCTAAAATGGTGAAACGTTTGGATTTGTTTCGTAACTTCTGTAAACGTTTGGCATAAATCGCTAAAAAGGTGAAACATTTGGATTTGTTTCATAACGTTTGTCAACGTTTGGTTTAAATTGCTAAAAAAGGGAAACGTTTGGATTTGTTACGTAATGTTTATAAACGTTTGGCTTAAATTGCTAAAAAGGTGAAACGCTTGGATTTGTTTCGTTACGTTTGTAAACGTTTATCTTAAATTGCTAAAAAGGTTAAAAGCTTGGATTTGTTTTGTAACGTTTGTATACGTTTGGTTTAAATTTCTAAAAAGGTGAAATGTATGGATTTGTTTCGTAATTTTGATTCGTAAAATTTTAAATGTTTGGCTTAAATCGCTAAAATGGGGAAACGTTTGGATTTAATCTTAACTTTTGTAAATGTTTGGCTTAAATCGCTGAAAAGGCGAAACACTTTGATTTGTTTCCTAACGTTTGTAAACGTTTGGTTTAAATTTCTAAAAAGGCGAAACGTTTGGCTTAAATCGCTAAAAAGGTGAAACATTTGGATTTGTTTCGTAACTTTTGTAAATATTTGGCTTAAATCGCTAAAAAATGTGAAACGTTTGGATTTGTTTCGTAACTTTTGTAAACGTTTGGCTTAAATCGCTAAAAAGGGAAACGTTTTGATTTTTTTCGTAACGTTTCTAAACGTTTGGCTTAAATCGGTAAAAAGGCAAAACGTTTGGATTTGTTTCGTAACCTTTGTAAACGTTTGTCTTAAATCGCTAAAAAGGTGAAATGTTTGGATTTGTTTCGTAGCGTTTGTAAACGTTTGGCTTATATTGCTAAAGTGGTGAAATGTTTGGATTTGTTTCGTAACGTTTGTAAATGTTTGGCTATAATTGCTAAAAAGGTGAATCGCTTAGATTTTTTTCGTAACGTTTGTAAAAGTTTGGCTTAAATTGCTAAAAATGTGAAACGTTTGGATTTGTTTTGTAATGTTTTAAACGTTTGGCTTCAATAACTAAAAAGGTGAAACGTTTGGATTTGTTTCATAACTTATAAACATTTGGTTTTGTTTCGTAACGTTTGTAAACGTTTGGCTTAAATCGCTACAAAGGTGAAACGTTTTGTAATACCTCATATATTTTTGGTATTTTCCGACGAGCTTCCGGTTTCATTTTGATGTCATTTTATGGACTGTGGTGCGATACGTGTTCGTTGTGTTGGTGTGAGTTGTGGGCAACCGAGTTTTGGTTAAGTCAATGAGTTGGACCAGATTTTAGTGGCCACGTTTCTTCTGAATTCAATCAATCCTTGTTATTTTTAACAAGACTTCCCTTTTACAGCAGTGAACTGTGAACTTTTGTTTCCTTCTTTTTTTTTTTATTTTCTCACGTTTCTTTTCCTTTATTTACATCGTTCTAAACCAAATTTCTTTCTTTACCTATTAATCAAACCCTAGCCGTCACACTCTCTATCAGATTCACCATATTCTTATGTGAAATCCATCTGAATTCTTAGCGAAATTCGGTAGGTGTTCTTGTTATTATTCTCAGTTTTGACTTGCGTATCGAAAGTTTCGTATACTGATCTGTTCTCTCTCATTTTGGCATTAAATTTGCATCCGTACGTCCTAGTTGTTGTAGACTCTCGCCTCTACAATTCCCAATTCCGTTTTCGCAAAACGGTACGTATTTCAATCCGCTATAGTCGCTGCCGTTTCACCGTATTTGTGTATTATTGTTCTCTGTTATTTTTGTTGTTGCTGCCGAAATCCTTTTGAGTTATGATATTGTTGTTGTGTTGGTTCTAGGGTTTATCTCATGCCTTGTTATTGTTTATTTAAATTGCTGAAGTTATGATTCACGTCAAATATTTCTCTTGTTCGTCATGGTTACTTGATTATATTTCAGTTCAATTCAATCGCTGCAAATTTGATCTTTTCCTTCCTTGATGACTGGGTCCTTGCTAAACTTTTGAGTTGTTTGATAATTATTTAAGAGTTTGAAGTTTGTTCTTAGCTTGAGTTTTGGGGTTACTGTAATTTCTTTTGAAACTCTTGATGATGATCATCATGGCGGGAAGCCCTTATGCCTTTCTATATTGAATTGTTTTGTCCTGCTTGTTGTAAGTGTTAATGGTTTAATAGCAAATTTGGTCACTGATTGTTTGGGTTAATAAATTGCATCCTTATTGTAGATTGCTTTAATCATTGGTTCCTTTAAAATGTTGGGCTTTATGTTTTGGGCTTAAATTGTTGGGTTAACATGGCTAAAATAATAAATTGGCACTTCATGATTTAATTAAAGAAGCGTTTATTTAATTACCGATTTAAAATCATACATTTATTATCGTGGTGTCTTCTAACTACAAATTGTTGATATTAATTAAATTCATAAAGTAATGTTGTTAGGATTATAATTAGTTTAATTTTTATAAGTATTATCGGGAAACGATAATTATATTTTAAACCAATAATTTATAATTACTCGGATAATTATTAAATTTTGGAATTTTGACTAGACGTGTCATAAGGACGTTCTAAGATTTTAACGGTTTTCTTATTTACTTTATTAAAGTAAATTATTTGTAACTATTGGTTACTTGAGTTATAAATTATTGAGTTCCGTTTTAAATTCAACTAATATTTTATCAAAGTTGTTTCTCTAATTATAAACTATGGTTTATAATTGGATATAATTATATTTATTTTATCAAAGTTATTTTTGGGAATTATAAACTCTGTTTTATATTTTTGATAAAATATTTTAGGTCGGGTTAGACTTGGGTCACCCGACATGCGAGTTAGCTTGGTAGTTATCGGTAACTTGGCTAACCCACTATTTAGAAATTAATTTATTTTATTATTTAAATAATATTTTCTGAAACGGATTTTAAAGCGGGAACTCAATATACTTGACTTATTGTGGACTATTTTATTATTTGAGTATTGTGTTACTCGATGTGTTTCGTATTTTGACTCGGGTCATTACGTAATTAATTGTCCATTCTGTTTTGGCTAGGCATGTGCTTGACTTGGTATTGTGCTAGTCCTATGTAGTGTCTAGTACTCTCTAGAGTTAGGGGTTGATATTAATACTGGTTTTACCCTGCTCTTAGACTCGTCGACTACTTGTGCTTCAGAGTCAAATAAGGTTTTGTCGCTTGCCAGGTTTTCACGTGGATTAGCAAGCAGTGAGTTTGTACTTACTATTTACCGCTTTATTAAGTAAATTGTTATTTTAATATTAAATATATATACTGTACGTATATTTCAAACTGTTTTTATAATATGCCTCTTAATTGGAACATGCTACCTAATGGGCATCATTAGAACTGCGTGCGCACCGGTAATGATCTGGGTAAGGTATATTGTGAAATGTGGTAACTCGGTGTGAGCATAGCTCTCGGGACCAGGTAGAGTAACTTGGTGTAGCTCAGCTTTCAGGACTCTGGATATGGTATAAGTGTGGTCAGTGGTAACTCGGTGTAGCTTAACTCTAGGGACCAAGCCTATTGGATTATGTATATTATTTAGAATTGTGGATTAGGGTTCCAACTATGAATCGTAATATCTTTATTAAATGTTTTAAACGGTTTTAAAGGTTTTCCACTTGATAAATGTAAATAGTGGTATAACCTCATCTCAGTATATCGGACCCCGTTGTTTTCCCAATTTTTCAAGGGTTATGATCTGAGAGAGTTCGGTGATCTCCGTTTTTACTTTTCTCGGAGGTTTCATTTATTTTGATAAACTTTCAAACCATTTTATTCTTAGACCGCAGTAGTAACTAGACGTCTTTTATTTATTCTAGTTGTTTGTCGGATTGGTTCGACTGGATTATTAATTCTTTGGCATGTTATATGATTATTCAGGATCATTTATGTTATGCTTATTTACAACTCAGTGTTGGAAGCATGTTATATTTAAATGTTGAATATTATAACTGCTAGAATTAGGCTGAAGTCTCGATTGCCCCCGAGCATTGGTTTTCTTGTAGGTTTATTATAATTGTATGTTAATCGAAAGGCTAGGTACTGGTTTTGGTACTACATTACCCATACCCTAGCGCCGATCATGATTCATGAAAATGGGTTGTGACAAACTTGGTATCAGAGCTTTGGTTTAAAACCAAGGCCTTATGCATGTTATGTGTTATGTGTTTTGGCATGATAAGTTAATATTGTGTCATAGGAACTACTGCGGAATTAGGATTCGTGTTTTGTCTTTTAAAACGTCATCTTTTGTTTTCAAACTTTCAGCCTACATCCTATAGGTGATGTCTGTCAGTCTCTATTTACTATTGATGCTATGTCTGACAATTAATTTTCACTTGGATGTTACTTGCTGTGTTTTTGTAATATCCCGTAAAATTTTAAATTATTTTTTTGATAAATTTTCGGTAGTTTTCTGGTCATTTCCGGTTTTGTGGTTCGATTCGTGGCTAGTTAGAGTTTGTGGATACTTCGGTTTGGTTTGTGGTTCAACCAAAAGGATTGAACCACACTTTTTGAATCAGGTCTCAAAAGAGACCTGATTCAAAAGAAAGGTCCCGTACGAGACCCATGATTTTGGGCCTGGTCTCGGATTCTCGAACGAGAACCAAGCCAAATTGGCTGGTCTCGTTCGAGACCTGTTTTACCGTGGGAGGGGGGCAGCTTCGTCTTTCATTTCTAACCTAATCGACCTACTTAAATACCTAAATTTCAACCCTAATTTATTCTCCACACAACAAGCAAGCCCTAGCCATCTTTAACGTTCGTTTTCACTGAGAAACAACGCTGTTATCATCCTCCAAACTTGATGCCTCGGTAAATTGTTCATTCTTAGGATTTTCAGTTTTAAGCTTCAAACTTCATCTCCGTATTTTTTATCGTTCTCTCTCGTGGTTAGATAGAAATCAATTCCGTTTCGTCTACAGGATTCTAGACTCACACCTCTACGATTCCCCACCTTTATTTCGCAAAACGGTACGTGATCGACCTCGTTTCAATCGCCGTTCGGTTCATCGTTTTTGTCTGTTAAAACTATTTCTTGGATTGAACTTGATTATGCCGATTCCTTTCAGTCTGGTTAGCTACGATTCTGTTGTTAAATGATTATAAATCTCTTGGATTGTTGTTGTTTAAGATTTCAAAAAAAATTCTCCATTATTTTCAATTGGATTGTTCGTCGTTCTCGGATCCATTGACATTGTTCTTCACCTTGTTGCTTTTTAGCTTAGGTTTGATTGCCTAAAATTATGTTTTTGGACTTGTTTAAATGCCCTAATATCTTGTCTCTAAGTTATTAGGTTTTAAGTTTGAATCTTTGCTTAAGAATTCAACAGTAGCTTCATGTTTCATGTATGGCGGGTTTTCTTGGTTTTAAAAGGGAAGAGATGGCTAATTTGCCATTAATATCACCATAATGTTTCACTTTAAACAAATAAATACTTGAGGTCAATTATATTTAGATTTGGTGTTAATATTAATTTTCGAATCTCTATTGATTTATAAATTAGAAATTTGTAAACCATAAATGTTTTACAAACTTAGGTTAATATAATTACTCGGGTAATTATATTTATTTTCAAATATCAAAGCGGCTAAATTACAATTTAGCCCTTGAACATTTTAAACTTATTTGATTAAATTGTTGGTTATAACTTTATATTCATTTTGATTTATATGACTATATATAATTTCGAATATCAATTTGGCATGAGATTGGCTAAATTACAATTTAGCCCTTGAACGTTTTTATAACTTATTTAAGTATGTTTTTGATTAATAACTTTATATTTTGTTTAGTTATAAACAAAAGTAAATAATTGATTTCGAATATCAAACTGGCTAGAGTACAGTTTAGTCCCTAAACTCTTATAAACTTATTTAATTAAGCTTTTGGCTTGTAACTTGGGTTACTTGAATTCGAAGTTATTGAGTTCTGTTTTAATGGTTAATTATTTTTATAAATATAAACTCGGGTTTATATTTGATAACGTTTTGAGTCGGGTTAGACTTGGGTCACCCGACAAGTGAGGTTAGCTTGGTAGTTATTGGTAACTCGGCTAACCCACTATTTGAAAATTAATTATTATTTAAAGACTTTTAAATAATATTTGTAAATTGGATTTTAAAACGAGAACTCAATAGACTTGTATTAATTGGGCGTTTCTACCTATTGGGTATTTTGTGTTGTTCTGGATTGTTTTATTCCGACGTGTTATTTGTGTTAGTCCTATGTGGTGTCTAGTACTCTATAGTGTTAGGGTCTCTTTTTAATAATTATTTTATATTGTTTAGACCCGACTACTGTTCGTGCTTCAGAGGCGAACCAGGATTAGTTGCTTGCCGGTTATCACGTGGATTAGCAAGCAGTGAGTTTGTACTTACTATTTACCGCTTATTAAGTAAATTGTTATTTTACTATTAAATATATATATTACACGTATATTTCGAACTGTTTTTATATTATGGCTTGATGGATCTCTACATATGATTGTGTCTTACATATCGTAGGATAGACTACGTGAGTTATTACGACTAAGACAGACCCATACCTCTTTAACAATGACACCCATTGCAGGCACGGGATATTCCTCCCGAGAATATCCGAGATCAGATTTAACCGAATAGCAAGTCAAGAGAGTTAAGATCACAACCCTGATATCAGAGGGATAAGATAGAGTTCATCTCGTTAACAACAAGAATATGAATGCAAAAGAGGAGATGAAGTATTGGACTCCAATCGAAACACTGAGCAGATATATATACGATATGATAGGTCAGAAAAGAGGTACATTCATTCATTCAAATCATTAGCACATTTATGCTATTTTCACCAAGATCCTAACTTAAGCATCGGAGGGTGTTCGAGCCAAAACCGGCTCGAATCCTTCTAACAATTTCTATATTGGCAGGATCAAAGAGGAAGCGATTGACTACGACAAAACCATCATTTGGCACCGTATGTGGGAAACGAGTATTTACACTTTCTTTATAAAAATCTTAATTTTGGTTTTGAGAGTAGTTATGATGAATGATAGAGATGAGCCGCCCCCAACAAGAGTGCCGGTGGTTTCGGAGGGAATGCCAGCAATCCACAGGATAATCCCTCCTACAATACCAACTTCGGCTGGAGTACCTTTAAGCCAGGGGATAACCACGGCAGCAACAAGGGTATCACAGGCGGGAGGCAGATTGGCTTATGATATCACCTCTCCTCCATTTTCTAGAGGAGGCAACGTTGGATTTCCTCCACCACAGATCCCCTCTCCATGGGGGATACTACACACAAGCATACCAAACTCACCCGGCATACGCATACCCCAACAACGGATGGCCACTATAATAGTCAGCCATACCGAAGCTATCCCCAACCTTTTCAACCGATTCCTTTTCCTTCTCTGGATGCCGAAGTCGTGACAACTAGAACAACTCAGAATCCGCCCTATGTCCCACAGGGAACCCCAATGCCACCTCTGTACCATGAAGCAGTAATGAAGAGCATCCACGATTTTCAAGATCATCTGGTGGGATTGGCGAAAGAATCCACAGAACGAGTCAGAGGAGGAGTAGCAGGGACACAGAAAGGAGTCACTGACATGGAGACCACTGTACCAGCTAAGAGGACAGCGCCCGGACAGAGTCCGATCCGAACCAGTCCCAAATTAAAGAAATAACTTGCAGGACGCGCGTGCAGAAACCGCTCGACTCAGAGTAAAAGAGCAGAGGGAGAAGGAGCCTCAAGCTAGGAAGGACCTGGAATCTGGAGAAATGAAGAGCAATCGAATCAACATCGATGAGGAGCGAAGGTCGGTAGAAGTAATGTCAGGTGAAAAGCAGAAGAAAAACCAGGACCAAAAAGACAGAGGCAAAGAAGGTGAAAGCCACTCATCCAATAGAAGAAGGGAAGCAGCGGACAAAACATCCATCGACAAAAAAATAAAGGATGCCATGAAGAAATATCAGACAAACAAGAGAATGGAGAACGAAGGTAAAGAGGACGAAGACTCTCCCCTCAAAACAGAGATACAGTTGGTAAGATTCCCATCCCGTTTCAAATTACCTACGTTTGAGTCTTTTGATGGAACAGGAGACCCGAAAAGCCATATTTCAAAGTTCAAGACAATTATGATGCTGCAAGATGTCACAGACCCTATGCTTTGCCGAGTTTTTCCAGCAACACTGCAAGGATCAGCCCAGAAGTGGTACACGTGTTTGAAGACCGAATTAATAGCAACATTCTCCGACCTAGACTCAGCGTTCAAAGCTAGATTCAGAACCAATATCCCACTCCAAAAGAGCTCCAGCAACTTGAGGAAGTGTAGACAAGGAGAAACAGAGACGCTTAAGAACTTCGTGGAAAGGTTCAAGAAAGAGGCAGTCCAGATAGAAAATTTGAACCACGACACGGCCATAGAGGCCATGAAGATCGGGACCAGATTCGAAGAGCTCCGAGACAAAATCCTAATGAAGAAACAAACGACTTTTCAAGACTTGATGCTGATAGCCCACAAATACGTAGAGTTGGATGAAGCCCGGAGAACTTTGAGCAAGCAATTTGACCATACCAAACATGAAAGCTCCAAATACAGAAGTAAGAGAGAAGACGAGCGACCACGACAACAACGATACAGGGGAGGAGCTAGACCTTTTGAGTTCACACCTCTGAATCGAGCCCCAGTATACATATTTAGTTGGATGAAGCAGAATCGGGTGATGTACAATGCACCAAGGAAGATGGATCCAGCCAAGGAAAGAGACAAAAGTAGATATTGCCGTTTTCACGAGGACTATGGGCATGACACAGACAGGTGTTGGGACCTCAAAAGAGAGATAGAGCAGTTAATTCGATCAGGAGTATTAAAAAAGTTCGTAAACGAAAGACCAGGAGACAAAAGGAAAGCCGAACCGTCAGAAAAAAAGGAAGAAAGTAAAAAACCCAAAGACGTAGTAGGAGTAGTACATATCATCGAAGGAGGAGAGCCGTACAGCAGCACACAGACCAAAAAGCGGAACCGGATGGGAGCAGCGACAATATTCACGATAGAAAAAGAAACAATCCCAGAGGTATCTTTCGGACCGGAAAATGGGGATCATGTCCAAGGCCCATATAACGACGCCCTAGTGGTAGAAGCAATAATACGGAACCATTTGGTGAAGCGAATATTAATAAATGAAGGAAGTTCAGTGAATCTATTAACTCTAGATGCTTTCAAAGAAATGAAGGGGTCAGTCACAAACCTAAGAAGGGTATCCACACCCCTTGTAGGTCTGGGTGGAAAACCAATTCAGCCAGAGGGAACAGTCAATTTATACATGGAGCTGGGGAACAGACTCAAAGGTCCTACGAAGAAGATGCATGCCCAATTCAACGTAGTAGACTTACCATTAGCTTATAATGGCATCCTGGGAAGACCGTTCTTATACAAATCAGGAGCAATAACCATCATCAAGTTGTTGACCCTAAACATACCCTCGCCAGAAGGAACATTAATAGTGAAAGGAAGTCAGGAGATGGCAAGAGAATGTTGTGTTGTGACAACAAAGAAGGCATGTCTATCGAAACATTCCCAGAGGAGATGGAAGAGGAAACAAGAGGTACGGAGCCCGTGGGAGAAACAAGGGAGTTTCCCTTAACTGAAAAAAAGATTGTAAAGGTGGGAGCAAGAGTATCAGATGGATTAAAAGGCGGGATAGAAACAGTCCTGCTCTCCAATGTGGAAACGTTCGCGACAGAACCATCGGAGATTACAGGCACAGACCCAGAGATTGCAGCACACCGACTGAAAGTGAACCCCAGTTGCAAGCTAGTGGTACAGAAAAAGAGACGCTTTGCGAAATACATACAAAAAATAATTACAGAAGAGGTAGACGCATTAGAAGCAGCGTGTTTCATTCGCAAGGTTTACCACTCAGAATGGTTGGCCAACGTCATTCTAGTCAAAAAATCCAATGGGAAATACAGAATGTGTGTCGACTTCACGGATTTAAACAAAGCCTGTCCTAAGGACAGTTACCCGCTTCTAAGTATTGAACAGTTAGTTGACACTATGGCAGGATACATGCTCTATGGCTTCATTGACGCAGCACAGGGATATCATCAAATCCCCATGGAGCCAACCGATTAAGAAAAGACATCATTCGTGACAGACCAATGGACGTATTGCTACAACGTTATGCCGTTCAGATTAAAAAGCGCAGGCGCAACATACCCGAGATTGGTCAATTTCATGTTCAAGGACCAACTGGGGAGGAATGTAGAGGCGTACGTGGATGACATAATAGTAAAAAGTGTAACAGAGGAAGAAAATCCCAAAGAATTGGAGGAGACATTCGCAGTCTTAAACAAGTTTCATATGAAGCTGAACCCATCTAAGTGTGTCTTCGGGGTGAGAGTAGGAAAATTCCTGGGATATCTCATAAGTCAGCGTGGAATAGAGGCAAACCCAGAGAAAATCCAGGCGATTATGGATATGAAGGCGCCTACAACCATTAGAGAAGTACATAAGTTGAATGGTTGGGTCACAGCATTAGGACGTTTCGTATCCTCTTCAGCAAAATTATGCTTGCCTTTCTTCAAACAATTGCGGAATATGAAGAAATCTAGCTGGGACGAAGACTGTCAGAAAGCATTCGAGAACATAAAGACAATCCTGACTCAGCCTCCACTATTGAGTCGCCCGGTCGCAGGGGAAACATTATTTCTATACCTATCCGTAGGAAAGGAAACCTTGGCCACAGTTTTAGTCCGAGAGGAAGGGGATGAACAAAGACCAATATACTATGTCAGCAGAATGTTAAAGGGAGCAGAACTTAACTATCCAACCATCGACAAGTTAGCATTGGCAATAGTGGTGACAACTAAGAAACTCACACCATACTTTCAGGGCCATACCGTGGTAGTACGCACAGACCAGCCTCTCCGAAAACCGCTACAACGAGCAGAGACTTCTGGAAGGTTGGTCAGTTGGTTCGTCCATCTGGGAGAACATGACATCCGATATGAACCAAGAAAGACTTTGAAGGCACAAGTGCTGGCCGATTTCATAGCAGAAATGACAGAGACACTAACAGGGACAGTCCCGGTAGAGTCCACTTGGAATCTGTATGTTGATGACACATCCAATGACCAAGGAGCGGGAGCGGGGATAGTGTTGCTTGGACCTGATAAAATAGACATAGAATACGCAGTACGTTTGGACTTTAAAGCTACCAACAACATGGCAGGTATTCTTCAATTTTTTATATTTCAATAAGTTTAAATATTAAAATCATCAAAATCTACATAGCTGACCAACGTGGCAGAATACGAGGCCCTTCTCACAAGACTCAACATAGCAGAAGAAATTCAGGCGGAGAAGTTAAAAATCCACAGCGACTCGCAGCTAGTCACCGGCCAAGTTCTGGGACATTTCCAAACAAACGACGCCAACATGGTGAAATACATGGACAAGGTCAAAAGGCGACTAAAAGAAATTGAGAAGGCGGGACGACAATGGGAAATAATTCCTATCCCAAGGGAGGACAACGCTAGGGCAGACATGATAGCAAAAGCAGCAGCCGCGAACAATTCCATGTTCTAGTCTTACAAAATGAGGGAAAATAGGTCAACACCCCTTGTTGAAAGCAATGAGACCCTACCTATCGCAGACGTAGACACATGGATGCAGCCAATCGTAACGTACCTGACAGAGGGAGTACTTCCGGAAGGAAGGTCAGAAGCCGCAAAAATCGTACGTATTTCTTCAATTTATTCCATGAAAGAAGGAGTGTTATATCGTACATCTATCACACACCCGTGGTCTAAATGTGTGTCTAAGGTGGAAGGAGACTACGTCCTTAAAGAAATCCATGAAGGAAACTGTGGAGCACATGAAGGAGCATCAACACTTTACAGAAAGGCAATGGTGCAGGGATTTTATTGGTCCACCATGAAGAAAGACGCAGAAGAATTAGTAAAAAAATGTGACAAGTGTCAACTATTTGGGTCCCTCATTAGGACAGCAGCCGCCCTCCAATCCGCTCTAGGCAGTCCATGGCCTTTCATGACATGGGGAGTCGACATCTTGGGACCATTCCCCCCAGCACGGGGACAACTCAAATTCATAGTGGTGGCAGTTGATCATTTCACAAAATGGGTAGAAGTGCAACCAATGAATACTATAACGAGCAAGAAAATGCAAAATTGGCTGACTAGAGAAGTAATAAGCAGGTACAAAACAAATATTGTTTTATTTTTTCATTTTCGTTTAAGACCAAGTATACTAAGCATAATAAGCAGGTTCGAAACACCACACGCCATAGTCACAGACAATGGGAAGCAGTTTGACTGTGCCACTTTCAGAGAATACTACGCCAATCAAGGAATCAACTTAAAGTTCACGTCTGTGGCCCATCCACAAACGAATGGTCTTACTGAAGTAACCAATCGCACTATCCTGACGGGAATCAAGAAGAGGTTAGATGACCTAAAAGTAAAATGGGTGGATGAGTTATATCATGTCATCTGGGCATACCAGACTACTCCTCGAAAAGCAATAGGAGAAACACCATTCCGTCTCACATACGGGACAGAGGCAGTACTCCCGGTAGAAATTGGAATGACCACACTACGAGTACAAGTACTAGACACAGAAAGCAATGAAAAGTCTTTGAGGTTGTGCCTCGATGTTCTGGAGGAACAAAGGCATCAAGCAGCGGCAAGGGCAGAGGCGTATAGAAATTAGATGACTCGTTACCACAACGCTAGAGTAAAAGAAAGAGAGTTGGTAGAAGGAGACTTGGTACTAAAGAAGGAAAAAATAGGAAGAGGAGCTGCAGGAGTTGGCAAGCTTGAAGCTAACTGGGATGGACCCTATCGCGTTACTCAAGTAGTGGGCAAAGAAGCATACAAGATATCATATCTTGGAGGCACAATCCTACCTAGGACATGGAACATTGAAAATTTCAAGAAGTATCTTCAGTAAAGGATGTAACACCCATTATGAATAAAGTTACACCTTTCCCTTTCTTTCTTTTTTATGTGTGTATTTTATTTTATAATAGAAAACTGACAAACAAATGAAGATGCAAACATAAGAAGATCGACTGGGGAAGTATGACAAAACGAAAAGTCTACTGCAAATTATAAAATTCCCAAATATTCCAAACATATTGGGTCCACAAAGAAGACCCACAAAAATGTTACCCCTCGAGGTACATGCAAAAATAAAAATATATGTATATAACAAACAAAAGGCATACACAACCTATAAGCTTTTCTCCTTTGGAAGGGTCGCTCCCTCCTTTGGAACAGAATCATCACCAAAAAAGGTGGTCTCATTCCCAACATTTTCAGCAGAGACACCAGAAGGCTTGACAAAGGGGATTTCCATAGGATCTTTGTCCCTGGAATTTGACACCACAATCCCTGCAGAGTCCGGCCTAGCAACTGAACTAGCAATGACAACACTTATCACAGAGTCAACAGCATCATTCTTCACACTCACAACGGGATCTAGGACCACCTCGGAAGACGATATGGGGTCAGCAACACCCTCCGAGGAAGAAATTGGGTCTGGGGCCACACCTTGAGAAACAACTGGGTCATCAACAGCCGGAGGAGAAGGTAAACCCGACTTCTTTGCAGCTACCTTAGAAGCTACTCGTTGACCTAGAGCCTTGAGATCCATCGATAAGAATTTATTTATGTCATAATCAGGATAGTCTTCACGAATAATCCTCGCCGTAGTAGCACAGTAATGGGTCAAACAGCCACTAACATAAAGGTTGGCATCCATCTTGCTGTTCTGCAACTCCTGGGTCAACTTCGCGTAGGAAGACTTGAGAGAAATCATAGCATTTTCACGATCGGCGATTTTCTTCTCCAAATTTTTTACCCGATCAACATTATTTTGATTCACCCGCACCAAGCAAAGTTTTTCAGCCTGAAAGGAGGTACGCAATTCAGATAACTAATGATCATGTTGCTGCGCCAAAGTGGACATCTCCTCTTCTCGACGGTGAACAGCAGAGTTATACTGGAGCAACTGAAAAACAACAACAAAGAATGACATCAATGAAAAACAGCAAAAGGAACATCCAACAAAACAAAAAACAAAAGTATAGAGAAATAAAAACAAAAGACCATACATAGAATGCAGAGCAGTCAACCTGATCACAAATGTCATCGGTTGAAAGTTTCTCCATGGCCAACATATCTGCAGGAAACTGCACGTATTGGGAGCTTGTCGCAGACACATCAACAGAGTTAATGGTCAAAGGATCCCTCTTAGCTCCCAACATGCCCTTAAGACTCGAGCAAGCTTCTATATTTTTCTTCATTCGTTTTGAAGACCCTTGCCTGATCCCATCTGGTGGACACTTTGTCATTCTATCAGAAGGAGGAGGAGGCAGATCACTCACTCCTTTTTCTAGCTTAATGACTGCGGGCGGAGGTGGCATAGAAGAAGCGCGAATCCCAGTAATTACGGGATCATCAAGTGAGATAGCCAAGCTATCCAAAAAGTCATCTCCCATATCTGTAGCAAATGACAAAGAAGAATTATTGACAAATTTTAGCACAGTAAAGAAAACAAAGAACTAAAACCTCCATACCCTCCTGATGAGAAGTCAAATCCACAAAAGAGGAACGAGGAGAGATAGGACACGATTGAGACATAGAACCCTCACTTTCAAGTTGTTCCTCGGGTAAGTCACGCGATGGGAGCGCAACGTCAGGAAACACCCGAGTCAGGTAGTTATCAACTAGGTCACCGCAATCATACCGACTCACACCAGCATCCCTAACTAAGTCATTCAAAACAGCAAGATCGGCAGGGCAAGGCAAAGGAAGAACTGGATCAAAAGGGTCATCTACCCAAACATGAGGAAAGCCAGAAAACATGGAATCATGCTTGACCCAAAAAAAAGACCGTTGCCAGCGTTTGGTGACTTTGGTTATGGGACCTAACAGTCTCCTCCCCTTCACTGGGCTTAGGTAATGATAGAATTCATTAGCTCTACAAGTAACATCATAACCTCACACAACAACCCTAAAGAAGGACTCAAACCTCTACTGTGAACTAATTCTACGAAGGAACACAACACACGAATGGCATTTGGATGGATCTGGGCCAAAGGGATCTTAATGTTCAACACAAAATTTTGAATTAGGGGATCCAAGGGGAAACGCAGGCCACAACGAAACTGCTCGCGATAAACCATAACTTGACCCACACTAGGTTTGGCGCTAGCCACCACCCGTGAACCACAGACAGATAAAATATATTCTGATGGAATTCATAGTTACTCCTAATATCAAGCAAGCAGTCATCACCTATGTTGCTGGTAAAACTAGCTAAAGCCCGACGGTAATCTACTGAAATGCCAGAAGAGGGAACAGCAAAGGACGCTCTAGTACGCGGCATAGCACGAAAATTGGAAAAAAAATAAAAAATAAAGAAAAGAAGGAAGTTCCCGAAGGCAGACTAGAAAAGATAGGCAAAACGGTGGGGAGGAACTAACGATGACGAAAGTAAAAGAAGATGGAAGAAGACGAATGAAGAAAAAGAAAGGAAAGAAATACATGCATTTAAAGAATGAGAAGACTAATAATTGCCAGCATTGGGAACGCAAAACGGGGCGAGAGGAAGGCAAAGGTACACGGAAAATTTAAAATTCAAAAGGAGGAAGAAAATGGAATTAGAGGAGAAGAAATCATTAACAAGGCCCAACCCAAGAAGAAGAAGAAGTAGCAGCCCAAAATAAGGGAAATATACAAACTCAGCAATCAGTACATGCGGAGCCCAACAAACATAAATGCTTGGAAAAATAAGGTTGTTTCGGAGGGGCTAATGATGGATCTCTACATATGATTGTGTCTTACACATCGTAGGATAGACTTAGTGAGTTATTACAACTAAGACAGACCCAGACCTCTTTAACAATGACACCCATTGCAGGCACGGGATATTCCTCCCGAGAATATCCGAGATCAGAATTAACAGAATAGCAGGTCAAGGGAGTTAAGATCACAACCCCGATATCAGAGGGATAAGATAGAGTTTATCTCGTTGACAACAAGAATATGAATGCAAAAGAGGAGATGAAGTATTTGACTCCAATTGAAACACTGAGAAGATATATATACGATGTGATAGGTCAGAAAAGAGGTACATTCATTCATTCAAATCATTAGCACGTTTATGCTATTTTCACCAAGATCCTAACTTAAGCATCGAAGGGTGTTTGAGCCAAAACCGGCTCGAATCCTTCTAACAATTTCTATTTTGGCAGGATCAAAGAGGAAGCGATTGACTACGACAAAACCATCATGGCTCTTAGTTGGAACATGCTACCTAATGGGCATCATTAGGACTGCGTGCGCACCGGTAATGATCTGGTTAAGGTATAAATGGAAATGTGGTAACTCGGTGTGCGCATAGCTCTCGGGACCAAATAGAGTAACTCGGTGTAGCTCAGCTCTCGGGACTCTTGATATGGTATAAGTGTCGTCAGTGGTAACTCGGTGTAGCTCTGGGACCAGTCCTATTGCATTATGTTATATTATTTAGAATTGTGGATTAGAGTTCCAACTATTAATTGTAATATCATTATTAAATGTTTTAAACGGCTTTAAAGGTTTTCCACTTGATAAATATAATTAGTGGTATAAAATCATCTCAGTATATCAGACCCCGTTGTTTTTCCAATTTTTCCCAAGGTTATGATTTGAGAGAGTCCGCTGATCTCCGTCCTTTACTTTTCTCGGATGTTTCATTATTTTGATAAACTGTAAAACTATTTTATTCTTAGACCGCAGTAGTAACTAGATGTCTTTATTATTATTATAGTTGTTTGTCAGATTGGTCCGACTAGTTATATTGCTTTGGCATGTTATATTATTTATAATGGTTTATGTTATGCCTATTTTAGACTCAGAATTGGATAAGCATGTTATATTAACTATTGAATATTATAACTGCTAGAATTAGGCTGAAGTCTCGGTTGCCCCCGAGCATTGCTTTTCTGCAGGTTTAAAAAGGGCTAGCTACGGGTGTTGGTACTACATCCCCCATGCCCTAGCGCCGGTCACGATTCATGAAAATAGGTCGTGACAAACTTGGTATCAGAGCCTGGTTTCAAACCAAGGCCATTTGCTTGCTATGTGTTTACTCTGTTAAGTGTTGTTGTGTTTACACCAATAGGATTGCGTCGAGTCAGTCATTATATGTTGATCTGATGTTTTTAATTGTTAATGTTATTTCATTTTGGTGAATATTTTATTATTGTTGATTTCTCGGGAAATCCTATTTGTTGCTTGTTTTGTTCATACTTGGGTATTAAATATTTGTGTATTTAAATTGTTTTTGTTCAATCCTTAGGATATGAACAACGCTGTTCGTACTCATGCTCGTGCTGCGGCAGAGCAAGAAGCTGAGGCTAATGATGCGATTTCCATGGAAATCGATCAAAATGTACCACCGGCTCAGGCTAATGCTGGGCGTAGTCGAGGTAGAGGTGCTGGTAGAGGTAGAGGTAGAGGTAAAGGACATGTTGCAGCAGGCGTTCAGGCACCAAGAATGCAGCAGGTACCGGATGTGCAGCAAGCACCGGAGGTGCAACAGGCACCGAACATGCAGGCGTTCGACTTCACTACTTTCTTGGCTGGGATTGTCGAAATGCGGAACGATCAGGCTCTTCTGCAAAATCAGTGTACTGTACTGGGTCACATAGTGTAGCAATAGCAACCTCAGGCTAGTGTTGTAGCTAGTATTGGTGGACTTGCTAGTGTCGACCATGTTCCGACAGATAGAGAGGCTGTGATGAGCTACACGAAGTTGTCTCCGACTACATTTGATGGCACTGGAGATGCCCTTGACTTTTTGGAGGAGTGTGAGTACAATAGTCAGAGGATTCAGGATACGGATCGTCAATCAGTGATGCTTGTGGAGATGTCGCTGAAGGGTCCAGCTAAGGACTGGTTTCGCAATAACATCAGACCAGAGATGGCTACAGTGACTTGGGCTGAGTTTGTGGTCAGGTTCAGAGGCTTCTATCTACCCTACTCTGCTATTGAGAATTTGAGAGAAAAGTTGCTACATTTGAAGAATGGGGATAGATCAGTGACAGATTACACTACGGAGTTTGTCCGTTTGAGGCGGTTTGCTACAGATCTACAGGGTGATCGAGTGCGGGTGAATGACCGCTATGTTAGGGGTTTAGGCTCGGAATTTCTTCCTTTGCTGATAGGGACAGACATGGAGTTCTCTCGAGTAGTGGATAGTGCTCGTCGGATGGAGAGCTTATTGGTTCAGTTTGGGACGGTCTCTGACCCTTTCTAGATTCAGAAGGGAAAGAGTGATCTTCCTAGTGGGGGGCAGCAGGCTCCAGCGCATCATTGTAGTGGAAACTACTACAGCGGCTCTTCTCAGGCCAATAGGGGGAGTCGTCGGACGCACAACAACGGGAGGCATAGTGCTAGGAGTGCTCCGTAAAGTTCTAGCAGCTGTGGGAGTAACCGTGGTTCAGGATGCGGGTACAGTGGTGGATCTAACGTTCCGTTCTGCCAAAATTATAGACGTAGGCATTATGGTCAGTGCCAGTTAGCTGCAGGAGGTTGTTTTACTTGTGGCCAGCCGGGTCATTTCTCTAGGGAGTATCCGACATCTGGGGAGAAGATGTCTAACTCCAGTGTGGCGCAGTCATCTTACCAACAGCAGAGACCTGCGCATACATAGTCTGTAGGGTATTCTCAGCCTGCAGCATCTTTTGAGGGCCAGGGGGGTTGTGGTTTTGGTGGTAGAGGTTTCGGTGGCCGTGGTAACGGTGGCAGAGGTTCCAACAGTTATGCTACTGGGCAGAGTTCTCAGCAGCAGCCGCAGGGTCAGGCCAGAGTGTTCGCTCTTACTCCTCATGATGCGCGTGCATCAAATGCTGTTGTGCAAGGTATCATTCTGATCTCTTTTACTGTTGCTTGGTATTATTTGATACGGGTGCAACCCATTCGTTTGTGTCTACGTGCTTTGCTGGAAAATTGGATATTGCACCATCTACGTTGAGTGAACCTCTAGCTGTGTCTACACCTACGTCTGAAGGTGTAGTAGTGGATGTTGTTTATCCTTCTTGTCCTATTGTTATTCATGGTAGAGAATTATGTGTTGATTTGATTGTGCTTGACGTGCTTACTTTTGATGTCATCTTGGGGATATATTGGTTGTCACGCCGCTTTGCTTCTATTGACTAACGAGGGAAGTCAGTCGAGTTTAGGATTCCAGGTGATCTACCTTTTTCCTTTCACGGAGACACCTAAGAATCTGATTTCTGCCATCTAAGCAAAGCGGATGTTAGGCAAGGGTTGCTAGGGTTTTCTTGCTGTGGTTCGAGATGTGGAAGCAGAAGTTAGTGATAAGCATAGTGTGCCGATTGTGAGTGAGTTCACAGATGTGTTTCCATAGGAATTGCATGTATTACCACCGGATCGTGATATTGAGTTTTGCATTGATGTGGTTTCTGGAACAGCTCCGATTTCGATACAGCCGTATCGGATGGCTCCTGCAGAGCTGAAGGAGTTGAAGGACTAGTTACAAGAGTTGTTGGATAGTGGATTCATCAGACCGAGTACTTCTTCGTGAGGTGCTACAGTTCTGTTTGTGAAGAAGAAAGACGGTTCCTTTCGACTGTGTATCGACTACAGACTGTTGAACAAGGCTACGGTCAAGAACAAATATCCTCTTCCTCACATCGATGATCTGTTTGACCAGTTGCAAGGTGCAAAGTGTTTCTCTAAGATTGATTTGAGGTCTGGGTATCATCAACTTCGGATCCGTGACGTAGATATGCCTAAGACTGCTTTTTGGACGCGGTATGGACATTTTGAGTTTCTGGTTATGTCCTTTGGTCTTACTAATGCACCAGCAGCATTCATGGATATGATGAACAAAGTGTTCAAGCCGTTTTTGGATCAATTCGTTATCGTTTTCATTGATGACATCTTGATCAATTCTCGGAGTGGGGAGGAGTATTCTTATCATTTGAGGACTATACTACAGACGTTGCGGGAGCATCACTTGTATGCTAAGTTCTAAAAATGTGAGTTCTGGTTGGATCAGGTTACCTTTGTAGGACACGTGGTGTCAAAATATGGGATCAAGGTTGATCCGAAGAAGATTGAGGTAGTTATGGATTAGCAGAGGCCGAGGTCAATTACCGAGATCATGAGTTTTCTAGGATTAGTTGGCTTCTATTGTCGGTTCGTGCAAGATTTCTCTAGAAAATATCTGCACCGTTGACTAAACTGACACAGAAGGGTGTTAAGTTTGAGTGGACTGACAAGTGCGAGGCGAGCTTTGAGAAATTCAAGGAGATTTTGACTACAGCTCCGGTTTTGGCATTGCCTTCTGGCATTGACGGTTTCACAGTGTATTGTGATGCATCTCGGATTGGTTTGGGTTGCGTGCTGATGCAACATGGACAAGTGATTGCCTATGCTTCCAGACATTTGAAGAAGCATGAGGTGAATTACCCTACTCATGATTTGGAGTTAGCAGATGTGGTTTTTGCGCTGAAAATTTGGAGGCATTACTTATACGGTGCTACTTGTGAAATTTTCACTAATCATAAGAGTCTGAAGTATATCTTTGATCAGAGAGAGTTGAACTTGAGACAGAGGAGGTGACTAGAATTTCTGAAAGACTACGACTGTACTATTCAGTACCATCCTGGTAAGGCTAATGTGGTAGCCGATGCGTTGAGTCGCAAGTCTTCGAGCAGTTTGGCTCATATTCCTGAGGTTGGGCGTAGACCCATGGTTAGAGAGTGGCACAGTTTGATAGCTTCAGGCTACGGTTTTCAGGTTTCGCAGGCCGGTACTTTGTTGGCATAGTTGCAAGTGCAGCCTGTTTTGATTGATCGGATTAATTCTTTACAAGCTGAGGATCCACAGTTGAAACGGATTATTGAGGAGGTTCAGCAGGACGGTAATTCTGAATTTACATTTGTGGATGGAGTTCTGAGACATGGTTCGAGATTGTGTGTTCCGGATTCAGATGGTTTGAGGGACCAGATTCTGGAAGAAGCGCACAAGTCTGCTTATAGTGTTCATCCGGGTTCTACTAAGATATACCATGATCTTAAGGGTACCTACTGGTGGAGCTGGATGAAGAAGGATGTCGCTGAGTATGTTTCTAAGTGTCTGACTTGCCAGCAGGTGAAGCTGGAGCATTAGAGACCTTTTGGCTATCTACAACCACTACCTATTCCAGAGTGGAAGTGGGAGCGGATTGCCATGGATTTTGTGGTTGGTTTACCACGTACTCGACAAGGGTACGATTCTATCTGGGTAATAGTTGACCATATGACTAATTCAGCTCATTTCCATCCGATCAAGGTTTCGTATCCCGCTTCGAGGTTGGCTCAGTTGTACATCGACATGATTGTCAGTTTGCATGGTGTACCAGTTTCTATTATTTCAGACTGAGGTTATGTGTTTACTTTGAGGTTCTGGAAAGCGTTACAGAAATCTTTGGGTTCACGACTGGATTTCAGTACAGCTTTTCATCGTCAGACTGACGGTCAGTCTGAGAGGACTATTCAGACATTGGAGGATATGCTCAGGATGTGTGTTCTTGATTTTCAGGGTAGCTCGGATGCTTATTTTCCGTTGATTGAGTTTTCTTACAACAACAGTTACCACGTGAGTATCGAGATGGCACCGTATGAGGCTTTGTACGGGCGCAAGTGTAGATCTCCTATCTGTTGGGAGGAGGTTGGAGAGCGTAAACTCTCAGGAGCAGAGATTATTCAGATTACCTCAGAGAAGGTACCGTTGATCAAACGGAGGTTAGAGACTGCTTTTAGTCGGCATAAGAGTTATGCTAATCCGAAGAGAAAAGACATTGAGTTTTATGTTGGTGATTTCGTGTTTCTTCGGGTTTCGCCTATGAAAGGCGTGGTTCATTTTGGTGTCAAGGGAAAGTTGGCACCGAGGTATATTGGTCGTTACGAGATTTCAGAAAGGATTGGAGATGTGGCTTATCGTCTGTTTCTGCCGCCAGACATGTCTTTAGTGCATCCTGTGTTTCATGTGTCTATGCTGAGAAAGTGCATTTCTGACCTTCGCACGTGATTGTGCCTCAGAGCGTTGAGATTGACCAAGAGTTATCGTATGAGGAACAACCAGCTGAGGTTGTTGATACGCAAGTGCGCAAGTTACGGAACAAGGAGATTCTGATGGTCAAAGTTCTCTGGCGCAATCATTCGGTCGAGGAGTGCACTTGGGAGACCGAGTCGGATATACGGAATCGCTGTCCTTTTCTTTTTTCGTGAGGTATGCTATTTTAAATTTATGTGATTTTGCTGAGTTTTATCTGTGTTACATGTTGTACTGCTGTTAATTGCTTGTCGTGTTAAATTTGAGGACAAATTTTTTTAGTTAGTTGGGAAGAATGTAATATCCCGTAAAATTTTAAATTATATTATTGATAATTTTCCGGTAGTTTTCTGGCAATTTCCGGTTTTGTGGTTCGATTCGTGGCTAGTTAAAGTTTGAGGATACTTCGGTTCTGTTTGTGGTTCAACCAAAAAGGTTGAACCAAACTTTTTGAATCAGGTCTCAAAAGTGACCTGATTCAAAAGAAATGTCTCGTACGAGACCCATGATTTTGGGCCTAGTCTCGTACGAGACTAAGCATTCTCGAACGAGAACCAAGCCAAATTGACTGGTCTTGTTCGAGACCTGTTTTACCGTGGGAGGGGTGCAGCTTCGTCTTTCTTTTCTAACCTAATCGACCTACTTAACTACCTAAATTTCAACCATAATTAAATCTCCACACTACAAGCAAACCCTAGCCATCTTTAACGTTCGTTTTCACTGAGAAACAACGCTATTATCGTCCTCCAAAGTTGCTGCCCCGGTAAGTTGTTTCATTCTTAGGATTTTCAGTTTTAAGCTTTAAACTTCATCTCTGTATTTTTGATCGTTCTCTCTCGTTGTTAGATCAAAATCAATTTCGTTTCGTCTCAGGGATTCTAGACTCACGCCTCTACGATTCCCCACCTTGATTTCACAAAACGGTACGTGATCGACCTCGTTTCAATCGTTGTTTTGTTTATCGTTTTTGTTTGTTAAAACTGTTTCTTGGATTGAACTTGATTCTGCTGATTCCTTTCAGTCTGGTTAGCTACGATTCTGTTGTTAAATGATTATAAATCTCTTGGCTTGTTGTTGTTTAAGATTTCAAAAATTTTGTTTTGGACTTGTTTAAATGCCCTAATATCTTGTCTCTAAGTTATTAGGTTTTAAGTTTGAATCTTTGCTTAAGAATTCAACAGTAGCTTCATGTTTCATGTATGGCGGGTTTTCTTGGTTTTAAAAGGGAAGCGATGGCTAATTTGCCATTAATATCACCATAATGTTTCACTTTAAACAAATAAATACTTGAGGTCAATTATATTTAGATTTGGTGTTAATATTAATTTTCGAATCTCTATTGATTTATAAATTAGAAATTTGTAAATGATAAGTGTTTTACAAACTTAGGTTAATATAATTACTCGGGTAATTATATTTGTTTTCGAATATCAAATTGGCTAAATTACAATTTAGCCCTTGAACATTTTAAACTTATTTGATTAAATTTTTGGTTATAACTTTATATTCATTTTGATTTATATGACTATATATAATTTTGAATATCAATTTGGCATGAGATTGGCTAAATTACAATTTAGCCCTTAAACGTTTTTATAACTTATTTAAGTAAGTTTTTGATTAATATATTTATATTTTGTTTAATTATTAACAAAAGTAAATAATTTATTTCGAATATCAAACTGGCTAAAGTACAGTTTAGTCCCTAAACTCTTATAAACTTATTTAATTTAGCTTTTGGCTTGTAACTTGGGTTACTTGAATTCGAAGTTATTGAGTTCCGTTTTAATGGTTAATTATTTTTATAAATATAAACTCGGGTTTATAATTGATAACGTTTTGAGTCGGGTTAGACTTGGGTCACCCGACAAGTGAGGTTAGCTTGGTAGTTATTGGTAACTCGGCTAACCCACTATTTGGAAATTAATTATTATTTAAAGATTTTTAAATAATATTTGTAAAATAAATTTTAACGCGAGAGCTCAATAGACTTGTATTAATTGGGGGTTTCTACCTTTTGGGTATTTTGCATTTTTCTGGATTGTTTTATTCTGACGTGTTATTTGTGCTAGTCCTATGTGGTGTCTAGTACTCTATAGAGTTAGGGTCTCTTTTTAATAGACTTAAGTAGCAATTTGCCCCCTCAACTTGTAAGGGAAGGGCAATAGAAATTAACTTTGTGGCTAAATACATCTCAAACTTGTCCAATTTTATCAATTTACCCCAATTTTCTAGCCAGCAGTGCGCGTTCCTCTCACGCCCAATGAAAAATAATTTTAATTAAAAAAAAGAAATATAAACGTTTGTTAACGGTAACTCATGTACCATCTGTTAACTTTTAAAATTTCCAAACCAATTAAAATTGGATACACTTCTAAAGAACCCTAAACTATTTCAATTCGACAGAACTCTAAAATTTTCTTCTTTTTTAAAAACCTTTTGAATTAAAAGTTGATATCAGTATTCTCAATGTCCTATTCAAACTCTTCATCACGATGCACATCAAACAGAACCCCACAACGTAATTATCCATTTGTAGAAGATCCTGGTGAGTTTATTGAAGTTTATTGCTCATGTGGAGAGTTGGTTCGAAGAAGAATTTCATGGACAAAAGATAATCCCGGTCGAAGGTTTTATGGGTGTGCAAGATACGGTAAAAAACAGGTATTGCTGTGTTTTTATTGTTTTAATGTCAATATTTCATGTTAGGGTTTTGGGTATTTAGTTCCTTCTTGTTGGGTGTGTCAGCTAATTAATTTTTTGAATTTTTATTGTGAATTGATTTCAATTCAGGTGAGAAAGTGTACAAATTTTAGATGGTATGATGTTGATTTTCCAGAAAGGGCTAAACAGATTATTAGAGATTTCATGGAAGAGGTGGATAAATTAAATTCAGAAAATGATATTTTGAGAGGAAAAGAAGATGAATTTGGTAGCAATGGGTTAAAAAGGTTGGAGATGGAATTGGCTCAATTGAAGAAGAATATGTTACAACAAAATAAAAAAAAAAGCGCTGTCAAAATTTTATTTTTTCTATTGGTGTTTTCATTGATTATTTTGGTAGCCATTATTATGTATTTACTGAATTTTGGTGGGACAAGTAGAGTGTTGCAGTTGGTTTAAGGAGTGAAATTTGAATGTCAAATTTAGTGCAAATGGTTGTAATTTTTGAAGGTTGTATTACATCACTTATTTACATCAATGCTAGTGTTTTTTGTTGTTTCAATTTATTAAGCTTGTGCCTGTGGATTTAGTTTATTATCGTCTTCTCATCTGAGTTAGCAAGTATATACTGGGTTTTAGTTCATAACCATAAAGTGAATAGGGCTACAGCTGTTATATACCATTAATTAACTCTGAATTGCAACTGAACCTGTTGTAAAATACAAATTTGTGGAATAACTAAATTTAACATTCAAGTATCTGCCACATAAACTTACATGACTATAAATCAATTGCTCATATGCATTGTTTTCCATAAACAGAAGGATCCCCCTATGCACAAGCTATACCAAAATAAACCAATTTGTCACATAACTATCTTAGTTTATAATTACAACTAAATGTGTTATAAGAACACAAAATTAGGCAGTGCAACTATGTGGGATTCAAAATAGACATATGGTCTAGCAAAAAGCTACGCAAAATAGTATTGTTTTTGTTCCAAATTCATGGCCTCCATGTAGGTATAGTCTTTTGCATCTTATACATCCTGGTTGCATTTGTTGTCTGGTTGCCCTCGTTTGAATGTGATGTTTGAGATGCCATTGTTTCTTCGGTTCTGTCACTTGGGTTCCTAGCTCTTTTCATTCTTTCAACCTCAGCTTGCAATTGATTCATTGTCACTGCTGGACTACCATCTCACCTCAGGCCTGGTGCATTAAATCTGCCATATGAGGGATTCCCTTTATATGAAGATGGTGCTTGAACAAGTCCAATAGTTCTCATTTTCTCCTTGTCATATAAGTCTTTCTCCTTGTGGAAATTTTCTAAGAAAACAACACTCTGCACGTCACATAAATTCTAATTCAGCACATGTGCCACAAGCATTAATTAAGTTCATAATCATCAGTATAGAATGAGTCCATAGTATCTTCAATAACTCCATACATGTTGTCAGCAAACATGAATTTGTAGATTCATATAAAATCAGTTCATAATAAATTCATATAGTATCAGTTCATATAGTAAATTCATACGTTATCAGTTTAATTAGTTCATAAACAATGAGAGCATGGTCACTTACATCTATGGATGCCATTCCTCCTTCAAAGGTAATCGCAGTAGGAGTTTTTTCCTTTTTTTTCTTTGTAGTGCTTGCCTCTCGAAGTTCTTGATATTTGCTTGTAGTGTAAGACTCCTTGTTTGCAGCTCTTGTTAAAAGATCTTGTATGATGTTCTCCGATGATGGTACCTATGAAATGAACATATATGTTAACAATAATTGCATTTAAATAATAAACAAAATCACTTATAATAGAAATTGATACTCACATTCTCTGGTTTTTGATAGTGCAAATAATATTCCCTAGCTATTTCAGCATCACACTGACTCAAATTTTCCGATGTAGGATTTTCAGAAGGTTGATTAGTTTGAGCTTTGCCACGGTTCTTACAACCGGTCTTATTATGCCCATATTCATGGCAGACACTACACTTCATTGGAGTCCCTTTCTTGGACAATTTTCCAGCTTTCTTGGGCTCATCTGGTTCCTTTCTTCTATTTTTTTTAGGTCTGCCTCGAGGCTTTTGGAACTGGGGAGGCTCTAGAGAAGGTAATCCTGTTTTAGGATATTGTTTCTCATCCTTAAGAGGTTGTAATGGATAAGAGTATGCCTTGATGAACTTCTCCTTCTTATACCAATCATTACAACGGTCCTCTAAACGCAACCCTCGGTGATACAAAGCACAAATACCATGAGGACATGGTATCCCTGTTAGATCCCAGGATCTACAAGTGCAACTCCTATTTGCCACATCGATGGTGTGAGTGTCCTTCCTTTCAGAAATCTCAAAACCTTTGTCACCATTCCAAAGCAGTTTACATTTGAAAGCTCTCTCCATATTTGAGTGTAATCTTGAGATACAACTAGGGCTTATGTTAAAGACCCACTTGTCTGAAAATGTCATCCTAACAGAATTTCTAACCATCAAATCCTTTCTAATCTTCTCTAGCATGCTTATAATGTGCAATTCCCTAGCATCTAAGATGATACAGTTAAAGCTTTCCAACATGTTATTATCAATAACATCAGACTTAGATCTAAACTTTTGAAAGGCTCTACACCATGTATGCGGAGGATACACCAGTAGGTCACTAACACAACCTAATGCAAGCCCATCCAACTCCTATAAACAATCCAAGAACTTCTCATAGTAGGTGCTCTTAGCAGCCTTCCAAAAACACTTCTTCAAATCTACTGTTCTCCATCTTTTTCTCCAGTTTGCAAACACATGCATTGCACACCATCTGTGCTCTGCATTTGGCAAATTTTCTTTCACTGCAGGCAGAAGTCCCTAATACAAATATGACATATATAATTACTTACACAAAGAAATAACACTAACAGCCATGATCTTCTTAACTGGACAAAATAACAAAAAAATAACACAACTACATAACCAAATCATTAACAGTAAAGGAAGAGAAAATCCATACCTTTTGCATGTCTGTCACAACTACAAGTCCATCTCCATTAGTGATTTCCAAATCAGTTTTTAATAGCTTTATGAACCATGTCCATGTCTGCTTGTTCTCAACTTTGACAACTGCCCACGCTATAGGAAATTGCTTATCATTTCCATCCCTTCCAACGGCTGTTAATAATTGACCCCCACATTCAGTTTTTAGGAAGCACCCATCCATTCCAATTACTGGTCTACATCCTTGCTTCCAACCCTTTTTCAATGCATCAAAACACACATAGAAAAAATCAAATTGATTGGTCCCTCTTATAGGTTGTACAACTACCGTAGAGCCTACATTAGTTTCTCTAATTTCTTGTGCATAATCATGTAATATAGCATACTCTCTCACATAGTTTCCCTTTGTCTCTTGCAACACCTGTTTCTTTGCCCTCTTCACCATGGAGTAACCAATTTCAAACTTCAAATCTTGCTTAGCCATCTCTCTTAATACAGTAACCTTAGTTGATGGTTTATTCACAATAACTTCCTTTAGATGGAATGCTAAGTACTTACATGTAATCCTTTTGTTGGTGAATGATTTCATGCACATGTGTTTAGGATTGTATCTCTTGATTTTAACATCACCAGTTTTGCCTTCCTTGCTTGCAAAGCATACCCAGGGACAGTTTTTAAAGCAACAAATGGCCCTAACTCTATCCTTTTCATTCCTAACAAAATCAATGTCGACTCCCCTAAGTATGGAATATTTTGTGCATGCTAACTTAAACTCTTCCATATTCTTGAACACCATACCTACAAGAAATGATTGAGCATTCACATTCGGATTGCAGAAGATTTTTTTTTTGTCTTTTTAACTCTTAAAAATGAATTTCCTTGATTGTCGGTTTCTTCTTCCACACTTTTATTACCATCGTCCACATCCTGATATTCTACATCAAAACCCATTTCTTCAGGGACAGCAGGGCCTGATACAGAGTCTGAAAGGACCACTTTAGGTTCAGAAATATACTCTTCATCGCTGCTTTCATCGCTGCTCTCAAGATCTTCAGCTCGTTGTTCTTGTATATAGGTTTTCTTTTTCTCTCTAGCTGTTGCTAATTCCTCATTCTCATCATCAGTATTTGAATCTATATCTACATCAATGTCAAAGTAATATTGGTCATCTTCATAATCACCCTTAACTTCCACATTGTGACTTTCAACATCTGTCAATTGGTTTATAATTTCAGGATGATCTACTGGATGTTTACAATACATATCAACAACTTGTCCATTTCTCATTGTATTGAGTAATTGATGCATCCCACTATCATCATAAAAAAATATCAGATCGCAATCAATTTTTTTCCCCAGGTCTAAGCCACCATAATCTAGGATTATTTTCATAACCTACGAGAGCCACCATATTTGTTACTATACGATAATTAAGTTTATCTATATCAAAAATTTCATAATCTTCCACCTCTTCATTTGAGTATCTCAACTCAGGGTCTCTAACAAACTTCCCACCATGATGCAATCTCACCAAAACACTTATACTTCTACTGACAGCATCCATAAAAATTGGTTATCTGTAAGCAAATCCAAACAACCACAGGTAAAACACTAATTTGTTTGGTTTACATTTTTAGAATCAACAGTAGTGATAATTAATGGTAAAACACTAATTTGGTCCAAATCAAAGTCAAGAAACTCATCAAATACCAATGCCCACTCACTAATTTCATTATTCATAGCTCCACTCAGCTGCTACTAAAATGAAGATCATTTCTTTTTAACTATTTACTTTATTGAATCCATATACATACATAAAGAAAATCATATAGATATCACTACCGGGTCAATCCCTAAAACAAATGAAAAACACATAAAATTAATACAATTTAGGCTTTAATTACCTGATCGTCTTCCTTTGCAAAGTCGTTTCTTTAAAACACTCCAGGAAACCCTAAATTGACCGATTCCTTAAAGTTTTAAGAAGACCCTAAATTGCAAAGAAAAAAAATTTGCAGTTGTCAATGCCATATGAGTTCAAACGCCATGTTTGTTGGCGGCTATCTTTTAGTTGGAACCAGTTTGTGAACCCTAATTGATAACCATTTTGAAAAACAGTAGAAGAAATGAACGAAGATAACGTCTCCGTCGTGTTTTTTTACTTTACCAGTAATAAAATAATTTTTAATTTATGTAATACATTTCACTTGCTTATGAGAGCACGTGAGCGAAACGCGTAGACAATTGGGGTAAATTGATAAAATTGGACAAGTTTGAGATGTATTTAGCCACAAAGTTAATTTTTGGGTTAATTTCCCACCTCTTACAAGTTGAGGGGGCAAATTGCTACTTAAGTCCTTTTTAATAATTATTTTATATTGTTTAGACCCGACTATTGTTCGTGCTTCAGAGGCGAACCGGGATTAGTTGCTTGCCGGTTATCACGTGATTAGCAAAGAGTGAGTTTGTACTTACTATTTAACGCTTTATTAAGTAAATTGTTATTTTATTATTAAATATTTATACTGTACATATATTTCAAACTGTTTTTATATTATGACTTTTAGTTGGAACATGCTACCTAATGGGCATCATTTGGACTACGTGCGCACCGATAATGATCTGCGTAAGGTATAAACGGAAATGTGTTAACTCGGTGTGAGCATCGCTCTCGGGACAAAATAGAGTTACTCGGTGTAGCTCAGCTCTCGGGACTCTGGATATATTATAAGAATGGTCAGTGGTAACTCGGTATAGCTCAACTCTCGGGACCAGGCCTATTGGATTATGTTATATTATTTAGAATTGTGGATTAGGGTTCCAACTATTAATCTTGATATTGTTATAAAAATTTTTAAACGGTATTAAAAGTTTTCCTCTTGATAAATGTAAATAGTGGTATAAACTCATCTCAGTATATCTGACCCCGTTGTTTTCCCAATTTTTCCTAGGGTTATGATTTGAGAGAGTCCGCTGATCTCCGTTACGTCCTTTACTTTTCTCGGAGGTTTCATTATTTTGATAAACTGTAAAACTATTTTATTCTTAGACCGGAGTAGTAACTAGACGTCTTTATTATTATTACAGTTGTATGTCGTATTGGTCCGACTAGTTATATTGCTTTGACATGTTACATTATTTACACTGGTTTATGTTATGCCTATTTTAGACTCAGAATTGGATAAGCATGTTATATTAACCTGTTGAATATTATAACTGGTAGAATTAGGCTGAAGTCTCGGTTGCCCCCGAGCATTGGTTTTCTGCAGGTTTAATTGAATTGCATGATATAAGAAAGGCTAGCTACGGGTGTTGGTACTACATTGCGCCGGTCACTATTCATGAAAATGGGTCGTGACAGTTTTATCATATTGAGGTTATTTCACATAGGTGATTTTAATTGCTTCTGATTTCTCGGGAAATCTTTTGTTATGATGTTTTCTAAATTCATACTTGGGCATGATGTTGTTTGAAAAACTTTGGCTTTATGCCATTAATGTTTTAATAACGATGGGTTACATGGTGTACACTTTGGCTTTGGCCGTAATTGTTGGGTGCTATACACGCTGACACCTATGAGGATATATTTGGGCGTTATCCTTGTTTACTAGTAAAGAAATTTTGGATTAAACTTTAAAACATGTTTTGTGGTCATATATGGTTTGACCACAAGTTTCTTTAAGGATTTTCATTAAGAAAAGTGGTTTTGTTTAAATTTGTGTTTTGACACAGAATCAGAAAAGACGTTGATTTTTTTAATTCGTTAAAAATTAGATTTTTGTTTAAGTTTCTAGTAAAGAGGATTTTTATTGTATTTGAAATCTTTGGGATTTACGGAGTGGCTGTTTGAAATCAAAGATTTATCACTTGAGTCTTAAATTAACGTTTAGTAGTTGTTTTATGTTGAGCTCTCAATTTTGAAAGGACGAAAATTTTATTAAAATATTTTTCCGGATTTGCAAATATTTTGAATACGTTTTATAAATGTTTGTTTTGGGTTCGCCTTGGGTCACCAGAATTTAGAAGTTGAGTTTAGTAGTTGTAATGACTCGGCTAGCTCGATGATTTTATGGTTTGAGATACTTGGGTGTCCGTTTTAAAGAAATTGTTTTACCCGTGGGGCTCAATAAAATTTGGAAGTTTTCATATTTGACCTTAAATTTCAAAATGAATTTTAAAGCGTACTATTAAAGGATGATATAATTACATGGTGATTTTGTAATGAGATTTCAAAAAAAAAATATTATGGCATGTCCTGATTTATCTTTTAAGTATGTTTCGGTTATTTATGTTCAATGAAATGCTTGGGTGAATTGTGGTTTATACAATTCGTAATCCGTTGGTAATAAAATTCATTGTATAACTCGCTTGTTTATTGGACTAAGTTGATTGTATTTGTTTGTCTCTTAGTGTGGAGTAGCACGTGAGATGATTTATTCACGTGGTCAGGGTTGGCTTACCTTGATATATGATTCGTAGATCAAAATCTTCGGGTTTCGATATCGAGGACGATGAGGGAAATATTCCCTTGGATTGGTTGATCATTTCTGATTATCCTAGAACAGATATTGGAAATTCTGAATCGAGAAGATATATTGTGTATTAATACACTGGTGTTTCCATCAAGTTTGATGATGCGATGCGGGAGCTGGCGGTAAGTTTTGTAGGAACGTATTGATGTGTTATTTCTTTGGGAATAAGTTTCAGTTTGGGTTGAGGTTAGTTGGATACTTCATGTGATAAAGTTTTAGCGAAGTTATCAGGTTAAGTTGTTATATAGCATTGAATGATGATAGATTGCAAGTATGGGGTTTGAGAAGTATTTTTTATTGAGTGCACATCTCACAGAGTGTAACGTCTAGCAAATATTTTATGGAGAATTTAGTTTCAAAGGTCGGTTGTTGGAATTTTTGAAATAATTTCAAACGTAATTGTGCCCAGACATATCATGGACATGCATTTTGAATGTCACGAATATGATTGCATTGAGCATTAAGTATGTTCACTAAATAAAAGATAAATCAATAATTGATACATACATAATAGTACATGCATCACATGCATAGAAATGATTAGGGTTGGATGCAACTCTTTGGGGATGAGAGATGTCATCACCCTAGCGCACAATTATATAAAATGGATTTTCCGATAAAGTGTTTTGAGAAAGATGTTTTGAAACGAGCTCGCGAGTCACATTGTGATAAATGTATTTATAAAGTTGTTGGATTTCAAATGATTTGAAACTGTTACCGGAAGGTAGCTAGACAAATACTCTGTGGTGATGGTGGTAAATTTGGGCGATTACGTTGTAATGGATCAGTCTGAATTGTCAGAATCGTGTGTTTCATGGAACATGACATTGAATTTGAGGTTGCGCTCGAGATATAGTTGTGCCAAGTGCGGTGTATGGTTAAATTCAGATTATGAAGTTTTCGTGATAATTTTCTATTAGTGAATTCATGATTAGTGGATTAAGGCAATTGATTATGCTCATGTGTGTGTATGCACTACGTTTTTAAAAGAAACTTTATCTTTTCAGATTTGAAATTGTCCAAGTATTTTGGTGTATTGATATAAAAGTATATTCATAAACAAGAGATTTACATTGCTAATTTTACCTTTCTAAGGAAAGGGAGAAATTTTGTCAAAAATTGATTAAAAAGGGAAAATAATTTTTTTTAGCAATTTCTTCAATTGTGTTTTTGTCTAAGAGCAAAAAAAAAATAGATACGATTTAAATTTTAATGTCTTGAAATATTTATATGTCTTTGAATATGGAGGATATTTCCACGGTTTAACTTTTACGAGAAAAGTATAAATTGATGTTAGCAAGTTCGGTTTAAAGAGAACATAAATTTTGTCAGTTAAACTGTTTCATAAAGTTTGCAAACGTATTAAAATGTAGGGAAAATTTTGGATTCAAAATATAGATATTTTGAAAATATTCAAGGGTTTGCAAACCGATGGTTTTTCAACGATAAAGGAATTTCGATTTTGAATGCAAAAGGAGGTGTAAGACGTAGAGTCTTTTAAACAGAGTGGAGAATTTTGTATAAAAAATATTTTGTATTAAAAGATTTTATACCCCCAGGGGTTGGTTTTCAGCATAACTAACAATCTGGTCGTAGTAAACTGGTCGTATTAATCTCTCGTTGTATACGAGGTTATAGTCAATTAATTGAATAATTTTGTGAATTTATGTTTGGTTTGGATATATGAGCTAGGTGATTTGAGAATCGTGGTTCGTGGTTAATAGGTTTCAACAGTCAAGATTGGTCGGTCCATTTTGTTGGTTGATGGTATTATTGTAATGTTGTATATCGTTCTGATCATGGTTTAACCCTTGGTGTGAGAGACAAAATCTTTGAGTTGTGAGATGCAGTGAATGTCGAGTTTAGTTGTGGCGTTACGTTTCTGACTGATTGGAAGAATCATTACGATTGATATTTTTTATCAGTCATCTAGAGATTTTTGTTGTCATGAGAGAACTTCGCTTTTCTTTGAATTGCGATATGAGTTTTTGTTTTGTGATTCACAAGTTAATGGTATTTTCGAGTTGATGTTAGTCGTTAGACTGGATGATTCTAGTAGTGTTGTACTTTGATATTGAGGTTTTATAATTGTTAAGATTCAAGATGGTTTTGAAAGCCACTCCGGTGAAGAGTAAATTGCGACTATCAGTTAGATAATTGTGGATTATTCAATTGTGTTGATCGATTTAATCATTAGAGCAACGAGTTATCAAAATCAGAAAAATTTGCGCATTTGTGTGTCGTGACGGTTATAGTGCGAATCAGTTCAGTTTGAAATTCGAGGTCGAATTTTTTACAGGTTGGGGAAAATGTAATACCCCATATGTATTTTCGGCATGTTTGGTCTTGTGCTAACCTTCTCTATGTAGAAAATTTTGATTAGAATAATCGTTGAAAATATTCGAGGTTCGTTTTGATGATCCTAAATTGTTAGTCCAGTTTCGTGTGGGAGAGTTTGTATCACCTAGTTTGATTTCACCTGGAAATGATGTTGTCATTTAAGTTAAGTGGAAGTTAGTATTGATACTATTATTACTAGTTAAGTTTGTTCGGTTTATGCACGCGGTGGCATTGAGTTGTTTGGAGGGACAACCTATTGAGTTTTGCTAACGCAAGTGCATTGGTCGTTGAGTACGGAATATCTTTGATTACAGTTAAGTTGATATTTTTTTTTGAGGATTGTTCTTGCAAGACAGAGTTCCTTTGCGGTATGATTTCTATTGTTGTTCTTGTTTACGGTGTGTATCTTGTTCATTCGTTTTCATATCAGTTTCGTGCGTTTGTTCAGCTAGACATGTAGCTTTAAGTTTTGTGGTACGTCAGTGGTTTTGTTTTAAATTCGAGGATGAATTTTTAATTAGTTGGGGAGAATGTAATACCCCGTATATTTTTGGTATTTTCCGACGAGCTTCTGGTTTCATTTTGTGGTCATTTTGAGGACTATGGTGCGATACGTGTTCGTTGTGTTGGTGTGAGTTGTGGGTCAATCGAGTTTTGGTTAAGTCAATGGGTTGGACTAGATTTTAGTGGCCACGTTTCTTCTGAATTCAATCAATCCTAGTTATTTTTAACAAGACTTCCCTATTACAGCAGTGAGCTGTGAACTTTGGTTTCCTTTTTTTTTTCTCACGTTTCTTTTCCTTTATTTACATCGTTCTAAACCAAATTTATTTCCCTACCTATTAATCAAACCCTATCCGTCACACTCTCTATCAGATTCACCATATTCTTATGTGAAATCCATCTGAACACTTAGCAAATTTTGGTAAGTGTTCTTGTTATTATTCTCAGTTTTGACTTGCGTATCGACAGTTTCGTATACTGATCTGTTCTCTCTCATTTTGCCTTAAAATTTGCATTTGTTACGTCCTAATTGTTGTAGACTCTCGCCTCTACGATTCCCAACTCCGTTTTTGCAAAACGGTACGTATTTCAATCCGCTTTAGTCGCTGCCGTTTCACCGTATTTGTGTATTATTGTTCTCTGTTATTTTTGTTGTTGCTGCCGAAATCCTTTTGAGTTATGATATTGTTGTTGTGTTGGTTCTAGGGTTTATCTCATGCCTTGTTATTATTTATTTAAATTTCTGAAGTTATGATTCACGTCAAATATTTCTCTAGTTCGTCATGGTTACTTGGCTATGTTTAGGTTCAATTCAATCGCTGCAAATTTGATCTTTTCTGTCAAAACCCAAAATATTGAACCGCATCTGGCGCTAGAGAACGGGAGTGGTAGCTCCGGAACCCGTAGAAAGCCTAAAACCACTATCAATTTTTTGCAAATAATAATAAATACATGAAACAACGGAAGAAAATACATAGATATAACATATAATCAACTAGTTACACTAACTGTTCAAAACCTCGCGGGCTCTAGTTACCGTACCCTGTACGAACTGGCCTCGCGGTACTATATACAAAGGTTAGTGTAATAAAACATACCACTGGCATCTGGGGCCATGGATAAACTATAATACATGTAGCCTATCAAAAAAACAAAGACATCAGATAATAATATACAATCAAAATGAACTGCTGTATAGGTCACTACTCTGTCGACACAGGACCACTACTGCAGCATTCACAGAAGTCAGAAGCTATGCATACACAGCTGACTTCCGGACTTCAAAATTTGGCTTCTAGCTAGGTCCACACACTAAGCACCTGAAAGACATCAAAGTGAGGGGTCAGTATTTGGGAAAATACTGAGTGAGTTGGCAGTTTACCAACGATATTATTATAAAAACATAGCATCGCATTTTAAATCGATATTAATATAAAAATACATATGAACAAGTACTCGATCCTTTCGAAACTAAAATCCTAAAACATAACATAATTCACTATTGTTCAAATCATAGTGATTCCAATAGTATGACCCAGGAGTGTTCACATTCAACCACGTCAGTCAGAACATATCTCTTAATCCTAAATTGGTGGGTCCAACCCACTAGTAGGTCCAACCTACTAGATACGGGGCTCAGGTTACACTGTAACCGAGTTCACTCTCGTATCATATTCATAAATCAGCTTGCATAATCATATCAAATCATACCTCATAATCATACACACTAGACTGACACATTTACTGGTGATCACACAGCCTAATGACACCAAATAGGTAGCTAGTTTCGTTGGATCGTCTACTAAGTTCTAGTATATAAAGTTCAATCAAAACATATAACATATCAGTAATTCATATATATCGTGCGATGCGTATAAATCAAATATATAATACGATATCAAAATAACTTTAATCAATAACACACGAAAGTAAAATGCAACTCATAGTGACCGCTATCCACTCTATAATGAAATTGATGTGGTGGTATGCTCGTACTAGTCCACCTCTAGTGCCCTCACTGCTCAGTCGTACGTATAATACATATTGATTAACGTTTAATAGTCAGACGTAAATCATATGTTTAAACGTATAATACTTTCATAATTTAGGTTTTGGTTTCATTCTTAGTATTATTCACGTATTCAATAACTCTTAGTCGTACCCACGACTTATCGAATATCATTCCTTGTATTCGAGAATTATATAATTTCTTTAACGTTTTTCATTATCGTTACTCGCGTAAAACGTCGAGTTAAATCTTACTTTTTAAGTTATCGGGGTCTTTAATTGAATCTCAGGGTTTATTATTCAAAATTATCGAAATTTGGGTCAAAATAGGTCAAAAGTCAACTTCGGTCCCCCGAACCCACTGTGCGGGCGCATAGCTGACGGCTATGCGGGCGCATAGCTGACGGCTATGCGGGCGCATAGCTGACGGCTATGCGAGCGCATAGCTGACCGCTATGCACAGCCCCGGAAACGTCGTTTCCGGACTGTTTCACCGCACCCCGAGCTACTTCACACATCAACAACCTCACTTCTCACCAAACCCGTCATTTAGTTTTTACCAAAATGCTAAAATCAAGCTAAAATCGTAAATTTCCAATTCTTAACTAAAACAGCCCACATATTTCGAATTTGGCACCAATTCTCGAAATCTTACCTTTAAATGAAGCTTAGGATTGATAGAAGACAAGATTCCGGAGAGATCGCCGTGAAAATCACCCGAATCGGACGTCGGACGGAGAAACGGCGGCGAAACGACGTAATCGACGATTTCTCTCAATTTCTCTCGAACTCTCTTTGTTCTTCTTTCATATTTCTTTTCTTATATAATCCGGCTAAAGTGCCATTTTGATCCTTGTTCTTTTTGTTTATTATCGTTTATCTTTTAAACTTTTCTTTCGTACGATTTAGTCCATAACTAAATCGATAAATTCTTTTATTATGGCTTATACATATTATTTATATCCGATAAATAATACGAAACTCGATATCAATACTTTCCCGTCAAAATCTCAAATTTCCATTTTCGAAACAAAGTGGTTAAATTACCACTTCGGTCCCTATACCTTATTTTGGGCTTTTCTTGCCATTTTTTTCCTTTTAATTCCAATTCTAACTTTAGAATTGAAATTAAAAGGAAACGTTTGGATTTGTTTTGTAACTTTTGTAAACGTTTTGCTAACATCGCAAAAGGTTTTACAAAACGAATTCAAACGTTTGGTTTTGTTTCATAACGTTTGTAAACGTTCGGCTTAAATTGCATAAAAGGTGAAACGCTTGGATTTTTTTCGTAACGTTTGTAATCGTTTGGCTTAAATCGCTAATAAGGCGAAACATTTGGTTTTGTTTTATAACCTTTGTAAACCTTTGGCTTAAATCGCTTAAAAAGTGAAGCGTTTGGATTTGTTTCATAACGTTTGTAAATGTTTTGCTTTAATCGGTAAAAAGGGGAAACATTTGGATTTGTTTCGTAACCTTTGTAAATGTTTGGCTTAAATCGCTAAAAAGGTGAAACGTTTGGATTTATTTCTTAGCGTTTGTAAACGTTTGGCTTTGTTTCATATCCAATCCAAACGTTTCACCTTTTGTTACTTTTGTAAACGTTTGGCTTTAATCGCTAGAAAAGGTGAAACATTTGGATTTATTTGGTAACGTTTGTAAATGTTTGGCATAAATCGCTAAAATGGTGAAACGCTTGGATTTGTTTTGTAACATTTGTAAACGTTTGACTTAAATCCCTAAAAAGGTGAAACGTTTGGATTTGTTACGTAACGTTTTTAAACGTTTGGCTTAAATAACTAAAAGGTGAAACGTTTGGATTTGATTCATAACCTTTGTAAACGTTTGGCTTTAATCGCTAAAAAGATGAAACGTTTGGATTGGTTTAGTATTATTTGTAAACGATTGGCTTAAATCGCTAAAAAGGGGAAACGTTTGGATTTGTTTCGTAACGTTTGGCTCAGATCGCTAAATTGGTGAAACGTTTGGTTTTGTTTCGAAACGTTTGTAAACATTTGGCTTAAATCGCTAAATAGGTGAAACGTTTGGTTTTGTTTGGTAACGTTTGTAAACATTTGGCTTAATTCACTAAAATTTTACAAAACAAATCCAAACGTTTGGTTTTGTTTCGTAACGTTCGTAAACGTTCGACTTAAATTGCTAAAAAGGTGAAACGCTTGGATTTGTTTCGTAACGTTTGTAAATGTTTGTCTTAAATCGTTAAAAAGGTTAAACGTTTGGTTTTGTTTCATAATCTTTGTAAACGTTTGGCTGAAATCGCTAAAAAGGTGAAACGTTTGGATTTGTTACGTAACGTTTGTAAATGTTTGGCTTAAATCGGTAAAAAGATGAAACGTTTGGATTTGTTTTGTAACCTTTTTAAAGGTTTGGCTTAAATAGCTAAAAAGGTGAAATGTTTGGATTTATTTCGTAGCGTTTGTAAATGTTTGGCTTTATTTCGTATCCAATCCAAACGTTTTACCTTTCGTAACGTTTGTGAACATTTGGCCTAAATCACTACAAATGTGAAATGTTTGGATTTGTTTCGTAAGGTTTGCAAATGTTTGGATTTAATTGTTAAAAATGTGAAAGGTTTGGATTTGTTTCGAAACGTGTGTAAACGTTTAGTTTAAATCGCTAAAAGGAAAACGTTTGGTTTTGTTTCGTAACATTTGTAAACGATTGGCTTAAATCGCTAAAAAGGTGAAACTTTTGGATTTGTTTCATAACGTTTGTAAACGTTTGGCTTAAATCGCTAAAATGGGGAAACGTTTGGATTTGTTTCTTAAAGTTTGTAAACGTTTGGCTTAAATTGCGAAAAAGGTTAAACGTTTGCTTTTGTTTCATAACCTTTGTAAACGTTTAGCTTAAATCGCTAAAAATGTGAAACATTTGGATTTGTTTCGTAACGTTTGTAAACATTTGGCTTAAATCGGTAAAAAGATGAAACGTTTGGATTTGTTTCGTAACCTTTTTAAAAGGTTTGGCTTAAATCGCTAAAATGGTGAAATGTTTGGATTTATTTGATAGCGTTTGTAAATGTTCGGCTTTATTTCGTATCCAATCCAAACGATTCACCTTTCGTAACGTTTGTAAACGTTTAGTTTAAATAGCTAAACATGTGAAATGTTTGGATTTCTTTTGTAAGGTTTGTAAATGTTTGTCTCAAATCGTTAAAAATATGAAACGTTTGGATTTGTTTCGTAACGTTTATAAACGTTTGGTTTAAATCGCTAAAAAGGCAAAACGTTTTGTTTTGTTTCGTAACATTGGTAAACGTTTGGCTTAACTCGCTAAAAAGGTGAAACGTTTGGATTTGTTTCGTAACGTTTGCAAACGTTTGGCTTAAATCGCTAAAATGGGGAAACGTTTGGATTTGTTTCATAACGTTTGTAAACGTTTTGCTTATATCGCAAAAAAGATGAAGCGCTTGGATTTGTTTCGTAACGTTTGTAAACGTTTGGCTTAATTTGCAAAAAAGGTGAAACGATTGGATTTGTTTCGTAACGTTTGTAAACGTTTCGCTTAAAACGCTAAAATGGGGAAACATTTGGATTTGTTTTGTAATGTTAGTAAAAGTTTGGCTTAAATCGTTAAAAAGGTGAAAACGTTTTGCTTAAATCACTAAAAAGGCGAAATGTTTAGTTTTGTTTCGCAACGTTTGTAAACGTTTGGCTTAAATCACTAAAAATATGAAACGTTTGGATTTGTTTCGCAACGTTTGTAAATGTTTGGCTTAAATTGCTAAAAAGGTGAAACTCTTGGATTTGTTTCTTAACGTTTTAAACGTTTCCTTCAATCACTTAAAAGGTGAAACGTTTGGATTTATTTAATAAACGTTTAGTTTTTTTCGTAACGTTTGTAAAGGTTTGGCTTAAATCGCTTAAAAGGGGAAACGTTTGGATATGTTTCGTAAACGTTTGGCTTAAATCGGTAAAAAGGTGAAATGTTTGGATTTGTTTCGTAACCTTTGTAAACGTTTGGCTTAAATCGCTAAAAAGGTGAAACGTTTGGATTTATTTCGTAGCGTTTGTAACGTTTCCTATTTTAAGCAATTTTAGCCAAACGTTTACAAACATTACGAAACAAATCAAAGCGTTTCACCTTTTTAGCAATTTAAGCCAAACATTTGCAAACGTTACGAAACAAATCCAAACGTTTCATATGTTTAGCGATTTAAGCCAAACGTTTACAAACGTTATGAAACAAATCCAAACGTTTCACCTTTTTAGCATTTAAGCCAAACGTTTACAAACGTTATTAATAAAACCAACGTTTTTCCTTTTTAGCGAATTAAGCCAAACGTTTACAAACGTTACGAAACAAATCCAAACGTTTCACCATTTCAGCGTTTTAAGCCAAATGTTTACAAACGTTACGAAACAAATCCAAATGTTTCCCCTTTATATCGATTTAAGCCAAACGTTTACAAAGGTTATGAAGCAAAACCAAACGTTTCGCCTTACTAGCGAAATAAGCCAAACGTTTACAAACGTTACGAAACAAATCCAAGCGTTTCCCCTTTTTAGCAATTTAAGCCGAACGTTTACAAACGTTATGTAACAAAGCCAAGCGTTTCACGTTTTTAGCAATTTAAGCCGAACGTTTACAAACGTTACGAAACAAAGCCAAACATTTGGATTTGTTTTGTAAATATTTTAGCATTCAAGCCAAACGTTTACAGACGTTATGAAACAAATCTAAATGTTTCACCCTTTTAGTGATTTAAGCCAAACGTTTACAGACGTTACGAAACAAATTTAAACGTTTCATCTTTTTAGTGATATAAGCCAAATGTTTACAAACATTACGAAACAAATCCAAACTTTACACCTTATTAGCGATTTAAGCCAAACGTTTGCAAACGTTACGAAACAAAACCAAACTATTACAAACGAAATAAACAATTCCAAACGTTTCACCTTTTAAATTATTGAAGGCAAACATTTAAAACGTTACGAAATAAATCCAAACGTTTCACCTTTTTAGCAATTTAAGCCAAACGTTTACAAATGTTACGAAACAAAACCAAATATTTTACCTTTTTAGCAATTTAAACCAAACGTTTACACACGTTACGAAACAAATCCAAACGTTTCACATTTTAAACGGTTTAAGCCAAATATTTGCAAACAATACGAAACAAATCCAAATATTTCACATTTTTAGAGATTTAAGCCAAACGTTTACAAACGTTACGAAAGGTGAAGCGTTTGGATTAGATACAAAATAAAGCCAAACGTTTACAAACGCTACAAAATAAATCCAAACATTTCACCTTTTTAGCGATTTAAGCCAAATCTTTAAAAAGGTTACGAAACAAATCCAAACGTTTCATCTTATAACCGTTTTAAGCCAAACGTTTACAAACGTTACGAAACAAATCCAAACGTTTCACATTTTTAGCGATTTAAGCCAAACGTTTACAAAGGATATGAAAAAAACCAAATGTTTAACCTTTTTAGCGATTTAAGCCAAACGTTTACAAACGTTTCGAAACAAATCCAAGCGTTTCACCCTTTTAGCAATTTAAGCCGAACGTTTACAAACGTTATGTAACAAATCCAAACCTTTCACCTTTTTAGCAATTTAAGCCGAACGTTTACAAACGTTATGTAACAAATCCAAGCGTTTCACATTTTTAGCGATTTAAGCCAAACATTTGCAAACCTTACGAAACAAATCCAAATATTTCACATTTTTAGCGATTTAAGCCAAACATTTACAAACGTTACGAAAGGTGAAACATTTTGATTGGATACGAAATAAAGCCAAAAGTTTACAAAAGCTACAAAATAAATCCAAACATTTCACCTTTTTAGCAATTTAAGCAAAACCTTTAAAAAGGTTACGAAACAAATCCAAACGTTTCATCTTTTTACCAATTTAAGCCAAACGTTTACAAACGTTACGAAACAAATACAAACGTTTCACCTTTTTAGCGATTTAAGCCAAACGTTTACAAAGGTTATGTAACAAATCCAAGCGTTTCACCTTTTTAGCAATTTAAGCTGAACGTTTACAAACGTTACGAAACTAAATCAAACATTTGGATTTGTTTTGTAAATATTTTAGCGATTTAAGCCAAACGTTTACAGACGTTACGAAATAAATCTAAATGTTTCACCCTTTTAGCGATTTAAGACAAACGTTTACATACGCTAGGAAACAAATCCAAACGTTTCATCTTTTTAGTGATTTAATCCAAATGTTTACACACGTTACGAAACAAATCCAAACGTTTCATCTTATTAGCGATTTAAGCTAAACGTTTACAAAGGTTATGAAACAAATCCAAACGTGTCACCTTTTTAGCGATTTAAGCCAAACGTTTACAAATGTTATGAAACAAAACCAAACTATTACAAACGTAATTAAACAATTCCAAACGTTTCACCTTTTAAGTGATTGAAGGCAAACGTTTAGAACATTATGAAACAAATCCAAATGTTTCACCTTTTTAGCGATTTAAGCCAAACGTTTACAAATGTTACGAAACAAAACCAAACGTTTTACCTTTTTTGCGATTTAAACCAAACGTTTACACACGTTACGAAACAAATCCAAACGTTTCCCATTTTTAACGATTTAAGCCAAACATTTGCAAACCTTACGAAACAAATCCAAACATTTCACATTTTTAGCGATTTAAGCCAAACGCTTACAAACGTTACGAAAGGTGAAACGTTTCGATTCGATACGAAATAAAGACAAACAATTACAAACGCTACGAAATAAATCCAAACATTTCACGTTTTTAGCGATTTAAGCCAAACCTTTAAAAAGGTTACGAAACAAATCCAAACGTTTCATCTTTTTACCGATTTAAGCCAAACGTTTACAAACGTTATGAAACAAATCCAAACGTTTCACCTTTTTAGCGATTTAAGCCAAACATTTACAAAGGTTATGAAACAAAACCAAATGTTTAACCTCTTAAGCGATTTAAGCCAAACGTTTACAAACGTTACGAAATAAATCCAAGCGTTTCACCTTTTTAGCAATTTAAGCCGAACGTTTACAAACGTTTGGATTTGTTTTGTAAAAGTCTTAGCAATTTAAGCCAAACGTTTACAAATGTTACGAAACAAAAACAAACGTTCCACTTATTTAGCGAGTTAAGCCAAACGTTACGAAACAAATCCAAACGTTTCCCCTTTTTAACGATTTAAGCCAATCGTTTACAAACGTTACGAAACAAATCCAAACGTTTCACCTTTATAGCGATTAAATCCAAACGTTTACAAAGGTTATGAATCAAATCCAAATGTTTCACCTTTTAGCGATTTAAGCCAAACGTTTGAAAACGTTACGAAATAAATCCAAACGTTTCACCTTTTTAGGGATTTAAGGCAAACGTTTACAAACGTTATGAAACAAATCCAAACGTTTCACCTTTTTAGCGATTTAAGCCAAACATTTACAAAGGTTATGAAACAAAACCAAACGTTTAACCTCTTAAGCGATTTAAGCCAAACGTTTACAAACGTTACGAAATAAATCCAAGCGTTTCACCTTTTTAGCAATTTAAGCCGAACGTTTACAAACGTTTGGATTTGTTTTGTAAAAGTTTTAGCAATTTAAGCCAAACGTTTACAAATGTTACGAAACAAAAACAAACGGTTCACTTATTTAGCGATTTAAGCCAAACGTTACGAAACAAATCCAAACGTTTCCCCTTTTTAACGATTTAAGCCAATCGTTTACAAACGTTACGAAACAAATCCAAACGTTTCACCTTTATAGCGATTAAATCCAAACGTTTACAAAGGTTATGAATCAAATCCAAACGTTTCACCTTTTAGCGATTTAAGCCAAACGTTTAAAAACATTACGAAATAAATCCAAACGTTTCACCTTTATAGGGATTTAAGGCAAACGTTTACAAATGTTACGAAACAATACCAAACGTTTCACCTTTTTAGCGATTTAAGCCAAACGTTTACAAACGTTACGAAACAAAACCAAACGTTTCACCTTTTTAGCGATTTAAGCCAAGCTTTTACAAAAGTTACAAAACAAATCCAAGCGTTTCACCTTTTTAGCGATTTATGCCAAAATTTACAAACAAATCCAAACAAATCCAAACGTTTCACCTTGTTATCGATCAAAGCCAAACGTTTACAAACGTTACAAAAGGTGACACGTCTGGATTGGATACGAAATAAAGCCAAACGTTTACAAACGCTAAGAAATAAATCCAAATTTTTCACCTTTTTAGCGATTTAAGCCAAAAATTTACAAAGGTAACGAAACAAATCCAAACCATTCACCTTTTTACGATTTAAGCCAAACGTTTACAAAGGTTATGAAACAAAACCAAACGTTTGACCTTTTTAGCGATTTAAGCCAAACGTTTACAAACTTTATGTAGCAAATCCAAGTGTTTCACCTTTTTAGCAATTTAAGCCGAACGTTTACAAACGTTACGAAACAAAATCAAACATTTGGATTTGTTTTGTAAATATTTTAGCGATTTAAGCCAAACGTTTACAGACGTTACGAAATAAATCTAAATGTTTCACCCTTTTAGCGATTTAAGACAAACGTTTACATACGCTACAAAACAAATCCAAACGTTTCATCTTTTTAGTGATTTAATCCAAATGTTTACACACGTTACGAAACAAATCCAAACGTTTCATCTTATTAGTGATTTAAGCTAAACGTTTACAAAGGTTATGAAACAAATCCAAACGTTTCACCTTTTTAGCGATTTAAGCCAAACGTTTACAAATGTTATGAAACAAAACCAAACTATTACAAACGTAATTAAACAATTCCAAACGTTTCACCTATTAAGTGATTGAAGGCAAACGTTTAGAACGTTATGAAACAAATTCAAATGTTTCACCTTTTTAGCGATTTAAGCAAAACGTTTACAAATGTTACGAAACAAAACCAAACGTTTTACCCTTTTTGCGATTTAAACCAAACGTTTACACACGTTACGAAACAAATCCAAACGTTTCACATTTTTAACGATTTAAGCCAAACATTTGCAAACCTTACGAAACAAATCCAAACATTTCACATTTTTAGCGATTTAAGCCAAGCGTTTACAAACGTTACGAAAGGTGAAACGTTTGGATTCGATACGAAATAAAGACAAACAATTACAAACGCTACGAAATAAATCCAAACATTTCACGTTTTTAGCGATTTAAGCCAAACCTTTAAAAAGGTTACGAAACAAATCCAAACGTTTCATCTTTTTACCGATTTAAGCCAAACGTTTACAAACGTTATGAAACAAATCCAAACGTTTCACCTTTTTAGCGATTTAAGCCAAACATTTACAAAGGTTATGAAACAAAACCAAACGTTTAACCTCTTAAGCGATTTAAGCCAAACGTTTACAAACGTTACGAAATAAATCCAAGCGTTTCACCTTTTTAGCAATTTAAGCCGAACGTTTACAAACGTTTGGATTTGTTTTGTAAAAGTTTTAGCAATTTAAGCCAAACGTTTACAAATGTTACGAAAAAAAAACAAACGTTTCACTTATTTAGCGATTTAAGCCAAACGCTACGAAACAAATCCAAACGTTTCCCCTTTTTAACGATTTAAGCCAATCGTTTACAAACGTTACGAAACAAATCCAAACGTTTCACCTTTATAGCGATTAAATCCAAACGTTTACAAAGGTTATGAATCAAATCCAAATGTTTCACCTTTTAGCGATTTAACCCAAACGTTTAAAAACGTTACGAAATAAATCCAAACGTTTCACCTTTTTAGGGATTGAAGGCAAACGTTTACAAATGTTTCGAAACAATACCAAACGTTTCACCTTTTTAGCGATTTAAGCCAAACGTTTACAAACGTTACGAAACAAAACCAAACGTTTCACCTTTTTAGCGATTTAAGCCAAGCTTTTACAAAAGTTACAAAACAAATCCAAGCGTTTCACCTTTTTAGCGATTTATGCCAAAATTTACAAACGTTACCAAACAAATCCAAACGTTTCACCTTATTATCGATCAAAGCCAAACGTTTACAAACGTTACAAAAGGTGACACGTTTGGATTGGATACGAAATAAAGCCAAACGTTTACATACGCTAAGAAATAAATCCAAATTTTTCACCTTTTTAGCGATTTAAGCCAAAAATTTACAAAGGTAACGAAACAAATCCAAACGTTTCACCTTTTTACGATTTAAGAAAAACATTTACAAATGTTATGAAACAAATCCAAACGCTACACCTCTTTAGCGATTTAAGCCAAACGTTTACAAAGCTTATGAAACAAAACCAAACGTTTCACCTTATTAGCGATTTAAGCCAAACGATTACAAAAGTTATAAAACAAATCCAAGCGTTTCATCTTTTATGCAATTTAAGCCGAACGTTTACAAACGTTATGAAACAAAACCATACGTTTGAATTTGTTTTGTAAAACTTTTAGCGATTTTAGCCAAACGATTACAAAAGTTACGAAACAAATCCAAACGTTTCCCCTTTTTAGCGACTTAATCCAAACGTTACGAAACAAATCCAAACATTTCACCTTTTTAGAGATTTAAGCCACATGTTTATAAACGTTATGAAACAAATACAAATAATTCACCTTTTTTAGCGATTGAAGCCAAACGTTTACAAAGGTTATGAAACAAATCAAAATGTTGAACCTTTTTAGTGATATAAGCCAAACATTACGAAATAAAACCAAACCAAACGTTTACAAATGTTTTGAAACAAATCCAAACGTTTCACCTTTTAAGTGATTGAAGCCAAACGTTTCAAACGTTGCGAAACTAATCCTAACGTTTCCTATTTTTAGCAATTTAAGTCAAACGTTGACACACGTTACGAAACAAATCAAAGTGTTTCACCTTTTTAGCAATTTAAGCCAAACATTTGCAAACGTTACGAAACAAATCCAAACGTTTCATATGTTTAACGATTTAAGCCAAACGTTTACAAACGTTACGAAACAAATCCAAACGTTTCACCTTTTTAGCATTTAAGCCAAACGTTTACAAACGTTACAAACATAACCAAACGTTTTTCCTTTTTAGCGAATTAAGCCTAATGTTTACAAAAGTTACGAAACAAATCCAAACGTTTCACCATTTTACCGTTTTAAGCCAAATGTTTACAAACGTTACGAAACAAATCCAAACGTTTCCCCTTTATAGCGATTTAAGCCAAATGTTTACAAAGGTTATGAAGAAAAACCAAACGTTTCGCCTTATTAGCGAATTAAGCCAAACGTTTACAAATGTTATGAAACAAATCCAAGCGTTTCACCTTTTTAGCAATTTAAGCCGAACGTTACAAAAGTTATGTAACAAATCCAAGTGTTTCACCTTTTTAGCAATTTAGGCCGAACGTTTACAAACGTTACGAAACAAAACCAAACATTTGGATTTGTTTTGTAAATATATTAGCGATTCAAGCCAAACGTTTACTGACGTTACGAAACAAATCTAAATATTTCACCCTTTTAGTGATTTAAGCCAAACGTTTACAGACGTTACAAAACAAATCCAAACGTTTCATCTGCTTAGTGATTTAAGCCAAATGTTTACAAACGTTACGCAACAAATCCAAACGTTTCACCTTATTAGCGATTTAAGCCAAACGTTTACAAAGGTTATGAAACAAATCCAAACGTTTCCCCTTTTTAGCGATTTAAGCCAAACGTTTACAAACTTTATGAAACAAAACCAAACTATTACAAACGTAATTAAACAAATCCAAACGTTTCACATTTTAAGTGATTGAAGGCAAACGTTTAAAACGTTGGATTAGTTTCGCAATGTTTTAAACGTTTGTCTTCAATCACTTAAAAGGTGAAACATTTGGATTTGTTTCAAAACGTTTGTAAACGTTTGGTTTGGTTTTGTTTCGTAATGTTTGGCTTATATCGCTAAAAAGGTTCAACATTTGGATTTGTTTCATAACCTTTGTAAACGTTTGGCTTCAATCGCTAAAAAAGGTGAAACGTTTGGATTTGTTTCATAACGTTTATAAACGTGTGGCTTAAATCTCTAAAAAGGTGAAACGTTTGGATTTGTTTCGTAACGTTTGGCTAAAGTCGCTAAAAAGGGGAAACATTTGGATTTATTTCATAACTTTTGTAAACGTTTCGCTAAAATCGCTAAAAGTTTTACAAAACAAATTCAAACGTTTGGTTTTGTTTTATAACATTTGTAAACGTTCGGCTTAAATTGCATAAAAGGTGAAACGCTTGGATTTGTATCGTAACGTTTGTAATCGTTTGGCTTAAATCGCTAATAAGGGGAAACGTTTGGTTTTGTTTCATAACCTTTGTAAACTTTTGGCTTAAATCGCTAAAAAGGTCAAGCGTTTGGATTTGCTTGATAACGTTTGTAAATGTTTTGCTTAAATCGGTAAAAAGGTGAAACGTTTGGATTTGTTTCGTTACCTTTGTAAATTTTTGGCTTAAATCGCTAAAAAGGTGAAACGTTTGGATTTAATTCTTAGCGTTTGTAAACGATTGGCTTTATTTCGTATCCAATTCAAACGTGTCACCTTTTGTAACGTTTGTAAACGTTTGGCTTTGATCGCTAACAAGGTGAAACGTTTGGATTTGTTTGGTAAGTTTGTAAATGTTTGGCATAAATCTCTAAAAAGGTGAAACACTTGGATTTGTTTTGTAACTTTTGTAAACGCTTGGCTTAAATCGCTAAAAAGGTGAAACATTTGGTTTTGTTTCGTAACATTTGTAAACGTTTGCCTTAAATCCCTAAAAAGGTGAAACGTTTGGATTTGTTTTGTAACGTTTTTAAACGTTTGGCTAAAATCGCTAATAGGTGAAACGTTTGGATTTGATTCATAACCTTTGTAAACGTTTGTATTTAATCGCTAGATACCATTATGAATCGCCGCTAAAGTCTTCCTACTTCTCCATTGTTCCAATCAGATCCGAAAAATGAGTGAAACGTTTGGATTTGTTTCGTAACGTTTGTAAACGATTGGCATAAATCGCTAAAAAGGGGAAATGTTTGGATTTGTTTCGTAACGTTTGGCTTAAATCGCTAAATAGGCGAAACGTTTGGTTTTGTTTCGTAACGTTTGTAAACGTTTGGATTAAATCGCTAAAACATTTACAAAACAAATCCAAACGTTTGGTTTTGTTTCGTAACGTTTGTAAACGTTCTGCTTAAATTGCTAAAAAGGTGAAACGCTTAGATTTGTTTCGTAATCTTTGTAAACATTTGGCTTAAATCGCTAAAATGATGAAACGTTTGGATTTGTTTCGTAACGTTTGTAAACGTTTGGCTTAAATCGGTAAAAAGATGAAACGTTTGGATTTGTTTCGTAACCTTTTTAAAGGTTTGGCTTAAATCGCTAAAAAGGTGAAATGTTTAGATTTATTTCAAAGCGTTTGTAAACGGTTGGCTTTATTTTGTATCTAATCCAGACGTTTCACCTTTCGTAACGTTTGTAAACGTTTGGCTTAAATCGCTAAAAATGTGAAATGTTTGGATTTGTTTCGTAAGGTTTGCAAATGTTTGGCTTAAATCGTTAAAAATGTGAAACGTTTGGATTTATTTCGTAACGTGTGTAAACGTTTGATTTAAATCGCTAAAAAGGTAAAACGTTTGGTTTTGTTTCGTAACATTTGTAAACGTTTGGCTTAAATTGCTAAAGAGGTGAAACGTTTGGATTTGTTTCGTAACGTTTTAAACGTTTTCCTTCAATCACTTAAAAGGTGAAACATTTGGAATTGTTTAATTACGTTTGTAATAGTTTGGTTTTGTTTCGTAACATTTGTAAACGTTTGGCTTAAATCGCTAAAAAGGTGAAACGTTTGGATTTGTTTCATAACCTTTGTAAACGTTTAGCTTAAATCGCTAATAAGGTGAAACGTTTGGATTTGTTTCGTAACGTGTGTAAACATTTGGCTTAAATCACTAAAAAGATGAAACGTTTGGATTTGTTTCGTAACGTCTGTAAACGTTTGGCTTAAATCTCTAAAAAGGTGAAACATTTAGATTTGTTTCGTAACGTCTGTAAACGTTTGGCTTGAATCGCTAAAAAATTTACAAAACAAATCCAAATGTTTGATTTTGTTTCATAACTTTTGTAAACGTTCGACTTAAATTTCTAAAAAGGTGAAACGCTTGGATTTGTTTCGTAACCTTTGTAAACGTTCGGCTTAAATTGCTAAAAAGGTGAAACGCTTGGATTTGTTACATAACGTTTGTAAACGTTCGGCTTATATTGTTCAAAAGGTGAAACGCTTGGATTTGTTTCGTAACGTTTATAAACGTTTTGCTTATATCGCTAAAAAGGTCAAACGTTTGGTTTTGTTTCGTAACCTTTCGTAACGTTTGGATTAGTTTCGCAACGTTTTAAACGTTTGGTTTCAATCACTTAAAAGGCGAAACGTTTGGATTTGTTTCAAAACGTTTGTAAACTTTTGGTTTGGTTTTGTTTCGTAACGTTTGGCTTAAATTGCTCAAAATATAAAACATTTGGATTTGTTTCATAACCTTTGTAAATGTTTGGCTTCAATTGCTAAAAAAGGTGAAACGTTTGGATTTGTTTCATAACATTTATAAACGTGTGGCTTAAATCTCTAAAAAGGTGAAACGTTTGGATTTGTTTCATAACGTTTGGCTTAAGTCGCTAAAAAGGGGAAACGTTTGGATTTGTTTTGTAACTTTTGTAAACATTTGGCTAAAATCGCTAAAAGTTTTACAAAACAAATTCAAACGTTTGGTTTTGTTTCATAACATTTGTAAACGTTAGGCTTAAATTGCATAAAAGGTGAAACGCTTGGATTTGTTTCGTAACGTTTGTAATCGTTTGGCTTATATCGCTAATAAGGGGAAACGTTTGGTTTTGTTTCATAACCTTTGTAAACGTTTGGCTTAAATCGCTAAAAAGGTGAAGCGTTTTGATTTGTTTCATAACGTTTGCAAACGTTTTGCTTAAATCGGTAAAAATGTGAAACTTTTGGATTTGTTTCGTTACCTTTGTAAATGTTTGGCTTAAATCGCTAAAAAGGTGAAACGTTTGGATTTATTTCTTAGCGTTTGTAAACGTTTGGCTTTAATTCGTATTCAATCCAAACATTTCACCATTTGTAACGTTTGTAAACGTTTGGCTTTAATCGGTAACAAGGTGAAACGTCTGGATTTCTTTGGTAACGTTTGTAAATGTTTGGCATAAGTCGCTAAAAAGGTGAAACGCTTGGATTTGTTTTGTAACTTTTATAAACGCTTGGCTTAAATCGCTAAAAAGGTGAAACGTTTGGTTTTGTTTCGTATCGTTTGTAAACGTTTGGCTTAAATCGCTAATAAGGTGAAACGTTTGGTTTTGTTTCGTAACATTTGTAAACGTTTGCCTTAAATCCCTAAAAAGGTGAAACGTTTGGATTTGTTACGTAACATTTTTAAACGTTTGGCTTAAATCGCTAAAAGGTAAAACGTTTGGATTTGATTCGTAACCTTTGCAAACGTTTGGCTTTAATCGCTATAAAGGTGAATAGTTTGGATTTGTTTCGTAACGTTTGTAATTGATTGGCTTAATCGCTAAAAAGGGGAAACGTTTGGATTTGTTTCGTAACGTTTGGCTTAAATCGCTAAATAGGTGAAACGTTTGGTTTTGTTTCGTAACATTTGTAAACGTTTGGCTTAAATCGCTAAAACTTTTACAAAACAAATCCAAACGTTTGGTTTTGTTTCGTAACGTTTGTAAACGTTCGGCTTAAATTGCGAAAAAGGTGAAACGCTTGGATTTGTTTCGTAATGTTTGTAAACGTTTGTCTTAAATCGCTAAACAGGTTAAACGTTTGGTTTTGTTTCATAACCTTTGTAAACGTTTGGGTTAAATCGCTAAAAAGGGGAAACGTTTGGATTTGTTTCGTAACGTTTGTAAACGTTTGGCTTAAATCGGTAAAAAGAAGAAACATTTGGATTTGTTTCGTAACCTTTTTAAATGTTTGGCTTAAATCGCTAAAAAGGTGAAATGTTTGGATTTATTTCGTAGCGTTTGTAAACGTTTTGCTTTATTTCGTATCCAAACGTTAAGAAAAGAATCCAAAAGATTCGCCGTTTTATCGACTGAAACCAAACGTTTACAAACATTACAAAACAAATCCAAACGTTCACCTTTTTAGCGATTGAGCCAAACGTTTACAAACGTTACGAAACAAATCCAAGCGTTTCACCTTTTTAGAAACTTAAGCCAAACGTTTACAAACGTTACGAAACAAATCCAAGTGTTTCACCTTTTTAGCAGCTTAAGCCAAACATTTACAAACATTACGAAACAAATCTAAGTGTTTCACCTTTTCAGCGATTTAAGCCAAACGTTTACAAACGTTACGAAACAAATCGAAACGCTTACCCTTTTTAGCAATATAAGCCAAACATTTACAAATATTACGAAACAAAACCAAACATTTCCCCTTTTTAGAAATTTAAGCCAAACGTTACAAACGTTACGAAACAAATCCAAACGTTTCCCCATTTTAGCGATTTAACTCAAATGTTTAAAATGTTACGAAACTAATCCAAATGTTTCATCTTTTTAGCGAATTATGCAAAACGTTTACAAACGTTATGAAATAAATCCAAACGTTTCACCTTTAACGTTACAAACAAATTCAAATGTTTCACCTTTTTAGCGATATAAGCCAAATGTTTACAAACGTTACGAAACAAATCCAAATGTTTCACCTTTTTAGTGATTTAAGCGAAACGTTTACAAATGTTACGAAACAAGTCCAAACATTACATAACAAAACCAAACATTTACAAACGTTACGAAACAAACCCAAGTGTTTCACCTTTTTAACAATTTAAGCCAAACGTTTACAAACGTTATGAAACAAATCCAACCGTTTCAGCTTTTTAGCAATTTAAGCAAAACATTTACAAACGTTATGAAATAAATCCAAACGTTTCATCTTTTTAACAATTTAAGCTGTAAGTTTACAAATGTTACGAAACATTATTATGATTTGTAGATATTGCTAGTTGATGTGTTAATTCAATACTTTGGGTGGTTTTATTGTATTTTCTGTGTTGCTTTGAATTATAAATTCTGGAAATCTTTATTTGATGTGATATTAGTCTCTTGGATTTCATTTGTACCTTGGGTGGTTTGGTTTTGATGTTACAATTGATAGACTTATCGAATTGCTAAACATTTTGGGTTATAAAACTGTTTTTGATTGTTGTTTAAAAATCTGGAAATTTCTTAAAAGCTAATCTTAGGTTGTTTAGACATCAAACATACTTTGGTTGTATAGGGGGGATCTTGTGAATGGATTTAAGTATCGTTTGATTAATACTTTTGAGATAAAATTATGTTTTGATTTCAAACTAAAATCTGGAAATCCTCTTTTAAAAATCAAAAAGGTTGTTTGATAACAATAATCACATTGAGTGATTTGAGATAGCTATTTAAGGATCGAACATATGTTAAAAGTGGTCTAATTGAATTATATCGTTGTTTTAGAAAGAATCGTGTTGCTGGAAATATTTTTACAAAGGAAATATTTTAGTATTTGAAAAGGTTACCTTGGTATTTATTGACTTAAATATTTGATCAATGTTTTGGCTTTGTAAATGCCTACCTAGGATGGTTTTGATCATGTTTCTAAGGGCTGGAAATTGTTTATAAGATGGTTTAAAACTTGTTAAAAGAATGTTAGTTTATCTTGGGTTGTGGTTTGACTTGAATTATGTAATATAAGGCATATAAGGTGTTATATGTCATGTAGGGATTCGGTTGAACTATTTTAGCTTCAAGTTGGTACTTGAAAGATGTTGAATCCTATTGATTCTATTTGAGGTGATATAATTAAATGTACTTGGGGTGCTACTTGCTAAGTGTTAGCAAGCTTAATTGTCTATGGCATTATTAAGTTACGGTGTGAGTTCTTATTTAAAATAACTTTGATTTGATTAAGGTTTGATTTAAGACTTTGGTTTTAAACTTGGTTTATGGTTGGGTCGATTAGACGTGGTCTCCCGACATGTTGTGTTGAGCTATACTGCAGTAAGGCTAACACACTACTTGGGAACTGTAATTGTTTTAAAAGAACTATATAAGTATTTAAGTACTTTGGTTTCGTTTTAAAAGATAAGAACTCACCTAAGCTGAACTTGCCATATTTGTTAATTGGTTGTATGGATAATTGGTTGCACTTTGGTTATCTTGTTTGATTCTTTGGTTGCGTTGTGAAATGCTAGTACTATGTGGAGTTTAGTATTCTTAGAGTTAGGGGTTGTTCGGACTTTGACTTACATAATGTTTTAGACCCGTCGACTTCTCGTGCTACGGAGTCTACGCATGTTTAGCGGTTTGCCAAGATTCACGTGGATAAGCAAGCAGCGAGTTTGTAGTGTTATTTACCGCTTTATTATGTATCGCACATTATTTCAATATATCAAATGTTTGTGAACTGTTTTAAGGATTATGGATCTGGATTGAAACGAGCTACTCGATAGGCTTGTATCGAGACTGTGTGCACTGGCAAGTACTTTGGGATTGGCTGACCAATGTCTGGCCTACTTTGGGAATCGATGAGGATTTGTTCCCATCTACTTTGGGTTAAATACTTTGGGATTTCATTTCAATACTGTTTTCCATAATCAAATATATATCTTAGTATAAAAGGATTTGTTTTAAGGGTTTTAAACTTAATAAATGTAAACAGCATTATGAACTCATCTCAGTATATCTGACCCCGTTGTTTTCCAAATTTTCCAGGCTTACGATTTTGAGAGCGTTGGTCATCTCCAACCTTTTGATTCCTCGGAGGTCTTTTTATGATATCAGACTAGTCAACTGTTTTACTTCTTAGACCGCAGTAGAACTAGTTGTCCCTATTATTGTACTTTGGTTTGTCGTAGTAGTACGACTTTTATATTATTATACTTTGACATGTGACATTGGATTATTTATATATGAGGCATGTTTCATAGTTTCGAATTTCTATCAAGTATTTTAGAATTGTTATATAAGTTGTTAGACTTAGGCTGAAGTCTCGGTTGCCCCGAGCATTAATTTTCTTGCAGGTTTATATTGAATGTAAGGTTTTCCGCGAGGCTTGCTACAGGTTTTGGTACGACCATACCCCTACCCTAGCGCTGGTTGTGATCCATGAAATTGGGTCGTGATACGTTTACAAACGTTACGAAACAAATCCAAACGTTTCACCTTTTTAGCGATTTAAACCAAATGTTTACAAACATTACGACACAAAACCAAACATTTAAAACATTACGAAACAAATCCAAACGTTTTACATTTTTAGCGATATAAGGCAAACGTTTACAAATATTACAAAACAAAACGAAGCGTTTCACCTTTTTAGCAATTTAAGCAAAACATTTACAAACATTACAAAACAAATCGAAGCGTTTCCCCTTTTTGGCAATTTAAACCAAACGTTTACAAACATTACGAAATAAATCCAAGCATTTCACCTTTTTAGCAATTTAAACCAAACGTTTACAAACGTTACGAAACAAATACAAAGGTTTCACCTTTTTAGCGATTTAATCCAAACGTTTACAAACGTTACAAAACAAAGCCAAACGTTTCACTTTTTTAGCGATTTAAGCCAAATTTTTACAAAGGTTATGAAACAAATCCAAATGTTTTCCCTTTTTAGCAATTTAAGCCAAACGTTTACAAACGTTACGAAAAAAATCCAAGCGTTTCACCTTTTTAGCAATTTAAGCCAAACGTTTACAAACGTTACAAACAAAACCAAGCGTTTCATCTTTTTAGCAATTTAAGCCAAACATTTACAAACTTTACAAAACAAATCCAAATATTTCACCTTTTTAGCGATGTTTACAAACGTTACAAAACAAATCCAAATGTTTTCCCTTTTTAGCGATTTAAGCCAAACGTTTACAAATTTTACAAAACAAATCCAAACGTTTCACCTTTTTAGCGATTTAAGCCAAACGTTAACAAACGTTACGAAACAAACTCAAACGTTTCCCCCTTTTTAGTGATTTAAGCTAAATGTTTACAAACGTTACGAAACAAATCCAAACGTTTCACTTTTTTAGCGATTTAAGCCAAACATATTGAAACGTTACAAAACAAAACCGAACGTTTAAAACGTTACGAAACAAATCCAAACGTCTCACATTTTTAGCGATATAAGCAAAATATTTACAAACGCTATTAAACAAAACCAAACGTTTCACCTTTTTAGAAATTTAAGCCAAACGTTTACAAACATTATAGAACAAATCCAAGAGTTTTCCCTTTTTAGCAATTTAAGCCAAACGTTTACAAACGTTACGAAACAAATCCAAGTGTTTTACCTTTTTAGCAAATTAAGCCAATCGTTTACAAATGTTACGAAACAAATCCTAACTTTTCACATTTTTAGCGATTTAAACCAAACGTTTTCAAACTCTACAAAACAAAGCCAAACGTTTCACCTTTTTAGCAATTTAAGCCAAACATTTACAAATGTTTCAAACAAAACCAAGTGTTTCACCTTTTTAGCAATTTAAGCCAAACGTTTACAAATATTACAGAACAAATCAAAGCGTTTCCCCTTTTTAACAATTTAAACCAAACATTTACAAAAGTTACGAAACAAATCCAAGTGTTTCACCTTTTTAGCAATTTAAGCCAAATGTTTACAAACGTTACGAAACAAATCCCAACATTTCACCTTTTTAGCGATTTAAACCAAACGTTTACAAACGCTACTAAACAAAGCCAAGCGTTTCACCTTTTTAGCAATTGAAGCCAAACGTTTACAAACGTTTCAAACCAAACCAAGCGTTTCACCTTTTTAGCAATTTAAGCCAAACGTTTACAAATGTTACGAAACAAAACCAAGCGTTTCACCTTTTTACCAATTTAAACCCAACGTTTATAAACGTAACGAAACAAATCCAAGCGTAACCCTTTTTAGCAATTTAAGCCAAACATTTACAAACGTTACGAAACAAATCCAAGCGTTTCTCCTTTTTTGAAATTTAAGCCAAACATTTAGAAAGGTTACGAAATAAATCCAAACGTTTTACAAACAAAAAAAAAACAAATCCAAACGTTACGAAACAAAACCAAGCGTTTCACCTTTTTAGCAATTTAAGTCAAACATTTACAAACGTTACGAAACAAAACCAAGCGTTTCACCTTTTTTGCAATTTAAACCAAACGTTTACAAACGTAACGAAACAAATCCAAGCGTTTTTTAGCAATTTAAGCCAAACGTTTACAAACGTTAAGAAACAAATTGAAGCGTTTCACCCTTTTAGCAATTCAAGCCAAACTTTTGCAAATGTTACAAACAAAACCAAGCGTTTCATGTTTTTAGCAATTTAAGCCAAACGTTTACAAACTTTACAAAACAAATCCAAATATTTCACCTTTTTAGCGATGTTTACAAACGTTACAAAACAAATCCAAATGTTTCCCCTTTTTAGCGATTTATGTAAAACGTTTACAAACGTTACGAAACAAATCCAAACGTTTCACCATTTTAGCGATTTAAGCAAAACGTTAACAAACGTTACGAAACTAATCCAAACGCTTTCCATATTTAGCAATTTAAGCCAAATGTTTACAAAGGTTACGAAACAAAACCAAGCATTTCACCTTTTTAGCAATTTAAATCAAACGTTTACAAACGCAACGAAACGAATCCAAGCGTTTTTTTAGCAATTGAAACCAAACGTTTACAAACGTTACGAAACAAATCCAAGCGTTTTACCTTTTTAGAAATTTAAGTCAAACGTTTACAAACATTACGAAACAATCCAAGCGTTTCACCTTTTTAGCAATTTCAGCCAAATGTTTACAAACGTAAAGAAACAAATCCAAACGTTTCACCTTTTTAGCAATTTAACCCAAATGTTAACAAACGTTACGAAACAAATCCAAACGCTTCCCATATTTAGCAATTTAAGTTAAATGTTTACAAACGTTACGGAACAAAACCAAGCGTTTCACCTTTTTATCAATTTAAGCCAAACATTTAAAAACGTTACGAAACAAATCCAAACGTTTCACCTTTTTAGGGATTTAAGCCAAACGTTTACAAACGTTACGAAATAAATCCAAACGTTTCACCTTTTTAGCAATTTAAGCGAAACGTTTATAAACGTTACGAAACAAAACCAAACTTTCAAAACATTACGAAACAAATCCAAATGTTTCACATTTTTAGCGATTTAAGCCAAACGTTTACAAACGTTATGAAACAAAACCAAGCATTTCACCTTTTTAGCAATTTAAGCCAAATGTTCACAAACATAACAAAACAAATCCAAGCGTTACACCTTTATAGCAATTTAAGCCAAACGTTTACAAACGTTACGAAAAAAATCCAAGAGTTTCACCTTTTTAGAAATTTAAGCCAAACGTTTACAAACGTCACAAAACAAATCCAAATATTTCACCTTTTAACGATTTAAACCAAACGTTTACAAACGTTACGAAACAAATCCAAATGTTTCACCTTTTTAGCTATTTAAGCCAAACATTTACAAAGAACGTTACAAAGGTTATGAAACAAATCCAAATGTTTCACCTTTTTAGCAATTTGAGCTAAACGTTTACAGACTTTACGAAACAAATCCTAGCGTTACACCTTTTTAACAATTTAAGCCAAACGTTTAGAAACATTACGAAACAAAACCAAACGTTTCGCCTTTTTAGCAATTTAAGCCAAACATTTACAAACATTACAGAACAAATCCAAGCGTTCTCCCTTTTAAGCAATTTGAGCCAAACGTTTACAAACGTTACAAAACAAATCCAAGTGTTTTACCTTTTTAGCAATTTAAGGCAAACGTTTACAAACGTTACGAAACAAAACCCAACTTTTCACATTTTTAGCGATTTAAACCAAACGTTTACAAACGCTACAAAACAAAGCCAAACGTTTCACATTTTTAGCAATTTAAGCCAAACGTTTACAAATGTTTCAAACAAAACCAATCATTTCACCTTTTTAGCAATTTAAGCCAAACGTTTACAAGTATTACAGAACAAATCAAAGTGTTTCCCCTTTTTAACAATTTAAGCCAAACATTTACAAACGTTACGAAAAAAATTCAAGTGTTTCACCTTTTTAGCAATTTAAGCCAAACGTTTACAAACGTTACGAAACAAATCCCAACATTTCACCTTTTTAGCGATTTAAACCAAACGTTTACAAACGCTAGAAAACAAAGCCAAGCGTTTCACCTTTTTAGCAATTGAAGCCAAACGTTTACAAACGTTTCAAACCAAACCAAGCGTTTCATCTTTTTAGCAATTTAAGCCAAACGTTTACAAATGTTACGAAACAAAACCAAGCGTTTCACCTTTTTAGCAATTTAAACCAAATGTTTACAAACGCAACGAAACAAATCCAAGCGTAACCCTTTTTAGCAATTTAAGCCAAACATTTACAAACGTTACGAAACAAATCCAAGCGTTTCTCCTTTTTAGAAATTTAAGCCAAACATTTATAAACGTTACGAAATAAATCCAAAAGGTTTAGAAACGTAAAAAAACAAATCCAAACGTTACGAAACAAAACCAAGCGTTTCACCTTTTTAACAATTTAAGTCAAACGTTTACAAACGTTACGAAACAAAACCAAGCGTTTCACCTTTTTAGCAATTTAAACCAAACGTTTACAAACATAACGAAACAAATCCAAGCGTTTTTTAGCAATTTAAGCCAAACGTTTACAAACGTTACAAAACAAATTGAAGCATTTCACCCTTTTATCAATTCAAGCCAAACGTTTACAAACGTTACAAACAAAACCAAGCGTTTCATCTTTTTAGCAATTTAAGCCAAACGTTTACAAACTTTACAAAACAAATCCAAATATTTCACCTTTTTAGCGATGTTTACAAACGTTACAAAACAAATCCAAATGTTTCCCCTTTTTAGCGATTTAAGAAAAATGTTTACAAACGTTACGAAACAAATCCAAACGTTTCACCTTTTTAGCGATTTAAGCCAAACGTTAACAAAGGTTACAAAACTAATCCAAACGCTTCCCATATTTAGCAATTTAAGCTACATGTTTACAAAGGTTACGAAACAAAACCAAGCGTTTCACCTTTTTAGCAATTTAAATCAAACGTTTACAAACATAACGAAACAAATCCAAGCGTTTTTTTAGCAATTTAAACAAAACGTTTACAAACGTCAGGAAACAAATCCAAGCGTTTCATTTTTTTAGCAATTTAAACAAAACGTTTACAAACGTAACGAAACAAATCCAAGCGTTTTTTAGCAATTTAAGCCAAACGTTTACAAACGTTACGAAAAAAATCCAAGAGTTTCACCTTTTTAGAAATTTAAGCCAAACGTTTACAAATGTCACAAAACAAATCCAAATGTTTCACCTTTTAACGATTTAAACCAAACGTTTACAAACGTTACGAAACAAATCCAAATGTTTCACCTTTTTAGCTATTTAAGCCAAACATTTACAAAGAACGTTACAAAGGTTATGAAACAAATCCAAATGTTTCACCTTTTTAGCAATTTGAGCCAAACGTTTACAGACTTTACGAAACAAATCCAAGCGTTACACCTTTTTAACAATTTAAGCCAAACGTTTAGAAACGTTACGAAACAAAACCAAACGTTTCGCCTTTTTAGCAATTTAAGCCCAACATTTACAAACATTACAGAACAAATCCAAGCGTTCTCCCTTTTAAGCAATTTAAGCCAAACGTTTACAAACATTACGAAACAAATCCAAGTGTTTTACCTTTTTAGCAATTTAAGGCAAACGTTTACAAATGTTATGAAACAAAACCCAACTTTTCACATTTTTAGCGATTTAAACCAAACGTTTACAAACGCTACAAAACAAAGCCAAACATTTCACATTTTTAGTAATTTAAGCCAAACGTTTACAAATGTTTCAATAACAAATTGAAGCATTTCACCCTTTTAGCAATTCAAGCCAAACGTTTACAAGTATTACAGAACAAATCAAAGCGTTTCCCCTTTTTAACAATTTAAGACAAACATTTACAAACGTTACGAAACAAATCCAAGTGTTTCACCTTTTTAGCAATTTAAGCCAAAACAAATCCCAACATTTCACCTTTTTAGCGATTTAAACCAAACGTTTACAAACACTAGAAAACAAAGCCAAGCGTTTCACCTTTTTAGCAATTGAAGCCAAACGTTTACAAACGTTTCAAACCAAAACAAGTGTTTCACCTTTTTAGCAATTTAAGCCAAACGTTTACAAATGTTACGAAACAAAACCAAGCGTTTCACCTTTTTAGCAATTTAAACCAAATGTTTACAAACGCAACGAAACAAATCCAAGTGTAACCCTTTTTAGCAATTTAAGCCAAACATTTACAAACGTTACGAAACAAATCCAAGCGTTTCTCGTTTTTAGAAATTTAAGCCAAACATTTATAAATGTTACGAAATAAATCCAAAAGTTTTACAAACGTAAAAAAACAAATCCAAACGTTACGAAACAAAACCAAGCGTTTCACCTTTTTAACAATTTAAGTCAAACGTTTACAAACGTTACGAAACAAAACCAAGCGTTTCACCTTTTTAGCAATTTAAACCAAACGTTTACAAACGTAACGAAACAAATCCAAGCGTTTTTTATCAATTTAGGCCAAACGTTTACAAACGTTACAAAACAAATTGAAGCATTTCACCCTTTTATCAATTCAAGCCAAACGTTTACAAACGTTACAAACAAAACCAAGCGTTTCATCTTTTTAGCAATTTAAGCCAAACGTTTACAAGCTTTACAAAACCAATCCAAATATTTCACCTTTTTAGCGATGTTTACAAACGTTACAAAACAAATCCAAATGTTTCCCCTTTTTAGCGGTTTAAGGAAAATGTTTACAAACGTTACGAAACAAATCCAAACGTTTCACCTTTTTAGCGATTTAAGCCAAACGTTAACAAACGTTACAAAACTAATCCAAACGCTTCCCATATTTAGCAATTTAAGCTAAATGTTTACAAAGGTTACGAAACAAAACCAAGCGTTTCACCTTTTTAGCAATTTAAATCAAACGTTTACAAACATAACGAAACAAATCCAAGCGTTTTTTTAGCAATTTAAACAAAACGTTTACAAACGTCACGAAACAAATCCAAGCGTTTCACCTTTTTAGCAATTTAAACCAAACGTTTACAAACTTAACGAAACAAATTCAAGCGTTTTTTAGCAATTTAAGCCAAACATTTACAAACGTTACAAAACAAATTGAAGCATTTCACCCTTTTAGCAATTCAAGCCAAACGTTTACAAACGTTACAAACAAAACCAAGCGTTTCATCTTTTTAGCAATTTAAGCCAAACGTTTACAAACGTTACGAAAAAAATCCAAGAGTTTCACCTTTTTAGAAATTTAAGCCAAACGTTTACAAATGTCACAAAACAAATCCAAATGTTTCACCTTTTAACGATTTAAACCAAACGTGTACAAACGTTACGAAAAAAATCCAAATGTTTCACCTTTTTAGCTATTTAAGCCAAACATTTACAAAGAACGTTACAAAGGTTATGAAACAAATCCAAATGTTTCACCTTTTTAGCAATTTGAGCCAAACGTTTACAGACTTTACGAAACAAATCCAAGCGTTACACCTTTTTAACAATTTAAGCCAAACGTTTAGAAACGTTACGAAACAAAACCAAACGTTTCACCTTTTTAGCAATTTAAGCCCAACATTTACAAACATTACAGAACAAATCCAAGCGTTCTCCCTTTTAAGCAATTTAAGCCAAACGTTTACAAACATTACGAAACAAATCCAAGTGTTTTACCTTTTTAGCAATTTAAGGCAAATGTTTACAAACGTTACGAAACAAAACCCAACTTTTCACATTTTTAGCGATTTAAACCAAACGTTTACAAACGCTACAAAACAAAGCCAAACATTTCACATTTTTAGCAATTTAAGCCAAACGTTTACAAATGTTTCAAACAAAACCAAGCATTTCACCTTTTTAGCAATTTAAGCCAAACGTTTACAAGTATTACAGAACAAATCAAAATGTTTCCCCTTTTTAACAATTTAAGCCAAACATTTACAAACGTTACGAAAAAAATTCAAGTGTTTCACCTTTTTAGCAATTTAAGCCAAACGTTTACAAACGTTACGAAACAAATCCCATCATTTCACCTTTTTAGCGATTTAAACCAAACGTTTACAAACGCTAGAAAACAAAGCCAAGCGTTTCACCTTTTTAGCAATTGAAGCCAAACGTTTACAAACGTTTCAAACCAAACCAAGCGTTTCACCTTTTTAGCAATTTAAGCCAAACGTTTACAAATGTTACGAAACAAAACCAAGCGTTTCACCTTTTTAGCAATTTAAACCAAATGTTTACAAACGCAACGAAACAAATCCAAGCGTAACCATTTTTAGCAATTTAAGCCAAACATTTACAAACATTACGAAACAAATCCAAGCGTTTCTCCTTTTTAGAAATTTAAGCCAAACATTTATAAACGTTACGAAATAAATCCAAAAGTTTTACAAACGTAAAAAAACAAATCCAAACGTTACGAAACAAAACCAAGCGTTTCACCTTTTTAACAATTTAAGTCAAACGTTTACAAACGTTACGAAACAAAACCAAGCGTTTCACCTTTTTAGCAATTTAAACCAAACGTTTACAAACGTAACGAAACAAATCCAAGCGTTTTTTAGCAATTTAAGCCAAACGTTTACAAACGTTACAAAACAAATTGAAGCATTTCACCCTTTTATCAATTCAAGCCAAACGTTTACAAACGTTACAAACAAAACCAAGCGTTTCATCTTTTTAGCAATTTAAGCCAAACGTTTACAAACTTTACAAAACAAATCCAAATATTTCACCTTTTTAGCGATGTTTACAAACGTTACAAAACAAATCCAAATGTTTCCCCTTTTTAGCGGTTTAAGGAAAATGTTTACAAACGTTACGAAACAAATCCAAACGTTTCACCTTTTTAGCGATTTAAGCCAAACGTTAACAAACGTTACAAAACTAATCCAAACGCTTCCCATATTTAGCAATTTAAGCTAAATGTTTACAAAGGTTACGAAACAAAACCAAGCGTTTCACCTTTTTAGCAATTTAAATCAAACGTTTACAAACATAACGAAACAAATCCAAGCGTTTTTTTAGCAATTTAAACAAAACGTTCACAAACGTCACGAAACAAATCCAAGCGTTTCACCCTTTTAGCAATTTAAACCAAACGTTTACAAACGTAACGAAACAAATTAAAGCGTTTTTTAGCAATTTAAGCCAAACGTTTTCAAACGTTACAAAACAAATTGAAGCATTTCACCCTTTTAGCAATTCAAGCCAAACGTTTACAAATGTTACAAACAAAACCAAGCGTTTCATCTTTTTAGCAATTTAAGCCAAACGTTTACAAACATTACGAAAAAAATCCAAGAGTTTCACCTTTTTAGAAATTTAAGCCAAACGTTTACAAATGTCACAAAACAAATCCAAATGTTTCACCTTTTAACGATTTAAACCAAACGTTTACAAACGTTACGAAACAAATCCAAATGTTTCACCTTTTTAGCTATTTAAGCCAAACATTTACAAAGAACGTTACAAAGGTTATGAAACAAATCCAAATGTTTAACCTTTTTAGCAATTTGAGCCAAACGTTTACAGACTTTACGAAACAAATCCAAGCGTTACACCTTTTTAACAATTTAAGCCAAACGTTTAGAAACGTTACGAAACAAAACCAAACGTTTCGCCTTTTTAGCAATTTAAGCCCAACATTTACAAACATTACAGAACAAATCCAAGCGTTCTCCCTTTTAAGCAATTTAAGCCAAACGTTTACAAACATTACGAAACAAATCCAAGTGTTTTACCTTTTTAGCAATTTAAGGCAAACGTTTACAAACGTTACGAAACAAAACCCAACTTTTCACATTTTTAGCGATTTAAACCAAACGTTTACAAACGCTACAAAACAAAGCCAAACATTTCACATTTTTAGTAATTTAAGCCAAACGCTTACAAATGTTTCAAACAAAACCAATCATTTCACCTTTTTAGCAATTTAAGCCAAACGTTTACAAGTATTACAGAACAAATCAAAGCGTTTCCCCTTTTTAACAATTTAAGCCAAACATTTACAAACGTTACGAAACAAATCCAAGTGTTTCACCTTTTTAGCAATTTAAGCCAAACGTTTACAAACGTTACGAAACAAATCCCAACATTTCACCTTTTTAGCGATTTAAACCAAACGTTTACAAAAACTAGAAAACAAAGCCAAGCGTTTCACCTTTTTAGCAATTGAAGCCAAACGTTTACAAACGTTTCAAACCAAACCAAGCGTTTCACCTTTTTAGCAATTTAAGCCAAACGTTTACAAATGTTACGAAACAAAACCAAGCGTTTCACCTTTTTAGCAATTTAAACCAAATGTTTACAAACGCAACGAAACAAATCCAAGCGTAACTCTTTTTAGCAATTTAAGCCAAACATTTACGAACATTACGAAACAAATCCAAGCGTTTCTCCTTTTTAGAAATTTAAGCCAAACATTTATAAACGTTACGAAATAAATCCAAAAGTTTTACAAACGTAAAAATACAAATCTAAACGTTACGAAACAAAACCAAGCGTTTCACCTTTTTAACAATTTAAGTCAAACGTTTACAAAAGTTACGAAACAAAACCAAGCGTTTCACCTTTTTAGCAATTTAAACCAAACGTTTACAAACGTAACGAAACAAATCCAAGCGTTTTTTTAGCAATTTAAGCCAAACGTTTACAAACGTTACAAAACAAATTGAAGCATTTCACCCTTTTATCAATTCAAGCCAAACGTTTACAAACGTTACAAACAAAACCAAGCGTTTCATCTTTTTAGCAATTTAAGCCAAACGTTTACAAACTTTGCAAAACAAATCCAAATATTTCACCTTTTTAGCGATGTTTACAAACGTTACAAAACAAATCCAAATGTTTCCCCTTTTTAGCGATTTAAGTAAAATGTTTACAAAGGTTACGAAACAAATCCAAACGTTTCACCTTTTTAGCGATTTAAGCCAAACGTTAACAAACGTTACAAAACTAATCCAAACGCTTCCCATATTTAGCAATTTAAGCCAAATGTTTACAAAGGTTACGAAACAAAACCAAGCGTTTCACCTTTTTAGCAATTTAAATCAAACGTTTACAAACATAACGAAACAAATCCAAGCGTTTTTATAGCAATTTAAACAAAACGTTTACAAACGTTACAAAACAAATCCAAGCGTTTCACCTTTTTAGCAATTTAAGCCAAACGTTTACAAACATTACGAAACAAATACAAGCGTTTCACCTTTTTAGCAATTTAAGCAAAACGTTTACAAACGTTACGAAACAAATCCAAACGTTTCACCTTTTTAGCGATTTAACCCAAATGTTAACAAACGTTACGAAACAAATCCAAACGCTTCCAATATTTAGCAATTTAAGTTAAATGTTTACAAACGTTACGGAACAAAACCAAGCGTTTCACCTTTTTAGCAATTTAAGCCAAACATTTAAAAACGTTACGAAACAAATCCAAACGTTTCAACTTTTTAGCGATTTAAGCCAAACGTTTACAAACGTTACGAAATAAATCCAAACGTTTCAGATTTTTAGCAATTTAAGCGAAACATTTACAAACATTACGAAACAAAACCAAACGTTTAAAACGTTACGAAACAAATCCAAATGTTTCACATTTTTAGCGATTTAAGCCAAACGTCTACAAACGTTATGAAACAAAACCAAGTGTTTCACCTTTTTAGCAATTTAAACCAAATGTTCACAAACATTACAAAACAAATCCAAGCGTTTCACCTTTATAGCAATTTAAGCCAAACGTTTACAAACGTTACGAAAAAAATCCAAGAGTTTCACCTTTTCAGAAATTTAAGCCAAACGTTTACAAACGTCACGAAACAAATCCAAATGTTTCACCTTTTTAACGATTTAAAGCAAACGTTTACAAACGTTACGAAACAAATCCAAATGTTTCATCTTTTTATCTATTTAAGCGAAACATTTACAAAGAACGTTTACAAAGGTTATGAAACAAATCCAAATGTTTCACCTTTTTAGCAATTTGAGCCAAAAGTTTACAGACTTTACGAAACAAATCCAAGCGTTTCACCTTTTTAACAATTTAAGCCAAACATTTAGAAACGTTACGAAACAAAACCAAGCGTTTAACCTTTTTAGCAATTTAAGCCAAACGTTTACAAACGTTACGAAACAAAACCAAGCGTTTCACCTTTTTAGCAATTTAAAGGAAACGTTTACAAACGTAACGAAACAAATGCAAGCGTTTTTCAGCAATTTAAGCCAAACGTTTACAAACGTTATGAAACAAATTCAAGCGTTTCACCCTTTTAGCAATTCAAGCCAAACGTTTACAAACGTTTCGAAACAAATCCAAACGTTTTACCTTTTTAGCGATATAAGCAAAACGTTTACAAATGTTACGAAACTAATCCAAACGCTTCCCATATTTAGCAATTTAAGCCAAATGTTTACAAAGGTTACGAAAAAAAACCAAGCGTTTCACCTTTTTAGCAATTTAAATCAAACGTTTACAAACCTATCGAAACAAATCCAAGCGTTTATTATCAATTTAAACCAAACGTTTATAAACGTTACGAAACAAATCCAAGCGTTTCACCTTTTTGGCAATTTAAGCCAAACATTTACAAACGTTACGAAACAAATCCAAGCGTTTCACCTGTTTAGCGATTTAACCCAAATGTTAACAAACGTTACGAAACAAATCCAAACGCTTCCCATATTTAGCAATTTAAGCCAAATGTTTACAAACGTTACGGACCAAAACCAAGCATTTCACCTTTTTAGCAATTTAAGCCAAATGTTTATAAAAGTTACGAAACAAAACCAAATGTTTCGCCTTTTTAGCAATTTAAGCCAAATGTTTACAATCATTGCAGAACAAATCCAAGCGTTTTCCATTTTTAGCAATTTAAGCCAAACGTTTACAAACGTTACGAAACAAATCCAAGTGTTTTACCTTTTTAGCAATTTAAGCCAAACGTTTACAAACGTTACAAAACAAATCCCAACTTTTCACATTTTCAGCGATTTAAACCAAACGTTTACAAATGTTTCAAACAAAACCAAGCGTTTCACCTTTTTAGCAATTTAAGCCAAACGTTTACAAATATTATAGAACAAATCAAAGTGTTTCCTCTTTTTAGCAATTTAAGCCAAACATTTACAAACTTTACGAAACATATCCAAGTGTTTCACCTTTTTAGCAATTTAAGCCAAACGTTTACAAACGTTACGAAACAAATCCCAACGCTTCACCTTTTTAGCAATTTAAACCAAACGTTTACAAACGCTACAAAACAAAGCCAAGCGTTTCACCTTTTTAGCAATTGAAGCCAAACGTTTACAAATGTTTCAAACCAAGCCAAGTGTTTGACCTTTTTAACAATTTAAGCCAAACGTTTACAAACGTTACGAAACAAAACAAAGCGTTTCAACTTTTTAGCAATTTAAACCAAACGTTTATAAACGTAACGAATCAAATCCAAGTGTAACCCTTTTTAGCAATTTAAGACAAACATTTACAAACGTTACGAAACAAATCTAAGCGTTTAACCTTTTTAGAAATTTAAGCCAAACATTTACAAACGTTACGAAACAAATCCAAACGTTTTACAAACGTAAAAAAACAAACCCAAACGTTACGAAATAAAACCAAGCGTTTCACCTTTTTAGCAATTTAAACGAAATTCTTACAAACGTAACGAAACAAATCCAAGCGTGTTTGCAAACGTTACAAAACAAATTCAAGCGTTTCACCCTTTTAGCAATTCAAGCCAAACGTTTACAAACGTTTCGAAACAAATCCAAACGTTTTATCTTTTTAGCGATATAAGCAAAACGTTTACAAATATTACGAAACAAATCCAAACGTTTCACCTTTTTAGCGATTTAAGCCAAACGTTAACAAACGTTACGAAACTAATCCAAACGCTTCCCATATTTAGCAATTTAAGCCAAATTTTTACAAAGGTTACGAAAAAAAATCAAGCGTTTCACCTTTTTAGCAATTTAAATCAAACGTTTACAAACGTAACGAAACAAATCCAAGCGTTTTCTTAGCAGTTTAAACCAAACGTTACGAAACAAATCCAAGCGTTTCACCTTTTTAGCAATTTAAGCCAAACGTTTACAAACATTACGAAACAAATCCAAGTGTTTCACCTTTTAAGCAATTTAAGACAAACGTTACGAAACAAATCCAAACGTTTCACCTTTTTAGCGATTTAAGCCAAATGTTAACAAACGTTACGAAACAAATCCAAAAGCTTCCCATATTTAGCAATTTAAGCCAAATATTTACAAACGTTATGGAACAAAACCAAGCGTATCACCTTTTTAGAAATTTAAGCCAAACATTTAAAAACGTTACGAAAAAAATCCAAACGTTTCACCTTTTTAGCAATTTATGCCAAACGTTTACAAACGTTACGAAATAAATCCAAACGTTTCACCTTTTTAGCAATTTAAGCAAAATGTTTACAGACGTTACGAAACAAAACCAAACGTTTAAAACGTTATGAAACAAATCCAAATGTTTCACATTTTTAGCGATTTAAGCCAAACGTTATGAAAGAAAACCAAGCGTTTCACCTTTTTAGCAATTTAAGACAAATGTTCACAAACATTAGAAAACAAATCCAAGCGTTTCACCTTTATAGCAATTTAAGCCAAACGTTTACAATCGTTACGAAAAAAATCCAAGAGTTTCACCTTTTTAGAAATTTAAGCCAAACGTGTACAAACGTCACGAAACAAATCCAAATGTTTCAGCTTTTTAACGATTTAAACCAAACGTTTACAAACGTTACGAAACAAATCCAAATGTTTCACCTTTTTAGCTACTTAAGCCAAACATTTACAAAGAACGTTTAAAAAGGTTATGAAACAAATCTAAATGTTTCACCTTTTTAGCAATTTGAGCCAAACGTTTATAAACGACTTTACGAAACAAATCCAAGTGTTTCACCTTTTTAGCAATTTAAGCCAAACGTTTAAAAACGTTATGAAACAAATCCAAGCGTTTCATCTTTTTAGCGATTTAAGCCAAACGTTTACAAATGTTACGAAACAAATCCAAACGTTTCACCTTTTTAGTGATTTATGCCAAACATTAACAAACGTTACCAAACAAATCCAAAGTTTCACTTTTTTAGCGATTTAGGCCAAACGTTTACAAACGTTTCCATACAAATCCAAACGTTTTGCTTTTTTAGCAATTTAAGCCAAACGTTTACCAACGTTACGAAACTAATCCAAACGTTTTCCCTTTTTAGCAATTTAAGCCAAAAGTTTACAAACGTTACGAAACAAAACAAAACGTTGAAAACGTTACGAAACAAATCCAAACATTTCACATTTTTAGCGATTTAAACCAAACCTTTACAAACGTTAAGAAACAAAACCAAGTGTTTCACCATTTTAGCAATTCAAGCCAAATGTTTACAAACGTTTCGAAACAAACCCAAGAGTTTCACCTTTTTAGCAATTTAAGCAGAACGTTTACAAACATTCCTAAACAAATCCAAGCATTTCACCTTTTTAGGAATTTAAGCCAAACGTTTACAAACGTTACGAAACAAATCCAAGCGTTTCCCCTTTTTAGCAATTTTAGCCAAACGTTTACAAACGTTTCGAAACAAAAATTAAACGTTTTGTCACGACCCGATCCTCGGCGTCGTGACCGGCGCTAGGAAATGGGAGTGGTTGCTCCGAAACCCGTAGCAAGCCTTAAAAATAAATTAAAAATCACTTAATATTTTTCGCGGAATTCAAATCATTTTCGAACATTTTAAAATCGCAGTTTAAAACGTTCTAATAAAAATTACCATTTAAAACATGCACATAATTTTCTCTTTAATTATTGATTTTAGTTTTCAAAACCATTTCATTATGGTTTATCATGCATCTCATTATGCATACCACCTTACTATGGTAATTACTGCATTTCACTATGCAGACCATTTCATTATGGACTTAACTGCATTTCATTATGCAGACCATTTCATTATGGATTTAACTGCATTTCATTATGCAGATGCGTTCATCGCATTTTATTCAAGTGCAGTCGCTCGGACTTTCGCACAGCATTACACATTACATTATATCAGAGTTTAAGCGTTATAATAAAATATAAAGCATAAATAAGTCCAACGACTACTAAGGTATCATCGTTCATTTATTCTAGCTACTGCAACTCTAGACACATAAAGGAAAAGTCATTCTCACTTTATTCAAGCCAGGAATTTCCGGAACAAGAAATTGGAAATCCACACCTCAAACTACTCGCCTGTAAAAAATTATAAATTCAACAGGATCAGTTATAAAAACTGAGTGAATGCGTACAACATGTAGTAATAAACATTAATATGAAAGCAATGCATTCCAGATTACCGATTCATATGAAACCCTAAACCATGATTCATGTTCCTATATGCTTTCAAAACAGGAAACATAAATATTCCACATCATTTCACCACATTACGGGTTAACCTTTTATTTTCATGGCCGTATTTATTCATTTCTTTTGTACTTTACCCCGTCAAATCCGATCAATCATCTTTTACGTATTTCATTATACAACGGATTTCGGCAGTACATATATACCGTCGCCATTTCAGTTTTTTAATAAAAGGTTCAACCTCTCAGATCTCGGCAGTTTCTCTTTACTGCCTTTGGTCGTCTATATTCCGTTGCCTCTGACGATATGTTCACACAGAGTCTAGGCCGTCGCCTGACTTTCCAGGCCGTCGCCAGGATTCACACAGCACATTCACATGCAACCCATTCTAAATGCAATACCGGTGATCACACAACACTATTGCCGCCCAATAGTAAGCATGTTTCAATGAATCTAAATCGGTTTCAAAACTATGTATAATAGTTCATGCGATTTAAATTCAAAATAAAATAAAGCATTTGCAAATCTGTTTACACCGGCCCAGGAAATTACTGGGTAAAGTTTCATATGGGCTTATTAGGGATTCATGCCCAACGAAAAGCCTTTTTTATTATTGCTTTTTCTATTTATTAGGAATTTGTAGCTTATTAGGAGTAATTTTCTATTAAAGTTTTAGTCCTAGTTGAATTAGGAGTCTTGATTATGAGGAGCTATGAATAGCTCAGAGCTTCATTATTTATGTATCAACAAATCAATCAATCAAAAACCAAGCCCAGTGCTTTTTATCTCGCAATCCCCGAATTGTTTTAATTTAGGAGTAGTTTTCGGTATTAATCTCGCCTGAGTTCGTAGCTCCCAGATTATTACTTTTAAATCACTTGGTTAAGTGTTTTTAACCAATCAAGCCCTGTGAATATCTACATAGGTTCGTTAAAGTATCAAACCTCAAACCGATCCCGATTATAAATTCAAAGATTCGAGTCCGGAATATTTCCAGGCGAACATCTTTTGGCGACTCCACTGGGGACCAGTTTATGGTTAGCACAAAAACGGACTTTAAGGACGATTCCAGGCACGCTCGGTCTATACGCCGACAACAGCTGAAGGGGGGCGACATAGTAGACGAATCTGATTCGGATAGATCTGAAACCATGGCCAAGGATAAACAGGTGAACCAATCAAACAAGGTGCCGAATACAACGGATACCGAGGGGAACCTGCCTAAGGACAAGAATGACGACGCAACCGATGATACGATGGATTACTCACGTCAGCTTCCTCCTTCTCGCCCATCTTTATCACAGGCCGATTTCTCGGCCATGAGGGGCGAGATAGCACAGGAGAACAAGCAGATGTTCGATGGTGCTATGCATCAGATGTCCGAAGTAATGAGGAACATCATGGCCGACCAAACGTCGGTCCAAAGGCAGATCCAAGGAAACTTGGACGGCCTCAACAAGGCGATGGAGAACCTAGGGAGATTATTTTTCGGGCAATCCACTGCTGATCAGGGTTACAGAAGGGCCGAACAGAACCAAACACCGAACCGTTTTGGTCATCCAGGTGGTTCGGCCGAAACAACGCAACAACCCAAGATGGGATATACATATGGTTCCGTCAAACTCTTGACAAGGAATGAGGCCGAATTCGCAGGAAGGGCCGATCACCCGGGGGCGAGCTCTTCGAGTCCTCAAGGCGAAGCCAGACCACAAGGAGCAGCTACTGGAGCCAACGCCCAAGAGCCTAACGTGGGCGAACGAACATTCTCGGAAGGGGGCGATCCCAATATATATAACCAAGGGCAGCTCGTGGACCTGTTAGAAAGACTCGGGGTAGACTTGAGGCCTATGCCTCGACCATCGTATATGAAGCCGTATCCAGATTGGATCGACAAGTTATACCCTTTCCCGAGGGGTTATAAAGTGCCTGAGTTCAGTCTATTTTCGGGCGAGGAGAAGGGGCAATCGACGGTCGAACATGTTGCCAGGTTCTCGGCTCAATGTGGCGAAGCGGCGGCTCACGATTTTTGGAAGCTCCGGGTGTTCGCCAGCTCTTTGACAAAAATGGCGTTTACATGGTATTCCAGACTGTCGCCGAATTCAGTAGATACGTGGAAAGACCTCGAAATCCTCTTCCATGAGGAATTTTCCAGGGCACCACCTGATGTCACCCTGGCCGACCTCGCCTGTATCTCGCAGCTACCAAGCGAATCGGCAGAGAAGTATATCGACCGGTTCAGAAACCTCAGGACTAGGTGCTCCACCAAAATGTCTGAGGCCGATTGCGTTCCGATGGTGGTGAGAGGTATGAGCTTCTCCATGAGGGAGCACTTCGAGGGCCATAGTTTTCGTGACTTGTTCGAACTAACGAACAGGGTGACGAGCTACGAGAGACTCCTCCAAGAAAAAGAACAGAGGAGAGGCGCATCTAAGGGAGCCTACTACAAAGATCAGCTGGACGTGGCCGTTGTGTCTGACAACGAGGATAGCGGTTCCGAAGATGAAGTCAACATGGCCGAATTTTTGGGAACAAAACCCCTAGAATGTTCGGCCTTGCGGAAGCCTGGTTTTGTTAAGAAAAATAAAACCGCGGTGGTACAGAAGGAGTATTCGTCTGACCTAACCAAAGCCGACGACATATTCGATGCCTTGCTAAAGGATGGACAGATCGCCCTATGCGAGGGTCATGTAATTTCACCATCAGAGGAGTTGGTCGGCAAGGATTATTGCAAGTACCATAATTCCTGGAGACACAGCACGAACAATTGTGTAAACTTCAGGAACGTGATCCAGAAGGCGATTAACGAAGGAAAACTTTTGTTCCCAACGAAGAAAGAGGCCGATGTAAAATACATTTCTATCAATACTGTTCGGCCTCACTTTGATAGTTTCCTGGAACAAGGGCAAATACGTAGTAAGTGGAATCCTAGAAGGCCCAAACCTAGAGTGGAGACTGATGGTTCAAAATGGCGAGGAGAGAAAGGACGATCTCAGCAACAGAAGAGGAAGCGCCACAGCTCGCCCACTGCAGATATGGCTTGCCCATAATGCAACATGTGTTTCAAGGTCAAAGGAGGCGAGAACACGAGGGAGCATCCCAAGACCTTTAAACCTAAATCGCCTACAGAACAGTGGCAGAGGCATGAGCCACAGCGGGGGTCTACCACCACCGTATTCAAAAGGATCTTTCGGCCAACGGAGGAGACCCCTCGTATGACGAAAACCCAGAAGAGGCGAATGCAAAGGCTGAGACAAGAGTCGAGAGCAAATCACGACGAGAAATTAGCTCCTAGAGAAGAGCGGAAGAACAGATCTGTAGTCGAGAGGTTGGGAGTCAGGAACCAGGCCGATATGACCACCAAGTCTCCTAAACGGCGAAACCCCAAGGTCAGGAAGATATGGGTGCCAAAGCGTGAAAAACAAGAAGCTAATCCGACCGACACGACTTATACGGCAACGGTTCACAAGGGCGAAACAGAGTCCGGCGATAAACCATCTTACAAAGACATACTCGTGTCGCACCAGGATGGCCAATTAAAGGCGAGATTGCCTAAAGACCGCGAGGTCATTGTTTCGCATAAGAAGGGAGTGCTAAAAGCTTGGGTCCCGGTGGTAAGGGACGAATACGGAGTGAAGGTGGTCACACTCCCCGACTCATATAGAAGTAAGCCCGGACAGATGGCGACGTTGGAAGGCGATGTCATCGTTCCAGAAGGAGACAGCGCCGACAGTACAGCGGTAGTATCTCTTAGCAAACCTCCAATGAGGATGACAAGGCACATTCGGCCACTGTACATCAAGGCCGATTTGAACGGGGTATCAATCAACAGGGTCCTTATCGATAACGGGGCTGGCGTTAACATACTACCGGCGAAAATGCTCAAAAAACTGGGCATAACGCGGGATCAGCTTGACCCGACTGATGTTTACATGACTGATTTCGCAGGAGGCGAAACGCCGGCCGAGGGGTACATCACCCTCAGAATCAAGGTCGGGCGAGTAGAAACCGAAGAAGGATTTTTTGTGGTCAATGCCCGGAGCAACATGTGTATACCATCGACCATGCATCAGATGCTCTTCATATGGCGAGATGACGGCGAGGCCGAAGTCGTGCAGGGCGACCCCAACCCCTTCGCCGAAGACCATAACGTGCTCGAAGCACGTTTATATGACGAGGAAGTGCGCAACATACAATCCCTTACTTCAAAAGGGGAGACGAGCGTTCCTCGCCTGCTTGTTTACTCAGATCGGCCAGTATTAGTGACCCTCGGGGGCAAAGGCCGATCCACCATCCACAAAAGTTCACAATGATAGCACGACATAAGGAATTGAGGGACAAGATTAGGCAGTTAGCCTCGCTGTATGATATTACATCGGCCGAATGCATCTACGAGGACCAAGATCAAGACCCAACAGGATCGCTGCGAGTTCGGGACATACGATTGGCAACCGGGAAGCTGAAAGATGATCCCGCCCAAGTACAAGACGACCTTCTCGAAGTTAATTTGGGAACAGATGAATCGCCTAAGCCTATATATGTCAACGCAGGACTGGACGAGGGATTCATAGGATAACTGATCGCTCTACTCATTGAGTTTCGCGATTGTTTTGCCTGGTCGTATGATGAGATGCCGGGCCTTGATCCTGATATCGCCGAGCATAAGCTTTCATTGAAAAGTGGGTTTCGGCCATTTCGGCAACCTCCCCGGCGAATGTCCATGGAAGTGGATACCCTCATCCAGGACGAAATTAAGCGGCTGGAAGATGCTAAGTTTATTCGGAAACTCATAACACCGAATGGCTCTCTAACATCGTACCAGTGATGAACAAAAACGGAAAGCTAAGAGTATGCGTGGATTTTCGAAACCTCAACCTAGCCACACCTAAGGACGAATACCCGATGCCGGTGGCCGATATGCTAATAGACAGGGCAGCAGGGCACACGATACTCAGTTTCCACGACGCACACTCTGGTTACAACCAAGTTCCAATCAGCAAAGAGGACATCTCTAAAACAGCCTTTCGATGCCCCGGGCCGATCGGAGCGTACGAATGGGTCGTGATGCCTTTCGGCTTGAAAAACGCGGGGGCAACATATCAGAGGGCGATGAACAAGATGTTCAGAGGCCTTGACTGCCTTGAAGTTTGCATCGACGACGTCGTGATCAAATCAAATACCAGCGAAGTCCATCTGGCCGACCTTCGGAAAGGTTTCGAACGTATACGATGTAATGGGTTGAAGATGAATCCCCTAAAATGCGCATTCGGTGTTTCAACTGGAAACTTCTTTGGTTTTTTGGTTCACCAGCGGTGAGTGGAAATAGACAAGAACAAAGCCAAGGCGATCATCGATGCTGAACCACCCAAAACTAAGAAGCAGCTCCAGAGGCTCATCGGTCAAATCAATTTCCTCAGGAGATTCATAGCAAACACAGCAGGCCGACTTCGCAGCTGGAGTGTTTTGTTAAGAGGAAAAGAGACCGATGAATGGATATGGACGGACGAACAACAGGGGGTGTTTGACGATTTAAAAGGGTACTTGGCAAAACCTCCGGTTGGGGGCATTGTTTACACCGGCCCAGGAAATTACTGGGTAAAGTTTCATATGGGCTTATTAGGAATTCAGGCCCAACGAAAAGCCTTTTTTGTTATTGCTTTTTCTATTTATTAGGAATTTGTAGCTCATTAGGAGTAATTTTCTATTAAAGTTTTAGTCCTAGTTGAATTAAGAGTCTTGATTATGAGGAGCTATAAATAGCTCAGAGCTTCATTATTTATGTATCAACAAATCAATCAATCAAAAACCAAGCCCAGTGCTTTTTATCTCGCAATCCCCGGATTGTTTTAATTTAGGAGTAGTTTTCGGTATTAATCTCGCCTGAGTTCGTAGCTCCCAGATTATTACTTTTAAATCACGTGGTTAAGTGTTTTTAACCAATCAAGCCATGTGAATATCTACATAGGTTCGTTAAAGTATCAAACCTCAAACCAATCCCGATTATAAATTCAAAGATTCGAGTCCGGAATATTTCCAGGCGAATAAAATCATGTAAAGCAGTTCGCAATATTTTTAATACTAATATTTAGCAGTATAAGTTGTAAACACACTCACAGTACTCGCTTATTCCAAATATAAAAATATCACCCGTTGAAATATCAAAACCTTTGCTCGCCGGTTTCCGCGACAAAACTCGCTGGATCTAATTTAGAGGTTAAACATTAATAAATGTAATAACTCTAAATTCTAGGATAAACTCTTGACCGTCTCAGCCATTCATTAAACCACATAATCACATAACCAAATTTGATTCCGACTATCTCTTTCCGCATCATCGTATTTCTATACGATACACCACATAGTTTATTTAGTTCAATAAATAAACATAGAATTATAATTTCATATAATTCTAACACACATACTCAATTCACATAATTTTCTAAAAATACATTTTTAGAAAATCTCAACAAATATACCACAATTCATAAATATCCAAAAATATTTTTCCGTCAAATATTTTTGACCCGGGGCTCGGCCCCCCCTAATTTTCTGCCAAAAACATTTCGGCACTAACTGCTGCCAACTGAGCTTAGGACTGAGCCAACATGCTCTATCTCCTCTACTCACATTCCGTTCACTGTATTCCGGTGGTTTTGGCCGGAAAACTCAAAAACGCCAAAAACGCTTAAAAATTCATTTTAAGCTATTTTTACACCGAAATTCACCAAAATTAATTTCAAATACATTTTTAATTTCCATCTTGTAAAAACAGCAGCCCATAATTTTTAAAATAATATTTTCTATTATTTTAACTATTAAAACCGAAATAATGATTAATAACCAAAACCGATTATTAATCCGTCAAAACACCACAATTAAATCAACTATAATTCCACAAAGAACAAAGGATCACTTTACCCCCTCAACTTGGCACAAAGTATCAAAAATGTCCAAATTGAGAAAAAAGGATCACTTTTACCCTGAACTTGACAAAATCGTATCAAAAACACCCCTCCCCACTCTCACCCCGGAGAGTGAGACACACTCTCCGGTTTTTGTGATGGTTTTCTTTAACCTAGGTGGTTTTTAATGACAAAAAGCTTAAAATGATCCTAATTCTTTTTTAAAAATTTAAATTAATATCTAATAATTAAAAAAAACAATCTAACCCTTTTATTTAATATTTGATATAACAAATTAACCCCTAAATTTTATATATATAACAAATTAACTCCCAAATTAAATTTTTAACAAACAAAAATAACCCCCTATAATTTATATGTTTTGCCAAAAAAAATATTTTTTTTTCAAAAAAAATTCGATCTCAGGCGAGGCTCCTCCTCGCCTGAGAAGAGGGAGTCGCTGCTCCGGTTAGGAGCAGCAGCTCCCCGGTGAGGAGCAGATGCTCCTCACTCTCAAGAACAGCAGATCTGCTGTTCTTGAACTCAAGAACAGCAGATCTGTTGTTCTTGAACTCGAGAACGATCTGTTCTTGAGTTCAAGAACAGATCGTCTGTTCTTGAGTTCAAGAACAGATCGTCTGTTCTTGAACAGAAGAACGGATCAACGATCTGTTCTTGAACTCAAGAACATACATAATCTGGGTCTGTTCTTGAGTTCAAGAACAGACCCATCTGTTCTTGAAGAAGAACAGACCGGTGGGTCTGTTCTTCTTCAAGAACAGACGTTTTTCCGGCGAGGAGGAGGAACTCCTCGCCGGAAATCAAAAAACAAATTGAATGGTTTTGGAAAAAGGTCCAAAACGACCCCTAGTTTAATTAGTGTTTAATTGTGATTAATTAGTATTTGAATATAATTAATTAGAGTAAATTAAGATAATTAGAAACCCACTCTCCAATTAAGATGCCACGTCAGCATAGGGGTGTTTTTGAGCCGGTTTTGTCAAGTTCAGGGTAAAAGTGATCCGGTTTTGCTAATTTGGACGTTTTTGATACTTTGCGCCAAGTTCGGGGGGTAAAGTGATCTTTTGTTCATTCCACAAATGATCAACATATATATTTCATAAATTTTTCATGAATAGTTTCTGCCCAGAATTTAAAAATGACATAAATACCCTTTTTAAACAATTTTCACCAAAAACATTATCAAAAATTTAACCCGATAAATAAACCATTAAAAATTCTTAAATAAACACTTATTCATCATCAACCACAAATATAACTCATCCATAAATAAAATTATTTCCAGAAATTTAAAAACCATTAAACTTTAAAACAATTAAAAATCGAAACTTCAACCATTAAATTAAGGGACGATGACAAAAATATCTAAAATTTTAAAAATATTTACAAAAATATCTAAAATTTTAAAAATATCTAAAATTTTAATTACAAAAGTACGATTTGTATAATGTCGGTATAATTATGGTATAATTTTAGAATATTAAAACTATAAATCAGATAATTTAAAAATAATATTTGATTTATTACTGGTATAATTTCAGTATATTTTTGGTATATTGATTATACAATTTTTATATATATTTTCTAGTTGATAACATGTATAATTTTTTTCATATGTATTTTTCACTATAGTTGGTAATGAACTAGAGAATTTGTATATTGCTGGTATAATTTTAGTATATTGTTCGGTTAATATTTAGTATGCGATGTGGCGTAATGTTGATGTAATGATAAAATTTCAGTATATTTTGATGTGTTCACTCTTGGTATACTGTTAGTATAATTTTGGTATATTATTAGTTTGATTTTTAATATACAATTTGATGTAATTTTGGTAAATTTTTATTTAATATTAATAAAATCTCAGTATGTATAATGTTGGTATAATTTTGGTATAATGTTGATATAATGTTAGTTTATTAGTATACTGACATTATACCCACAGTATACACCGTATGTTTGATATTTTATTTTTATTTTTTTGTACTTTTGTAAATATTATTAATATTTTTGTAAATGAAAAATGTCAACATGTAGTTCTGTAATTATTTTCATTTTTTTGGTAAATGGTGTAATTTCCTCTTAAATTAATACCCGAAATGTTTAACATTTTTAATCCACAAAAATCACTCTTTAAAGCATATTTTAACTTCATCATTTAGATCAGCCCAGAAATTTAAAAAAAATAATTTAATTTCACGTAAAAATTATTTGTAAACCAAAACCCATTAAACTAGTAATTAAAACCAACTAATTATCCATCAAACATCATATTTAACCATCCTAAGCATGTTTTAAAGACTCAACTAACATCAGCAACTAAAAGTAAAGATTTGAGCTTGAAATTATACCTCAAACGAACATGCAAATATATATAAACGATCTACGCAATATTCCCGATAATTTTTGTTAAGAAAATTTTGAGAGAAAATCAAAGAATAAAATTTTGTGTTGTGAGTTATGGAGTATTCGGCACCCACACTCAAATGGAGAAGAAGATGAATTAACTTGGGCACCAAGGTTACAAATAGAAATATCTAGATATTAGTTTAGCTATTTCAATTATTTACAAGTTTGCCATTATGGCATTCTTGTAAATAAATCGAACTCTAGGGGCAAAATAATTTCAACTTTCTCAAATATTCAAAAACATTAAAACATAACATATGGGCTGGATTAAAATATTTTTGGGCCTTTAAAAATAATTAAAATAATTATTTTGACGGTTTTTAGTGAAAAATCGCAAAATTCACTCTTAACACGTAAAATTGCCAAAAATCAAACTTAAGGCAAAACACACACCAAACCACATTTTCACACTTATAAATTCATCACGTGAATTTATTTACTATTTTCGAGTTCCTAATTAATTAAAATTGGACACGCGCGAAAATAAACACTAATAATTCTACGGGGTATTACACGTTTCGCCTTTTTAGCGGTTTAAACCGAACCTTTAGAAATGTTACTAAACAAAACCAAACATTTCACCCTTTTAGCAATTTAAGCCAAACGTTTTACCTTTTTAGCGATATAAGTCAAACGTTTACAAACGTTACGAAACAATTCCAAACGTTTCAGCTTTTTAGCGATTTAAGCCAAACGTTTCACCTTGTCAGCAATTTAAGTCAAACGTTTACAAACATTACGAAAAAAAATCCAAACGTTTCACCTTTTTAGCGATTTAAGCCAAACGTTTACAAACGTTACGAAACAAATCAAATGTTTCACCCTTTTTGCGATTTAAGCCAAACGTTTACAAACGTTACGAAACTAATCCATACGTTTAAAACAATACGAAACCATTTTTAGCAATATAAGCTAAACGTTTACAAAGGTTACAAAACAAATCCAAACGTTTCCCCTTTTTAGTGATTTAAAACAAACATTTACAAAAGTTACGAAACAAATCCAAACGTTTCCCCTTTTTAGCGATTTAAGCCAAACGTTTACAAAAGATATAAATCAAATCCAAACGTTTCCACATAAGTCAAACATTTACAACGTTACGAAACAAATCGAAACATTTCACCTTTTTAGTGATTTAAGACAAACATTTACAAACGTTATGAAACTTATCCAAACGTTTAACCTTTTTAGCAATTTAAGCCAAATGTTTACAAACGTTACGAAACAAATCCAAACGTTTCACCTTTTTAGCGATTTGAGACAAATGTTTACAAACGTTTCGAATCAAATCCAAACGTTTAACCATTTTAGCGATTTAAACCAAACGTTTACAAACGTTACTACCCAAAACCAAACATTTAAAACATTACGAAACAAATCCAAACGTTTCCCATTTTTAGCGATATAAGCCAAACGTTTACAAACATTACGTTTCACCTTTTTAGCAATTTTAGCAAAAGGTTTACAAACATTACAAAACAAATCCAAGCGTTCCTCCATTTGATTTAAGCCAAACGTTTACAAACGTTACGAAACAAATGCAAGCATTTCACCTTTTTAGCAATTTAAACCAAACGTTTACAAACGTTACGAAACAAATCCAAACATTTCACCTTTTTAGCGATTTAAGTCAAAGGATTACAAACGTTACAAAACAAAGCCAAACGATTCCCTTTTTTAGTGATTTAAGCCGAACATTTACAAAGGTTATGAAACAAATCCAAATGTTTCACCTTTTTAGAAATTTAAGCCAAACGTTTACAAACGTTACGAAAAAATCCAAGCGTTTCACCTTTTTAGCAACTTAAGCCAAACGTTTACAAACGTTACAAACAAAACCGAGCATTTCACCTTTTTAGCAATTTAAGCCAAACATTTACAAACTTTACGAAACAAATCCAAATATTTCACCTTTTTAGCCATTTAAGGTTATAAACGTTACGAAACAAATCCAAATGTTTCACATTTTTAGCGATTTAAGACAAACGCTTACAAACTTTACAAAACAAATCCAAACATTTCACCTTTTTAGCAATTTAAGCCAAACGTCTACAAAAGTTACGAAATAAATCTAAACGTTCCCCTTTTTTCGCGATTTAAGCCAAACATTTACAAACGTTAGGAAACAAAACCGAACGTATAAAACGTTACGAAACAAATCCAAACGTTTCACATTTTTAGGGATATAAGCCAAATGTTTACAAACGTTATGAAACAAAACCAAACGTTTCTCCGTTTTAGTAATTTAAGCCAAACGTTTACAAACATTACAGAACAAATCCAAGCGTTTTCTCTTTTAGCAATTTAAGCCAAACGTTTACAAACGTTGCGAAACAAATCCAAGTGTTTCACCTTTTTAGTAATTTAAGTCAAACGTATACAAATGTTACGAAACAAATGCCAACGTTTCACCTTTTTATCGATTTGAACTAAACGTTTACAAACACTACAAAACAAAGCCAAAAATTTCACCTTTTCAGCAGTTTAAGCAAAACGTTTACAAACGTTACGAAACAAATCCAAGCATTTCACCTTTTTTAGCAGTTTAAGCAAAACGTTTACGAGCGTTACGAAACAAATCCAAGCGTTTCACCTTCTTAGCAATTTAAGCCAAACGTTTACAAGCGTTATGAAACAAATCCAAGCGTTTAACCTTTTTAGCAATTTAAGCCAAACGTTTACAAACGTTACAAAGCAAATCCAAACGTTTCACGTTTTTAGCGTTTTAAGCCAAACATTTACAAACGTTACGAAACAAAACTGAACGTTTAAAATGTTACGATACAAATCCAAACGTTTCACATTTTTAGCGATATAAGCCAAATGTTTACAAAGGTTATGAAACAAAACCAAACGTTTCCCCTTTTTAGCGATTTAAGCCAAACGTTTACAAACATTACAGAACAAATCCAAGTGTTTTCCCTTTTTAGCAATTTAAGCCAAACGTTTACGAACGTTACGAAACAAATCCAAGTAATTCACCTTTTTAGCAAATTAAGCCAAACGTGTACAAACGTTACGAAACAAATTCCAGCGTTTCACCTTTTTAGCGATTTAAACCAAACGTTTACAAACCTTTTCTTATGTTTGGCTTAAATCGCTAAATAGGTGAAACGTTTGGATTTATTTCGTACCGTTTGTAAACAATTGGCTTAAAGTGCTAAAAAGGTGAAACGCTTGGATTTGTTTCGTAACGTTTGGCTTAAAAAACACTTGGATTTGTTTTGTAATGTTTGTAAATGTTTTGCTTAATTTGCTAAAAAGGCGAAACGCTTTGTTTTGTTTCGTAACATTTAAAAACGTTTGGCTTAAATCGCTAAAAATGTGAAACGTTTGAATTTGTTTCGTAACGTTTTAAATGTTTGGTTTTGATTCGTAACGTTTGTAAATGTTTGGATTAAATCGCTAAAAAGGTGAAACGTTTGGATTTTTTTCGTAACGTTTGCAAACGTTTGGCTTAAATCGCTAAAAAGGTGAAACTCTTTGATTTGTTTTTTGTAACGTTTGTAAACGTTTGTCTTAAATTCCTAAAAAGGTGAAACGCTTGGATTTGTTTCGTAACGTTTGTAAACATTTGGCTGAAATTGTTAAAAAGGTGAAACATTTGGATTTGTTTCGTAGCCTTTGTAAACATTTGGCTTAAATCGCTAATGGGAAAACGTTTGGATTTTTTTCATAACGTTTGTAAATGTTTGCCTTAAATTGCTACCAAGGTGAAACTCTTAAAATTGTTTCGTAAGGTTTGTAAACGTTTGGCTTAATTGCTAAAAAGGTGAAACTCTTGGATTTGTTTCGTAACGTTTGTAAACATTTGGCTTAAATTGCTAAAAAGGTAAACGCTTGGATTTGTTTCGTAACGTTTGTAAACGTTTGGCTTACATTGCTAAAAAGGGGAAACGTTTGGATTTTTTTCGTAGCGTTTGTAAACGTTTCTTAAATCGCTAAAAAGGCGTAACGTTTGGATTTGTTTTGTACCGTTTGTAAACGTTTTGCTTAAATTGCTAAAAAGGTGAAACGCTTGGATTTGTTTTGTAATGTTTGTAAACATTTGGCTTAAATTGCTAAAAAGGTGAAACGCTTGGATTTGTTTCGTTACGTTTGTACACGTTTCGCTTAAATTGCTAAAAAGGTGAAACGCTTGGTTTTTGTTTTGTAACGTTTATAAACGTTTCGCTTAAATTTTAAAAAATGGGAAACGTTTGGATTTGTTTCGTAACGTTTGTAAATGTTTGGTTTCAATCGCTAAATAGGTGAAACGTTTGGACTTTGTTTCATAACATTTGCAAACGTTTGGCATAAATCGCTAAAAAGGTGAAACGTTTGGATTTGTTTCGTAACGTTTGCAAACGTTTGTCTTAAATCGCTAAAAAGCTGAAACGATTGGATTTGTTTCGTAACGTTTGTAAAAAATTGGATTTAATAGCTAAAAAGGGGAAACATTTGGATTTGTTTCGTAGCGTTTGTAAACGTTTAGCTTTAATCGCTAAAAACGTGAAATGTTTTGTTATGTTTCATAACGTTTGTAAACGTTTTGACTTAAATGGCTAAAACGGTTTAACATTTGGATTTGTTTCGTAACTTTTGTAAACGTTTAGATCAAATCGCTAAAAAAGTGAAACGTTTGGATTTGTTTCGTAGCGTTTGTAAACTTTTGGCTTAAATCGCTAAGAAGGCGAACATTGGCTTAAATTGCTAAAAAGGTGAAATGCTTGGATTTGTTTCGTAACTCTTGTAAATGTTTGGCTTTGTTTCGCCATGTTTGTAAAGGTTTGGTGTAAGTGGATTAGCGGGATCTAAATAAAAGCTTGGAAAAATTAATATAAAATAGAGAATAAATTCCGGGTTGATAATTATATTTCCAAAGTACGCAAAATATTTTATAGTATTTGTGGTAAAAGTTTCAAGTCAATCGAAGACCGTTTAAAATTTGGACGCGGATGTGTTTTGGACTAAATTGCAACTTTTAAAAAGTTGCAAGGATCAAAGTGTAAATTATCCAATTAATCCTCGAGAATAGCAATTAGAAGTTTTTTGACGGAAAATAATAATTTTGGACTAGTATTATTTATCTTGATATAAATAATACTTATGAAATCGAGTTAAAGCGGATAATTAACCGTTTGGTTAAAATAGAAAGTTTAAAAGAGAATTGGTTTAAGTCAAAGAAATGAAGGATTAAAGTGGCAAGTTTTCCAAGATATATATATATATATATATATATACATTTCCTTAAGAATAAGGAAATGAAGGTAGGATCAGAAGGATCCAAAGAGTTTGAGAGCGAGAGAAAGAAAATGTTCGATACGCCGCCGTTTCGCCGTTTCTCGTCCGAATTGAATGATTCTCGCGGCCGCGGAAAGAGAAAAGGATCCTCTATCAATCACAAGCTTCAAATCAAGGTAATATTAATGTTTTAGTTGCTGAATTTGAGAAGTATAGGGTTGTTATTATACGTTCGAATCGTATCAACCGTAATCAAGTCGTTTTGACGTTTTTGATGATTATTGAGTTGAATTATGTGTTATATTGATGTAGAAACATGTCCGGATGAGCTTGGGGTGTCGGATTATAGCTCCAAGGCTACTAATCCTAATGATTGATTAAGAATAAGAAGTCGAAGAAAGATTATGAAGAAATACATCTATGGTATGGATCAAAGAAAGGAGTCACGAAAGAGAGTAGTAAGATTATGGATAATAATGAGAGATGCTAAAAACACATTGAAGATCAATAAGAGTATACACGATACACGATGATGATGACAGTGACAACACTGCCAAAAACAACACACGACGATAAAAGTTGAAAGAATCAAGGATCCTTATTGGGAATGAGTAAACGAGGTACATTGAATCAATCGGGAGTAAAACACCAACGCGACAACAATCGTTGTCCCACTAGTACGAAGATCGTATACGCAACAGCTGCGCCCAAACCAAGAAGGTTCACAAAGAGATTAAACATCTCTTTCCTATGAGACATCAAGCATTGATGTACGGGCAACTGTGGTGTAAAGAAACATAATGTAAGACTAATAATGTTTAATAGGTGTTAGTAATGATCGTAAGGGGGAGTAAAGGATATGATAACAAAGACAATTATCCAAGATTATAAAGAATGGAAGATGAATCAGATTGATATGAAGTAAGAGGAGATAAGAAGTTTTAAAGAATAGTGCGTCACGCTTAAGAAAAGGAAATAGACCAATGGATATACAAACGAATAAAGAGGTATACGAGATATGAAGACGCAAGAAGAAGGTTAAGTAAGCCCTACAACAAAAGTAAAGACCTCATAAGGATACGTCCTGAGGATTCATCTCATGGATAACCCCATTTAGTAATTTAAGCGAAACGTTTACAAACGTTGCGAAACAAATCCAAACATTTCTCCTTTTTAACGATTTAAGCCAAACGTTTACAAACGTTCCAAAATAAATCCAAACATTTCACCCTTTTAGCGATTTAAGCCAAACGTTTACAACCGTTACTAAAGTAATCCAAACGTTTCACCTTTTTAGCGATTTAAGCCAAACGTTTAAAAACGTTACAAAACAAATCCAAACGTTTCACCTTTTTAACGATTTAAGCGAAACGTTTACAAATGTTACGAAACAAATCCAAACGTTTCTCCTTATTAGCGATTTAAGCCAAACGTTTACAAACGTTATGAAACAAATCCAAGCGTTTCACCTTTTTATCAATATAAGCCAAACGTTTACAAACATTACGAAACAAATCCAATCGTTTCCCCTTTTTAGAGATTTAAGTCAAATGTTTACAAACGTTACGAAACAAATCCAAATGTTTCCGCATTTTAGCGATTTAAGCCAAACGTTTAAAATGTTACGAAATACATCCAAACGTTTAACCGTTTTAGCGAGTTACGAAACAAATCCAAGCGTTTTGCCTTTTTAGCCATTTTAGAAAAACGTTTACAAAGGTTCCGAAACAAATCCACGCGTTCTACCTTTTTAGCAATTTAAGCCAAACGTTTACAAAAGTTCTCCAAGCGTTTCACCTTTTTAGCGATTTAAGGTTTACAAATGTTTCGAAAGAAATCCAAGTGTTTCACCTTTTCAGTGATTTAAGCCTAATGTTTGCAAATGATAGGAAACAAATCCAAATGTTTAACCTTTTTATCAATTTAAGCCAAACAAACAAATGTTACGAAATAAATCCAAGCGTTTTACCTTTTTAGCAATTTAAGCCAAACATTTACAAACGTTACAAAACAAATCCAAACTTTTCACCTTTTTAGCGATTTAAGCCAAACGTTTACAAACGTAACGAATCAAATACAAACGTTTTGCTTTTTTAACGATTTAAGCCAAACGTTTACAAACGTTACGAAACAAATCCAAACGTTTCGCCTTATTAGCGATTTAAGCCAAACGTTTACAAACGTTTCCCCTTTTTAGATATTGAAGCCAAACGTTTACAAACGTTACGAAAAAAACCAAACGTTTAAAACGTTGACAAAAAAAATCCAAGCGTTTCACGTTTTTAGTGATTTATGCCAAACCTTTACAAGCGTTACGAAACAAAACCATGTGATTCACCTTTTTAGGAATTTAAGCGAAACATTTACAAACGTTACGAAACAAATCCAAGCGTTTCACCTTTTTAGCAATTTAAGCAAAACTTTGCGAAACAAATCCAAATGTTTCACCTTTTTAGCAATTTAAGACAAACGTTTACAAACGTTCCGAAACAAATCCAAGTGTTTCACCTATTTATTAATTTAAGCGAAACGTTTACAAAAGTTACGAAACAAATTCAAGCGTTTCATCTTTTTAGCAATTTAAGACAAACATTTACAAATATTATGAAACAAATCCAAACGTTTCACCCTTTTAGCAATTTAAGCCGAACGTTTACAAACGTTATGAAACAAAACCAAACATTTCACATTTTTAGCAATTTAAGCCAAACATTTACAAACGTTATGAAACAAATCCAAACGTTTCCTTATTTTAGCGATTTAAGCCAAACATTTAAAACGTTACGAAACAAATCCAAAGATTTCACCTTTTTAGCGATATATGCCAAACGTTTACAAACGTTACGAAACAAATCTAAACATTTCAAATTCTTAGCGATTGAAGCCAGACATTTACAAACGTTATGAAACAAATCCAAACGTTTCCCCTTTTTAGCGATTTAAGCCAAACGTTTACAAATGTTTCGAAACAAATCCAAACGTTTCACATTTTTAGAGATTTAAGCCAGACGTTTACAAAGTTTACAAAACAAATCCAAATGTTTCACCTTTTTAGAAATTTAGGCCAAATGTTTACAAACATTACGAAACAAATCCAAGCGTTTTACCTTTTTCGGAATTTAAGCCAAACGTTTACAAACATTACGAAACAAATCCAAGCGTTTCACCCTTTAGAAATTTAAGCCAAACGTTTACAAACGTTGCGAAACAAATTAAATGTTTCTCTTTTTTAGCGATTTAAGCCAACAGTTTACAAACGTTACACGACAAATCCAAACCTTTCCCCTTTTTAGCAACTAAAGCCATCCGTTTAGAAACGTTTCAAAAGAAATCCAAACGTTTCACCTTTTTAGCGATTTAAGCAAACGTCTACAAACGTTACGAAACAAATCCAAACGTTTCACATTTTTAGCGATTTAAGCTAAACGTTTACAAATGTTACGAAACAATCCAACGTTTCACCTTTTTAGCGATTTAAGCTAAACGTTTGCAATCGTTCGAAACAAATCGAAATGTTTCCCCTTTTTAGCGATTTAAACCTAATGTTTACAAACATTACGAAACAAAACCAAACATTTAAAACATTATGAAAAAAATCCAAACGTTTTAAATTTTGGCGATTTAAGCCAAACCTTTACAAACGTTACGAAACAAATCCAAACGCGTTTCACCTTTTTAGCAATTTAAGCTTATCTACAAACGTTCCGAAAAGAATCCAAGCGTTTACCTTTTTAGTAGTTTAAGCTAAACGTTTCCAAACGTTTCCCAATTTTAGTGATTTAAGCCAAACGTTTAAGACGTTACGAAACAAATCCAAACATTTCACCTTTTTAGTTATTTATACCAAACGTTTACAGACGTTACGAAACAAATCCAAACGTTTCCCCTTTTTGGCGATTGAAGCCAAACGTTTACAAACGATATGAAACAAATCCAAACGTTTCCCATTTTTAGCAATTTATGCCAAACGTTTACAAACGTTACGAAATCAAACCAAGCATTTCACCTATTTAGCAATTTAAGCCATACGTTTATAAACGTAACGAAACAAATTCAAGCGTTTCACCTTTTTAGCAATTTAAGCCAAACGTTTACAAACGTTATCAAACAAATCCAAATATTTCACCTTTTTAGCGATTTAAGCCAAACGTTTACAAACTGTACTAAACAAATCCAAACGTTCCGCCTTTATTACGATTTAAGCCAAACGTATACAAACGTTACGAAACAAATCCAAGCGTTTCTCCTTTTTACCAATATAAGCCAAACGTTTAAAAACGTTTCAAATCAAATCCAAGCATTTCTCCTTTTTAGCAATTTAAGCCAAACGTTTACAAAGGTTACCAAACAAATCCAAGTGTTTCACCTTTTTAGCAATTTAAGCCAAACGTTTACAAAGGTTACGAAATAAATCCAAATGTTTTACGTTATTAGCGATTTAAGCCAAACGTTTACAAACGATACGAAACAAATGCAAACGTTTCCCCTTTTTAGCAATTTAAGTCAAACGTTTACAAACGTTACGAAACAAATCCAAAGCTTCACCTTTTTAGCGATTTAAGCCAAACGTTTACAAACGTTTAGGAAACTAATCCAAACGTTCACCTTTTTAGCGATTTAAGCCAAACGTTTACAAACGTAACGAAACAAATCCAAACATTTCACCTTTTTAGCGATTTAAGCCAAACATTTACAAACGTTACAAAACAAATCCAAATGTTTCACTTTTTTAGCGAATTCAGCCAAACGTTTACAAACGTAACGAATCAAATACAAACGTTTTGCTTTTTTAACGATTTAAGCCAAACGTTTAGAAACGTTACGAAACAAATCCAAACGTTTCGCCTTATTAGCGATTTAAGCCAAACGTTTACAAACGTTTCCCCTTTTTAGATATTGAAGCCAAACGTTTACAAACGTTACGAAAAAAACCAAACGTTTAAAACGTTGACAAAACAAATCCAAGCGTTTCACGTTTTTAGTGATTTATGCCAAACCTTTACAAGCGTTACGAAACAAAACCATGTGTTTCACCTTTTTAGGAATTTAAGCGAAACGTTTACAAAAGTTACGAAACAAATCCAAGCGTTTCACCTTTTTAGCAATTTAAGCAAAACGTTTACAAACGTTGCGAAACAAATCCAAATGTTTCACCTTTTTAGCAATTTAAGCCAAACGTTTACAAACGTTCCGAAACAAATCCAAGTGTTTCACCTTTTTAGTAATTTAAGCGGAACGTTTACAAAAGTTACAAAACAAATTCAAGCGTTTCATCTTTTTGGCAATTTAAGACAAACATTTACAAATATTATGAAACAAATCCAAACGTTTCACCCTTTTAGCAATTTAAGCCGAACGTTTACAAACGTTACGAAACAAACCCAAACATTTCACATTTTTAGCAATTTAAGCCAAACATTTACAAACGTTACGAAACAAATCCAAACATTTCCTTATTTTAGCGATTTAAGCCAAACATTTAAAACGTTACGAAACAAATCCAAAGATTTCACCTTTTTAGCGATATATGCCAAACGTTTACAAACGTTACGAAACAAATCCAAACATTTCAAATTCTTAGCGATTGAAGCCAAACATTTACAAACGTTACGAAACAAATCCAAACGTTTCCCCTTTTTTGTGATTTAAGCCAATCGTTTACAAACGTTTCGAAACAAATCCAAACGTTTCATATTTTTAGCGATTTCAGCCAGACGTTTACAAAGTTTACAAAACAAATCCAAATGTTTCACCTTTTTAGCAATTTAAGCCAAATGTTTACAAACATTACGAAACAAATCCAAACGTTTTACCTTTTTCGGAATTTAAGCCAAACGTTTACAAACATTACGAAACAAATCCAAGCGTTTCACCCTTTTAGCAATTTAAGCCAAACGTTTACAAACGTTGCGAAACAAATTAAATGTTTCTCCTTTTTAGCGATTTAAGCCAACAGTTTACAAACGTTACACGACAAATCCAAACCCTTTTTAGCAATTTAAGCCAACCGTTTAGAAACGTTACGAAAGAAATCCAAACGTTTCACCTTTTTAGCGATTTAAGCAAACGTCTACAAACGTTACGAAACAAATCCAAACGGTTCACCTTTTTAGCGATTTAAGCTAAACGTTTACAAATGTTACGAAACAATCCAAACGTTTCACCTTTTTAGCGATTTAAGCCAAACGTTTGCAAACGTTACGAAACAAATCGAAATGTTTCCCCTTTTTAGCGATTTAAGCCTAATGTTTACAAACATTACGAAACAAAACATAACATTTAAAACATTACGAAAAAAATCCAAACGTTTTAAATTTTGGCGATTTAAGCCAAACCTTTACAAACGCTACGAAAAAAATCCAAACGCGTTTCACCTTTTTAGCAATTTAAGCTTATCTACAAACGTTCCGAAACAAATCCAAGCGTTTCACCTTTTTAGTAGTTTAAGCTAAACGTTTCCAAACGTTACAAAATAAATCCAAGCATTTCACCTTTTTTAGCAATTGAGGCCAAACGTTTATAAACGTTACGAAACAAATCCAACCGTTGCACCATTTTAGCGATTAAAGCAGAACGTTTACAAACCTTACGAAACAAAACCAAACGTTTCACCGTTTTAGCAATTTAAGCCAAAAAATTTACAAACATTACGAATAATCCAAACGTTTCCCAATTTTAGTGATTTAAGCCAAACGTTTAAAACGTTACGAAACAAATCCAAACATTTCACCTTTTTAGTTATTTATACCAAACGTTTACAGACGTTATGAAACAAATCCAAACGTTTCACCTTTTTGGCAATTTAAGCCAAACGTTTACAAACGTTATGAAACAAATCCAAGCATTTCTCCTTCTTAGCAATTTAAGCCAAATGTTTACAAAGGTTACCAAACAAATCCAAGTGTTTCACCTTTTTAGCAATTTAAGCCACACGTTTACAAAGGTTACGAAACAAATCCAAATGTTTTACGTTATTAGCGATTTAAGCCAAACGTTTACAAACGATACGAAACAAATGCAAACGTTTCCCCTTTTTAGCAATTTAAGCCAAACGTTTACAAACGTTACGAAACAAATCCAAATGCTTCACCTTTTTAGCGATTTAAGCCAAACGTTTATAAACGTTTAGGAAACTAATCCAAACGTTCACCTTTTTAGCGATTTAAGCCAAACGTTTACAAACGTAACGAAACAAATCCAAACATTTCACCTTTTTAGCGATTTAAGCCAAACATTTACAAACGTTACAAAACAAATCCAAATGTTTCACCTTTTTAGCAATTTAAGCCAAACGTTTACAAACGTTCTGAAACAAATCCAAGTGTTTCACCTTTTTAGTAATTTAAGCGAAACGTTTACAAAAGTTACGAAATAAAATCAAGCGTTTCATCTTTTTAGCAATTTAAGACAAACATTTATAAATGTTATGAAACAAATCCAAACGTTTCATCTTTTTAGCGATTTATGCCAAATATTTACAAACGTTACAAAACAAATCCAAATGTTTCACTTTTTTAGCGAATTCAGCCAAACGTTACGAATCAAATACAAACGTTTTGCTTTTTTAACGATCTAAGCCAAACGTTTACAAACGTTACGAAACAAATCCAAACGTTTCGCCTTATTAGCAATTTAAGCCAAACGTTTACAAACGTTTCCCCTTTTTAGATATTGAAGCCAAACGTTTACAAACGTTACGAAAAAAAACCAAACGTTTAAAACTTTGACAAAACAAATCCAAGCGTTTCATGTTTTTAGTGATTTATGCCAAACCTTTACAAGAGTTACGAAACAAAACCATGTGTTTCACCTTTTTAGGAATTTAAGCGAAACGTTTACAAAAGTTACGAAACAAATCCAAGCGTTTCACCTTTTTAGAAATTTAAGCAAAACGTTTACAAACATTGCGAAACAAATCCAAATGTTTCACCTTTTTAACAATTTAAGCCAAACGTTTACAAACGTTCCGAAACAAATCCAAGTGTTTCACCTTTTTAGTAATTTAAGCGAAACGTTTACAAAAGTTACGAAACAAATTTAAGCGTTTTATCTTTTTAGCAATTTAAGACAAACATTTACAGATATTATGAAACAAATCCAAACGTTTCACCCTTTTAGCAATTTAAGCCGAACGTTTACTAACGTTACGAAACAAAACCAAACATTTCACATTTTTAGCAATTTAAGCCAAACATTTACAAACGTTATGAAACAAATCCAAACGTTTCCTTATTTTAGCGATTTAAGCCAAACATTTAAAACGTTACGAAACAAATCCAAAGATTTCACCTTTTTAGGGATATATGCCAAACGTTTACAAACGTTACGAAACAAATCCAAACATTTCAAATTCTTAGCGATTGAAGCCACACATTTAAAAACGTTACGAAACAAATCCAAACGTTTCCCCTTTTTAGCGATTTAAGCCAAACGTTTACAAATGTTTCGAAACAAATCCAAACGTTTCACATTTTTACCGATTTAAGCCAGACGTTTACAAAACAAATCCAAATGTTTCACCTTTTTAGCAATTTAAGCCAAATGTTTACAAACATTACGAAACAAATCCAAGCGTTTTACCTTTTTTGGAATTTAAGCCAAACGTTTACAAACATTACGAAACAAATCCAAGCTTTTCACCCTTTTAGCAATTTAAGCCAAACGTTTACAAACGTTGCGAAAAAAATTAAATGTTTCTCCTTTTTAGCGATTTAAGCCAACAGTTTACAAACGTTACACGATAAATCCAAACCTTTCCCCTTTTTAGCAATTTAAGCCAACCGTTTAGAAACGTTACGAAAGAAATCCAAACGTTTCACCTTTTTAGCGATTTAAGCAAACGTCTACAAACGTTACGAAACAAATCCAAACGGTTCACCTTTTTAGCGATTTAAGCTAAACGTTTACAAATGTTACGAAACAATCCAAACGTTTCACCTTTTTAGCGATTTAAGCCAAACGTTTGCAAACGTTACGAAACAAATCGAAATGTTTCCCCTTTTTAGCGATTTAAGCCTAATGTTTACAAACATTACGAAACAAAACATAACATTTAAAACATTACGAAAAAAATCCAAACATTTTAAATTTTGGCGATTTAAGCCAAACCTTTACAAACGCTACGAAAAAAATCCAAACGCGTTTCACCTTTTTAGCAATTTAAGCTTATCTACAAACGTTCCGAAACAAATCCAAGCGTTTCACCTTTTTAGTAGTTTAAGCTAAACGTTTCCAAACGTTACAAAATAAATCCAAGAATTTCACCTTTTTTAGCAATTGAGGCCAAACGTTTATAAACGTTACGAAACAAATCCAACCGTTGCACCATTTTAGCGATTAAAGCAGAACGTTTACAAACCTTACGAAACAAAACCAAACGTTTCACCGTTTTAGCAATTTAAGCCAAAAAATTTACAAACATTACGAATAATCCAAACGTTTCCCAATTTTAGTGATTTAAGCCAAACGTTTAAAACGTTACGAAACAAATCCAAACATTTCACCTTTTTAGTTATTTATACCAAACGTTTACAGACGTTATGAAACAAATCCAAACGTTTCACCTTTTTGGCGATTGAAGTCAAACGTTTACAAACGATATGAAACAAATCCAAACGTTTCCCATTTTTAGCAATTTATGCCAAACGTTTACAAACGTTACGAAATCAAAACCAAGCATTTCACCTATTTAGCAATTTAAGCCAAACGTTTACAAACGTAACGAAACAAATTCAAGCGTTTCACCTTTTTAGCAATTTAAGCCAAACGTTTACAAACGTTATGAAAAAATCCAAGTGTTTCACCTTTTTAGCAATTTAAGCCAAACGTTTACAAAGTCTACGAAACAAATCCAAATGTTTTACGTTATTAGCGATTTAAGCCAAACGTTTACAAACGACACGAAACAAATGCAAACGTTTCCCCTTTTTAGCAATTTAAGCCAAACGTTTACAAATGTTACGAAACAAATCCAAATGCTTCACCTTTTTAGCGATTTAAGCCAAACGCTTACAAACGTTTGGGAAACTAATCCAAACGTTCACCTTTTTAGCGATTTAAGCCAAATGTTTACAAACGTAACGAAACAAATCCAAACATTTCACCTTTTTAGCGATTTAAGCCAAACATTTACAAACGTTACAAAACAAATCCAAATGTTTCACCTTTTTAGCAATTTAAGCCAAACGTTTACAAACGTTCTGAAACAAATCCAAGTGTTTCACCTTTTTAGTAATTTAAGCGAAACGTTTACAAAAGTTACGAAATAAAATCAAGCGTTTCATCTTTTTAGCAATTTAAGACAAACATTTATTAATGTTATGAAACAAATCCAAACGTTTCACCTTTTTAGCAATTTAAGCCGAACGTTTACAAACGTTACGAAACAAAACCAAACATTTCACATTTTTAGCAATTTAAGTCAAACATTTACAAACGTTACGAAACAAATCCAAACGTTTCCTTATTTTAGAGATTTAAGCCAAACATTAAAAACATTACAAAACAAATCAAAAGATTTCACCTTTTTAGCGATATATGCCAAACGTTTACAAACGTTACGAAACAAATCCAAACATTTCAAATTCTTAGCGATTGAAGCCACACATTTACAAACGTTACGAAACAAATCCAAATGTTTCCCCTTTTTAGCAATTTAAGCCAAACGTTTCGAAACCAATCCAAACGTTTCACATTTTTAGCGATTTAAGCCAGACGTTTACAAAGTTTACAAAACAAATCCAAATGTTTCACCTTTTTAGCAATTTAAGCCAAATGTTTACAAACATTACGAAACAAATCCAAGCGTTTTACCTTTTTCGGAATTTAAGCCAAACGTTTACAAACATTACGAAACAAATCCAAGCGTTTCACCCTTTTAGCAATTTAAGCCAAACGTTTACAAACGTTGCGAAACAAATTAAATGTTTCTCCTTTTTAGCGATTTAAGCCAACAGTTTACAAACGTTGCACGACAAATCCAAACATTTCCATTTTTTAGCAATTTAAGCCAACCATTTAGAAACGTTACGAAAGAAATCCAAACGTTTCACCTTTTTAGCGATTTAAGCAAACGTCTACAAACGTTACGAAACAAATCCAAACGTTTCATCTTTTTAGCGATTTAAGCTAAACGTTTACAAATGTTACGAAACAATCCAAACGTTTCACCTTTTTAGCTATTTAAGCCAAACGTTTGCAAACGTTACGAAACAAATCGAAATGTTTCCCCTTTTTAGCGATTTAAGCCTAATGTTTACGAACATTACGAAACAAAACCAAACATTTAAAACATTACGAAAAAAATCCAAAAGTTTTAAATTTTGGCAATTTAAGCCAAACCTTTACAAACGTTACGAAACAAATCCAAACGCGTTTCACCTTTTTAGCAATTTAAGCTTATCTACAAACATTCCGAAACAAATCCAAGCGTTTCACCTTTTTAGTAGTTTAAGCTAAACGTTTCCAAACGTTACAAAATAAATCCAAGCATTTCACCTTTTTTTGCAATTGAGGCCAAACGTCTACAAAGGTTACGAAACAAATCCAACCGTTGCACCATTTTAGCGATTAAAGCAGAACGTTTACAAACCGTACGAAAGAAAACCAAACGTTTCACCTTTTTAGCAATTTATGCCAAAAAATTTACAAATATTACGAATAATCCAAACGTTTCCCAATTTTAGTGATTTAAGCCAAACGTTTAAAACGTTACGAAACAAATTCAAACATTTCACCTTTTTAGTTATTTATACCAAACGTTTACAGACGTTACGAAACAAATCCAAACGTTTCACCTTTTTGGCGATTGAAGCCAAACGTTTACAAACGATATGAAACAAATCCAAACGCTTCCCATTTTTAGCAATTTATGCCAAACGTTTACAAACGTTACGAAATCAAAACCAAGCATTTCACCTATTTAGAAATTTAAGCCAAACGTTTACAAACGTAACGAAACAAATTCAAGCGTTTCTCCTTTTTAGCAATTTAAGCCAAACGTTTACAAACGTTATGAAACAAATCCAAATATTTCACCTTTTTAGCGATTTAAGCCAAACGTTTACAAACTATACTAAACAAATCCAAACGTTTCTCCTTTTTATCGATTTAAGCCAAACGTTTACGAATGTTATGAAACAAGTCCAAACGTTCCGCCTTTATTACGATTTAAGCCAAACGTTTACAAACGTTACGAAACAAATCCAAACGTTTCTCCTTTTTAGCAATTTAAGCCAAACGTTTAAAAATGTTACAAATCAAATCCAAGCATTTCTCCTTTTTAGCAATTTAAGCCAAACGTTTACAAAGGTTACCAAACAAATCCAAGTGTTTCACCTTTTTAGCAATTCAAGCCAAACGTTTACAAAGGTTACGAAACTAATCCAAATATTTTACGTTATTAGCTATTTAAGCCAAACGTTTACAAACGATACGAAACAAATGCAAACGTTTCCCCTTTTTAGCAATTTAAGCCAAACGTTTACAAACGTTACGAAACAAATCCAAATGCTTCACCCTTTTAGCGATTTAAGCCAAACGTTTACAAACGTTTAGGAAACTAATCCAAACTTTCACCTTTTTAGCGATTTAAGCCAAACGTTCACAAACGTAACGAAATAAATCCAAACATTTCACCTTTTTAGCGATTTAAGTCAAACATTTACAAACGTTACAAAACAAATCCAAATGTTTCACTTTTTTAGCGAATTCAGCCAAACGTTTCGAAACAAATCCAAACGTTTCATGTTTTTAGCGATTTAAGCCAGACGATTACAAAGGTTATGAAACAAATCCAAATGTTTCACCCTTTTAGCAATTTAAGCCAAACGTTTACAAACGTTGCGGAACAAATCTAAATGTTTCTCCTTTTTACCGATTTAAGCCAAACGTTTACAAACGTTCCAAAACAAATCCAAACGTTTCACCCTTTTAGCGATTTAAGCCAAACATTTACAAATGTTACGAAAGAAATCCAAACGTTTCACATTTTTAGCGATTTAACCCAAACGTTTACAAGCGTTACGAAACAAATCCAAACGATTCCCCTTTTTAGAGATTTAAGCGAAACGTTTACAAATGTTACGAAACAAATCCAAATGTTTCACCTTGTTAGCGGTATAAGCAAAACGTTTACAGACGTTACGAAACAAATCCAAGCGTTTCACCTTTTTTTAGCAATATAAGCCAGACTTTTACAAACATTACGAAACAAATCCAATCGTTTCCCCTTTTTAGAGATTTAAGTCAAATGTTTACAAACGTTACGAAACAAATCCAAATGTTTCCGCATTTTAGCGATTTAAACCAAACGTTTAAAACGGTACGAAATAAATCCACATGTTTAACCTTTTTATCGAGTTACGAAAAAAAATCCAAGCGTTTCACCTTTTTAGCAATTTAAGCCAAATATTTACAAAGGTTCTGATACAAATCCACGCGTTATACCTTTTTAGCAATTTATGCCGAACATTTATAAAAGTTCTCCAAGGGTTTCACCTTTTTAGCGATTTAAGCCAAACATTTACAAACGTTTCGAAAGAAATCCAAGCGTTTCACCTTTTTAGCGATTTAAGGCTAATGTTTGCAAATGATAGGAAACAAATCCAAATGTTTCACCTTTTTAGCAATTTAAGCCAAACAAACAAACGTTACGAAATAAATCCAAGCGTTTCACCTTTTTAGCAATTTAAGCCAAACATTTACAAACGTTACAAAACAAATCCAAAAGTTTCCCCTTTTTAGAGATTGAAGCCAAACGTTTACAAACGTTACGAAAAAAACAAAACGTTTAAAACGTTACAAAACAAATCCAAACGTTTCGCATTTTTAGCGATTTCTGCAAAACCTTTACAAACGTACGAAACAAAACCATGTGTTACACCTTTTTAGTAATTTAAGCGAAACGTTTACAAACGTTACAAAACAAATCCAAGCGTTTCACCTTTTTAGCAATTTAAGCAAAACGTTTACAAACGTTGCGAAACAAATCCAAACGGTTCACCTTTTTAGCAATTTAAGCCAAACATTTACAAACGTTCCGAAACAAATCCAAGCGTTTCACCTTTTTAGTAATTTAAGCGAAACGTTTACAAAAGTTACGAAACAAAATCAAGCGTTTCATCTTTTTAGCAATTTAAGACAAACATTTATAAATGTTATGAAACAAATCCAAACGTTTCACCTTTTTAGCAATTTAAGCCGAACGTTTACAAACATTACGAAACAAAACCAAACATTTCACATTTTAGCAATTTAAGCCAAACATTTACAAACTTTACGGAAAAAATCCAAACGTTTCCTCATTTTAGCGATTTAAGCCAAACATTTAAAATGTTACGAAACAAATCCAAAGATTTCACCTTTTTAGCGATAAATGGCAAATGTTTACAAACGTTGCGAAACAAATCCAAACATTTCAACTTCTTAGCGATTGAAGCCCAACATTTACAAACGTTACGAAATAAATCCAAACGTTTCCCCTTTTTGGCGATTTAAGCCAAATGTTTACAAACGTTTCGAAACAAATCCAAACGTTTCACATTTTTAGCGATTTAAGCCAGACGTTTACAAAGTTTACAAAACAAATCCAAATGTTTCACCTTTTTAGCAATTTAAGCCAAAAGTTTATAAACATTACGAAACAAATCCAAGCGTTTTACCTTTTTTGGAATTTATGCCAAACGTTTACAAACATTAAGAAACAAATCCAAGCGTTTCACCCTTTAGCAATTTAAGCCAAACGTTTACAAACGTTGCGAAACAAATCAAACGTTTCTCCTTTTTAGCGATATAAGCCAAACATTTACAAACGTTACGAAAGAAATCCAAACGTTTCACCTTTTTAGCGATTTAAGCATACGTTTACAAACGTTACGAAACAAATCCAAGCGTTTCACCTTTTTAGCGATTTAAGCTAAACGTTTACAAATGTTACGAACAAATTCAAACGTTTCACCTTTTTAACGATTTAAGCAAAACGTTTACAAACGATACGAAACAAATCGAAATATTTCCCCTTTTTCGCGATTTAAGCCTAATGTTTACAAACATTACGAAACAAAAAGAAATATTTAAAACATTACGAAAAAAGTCCAAACGTTTTATTTTTTTGGCGATTTAAGCCAAAACTTTACAAACGTTACGAAACAAATCCAAACGCGTTTCACCTTTTTAGCAATTTAAGCTTGTCTACAAACGTTCCGAAACAAACCCAAGTGTTTCACCTTTTTAGTAATTTAAGCCAAACGTTTCGAAACGTTACAAAATAAATCGAAGCATTTCACCTTTTTAGCAATTGAAGCCAATCATTTACAAATGTTACAAAACAAATCCAACCGTTGCACCATTTTAGCAATTTAAGCGGAACGTTTACAAACGTTACGAAACAAAACCAAACGTTTCACCTTTTTAGCAATTTAAGCCAAAAAATTTACAAACCTTTTTAGTGATTTAAGCCAAACGTTTAAAACGTTACGAAACAAATCCAAACATTTCACCTTTTTAGTTATTTATGACAAACGTTACGAAACAAATCCAAACGTTTCACCTTTTTGGCGATTGAAGCCAAACGTTTACAAACGTTACGAAACAAATCCAAACGTTTTCCATTTTTAGCAATTTATGCCAAACGTTTACAAACATTACGAAACAAAAAACCAAGCATTTCACCTATTTAGCAATTTAAACCAAACGTTTACAAACATAACGAAACAAATTCAAGCGTTTCACCTTTTTAGCAATTTAAGCCAAACGTTTACAAACGTTATGAAACAAATCCAAATATTTCACCTTTTTAGCGATTTAAGCCAAACGTTTACAGACGGTAAGAAACAAATCCAAACGTTTCTCCTTTTTAGCGATTTAAGCCAAACGTTTACGAATGTTATGAAACAAATCCAAACGTTCCGCCTTTATTACGATTTAAGCCAAATGTTTACAAACGTTACGAAACAGATCCAAGCGTTTCTCCTTTTTAGCAATTTAAGCCAAACGTTTACAAACGTTAAGAATCAAATCCAAGCATTTCTCCTTTTTAGCTATTTAAGTCAAACGTTTACATAGGTTACCAAGCAAATCCAAGTGTTTCACCTTTTTAGCAATTTAAGCCAAACGTACACAAAGGATACGAAACAAATCCAAATGTTTTACGTTATTAGCGATTTAAGCCAAACGTTTACAAACGATACGAAATAAATCCTAAAGTTTCACCTTTTTAGTAATTTAAGCCAAACGTTTACAAACGTTACGAAACAAATCCAAATGCTTCACCTTTTAGCGATTTAAGCCAAACGTTTACAAACGTTTAGAAAACTAATCAAAACGTTTCACCTTTTTAGCGATTTAAGCCAAACGTTTACAAACGTTACGAAACATTTCACCTTTTTAGCGATTTAAGCCAAACGTTTACAAACGTTACAAAACAAATCCAAATATTTCACCTTTTTAGCGAAATCAGCCAAACGTTTACAAACGTTTCGAAACAAATCCAAACGTTTCACGTTTTTAGCGATGTAAGCCAGACGATTACAAAGGTTACGAAAAAAATCCAAATGTTTCACCTTTTTAGCAATTTAATCAAAAAGTTTACAAACGTTACGAAACAAATCAAAGCGTTTTACCTTTTAGCAATTTAAGCCAAACGTTTACAAACGTTACGAAACAAATCCAAGTGTTTCACCCTTTTAGAAATTTAAGCCAAACGTTTATAAACGTTACAAAACAAATCCAAACAAGTCACCTTTTAACGATTTAAGCCAAACTCTTACAAACCTTACGAAACAAATACAAACGTTTCACCTTTTTAGCGATTTAAGTCAAACGTTTACAAACGTTACGAATAAAATCCAAACGTTTCACCTTTTTAGCGATTTAAGCCAAACGTTTATAAACGTTAAGAAACAAATCCAGATGTGTCCCCTTTTTAGCGATTGAAGCCTAACGTTTACAAAAATTACGAAACAAAACCAAACATTTATAACTTTACGAAAAAATTCCAAACGTTTCAAAATTTTAGCGATTTTAAGATAAACCTTTACAAATGTTACGAAACAAATTAAAGCGTTTCACCTTTTTAGCAATTTAAGCTTGTTTACAAACGTTCCGGAACAAATCCAAGCGTTTCACCTTTTTAGTAATTTAAGCCAAACGTTTACAAACGTTATAAAAAAAATCCAAGCATTTCACCTTTCTAGCAATATAAGCCAAACGTTTGCAAACGTTACGAAAGAAATCCAACCGTTTCACCTTTTTAGTGATTTAAGCGAAACGTTTACAAGCGTTACGAAACAAATCTAAGCGTTTCACCTTTTTGGCAATTTAAGCCAAACGTTTACAAACGTTACAAACAAATCCAAGCGTTTCACCTTTTAAGCAATTTAAGCCAAACGTTTACAAACGTTATAAAAAAAATCTAAGCATTCCACCTTTTTAGCAATATAAGCCAAATGTTTGCAAACGTTACGAAACAAATCCAACCGTTTCCCCTTTTTTGTGATTTAAGCGAAACGTTTACAAACGTTACGAAACAAAACCAAACATTTCACCTTTTTAGCAATTTAAGCCAAACGTTTACATACGTTACGAAACAAATCCAAATGTTTCCCCATTTTAGCAATTTAAGGCAAGCGTTTACAAACGTTACGAAACAAATCCAAACGTTTCACCTTTTTTGCGATTGAAGCCAAACGTTTACAAACATTACGAAACAAATCCAACCGTTTCACCTTTTTAGCGATATAAGCCAAACGTGTACAAACGTTACGAAACTAATCCAAGCGTTTAACCTTTTTAGTGATTTAAGCTAAACGTTTACAATTGTTACGAAATAAATCCAAACGTTTCCCCTTTTTAGCGATTTAAGCCTAACATTTATAACCATTACGAAAAAAAACCAAACGTTTAAAACGTTAAGAATTAAATCCAAACGTTTCACATTTTTAGCAATTTAAGCCAAACCTTTACAAACGTTATGAAACAAATCCAAACGTTTCACCTTTTTAGCAATTTAAGCTTGTTTACAAACGTTCCGAAACAAATTCAACCGTTTCACCTCCTTAGTAATTTAAGACAAACATTTACAAACGTTATAAAATAAATCCAAGCATTTCATCTTTTTAGCTATTTAAGCCAAAAGTTTACAAACGTTACGAAACAAATCCAAACATTTCACCTTTTTAGCAATTTAAGCTTGTTTACAAACGTTACGAAACCAAAACCAAGCATTTCACCTATTTAGCAATTTAAGCCAAACGTTTACAAACGTAACGAAACAAATTCAAGCGTTTCACCTTTTTAGCAATATAAGCTAAACGTTTCAAACGTTACGAAACAAATCCAACTGTTGCACCTTTTTAGCGATTTAAGCGGAACGTTTACATACGTTACGAAACAAAACCAAATGTTTCACCTTTTTAGCAATTTAAGCCAAACGTTTACAAACGTTACGAATAATCCAAATGTTTCCCTATTTTAGTGATTTATGCCAAACTTTTAAAAGGTTACGAAATAAATCCAAACATTTCACCTTTTTAGCGATTTATGCCAAACTTTTACAAACGTTACGAAACAAATCCAAACGTTTAACCTTTTTGGTGATTGGAGCCAAACGTTTACAAATGTTACGAAACAAATCCAAATGTTTCCCATTATTAGCAATTTATGCCAAACGTTTACAAACGTTACGAAACAAAAACCAAGCATTTCACCTATTTAGCAATTTAAGCCAAACGTTTACAAACATAACGAAACAAATTCAAGCGTTTCACCATTTTAGCAATTTAAGCTAAACGTTTCAAACGTTACGAAACAAATCCAACTGTTGCACTTTATTAGCGATTTTAGCGGAACATTTACATACGTTACGAAACGAAACCAAATGTTTCACCTTTTTAGCAATTTAAGCCAAACGTTTACAAACGTTACGAATAATCCAAATGTTTCCCTATTTTAGTGATTTATGCCAAACAATTAAAACGTTATGAAACAAATCCAAACATTTCACCTTTTCAGCAATTTATGGCAAACGTTTACAAACGTTTCGAAACAAATCCAAACGTTTCACCTTTTTAACGATTGAAGCCAAACGTTTACAAACGTTACGAAACAAATCCAAACGTTTCCCATTTTTTCCAATATATGCCAAACGTTTACAAATATTACGAAATAAAAAACCAAGCATTTCACCTATTTAGCAATTTAAACCAAACATTTACAAACGTAACGAAACAAATTCAAGCATTTCACCTTTTTAGCAATTTAAGCCAAACGTTTACAAACGTTACAAAACAAATCCAACTGTTGCACCTTTTTAGTGATTTAAGCGGAACGTTTAAATACGTTACGAAACAAAACAAAATGTTGCTCCTTTTATGCAATTTAAGCCAAACGTTTACAAACGTTACGAATAATACAAACGTTTCCCTATTTTAGTTATTTATGCCAAACGTTTAAAATGTTACGGCACAAATCCAAACATTTCACCTTTTTAGCGATTTATGCCAAACGTTTACAAACGTTACGAAACAAATCAAAATATTTCACCTTTTTGGCGATTGAAGCCAAACGTTTAGAAACGTTACGAAACAAATCCAAACGTTTCCCATTTTTAGCAATTTATGCCAAATGTTTACAAACGTTACGAAGCCAAAACCAGGCATTTCACCTATGTAGAAATTTAAGCCAAACGTTTACAAACGTAACGAAACAAATTCAAGCATTTCACTTTTTTAGCAATTTAAGCTAAACGTGTCAAACGTTACGAAACAAATCCAAATATTTCACCTTTTTAACGATTTATGACAAACATTTACAAACAGTACGAAACAAATCCAAACGTTTCACCTTTTTAGCGATTTAAGCCAAACGTTTACACATGTTATGAAACAAATCCAAACGTTCCGCCTTTATAACGATTTAAGCCAAACGTTTACAAACGTTATGAAACAAATCCAAGCGTTTCTCCTTTTTAGAAATTTAAGCCAAAAGTTTACAAACGTTACGAAACAAATCCAAGCGTTTAACCTTTTTAGCAATTTACGTCAAACGTTTACAAAGGTTATGAAACAAATCCAAATGCTTTACCTTTTTAGCGAATTAAGACAAACGTATACAAACGATACGAAACAATTCCAAACGTTTCCCCTTTTTAGTAATTTAAGCCAAACGTTTACAAGCGTTACGAAACAAATCCAAACTTTTTACCATTTTACCGATTTAAGCCAAACGTTTACAAACGTTTCGGAAACAAATCAAAATGATTTCAACTTTTTAGCGATTTAAGCAAAACGTTTACAAACGTTACGAAACAAATCCAAATGTTTCACCTTTTTAGCGATTTAAGCCAAACATTTACAAACATTACAAAAAAAATCCAAAAGTTTCCCCTTTTTAGCGATTTAAGCCAAACGTTTACAAAAGATATGAAACAAATCCAAACGTTTCACCTTTTTAACGATTTAAGCCAAAAGTTTACAAACGTTACGAAACAAAACCAAACGTTTAAAACATTACGAAATAAATCCAAACGTTTCCCATTTTTAGCGATTTAAGCCAAACGTTTACAAACGTTACGAAACAAAACCAAACGTTTCACCTTTATAGAAATTTAAGCCAAATGTTTACAAACATTGCGAAACAAATCCAAACGCTTCCGCTTTTTTGCGATCGAAGCCAAACGTTTACAAACGTTACGAAACAAATCCAAATGCTTCCACTTTTTAGCGATTTAAGCAAAACGTTTACAAAAGTTACGAAACAAATCCAAACATTTAATTCAAACGTTTACAAAGGTTAGGAAAGAAATCCAAATATTTCACCTTTTTAGCAATTTAAGCCAAACGTTTACAAACGTTACGAAACAAATCCAAGCGTTTCACCTTTTAGCAATTTAAGCCAAACGTTTACAAACGTTAAGAAACAAATCCAAACGTTTCACCTTTTTAGATATTTAAGCCAAACCATTTCACACGTTACGAAACAAATACAAACGTTTCTCCTTTTTAATGATTTAAGCCAAACGTTTACAAACGTTACGAAACAAATCCAAAGGTTTCGCCTTTTAAGCCAAACGTTTACAAACGATACGAAACAAATCCAAGCGTTTCCCCTTTTAGCAATTTAAGCCAAACGTTTACATACATTCTGAAACAAATCCAAGCATTTCCCCTTTTTAGGAATTTAAGCCAAATGTTTACAAATGTTACGAAACAAATCCAAACGTTTCCCCTTTTTAGCGATTTAAGCCAAACGTTCACAAACGTAACGAAATAAATCCAAACATTTCACCTTTTTAGCGATTTAAGCCAAACATTTACAAACGTTACAAAACAAATCCAAATGTTTCACTTTTTTAGCGAATTCAGCCAAACGTTTCGAAACAAATCCAAACGTTTCATGTTTTTAGCGATTTAAGCCAGACGATTACAAAGGTTATGAAACAAATCCAAATGTTTCACCCTTTTAGCAATTTAAGCCAAACGTTTACAAACGTTGCGGAACAAATCTAAACGTTTCTCCTTTTTACCGATTTAAGCCAAACGTTTACAAACGTTCCAAAACAAATCCAAACGTTTCACCCTTTTAGCGATTTAAGCCAAACATTTACAAATGTTACGAAAGAAATCCAAACGTTTCACATTTTTAGCGATTTAAGCCAAACGTTTACAAACGTTACGAAACAAATCCAAACGTTTCCCCTTTTTAGAGATTTAAGCGAAACGTTTACAAATGTTACGAAACAAATCCAAATGTTTCACCTTGTTTGCGATATAAGCAAAACGTTTACAGACGTTACGAAACAAATCCAAGCGTTTCGCCTTTTTTTAGCAATATAAGCCAAACTTTTACAAACATTACGAAACAAATCCAATCGTTTCCCCTTTTTAGAGATTTAAGTCAAATGTTTACAAACGTTACGAAACAAATCCAAATGTTTCCGCATTTTAGCGATTTAAACCAAACGTTTAAAACGATACGAAATAAATCCAAATGTTTAACCTTTTTATCGAGTTACGAAAAAAAATCCAAGCGTTTCACCTTTTTAGCAATTTAAGCCAAATATTTACAAAGGTTCTGATACAAATCCACGCGTTATACCTTTTTAGCAATTTATGCCGAACATTTACAAAAGTTCTCCAAGGGTTTCACCTTTTTAGCGATTTAAGCCAAACATTTACAAACGTTTCGAAAGAAATCCAAGCGTTTCACCTTTTTAGCGATTTAAGGCTAATGTTTGCAAATGATAGGAAACAAATCCAAATGTTTCACCTTTTTAGCAATTTAAGCCAAACAAACAAACGTTATGAAATAAATCCAAGCGTTTAACCTTTTTAGCAATTTAAGCCAAACATTTACAAACGTTACAAAACAAATCCAAAAGTTTCCCCTTTTTAGAGATTGAAGCCAAACGTTTACAAACGTTACGAAAAAAACAAAACGTTTAAAACGTTACAAAACAAATCCAAACGTTTCGCATTTTTAGCGATTTCTGCAAAACCTTTACAAACGTTACAAAACAAAACCATGTGTTACACCTTTTTAGTAATTTAAGCGAAACGTTTACAAACGTTACGAAACAAATCCAAGCGTTTCACCTTTTTAGCAATTTAAGCAAAACGTTTACAAACGTTGCGAAACAAATCCAAATGTTTCACCTTTTTAGCAATTTAAGCCAAACATTTACAAACGTTCCGAAACAAATCCAAGCGTTTCACCTTTTTAGTAATTTAAGCGAAACGTTTACAAAAGTTACGAAACAAAATCAAGCGTTTCATCTTTTTAGCAATTTAAGACAAACATTTATAAATGTTATGAAACAAATCCAAACGTTTCACCTTTTTAGCAATTTAAGCCGAACGTTTACAAACATTACGAAACAAAACCAAACATTTCACATTTTTAGCAATTTAAGCCTAACATTTACAAACTTTACGAAAAAAATCCAAACGTTTCCTCATTTTAGCGATTTAAGCCAAACATTTAAAATGTTACGAAACAAATCCAAAGATTTCACCTTTTTAGCGATAAATGGCAAATGTTTACAAACGTTGCGAAACAAATCCAAACATTTCAACTTCTTAGCGATTGAAGCCCAACATTTACAAACGTTACGAAATAAATCCAAACGTTTCCCCTTTTTGGCGATTTAAGCCAAATGTTTACAAACGTTTCGAAACAAATCCAAACGTTTCACATTTTTAGCGATTTAAGCCAGACGTTTACAAAGTTTACAAAACAAATCCAAATGTTTCACCTTTTTAGCAATTTAAGCTAAAAGTTTATAAACATTACGAAACAAATCCAAGCGTTTTACCTTTTTTGGAATTTATGCCAAACGTTTACAAACATTACGAAACAAATCCAAGCGTTTCACCCTTTAGCAATTTAAGCCAAACGTTTACAAACGTTGCGAAACAAATCAAACGTTTCTCCTTTTTAGCGATATAAGCCAAACGTTTACAAACATTACAAAACAAATCCAAACGTTTCCCCTTTTTAGTGATTTAAGCCAAACATTTACAAACGTTACGAAAGAAATCCAAACGTTTCACCTTTTTAGCGATTTAAGCAAACGTTTACAAACGTTACGAAACAAATCCAAGCGTTTCACCTTTTTAGCGATTTAAGCTAAACGTTTACAAATGTTACGAAACAATCCAAACGTTTCACCTTTTTAGCGATTTAAGCAAAACGTTTACAAACGATACGAAACAAATCGAAATATTTCCCCTTTTTCGCGATTTAAGCCTAATGTTTACAAACATTACGAAACAAAAAGAAATATTTAAAACATTACGAAAAAAGTCCAAACGTTTTATTTTTTTGGCGATTTAAGCCAAAACTTTACAAACGTTACGAAACAAATCCAAACGCGTTTCACCTTTTTAGCAATTTAAGCTTGTCTACAAACGTTCCGAAACAAACCCAAGTGTTTCACCTTTTTAGTAATTTAAGCCAAACGTTTCGAAACGTTACAAAATAAATCGACGCATTTCACCTTTTTAGCAATTGAAGCCAATCATTTACAAATGTTACAAAACAAATCCAACCGTTGCACCATTTTAGCAATTTAAGCGGAACGTTTACAAACGTTACGAAACAAAACCAAACGTTTCACCTTTTTAGCAATTTAAGCCAAAAAATTAACAAACCTTTTTAGTGATTTAAGCCAAACGTTTAAAACGTTACGAAACAAATCCAAACATTTCACCTTTTTAGTTATTTATGACAAACGTTTACAAACGTTACGAAACAAATCCAAACGTTTCACCTTTTTGGCGATTGAAGCCAAACGTTTACAAACGTTACGAAACAAATCCAAACGTTTTCCATTTTTAGCAATTTATGCCAAACGTTTACAAACATTACGAAACAAAAAACCAAGCATTTCACCTATTTAGCAATTTAAACCAAACGTTTACAAACATAACGAAACAAATTCAAGCGTTTCACCTTTTTAGCAATTTAAGCCAAACGTTTACAAACGTTATGAAACAAATCCAAATATTTCACCTTTTTAGCGATTTAAGCCAAACGTTTACAGACGGTAAGAAACAAATCCAAACGTTTCTCCTTTTTAGCGATTTAAGCCAAACGTTTACGAATGTTATGAAACAAATCCAAACGTTCCGCCTTTATTACGATTTAAGCCAAATGTTTACAAACGTTACGAAAAAGATCCAAGCGTTTCTCCTTTTTAGCAATTTAAGCCAAACGTTTACAAACGTTAAGAATCAAATCCAAGCATTTCTCCTTTTTAGCTATTTAAGTCAAACGTTTACATAGGTTACCAAGCAAATCCAAGTGTTTCACCTTTTTAGCAATTTAAGCCAAACGTATACAAAGGATACGAAACAAATCCAAATGTTTTACGTTATTAGCGATTTAAGCCAAACGTTTACAAACGATACGAAATAAATCCTAAAGTTTCACCTTTTTAGCAATTTAAGCCAAACGTTTACAAACGTTACGAAACAAATCCAAATGCTTCACCTTTTAACGATTTAAGCCAAACGTTTACAAACGTTTAGAAAACTAATCAAAACGTTTCCCCTTTTTAGCGATTTAAGCCAAACGTTTACAAACGTTACGAAACAAATCCAAACATTTCACCTTTTTAGCGATTTAAGCCAAACGTTTACAAACGTTACAAAACAAATCCAAATATTTCACCTTTTTAGCGAAATCAGCCAAACGTTTACAAACGTTTCGAAACAAATCCAAACGTTTCACGTTTTTAGCGATGTAAGCCAGACGATTACAAAGGTTACGAAAAAAATCCAAATGTTTCACCTTTTTAGCAATTTAATCAAAAAGTTTACAAACGTTACGAAACAAATCAAAGCGTTTTACCTTTTAGCAATTTAAGCCAAACGTTTACAAACGTTACGAAACAAATCCAAGTGTTTCACCCTTTTAGAAATTTAAGCCAAACGTTTATAAACGTTACAAAACAAATCCAAACAAGTCACCTTTTAACGATTTAAGCCAAACTCTTACAAACCTTACGAAACAAATACAAACGTTTCACCTTTTTAGCGATTTAAGTCAAACGTTTACAAACGTTACGAATAAAATCCAAACGTTTCACCTTTTTAGCGATTTAAGCCAAACGTTTATAAACGTTACGAAACAAATCCAGATGTGTCCCCTTTTTAGCGATTGAAGCCTAACGTTTACAAAAATTACGAAACAAAACCAAACATTTATAACTTTACGAAAAAATTCCAAACGTTTCAAAATTTTAGCGATTTTAAGATAAACCTTTACAAATGTTACGAAACAAATTAAAGCGTTTCACCTTTTTAGCAATTTAAGCTTGTTTACAAACGTTCCGGAACAAATCCAAGCGTTTCACCTTTTTAGTAATTTAAGCCAAACGTTTACAAACGTTATAAAAAAAATCCAAGCATTTCACCTTTCTAGCAATATAAGCCAAACGTTTGCAAACGTTACGAAACAAATCCAACCGTTTCACCTTTTTAGTGATTTAAGCGAAACGTTTACAAGCGTTACGAAACAAATCTAAGCGTTTCACCTTTTTAGCAATTTAAGCCAAACGTTTACAAACGTTACAAACAAATCCAAGCGTTTCACCTTTTAAGCAATTTAAGCCAAACGTTTACAAACGTTATAAAAAAAATCTAAGCATTCCACCTTTTTAGCAATATAAGCCAAATGTTTGCAAACGTTACGAAACAAATCCAACCGTTTCCCCTTTTTTGTGATTTAAGCGAAACGTTTACAAACGTTACGAAACAAAACCAAACATTTCACCTTTTTAGCAATTTAAGCCAAACGTTTACATACGTTACGAAACAAATCCAAATGTTTCCCCATTTTAGCAATTTAAGGCAAGCGTTTACAAACGTTACGAAACAAATCCAAACGTTTCACCTTTTTTGCGATTGAAGCCAAACGTTTACAAACATTACGAAACAAATCCAACCGTTTCACCTTTTTAGCGATATAAGCCAAACGTGTACAAACGTTACGAAACTAATCCAAGCGTTTCACCTTTTTAGTGATTTAAGCTAAACGTTTACAATTGTTACGAAATAAATCCAAATGTTTCCCCTTTTTAGCGATTTAAGCCTAACATTTATAACCATTACGAAACAAAACCAAACGTTTAAAACGTTAAGAATTAAATCCAAACGTTTCACATTTTTAGCAATTTAAGCCAAACCTTTACAAACGTTATGAAACAAATCCAAACGTTTCACCTTTTTAGCAATTTAAGCTTGTTTACAAACGTTCCGAAACAAATTCAACCGTTTCACCTCCTTAGTAATTTAAGACAAACATTTACAAACGTTATAAAATAAATCCAAGCATTTCACCTTTTTAGCTATTTAAGCCAAAAGTTTACAAACGTTACGAAACAAATCCAAACATTTCACCTTTTTAGCAATTTAAGCTTGGTTACAAACGTTACGAAACCAAAACCAAGCATTTCACCTATTTAGCAATTTAAGCCAAACGTTTACAAACGTAACGAAACAAATTCAAGCGTTTCACCTTTTTAGCAATATAAGCTAAACGTTTCAAACGTTAGGAAACAAATCCAACTGTTGCACCTTTTTAGCGATTTAAGCGGAACGTTTACATACGTTACGAAACAAAACCAAATGTTTCACCTTTTTAGCAATTTAAGCCAAACGTTTACAAACGTTACGAATAATCCAAATGTTTCCCTATTTTAGTGATTTATGCCAAACTTTTAAAAGGTTACGAAATAAATCCAAACATTTCACCTTTTTAGCGATTTATGCCAAACTTTTACAAACATTACGAAACAAATCCAAACGTTTAACCTTTTTGGTGATTGGAGCCAAACGTTTACAAATGTTACGAAACAAATCCAAATGTTTCCCATTTTTAGCAATTTATGCCAAACGTTTACAAACGTTACGAAACCAAAACCAAGCATTTCACCTATTTAGCAATTTAAGCCAAACGTTTACAAACATAACGAAACAAATTCAAGCGTTTCACCTTTTTAGCAATTTAAGCTAAACGTTTCAAACGTTACGAAACAAATCCAACTGTTGCACTTTATTAGCGATTTTAGCGGAACATTTACATACGTTACGAAACGAAACCAAATGTTTCACCTTTTTAGCAATTTAAGCCAAACGTTTACAAACGTTACGAATAATCCAAATGTTTCCCTATTTTAGTGATTTATGCCAAACAATTAAAACGTTATGAAACAAATCCAAACATTTCACCTTTTCAGCAATTTATGGCAAACGTTTACAAACGTTTCGAAACAAATCCAAACGTTTCACCTTTTTAACGATTGAAGCCAAACGTTTACAAACGTTACGAAACAAATCCAAACGTTTCCCATTTTTTCCAATATATGCCAAACGTTTACAAATATTACGAAATCAAAACCAAGCATTTCACCTATTTAGCAATTTAAACCAAACATTTACAAACGTAACGAAACAAATTCAAGCATTTCACCTTTTTAGCAATTTAAGCCAAACGTTTACAAACGTTACAAAACAAATCCAACTGTTGCACCTTTTTAGTGATTTAAGCGGAACGTTTAAATACGTTACGAAACAAAACAAAATGTTGCTCCTTTTATGCAATTTAAGCCAAACGTTTACAAACGTTACGAATAATACAAACGTTTCCCTATTTTAGTTATTTATGCCAAACGTTTAAAATGTTACGGCACAAATCCAAACATTTCACCTTTTTAGCGATTTATGCCAAACGTTTACAAACGTTACGAAACAAATCAAAATATTTCACCTATTTGGCGATTGAAGCCAAACGTTTAGAAACGTTACGAAACAAATCCAAACGTTTCCCATTTTTAGCAATTTATGCCAAATGTTTACAAACGTTACGAAGCCAAAACCAGGCATTTCACCTATGTAGAAATTTAAGCCAAACGTTTACAAACGTAACGAAACAAATTCAAGCATTTCACTTTTTTAGCAATTTAAGCTAAACGTGTCAAACGTTACGAAACAAATCCAAATATTTCACCTTTTTAACGATTTATGACAAACATTTACAAACAGTACGAAACAAATCCAAACGTTTCACCTTTTTAGCGATTTAAGCCAAACGTTTACACATGTTATGAAACAAATCCAAACGTTCCGCCTTTATAACGATTTAAGCCAAACGTTTACAAACGTTATGAAACAAATCCAAGCGTTTCTCCTTTTTAGAAATTTAAGCCAAAAGTTTACAAACGTTACAAAACAAATCCAAGCGTTTAACCTTTTTAGCAATTTACGTCAAACGTTTAAAAAGGTTATGAAACAAATCCAAATGCTTTACCTTTTTAGCGAATTAAGACAAACGTTTACAAACGATACGAAACAATTCCAAACGTTTCCCCTTTTTAGTAATTTAAGCCAAACGTTTACAAGCGTTACGAAACAAATCCAAACTTTTTACCATTTTACCGATTTAAGCCAAACGTTTACAAACGTTTCGGAAACAAATCAAAATGATTTCAACTTTTTAGCGATTTAAGCAAAACGTTTACAAACGTTACGAAACAAATCCAAATGTTTCACCTTTTTAGCGATTTAAGCCAAACATTTACAAACATTACAAAAAAAATCCAAAAGTTTCCCCTTTTTAGCGATTTAAGCCAAACGTTTACAAAAGATATGAAACAAATCCAGACGTTTCACCTTTTTAACGATTTAAGCCAAAAGTTTACAAACGTTACGAAAAAAAACTAAATGTTTAAAACATTACGAAATAAATCCAAACGTTTCCCATTTTTAGCGATTTAAGCCAAACGTTTACAAACGTTACGAAACAAAACCAAACGTTTCACCTTTATAGAAATTTAAGCCAAATGTTTACAAACATTGCGAAACAAATCCAAACGCTTCCGCTTTTTTGCAATCGAAGCCAAACGTTTACAAACGTTACGAAACAAATCCAAATGCTTCCACTTTTTAGCGATTTAAGCAAAACGTTTACAAAAGTTACGAAACAAATCCAAACATTTAATTCAAACGTTTACAAAGGTTAGGAAAGAAATCCAAATATTTCACCTTTTTAGCAATTTAAGCCAAACGTTTACAAACGTTACGAAACAAATCCAAGCGTTTCACCTTTTAGCAATTTAAGCCAAACGTTTACAAACGTTAAGAAACAAATCCAAACGTTTCACCTTTTTAGATATTTAAGCCAAACCATTTCACACGTTACGAAACAAATACAAACGTTTCTCCTTTTTAATGATTTAAGCCAAACGTTTACAAACGTTACGAAACAAATCCAAAGGTTTCGCCTTTTAAGCCAAACGTTTACAAACGATACGAAACAAATCCAAGCGTTTCCCCTTTTAGCAATTTAAGCCAAACGTTTACATACATTCTGAAACAAATCCAAGCATTTCTCCTTTTTAGGAATTTAAGCCAAATGTTTACAAATGTTACGAATCAAATCCAAACGTTTCCCCTTTTTAGCGATTTAAGCCAAACGTTCACAAACGTAACGAAATAAATCCAAACATTTCACCTTTTTAGCGATTTAAGCCAAACATTTACAAACGTTACAAAACAAATCTAAATGTTTCACTTTTTTAGCGAATTCAGCCAAACGTTTCGAAACAAATCCAAACGTTTCATGTTTTTAGCGATTTAAGCCAGACGATTACAAAGGTTATGAAACAAATACAAATGTTTCACCCTTTTAGCAATTTAAGCCAAACGTTTACAAACGTTGCGGAACAAATCTAAACGTTTCTCCTTTTTACCGATTTAAGCCAAACGTTTACAAACGTTCCAAAACAAATCCAAACGTTTCACCCTTTTAGCGATTTAAGCCAAACATTTACAAATGTTACGAAAGAAATCCAAACGTTTCACATTTTTAGCGATTTAAGCCAAACGTTTACAAACGTTACGAGACAAATCCAAACGTTTCCCCTTTTTAGAGATTTAAGCGAAACGTTTACAAATGTTACGAAACAAATCCAAATGTTTCACCTTGTTTGTGATATAAGCAAAACGTTTACAGACGTTACGAAACAAATCCAAGCGTTTCACCTTTTTTTAGCAATATAAGCCAAACTTTTACAAACATTACGAAACAAATCCAATCGTTTCCCCTTTTTAGAGATTTAAGTCAAATGTTTACAAACGTTACGAAACAAATCCAAATGTTTCCGCATTTTAGCGATTTAAACCAAACGTTTAAAACGGTACGAAATAAATCCAAATGTTTAACCTTTTTATCGAGTTACGAAAAAAAATCCAAGCGTTTCACCTTTTTAGCAATTTAAGCCAAATATTTACAAAGGTTCTGATACAAATCCACGCGTTATACCTTTTTAGCAATTTATGCCGAACATTTACAAAAGTTCTCCAAGGGTTTCACCTTTTTAGCGATTTAAGCCAAACATTTACAAACGTTTCGAAAGAAATCCAAGCGTTTCACCTTTTTAGCGATTTATGGCTAATGTTTGCAAATGATAGGAAACAAATCCAAATGTTTCACCTTTTTAGCAATTTAAGCCAAACAAACAAACGTTATGAAATAAATCCAAGCGTTTAACCTTTTTAGCAATTTAAGCCAAACATTTACAAACGTTACAAAACAAATCCAAAAGTTTCCCCTTTTTAGAGATTGAAGCCAAACGTTTACAAACGTTACGAAAAAAACAAAACGTTTAAAACGTTACAAAACAAATCCAAACGTTTCGCATTTTTAGCGATTTCTGCAAAACCTTTACAAACGTTACGAAACAAAACCATGTGTTACACCTTTTTAGCAATTTAAGCGAAACGTTTACAAACGTTACGAAACAAATCCAAGCGTTTCACCTTTTTAGCAATTTAAGCAAAACGTTTACAAACGTTGCGAAACAAATCCAAATGTTTCACCTTTTTAGCAATTTAAGCCAAACATTTACAAACGTTCCGAAACAAATCCAAGCGTTTCACCTTTTTAGTAATTTAAGCTAAACGTTTACAAAAGTTACGAAACAAAATCAAGCGTTTCATCTTTTTAGCAATTTAAGACAAACATTTATAAATGTTATGAAACAAATCCTAACGTTTCACCTTTTTAGCAATTTAAGCCGAACGTTTACAAACATTACGAAACAAAACCAAACATTTCACATTTTTAGCAATTTAAGTCAAACATTTACAAACTTTACGAAAAAAATCCAAACGTTTCCTCATTTTAGCGATTTAAGCCAAACATTTAAAATGTTACGAAACAAATCCAAAGATTTCACCTTTTTAGCGATAAATGGCAAATGTTTACAAACGTTGCGAAACAAATCCAAACATTTCAACTTCTTAGCGATTGAAGCCCAACATTTACAAACGTTACGAAATAAATCCAAACGTTTCCCCTTTTTGGCGATTTAAGCCAAATGTTTACAAACGTTTCGAAACAAATCCAAACGTTTCACATTTTTAGCGATTTAAGCCAGACGTTTACAAAGTTTACAAAACAAATCCAAATGTTTCACCTTTTTAGCAATTTAAGCCAAAAGTTTATAAACATTACGAAACAAATCCAAGCGTTTTACCTTTTTTGGAATTTATGCCAAACGTTTACAAACATTACGAAACAAATCCAAGCGTTTCACCCTTTAGCAATTTAAGCCAAACGTTTACAAACGTTGCGAAACAAATCAAACGTTTCTCCTTTTTAGCGATATAAGCCAAACGTTTACAAACATTACAAAACAAATCCAAACGTTTCCCCTTTTTAGTGATTTAAGCCAAACATTTACAAACGTTACGAAAGAAATCCAAACGTTTCACATTTTTAGCGATTTAAGCAAACGTTTACAAACGTTACGAAACAAATCCAAGCGTTTCACCTTTTTAGCGATTTAAGCTAAACGTTTACAAATGTTACGAAACAATCCAAACGTTTCACCTTTTTAGCGATTTAAGCAAAACGTTTACAAACGATACGAAACAAATCGAAATATTTCCCCTTTTTCGCGATTTAAGCCTAATGTTTACAAACATTACGAAACAAAAAGAAATATTTAAAACATTACGAAAAAAGTCCAAACGTTTTATTTTTTTGGCGATTTAAGCCAAAACTTTACAAACGTTACGAAACAAATCCAAACGCGTTTCACCTTTTTAGCAATTTAAGCTTGTCTACAAACGTTCCGAAACAAACCCAAGTGTTTCACCTTTTTAGTAATTTAAGCCAAACGTTTCGAAACGTTACAAAATAAATCGAAGCATTTCACCTTTTTAGCAATTGAAGCCAATCATTTACAAATGTTACAAAACAAATCCAACCGTTGCACCATTTTAGCAATTTAAGCGGAACGTTTACAAACGTTACGAAACAAAACCAAACGTTTCACCTTTTTAGCAATTTAAGCCAAAAAATTTACAAACCTTTTTAGTGATTTAAGCCAAACGTTTAAAACGTTACGAAATAAATCCAAACATTTCACCTTTTTAGTTATTTATGACAAACGTTTACAAACGTTACGAAACAAATCCAAACGTTTCACCTTTTTGGCGATTGAAGCCAAACGTTTACAAACGTTACGAAACAAATCCAAACGTTTTCCATTTTTAGCAATTTATGCCAAACGTTTACAAACATTACGAATCAAAAAACCAAGCATTTCACCTATTTAGCAATTTAAACCAAACGTTTACAAACATAACGAAACAAATTCAAGCGTTTCACCTTTTTAGCAATTTAAGCCAAACGTTTACAAACGTTATGAAACAAATCCAAATATTTCACCTTTTTAGCGATTTAAGCCAAACGTTTACAGACGGTAAGAAACAAATCCAAACGTTTCTCCTTTTTAGCGATTTAAGCCAAACGTTTACGAATGTTATGAAACAAATCCAAACGTTCCGCCTTTATTACGATTTAAGCCAAATGTTTACAAACGTTACGAAACAAATCCAAGCGTTTCTCCTTTTTAGCAATTTAAGCCAAACGTTTACAAACGTTAAGAATCAAATCCAAGCATTTCTCCTTTTTAGCTATTTAAGTCAAACGTTTACATAGGTTACCAAGCAAATCCAAGTGTTTCACCTTTTTAGCAATTTAAGCCAAACGTATACAAAGGATACGAAACAAATCCAAATGTTTTACGTTATTAGCGATTTAAGCCAAACGTTTACAAACGATACGAAATAAATCCTAAAGTTTCACCTTTTTAGCAATTTAAGCCAAACGTTTACAAACGTTACGAAACAAATCCAAATGCTTCACCTTTTAGCGATTTAAGCCAAACGTTTACAAACGTTTAGAAAACTAATCAAAACGTTTCACCTTTTTAGCGATTTAAGCCAAACGTTTACAAACGTTACGAAACAAATCCAAACATTTCACCTTTTTAGCGATTTAAGCCAAACGTTTACAAACGTTACAAAACAAATCCAAATATTTCACCTTTTTAGCGAAATCAGCCAAACGTTTACAAACGTTTCGAAACAAATCCAAACGTTTCACGTTTTTAGCGATGTAAGCCAGACGATTACAAAGGTTACGAAAAAAATCCAAATGTTTCACCTTTTTAGCAATTTAATCAAAAAGTTTACAAACGTTACGAAACAAATCAAAGCGTTTTACCTTTTAGCAATTTAAGCCAAACGTTTACAAACGTTACGAAACAAATCCAAGTGTTTCACCCTTTTAGAAATTTAAGCCAAACGTTTATAAACGTTACAAAACAAATCCAAACAAGTCACCTTTTAACGATTTAAGCCAAACTCTTACAAACCTTACGAAACAAATACAAACGTTTCACCTTTTTAGCGATTTAAGTCAAACGTTTACAAACGTTACGAATAAAATCCAAACGTTCCACCTTTTTAGCGATTTAAGCCAAACGTTTATAAACGTTACGAAACAAATCCAGACGTGTCCCCTTTTTAGCGATTGAAGCCTAACGTTTACAAAAATTACGAAACAAAACCAAACATTTATAACTTTACGAAAAAATACCAAACGTTTCAAAATTTTAGCGATTTTAAGATAAACCTTTACAAATGTTACGAAACAAATTAAAGCGTTTCACCTTTTTAGCAATTTAAGCTTGTTTACAAACGTTCCGGAACAAATCCAAGCGTTTCACCTTTTTAGTAATTTAAGCCAAACGTTTACAAACGTTATAAAAAAAATCCAAGCATTTCACCTTTCTAGCAATATAAGCCAAACGTTTGCAAACGTTACGAAACAAATCCAACCGTTTCACCTTTTTAGTGATTTAAGCGAAACGTTTACAAGCGTTACGAAACAAATCTAAGCGTTTCACCTTTTTAGCAATTTAAGCCAAACGTTTACAAACGTTACAAACAAATCCAAGCGTTTCACCTTTTAAGCAATTTAAGCCAAACGTTTACAAACGTTATAAAAAAAATCTAAGCATTCCACCTTTTTAGCAATATAAGCCAAATGTTTGCAAACGTTACGAAACAAATCCAACCGTTTCCCCTTTTTGTGATTTAAGCGAAACGTTTACAAACGTTACGAAACAAAACCAAACATTTTACCTTTTTAGCAATTTAAGCCAAACGTTTACATACGTTACGAAACAAATCCAAACGTTTCCCCATTTTAGCAATTTAAGGCAAGCGTTTACAAACGTTACGAAACAAATCCAAACGTTTCACCTTTTTTGCGATTGAAGCCAAACGTTTACAAACATTACGAAACAAATCCAACCGTTTCACCTTTTTAGCGATATAAGCCAAACGTGTACAAACGTTACGAAACTAATCCAAGCGTTTCACCTTTTTAGTGATTTAAGCTAAACGTTTACAATTGTTACGAAATAAATCCAAACGTTTCCCCTTTTTAGCGATTTAAGCCTAACATTTACAACCATTACGAAACAAAACCAAACGTTTAAAACGTTAAGAATTAAATCCAAACGTTTCACATTTTTAGCAATTTAAGCCAAACCTTTACAAACGTTATGAAACAAATCCAAACGTTTCACCTTTTTAGCAATTTAAGCTTGTTTACAAACGTTCCGAAACAAATTCAACCGTTTCACCTCCTTAGTAATTTAAGACAAACGTTTACAAACGTTATAAAATAAATCCAAGCATTTCACCTTTTTAGCTATTTAAGCCAAAAGTTTACAAACGTTACGAAACAAATCCAAACGTTTCACCTTTTTAGCAATTTAAGATTGTTTACAAACGTTACGAAACCAAAACCAAGCATTTCACCTATTTAGCAATTTAAGCCAAACGTTTACAAACGTAACGAAACAAATTCAAGCGTTTCACCTTTTTAGCAATATAAGCTAAACGTTTCAAACGTTACGAAACAAATCCAACTGTTGCACCTTTTTAGCGATTTAAGCGGAACGTTTACATACGTTACGAAACAAAACCAAATGTTTCACCTTTTTAGCAATTTAAGCCAAACGTTTACAAACGTTACGAATAATCCAAATGTTTTCCTATTTTAGTGATTTATGCCAAACTTTTAAAAGGTTACGAAATAAATCCAAACATTTCACCTTTTTAGCGATTTATGCCAAACTTTTACAAACGTTACGAAACAAATCCAAACGTTTAACCTTTTTGGTGATTGGAGCCAAACGTTTACAAATGTTACGAAACAAATCCAAATGTTTCCCATTTTTAGCAATTTATGTCAAACGTTTACAAACGTTACGAAACCAAAACCAAGCATTTCACCTATTTAGCAATTTAAGCCAAACGTTTACAAACATAACGAAACAAATTCAAGCGTTTCACCTTTTTAGCAATTTAAGCTAAACGTTTCAAACGTTACGAAACAAATCCAACTGTTGCACTTTATTAGCGATTTTAGCGGAACATTTACATACGTTACGAAACGAAACCAAATGTTTCACCTTTTTAGCAATTTAAGCCAAACGTTTACAAACGTTACGAATAATCCAAATGTTTCCCGATTTTAGTGATTTATGCCAAACAATTAAAACGTTATGAAACAAATCCAAACATTTCACCTTTTCAGCAATTTATGGCAAACGTTTACAAACGTTTCGAAACAAATCCAAACGTTTCACCTTTTTAACGATTGAAGCCAAACGTTTACAAACGTTACGAAACAAATCCAAACGTTTCCCATTTTTTCCAATATATGCCAAACGTTTACAAATATTACGAAATCAAAACCAAGCATTTCACCTATTTAGCAATTTAAACCAAACATTTACAAACGTAACGAAACAAATTCAAGCATTTCACCTTTTTAGCAATTTAAGCCAAACGTTTACAAACGTTACAAAACAAATCCAACTGTTGCACCTTTTTAGCGATTTAAGCGGAACGTTTAAATACGTTACGAAAAAAAACAAAATGTTGCTCCTTTTATGCAATTTAAGCCAAACGTTTACAAACGTTACGAATAATACAAACGTTTCCCTATTTTAGTTATTTATGCCAAACGTTTAAAATGTTACGGCACAAATCCAAACATTTCACCTTTTTAGCGATTTATGCCAAACGTTTACAAACGTTACGAAACAAATCAAAATATTTCACCTTTTTGGCGATTGAAGCCAAACGTTTAGAAACGTTACGAAACAAATCCAAACGTTTCCCATTTTTAGCAATTTATGCCAAATGTTTACAAACGTTACGAAGCCAAAACCAGGCATTTCACCTATGTAGAAATTTAAGCCAAACGTTTACAAACGTAACGAAACAAATTCAAGCATTTCACTTTTTTAGCAATTTAAGCTAAACGTGTCAAACGTTACGAAACAAATCCAAATATTTCACCTTTTTAACGATTTAAGACAAACATTTACAAACAGTACGAAACAAATCCAAACGTTTCACCTTTTTAGCGATTTAAGCCAAACGTTTACACATGTTATGAAACAAATCCAAACGTTCCGCCTTTATAACGATTTAAGCCAAACGTTTACAAACGTTATGAAACAAATCCAAGCGTTTCTCCTTTTTAGAAATTTAAGCCAAAAGTTTACAAACGTTACGAAACAAATCCAAGCGTTTAACCTTTTTAGCAATTTACGTCAAACGTTTATAAAGGTTATGAAACAAATCCAAATGCTTTACCTTTTTAGCGAATTAAGACAAACGTATACAAACGATACGAAACAATTCCAAACGTTTCCCCTTTTTAGTAATTTAAGCCAAACGTTTACAAGCGTTACGAAACAAATCCAAACTTTTTACCATTTTACCGATTTAAGCCAAACGTTTACAAACGTTTCGGAAACAAATCAAAATGATTTCAACTTTTTAGCGATTTAAGCAAAACGTTTACAAACGTTACGAAATAAATCCAAATGTTTCACCTTTTTAGCGATTTAAGCCAAACATTTACAAACATTACAAAAAAAATCCAAAAGTTTCCCCTTTTTAGCGATTTAAGCCAAACGTTTACAAAAGATATGAAACAAATCCAGACGTTTCACCTTTTTAACGATTTAAGCCAAAAGTTTACAAACGTTACGAAAAAAAACTAAATGTTTAAAACATTACGAAATAAATCCAAACGTTTCCCATTTTTAGCGATTTAAGCCAAACGTTTACAAACGTTACGAAACAAAACCAAACGTTTCACCTTTATAGAAATTTAAGCCAAATGTTTACAAACATTGCGAAACAAATCCAAACGCTTCCGCTTTTTTGCGATCGAAGCCAAACGTTTACAAACGTTACGAAACAAATCCAAATGCTTCCACTTTTTAGCGATTTAAGCAAAACGTTTACAAAAGTTACGAAACAAATCCAAACATTTAATTCAAACGTTTACAAAGGTTAGGAAACAAATCCAAATATTTCACCTTTTTAGCAATTTAAGCCAAACGTTTACAAACGTTACGAAACAAATCCAAGCGTTTCACCTTTTAACAATTTAAGCCAAACGTTTACAAATGTTAAGAAACAAATCCAAACGTTTCACCTTTTTAGATATTTAAGCCAAACCTTTTCACACGTTACGAAACAAATACAAACGTTTCTCCTTTTTAATGATTTAAGCCAAACGTTTACAAACGTTACGAAACAAATCCAAAGGTTTCGCCTTTTAAGCCAAACGTTTACAAACGATACGAAACAAATCCAAGCGTTTCCCCTTTTAGCAATTTAAGCCAAACGTTTACATACATTCCGAAACAAATCCAAGCATTTCCCCTTTTTTGGAATTTAAGCCAAATGTTTACAAATGTTACGAAACAAATCCAAACGTTTCCCCTTTTTAGCGATTTAAGCCAAACGTTTACAAACGTTTCGAAATAAATCCAAACATTTCATCTTTTTAGCGATTTAAGTCAAACGTTTACAAAGTTTAGGAAACAAATTCAGATGTTTCACCTTTTTAGCAATTTAAGCCAAACGCTTACAAATCTTACGAAACAAATCCAAGCGTTTCACCCTTTTAGCAATTTAAGTCACACATTTACAAACGCTATGAAACAAATCCAAACATTTCACCTTTTTAGCCACTTAAGCCAAGCGTTTACAAACGTTACGAAACAAATCCAAACGTTTCACCTTTTTAGCGAATTAAGCCAAAAGTGTACAAGCTTTACGAAAGAAATCCAAACGTTTCACCTTTTTAGCGATTTAAGCCAAACGTTTACAAACGGTACGAAACAAATCTAAACGTTTCACCTTTTTAGTGATTTAAGCCAAACGTTTATAAACTTTACTAAAAACAATTCCAAACGTTTCACCTTCATGGCAATTTTAGCCAGACGTTTACAAACGTTATGAAACAAATCCAAACGCTTCCCCTGTTTTGCGATCGAAGCCAAACGTTTACAAACATTACGAAACAAATCCAATTGTTTCACCTTTTTAGCGATTTAAGCCAAACGTTTACAAACGTTAGTTTTGGAAGCCAACTTGTTAAAGAGTAATTGTGACTCTTAGGTGGATAATTTTTGTTTGTTCACTTTTGTGTTAATTGAGTAATCGTTAGATCTCCAAGTTTTTAGATTGAATATTTTGTGCGTATATGCGATGTGACCGTTCAAATTGTAGATTTAAAATTCGAGGTCGAATTTTTCATAGGTTGGGGAGAATGTAATACCCCATATGTTTTCAGCGTGTTTCGTCTTGTGTTGACCTTCCCTAGGTGGAAATTTTGTTTAGAGTTATAATTGAAAGAGATTCGAGGTTTCGTTCTTGATTATCCTAAGTATTTCAGTCGAACTTTATGTGGGAGAGTTTGTATTCCTTCGTTTGGTTTCACCTATAAATGGCGTTATCATTTTATATTAAGTGGAAGTTAGTGTTGATACTGTTTGTGATCATTTGAGATTATTCAGTTTATGAAAGTGGTGGTTTGGAGTTATCATTCGAGGAATAACCTTTTGCGTTTTTGCTTACGCAAGTGCTTAGGTCGTTAAGCACGGAATTTCTATGATTACGGATTTGGTTGGTTACTTGGTTGAGGAATGTTCGTGAGAGACAGAGTTCGTTATGCAGAATTGTTATTAGTACAGTCCTTGATTACCTTGGGTATCTTGTTTATGTGTTTTTACATTGGCTATGTGCGTGTTCGTTCAGACAACATATAGTTTTATGATATGTTTTTTAAGCGGGTTGTGTTGTGTTAAATTCGATGACGAAATTTATATAAGTTGGGGAGAATTTAATATCCCGTGTTTTTCTATCATGGTTTCGTTACGATTCTGGGTTGGTTTCGAATTGTTTATTGTGGAATTAGCAAGTGTGACAGTGTATTTGGTGTATGAGTTGTATCTTGTATGTGTCACATGTGTCGTGGGGGCTTTCGATGTCAATTTGATTAGTTTCCGAATAATTATTGAAGATGTGTTCTTATGTCTTTTGAATATGACATGTTTTGATAAAACATTCATATCTCCCAATACACCGTCGGATCGTGCTCATTTTTGGATATGTTTTGCCCAAGACAAAGTTAACTGTTGGATCAACAAAGGAGGCGCGCTGGAGGGCGCGATGGGCCATCGCGCCTCGCAACGCGCCCCATTCTGTTTATGCGCCTAGGGAAGGCGCGATGGGACGAACGCGCCTCCCATCGCGCCTCCCATCGCGCCTGAGCTGTAATTTTATATCGGGGCCTTTAAATAGACCCCATAACTCGATCAAAATCTTTTTGTTTCGTTTACTTAAAACCCTAGCCGACTCACTATCATTCTAACACTCCGAGATATCGTATCATCCATTCCATTCCATCACTCTTAGATTCGGTAAGTTCTCTCGTCAACTCCTTTGTTTATTTGATAACGTCTCTATCGTCTTATGGCTTGTCCTCCTTTGTTTTAGTATCGTTCTTAGTTTGGTTTCTTCATTACGTCTGTTAATCTCTTTCTCAACGATCATAAGGCGTTGGAATCCAATTCGGTACGTATAATTTTCCTAGTTTTACGCCGTTTCGTTTATCGTTGTTGTGTGTTGTGGCTGCCGAATCATAATCTGTTGGGCATAATTGTTGTTGTGCTTAGTTCATAAAACTCACGTACAATCTGAACCATATCATCTCTGAATCGTTTAACTTCGTTACATCAAACGATACGTCGATCTCTTATATTGTCGATTGATTTGTTAGCTGTCATTCTTCTATTTTGCTTCTACCGTTTGCTTTGTTAATGTTACTGATGTTTTTGGTGATTTTCTAAGGTCCTAATCATATGGTTGCCTTTGTTCTTGATTAGTTGCTGCCATGTATAAATTGTGCTTCCTCTTGTGTTTGATATTGGTTTAATGATCTTATTATTGGTTTGGTTATGGGTTTACTGTCAACATGGGGTTTCCCTGTTGTGACCTTTGGTATTCCATACTTCATTATCATATTATGGGGATTTGATAATGAGTTGGGTTTAGCGGATTAACTATCGTTTTGATTTCTAAACTACCCATTGTTAACGTTTTTCAATTTGGAATAAAGTTGTGTGGACTTTGATTGAATTGTTTTGAAAGTTATATTTGAAAACGTTAATTGTTTTATAGTCTTTAAATCGAATAATTACTTAGTAATTATTGTTTGGAAATTATTGGCTTAAGGTGCCAAGTTGGCTAAAGTTATGTTTCGACTTTAGGACGTTTTGTTAAACTTAATTTAGTTAAGTTTTTTCGGTAACTAAAGGTTACTTTTATTTATGGATATTGAGTTCCGCTTGCAATTATTATTTTATTAATCATATCTCGGGATTATAAACAATGGTTTATATTTTGATAAAATGGTTGGATCGGGTTGGACTTGGGTCACCTGACATGTGAGGTTAGCTTGGTAGTTATTGGTAACTCGGCTAGACCACTATTTGGAAATTACTTGGTTTAAATAATATTTTATGAAATGGATTTTATAAGTGAGAACTCAATATACTTGTCTTAATTCGGCATTATAAATTATTTGGATATTGTGGTTGATCTTATTGGTTTTATCTTGACTTGTTATTTGTGCTAGTCCTATGTGGTGTCTAGTACTCTATAGAGTTAGGATCATTTTAGTAATTATTTATTTGTGTTTAGACACGTCGACTGTTCGTGCATTTGAGGCGAAACGAGTCTAGGTTGCTTGTCAAGAGTTTTCACGTAAATTATCAAGCAGTGAGTTTGTACTTACTATTTACCGCTTTATTAAGTAAATTGTTATTTTAATATAGAAATATATAATGTATGTATATTTCGAACTGTTTTTCCATTATGCCTTTACGTTGGAACATGCTACCTAATGGGCATCATAAGGACTGCCTGCGCACCGGTATTGATCTAGAAGAGGTATGTGATATGTGGTGGTAACTCGGTGTGAGCATAGCTCTCGGGAAAAGAAGAGTAACTCGGTGTAGCTCAGCTCTCGGGACTCTAGTTATGAACTAAGAGTGGTCGGTGGTAACTCGGTGTAGCTCAGCTCTCGGGACTAGGCCTATTGGATTATGGATATATTTAGTATTGTGGATTAGGGTTCCAACTATTATACGTAATGTTGTTATTAAATGTTTTAAACGGTTTTAAAGGTTTTCGACTTGATAAATGTAAATAGTGGTATGAATTCATCTCAGTATATCTAACCCCGTTGTTTTCCCAATTTTCCAAGGTTATGATATGAGCGAGTCAGCTGCTCTCCGATTCTTTATTTCCTCGGAGGTTTTACTTTATTTAATAAAGTTTATTAAACTAATTTTATTCTTAGACCGCAATAGTAATTATAAGTCGTATTTGTCTAATACTTGTTATCAAAATTATTCTACTGATTTAATTGTTTTAACTTTAATATAATAACTTGGGTTATTGAATATTTATGCTACGACTCGGAATTGATCGAACAATTATTATATAAATGTTGTATTTTATGAACTGCTAGAACTAGGCTGAAGTCTCGGTTGCCCCTGAGCATTGGTTTTTTGCAGGTTTATGTAATTGTTTTTGATTATCCGCAAGGCCAGCTACGGGTTTTTGTACAACCATACCCATACCCTAGCGACGGTCGCGATCCTTAAAAATGTGTCGTGACAGAAAAAGGTGTAACGTTTGGATTTGTTTCGTAACGTTTCTAAATGTTTCGCATAAATCGCTAAAGAGGTGAAACATTTGGATTTGTTTCGTAACGTTTTAAAAGTTTGGCTTAAATCGCTAAAATGGGGAAACGTTTGGATTTGTTTCGTAATGTTTGTAAACGTTTGGCTTAAATCGCTAAAAAGGGGAAAAGTTTGGATTTGTTTTGTAATGTTTGTAAATGTTTGGCTAAAATCGCTAAAAAGGTGAAACATTTGGATTTGTTTTGTAACGTTTGTAAACCTTTTGATTATATCACTAAAAAGGTGAAACGTTTGGATTTGTTTTGTAACATTTGTAAACGTTTGGCTTATATCACTAAAAAGGTGAAACGTTTGGATTTGTTTCGTAACTTTTATAAGCATTTGGCTAAAATTGCTAAAAAGGAGAAACGTTTGGATTTGTTTCGTAGCATTTGTAAACGTTTGGCTTATATCACTAAAAATGTGAAACGTTTAAATTTGTTTCGTAACGCTTCTACACGTTTGGTTTAAATCGCTAAAAAGGTGAAACGTTTGTATTTGTTTCGTAACATTTGTAAACATTTGGGATAAATCGCTAAAAAGGTGAAACATTTGGATTTGTATCGTAACGTTTGTAAACGTTTGGCTAAAATCGCTAAAAAGGTGAAACGTTTGTAAACGTTTGGCTTAAATTGATAAAAAGGTGAAACACTTGGATTTGTTTCGTAACGTTTGTAAACGTTTGGCTTAAATTGCTAAAGAGGTGAAACGCTTGAATTTGTTTCGTAACCTTTGAAAACGTTTGGCTGAAATTGCTAAAAAGGTGAAACATTTGGATTTGTTTCATAACCTTTGTAAACGTTTGTCTTAAATCGCTAAATAGGTGAAACGTTTGGATTTGTTTTGTAATGTTTGTAAACGTTTGGCTTAAATCGCTAAAAAGGTGACACGTTTGGATTGGTTTCGTAAAGTTTGTATACGTTTGGCTTAAATCGTTAAAAAGGTGAAACTCTTGGATTTGTTTTGTAACGTTTGTAAATGTTTGGCTTAAATTGCTAAAAAGGTGAAACGCTTGGTTTTGTTCGTAACGTTTGGAAATGTTTGGCTTAAATCGCTAAAAATGGGAAACGTTTGGATTTTTTTCGTAATGTTTTAAACTTTTGGTTTTGTTCCGTAGCATTTGTAAAAGTTTGGCTTAAATCGCTAAGAAGGTTAAATGCTTGGATTTGTTTCGTTACGTTTGTCAACGTTTGGCTTAAATTGCTAAAAAGGTGAAACGCTTGGTTTTGTTTCGTAACGTGTGTATTTGTTTGGCTTAAATAATTAAATATGGGAAACGTTTGGATTTGTTTTGTAACGTTTGTAAACGTTTGACTTAAATTGCTAAAGAGGTGAAACATTTGGATTTGTTTCGTAACGTTTCTAAACGTTTGGCTTCAATCGCTAAAAAGGTGAAACGTTTGGATTTGTTTTGTAACGTTTTAAACGTTTGGCTTAAGTAACTTAAATGGGGAAACGATTGGATTTGTTTCGTAACGTTTGTAAATGTTGGGCTTAAATTGCTAAAAAGGTGAAACGTTTGGTTTTGTTTCGTAACATTTATAAACGTCCGGCTTAAATCGCTAAAAAGGTGAAACCTGTGGATTTGTTTCGTGACGTTTGTAAACGTTTGGCTTAAATTGCTAAAAAGGTGAAACGCTTGGTTTTGTTTTGTAACGTTTGTAAAGGTTTCGCTTAAATCGCTAAAAATCTGAAACGTTTGGATTTGTTTCGTAGCGTTTTAAACGTTTGGTCTTGTTTCGTAAGTTTTGTAAACGTTTGGCTTAAATTGCTAAAAACGGGAAATGTTTGGATTTGTTTTGTATTGTTTGTAAACGTTTGGCTTAAATCGCTAAAGAAGCGAAACGTTTGGATTTGTTTCATAACAGTTGGCTTAAATTGCTAAAAAGGTGAAACGCTTGGATTTGTTTCATAACGTTTGTAAACGTTTGGCTTAAATGGCTAAAAAGGTAAATGTTTGCTTTTGTTTCGTAATGTTTTAGACATTTTTTTTCATAACCTTTGTAAACGTTCGGCTTAAATCGCTAAAAAGGCAAAACATTAAATTTGTTTCGTAACGTTTGTCAACGTTTGACTAAAATTACTAAAAAGGTGAAAGGCCTGGATTTGTTTCGGAACGTTTGTAAATGTGTGGCTTATATTTCTAAAAAGGTGAAACGCTTGGATTTGTTTTGTAATGTTTGTAAACGTTTGGCTTAAACTGCTATAAAGGTGAAACGCTTGGTTTTGTTTCGTAACGTTTGTATAGGTTTTGCTTAAATCGCTAAAAATGTGAAACGTTTAGATTTGCTTCGTAACATTTTAAATGTTTTGTTTTGTTTCATATCGTTTCTAAAGGTTTGGCTTAAATCGCGAAAAAGGGGAAACATTTGGATTTGTTTTGTAACGTTCATAAACGTTTGGTTTAAATCGCTAAAAAGGCTAACCTTTTGGATTTGTTTCGTAACATTTGTAAACATTTGGCTTAAATTACTAAACAGGTGAAACGCTTGGATTTGTTTCGTAACGTTTGGCTTAAATTGCTAAAAAGGTGAAACGTTTGGATTTGTTTTGTAACGTTTGTACACGTTTGGCTTAAATTGCTAAAAACGCGAAACGTTTGGATTTGTTTCGTAACATTTGTAAACGTTTGGCTTAAATAGCTAAAAAGGCGAAACGTTTGGATTTGTTTCGTAACGTTTTAAATGTTTGGATTTATCTCGTAACATTTTAAACGTTTGGCTTAAATCGCTAATAAGGTGAAACGTTAGGATTTGTTTCTTAACGTTTGTACACGTTTGGCTTAAATTGCTAAAAACGCGAAACGTTTGGATTTGTTTCGTAACATTTGTAAACGTTTCGCTTAAATAGCTAAAAAGGCGAAACGTTTGGATTTGTTTCTTAACGTTTGTAAACGTTTGGCTTAAATCGCTAAAAAGGTGAAACGTTTGGATTTGGTTCGTAACGATTGTAAACGTTTGGCTTAAATCGCTTAAAAGGTGAAATGCTTGGATTTTTTTTTGTAACGTTTGTAAACGTTTGGCTTAAATTGCTAAAAAGGTGAAACACTTGGATTTGTTTCGTAAAATTTGTAAACATTTGGCATAATTTGCTAAAACGGTGAAACGCTTGGATTTGTTTCTTAACCTGTGTAAATGTTTGGCTTAAATCGCTAAAAAGGTGAAACGTTTGGATTTGTTTCATAAAGCTTATACACGTTTTGCTTAAATTGCTAAAAAGGTGAAACGTTTGGATTTGTTTCGTAACGTTTGTAAACGTTTGGCTTAAATTGCTAAAACGGTGACACGTTTGTATTTATTTTGTAACGTTTGTAAATGTTTGGCTTAAATTGCTAAAAAGGTGAAACGCTTTGATTTGTTTTGTAATGTTTGTAAACGTTTGGCTTAAATTGCTAAATAGGTGAAACGTTTGAATTAGTTTCGTAACGTTTGTAAACGTTTGGCTTTAATCGATAAAAATGTGTAATGTTTGGATTTGTTTCGTAAAGATTGTATACGTTAGGCCTAAATCGCTGAAAAGGTGAAATGTTTGGATTTGTTTCGTAATATTTGTAAACGTTTTGATTCTTTTCGTAACGTTTGTCAACGTTTGGCTTAAATCGCTAAAAAGGTGAAACATTTGGTTTTGTTTCGTAACGTTTGTAAACGTTTGGCTTAAATTGCTAAAAAGGTGAGACGTTTTGATTTGATTCGTAGCGTTTGTAAACGTTTGGCTTAAATCGCTAAAAAGGGGAAACGTTTGGATTTGTTTCGTACCGTTTGTAAAAGTTTGGCTTAAATCGCTAAAAATGTGAAACGTTTTGATTTGTTTCGTAACGTTTGTAAACGTTTGACTTAAATTGCTAAAAAGGTAAAACACTTGGATTTGTTTTGTAAAGTGTGTAAACGTTTGGTTAAATTGCTAAAAACGTGAAACACTTGGATTTGTTTCGTAACGTTTGTAAACGTTTGGCTTAAATTTCTAAAAAGGTGAAACGCTTGGTTTTGTTTTGAAACGTTTGTAAACGTTTGTCTTAAATTGCTTATTATGTAAAAAGTTTGGATTTGTTTCATAACGTTTGTAAACGTTTGGTTTCATTCGCTAAAAATGTGAAACAGTTGGATTTATTTCGTAATGTTTGTAAACGTTTGGCTTAAATTGCTAAAAAAGTGAGATGTTTGGATTTGTTTCGTAACGTTTTAAACGTTTGGTTTATATCGCTAAAATGGGGAAACGTTTGGATTTGTTTCGTAACGTCTGTAATGGTTTGACTTCAATCGCTAAAAAGGTGGAACGTTTAATTTTATTTCCTAACGTTTTGTAAACGTTCGGCTTAAATCGCTAAAAAGGTAAAACACTTGGATTTGTTTCGTAACGTTTGTAAATGTTTGGTTTAAATTTCGAAAAAAGTGAAATGCTTTGATTTGTTTCGTAATGTTTGTAAACGTTTGGATTTATTTCGTAACATTTGTAAACATTTGGCTTAAATCTCTAAAAAGAAGAAACGTTTGGATTTGTTTCGTAACGTTTGTAAACGTTTGGCTAAAATCGCTAAAATGGTGAAACGTTTGGATTTGTTTCGCAATGTTTATTAGGGTTTGGCTTAAATTGCTAAAAAGGTGAAACACTTGGATTTGTTTCGTAATATTTAAACGTTTGGTTTTGTTTTGTAATGTTTGTAAACGTTTGGCTTAAATCGCAAAAAAGGTAAAACGTCCTGTTTTGTTTCGTAACGTTTGTAAACATTTGGCTTTTATCGCTAAAAAGGTGAAAAGTTTGGATTTGTTTCATAATGTTTGTATACATTTGGCTTAAATCGCTAAAAAGGTGAAACACTAGAATTTGTTTCGTAACATTTGTAAACATTTGGCTTAAATCGCTAAAAAGGTTAAACGCTTGGATTTGTTTCTTAACATATATAAATGTTATGCTTAAATCTCTAAAAAGGTGAAACGTTTGGATTTGTTCTGTAACGTCTGTAAACGTTTTTCTTAAATCATTAAAAAGGGGAAACGTTTGGTTTTGTTTCGTAACATTTGACATAAATTGCTAAAAAGGTGAAACATTTGGATTTGTTCCATAACGTTTGTAAACGTTTGACTTAAATTGCTAAAAAGGTGAAACACTTGGATTTGTTTTGTAAAGTGTGTAAACGTTTGGTTAAATTGCTAAAAAAGTGAAACACTTGGATTTGTTTCGTAACGTTTGTAAACGTTTCGCTTAAATTGCTAAAAAGGTAAAACGCTTGGTTTTATTTCGTAACGTTTGTAAACGTTTGTCTTAAATTGCTTATTATGTAAAAAGTTTGGATTTGTTTCGTAACGTTTGTAAACGTTTGGTTTCATTCGCTAAAAATGTGAAACAGTTGGATTTATTTCGTAATGTTTGTAAACATTTGGCTTAAATTGCTAAAAAAGTGAGATGTTTGGATTTGTTTCGTAACGTTTTAAACGTTTGGTTTATATCGCTAAAATGGGGAAATGTTTGGATTTGTTTCGTAACGTCTGTAATGGTTTGGCTTCAATCGCTAAAAAGGTAGAACGTTTAATTTTATTTCTTAACGTTTGTAAACGTTCGGCTTAAATCGCTAAAAAGGTGAAACACTTGGATTTGTTTCGTAACGTTTGTAAATGTTTGGCTTAAATTTCTAAAAAAGTGAAATGCTTGGATTTGTTTCGTAATGTTTGTAAACGTTTGGATTTGTTTCGTAACATTTGTAAACATTTGGCTTAAATCTCTAAAAAGAAGAAACGTTTGGATTTATTTCGTAACGTTTGTAAACGTTTTGCTAAAATCGCTAAAATGGTGAAACGTTTGGATTTATTTCGCAATGTTTATTAAGGTTTGGCTTAAATTGCTAAAAAGGTGAAACACTTGGATTTGTTTCGTAATATTTAAACGTTTGGTTTTGTTTTGTAATGTTTGTAAACGTTTGGCTTAAATCGCAAAAAAGGTAAAACGTCCTGTTTTGTTTCGTAACGTTTGTAAACATTTGGATTTTATCGCTAAAAAGGTGAAAAGTTTGGATTTGTTTCATAACGTTTGTAAACATTTGGCTTAAATCGCTAAAAAGGTGAAACACTTGAATTTGTTTCGTAACATTTGTAAACATTTGGCTTAAATCGCTAAAAAGGTTAAACGCTTGGATTTGTTTCTTAACATATATAAATGTTATGCTTAAATCTCTAAAAAGGTGAAACGTTTGGATTTGTTCTGTAACGTCTGTAAACGTTTTTCTTAAATCATTAAAAAGGGGAAACGTTTGGTTTTGTTTCGTAACATTTGACATAAATTTCTAAAAAGGTGAAACATTTGGATTTGTTTCATAACGTTTGTAAACGTTTGTTTTAAAACGCTAAAAAGGTGAAACATTTGGATTTGTTTCGTAACGTTTGCAAACGTTTGGCTTAAATTGGTAAAATGGTGAAACGCTTGGATTTGTTTCCTAACGTTTGTAAACGTTTCGCTTAAATTGCTAAAAAGTTGAAACGCTTGGTTTTGTTTCGTAACGTTTGTAAACGTTTGGATTAAATTGCTATAAAGGTGAAACGTTTGGATTTGTTTCGTAACGTTTGTAAACGTTTGGCTTAAATCGCTAAAAAGATGAAATATTTGGATTTTTTTCATAACGTTTGTAAACGTTTGACTTCAATAGCTAAAAAGGTGAAACGTTAGGATTTGTTTCGTAATGTTTGTAAACGTTTGTCATAAATCGCTAAAAAGGGGAAATGTCTGGATTTGTTTCGTATCTTTTTAAACGTTTAGCTTAAATGGCTAAAAATGTGAAATGTTCGGATTTGGTTCGTAACATTTTAAACGTTTGGATTTGTTTCGTAAAGTTTTAAACGTTTGGCTTAATTCGCTAATAAGGTGAAACGTTAGGATTTGTTTCGTAACGTTTGTAAACGTTTGGCTTAAATTGCTATAAACGCGAAACGTTTGGATTTGTTTCGTAACGTTTGTAAACATTTGGCTTAAATCGCTAAAAAGGTTAAACGCTTGAATTTGTTTCTTAACGTATATAAATGTTATGCTTAAATCATTAAAAAGGTGAAACGTTTGGATTTGTTCCGTAACGTCTGTACACATTTTCCTTAAATCATTAAAAAGGGGAAACGTTTGATTTTGTTTCGTAACGTTTGTAAATGTTTGGCTTAAATTGCTAAAAAGGGAAATGTTTGGATTTGTTTCGTAACGTTTGTAAACGTTTGGCTTAAATTGCTAATAAGGTGAAACATTTGGATTTATTTCAAAACCTTTGAAAACGTTTGCCTTAAATCGCTAAAAATGTGAAACGTTTGGATTTGTTTCGTAACGTTTGTAAATGTTTGGCTTAAATTGCTAAAATGGGGAAATGTTTGGATTTGTTTCGTAACATTTGTAAACGTTTGGCTTAAATTGCTAAAAAGGTGAAACATTTGGATTTATTTAAAAACCTTTGTAAACGTTTGCCTTAAATAGCTAAAAAGGTGAAACGTTAGGATTTGTTTCGTAATGTTTGTAAACGTTTGGCATAAATCGCTAAAAAGGGAAAATGTTTGGATTTGTTTCGTATCTTTTTAAACGTTTAGCTTAAATGGCTAAAAATGTGAAATGTTCGGATTTGGTTCGTAACATTTTAAACGTTTGGATTTGTTTCGTAACGTTTTAAACGTTTGGCTTAAATCGCTGATAAGGTGAAACGTTAGGATTTGTTTCGTAACATTTGTAAACATTTGGCTTAAACTGCTAAAAACGCGAAACGTTTGGATTTGTTTCGTAACGTTTGTAAACATTTGGCTTAAATCGCTAAAAAGGTTAAACGCTTGAATTTGTTTCTTAACGTATATAAATGTTATGCTTAAATCGCTAAAAAGGTGAAACGTTTGGATTTAAACCGTAACGTCTGTACACGTTTTTCTTAAATCATTAAAAAGGGGAAACGTTTGGTTTTGTTTCGTAACGTTTGTAAATGTTTGGCTTAAATTGCTAAAAAGGGGAAATGTTTGGATTTGTTTCGTAACGTTTGTAAACGTTTGGCTTAAATTGCTAATAAGGTGAAATATTTGGATTTATTTCAAAACCTTTGTAAACGTTTGCCTTAAATCGCTAAAAATGTGAAACGTTTGGATTTGTGTCGTAACGTTTGTAAATGTTTGGCTTAAATTGCTAAAATGGGGAAATGTTTGGATTTGGCTTAAATCGCTAAAAAGGTTAAACGCTTGAATTTGTTTCTTAACGTATATAAATGTTATGCTTAAATCGCTAAAAAGGTGAAACGTTTGGATTTAAACCGTAATGTCTGTACACGTTTTTCTTAAATCATTAAAAAGGGGAAACGTTTGGTTTTGTTTCGTAACGTTTGTAAATGTTTGGCTTAAATCGCTAAAATGGGGAAATGTTTTGATTTGTTTCGTAACGTTTGTAAACGTTTGGCTTAAATTGCTAAAAAGGTGAAACATTTGGATTTATTTCAAAACCTTTGTAAACGTTTGCCTTAAATCGCCAAAATGGGGAAATGTTTGGATTTGTTTCGTAACGTTTGTAAACGTTTGGCTTAAATTGCTAAAAAGGTGAAACATTTGGATTTTTTCAAAACCTTTGTAAACGTTTGCCTTAAATCGCTAAAAATGTGAAACGTTTGGATTTGTTTCGTAACATTCGTAAACGTTTGGATTTGTTTCCTAATGTTTGTAAACGTTTGGCTTAAATTGCTAAAAAGGTGAAACGCTTGGTTTTGTTTCGTAATGTTTGTAAACGTTTGGATTAAATCGCTATATAGGTGAAGCGTTTGGTTTTGTTTCGTAACGTTTATAAACATTTGGCTTAAATTGCTATAAAGGGGAAACGCTTGGATTTGTTTCGTAACGTTTGTAAACGTTTGGATTTGTTTCGTAACATTTGTAAATGTTTGGCTTCAATCGCTAAAAGGGTGAAATGTTTGGATTTGTTTCGTAACGTTTGTAAACGTTTGGCTTAAATTGCTAAAAAGGAGAATCGTTTGGATTTGTTTCATAACGTTTGTAAACGTTTGGCTTAAATTGATAAAAAGGTGAAATATTTGGATTTATTTCAAAACCTTTGTAAACGTTTGTCTTAAATCGCAAAAAAGGTGAAACATTTGGATTTTTTACGTAACGTTTGTAAATGTTTAGCTTAAATAGCTAAAAAGCGGAAACGTTTAGATTTATTTCGTAACGTTTGTAAACGTTTGGCTTCAATCGCTAAAAAGGTGAAATGTTTGGATTTGTTTCATAACGTTTATAAACGTTTGGCTTAAATTGCTAAAAAGGTGACACGTTTGGATTTGTTTCGTAACCTTTGTAAACGTTTTGCTTAAATAACTAAAAAGGTGAAACGTTTGATATTGTTTCTTAACCTTTTTAAACGTTGGGCTTAAATCGCTAAAAAGGTGAAACGTTTGGATTTGTTTCATATCGTTTGTAAACGTTGGGCTTCAAATTCTAAAAAGGTGAAACGCTTGGATTTCCTTCGTAATATATGTAAACGTTTGGCTTAAATTGCAAAAAAGGTTGAACGCTTGAATTTGTTTTGTAACGTTTGTAAACATTTGGCATAAATTTATAAAAAGATGAAACGCTTGGATTTGTTTCCAAACGTTTGCTTAAATTTCTAATAAGGTGAAACGCTTGGTTTTGTTTCGTAACGTTTGTAAACGTTTGGATTAAATCGCTATATAGGTGAAACGTTTGGTTTTGTTTCGTAACATTTGTAAACATTTGGCTTAAATTGCTATAAAGGTGGAACGCTTGGATTTGTTTCGTAACGTTTGTAAACGTTTGGCTTTGTTTCTTAGCATTTGGAAACGATTGGCATAAATCGCTAAAAAGGTGAAACGTTTGAATTTGCTTCGTAACATTTTAAACGTTTGGATTTGTTTCGAAACGTTTGGATTTGTTTAGTAACAATTGGAAACGTTTGGTTTCAATCACTAAACAGGTGAAACGTTAGGGTTTGTTTCCTAACATTTGTAAACGTTTGGCTTAAATTGCTATAAATGTGAAACATTTGGATTTGTTTCAAAACCTTTGTAAACGTTTGGCTTAAATTGCTAAAAAAGTGAAACATTTGGATTTTTTACGTAATGTTTGTAAACTTTTGGCTTAAATAGCTAAAAAGCGGAAACGTTTGGATTTATTTCGTAACGTTTATAAACGTTCGGCTTAAATTGCTAAAAAGGTTAAATTTTTGGATTTGCTTCGTAACGTTTGTAAACGTTTGGCTTCAATTGCTAAAAGGTGAAAAGTGTTTGGATTTGTTTCGTAACGTTTGTAAACGTTTGGCTTAAATTGCTAAAAAGGTGACACGTTTGGATGTGTTTCGTAACCTTTGTAAAATTTTGGCTTAAATCGCTAAAAAGGTGAAACGTTTGGTTTTGTTTCTTAACATTTGTAAACGTTGGGCTTAAATCGCTAAAAAAGTGAAACGCTTGGATTTGTTTCGTAAAGTTTGTAAATGTTTTGCTTAAATTACTAAAAAAGTGACACGTTTGGATTTGTTTCGCAGCCTTTCTAAACGTTTGGCTTAAATCGCTAAAACGGGGAAACATTTGGATTTGTTTCGTAACGTTTGTAAATGTTTGTCTTAAATCGCTAAAAAGGTGAAACGTTTGGATTTGTTTCATAACGTTTGTATACGTTTGGCTTAAATTGCTAAAAAAGGGAATCATTTGGATTTGTTCCGAAACGTTTGAAAACGTTTGGCTTAAATCGCAAAAAAGCGAAAACGTTTGCTTTTGATTTGTGACGTTTGTAAACGTTCGGCTTAAATCGCTAAAAAAGTGAAACGTTTGGATTTGTTTCGTAACAATTGTAAACGTATGGCATAAATCGCTAAAAAGGTGAAACGTTTGGATTTGTTTCGTAACGTTGTAAACGTTTGGCTTAAATTGCTAAAAATGTGAAAATTTTGGGTTTGTTTCGTAACGATATAAACGTTTGGTTTAAATTGCTAAAATGGTGAAACGATTGGATTTGTTTCGTAACGTTTGTAAACATTTGGATTAAATTTCTAAAAAGGTGACACGTTTGGATGTGTTTCGTAACCTTTGTAAAATTTTGGCTTAAATCGCTAAAAAGGTGAAACGTTTGGTTTTGTTTCTTAACATTTGTAAACGTTGGGCTTAAATCGCTAAAAAAGTGAATCGCTTGGATTTGTTTCGTAAAGTTTGTAAATGTTTTGCTTAAATTACTAAAAAAGTGACACGTTTGGATTTGTTTCGCAACCTTTCTAAACGTTTGGCTTAAATCGCTAAAACGGGGAAACATTTGGATTTGTTTCGTAACGTTTGTAAATGTTTGTCTTAAATCGCTAAAAAGGGGAAACGTTTGGATTTGTTTCATAGCGTTTGTATATGTTTGGCTTAAATCGCTAAAAAGGGGAAACATTTGGATTTGTTCCGAAACGTTTGAAAACGTTTGCCTTAAATAGCAAAAAAGCAAAAACGTTTGCTTTTGTTTCGTAACGTTTGTAAACGTTCGGCTTAAATCGCTAAAAAAGTGAAACGTTTGGATTTTTTTTGTAACAATTGTAAACGTATGGCATAAATCGCTAAAAAGGTGAAACGTTTGGATTTGTTTCGTAACGTTGTAAACGTTTGGCTTAAATTGCTAAAAATGTGAAAATTTTGGGTTTGTTTCGTAACGATATAAACGTTTGGTTTAAATTGCTAAAATGGTGAAACGATTGGATTTGTTTCGTAACGTTTGTAAACATTTGGATTAAATTTCTAAAAAATTGAAACGCTTGAATTTGTTTCGTAATGTTTTAGACATTTTTTTTCATAACCTTTGTAAACGTTTGGCTTAAATCGCTAAAAAGGTTAAACGTTTGGATTTGTTTCGTAACGTTTGTAAACGTTTAGCTTAAATAGTTAAAAAGCGGAAATGTTTGGATTTATTTCGTAATGTTTGTAAACGCTTGGCTTAAATTGCTAAAAAGGTGAAACGTTTGGATTTGTTTTGTAACGTTTGTAAACGTTCGGCTTCAATCGCTAAAAAAGGTGAAACGTTTGGATTTGATTTGTAACGTTTGTAACCGTTTGGCTTATATTGCTAAAAAGGTGACACGTTTGGATGTGTTTCGTAACCTTTGTAAACGTTTGGCTTAAATCGCTAAAAATGTGAAACGTTTGATTTTGTTTCTTAACCTTTGTAAATGTTGGGCTTAAATAGCTAAAAAGGTGAAACGTTTGGATTTGTTTCGTAACGTTTGTAAACGTTTTTCTTAAATTACTAAAAAGGTGACACGTTTGGATTTGTTTCGTAAGCTTTGTAAACATTTGGCTTAAATTGCTAAAAAGGGAAAACGTTTGGATTTGTTTCATAACGTTTGTAAATGTTTGTCTTAAATCGCTAAAAAGGGGAAACGTTTGGATTTGTTTCATAGCGTTTGTATATGTTTGGCTTAAATCGCTAAAAAGGGGAAACATTTGGATTTGTTCCGAAAAGTTTGAAAACGTTCGGCTTAAATCGCAAAAAAGCGAAAACGTTTGCTTTTGTTTCGTAACGTTTATAAACGTTCGGCTTAAATCGCTAAAAAGGTGAAACGTTTGGATTTGTTTCGTAACGTTTGTAAACGTTTTGCTTAAATTATTAAAAAGGTGACATGTTTGGATTTGTTTCGTAACCTTTGTAAACGTTTGGCTTAAATCTCTAATAAGGGGAAACGTTTGGATTTGTTTCATAACGTTTGTAAATGTTTGTCTTAAATCGCTAAATAGGGGAAACGTTTAAATTTGTTTCAATACGTTTGGCTTAAATCGCTAAAAAGGGGAAGCATTTGGATTTGTTTCGAAACGTTTGAAAATGTTTGGCTTAAATCGCCAAAAAGCAAAAACGTTGGCTTTTGTTTCGTAACGTTTGGAAACGTTCAGCTTAAATTGCTAAAAAGGTGAAACGTTTGGATTTGTTTTGTAGCGTTTGTAAACGTCTGGCTTAAATCGCTAAAAAGGTGAAATGTTTAGATTTGTTTCGTAACGTTTGTAAACATTTGGCTTAAATTTCTAAAAATGTGAAAAGTTTGGATTTGTTTCGTAACGATATAAACGTTTGGTTTAAATTTCTAAAATGGTGAAACGATTGGATTTGTTTCGTAACGTTTGTAAACATTTGGCATAAATTTCTAAAAAGTTGAAATGCTTGAATTTGTTTCGTAACGTTTTAGACGTTTTGTTTCATAACCTTTGTAAACGTTTGGCTTAAATCGCTAAAAAGGTGAAACAGTTGGATTTGTTTCGTAACGTTTGTAAACTTTTGGCTTAAATAGCTAAAAATCGGAAACGTTTGGATTTATTTCGTAACGTTTGTAAACGTTTGGCTTAAATTGCTATAAAGGTGAAACGTTTGGATTTGTTTCGTAACGTTTGTAAGCGTTTGGCTTCAATCGCTCAAAAGGTGAAAAGTGTTTGTATTTGTTTCGTAACGTTTGTAAATGTTTGGCTTAAATTGCTAAAAAGGTGACACGTTTGGATGTGTTTCGTAACCTTTGTAAACGTTTGGCTTAAATCGCTAAAAAGGTGAAACGTTTGGTTTTATTTCTTAACCTTTGTGAATGTTGGTCTTAAATCGCTAAAAAGGTGAAACGTTTGGATTTGTTTCGTAACGTTTGTAAACGTTTTGCTGAAATTACTAAAGAGGTGACACGTTTGGATTTGTTTCGTAACCTTTCTAAACGTTTGGCTTAAATCGCTAAAAAGGGGAAACGTTTGGATTTGTTTCGTAACGTTTGCAAATGTTTGTCTTAAATCGCTAAAAAGGTGAAACATTTGGATTTGTTTCATAACGTTTGTATACGTTTGGCTTAAATCGCTAAAAAGGTAAAACATTTGGATTTGTTCCGAAACGTTTGTAAACGTTTCGCTTAAATCGCAAAAAAGCGAAAACATTTGCTTTTGTTTCGTTACGTTTGTAAACGTTCGGCTTAAATCGCTAAAAAGATGAAACGTTTGGATTTGTTTTGTAATGTTTGTAAACGTCTGGCTTAAATCGCTAAAAAGGTGAAACGTTTAGATTTGTTTCTTATCATTTGTAAACGTTTGGCATATATTGCAAAAAATTTGAAAAGTTTGGATTTGTTTTGTAACGATATAAACGTTTGGTTTAAATTGCTAAAATGGTGAAACGATTGGATTTGTTTCTTAACGTTTGTAAACATTTGGATTATAGTTCTAATAAGTTGAAACGCTTGAATTTGTTTCGTAACGTTTTAGACGTTTTGTTTCATAACCTTTGTAAACGTTTGGCTTAAATCGCTAAAAAGGTGAAACATTTGGATTTGTTTCGTAACGTTTGTAAACGTTTGGCTTAAATTGCTAAAACCTGAAAAATTTGGATTTGTTTCGTAACCTTTGTAAACGTTTGGCTTAAATCACTAAAAAGGTGAAACACTTGGTTTTACTTCGTAACGTGTTTAAACGTTTGGCTTATATTGCTAAAACTATGAAACGTTTGGATTTGTTGTTAGTAGTATATGCCCTAGGGCCATTTGATCGTGTATATTTGTAGAATTTAATCCCAATGGCAAAGATATATATGTTCTATTTGAACTAAGTGTCTCATCCACTAAGTGTTCATGTTTTACGTATTGTCCTTATCAAATTGTGATAGAATCTATTCTTAAAGTGTTAAGAATATGAGTGACAGATTCTATTATTCAAGTGATCTAAATAACCGTTCACGATCGATGGGTCCTGTGAATAAGGGCATCGCATTACCCCAGAAAGATTGTCACCTCTATTTATTCTCCTGATTAGTAAAGAGTTGCTAATTATAGGAAGTAGTGAGTCTCATACTACTTGATGGGGATCGGAATAAACATGTGGACACTCAAGGTGTTGAGTAAGCAAAACGTTTACAAACGTTGCGAAACAAATCCAAATGTTTCACCTTTTTAGCAATTTAAGCCAAACATTTACAAACGTTCCGAAACAAATCCAAGCGTTTCACCTTTTTAGTAATTTAAGCGAAACGTTTACAAAAGTTACGAAACAAATTCAAGCGTTTCATCTTTTTAGCAATTTAAGACAAACATTTACAAATGTTATGAAACAAATCCAAACGTTTCACCTTTTTAGCAATTTAAGCCGAACATTTACAAACATTACGAAACAAAACCAAACATTTAACATTTTTAGTAATTTAAGGGCAAACATTTACAAACTTTACGAAACAAATCCAAGCGTTTCCTCATTTTAGCGATTTAAGCCAAACATTTAAAATGTTACGAAACAAATCCAAAGATTTCACCTTTTTAGCGATAAATGGCAAATGTTTACAAACGTTACGAAACAAATCCAAACATTTCAACTTCCTAGCGATTGAAGCCAAACATTTACAAACGTTACGAAACAAATCCAAACGTTTCGCCTTTTTGGCGATTTAAGCCAAACGTTTACAAACGTTTTGAAACAAATCCAAACATTTCACATTTTTAGCGATTTAAGCCAGACGTTTACAAAGTTTACAAAACAAATCCAAGTGTTTCACCTTTTTAGCAATTTAAGCCAAAAGTTTATAAACATTACGAAACAAATCCAAGCGTTTTACCTTTTTTGGAATTTATGCCAAACGTTTACAAACATTACGAAACAAATCCAAGCGTTTCACCATTTAGCAATTTAAGCCAAACGTTTACAAACGTTGCGAAACAAATCAAACGTTTCTCCTTTTTAGCGATATAAGCCAAACGTTTACAAACATTACAAAACAAATCCAAACGTTTCCCCTTTTTAGTGATTTAAGCCAAACGTTTACAAACGTTACGAAAGAAATCCAAACGTTTCACCTTTTAAGCGATTTAAGCAAACGTTTACAAATGTTACGAAACAAATCCAAGCGTTTCACCTTTTTAGCGATTTAAGCTAAACGTTTACAAATGTTACGAAACAATCCAAACGTTTCACCTTTTTAGCGATTTAAGCAAAACGTTTACAAACGTTATGAAACAAATCAAAATATTTCCCCTTTTTAGCGATTTAAGCCTAATGTTTACAAACATTACGAAACAAAAATAAACATTTAAAACATTACGAAAAAAATCCAAACGTTTTATTTTTTTGGCGATTTAAGCGAAAACTTTACAAACGTTACGAAACAAATCCAAACGCGTTTCACCTTTTTAGCAATTTAAGCTTGTCTACAAACGTTCCGAAACAAATCCAAGAGTTTCACCTTTTTAGTAATTTAAGCCAAACGTTTCGAAATGTTACAAAATAAATCGAAGCATTTCACCTTTTTAGCAATTCAAGCCAAACATTTACAAACGTTACAAAACAAATCCAACCGTTGCACCATTTTAGCGATTCAAGCGGAACGTTTAAAAACGTTACGAAACAAAACCAAACGTTTCACCTTTTTAGCAATTTAAGCCAAAAAATTTACAAACCTTTTTAGTGATTTAAGCCAAACGTTTAAAACATTACGAAACAAATCCAAACATTTCACTTTTTTAGTTATTTATGCCAAACGTTTACAAACGTTACGAAACAAATCCAAACGTTTCACCTTTTTGGCGATTGAAGCCAAACGTTTACAAACGTTACGAAACAAATCCAAACGTTTCCCATTTTTAGCAATTTATGCCAAACGTTTACAAACATTACGAAACCAAAAACCAAGCATTTCACCTATTTAGCAATTTAAGCCAAACGTTTACAAATATAACGAAACAAATTCAAGCGTTTCACCTTTTTAGCAATTTAAGCGAAACGTTTACAAACGTTATGAAACAAATCCAAATATTTCACCTTTTTAGCGATTTAAGCCAAACGTTTACAGACGGTACGAAACAAATCCAAACGTTTCTCCTTTTTAGCGATTTAAGCCAAACGTTTACGAATGTTATGAAACAATTCCAAACGTTCCGCCTTTATTACGATTTAAGCCAAATGTTTACAAACGTTACGAAACAAATCCAAGCGTTTCTCCTTTTTAGCAATTTAAGCCAAACGTTTACAAACGTTAAGAATCAAATCCAAGCATTTCTCCTTTTTAGCTATTTAAGCCAAACGTTTGCATAGGTTACCAAACAAATCCAAGTGTTTCACTTTTTAGCAATTTAAGCCAAACGTATACAAAGGATACGAAACAAATCTAAATGTTTTACGTTATTAGCGATTTAAGCCAAACGTTTACAAACGATACGAAATAAATCCAAACGTTTCACCTTTTTAGCAATTTAAGCCAAACGTTTACAAACGTTACGAAACAAATCCAAATGCTTCACCTTTTAGAGATTTAAGCCAAACGTTTACAAACGTTTAGGAAACTAATCAAAACGTTTCACCTTTTTAGCGATTTAAGCCAAACGTTTACAAACGTTACGAAACAAATCCAAACATTTCACCTTTTTCGCGATTTAAACCAAACGTTTACAAACGTTACAAAACAAATCCAAATGTTTCACATTTTTAGCGAAATCAGCCAAACGTTTACAAACGTTTCGAAACAAATCCAAACGTTTCACGTTTTTAGCGATGTAAGCCAGACGATTACAAAGGTTACGAAAAAAAATCCAAATGTTTCATCTTTTTAGCCATTTAATCAAAAAGATTACAAACGTTACGAAACAAATCAAAGCGTTTTACCTTTTAGCAATTTAAGCCAAACGTTTACAAACGTTACGAAACAAATCCAAGTGTTTCACCCTTTTAGAAATTTAAGCCAAACTTTTACAAACCTTACGAAACAAATACAAACGTTTCACCTTTTTAGCAATTTAAGTCAAACGTTTACAAACGTTACGAATAAAATCCAAACATTTCACCTTTTTAGCGATTTAAGCCAAACCTTTATAAACGTTACGAAACAAATCCAAACGTGTCCCCTTTTTAGTGATTGAAGCCTAACGTTTACAAACATTACGAAACAAATCCAAACGTGTCCCCTTTTTAGCGATTGAAGCCTAACGTTTACAAACATTACGAAACAAAACCAAACATTTAAAACTTTACGAAAAAAATCCAAACGTTTCAAAATTTTAGCGATTTAAGCTAAACCTTTACAAATGTTACGAAACAAATCAAAGTGTTTCACCTTTTTAGCAATTTAAGCTTGTTTACAAACATTCCGAAACAAATCCAAGCGTTTCACCTTTTTAGTAATTTAAGCCAAACGTTTACAAATGTTATAAAAAAATCCAAGCATTTCACCTTTTTAGCAATATAAGCCAAACGTTTGCAAACGTTACGAAACAAATCCAACTGTTTCACCTTTTTAGTGGTTTAAGCGAAACGTTTGCAAGCGTTACGAAACAAATCCAAGCGTTTCACCTTTTTAGCAATTTAAGCCAAACGTTTACAAACGTTACAAACAAATCCAAGCGTTTCACCTTTTAAGCAATTTAAGCCAAACGTTTACAAACGTTATAAAAAAAATCTAAGCATTCCACCTTTTTAGCAATATAAGCCAAATGTTTGCAAACGTTACGAAACAAATCCAACCGTTTCCCCTTTTTTCTGATTTAAGCGAAACGTTTACAAACGTTACGAAACAAAATCAAACGTTTCACCTTTTTAGCAATTTAAGCCAAACGTTTACAAACGTTCCGAAACAAATCCAAACATTTCCCCATTTTAGCAATTTAAGGCAAGCGTTTACAAACGTTACGAAACAAATCCAAACGTTTCACCTTTTTTGCGATTGAAGCCAAACGTTTACAAACATTACGAAACAAATCCAACCGTTTCACCTTTTTAGCGATATAAGCCAAACGTTTACAAACGTTACGAAACAAATCCAAGCGTTTCACCTTTTTAGTGATTTAAGCTAAACGTTTACAATTGCTACGAAATAAATCCAAACGTTTCACCTTTTTAGCGATTTAAGCCAAACGTTTATAAACGGTACGAAATAAATCCAAACGTTTCCCCTTTTTAGCGATTTAAGCCTAACATTTACAACCATTACGAAACAAAACCAAACGTTTAAAACGTTAAGAATTAAATCCAAACGTTTCACATTTTTAGCAATTGAAGCAAAACCCTTACAAACGTTACGAAACCAATCCAAACGTTTCACCTTTTTAGCAATTTAAGCTTGTTTACAAACGTTCCGAAACAAATTCAAGTGTTTTACCTCCTTAGTAATTTAAGACAAACGTTTACAAACGTTATAAAATAAATCCAAGCATTTCACCTTTTTAGCTATTTAAGCCAAAAGTTTACAAACGTTACGAAACAAATCCAAACGTTTCACCTTTTTAGCAATTTAAGCTTGTTTACAAACGTTACGAAACCAAAACCAAGCATTTCACCTATTTAGCAATTTAAGCCAAACGTTTACAAACGTAACGAAACAAATTCAAGCGTTTCACCTTTTTAGCAATTTAAGCTAAACGTTTCAAACGTTACGAAACAAATCCAACTGTTGCACCTTTTTAGCGATTTAAGCGGAACGTTTACATACGTTACGAAACAAAACCAAATGTTTCACCTTTTTAGCAATTTAAGCCAAACGTTTACAAATGTTACGAATAATCCAAATGTTTCCCTATTTTAGTGATTTATGCCAAACGTTTAAAAGGTTACGAAACAAATCCAAACATTTCACCTTTTTAGCGATTTATGCCAAACTTTTACAAACGTTACGAAACAAATCCAAACGTTTCACTTTTTTGGTGATTGAAGCCAAACGTTTACAAATGTTACGAAACAAATCCAAACGTTTCCCATTTTTAGCAATTTATGCCAAACGTTTACAAACGTTACGAAACCAAAACCAAGCATTTCACCTATTTAGCAATTTAAGCCAAACGTTTACAAACGTAACGAAACAAATTCAAGCGTTGCACCTTTTTAGAAATTTAAGCTAAACGTTTCAAACTTTACGAAACAAATCCAATTGTTGCACTTTATTAGCGATTTAAGCGGAACGTTTACATACGTTACGAAACGAAACCAAATGTTTCACCTTTTTGGCAATTTAAGCCAAACGTTTACAAACATTACGAATAATCCAAATATTTCCCGATTTTAGTGATTTATGCCAAACAATTAAAACGTTACGAAACAAATCCAAATATTTCACCTTTTCAGCAATTTATGGCAAACGTTTACAAACGTTTCGAAACAAATCTAAACGTTTCACCTTTTTAACGATTGAAGCCAAACGTTTACAAACGTTACGAAACAAATCCAAACGTTTCCCATTTTTTTTCAATATATGCCAAACGTTTACAAATATTACGAAATCAAAACCAAGCATTTCACCTATCTAGCAATTTAAACCAAACATTTACAAACGTAACGAAACAAATTCAAGCATTTCACCTTATTAGCAATTTAAGCCAAACGTTACGAAACAAATCCAACTGTTGCACCTTTTTAGCGATTTAAGCGGAACGTTTAAATACGTTAAGAAACAAAACAAAATGTTGCACCTTTTATGCAATTTAAGCTAAACGTTTACAAACGTTACGAATAATCCAAACGTTTCCCTATTTTAGTTATTCATGCCAAACGTTTAAAATGTTACGAAACAAATCCAAACATTTCACCTTTTTAGCGATTTATGCCAAACGTTTACAAACGTTACGAAACAAATCAAACTGTTTCACCTTTTTGGCGATTGAAGCCAAACGTTTAGAAACGTTACGAAACAAATCCAAACGTTTCCCATTTTTAGCAATTTATGCCAAATGTTTACAAACGTTACGAAGCCAAAACCAAGCATTTCACCTATGTAGAAATTTAAGCCAAACGTTTACAAACGTAACGAAACAAATTCAAGCGTTTCACTTTTTTAGCAATTTAAGCTAAACGTTTCAAACGTTACGAAACAAATCCAAATATTTCACCTTTTTAACGATTTAAGCCAAACATTTACAAACGGTACGAAACAAATCCAAACGTTTCACATTTTTAGCGATTTAAGCCAAACGTTTACAAATGTTATGAAACAAATCCAAACGTTCCGCCTTTATAACGATTTAAGCCAAACGTTTACAAACGTTATGAAACAAATCCAAGCGTTTCTCCTTTTTAGAAATTTAAGCCAAAAGTTTACAAACGTTACGAAACAAATCCAAGCGTTTAACCTTTTTGGCAATTTACGTCAAACGTTTACAAAGGTTATGAAACAAATCAAAATGTTTTACCTTTTTAGCGAATTTAAGACAAACGTTTACAAACGATACGAAACAATTCCAAATGTTTCCCCTTTATAGTAATTTAAGCCAAACGTTTACAAGCGTTACGAAACAAATCCAAACTTTTTACCATTTTACCGATTTAAGCCAAACGTTTACAAACGTTTCGGAAAAAATCAAAATGTTTCACCTTTTTAGCGTTTTAAGCAAAACGTTTACAAACGTTACGAAACAAATCCAAACGTTTCACCTTTTTAGCGATTTAAGCCAAACATTTACAAACATTACAAAAAAAATCCAAAAGTTTCCCCTTTTTAGCGATTTAAGCCAAACGTATACAAAAGATATGAAACAAATCCAGACGTTTCACCTTTTTAGCGATTTAAGCCAAAAGTTTACAAACGTTACGAAAAAAAACTAAATGTTTAAAACATTACGAAATAAATCCAAACGTTTCCCATTTTTAGCGATTTAAGCCAAACATTTACAAACGTTACGAAACAAAACCATACGTTTCACCTTTATAGAAATTTAAGCCAAATGTTTACAAACATTACGAAACAAATCCAAACGCTTCCCCTTTTTTGCGATCGAAGCCAAACGTTTACAAACGTTACCAAACAAATCCAAATGCTTCCACTTTTTAGCGATTTAAGCAAAACGTTTACAAAAGTTACGAAACAAATCCAAACATTTAATTCAAACGTTTACAAAGGTTAGGAAACAAATCCAAATATTTCACCTTTTAAGCAATTTAAGCCAAACGTTTACAAACGTTACGAAACAAATCCAAGCGTTTCACCTTTTAGCAATTTAAGCCAAACGTTTACAAACGTTACCAAACAAATCCAAACGTTTCACCTTTTTAGATATTTAAGCCAAACGTTTTCACACGTTACGAAACAATTACAAACGTTTTGCCTTTTTAGTGATTTAAGCCAAACGTTCACAAACGTTAAGAAACAAATCCAAAGGTTTCGCCTTTTAAGCCAAACGTTTACAAACGATATGAAACAAATCCAAGCGTTTCCCCTTTTAGCAATTTAAGCCAAACGTTTACATACATTCCGAAACAAATCCAAGCATTTCCCCTTTTTAGGAATTTAAGCCAAATGTTTACAAATATTACGAAACAAATCCAAACGTTTGCCCTTTTTAGCGATTTAAGTCAAACGTTTACAAACATTTCGAAATAAATGCAAACATTTCATCTTTTTAGCGATTTAAGTCAAACGTTTACAAAGTTTAAGAAACAAATTCAGATGTTTCACCTTTTTAGCAATTTAAGCCAAACGTTTACAAATCTTACGAAACAAATCCAAGCGTTTCACCCTTTTAGCAATTTAAGTAACACATTTACAAACGCTATGAAACAAATCCAAACATTTCACCTTTTTAGCGATTTAAGCCAAGCGTTTACAAACGTTACGAAACAAATCCAAACGTTTCACCTTTTTAGCGAATTAAGCCAAACGTGTACAAGCTTTACGAAAGAAATCCAAACGTTTCACCTTTTTAGCGATTTAAGCCAAACGTTTACAAACGGTACGAAACAAATCTAAACGTTTCACCTTTTTAGTGATTTAAGCCAAACGTTTATAAACTTTTCTAAAAACAATTCCAAATGTTTCACCTTTATGGCAATTTTAGCCAGACGTTTACAAACGTTACGAAACAAATCCAAACGCTTCCCATGTTTTGCGATCGAAGCCAAACGTTTACAAACATTACGAAACAAATCCAATTGTTTCACCTTTTTAGCGATTTAAGCCAAACGTTTACAAACGTTAGTTTTGGAAGCCAACTTGTTAAAGAGTAATTGTGACTCTTAGGTGGATAATTTTTGTTTGTTCACTTTTGTGTTAATTGAGTAATCGTTAGATCTCCAAGTTGTTAGATTGAATATTTTTTGCGTATATGCCCTGTGACCGTTCAAATTGTAGATTTAAAATTCGAGGTCTAATTTTTCATAGGTTGGGGAGAATGTAATACCCCATATGTTTTCAGCGTGTTTCGTCTTGTGTTGACCTTCCCTAGGTGAAAATTTTGTTTAGAGTTATAATTGAAAGAGGTTCGAGGTTTCGTTCTTGATTATCCTAAGTATTTCAGTCGAACTTTATGTGGGAGAGTTTGTATTCCTTCGTTTGGTTTCACCTATAAATGGCGTTATCATTTTATATTAAGTGGAAGTTAGTGTTGATACTGTTTGTGATCATTTGAGATTGTTCAGTTTATGAAAGTGCTGGTTTGGAGTTATCATTCGAGGAATAACCTTTTGCGTTTTTGCTTACGCAAGTGCTTAGGTCGCTAAGCACGGAATTCCTATGATTACGGTTTAGGTTGGTTACTTGGTTGAGGAATGTTCTTGAGAGACACAGTTCGTTATGCATAATTGTTATTAGTACAGTCCTTGATTACCTTGGGTATCTTGTTTATGTGTTTTTACATTGGCTATGTGCGTGTTCGTTCAGACAACATATAGTTTTATGATATGTTTTTTAAGCGGGTTGTGTTGTGTTAAATTCGATGATGAAATTTATATAAGTTGGGGAGAATTTAATATCCCGTGTTTTTCTATCATGGTTTAGTTACGATTCTGGGTTGGTTTCGAATTGTTTATGGTGGAATTAGCAAGTGTGACACTGTATTTGGTGTATGAGTTGTATCTTGTATGTGTCACATGTGTCGTGGGGGCTTTCGATGTCAATTTGATTAGTTTCCGAATAATTATTGAAGATGTGTTCTTATGTCTTCTGAATATGACATGTTTTGATAAAACATTCATATCTCCCAATTACACCGTCGGATCGTGCTCATTTTTGGATATGTTTTGCCCAAGACAAAGTTAACTGTTGGATCAACAATGGAGGCGCGTTGGAGGGCGCGATGGGCCATCGCGCCTCGCAACGCGCCCCATTCTGTTATGCGCCTAGGGAAGGCGCGATGGGACGAACGCGCCTCCCATCGCGCCTGAGCTGTAATTTTGTATCGGGGCCTTTAAATAGACCCCATAACTCGATCAAACTCTTTTTCTTTCGTTTACTTAAAACCCTATCCGACTCACTATCATTCTAACACTTCGAGATATCATATCATCCATTCCATTCCATCACTCTTAGATTCGGTAAGTTCTCTCGTCAACTCCTTTGTTTATTCGATAACGTCTCTATCGTCTTATGGCTTGTCCTCCTTTGTTTTAGTATCGTTCTTAGTTTGGTTTCTTCATTACGTCTGTTAATCTCTTTCTCAACGATCATAATGCGTTGGAATCCAATTCGGTACGTATAATTTTCCTAGTTTTACGCCGTTTCGTTTATCGTTGTTGTGTGTTATGGCTGCATCATAATCTGTTGGGCATAATTGTTGTTGTGCTTAGTCCATAAAACTCATGTACAATCTGAACCATATCATCTCTGAATCGTTTAACTTTGTTACATCAAACGATACGTCGATCTCTTATATTGTCGATTGATTTGTTAGCTTCCATTCTTCTATTTTGCTGCTACCGTTTGCTTTGTTAATGTTACTGATGTTTTTGGTGATTTCCTAATGTCCTAATCATATGGTTGCCTTTGTTCTTGATTAGTTGTTGCCATGTATAAATTGTGCTTCCTCTTGTGTTTGATATTGGTTTAATGATCTTATTATTGGTTTGGTTATGGGTTTACTGTCAACATGGGGTTTCCCTGTTGTGACCTTTGGTATTCCATACTATCATATTATGGGGATTTGATAATGAGTTGTGTTTAGCGGATTAACTATCATTTTGATTTCTAAACTAACCATTGTTAACGTTTTTCAATTTGGAATAAAGTTGTGTGGACTTTGATTGAATCGTTTTGAAAGTTATATTTGAAAACGTGAATTGTTTTATAGTCTTTTATTCGAATAATTACTTAGTAATTATTGTTTGGGAATTATTGGCTTAAGGTGCCAAGTTGGCTAAAGTTATGTTTCGACTTTAGGACGTTTTGTTAAACTTAATTTAGTTAAGTTTTGTCGGTAGCTAAAGGTTACTTTTATTTATGGATATTGAGTTCCGCTTGCAATTATTATTTTATTAATCATATCTCGGGATTATAAACTATGGTTTATATTTTGATAAAATGGTTGGATCGGGTTGGACTTGGGTCACCTGACATGTGAGGTTAGCTTGGTAGTTATCGGTAACTCGGCTAGACCAATATTTGGAAATTACTTGGTTTAAATAATATTTTATGAAATGGATTTTATAAGTGAGCACTCAATATACTTGTCTTAATTGGGCATTATAAATTATTTGGATATTGTGGTAGATCTTATTGGTTTTATCTTGACTTGTTGTTTGTGCTAGTCCTATGTGGTGTCTAGTACTCGATAGAGTTAGGATCGTTTTAATAATTATTTATTTGTGTTTAGACACGTCGACTGTTCGTGCATTTGAGGCGAAATGAGTCTAGGTTGCTTGTCAAGAGTTTTCACGTAAATTATCAAGCAGTGAGTTTGTACTTACTATTTACCGCTTTATTAAGTAAATTGTTATTTTAATATAGAAATATATAATGTATGTATATTTCGAACTGTTTTTCCATTATGCCTTTACGTTGGAACATGCTACCTAATGGGCATCATAAGGACTGCCTGCGCACCGGTATTGATCTAGAAAAGGTATGTGATATGTGGTGGTAACTCGGTGTGAGCATAGCTCTCGGGACCAGAAGAGTAACTCGGTGTAGCTCAGCTCTCGGGACTCTAGTTATGAATTAAGAGTGGTCGGTGGTAACTCGGTGTAGCTCAGCTCTCGGGACTAGGCCTATTGGATTATGGATATATTTAGTATTGTGGATTAGGGTTCCAACTATTATACATAATGTTGTTATTAAATGTTTTAAACAGTTTTAAAGGTTTTCGACTTGATAAATGTAAATAGTGGTATGAATTCATCTCAGTATATCTGACCCCGTTGTTTTCCCAATTTTCCAAGGTTATGATATCAGCGAGTCAGCTGCTCTCCGATTCTTTATTTCCTCGGAGGTTTTACTTTATTTAATAAAGTTTATTAAACTAATTTTATTCTTAGACCGCAATAGTAATTAGAAGTCGTATTTGTCTAATACTTGTTATCAAAATTATTCTACTGATTTAATTGTTTTAGCTTTAATATAATAACTTGGGTTATTGAATATTTATGCTATGACTCGGAATTGATCAAACAATTATTATATAGATGTTGTATTTTATGAACTGCTAGAACTAGGCTGAAGTCTCGGTTGCCCCCGAGCATTGGTTTTTTGCAAGTTTATGTAATTGTTTTTGATTATCCACAAGGCCAGCTACGGGTTTTTGTACAACCATAACCATACCCTAGCGACGGTCGCGATCCTTAAAAATGTGTCGTGACAGAAAAAGGTGAAACGTTTGGATTTGTTTCGTAACGTTTCTAAATGTTTCGCATAAATCGCTAAAGAGGTGAAACATTTGGATTTGTTTCGTAACGTTTTAAAAGTTTGGCTTAAATCGCTAAAATGGGGAAACGTTTGGATTTGTTTCGTAATGTTTGTAAACGTTTGGCTTAAATCGCTAAAAAGGGGAAAAGTTTGGATTTGTTTTGTAATGTTTGTAAATGTTTGGCTAAAAATCGCTAAAAAGGTGAAATGTTTGGATTTGTTTTGTAACGTTTGTAAACCTTTGGATTATATCACTAAAAAGGTGAAACGTTTGGATTTGTTTTGTAACGTTTGTAAACCTTTGGATTATATAACTAAAAAGGTGAAACGTTTGGATTTGTTTTGTAACATTTGTAAACGTTTGGCTTATATCACTAAAAAGGTGAAACGTTTGGATTTGTTTCGTAACTTTTATAAGCATTTGGCTAAAATTGCTAAAAAGGAGAAACGTTTGGATTTGTTTCGTAGCATTTGTAAACGTTTGGCTTATATCACTAAAAAGGTGAAACGTTTAAATTTGTTTCGTAACGCTTCTACACGTTTGGTTTAAATCGCAAAAAAGGTGAAACGTTTGTATTTGTTTCGTAACATTTGTAAACATTTGGGATAAATCGCTAAAAAGGTGAAACATTTGGATTTGTTTCGTAACGTTTGGCTAAAATCGCTAAAAAGGTGAAACGTTTGTAAACGTTTGGCTTAAATTGATAAAAAGGTGAAACACTTGGATTTGTTTCGTAACGTTTGTAAACGTTTGGCTTAAATTGCTAAAAAGGTGAAACATTTGGATTTGTTTCATAACCTTTGTAAACGTTTGGCTTAAATCGCTAAATAGGTGAAACGTTTGGATTTGCTTCGTAACGTTTGTAAACGTTTGGCTTAAATCGCTAAAAAGGTGACACGTTTCGATTGGTTTCGTAAAGTTTGTAAACGTTTGGCTTAAATCGTTAAAAAGGTGAAACTCTTGGATTTGTTTTGTAACGTTTGTAAATGTTTGGCTTAAATTGCTAAAAAGGTGAAACGCCTGGTTTTGTTCGTAACGTTTGGCTTAAATCGCTAAAAATGGGAAACGTTTGGATTTTTTTTGTAATATTTTAAACTTTTGGTTTTGTTCCGTAACATTTGTAAAAGTTTGGCTTAAATCGCTAAGAAGGTGAAATGCTTGGATTTGTTTCGTTACGTTTGTCAACGTTTGGCTTAAATTGCTAAAAAGGTGAAACGTTTGGATTTGTTTTGTAACGTTTTAAACGTTTGGCTTAAGTAACTTAAATGGGAAAACAATTGGATTTGTTTCATAACGTTTGTAAATGTTGGGCTTAAATTGCTAAAAAGGCGAAACGTTTGGTTTTGTTTCGTAACATTTATAAACGTCCGGCTTAAATCGCTAAAAAGGTGAAACCCGTGGATTTGTTTCGTGACGTTTGTAAACGTTTGGCTTAAATTGCTAAAAAGGTGAAACGCTTGGTTTTGTTTCGTAACGTTTGTGAAGGTTTCGCTTAAATCGCTAAAAATCTGAAACGTTTGGATTTGTTTCGTAGCGTTTTAAACGTTTGGTTTTATTTCGTAAGTTTTGTAAACGTTTGCTTTAAATTGCTAAAAAGGGGAAATGTTTGGATTTGTTTTGTATTGTTTGTAAACGTTTGGTTTAAATCGCTAAAAAAGCGAAACGTTTGGATTTGTTTCATAACATTTGGCTTATATTGCTAAAAAGGTGAAACGCTTGGATTTGTTTCATAACGTTTGTAAACGTTTGGCTTAAATGGCTAAAAAGGTAAATGTTTGCTTTTGCTTCGTAACGTTTGTAAACGTTCCGCTTAAATTGCTAAAAACGCAAAACATTAAATTTGTTTCGTAACGTTTGTCAACGTTTGACTTAAATTACTAAAAAGGTGAAAGGCCTGGATTTGTTTCGTAACGTTTGTAAATGTGTGGCTTATATTTCTAAAACGGTGAAACGCTTGGATTTGTTTTGTAACGTTTGTAAACGTTTGGCTTAAACTGCTATAAAGGTGAAACGCTTGGTTTTGTTTCGTAACGTTTGTAAAGGTTTTGCTTAAATCGCAAAAAATGTGAAAAGTTTAGATTTGTTTCGTAACGTTTTAAACGTTTTGTTTTGTTTCATAACGTTTCTAAACGTTTGGCTTAAATCGTGAAAAAGGTGAAACATTTGGATTTGTTTTGTAACGTTCATAAACGTTTGGTTTAAATCGCTAAAAAGGGGAAACGTTTGGATTTGTTTCGTAATGTTTGTAAACGTTTGGCTTAAATCGCTAAAAAGGTGAAACATTTGGATTTGTTTCGTAACGTTTGTAAACGTTTGGCTAAAATCGCTAAAAGGGTGAAATGTTTGGATATGTTTTGTAACATTTCTAAACGTTTGGCTTAAATTGCTAAAAAGGTGAAACACTTGGATTTGTTTAGTAACGTTTTTAAACATTTGGCTTAAATTGCTAAAAAGGTGAAACGCTTGGATTTGTTTCGTAATGTTAGTAAACGTTTGGCTTAAGTTGTTAAAAAGGTGAAACGCTTGGATTTGTTTCGTAACCTTTGGAAACGTTTTGCTTAAGTCGCTAAAAAGGTGAAACATTTGGATTTGTTTCGCAACCTTTGCAAACGTTTGGCTTAAATCGCTAAAAAGGTGAAACGTTTGGATTTGTTTCGTAATGTTTGTAAACGTTTGGCTTAAATCGCTAAAAAGGGGAAACGTTTGGATTTGTTTCGTAACGTTTGGCTTAAGTTGCTAAAAAGGTGAAAAGCTTGGATTTGTTTCCTAACGTTTGTAAACGTTTCGCTTAAATTGCTAAAAAGGGGAAACGCTTGGTTTTGTTTCGTAACGTTTGTAAACGTTTGGATTAAATTGCTATAAAGGTGAAACGTTTAGATTTGTTTCGTAACGTTTGTAAACGTTTGACTTAAATCGCTAAAAAGGTGAAACATTTGGTTTTTTTTCATAGCGTTTGTAAACGTTTGACTTCAATAACTAAAAAGGGGAAACGTTTGGATTTGTTTCGTAATGTTTGTAAACGTTTGGCATAAATCGCTAAAAAGGGGAAATTTTTGGATTTGTTTCGTAAAGTTTTAGACGTTTGGCTTAAATCGCTAAAAATGTGAAATGTCCGGATTTGATTCGTAACGTTTTAAACGTTTGAATTTGATTCGTAACGTTTTAAACGTTTGAATTTGTTTCGTAACGTTTTAAACGTTTGGCTTAAATCGCTAATAAGGTGAAACGTTAGGATTTGTTTCGTAACGTTTGTAAACGTTTGGCTTAAATTGCTAAAAACGCGAAACGTTTGGATTTGTTTCGTAACTTTTGTAAACGTTTGGCTTAAATCGCTAAAAAGGTGAAACATTTGGATTTGTTTTGTAACGTTTGTAAACGTTTGACTTCAATAGCTAAAAAGGTGAAACATTAGGATTTGTTTCGTAATATTTGTAAACGTTTATCATATATAGCTAAAAAGGGGAAATGTTTGGATTTGTTTCGTAACGTTTTAAACGTTTGGCTTAAATCGCTAAAAATGTGAAATGTTCGGATTTGGTTCGTAACGTTTTAAATGTTTGGATTTATCTCGTAACGTTTTAAACGTTTAGCTTAAATTGCTAATAAGGTGAAACGATAGGATTTGTTTCGTAACGTTTGTACACGTTTGGCTTAAATTGCTAAAAACGCAAAACGTTTGGATTTGTTTCGTAACATTTGTAAACGTTTGGCTTAAATCACTAAAAAGGGGAAACGTTTGGATTTGTTTCGCAACGATTGTAAACGTTTGGCTTAAATCGCTTAAAAGGTGAAATGCTTGGATTTTTTTTGTAACGTTTGTAAGCGTTTGGCTTAAATTGCTAAAAAGGTGAAACACTTGCATTTGTTTCGTAAAGTTTGTAAACGTTTGGCTTAAATTGCTAAAACGGTGAAACGCTTGGATTTGTTTCTTAACCTGTGTAAATGTTTGGCTTAAATCGCTAAAAAGGTGAAACGTTTGGATTTGTTTCGTAACGCTTATAAACGTTTGGCTTAAATTGCTAAAAAGGTGAAACGTTTGGATTTGTTTCGTAACGTTTGTAAACGTTTGGCTTAAATTGCTAAAACGGTGACACATTTGTACTTATTTTGTAACGTTTGTAAATGTTTGGCTTAAATTGCTAAAAAGTTGAAACGCTTTGATTTGTTTTGTAATGTTTGTAAACGTTTGGCTTAAATTGCTAAATAGGTGAAACGTTTGAATTTGTTTCGTAACGTTTGTAAACGTTTGGCTTTAATCGCTAAAAATGTGAAATGTTTGGATTTGTTTCGTAAAGTTTGTATACGTTAGGCCTAAATCGCAGAAAAGGTGAAATGTTTGGATTTGTTTCGTAATATTTGTAAACGTTTTGATTCTTTTCGTAACGTTTGTCAACGTTTGGCTTAAATCGCTAAAAAGGTGAAACATTTGGTTTTGTTTCGTAACGTTTGTAAACGTTTGGCTTCAATTGCTAAAAAGGTGAGACGTTTTGATTTGATTCGTAGCGTTTGTAAACGTTTGGCTTAAATCGCTAAAAAGGTGAAACGTTTGGATTTGTTTCGTACCGTTTGTAAATGTTTGGCTTAAATCGCTAAAAATGTGAAACGATTGGATTTGTTTCGTAACGTTTGTAAACGTTTGACTTAAATTGCTAAAAAGGTGAAACATTTGGATTTGTTTTGTAAAGTGTGTAAACGTTTGGTTAAATTGCTAGAAAAGTGAAACACTTGGATTTGTTTCGTAACGTTTGTAAACGTTTGGCTTAAATTTCTAAAAAGGTGAAACGCTTGGTTTTGTTTCGTAAAGTTTGTAAACGTTTGTCTTAAATTGCTTATTATGTAAAAAGTTTGGATTTGTTTCGTAACGTTTGTAAACGTTTGGTTTCATTCGCTAAAAATGTGAAACGGTTGGATTTATTTCGTAATGTTTGTAAACGTTTGGCTTAAATTGCTAAAAAAGTGAGATGTTTGGATTTGTTTCGTAACGTTATAAACGTTTGGTTTATATCGCTAAAATGGGGAAATGTTTGGATTTGTTTCGTAACGTCTGTAATGGTTTGGCTTCAATCGCTAAAAAGGTGGAACGCTTAATTTTATTTCTTAACGTTTGTAAACGTTCGGTTTAAATCGCTAAAAAGGTGAAACACTTGGATTTGTTTCGTAACGTTTGTAAATGTTTGGCTTAAATTTCTAAAAAAGTGAAATGCTTGGATTTGTTTCGTAATGTTTGTAAACGTTTGGATTTGTTTCGTAACATTTGTAAACATTTGGCTTAAATCTCTAAAAATAAGAAACGTTTGGATTTGTTTCGTAACGTTTGTAAACGTTCGCCTAAAATCGCTAAAATGGTGAAACGTTTGGATTTGTTTCGCAATGTTTATTAACGTTTGGCTTAAATTGCTAAAAAGGTGAAACACTTGGATTTGTTTCGTAATATTTAAACGTTTGGTTTTGTTTTGTAATGTTTGTAAACGTTTGGCTTAAATCGCAAAAAAGGTAAAACGTCCTGTTTTGTTTCGTAACATTTGTATACATTTGGCTTTTATCGCTAAAAAGGTGAAAAGTTTGGATTTGTTTCATAACGTTTGTAAACATTTGGCTTAAATCGCTAAAAAGGTTAAACGCTTGGATTTGTTTCTTAACGTTTATAAATGTTATGCTTAAATCGCTAAAAAGGTGAAACGTTTGGATTTGTTCTGTAACATCTGTAAACATTTTTCTTAAATCATTAAAAAGGGGAAACGTTTGGTTTTGTTTCGTAACATTTGGCATAAATTGCTAAAAAGGTGAAACATTTGGATTTGTTTCATAACGTTTGTAAACGTTTGTTTTAAAACGCTAAAAAGGTGAAACATTTGGATTTGTTTCGTAACTTTTGCAAACGTTTGGTTTAAATTGGTAAAATGGTGAAACGCTTGGATTTGTTTCCTAACGTTTGTAAACGTTTCGCTTAAATTGCTAAAAAGGTGTAACGCTTGGTTTTGTTTCGTAACGTTTGTAAATGTTTGGATTAAATTGCTATAAAGGTGAAACATTTGGATTTGTTTCGTAACGTTTGTAAACGTTTGGCTTAAATGGCTAAAAAGGTGAAACATTTGGATTTGTTTCATAAAGTTTGTAAACGTTTGACTTCAATAGCTAAAAAGGTGAAACGTTAGGATTTGTTTCGTAATGTTTGTGAACGTTTGGCATAAATCGCTAAAAAGGGGAAATGTTTGGATTTGTTTCGTATCTTTTTAAACGTTTAGCTTAAATGGCTAAAAATGTGAAATGTTCGGATTTGGTTTGTAACATTTTAAACGTTTGGATTTGTTTCGTAACGTTTTAAACGTTTGGCTTAAATCGCTAATAAGGTGAAACGTTAGGATTTGTTTCGTAACGTTTGTAAACGTTTGGCTTAAATTGCTAAAAAGGGGATATGTTTGGATTTGTTTCGTAACGTTTGTAAACGTTTAGCTTAAATTGCTAATAATGTGAAACATTTGGATTTCTTTCAAAACCTTTGTAAATGTTTGCCTAAAATCGCTGAAAATGTGAAACGTTTGGATTTGTTTTGTAACGTTTGTAAATGTTTGGCTTAAATTGCTAAATTGGAGAAATGTTTGGATTTGTTTCGTAACACTTGTAAGAGTTTGGCTTAAATTGCTAAAAAGGTGAAACATTTGGATTTATTTCAAAACCTTTGTAAACGTTTGCCTTAAATCGCAAAAAAGGTGAAACGTTTGGATTTGTTTCGTAACATTTGTAAAAGTTTGACTTGAATCGCTAAAAAGATGACACGTTTGGATTTGTTTCGTAACCTTTGTAAACATTTTGCTTAAATCACTAAAAAGGTGAAACGTTTGGTATTGTTTCTTAACCTTTGTAAACGTTGGGCTTAAATCGCTAAAAAAGTGAAACGTTTGGATTTGTTTCATAACGTTTGTAAACGTTGGGCTTAAAATTCTAAAAAGGTGAAATGCTTGGATTTGTTTCGTAATATTTGTAAATGTTTGGCTTAAATTGCAAAAAAGGTTAAACACTTGAATTTGTTTTTTAACGTTTGTAAACGTTTGGCTTAAATCTATAAAAAGATGAAACGCTTGGATTTGTTTCCTAATGTTTGTAAACGTTTGGCTTAAATTGCTAAAAAGGTGAAACGCTTGGTTTTGTTTCTTAATGTTTGTAAACGTTTGGATTAAATCGCTATATAGGTGAAGCGTTTGGTTTTGTTTCTTAGCGTTTATAAACATTTGGCTTAAATTGCTATAAAGGGGAAACGCTTGGATTTGTTTCGTAACGTTTGTAAACGTTTGGCTTTGTTTCTTAGCATTTGTAAACGATTGCCTTAAATTGCTATAAAGGTGACACGTTTCGATGTGTTTCGTAACCTTTGTAAAATGTTGGCTTAAATCGCTAAAAAGGTGAAACGTTTGGTTTTGTTTCTTAACCTTTGTAAACGTTGGGCTTAAATCGCTAAAAAGGTGAAACGTTTGGATTTGTTTCGTAACGTTTGTAAACGTTTTGCTTAAATTACTAAAAAAGTGACACGTTTGGATTTGTTTCGTAACCTTTCTAAACGTTTGGCTTAAATCGCTAAACCGGGGAAACGTTTGGATTTGTTTCGTAACGTTTGTAAATGTTTGTCTTAAATCGCTAAAAAGGTGAAACGTTTGAGATTTGTTTCATAACGTTTGTATACGTTTGGCTTAAATCGCTAAAAAAGGGAATCATTTGGATTTGTTCCGAAACGTTTGAAAACGTTTGGCTTAAATCGCAAAAAAGCGAAAACGTTTGCTTTTGATTTGTGACGTTTGTAAACGTTCGGCTTAAATCGCTAAAAAGGTGAAACGTTTGGATTTGTTTTGTAACAATTGTAAACGTCTGGCATAAATCGCTAAAAAGGTGAAACGTTTGGATTTGTTTCGTAACGTTGTAAACGTTTGGCTTAAATTGCTAAAAATGTGAAAATTTTGGGTTTGTTTCGTAACGATATAAACGTTTGGTTTAAATTGCTAAAATGGTGAAACGATTGGATTTGTTTCGTAACGTTTGTAAACATTTGGATTAAATTTCTAAAAAGGTGACACGTTTGAATTTGTTTCGTAATGTTTTAGACGATTTTTTTTCATAACCTTTTTAAACGTTTGGCTTAAATCGCTAAAAAAGTTAAACGTTTGGATTTGTTTCGAAATATTTGTAAACGTTTAGCTTAAATAGTTAAAAAGCGGAAATGTTTGGATTTAATTCGTAACGTTTGTAAACGTTTGGCTTAAATTGCTAAAAAGGTGAAACGTTTGGATTTGTTTTGTGACTTTTGTAAACGTTCGGCTTCAATCGCTAAAAAGGTGAAACGTTTGGATTTGTTTTGTAACGTTTGTAACCGTTTGGCTTAAATTGCTAAAAAGGTGACACGTTTGGATGTGTTTCGTAACCTTTGTAAATGTTTGGCTTAAATCGCTAAAAATGTGAAACGTTTGATTTTGTTTCTTAACCTTTGTAAATGTTGGGCTTAAATCATTAAAAAGGTGAAACGTTTGGATTTGTTTCGTAACGTTTGTAAACGTTTTTCTTAAATTACTAAAAAGGTGACACGTTTGGATTTGTTTCGTAAGCTTTGTAAACGTTTGGCTTAAATCGCTAAAAAGGGAAAACGTTTGGATTTGTTTCATAACGTTTGTAAATGTTTGTCTTAAATCGCTAAAAAGGGGAAACGTTTGGATTTGTTTAATAGCGTTTGTATACGTTTGGCTTAAATCGCTAAAAAGGGGAAACATTTGGATTTGTTCCGAAACGTTTGAAAACGTTCGGCTTAAATCGCAAAAAAGCGAAAACGTTTGCATTTGTTTCGTAACGTTTGTAAACGTTCGGCTTAAATCACTAAAAAGGTGAAACGTTTGGATTTGTTTCGTAACATTTGTAAACGTTTTGCTTAAATTATTAAAAAGGTGACACGTTTTTATTTGTTTCGTAACCTTTGTAAACGTTTGGCTTAAATCTCTAAAAAGGGGAAACGTTTGGATTTGTTTCATAACGTTTGTAAATGTTTGTCTTAAATCGCTAAAAATGGGAAACGTTTGGATTTGTTTCAATACGTTTGGCTTAAATCGCTAAAAAGGGGAAACATTTGGATTTGTTTCGAAACGTTTGAAAACGTTTGGCTTAAATCGCCAAAAACCAAAAACGTTTGCTTTTGTTTCGTAACGTTTGGAAACTTTCCGCTTAAATCGCTAAAAAGGTGAAACGTTTGGATTTGTTTTGTAGCGTTTGCAAACGTCTGACTTAAATCGCTAAAAAGGGGAAATTTTTAGATTTGTTTCGTAACGTTTGTAAACATTTGTCTTAAATTGCTAAAAATGTGAAAAGTTTGGATTTGTTTCGTAACGATATAAACGTTTGGTTTAAATTGCTAAAATGGTGAAACGATTGGATTTGTTTCGTAACGTTTGTAAACATTTGGCTTAAATTTTTAAAAAGTTGAAACGCTTGAATTTGTTTCGTAACGTTTTAGACGTTTTGTTTCATAACCTTTGTAAACGTTTGGCTTAAATCGCTAAAAAGGTGAAACGTTTGGATTTGTTTCGAAACGTTTGTAAACTTTTGGCTTAAATAGCTATAAAGGTGAAACGTTTGGATTTGTTTTGTGACTTTTGTAAACGTTCGGCTTCAATCGCTAAAAAGGTGAAACGTTTGGATTTGTTTGGTAACGTTTGTAACCGTTTGGCTTAAATTGCTAAAAAGGTGACACGTTTGGATGTGTTTCGTAACCTTTGTAAATGTTTGGCTTAAATCGCTAAAAATGTGAAACGTTTGATTTTGTTTCTTAACCTTTGTAAATGTTGGGCTTAAATCATTAAAAAGGTGAAACGTTTGGATTTGTTTCGTAACGTTTGTAAATGTTTTTCTTAAATTACTAAAAAGGTGACACGTTTGGATTTGTTTCGTAAGCTTTGTAAACGTTTGGCTTAAATCGCTAAAAAGGGAAAACGTTTGGATTTGTTTCATAACGTTTGTAAATGTTTGTCTTAAATTGCTAAAAAGGGGAAACGTTTGGATTTGTTTCATAGCGTTTGTATACGTTTGGCTTAAATCGCTAAAAAGGGGAAACATTTGGATTTGTTCCGAAACGTTTGTAAACTTTTGGCTTAAATAGCTATAAAGGTGAAACGTTTGGATTTGTTTCGTAACGTTTGTAAACTTTTGGCTTAAATAGCTATAAAGGTGAAACGTTTGGATTTGTTTCGTAACGTTTGTAAACGTTTGGCTTCAATCGCTAAAAAGGTGAAACGTTTAGATTTATTTCGTAACGTTTGGCTTAAATTGCTATAAAGGTGAAACGTTTGGATTTGCTTCGTAACGTTTGTAAACGTTTGGCTTCAATCGCTAAAAAGGTGAAAAGTGTTTGGATTTTTTTCGTAACCTTTGTAAACGTTTGGCTTAAATTGCTAAAAAGGTGACACGTTTGGATGTGTTTCGTAACCTTTGTAAACGTTTGGCTTAAATCGCTAAAAAGGTGAAACGTTTGGTTTTATTTCTTAACCTTTACGAATGTTGGTCTTAAATCGCTAAAAAGGTGAAACGTTTGGATTTGTTTCGTAACGTTTGTAAACGTTTTGCTTAAATTACTAAAAAAGTGACACGTTTGGATTTGTTTCGTAACCTTTCTAAACGTTTGGCTTAAATGGCTAAAAAGGTGAAACATTTGGATTTTTTTCATAACGTTTGTAAACGTTTGACTTCAATAGCTAAAAAGGTGAAACGTTAGGATTTGTTTCGTAATGTTAGTGAACGTTTGGCATAAATCGCTAAAAAGGGGAAATGTTTGGATTTGTTTCGTATCTTTTTAAACGTTTAGCTTAAATGGCTAAAAATGTGAAATGTTCGGATTTGGTTTGTAACATTTTAAACGTTTGGATTTGTTTCGTAACGTTTTAAACGTTTGGCTTAAATCGCTAATAAGGTGAAACGTTAGGATTTGTTTCGTAACGTTTGTAAACGTTTGGCTTAAATTGCTAAAAAGGGGATATGTTTGGATTTGTTTCGTAACGTTTGTAAACGTTTAGCTTAAATTGCTAATAAGGTGAAACATTTGGATTTCTTTCAAAACATTTGTAAATGTTTGCCTAAAATCGCTAAAAATGTGATACGTTTGGATTTGTTTTGTAACGTTTGTAAATGTTTGGCTTAAATTGCTAAATTGGGGAAATGTTTGGATTTGTTTCGTAACACTTGTAAGAGTTTGGCTTAAATTGCTAAAAAGGTGAAACATTTGGATTTATTTCAAAACCTTTGTAAACGTTTGCCTTAAATCGCAAAAAAGGTGAAACGTTTGGATTTGTTTTGAACATTTGTAAAAGTTTGACTTGAATCGCTAAAAAGGTGAAATGTTTGGATTTGTTTCGCAATGTTTGTAAACGTTTGGCTTAAATTGCTAAAAAGGTGACACGTTTGGATTTGTTTCGTAACCTTTGTAAACATTTTGCTTAAATCACTAAAAAGGTGAAACGTTTGGTATTGTTTCTTAACCTTTGTAAACGTTGGGCTTACATCGCTAAAAAGGTGAAACGTTTGGATTTGTTTCATAACGTTTGTAAACGTTGGGCTTAAAATTCTAAAAAGGTGAAATGCTTGGATTTGTTTCGTAATATTTGTAAATGTTTGGCTTAAATTGCAAAAAAGGTTAAACGCTTGAATTTGTTTTTTAACGTTTGTAAACGTTTGGCTTAAATCGATAAAAAGATGAAACGCTTGGATTTGTTTCCTAATGTTTGTAACCGTTTGGCTTAAATTGCTAAAAAGGTGAAACGCTTGGTTTTGTTTCGTAATGTTTGTAACCGTTTGGCTTAAATTGCTAAAAAGGTGAAACGCTTGGTTTTGTTTCGTAATGTTTGTAAACGTTTGGATTAAATCGCTATATAGGTGAAGCGTTTGGTTTTGTTTCGTAGCGTTTATAAACATTTGGCTTAAATTGCTATAAAGGGGAAACGCTTGGATTTGTTTCGTAACGTTTGTAAACGTTTGGCTTTGTTTCTTAGCATTTGTAAACGATTGGCTTAAATTGCTATAAAGGTGACACGTTTGGATGTGGTCCGTAACCTTTGTAAAATGTTGGCTTAAATCGCTAAAAAGGTGAAACGTTTGGTTTTGTTTCTTAACCTTTGTAAACGTTGGGCTTAAATCGCTAAAAAGGTGAAACATTTGGATTTGTTACGTAACGTTTGTAAACGTTTTGCTTAAATTACTAAAAAAGTGACACGTTTGGATTTGTTTCGTGACCTTTCTAAACGTTTGGCTTAAATCGCTAAACCGGGGAAACGTTTGGATTTGTTTCGTAACGTTTGTAAATGTTTGTCTTAAATCGCTAAAAAGGTGAAACGTTTGAGATTTGTTTCATAACGTTTGTATACGTTTGGCTTAAATCGCTAAAAAGGGAATCATTTGGATTTGTTCCGAAACGTTTGAAAACGTTTGGCTTAAATTGCAAAAAAGCGAAAACGTTTGCATTTGTTTCGTAACGTTTGTAAACGTTCGGCTTAAATCGCTAAAAAGGTGAAACGTTTGGATTTGTTTTGTAACAATTGTAAATGTCTGGCATAAATCGCCAAAATGGTGAAACGTTTAGATTTGTTTCGTAACGTTTGTAAACGTTTAGCTTAAATTGCTAAAAATGTGAAAATTTTGGATTTGTTTCGTAACGATATAAACGTTTGGTTTAAATTGCTAAAATGGTGAAACGATTGGATTTGTTTCGTAACGTTTGAAAACATTTGGATTAAATTTCTAAAAAATTGAAACGCTTGAATTTGTTTCGTAATGTTTTAAACGATTTTTTTTCATAACCTTTGTAAACGTTTGGCTTAAATCGCTAAAAAGGTTAAACGTTTGGATTTGTTTCGTAATGTTTGTAAACGTTTAGCTTAAATAGTTAAAAAGCGGAAATGTTTGGATTTAATTCGTAACGTTTGTAAACGTTTGGCTTAAATTGCTAAAAAGGTGAAACGTTTGGATTTGTTTTGTGACTTTTGTAAACGTTCGGCTTCAATCGCTAAAAAGGTGAAACGTTTGGATTTGTTTTGTAACGTTTGTAACCGTTTGGCTTAAATTGCTAAAAAGGTGACACGTTTGGATGTGTTTCGTAACCTTTGTAAGCGTTTGGCTTAAATCGCTAAAAATGTGAAACGTTTGATTTTGTTTCTTAACCTTTGTAAATATTGGGCTTAAATCACTAAAAAGGTGAAACGTTTCGATTTGTTTCGTAACGTTTGTAAACGTTTTTCTTAAATTACTAAAAAGGTGACACGTTTGGATTTGTTTCGTAAGCTTTGTAAACGTTTGGCTTAAATCGCTAAAAAGGGAAAACGTTTGGATTTGTTTCATAACGTTTGTAAATGTTTGTCTTAAATCGCTAAAAAGGGGAAACGTTTGGATTTGTTTAATAGCGTTTGTATACGTTTGGCTTAAATCGCTAAAAAGGGGAAACATTTGGATTTGTTCCGAAACGTTTGAAAACGTTCGGCTTAAATCGCAAAAAAGCGAAAACGTTTGCTTTTGTTTCGTAACGTTTGTAAACGTTCGGCTTAAATCACTAAAAAGGTGAAACGTTTGGATTTGTTTCGTAACATTTGTAAACGTTTTGCTTAAATTATTAAAAAGGTGACACGTTTGTATTTGTTTCGTAACCTTTGTAAACGTTTGGCTTAAATCTCTAAAAAGGGGAAACGTTTGGATTTGTTTCATAACGTTTGTAAATGTTTGTCTTAAATCGCTAAAAAGGGGAAACGTTTGGATTTGTTTCAATACGTTTGGCTTAAATCGCTAAAAAGGGGAAACATTTGGATTTGTTTCGAAACGTTTGAAAACGTTTGGCTTAAATCGCCAAAAACCAAAAACGTTTGCTTTTGTTTCGTAACGTTTGGAAACTTTCCGCTTAAATCGCTAAAAAGGTGAAACGTTTGGATTTGTTTTGTAGCGTTTGTAAACGTCTGACTTAAATCGCTAAAAAGGGGAAATTTTTAGATTTGTTTCGTAACGTTTGTAAACATTTGGCTTAAATTGCTAAAAATGTGAAAAGTTTGGATTTGTTTCGTAACGATATAAACGTTTGGTTTAAATTGCTAAAATGGTGAAACGATTGGATTTGTTTCGTAACGTTTGTAAACATTTGGCTTAAATTTCTAAAAAGTTGAAACGCTTGAATTTGTTTCGTAACGTTTTAGACGTTTTGTTTCATATCCTTTGTAAACGTTTGGCTTAAATCGCTAAAAAGGTGAAACGTTTGGATTTGTTTCGAAACGTTTGTAAACTTTTTGCTTAAATAGCTATAAAGGTGAAACGTTTGGATTTGTTTCGTAACGTTTGTAAACGTTTGGCTTCAATCGCTAAAAAGGTGAAACATTTGGATTTATTTCGTAACGTTTGTAAACGTTTGGCTTAAATTGCTATAAAGGTGAAACGTTTGGATTTGTTTCGTAACGTTTGTAAACGTTTGGCTTCAATCGCTAAAAAGGTGAAAAGTGTTTGGATTTTTTTCGTAACGTTTGTAAACGTTTGGCTTAAATTGCTAAAAAGGTGACACGTTTGGATGTGTTTCGTAACCTTTGTAAAATTTTGGCTTAAATCGCTAAAAAGGTGAAACGTTTGGTTTTGTTTCTTAACCTTTACGAATGTTGGTCTTAAATCGCTAAAAAGGTGAAACGTTTGGATTTGTTTCGTAACGTTTGTAAACGTTTTGCTTAAATTACAAAAAAAGTGACACGTTTGGATTTGTTTCTTAACCTTTCTAAACGTTTGGCTTAAATCGCTAAAACGGGGAAACGTTTGGATTTGTTTCGTAACGTTTGTAAATGTTTGTCTTAAATCGATAAAAAGGTGAAACGTTTGGATTTGTTTCATAACGTTTGTATACGTTTGGCTTAAATCGCTAAAAAAGGGAATCATTTGGATTTGTTCCGAAACGTTTGAAAACGTTTGGCTTAAATCGCAAAAAAGCGAAAACGTTTGCTTTTGTTTCGTAACATTTGTAAACGTTCGGCTTAAATCGCTAAAAAGGTGAAACGTTTGGATTTGTTTTGTAACAATTGTAAACGTCTGGCATAAATCGCTAAAAAGGTGAAACGTTTAGATTTGTTTCGTAACGTTTGTAAACGTTTGGCTTAAATTGCTAAAAATGTGAAAATTTTGGATTTTTTTCGTAACGATATAAACTTTTGGTTTAAATTGCTAAAATGGTGAAACGATTGGATTTGTTTCGTAACGTTTGTAAACATTTGGATTAAATTTCTAAAAAATTGAAACGCTTGAATTTGTTTCGTAATGTTTTAGACGATTGTTTTTCATAACCTTTGTAAACGTTTGGCTTAAATCGCTAAAAAGGTTAAACGTTTGGATTTGTAACGTTTGTAAACGTTTAGCTTAAATAGTTAAAAAGCGGAAATGTTTGGATTTAATTCGTAACGTTTGTAAACGTTTGGCTTAAATTGCTAAAAAGGTGAAACGTTTGGATTTGTTTTGTGACTTTTGTAAACGTTCGGCTTCAATCGCTAAAAAGGTGAAATGTTTGGATTTGTTTTGTAACGATTGTAACCGTTTGGCTTATATTGCTAAAAAGGTGAAACGTTTGGATTTGTTTCGTAACGTTTGTAAACGTTTGGCTTTGTTTCTTAACATTTGTATACGATTGGCTTAAATTGCTATAAAGGTGACACGTTTGGATGTGTTTCGTAACCTTTGTAAAATTTTGGCTTAAATCGCTAAAAAGGTGAAACGTTTGGTTTTGTTTCTTAACCTTTGTAAACGTTGGGCTTAAATCGCTAAAAAGGTGAAACGTTTGGATTTGTTTCGTAACGTTTGTAAACGTTTTGCTTAAATTACTTAAAAAGTGACACGTTTGGATTTGTTTCGTAACCTTTCTAAACGTTTGGCTTAAATCGCTAAAACGGGGAAACGTTTGGATTTGTTTCGTAACGTTTGTAAATGTTTGTCTTAAATCGCTAAAAAGGTGAAACGTTTCGATTTGTTTCATAACGTTTGTATACGTTTGGCTTAAATCGCTAAAATAGGGAATCATTTGGATTTGTTCCGAAACGTTTGAAAACGTTTGGCTTAAATCTCAAAAAAGCGAAAACGTTTGCTTTTGTTTCGTAACGTTTGTAAACGTTCGGCTTAAATCGCTAAAAAGGTGATACGTTTGGATTTGTTTTGTAACAATTGTAAACGTCTGGCATAAATCGCTAAAAAGGTGAAACGTTTAGATTTGTTTCGTAACGTTTGTAAACGTTTGGCTTAAATTGCTAAAAATGTGAAAATTTTGGATTTGTTTCGTAACGATATAAACGTTTGGTTTAAATTGCTAAAATGGTGAAACGATTGGATTTGTTTCGTAACGTTTGTAAACATTTGGATTAAATTTCTAAAAAATTGAAACGCTTGAATTTGTTTCGTAATGTTTTAAACGATTTTTTTTCATAACCTTTGTAAACGTTTGGCTTAAATCACTAAAAAGGTTAAACGTTTGGATTTGTTTCGTAATGTTTGTAAACGTTTAGCTAAAATAGTTAAAAAGCGGAAATGTTTGGATTTAATTCGTAACGTTTGTAAACGTTTGGCTTAAATTGATAAAAAGGTGAAACGTTTGGATTTGTTTTGTGACTTTTGTAAACGTTCGGCTTCAATCGCTAAAAAGGTGAAACGTTTGGATTTGTTTTGTAACATATGTAACCGTTTGGCTTAAATTGCTAAAAAGGTGACACGTTTGGATGTGTTTCGTAACCTTTGTAAGCGTTTGGCTTAAATCGCTAAAAATGTGAAACGTTTGATTTTGTTTCTTAACCTTTGTAAATATTGGGCTTAAATCACTAAAAAGGTGAAACGTTTGGATTTGTTTCGTAACGTTTGTAAACGTTTTTCTTAAATTACTAATAAGGTGACACGTTTGGATTTGTTTCGTAAGCTTTGTAAACGTTTGGCTTAAATCGCTAAAAAGGGAAAACGTTTGGATTTGTTTCATAACGTTTGTAAATGTTTATCTTAAATCGCTAAAAAGGGGAAACATTTGGATTTGTTTCATAGCGTTTGTATACATTTGGCTTAAATCGCTAATAAGGGGAAATATTTGGATTTGTTCCGAAACGTTTGAAAACGTTCGGCTTAAATCGCAAAAAAGCAAAAACGTTTGCTTTTGTTTCGTAACGTTTGTAAACGTTCAGCTTAAATCACTAAAAAGGTGAAACGTTTGGATTTGTTTCGTAACGTTTGTAAACGTTTTGCTTAAATTTTTAAAAAGTTGACACGTTTGGATTTGTTTCATAACCTTTGTAAACGTTTGGCTTAAATCTCTAAAAAGGGGAAACGTTTGGATTTGTTTCAATACGTTTGGCTTAAATCGCTAAAAAGGGGAAACATTTGGATTTGTTTCGAAACGTTTGAAAACGTTTGGCTTATATCGCCAAAAACCAAAAACGTTTGCTTTTGTTTCGTAACGTTTGGAAACGTTCGGCTTAAATCGCTAATAAGGTGAAACATTTGGATTTGTTTTGTAGCGTTTGTAAACGTCTGACTTAAATCGCTAAAAAGGGGAAATGTTTAGATTTGTTTCGTAACGTTTGTAAACATTTGGCTTAAATTGCTAAAAATGTGAAAAGTTTAGATTTGTTTCGTAACGATATAAACGTTTGGTTTAAATTGCTAAAATGGTGAAACGATTGGATTTGTTTCGTAACGTTTGTAAACATTTGGCTTCAATTTCTAAAAAGTTGAAACTCTTGAATTTGTTTCGTAACGTTTTTGACGTTTTGTTTCATAACCTTTGTAAACGTTTGGCTTAAATCGCTAAAAAGGTGAAACGTTTGGATTTGTTTCGTAACGTTTGTAAACTTTTGGCTTAAATAGCTAAAAAGCGGAAACGTTTGGATTTATTTCGTAACGTTTGTAAACGTTTGGCTTAAATTGCTATAAAGGTGAAACGTTTGGATTTGTTTCGTAACGTTTGTAAATGTTTGGCTTCAATCGCTAAAAAGGTGAAAAGTGTTTGGATTTTTTTCGTAACGTTTGTAAACGTTTGGCTTAAACTGCTAAAAAGGTGACACGTTTGGATGTGTTTCGTAACCTTTGTAAACGTTTGGCTTAAATCGCTAAAAAGGTGAAACGTTTGGTTTTATTTCTTAACCTTTATGAATGTTGGTCTTAAATCGCTTAAAAGGTGAAACGTTTGGATTTGTTTCGTAACGTTTGTAAACGTTTTGCTTAAATTACTAAAGAGGTGACACGTTTGGATTTGTTTTGTAACCTTTCTAAACGTTTGGCTTAAATCGCTAAAAAGGGGAAACGTTTGGATTTGTTTCGTAACGTTTGTATACGTTTGGCTTAAATCGCTAAAAAGCGAAAACGTTTGCTTTTTTTCTCGTTACGTTTGTAAACGTTCGGCTTAAATCGCTAAAAAGGTGAAACGTTTGGATTTGTTTCATAACGTTTGTATACGTTTGGCTTAAATCGCTAAAAAGCGAAAACGTTTGCTTTTTTTCTCGTTACGTTTGTAAACGTTCGGCTTAAATCGCTAAAAAGGTGAAACGTTTGGATTTGTTTTGTAACTTTTGTAAACGTCTGGCTTAAATCGCTAACAAGGTGAAACGTTTAGATTTGTTTCTTAACATTTGTAAACGTTTGGCATAAATTGCAAAATATGTGAAAAGTTTGGATTTGTTTTATAACGATATAAACGTTTGGTTTAAATTGCTAAAATGGTGAAACGATTGGATTTGTTTCTTAACGTTTGTAAACATTTGGCTTAAAGTTCTAATAAGTTGAAACGCTTGAATTTGTTTCGTAACGCTTTAGACGTTTTGTTTCATAACCTTTGTAAACGTTTGGCTTAAATCGCTAAAAAGGTGAAACATTTGGATTTGCTTCGTAACGTTCGGCTTAAATTGCGAAAACATGAAAAATTTGAACCTTTGTAAACGTTTAGCTTAAATCACTAAAAAGGTGAAACACTTGGTTTTATTTCGTAACGTTTGTAAACGTTTGGCTTATATTGCTAAAACTATGAAACGTTTGGATTTGTTGTTAGTAGTATATGCCCTAGGGCCATTTGATCGTTGTATATTTGTAGAATTAATCCCAATGGCAAAGATATATATGTTCTATTTGAACTAAGTGTCTCATCCACTAAGTGTTCATGTATGACGTATTGTCCTTATCAAATTGTGATAGAATCTATTCTTAAAGTTTTAAAAATATGAGTGATAGATTCTATTATTCAAGTGATCTAAATAACCGTTCACGATCGATGGGGTCCTGTGAATAAGGGCATCGCATTACCCCGGAAAGATTGTCACCTCTATTTATTCTCCTGATTAGTAAAGAGTTGCTAATTATAGGAAGTAGTGAGTCTCATACTACTTGATGGAGATCAGAATAAACATGTGGACACTCAAGGTGTTGAGTAAGTTGAACAAGTGACGCTAGATGACTTATACATGGTAATTCATTAAAGTCAATTTAATGTCATCTAGTTCATAACTGTACATATGTCCTTTGACTTGCGGTGACACTATCTTGTATATAGATGATTAGAGTTTGATACTCCTTAACCCTAGATCTTTCATGAGCTAAGGCCGTAGGATGTGTTGGCTCTAGTTAGTTGTATATGGAGATAGGGGTTTATTCTAGAAAGGATTCATCACTTTGGATGAACGGAGACAAGATTCTATGCTATCTCAAATTGTTCTTGATGGATGATAAAACCTGCGCAGGTGTATATGACTTACATAGAAAGTTGTTTCTAGTGGAAGTCATATTTATCAAGAATTAGAACTGAGAGATGAGGTCATATAATCAAGACATACAATGTTTGACTTAACCGTGACACTAGTAGAGATTTGAATCTTAGATGAAGGGAATTTTGAATGTACGGTAATTATGAACATTGGTTAAAAAAAAACGCATCGAAACATTCATCTCTATTTGGGGGTCGTGATATGTTGCTAGACGTCACTCTCGATCTATGAGAATTAATAATTAAATGGGATTTAATTATTTAATATAAGAAAGACGTTTCTTATATGTCTCTTTGCCATATAGATGTGAACCTAGTTAGTCACACACAATAGAGTGTGCAACCGATTGAGTTTATAAAAGATCAATTTCATATGGATACTAGCATATCTCAGAAATTAATCTAAGATGAAAAACAAGTACAAATTAGGGACTAATTTGTAAGAGTTATAAATTAGTAGGAACCTAATTGTACTATGTCCAAGTTAATTAGGGACTAATTTATAAGAGTTATAAATTAGTAGGAACCTAATTATATTTTAACCAAGTTTTATGATTAGAAAGCTTAAGTAATTAATTAGTGTAATTAATGATACTTAAGGCATTAATCATAAGTTAGTGGAATGATGATGTCATGAGGATGATAAGATATGGATATGTCATATATGTGATGTCATATGATGACATCACCTATATGATGTCACCATATGAAAGGTGTCATGTGGTGGTAACACCTTTGTTTGGTGTGTGACACCTAGCATGCAAGGTGTTGCATTCTTGAGGCATGCTCTAGCCTATAAATAGAGCATGTCGTTGCTCATTTCAATACACCACACAACACACATCTCACTACAAAGTTGTAGAGAGAGAAAGCACTTGAAGGAGTTCAAGTAGTCATCAATCACGGGAAAAACTTGGCGACGTTTTTCATACATCCGAGTAAGGTCGTAATCGCGGCGAGAGTTTGAGCTTAGGGCTGCTCGACAAGAGGAACTCTTGCAGGATTACTTCAAGGCGAGGATTCAATCTGACGCATACTCGTGTGGATGAGCTTGAGGTCGCCGTACTTTCGGGACTACAAGAATCGTTGGAGAATCGACATAGGTATTCTTCTTACGATTCCTAGATGCGTGCTTTAATTACTAAATGATACGACGATCCATTTGTTGTTAATATGATCAACTTCAGGATTCGGATTATTGAAATTTCGATTTTGAATTGAAATATACGATCCGGACCCGCGCCTCCTGCTGTGCCAACAGTGGTATCAGAGCCACCGTATCATCGAGTATTAACACTTAACGATTGAATACATGTATAAATAAATCATGGACTTAGGAATTATTATTGGGCATGTAATTTATAATTCTGAGGGCTTAATTTTTTTTTTCAAAGCGAACAAACGCTATTGTGATATTAATTACATTTGATTAAATTCTGTCTAGGAGATTGGTACTTAAGTGGTCCGATCATGACCCTCCAATCTATCCTGGGAATTTTTCTAATGTGATCATTTAACATAATACGTGATTCGCTTGTGCATAATGTTGTCATCAACGGAATATGCGGAAAAAGCGAAACCCGAAAAAAAAAACCCGAAAAAAAAATAATAATTTTTTTTCATAAAAACAAAAAATGCGGAAAACGGATTTTACACCCGGGGAAAAGTTTTAGGCCCGAAAAAAAATATTTTTTTTTCCGCAAAAAAACCGAAATGCTGAAAAAGTGGTTTAACACCCGGGAAAAAGTTTCCGACTCGAAAAAAAAACCGTAAAAATAAAAACGTAAAAAAAAAGGTAATTTTTTCCGAGGATCAGCAATCGGTTGAGGCTTTCGGAGGTTCTAGGATGAATCCTCGATACCTAATGAAACTAGATATTACACAGTAAATGATTAGAGAATCATTTCCGAGACATGTAATAGTTTGCTCATTCTTTTGTGGCTAAAGAATGAGACCTAGGAAGTTCATGATCATACATGTGTGATTGCATGATTAATTTATCTTTAATATGTATGAGATGCATGCTAAAATGTGTTGTGTGCTTAGTGAGACCGGAATAACTTAAAACCCTAAGAAATCTTCCTAAAAGTTTAAAGATTAAGTTTATATTGATATGTCATTAAATAGATTTATCAATGGCTCTCCATTAGAGCAATAAACTAACACACTTCGAGTTATCATCTTGTCGGCTATGTATACATAGGGGTGAGATGATATCGTCAAGAGGTTATTGTTGAGTTTATTGTTAAGCATGAGATGTTACAGGTGTATCGATATAGTACACGGCAATAACGGCACTTAGGCGTACCTGAGTCGTGTATTATTCAAATTGATACATCTTAGTTGATTCAATGGGTTAAACTTAACTAATGCAGAAACCCAATAACGACAATGGGTATCTGAGGGTGAAAGCATTAGGAGCCAGAAATGATTGAACCTCATATGAGATATGATGAACAAGTAGTTGTTCACTTATATATCATTTTAATCTAAAGGATAATAAGATTATATAGAATCCATTTAAGTGACATTCACGATAGTAATCGGCTAGTGGTTTAAAACCATTTTTTGATTGATTAAGATATTTAGATGCCTCCAAGGCTATTGCGAAAAAGAAATGCACATTGGTTAACAAAGAAAAGTGTTTTCGTTTGTTAAGATGTAGGACAGTATAAGTCATAGCCGGAAATATTTGGAATATTTGAAAGGCGGTTCGGTCAATAAAAGAAATTGTTTCTTTTGTCAAACCAAAAGACATTGAAATGGAAATTCTATTAAGTATTGTGAATACTTAAAGGGCAATGACGAGAGGAACGACAATTCCATCAAGAATGTGTCTATCTCATGTTCCAATGTCAATTGCTCATTTAAAAGCTTAGGTATTGGATACCGATGCTAATTCTCATATTTATTTATCCTTCATGGATTTAGTAAATGTGAGAAAGATAGGAAAAAGATGAAGTAATCTTAAAGCTAGAAAATGACGCAAGCGTTGCGACAAGAGCTATAGGATCAACTTCAATTTTCTTAAATAAACATAAGTTGTACATAAACAAGTTTTTTGTACTTACCCAATATATATAGAGATATCATATCCGAATTTGTATGACAAATTTGGTAGTTGATTTTCTATTTACAAAGGATGTTTGTAGTATTATGTTTGATAATACGGAGTTGGGTATGGATATGTACAAAATGTTATTTATGACTTGAATAAAGATGTTTAATGCAAAAGAAGTTTTGGAAATTAATACCATAAGTTATCAAATTTCTAAACAACTTTGGCACTTATGATTAGGACATATTGCAAAAGATAGACATAACGAGTTAGATAGATGGGAATCTTTAGCAATCAAGATTTTGCATCTCGTCCGATTTGTGAGTCATATGTTAATGGCAACATGGCCTGGTTATTCTTTGTTGGACAAAGAGGTAGAGCTAAAGCCGTTTAAGAGATCATACATAGTGATGTATATGGTACGTTTAAAGAAACGGACCAAGGTAGATACTTATACTTCATTTTCTACATCGATGATTTATCACGATATAGTTAAGTTTGTCTTATGAAGAGCAAACATGAAGATTTTGAAATGTTCAAATGACATCAAGAATGAAGTAGAAAACCAAATTGGAAAAAGTGTTAAGACTTTATGATGTGATTTTAAAGGGAAGAATACTTGAGTACACAATTTGGTACGTTCCTAAAAGGAATCTTGTATTATTTTTCAACTTAATCCTTGGGAACACCATGATTGAATGGTGCGTCTGTCAAGAAGGAGGTATCGTACATTGCGGGACATTATACGATCAATAATGAGCTAAATACTGACTTATCCATCTTGTTATGGGGTCATGCACTTCTTATTGCAAATAAAATTCTAAATTGAATTCCAACTAAATCTGCTCCATACATACCTTATGAGATATGGTATGGAATAAAGTCTTAAGGATGTTCGGAGAATATCAGGAAATTGATATCCGATAAATTTGGAATCAAAATCAATTATGGAAAGGTTATGTTGGATATCCTAAAGACAGTTTAGGATATTGTTTCTATATTCGAACCGAACAAACAATCGTTGTTTATCGGTGGTAGTCTTTCTTGATAAAGCGTTTATTCAAGAGGGAGACTAAGAAAGGAATATATAATTAGATGATGAGTCATCTAGTTACCAACAAAATAATGAATCAATGAAGATTGATCAAACCCACTAAAAGCCGAAGTTAGTAAAAAAAATGTATCTACATTAACATCTCGAAGATTAAGTAGAGTATCTCGTCCATCGGAGAGAGATGGTTTTCCCACATGATAAACTAGAGTTATTTAGACATGGAGAAAAAGATCAAGTGTTGATCCCTCTACTTATGAGGAAACTATATGTGATATAGATTCTTCAAAATTGGATTGAAGGAATAAAATCTGAAATGGATTCCATATAAAGAAACCAAATTTTAGGAGCTAGTCGATCCATCCAAAGGTATTATACCAATAAGGTTTAAATGGATCATCAAGTGTAACATCGGTACTAATGGAAAGGTGGAGACCTTTAAAGCTAGGCTTGTTGCAAAAGAGTTTTGCTAGAGGCAGGAAGTTGTATTGTGAATACATTTTATCGCCGGTAGCCATGCTTAAGTTCATCAAGATTTTTCTTACCAAGGCTACACATTTTGATTTGGTGGTTTGACATATGGATGTAAGAACCACATTCCTTAATGGTTAAATTAAGGAGTATATCTATATGGAACAAGTCAAGGATTTTGAATCCGAAGAAGGTTCCAAGGCGTGTAAGCTAAAATGATCCCTAGTGGATGGAAAGGAAGCTTCGAGTTTTGTCGTCTTGATAAATCTGTAAGGAGTTACAAATTTATTACAAACGATGATAAATCCAATGTTTACAAGAAGGTTAGTGGGAGCAGACTCACTTTCATGATCTTGCATGTAGATAAATTATTACTAATAAATAATAATATCGGAATGTTAACTTTTGTAAAACATTGGTTTATTTAATACATACTCCATCAAAGACCTCGGAGAGGTAGCCTAAATTCTCAGTATTAGTCTCTATAGAAATAGACCTAAGAGAATAATTGGTTTCTCCTAAAGGCTCTTCTTAGAAAAGATATTGAAATAGTTCAATATGGAAGTTCTAAGAAGGATTGGTACTAGTTAGGCATGAAATTCTTCTTTTAAACGGAATGCCTTCCGAGACTTCTCAAGAAAGAAAGAATCTAGCAAAGATACCATAGGCTTCGGCAATTGGTAGTTTGATGTATGTGTCACTTACAAAGCTAGAAATTGTCTATGCGTTTAGTGGGACTAATCAGTTTCAATCCAATCCACGTTGAGAACATTGGATGGTTGTTAACGATATCTTTAAGTACTTTTGAAGAACTAAAGATATGGTATTAAAAAATGGAGAACGAGATTTTTAAGTAGACCGTTTTACAGATTATGATTAATAATCAGATATGGATAATAGAAAGTCTATCTCCAGATTCATATTTATCTATAATGAAGGAGTAGTGAGCTAGAAGTGTTCTAAGCAAGAATCAACTCCATATTCCATTATAGAAGCCGAGTATATTATGACATGAGATGTCGTAATAGAAGGTGTTTACATTAGTTCGTAAGTGAACTAAGTACGGTTTACTTCCATTAAAGTTGATTGTTCCTCTTTTCTGCGACCACAATGGTGCTACTTCCCTAGCAAAAGAAACCGGGTATCACAACTTATCCGAACATATGGAAAGGCATTATCATATTATCTAAAGAAATTGTTGGAAAGAGAAAATTGTTTCTCTAAAAGATAGCATTAGCCAATAACACGGCTAACCCAATGACAAAGCCTATGACTTGGAGTCATTAAGGTTTACATGACTTAGAGTCATTAAGGTTTACATGACTTAGAGTCATTAATATTTACATCTTGTGAAGATGGGGCTTAGATATAGTTGTCAATGGCACTAGTACAAGTGGGAGATTGTTAGTAGTATATGCCATAGGGCCATTTGATCGTGTATTTTTATAGAATTAATCCCAATGGCAAAGATATATATGTTCTATTTGAACTAAGTGTCTCATCAACTAAGTGTTCATGTACTACGTATTGTCCTTATCACATTGTGATAGAATCTATTCTTAACGTGTTAAGAATATGAGTGACAGATTCTATTATACAAGTGATCTAAATAACCGTTCACGATCGATGGGGTCTTGCGAATAAGGGCATCGCATTATCCCGGAAAGATTGTCACCTCTATTTATTCTCCTGATTAGTAAAGAGCTTGATTACGTATCAAGTTCTTCAATTAGGGACTAATTTATAAGAGTTATAAATTAGTAGGAACCTAATTATATTTTAACCAAGTTTTATGATTAAAAGGCTTAAGTAATTAATTAGTGTAATTAATGATAGTTCAGGCATTAATCATAAGTTAGTGGAATGATGATGTCATGGTGATGATGAGATATGGATATGTCATATATGTGATATCATATGACGACATCACCTATATGATGTCACCACATGAATGGTGTCATGTGGTGGTAACACCTTTGCTTGGCGTGTGACACCTAGCATGCAAGGTGTTGCATTCTTAAGACATGCTCTAGCCTATAAATAGAGCATGTCCTTGCTCATTTCAATACACCACACAATACACATCTCACTACAAAGTTGTAGAGAGAGAAAGCACTTGAAGGAGTTCAAGTAGTCATCAATCACGGGAAAAACATGGCGACGTTTTTCATACATCCGAGTAAGGTCGTAATCGCGGCGAGAGTTTGAGCTTAGGGCTGCTCGGCAAGAGGAACTCTTGCAGGATTACATCAAGGCGAGGATTCAATCTTACGCATACTCGTGTGGACGAGCTTGAGGTCGCCGTACTTTTGGGACTACAAGAATCGTTGGAGAATCGACATAGGTATTCTTCTTACGATTCCTAGATGCGTGCTTTAATTACTAAATGATACGACTGGATTTGTTTCGTAACGTTTGTAAATGTTTGACTTACATTGCTAAAAAGGTGAAACATTTGGATTTGTTTTGTAACATTTGTAAACGTTTGGCTTAAATTCCTAAAAAGGTGAAACGCTTGGATTTTTTTGGTAACGTTTATAAATGTTTGGCTTAAATTGTTAAAAAGGTGAAACGTTTGGCTTAAATTGTTAAAAAGGTGGAACGCCTGGATTTGTTTCGTAACGTTTGTAAAAGTTTGGCTTAAATCGCTAAAAAGGTAAAACATTTGGATTTGTTTTCTAACCTTTGTAAACGATTTGCTTAATTCGCTAAAAAGGTGAAGCGTTTTGATTTTTTCGTAACGTTTGCCTTAAATTGATAAATAGGTGAAACACTTGGATTAGTTTCGTAACGTTTGTAAATGTTTGGCTTAAATTGCTAAAAAGGTGAAACGCTTTGTTTTATTTCGTAACGTTTGGAAAAGTTTGGATTAAATCGGTATATAGGTGAAACGTTTGGTTTTGTTTCGTAACGTTTGTAAACATTTGGCTTAAATTTCTATAAAGGTGAAACGCTTGGATTTGTTTCGTAACGTTTGCAAACGTTTGGCTTTGTTTCGTAATATTTGTAAAGGATTGGCATAAATCGTTAAAAAGGTGAAACGTTTGAATTTGCTTCGTAACGTATTAAATATTTGGATTTGTTCAGAAACATTTGTAAACGTTTGGTTTAAATCATTAAAAAGGTGAAACGTTTGTATTTGTTTCGTAACGTTTGTAAATATTTGGCTTAAATTGCTAAAAATGTGAAACGTTTGGATTTGTTTCGTAACATTCGTTAACGTTTGGCTTAAATTGCTATAAAGATGAAACATTTGGATTTGTTTCAAAACCTTTATTTTTGTTTCTTAACCTTTGTAAACATTGGGCTTAAATCTCTAAAACAGTGAAACGTTTGGATTTGTTTTGTAACGTTTGTAAACGTTTTGCTTAAATTACTAAAAAGGTGACACGTTTGGATTTGTTTCGTAACCTTTGTAAACGTTTGGCTTAAATCGCTTAAAAGGGGAAACGTTTGGATTTGTTTCATAACGTTTGTAAATGTTTGTCTTAAATCGCTAAAAAGGTGAAACGTTTGGATTTGTTTCATAACGTTTGTATACGTTCGGCTTAAATCGCTAAAAAAGGGAATCATTTAAATTTGTTCCGAAACGTTTGAAAACGTTTGGCTTAAATCGCAAAAAAGTGAAAACGTTTGCTTTTGTTTTGTAACGTTTGCAAACGTTCGGCTTAAATCGCTAAAAATGTGAAACGTTTGGTTTTGTTTTGTAGCGTTTGTAAACGTCTGTCTTAAATGGCTAAAAAAGTAAAACGTTTAGATTTGTTTCGTAATATTTGTAAACGTTTGGCTTAAATTGCTAAAAATGTGAAAAGTTTTTATTTGTTTCGTAACGATTTAAACGTTTGGTTTAAATTGCTAAAATGGTGAAACGATTGGATTTGTTTTGTAATGTTTGTAAACGTTTGGCTTAAATTTCTAAAAAGTTGAAACGCTTGAATTTGTTTCGTAATGTTTTAGACGTTTTGTTTCATAACCTTTGTGAACGTTTGGCTTAAATTGCTAAAAAAGGTGAAACGTTTGGATTTGTTTCGTAACGTTTGTAAACGTTTGGCTTAAATTGCAAAAAACATAAAACATTTGGATTTGTTTCGTAACCTTTGTAAACATTTGTCTTAAATCACTAAAAAGGTGAAACACTTGGTTTTATTTTGTAAGGTTTGTAAACGTTTGGCTTAAGTTGCTAAAACTATGAAACGTTTGGATTTGTTTCGTAATGTTGTAAACGTTTGGCTTCAATCGCTAAAAAGGTGAAACGTTTGGATTTGTTTCGTAACGTTGGTAAACGTTTGGCTTAAATTGGTAAAAAAGTGAAACGCTTGGTTTTGTTTAGTAACGTTTGTTAACGTTTGGCTTAAATTGCTAAAAATGGAAAACGTTTGGATTTGTTTCGTAACATTTGTAAACATTTGGCTTCAATCGCTAAAAAGGTGAAATGTTTGGATTTGTTTCATATGATTTGTAAACGTTTGGTTTAAATCGCTAAAAAGGTGAAACGTTTGGATTTGTTTTGTAAAGTGTTAAACGTTTAGCTTAAATCGTTAAAATGGGGAAACATTTGAATTTGTTTCATAACGTTTGTAAACGTTTGGCTAAAATCGGTAAAAAGGTGAAACGTTGGGTTTTGTTTCGTAACGTTTGTAAACGTTCGGCTTAAATCGCTAAAAAGGTGAAACGTTTGGATTTGTTTCGTAACGTTTGTAAACGTTTGTCTTAAATAGCTAAAAAGGTGAAACGCTTGGATTTGTTTCGTAACGTTTGTAAACGTTTGGCTTAAATTGCTAAAAAGGTGAAACGCTTGGATTTTTTTGGTAAAGTTTGTAAACGTTTGGCTTAAATTGTGAAAAAGGTGAAACGTTTGGCTTAAATTGTTAAAAAGGTGAAACGCTTGGATTTGTTACGTAACGTTTGTAAACTTTTGGCTTAAATAGCTAAAAAGGTAAAAAATTTGGATTTGTTTTCTAACCTTTGTAAACGATTTGCTTAAATCGCTAAAAAGGTGAAGCGTTTGGATTTTTTTCGTAACGTTTGTAAATGTTTGGCTTAAATTGATAAAAAGGTGAAACGCTTGGATTAGTTTCGTAACGTTTGTAAATAATTTGCTTACATTGCTAAAAAGGTGAAACGCTTGGATTTGTTTAGTATCGTTTGTTAACGTTTGGCTTACATTGCTAAAAAGTTGAAACATTTGGATTCGTTTCGTAGCGTTTCTAAACGTTTGGCTTGAATCACTAAAAAGGTGAGACCTTTGGATTTGTTTCGTACCGTTTGTAAACGTTTGGTTTAAATCGCTAAAAAGGTGAAATAATTTGATTTGTTTCGTAACGTTTGTAAACGTTTGGCTTAAATTGCTGAAAAGGTGAAACACTTGGATTTTTTTCGTAACGTTTGTAAACGTTTGGCTTAAATTGCTAAAAAGCTAAAATGCTTGGATTGGTTTCATTACGTTTGTAAACATTTTTCTTAAATTGCTAAAAAGGTGAAACGCTTGGTTTTTGTTTCGTAACGTTTGTAAAAGTTTGGCTTAAACTGCTAAAAATGTGAAACGTTTGGATTTGTTTCGTAACGTTTGTAAACATTTGGCTTCAACCGCTAAAAAGGTGAAACGTTTGGATCTGTTTCGTAACGTTTTAAACATTTGGTTTGAATCGCTAAAAAGGTGAAACGTTTGTATTTGTTTTGTAACGTTTGAAACGTTCGGCTTAAATCGCTAAAAATGTGAAACGTTTGTATTTGTTTCGTAACGTTTGTAAACGTTTGGCTTAAATTGCTAAAAAGGTGAAACATTTTGATTTGTTTCGTAACGTTTGTAAACGTTTGGCTTAAATTGCTAAAAAGGTGACACGTTTGGATTTGTTTCGTAACCTTTGTAAACGTTTGGCTTAAATCGCTAAAAAGGGGAAACATTTGGTTTTGTTTCTTAACCTTTGTAAACGTTGGGCATAAATCACTAAAAAGGTGAAACGTTTGGATTTGTTTCGTAACGTTTGCAAATATTTTGATTAAATTGCTAAAAAGGGGAAACGTTTGGATTTTTTTCGTAACCTTTGTAAACGTTTGGCTTAAATCGCTAAAAAGGGGAAACGTTTGGATTTTTTTCGTAACGTTTGTAAACGTTTGGCTTAAATCGCTAAAATGGTGAAACGTTTGGATTTGTTGCATAATATTTGTATACGTTTTGCTTAAATATCTCAAAAGGTCAAACATTTGGATTTGTTCCGTAACGTTTGAAAATGTTTGGTTTAAATCGCAAAAAATGGGAACGTTTGGTTTCGTTTTGTAACGTTTGTAAACATTCGGCTTAAATCGCTAAAAAGGTGAAACGTTTGGATTTGTTTTGTAACGTTTGTAAACGTCTGGCTTAAATTGCAAAAAAGGTGAAACATTTTTGATTTGTTTCGTAACGTTGGTAAACGTTTGGCTTAAATTGCTAAAAATGTGAAACGTTTGGATTTGTTTCGTAACATTTTAAACGTTTAGTTTAACTTGCTAAAAAGGTGAAACGCTTGGATTTGTTTTGTAACGTTTGTAAACGTTTGGTTTAAATTCCTAAAAAGTTAAAACGCTTAGATTTGTTTCGTAACGTTTTGGACGTTTTGTTTCATAACCTTTGTAGACGTTTGGCTTAAATTAGTAAAAAGGTGAAACATTTGGATTTGTTTCGTAACGTTTGTAAATGTTTAGCTTAAATTGCTGAAAAGATGAAAAATTTGGATTTGTTTCGTAACCTTTGTAAACGTTTGGCTTAAATCTCTAAAAAGGTGAAATGTTTGGATTTGTTTCATACGTTTGTATACATTTGGCTTAAATCGCTAAAAAGGTGAACTTTTTTGATTTGTTTCGTAACGTTTATAAACGCTTGGCTTAAATTGCTAAATAGGTGAAACACTTGGATTTGTTTCGTAACGTTTGTAAACGTTTTGCTTAAATTGCTAAAAAGGTGAAACGCTTGGATTTGTTTCGTGACGTTTGTAAACGTTTGGCTTAAATTGCTAAAAAGGTGAAACTCTTGGTTTTGTTTCGTAATGTTTGTAAAGGTTTGACTGAAATCGCTAAAAATTTGAAATGTTTGGATTTGTTTGTCAACGTTTTAAACGTTTGGTTTTGTTTCGTAACCTTTATAAATGTTTGGCTTAAATCGCTAAAAAGGTAAAACGTTTGGATTTGTTTCGTAACGTTTGTAAACGTTTGGCTTAAATTGCTAAAAAGGTGACACGTTTGGATTTGTTTCATAACTTTTATAAATATTTGGCTTAAATCGCTAAAAAGTAGAAACGTTTTGTTTTGTTTCATAACCTTTGTAAATGTTTGTCTTAAATCGTTAAAAAGGTGAAACGTTTGGATTTTTTTCGTAACGTTTGTAAACTTTTTGCTTAAATTGCTGAAAAGGTGACACGTTTGGATTTGATTTGTAACGTTTGTAAACGTTAGGCTTAAATTGCTAAAAAGTTGAAACGCTTGGATTTGTTTCGTAACGTTTTAGACGTTTTGTTTAATAACCTTTCTAAATGTTTGGTTTAAATCGCTAAAAAGGTGAAACGTTTGAATTTGTTTCGTAACGTTTGTATACGTTTGGCTTAAATTGCTGAAAAGATGAAAAATTTTGATTTGTTTTGTAACTTTTGTAAACGTTTGGCTTAAATCGCTGAAAAGGTGAAACGTTTGGATTTGTTTCATACGTTTGTATACGTTTGGCTTAAATCGCTAAAAAGGTGAAATTTTTGGATTTGTTTTGTAACGTTTGTAAACGTTTGGCTTAAATTGCTAAAAAGGGGAAACGCTTGGAATTGTTTCGGAACGTTTGTAAACGTTTTGCTAAAATTGCTAAAAACGTGAAACGCTTGGATTTGTTTCGTGACGTTTGTAAACGTTTGCCTTAAAATGCTAAAAAGGTGAAACGCTTGGTTTTGTTTCGTTACGTTTACAAACGTTTGAATTAAATCGCTAAAAATGTGAAACGTTTGGATTTCTTTCTCAAGTTTTAAACGTTTAGTTTTGTTTCGTAACGTTTATAAATGTTTGGCTTAAATCGCTAAAAAGGTAAAACGTCTCGATTTGTTTCGTTACGTTTATAAACGTTTGGCTTAAATTGCTAAAAAGGTGAAACGCTTGGTTTTGTTTCGTAATGTTTGTAAATGTTTGACTTAAATTGCTAAAAATGGGAAATGTTTGGATTTGTTTCGTAACGTTTGTAAACGTTTGGTTTAAATGGATAAAAAGGTGAAACGTTTAGATTTCTTTCGTAACGTTTTAAACGTTTGGCATAAATTTCAAAAATGGGGAAAGGTTTGAATTTGTTTCATAACGTTTGTAAACGTTTGGCTAAAATCGCTAAAAAGGTGACACGTTTGGTTTTGTTTCGTAACGTTTGTAAACGTTCGGCTTAAAACGCTAAATAGGTGAAACATTTGGATTTGTTTCGTAACGTTTGTAAATGTTTAGCTTAAATTGCTAAAAAGGTTAAACGCTTGGATTTGTTTCGTAACGTTTGTAAACGTTTGTCTTAAATTGCTAAAAAGGTGAAACGCTTGGATTTGTTTCGTAACGTTTGTAAACATTTGGCTTAATTTGCTAAAAAGGTGAAATACTTGGATTTGTTTCCTAATGTTTGTAAATGTTTGTCTTAAATCGATAAAAAGGTGAAACTTTTGGATTTGTTTCATAATATTTGTAAATGTTTGGCTTAAATCGCTAAAAAGGTGAAACATTCGGATATTTTTCGTAACGTTTGTAAACATTTGGCTTAAATTGCTAAAAAGGTGAAACACTTGGATTTGTTTCGTAACGTTTGTCAACGTTTGGCTTAAATTGCTAAAAGCTAAAATGATTGGATTTTTTTCGTTACGTTTGTAAACATTTTGCTTAAATGGCTAAAAAGGTGAAACGCTTGGTTTTTGTTTCGTAACGTTTGAAAATATTTGGCTTAAACAGCTAAAAATGTGAAACGTTTGGATTTGTTCCGTAACGTTTGTAAACATTTGGCTTCATTCGCTAAAAAGGTGAAACATTTGGATCTGTTTCGTAACGTTTTAAACATTTGGTTTGAATTGCTAAAAAGGTGAAACGTTTGTATTTGTTTCGTAACGTTTGAAACGTTTGGTTTTATTTCATAACGTTTGTAAACGTTCGGCATAAATCGCTAAAAATGCGAAATGTTTGCATTTGTTTCGTAATGTTTGTAAACGTTTGGCTTAAATCGCTAAAAAGTTGAAACGTTTTGATTTGTTTCGTAACGTTTGTAAACGTTTGGCTTAAATTGCTAAAAAGGAGACACGTTTGGATTTGTTTCGTAACCTTTGTAAACGTTTTGCTTAAATTGCTAAAACGCTGACACGTTTGGATTTGTTTCGTATCCTTTGTAAACGTTTGGCATAAATCGCTAAAAAGGGGAAACGCTTGAATTTGTTTCGTAATGTTTGTAAACGTTTGGCTTACATCGCTAAAAAGGTGAAACATCTGGATTTGTTTCCAAACGTTTGTATACGTTTGGCTTAAATTGCTAAAAAGGTGAAACGTTTGAATTTATTCCGTATCGTTTGAAAACGTTTGGCTTAAATCGCAAAAAAGGGGATATGTTTGGTTTTGTTTCGTAACGTTTGTAAACGTTTGGCTTAAATCGCTAAAAAGGCTGAAATGTCTGGATTTGTTTTGTAACTTTTGTAAACGTCTGGCTTAAATCGCTAAAAAGGTGAAACATTTGGCTTTGTTTCGTAACGTTTGTAAACATTTGGCTTAATTTGCTAAAAAGATGAAAAATTTGGATTTGTTTCGTAACCTTTGTAAACGTTTGGCTTAAATCGCTAAAAGGCTGAAACGTTTGGATTTGTTTCATGCGTTTGGAAACGCCTGGCTTAAATTGCTAAAAATGTGAAACGTTTTGATTTGTTTCATAATATTGTAAACGTTTGGTTTAAATTGGTAAAAAGGTGAAACACTTGGATTTGATTCGTAACGTTTGTAAAAATTGGCTTAAATTGCTCAAAAGTTGAAACGCTTGGATTTGTTTCGTAACGTTTTAGACGTTTTGTTTCATAACCTTTGTAAACGTTTGGCTTAAATCGCTAAAAAGGTGAAACGTTTGGATTTATTTCGAAACGTTTGTAAACGTTTGGCTTAATTTGCTAAATAGATGAAAATATTTGGATTTGTTTCGTAACCTTTGTAAGCGTTTGGCTTAAATCGCTAAAAGGCTGAAACATTTGGATTTGTTTTATACGTTTGTATACGTTTGGCTTAAATTGCTAAAAAGGTTATATTTTTGGATTTGTTTTGTAACGTTTGGCTTAAATTGCTAAAAAGGTGAAACGCTTGGATTTGTTTCGTAATCGTTGTAAACGTTTTGCTTAAATTGCTAAAAAGGTGAAACGCTTGGATTTGTTTCGTGACGCTTGTAAACGTATGGCTTAAATTGCTAAAAAGTTAAAACGCTTGGTTTTGTTTCGTCATGTTTGTAAACGTTTGACTTAAATCGCTAAAAATGTGAAACATTTGGATTTGTTTCTCAACGTTTTAAACATTTGGTTTTGTTTCATAACGTTTGTAAACGTTTATCTTAAATCGCTAAAAAGGTAAAATGTTTGGATTTCTTTCTTTTGGCTTAAATTGCTAAAAAGGTGACACGTTTGGATTTGTTTCGTAACCTTTGCAAACATTTGGTTTAAATCGCTGAAAAGTAGAAACGTTTTGTTTTGTTTTGTAACATTTGTAAACGTTTGGCTTAAATCATTAAAAAGGGGAAACGTTTGGATTTGTTTCGTAACGTTTGTAAATGTTTTGCTTAAATTGCTTAAAAGGTGACACGTTTGGATTTGATACGTAACCTTTGTAAACGTTTAGCTCAAATCGCTAAAAAGGTGAAACGTTTGGATTTGTTTCGTAACATTTGTAAACGTTTGTCTTAAATCACTAAAACGATGAAACGTTTGGATTTGTTTCATAGCGTTAATAAATGTTTGGCTTAAACAGCAAAAAAAGTGAAACGTTTGGATTTGTTCCGTAATGTTGGAAAACGTTTGTCTTAAATCACAAAAAAGGTGAAACGTTTGGTTTTCTTTCGTAACGTTTGCAAACATTTGGCTTAAATCGCAAAAAAGGTGAAACGTTTTGATTTGTTTCGTAATATTTGTAGATGTTTGGCTTAAATTGCTAAAAAGTTGAAACGCTTGGTTTTGTTTCATAACGTTTGTAAATGTTTGGCTTAAATCGCTAAAATGGGAAACGTTTGGATTTGTTTTGTAACGTTTGTAAACGTTTGGCTTCAATCGCTATAAAGGGGAAACGTTTAGATTTTATTCGTAACGTTTGTAAACGTTTAGTTTAAATCGCTAAAAAGGTGAAACGTTTGGATTTGTTTCGTAAGGTTTTAAACGTTTCGCATAAATCGCTAAAATGGGGAAACGTTTGAATTTGTTTCGTAACGTTTGTAAACGTTTGGCTAAAATCGCCAAAAAGGTGAAACGTTTGGTTTTGTTTCGTAGCGTTTGTAAATGTTCGGCTTAAATCGCTAAAAAGGTGAAACTTTTGGATTTGTTTCGTCAAGTTTGTAAACGTTGTGCTTAATTCGCTAAAAAGATGAAACGTTTGGATTTGTTTCGTAACGTTTGTATACGTTTTGCTTAAATTGCTAAAAAGGTGACACGTTTGGATTTGTTCCGTAAGCTTTGTAAACGTTTGGCTTAAATCGTTAAAAAGGGAAAACGTTTGGATTTGTTTCATAATGTTTGTAAACATTTGGCTTAAATCGCTAAAAAGGGGAAACGTTTGGATTTGTTCCGTAACGTTTGTATACGTTTGTCTTAAATCGCTAAAAAGGTGAAACGTTTGGTTTGTTCCGTAACGTTTGAAAATGTTTGGCTTAAATCGCAAAAAAGGGGAAACGTTTGGTTTTATTTCGTAACGTTTATAAACGTTCGGCTTCAATCGCTAAAAAGGTGAAACGTTTGGATTTGTTCTGGAACGTTTGTAAACATCTGGCTTAAATCGCTAAAAAGGTGAAACATTTAGATTTATTTTGCAACGTTTGTAAACGTTTGGCTTAAATTGCTTAAAATGAGAAACATTTGGATTTGTTTCGTAACATTTTAAACGTTTGGTTTAAATTGCTAAAAAGGTGAAACGCTTGGATTTGTTTCGTAACGTTTGTAAACGTTTGGCTTAAATTGCCAAAAAGTTGAAACGCTTTTATTTTTTTCGTAACGTTTTAGACGTTTTGTTTCATAACCTTTGTAAATGTTTGGCTAAAATCACTAAAAATGTGAAACGTTTGGATTTGTTTTGTAACGTTTGTAAACTTTTGGCTTAAATTGCTAAAAAGATGAAAAATTTGGATTTGTTTCGTAACCTTTGTAAACGTTTGGCTTAAATCGCTAAAAGGTTGAAACGTTTGGAATTGTTTCATACGTTTGCATACCTTTGGCTTAAATCGCTAAAAAGGTGAAATTTTGGATTTGTTTTGTAACGTTTGTAAACGTTTGGCTTAAATTGCTAAAAAGGTGAAATGCTTGGATTTTTTTCGTAACATTTGTAAACGTTTTGCTTAAATTTCTAAAAAGGTGAAACACTTGGATTTGTTTCTTGACGTTAATAAACGTTTGGCTTAAATTGCTAAAAAGGGGAAACGTTTGGTTTTGTTTCGTAATGTTTGTACACGTTTGACTTAAATCGCTAAAAATGTGAAACGTTTGGATTTGTTTGGTAACGTTTTAAACGTTTGGCATAAATCTCTAAAATGGGGAAACGTTTGAATTTGTTTCGTAACGTTTGTAAACGTTTGGCTAAAATCGCCAAAAAGGTGAAGCGTTTGGTTTTGTTTCGTAACGTCTGTAAACGTTTGGCTTAAATCGCTAAAAAGGTGAAACATTTGGTTTTGTTTAGTACGTTTGTAAATGTTCGGCATAAGTTGCTAAATAGGTGAAGCATTTCGATTTGTTTCGTAACGTTTGTAAACGTTTGGCTTAAATTGCTAAAAAGGTGAAACTCTTGGATTTGTTTGGTATCGTTTGTAAACGTTTGGCTTAAATTGCTAAAAAGGTGAAACGCTTGGATTTGTTTCGTAACATTTGTAATCGTTTTGCTGAAATTGCTGAAAAGGTGAAACACTTGGATTTGTTTCCTAACGTTTGTAAACGGTTGTCTTAAATAGCTAAAAAGGTGAAACGTTTGGATTTTTTTCACAAACTTTATAAATGTTTGGTTTAAATCGCTAAAAAGGTGAAACGTTTGGAATTTTTTCTTAACGTTTGTAAACGTTTGGCTTAAATTGCTAAAAAGGTGAAACGCTTGGATTTGTTTTGTAACGTTTGTAAACGTTTAGCTTACATTGCTAAAAAGGTGCAACGTTTGGATTTGTTTCGTAGCGTTTGTAAACGTTTGGCTTAAATCGCTAAAAAGGTTAAACGTTTGGATTTGTTTCGTACTATTTCTAAATGTTTGGCTTAAATCGCTAAAAAGGTGAAACGTTTGGATTTGTTCCGTAACGTTTGTAAACGTTTGGCTGAAATTGCTAAAAAGGTGAAATGCAATGATTTGTTTCGTTACGTTTGCAAACGTTTGGCTTAAATCGTTAAAAAGGTGAAACGCTTGGATTTGTTTCGTAACGTTTGTAAACCTTTAGCTTAAATCGCTAAAAAGGTGAAATGCTTGGTTTTGTTTCGTAACGTTTGTAAACGTTTGGCTTAAATCGCTAAAAAGTTGAAACGTTTGGTTTTGTTTCGTAACGTTTGTAAACGTATGGCTTAAATTGCAATAAAGCTGAAACGCTTGGATTTGTTTCGTAACGTTTGTAAATGTTTGGCTTTTTTAACGTAACGTTTGTAAACGATTGGCTTAAATCGCTAAAAAGGTGAAACGTTTGAATTTTCTTCGTAACGTTTTAAACGTTTGGATTTGTTTCGAAACATTTGGATTTGTTTCGTAACATTTGTAAACGTTTGGTTTCAATCACTAAAAAGGTGAAATGCTTGGATTTGTTTCATAACGTTTATAAACGTTTGGCTTAAGTTGCTAAAAAGGTGAAATTCTTGGGTTTGTTTCGTAACGTTTGTAATCGTTTGGCTTAAATTTCTAAAAAGGTTAACATTAGGATTTGTTTCATAACCTTTGTAAACGTTTGGCTTAAATTGCTAAAAAGGTGAACCGTTTGGATTTGTTTCATAACGTCCGTAAACGTTTGGCTTAAATCGCTAAAAAAGTGAAACATTTGGATTTGTTTCGTAACGTTTCAAACGTTTGGTTTTGAGTCGTATCGTTTGTTAACGTTTTCCTTAAATTGCTAAAAAGGTGAATCGATTGAATTTATTTTGTAATGTTTGTAAACGTTTGGAAACAATCGCAAAAAAGGTGAAAATTTTGGATTTGTTTTGTAATGTTTGTAAACGTTTGGCTTAAATCACTAAGAAGGTGCAACGTTTGGATTGGTTTCGTAACGTTTGTAAACGTTTGATTTAAATTGCTTAAACGTTTGGATTTGTTTCGTAACATTTGTAAACGTTTCGCATATATTGCTAAATAGGTGAAACGCTTGGATTTGTTTCGTAACGTTTGTAAACGTTTTGCTTAAATCGCTAAAAATGTGAAACGCTTGGATTTTCTTCGTAACGTTTTAAACATGTGGTTTTGTTTCGTAACGTTTCTAAATGTTTTGGCTTAAATCGCTAAAAAGGTGAAATGTTTGGTTTTGTTTTGTAACGGTTGTAAACGTTTGGTTTAACTCACTAAAAAGGTGAAACGTTTGTATACGTTTGGCTTAAATCGCTAAAAAGGTGAAATCTTTGGTTTTGTTTCGTAACGTTTGTAAGCGTTTTAATTTGTTTCGTAATGTTTGTTTTGTAATGTTTTATACATTTGGTTTTGTTTCGTAATGTTTGTAAACGTTGGGCTTAAATTACCAAAAAGGTGAAACGTTTGAATTTGTTTTGTAACGTTTGTAACCGTTTTGGTTCAATCGCTAAAAAGGTAAAATGTTTGGATTTGTTTCGTAACGTTTGTAAACATTTGGCTTAAATTGCTAAAAAGGTGAAACGCTTGGATTTTTTTCGTGATGTTTGTAAACGTTTGGCTTAATTCGCTAAAAACGTGAAACGTTTGGTTTTGTTCAGTAATGCTAGTAAACGTTTAGCTTAAATTGCTAAAAAGGTGAAACACGTGGATTTGTTTCGTAATGTTTGTAAACGTTTGGCTTAAATCGCTAAAAAGGTGAAACGTTTGGATTTGTTTCGTAACGTTTGTAAACGTTTGGCTTAAATTGCTAAAAAAGTGAACTAGTTGGATTTGTTTTGTTACATTTGTAAACATTTGGTTTCAATCACTAAAATGGTGAAAAATTTAGTTTTGTTTCGTAACGTTTGTAAACGTTTGGCTTAAATTGCAATAAAGGGGAAACGCTTGGATTTGTTTCGTAACAGTTGTAAGCGTTTGGCTTTTTTTCATAACGTTTATAAACGATTGGCTTAAATTGCTAAAAAGGTGAAATGTTTGAATTTGCTTCGTAACGTTTTAAACATTTGGATTTGTTTCGAAATGTTTGGATTTGTTTCGTAACTTTTGTAAACGTTTGGTTTCAATCACTAAAAAGGTGAAACGTTTGGATTTGTTTCGTAACGTTTGTAAACGTTTTGCTTAAATCACTAAAAAGGAGAAACATTTGGATTTTTACGTAACTTTTGTAAACGTTTTGCTTAAATAGGTAAAAAGGTGAAATGTTTGAATTTGTTTAGAAACATTTGTAAACGTTTTGCTAAAATTACTAACAAGGTGAAACGCTTGGATTTGTTTCGTAACGTTTGTAAACGTTTGGTTTAAATTACTAAAAAGGGAAAACAGTTGGATTTGTTTCGTAACGTTTGTAATAGTTTTGCTTAAATTGCTAAAAAGGTGAAACGCTTTGTTTTATTTCGTAACATTTGTAAACGTTTGGCTTATATTGCTAAAAATGGGAAACGTTTGGATTAGTTTTGTAACATTTTAAACGTTTGGTTTTGTTTCGTAGCGTTTGTAAACGTTTGGCTTAAATCGTTAAAAAGGTGAAATGTTTGGATTTGTTTCATAAGGTTTATAAACGTTTGGCTTAAATCGCTAAGAACGTGAAACGTTTGGATTTTTTGTATCGTTTGTAAACGTTTGGCTTAAATCACTAAAAAGGTGCAACGTTTGGATTTATTTCGTAACGTTTGTAAACGTTTGGCTTAAATCGCTAAAAAAGCGAAACGTTTGGATTTGTTTCGTAATTTTTGTAAATGTTTTGCTTAAATTGCTAAAAAGGTGAAATGCTTGGATTTTTTCGTAACGGTTGTAAACGTTTGGCTTAAATTGCAAAAAAGGTGAAACGCTTGGTTTTGTTTCGCAATGTTCGTAATTGTTTGGCTTAAATCGCTAATAATGTGATACGTTTGGATTTTTTTCGAAACGTTTTAAATATTTGGTTTTGTTTCATAACGTTTGTAAACGTGTGGCTTTAATCACTAAAAAGGTGAAACAATTGGATTTGGTTCGTAACGTTTGTAAACGTTTGGCTTAAATCGCTAAAAGGTTGAAATGTATGGATTTGTTTTGTAACGTTTGTAAACATTTGGCTAAAATTGCTAAAAAGGGGAAACGTTTGGATTTGTTTTGTAACGTTTGTAAACGTTTGGCTTAAATTGCTAAAAAGATGAAAAATTTGGATTTGTTTTGTAACCTTTGTAAACATTTGGCGTAAATCGCTAAAAAGGGGAAACTTTTGGATTTTTTACATACATTTGTATACATTTGGCTTAAATCGCTAAAAAGGTGAAATGTTTGGATTTGTTTCGTAGCGTTTGTAAACATGTGGCCTTATTTGCTAAAAAGGTGAAACGCTTGGATTTGTTTCGTAACGTTTGTAAACGTTTGGCTTAAATTGCTAAAAAGGTGAAACGCTTGGTTTTGTTTCGTAATGTTTGTAAGCGTTTGACTTAAATTGCTTAAAAAATGGAACGTTTGGATTTTTTTCGTAACGTTTGGCTTATGTCGCTAAAAAGGTGAAACATTTGGTTTTGTTTCGTAACGTTTATAAATGTTTGGCTTAACTCGCTAAAAAGGTGAAATACTTGGATTTTTTTCGTAACGTTTTAAACATTTGAATTTGTTTCGAAACGATTGTATTTGTTTCGTAGCGTTTTTAAATGTTTGGCTTCAATCACTAAAAAGGTGAAACGTTTGGATTTGTTTCGTAACGTTTGGCTTAAATCACTAAAATCGTGAAACGTTTGGATTTGTTTCGTAACGTTTACAAACATTTGGTTCTGTTTCGTAAAGTTTATAAACGTTTGGCTTAAATCGCTAAAATGGGAAAACGTTTTGGTGTTGTTTTGTAACGTTTGTGAATGTTTGGATTTTTTTCGTACGTTTTAATCAATTGGTTTTTTTTCGTAACGTTTGTAAACGTTTGGCTTTAATCGCAAAAAAGGGGATATGTTTGGTTTTGTTTCGTAACGTTTGTAAACGTTTGGCTTAAATCACTAAAAAGGTGAAACGTTTGTATTTGTTTCGTAACGTTTGTAAAACTTTGGCTTAAATCGCTAAAAAGGTGACTCGTTTGGATTTGTTTTGTAACGTTTGCAAATGTATGGCTTAAATCGCTAAAAAGGTAAAACGTTTGGTTTTGTTTCGTAATGTTTGTAAATGTTTGGCTTTCATCACTAAAAAGGTGGGACGTTTGGTTTTGTTTCGTAACGTTTGTAAACATTTGGATTTGTTTCGAAACGTTTTAAACGTTTGGTTTTGTTTCGTAACCTTTGCAAACATTTGGCTTAAGTCCCTAAAAAGGTGAAACGTTTGGTTTTGTTTCGTAATGTTTGTAAACATTTGGCTTAAATCGCTAAAAAGGTGATACATTTGTATTAGTTTCGTAACGTTTGTAAACGTTTAGGTTCAATCGCTAAAAAGATGAAACGTTTGAATTTGTTTTGTAGCGTTTGTAATGTTTGGCTTCAATCGCTAAAAATGGGAAACGTTTGGTTTTGTTCCGTAATGTTAGTAAATGTTTGCTTAAATTGCTAAAAAGGTCAAAGTCTTCGATTTGTTTCCTAAGGTTTGTAAATGTTTGGCTTAAATTGCTAAAAAGGTGAAACGTTTGGTTTTGTTTCGTAATGTTTATGAAACGCTTGGCTTAAATTGGTATAAAGGTGAAACGTTTGGATTTGTTTCGTAACGTTTCTAAACTTTTGGCTTTGTTTTGTAACGTTTGTAAACGATTGGCTTAAATCGCTAAAAATGTGAAACTTTTGAATTTTCTTCGTAACGTTTTAAACGATTGGATTTGTTTCGAAACATTTGGATTTGTTTCATAACATTTGTAAACGTTTGGCTTCAATCACTAAAAAGGTGAAGCGTTTGGATTTGTTTCGTAACGTTTGTAAACGCTTAGCTTAAATTGCTAAAAAGTTGAAACGATTAGATTTGTTACGTAACGTTTGTAAAAGTTTGGCATAAATTGCTAAAAAGGTGAAACATTTGGATTTGTTTCATAACCTTAATTAACGTTTGGCTTAAATTGCTAAAAAGGTGAAACATTTGGATTTTTTTCGTAACGTTTGTAAACGTTTGGCTTAAATAGCTAACAAGGTGAAACGTTTGGATTTATTTCGTAACATTTGTAAACGTTTAGCTTAAATTACTAAAAAGGTAATACGCTTGGATTTGTTTCGTAACATTTGTATACGTTTGGCATAAATTGCTAAAAAGGTGAAACGCTTGGATTGTTTCGTAACGTTTGAAAACGTTTGCCTTAAATTGCTAAAAAGGTGAACTCTTGGTTTTTTTTCATAACGTTTTCAACGTTTGAATTTGTTCAAAACGTTTGCATTTGTTTCGTAACAATTTTATATGTTTGGCTTCAATCACTAAAAAGGTGAAACGTTTGGATTTATTTCGTAACGTTTGTAAACGTTTGGCTTTAATCACTAAAAACGTGAAACGTTTGGATTTGTTTCGTAACATTTACAAACATTTGGTTTTGTTTCGTAACGTTTATAAACGTTTGGCTTAAATCGCTAAATGGGGAAACGTTTAGGTGTTGTTTTGTAACGTTTTTAAATGTTTGGATTTGTTTCGCAACGTTCTAAATGTTTGGTTTTTTTTCGTAACGTTTGTAAACGTTTGGCTTAAATCGCTAAAAAGGTGAAACGTTTGGTTTTGTTTCGTAACGTTTGTAAACGTTTGGCTTAAATCGCTAAAAAGGGAAAACGTTTGTATTTGTTTCGTAACGTTTGTAAAAGTTTGGCTTATATTTCTAAAAAGGTGACACGTTTGGATTTGTTTTGTAACGTTTGTAAATGTATGGATTAAATCGCTAAAAATGTGAAACGTTTGGTTTTGTTTCGTAATGTTTGTAAACGTTTTGCTTTAATCACAAAAAAGGTGGGACATTTGGTTTTGTTTCGTAACGTTTGTAAATGTTTGGATTTGTTTCATAACGTTTGTTTCGTAACGTTTTAAACATTTGGTTTTGTTTCGTAACCTTTGTAAACGTTTGGATTTGTTTCGTAACGTTTTAAACGTTTGGTTTTGTTTCGTAACGTTTGTAAACGTTTGGCATAAATCGCTAAAAAGGTGAAACGTTTGGTTTTGTTTCGTAACATTTGGCTTAAATCGCTAAAAAGGTGAAACGTTTGTATTTGTTTCATAACGTTTGTAAATGTTTGGCTTAAATCGCTAAAAAGGTGACACGTTTGGATTTGTTTCGTAACGTTTGTAAATGTATGGCTTAAATCGCTAAAAAGGTGAAACGTTTGGTTTTGTTTCATAATGTTTGTTAATGTTTTGCTTTAATCACTAAAAAGGTGGGACGTTTGGTTTTGTTTAGTAACGTTTGTAAATGTTTGGATTTGTTTCGTAACGTTTTAAACGTTTGTTTTTGTTTCGTAACCTTTGTAAACGTTTGGGTTAAGTCCCTAAAAAGGTGAAAAGTTTGGTTATGTTTCTTAATGTTTGTAAACGTTTGGCTTAAATCGCTAAAAAGGTGAAACGCTTGTTTTGTTTTGTAACGTTTGTAAACGTTTAGGTTCAATCGCTAAAAAGATGAAACATTTTAATTTGTTTCGTAGCGTTTGTAAATGTTTGGCTTAAATCACTAAAAATGTGAAAGTCTTGGATTTGTTTTGTAACGTTTGTAAATGTTTGGCTTAAATCACTAAAAATGTGAAAGTCTTGGTTTTGTTTCGTACTGTTAGTAAATATTTGGCTTAAATTGCTAAAAAGGTGAAAGTCTTGGATTTGTTTTGTAACGTTTGTAAATGCTTGGCTTAAATCGCTAAAAAGGTGAAACATTTGGTTTTGTTTCGTAACGTTTATAAAACGCTTGGCTTAAATTGCTATAAAGGTGAAATGCTTGAATTTGTTTCGTAATATTTGTAAACTTTTGGCTTTGTTTCGTAACGTTTGTAAACGATTGGCTTAAATCGCTAAAAAAGGGAAACATTTGAATTTGTTTCGTAACATTTTAAACGTTTGGATTTGTTTCGAAACGTTTGGATTTGTTTCTTAACATTTGTAAACGTTTGGCTTCAATCACTAAAAATGTGAAGCGTTTGGATTTATTTCGTAAAGTTTGTAAACGTTTAGCTTAAATTGCTAAAAAGTTGAAACGCTTAGATTTTTTTCGTAACGTTTGTAAACGTTTGGCTTAAATTGCTAAAAAGGTGAAACATTTGTATTTGTTACATAACCTTCATTAACGTTTGGCTTAAATCGCTAAAAAGGTGAAACATTTGGATTTTTTTCATAACGGTTGTAAACGTTTGGCTTATATAGCTAAAAAGGTGAAACGTTTGGATTTGTTTCGTAGCATTTTGTAAATGTTTGGCTTAAATTGCTAAAAAAGTGAACTCTTTGTTTTGTTTTGTAACGTTTTAAACGTTTGAATTTTTTTCGAAACGTTTGGATTTGTTTCGTAACAATTTTAAATGTTTGGCTTTAATCACTAAAAAGGTGAAACGTTTGGATTTGTTTCGTAACGTTTATAAACGTTTGGCTTTAATCACTAAAAACGTGAAACGTTTGGATTTGTTTCGTAACGTTTACAAACATTTCGTTTTGTTTCGTAACGTTTACAAACGTTTCGCTTAAATCCCTAAATGGGAAAACATTTTGGTGTTGTTTTCTAACGTTTGTAAACATTTGGATTTGTTTCGTAACGTTCTAAACGTTTGGTTTTGTTTCGTAACGTTTGTAAATGTTTGGCTTAAATCGCTAAAAACGTGAAACGTTTGGTTTTGTTTCGTAACGTTTCTAAACGTTTGGCTTAAATCGCTAAAAAGGGGAAATGTTTGTATTTGTTTCGTAACGTTTGTAAAAGTTTGGCTTAAATCGCTAAAAAGGTGACACGTTTGGATTTATTTCGTAACTTTTGTAAATGTATGGCTTAAATCGCTAAAAAGGTTAAATGTTTGGTTTTGTTTCATAATGTTTGTAAACGTTTTACTTTAATCACTAAAAAGGTGGGACGTTTGGTTGTGTTTCGTAACGTTTGTAAATGTTTGGATTTGTTTCGTAACGTTTGTTTCGTAACGTTTTTAACGTTTGGTTTTTGTTTCGTAACCTTTGTAAACGTTTGGATTTGTTTCGTAGCGTTTTAAACGTTTGGTTTTGTTTCGTAACGTTTGTAAACATTTGGCATAAATCGCTAAAAAGGTGAAACGTTTGGTTTTGTTTCGTAACGTTTGTAAACGTTTGGCTTATATCGCTAAAAAGGTGAAACGTTTGTATTTGTTTTGTAACGTTTGTAAAAGTTTGGCTTAAATCGCTAAAAAGGTGACACCTTTTGATTTGTTTCGTAACATTGGTAACTGTAAGGCTTAAATCGCTAAAAAGGTGAAACGTTATTTTGTTTCATAATGTTTGATAACGTTTTGCTTTAATCACTAAAAGGCGGGACGTTTGGTTTTGTTTCGTAACGTTTGTAAACGTTTGGATTTGTTTCGTAACGTTTGTTTCGTAACGTTTTAAACGTTTGTTTTTGTTTCGTAACCTTTGTAAACGTTAGGCTTAAGTCTCTAAAAAGGTGAAAAGTTTGGTTTTGTTTCGTAATGCTTGTAAACGTTTTGCTTAAATTGCTAAAAAGGGGAAACGTTTGTATTTGTTTCGTAAGTTTGTAAACGTTTGGGTTCAATCGCTAAAAAGATGAAACATTTGAATTTGTTTCGTAGTGTTTGTAAATGTTTGGCTTAAATTGCTAAAAATGTGAAACATTTGTTTTGTTCCGTAATGATAGTAAATGTTTGGCTTAAATTTCTAAAAAGGTGAAAGTCTTGGATTTGTTTTGTAACGTTTGTAAATGTTTGGCTTAAATCGCTAAAAAGGTGAAACGTTTGGTTTTGTTTCGTAACGTTTGTAAATATTTAGCTTAAATTGCTAAAAAGTTGAACCGCTTAGATTTGTTTCGTAACATTTGTAAACGTTTGGCTTAAATTGCCAAAAAGGTGAAACATTTGGATTTGTTTCATAACCTTTATAAACATTAGACTTAAATAGCTAAAAAGGTGAAACATTTGGATTTCTTTCGTAACGTTTGTAAACGTTTGGCTTAAATAGCTAAAACGGTGAAACATTTTGATTTGTTTTGTAAAATTTGTAAACGTTTTGCTTAAATTGGTAAAAAGGTAAAACTCTTGGATTTGTTTCGTAACGTTTGTAAAGGTTTGGCATAAATTGCTAAAAAGGTGAAACGCTTGGATTTGTTTTGTAATGTTTGTAAACGTTTGGCTTAAATTGCTAAAAAGGTGACTGCTTGGTATTGTTTCGAGCGTTTGTAAATGTTTAGCTTAAATCGCTAAAAAGGTGAAATGTTTGGTTTTGTTTTGTATCGTTTGTAAATGTTTGGCTTGAATCGCTAAAAAGGTGAAACATTTGGATTTGTTTCGTAACATTTGGCTTAAATTGCTAAAAAGGAGAAACGTTTGGATTTGTTTCGTATCGTTTGTAAATATTTTTCTTCAATCGCTAAAAAGGTGAAACGTTCGGATTTGTTTCGTAACCTTTGTAAACGTTTGGCTTAAATTGCTAAAAAGGAGAATTGCTTGGATTTGTTTTGTATTGTTTGTAAACATTTGGCTTAAATTGCGAAAAAGGAGAAACGTTTGGATTTGTTTCATAACCTTTGTAAACGTTTTTATTTAATCGCTAAAAAGTGGAAACATTTGGATTTGTTTCGTGACGTTTGTAAACGTTTGGCTTTAATCGCTTAAAACGTGAAACGTTTGGTTTTTTTTCGTAACGTTTGTAAACTTTTGGCTTAAATCACTAAAATGGTGAAAGGGTTTGGATTTGTTTCGTAACGTATGTAAACGTTTGACTTAAATTGCTAAAAAAGGCAAAACGTTTGGATTTTTTCGTAATGTTTATAAACGTTTGGCTTCAATCGCTAAAAAGGTGAACCATTTGGATTTGTTTCGTAACATTTCTAAACGCTCGGCATAAATCGCTTAAAAGGTGAAACGTTTGGATTTGTTTCGTAACGTTTGTAAACGTTCGTCTTAAATCGCTAAAAAGGTGAAACGGATGGATTTTTTTTGTAACCTTTGTAAATGTTTGGCTTAAATTACTAAAAAAAGTGAAAAGTTTGGATTTGTTCCGAAACGTTTGTAAACGTTTGGCTTAAACTGTTAAAAAGGTGAAATGCTTGGATTTGTTTTGTAACGTTTGTAAACGTTTGGCTAAAATTGCTAAAAAGGTGAAACGCTTGGTTTTGTTTCGTATCATTTGAAAAGGTTTGGCTTAAATCGCTAAAAATGTGAAACGTTTGGATTTTTTCGTATCGATTTAAACGTTTGGTTTTGTTTCATAACATTTCTAAACGTTTGGCTTAAATCGTTGAAAAGGTGAAACGTTTGGATTTGTTTTGAAACGTTTGCAAAAAAGGTGAAACGCTTGGATTTGTTTCGTAACGTTTGTAAATGTTTGGCTTAAATCACTAAAAAGGTAAAACATTTGGATTAGTTTCATAACCTTTGTAAATTCTTGGCTTAAATCGCTAAAAAGGGGAAACATTTGGATTTGTTTCGTAAAGTTTGTAAACGTTTGGCTTAAATCACTAAAAAGGTGAAACAGTTGGATTTGTTTCGTAACGTTTGTAAATGTTTGGCCTAAATTGCTAAAAAGGTGAAATGCTTGGATTTGTTTCGTAACGTCTGTAAACGTTTGGCTTAAATTGCTAAAAAGGTGAAACGCTTGGATTTGTTTTGTAATGTTTGTAGACGTTTGGCTTAAATTGCTAAAAAGGTGAAACGCTTGGTTTGTTTCGTAACGTTTGTAAACGTTTGACTTAAATCGCTAAAAAGGTGAAATGTTTTAATTTGTTGCGTAACATTTCAAACGTTTGGTTTTGTTTCGTAACTTCTGTAAACGTTTGGCTAAAATTGCTATAAAGGTGAAACGTTTGGATTTGTTTCGTAGCTTTGGTAAACGTTTGGCTTAAACTGCTAAAAAGGTGAAACATTTGGATTTGTTTCGTAACGTTTGTAAACGTTTGGCTTAAATCGCTAAAAAGGTGAAACTTTTTGATTTGTTTCGCAGAGTTTGTAAATGTTTGGCTTATATTGATATAAAGGTAGAACGTTTGGATTTGTTTCGAAGCGTTTTTAATAGTTTGGCTTCAATCGCTAAAAATGGGAAACATTTGGATTTGTATAGTACCGTTTGTAAACATTTGGCTTAAATCGCTAAAAAGGTGAAACGTTTAGATTTATTTCGTAACGTCTATAAACCTTTGGCTTAAATTACTAAAAATGTGAAATACTTGGATTTGTTTCGTAACATTTGTAAAAGTTTGGCTTAAATAGCTAAATACGGGAAACATTTGGTTTTGTTTCGTAACGTTTGTAAACGTTTGGCTTCAATTGCTGAAAATGTGAAACGTTTGGATTTGTTTCATAACGTTGGTAAACGTTTGGCTTAAATAGCTAAAAAAGTGAAAAGTTAAGATTTGTTTCGTAACATTATAAACGTTTAGCTTAAATCGCTAAAATAAGGAAACGTTTGGATTTGTTTCGTAACGTTTGGCTTAAATAGCTAAAAAGGTGAAACCGTTGGATTTGTTTCGTAACATTTTAAATGTTTGGATTTGTTTCTAAATGTTTCTATTTGTTTCGTAGCGTTTTCAAACGTTTGACTTTAATCATAAAAAGGTGAAATGTTTGGATTTGTTTCGTAATGTTTGTAAACGTTTGGCTTAAATCACCAAAAATGTGAAACGTTTGGATTTGTTTCGTAACGTTTACAAACATTTGGTTTTGTTTTGTAACGTTTATAAACGTTTGTCTTAAATCAATATAATAGGGAAACGTTTAGTATTGTTTTGTAACGTTCATAAACGTTTGGATTTGTTTTGTAAGGTTTTAATCAATTGGTTTTGTTCGTAACGTTTGTAAAATTTTGGCTTAATTCTCTAAAAAGGTGAAATGTTTGGTTTTGTTTCGTAATGTTTGTAAACGTTTGGCTTAAATCGCTAAAAAGGTGAAACGTTTGGATTTGTTTCGTAACGTTTGTAAAAGTTTGGCGTAAATCGCTAAAATGGTGACACGTTTGGATTTGTTTAGTAACCTTTGTTAATGTATAGCTTAAATTGCTAAAAAGGTGAAACATTGGTTTTGATTCGTAACGTTTGTAAACGTTTGGCTTAAATCACTAAATAGGTGAGACGTTTGGTTTTGTTTTGCAACGTGGGTAAACGTTTGGATTGGTTTCGTAACGTTTGTTTCGTAACGTTTTAAACCTTTGGTTTTGTTTCAAAACATTTGTAAACGTTTCGCTTACGTCGCTAAAAAGGTGAAACGTTTGGTTTTGTTTCATAATGTATGTAAACGTTTGGCTTAATTTGCTAAAAAGGTGAAACGTTTGGATTTGATTTGTAACGTTTGTAAACATTTGGGTTCAATCTCTAAAAAGATAAATTATTTGGATTTGTTTCGTAGCGTTTGTAAACGTTTGGCTTAAATCAATACAAATGTGAAAGATATGGTTTTGTTCAGTAACGTTAGTAAATGTTTGGCTTAAATTGCTTGAAAGGTGAAACGCTTGGATTTGTTTCGTAACGTTTGTAAATGTTTGGCTTAAATCACTAAAAAGGGGAAACGTTTGGATTTGTTTTGTAACGTCTATAAAAGTTTGGCTTAAATTGCTAAAAATGTGAAACGTTTGGATTTGTTTCGTAACGTTTGTAAACATTTGGCTTAAATTGCTAAAAAGGTGAAACGTTTGGATTTGCTCGTAACGTTTGTTAATGTTTGTCTTAAATCGCTAAAAAGGGGAATCGTTTGGATTAGTTTCGTAACGTTTGCAAATGTTAGGCATAAATCGCTAAAAGGCGAAACATTTGGATTTTTTTCGTAGCGTTTGTAAATGTTTGCCTCAAATTGCTAAAAAGGTGAAACGTTTGGATTTTTTTCGTAGAGTTTATAAACGTTTAGTTGTTTTGTAACGTTTGGATTTGTTTTGTAATTTTTGTAAACATTTTGCTTTAATCGCTAAAAAGGTGCAACGTTGGATTTGTTTCGTTACGTTTGTAAACTTTTGGTTTAAATAACTAAAAGGGTGAAACGTTTGAATTTGTTTCGAAACGTTTCTAATCGATTGGTTGACTTTGCTAAAAAGGTGAAACGCTAGGATTTGTTTCGTAACGTTTTAAATGTTTGGTTTTGTTTCGTAATGTTTTTAAACGTTTGTCTTAAATCGCAAAACAGGTGAAACGTCCTGTTTTGTTTTGTAACGTTTGTAAATGTTTGGTTTAAATCGCTAAAAAGGTGAAACGTTTGGATTTGTTTTGTAACGTTTGTAAACGTTTGGCTTAAATCGCTAAAAAGGGGAAACGTTTGGATTTGTTTCGCAACGTTTTTCAACGTTTGGCTTAAATCGATAAAAACGTGAAACGCTTGGATTTGTTTCGTAACATTTGTAAACGTTTGGCTTAAATCGCTAAAAAGGTGAAACAATTGTGTTGGTTTCGTAACATCTGTATATGTTTGGCATAAATCGCTAAAAAGGTGAAAGGTTTGTTTTTGTTTCGTAACGTTTGTAAACGATTGGCTTAAAACACTAAAAAGGTGAAACGTTTGAATTTGTTTCGTAACGTTGTAAACGTTTGGCTTAAATCGCTAAAATGGAGAAATGTTTTGGATTTGGTTCGTAACGTTTCTAAATATTTGACTTAAATCGCTAAAAAGGTGAAACGTTTGGTTTTGTTTCGTACCGTTTGTAAACGTTTTGCTCAAATTGCTAAAAAGGTGAAACGCTTGGATTTGTTTCGTAAATTGCTAAAAAGGTGAAACGCTTGGATTTGTTTCGCAACGTTTGTAAACGTTTTGTTTTGTTTCGTAACATTTGGATTTGTTTCGTAACGTTTGTAAACGTTTGGCTTAAATCGATAAAAAGGTGAAACGTTTGGATTTGTTTCGTAACTTTTGTAAATATTTGACTTAAATAGCTAAAAAGGTGAAATGTTTGGATTTGTTTCGCAACGTTAATAAACGTTTGGTTTAAATTTCGAAAAAGGTGAAATGCGAGGATTTGTTTCGTAACGTCTTAAACGTTTTGTTTTGTTTCGTAATTTTTGTAAATGTTTGGCTTAAATCACAAAAAAGGTGAAATGCCCTGTTTTTTTTTTTGTAACGTTTGTAAACGTTTCGCTTAAATCGCTAAAAAGGTAAAACGTTTGGATTTGGTTCGTATTCTTAATAAACGTTTGGCTTAAATCACTAAAAAGGTGAAACAATTGGATTTGTTTCGTAACGTTTTTAAACATTTGGCTTAAATCGATAAAAAGGTGAAACGCTAGGATTTCTTTCGTAACGTTTGTAAACTTTTGGCTTAAATCACTAAAAAGGTGAAATGTTTGGATTTGTTTCGTAACGTTTGTAAACGGTTGGCTTAAATCGCTAAAAAGGTGAAACATTTGTGTTTGTTTCATAACGTCTGTAAACAATTGGCTTAAATCGCTAAAAGATGAAAGGTTTGGTTTTGTTTCGTAACGTTTGTAAACGTTTTGCTTACATCGCCAAAAAGGCGAAAAGTTTGGATTTGTTTGGTAACGTTTGAAAAGGTTTGTTTTAAAACTCTAAAAAGGTGAAACATTTGGTTTTGTTTCGTAACGTCTGTAAACGTTCGGCTAAAATCGCCAAAAAGGTGAAACGTTTGACGTAATGTTTGTAAACGTTTGGATTTATTTCGTAACGTTTGTTTCGTAGCGTTTTAAACGTTTGGTTTTGTTTCGTAACATTTTTAAACATTTGGCTTAAATCACTAAAAAGGTGAAACATTTGGATTTGTTTCTTAACGTTTGTAAACCTTTTGGTTCAATCGCTAAAAAAGTGAAACGTTACGATTTGTTTCGTAGCGTTTGTAAACGTTTGGCTTAAATTGCTAAAAAGGTAAACGCTTGTATTTGTTTCGTAACGTTTGTATACTTTCGGCATAAATCGCCAAAAAGGTGAAACATTTGGTTTTGTTTCGAAATGTTTGTAAACGTTTGGCTTAAATTGCTATTAATATGCTTGGATTTGTTTCGTAACGTTTGTAAACGTTTGGCTTAAATCGCTAAAAAGGTGAAACGTTTGATTTTCTTCATAAAGTTTTAAATGTTAGAATTTGTTTTGAAATGTTTGGATTTGTTACATAACATTTGTAACTATTTGGCTTTAATCACTAAAAAGGTGAAACGTATGGATTTGTTTTGTAACGTTTGTAAATGTTTGGCTTAAATTGCAAAAAAGGTGAAACGCTTGGAATTGTTTGGTAATGTTTGTAAACTTTTGGCTTCAATTGCTAAAACTATGAAACGTTTGTATTTGTTTCATTACATTTGTAAACGTTTGGCTTAAATCGATAAACAGCTGAAACGTTTGGTTTTGTTTCGTAACGTTAAGATTTATTTTGTAACGTTTTAAACGTTTGGTTTTGTTTCGTAAAGTTTGTAAACGTTTGGCTTAAATCGCTAAAAAGGTGAAACATTTGGTTTTGTTTCGTAATGTTTGTAAACGTTATGCTTAAATCGCTTAAAAGGTGAAACGTTTGACGTAATGTTTATAAACGTTTGGATTTGTTTCGTAACTTTTGTTTCGTAACGTTTTAAACATTTGGTTTTTTTCGTAACGTTTGCCAATATTTGGCATAAATCGCTAAAAAGGTGAAATGTTTGGATTTCTTTCGTAACGTTTGTAAACGTTTGGCTTAAATCGCTAAAAATGAATAACGTTTGTAAACATTTGGCTGAAATTGCTAAAAAGGTGAAACGCTTGGATTTGTTTCGTAGCGTTTGTATACGTTTGGCTTAAATCGCAAAAAAGGTGAAACGTTTGGTTTTGTTTCGTAATGTTTGTAAACGTTTGGCTTAAATCGCTAAAAAGGTGAAACGTTTGGATTTTCTTCGTAACGTTTTAAACGTTTGGATTTGTTTCGAAACGTTTGGATTTGTTTCGTAACATTTGTAAACGTTTGGCTTCAATCACTAAAAAGATGAAACGTTTGGATTTGTTTCGTAACATTTGTAAACGTTTGGCTTAAATTGCCAAAAAGGTGAAACGCTTGGATTTGTTTCGTAACGTTTGTAAACATTTGGCTTAATTTGCTAAAAAGGTGAAACATTTGTATTTGTTTTATAACATTCGTAAACGTTTGGCTTAAATCGCTAAAAAGGGGAAACGTTTGGATTTTTTCGTAACGTTTGTAAACGTTTGGCTTAAATATGTAAAAAGGTGAAACACTTGGATTTTTTTCGCACCGTTAGTAAACCTTTGGCTTAAATTGCTATAAAGTTGAAACACTTGGATTTGTTTCGTAAGGTTTGTAAACGTTTGGCTTAAATCGCGAAAAAGGTGAAACGTTTTGATTTGTTTTTTAACGTTTGTAAACGTTTGGCTTAAATTGCTAAAAGGTGAAAAGCTTGGATTTGTTTCGTAACGTTTGTAAAAGTTTGGCTTAAATTGCTAAAAAGGTGAAAAATTTGATTGGTTTTCTAACCTTTGTAATTGTTTGATACAAATTATGCTAAACGTTTGGATTTGTTTCATAACGTTTGTAAATGTTTGGTTTAAATTGCTAAAAAGGTGAAACGTTTGAATTTGCTTAGTAACGTTTATAAACGTTTGGCTTAAGTCGCTAAAAAGGTGAAACGTTTGGATTTTTTTTGTACCGTTTGTAAACGTTTGCCTTAAATCGCAAAAAAGGTGACACGTTTGGATTTGTTTCTCAACGTTTGTATACGTTTTGCTTAAATTGAAACGTTTGGATTTGTTTCGTAACATTTGTAAAATGGTAGTTTAAATTCCTAAAAAGGTAAAAAATTTGTATTTGTTTCGTAACCTTTGTAAACATTTGGCCTAAATTGTGCGAAACGTTTGGATTTGTTTCATAACGTTTGTAAACGTTTGGTTTATATCGCGAAAAAGGTTAAACGTTTGGTTTTGTTTCGTAACGTTTGTAAACGTTTGGCTTAAATCGTTAAAAAGGTGAAACTTTTGGATTTGTTTCGTAACGTTTGTAAACGTTTGGGTTCACTCACTAAAAAGGTAAAACGTTTGGATTTGTTTCGTAGAGTTTGTAAACGCTTGGCTTAAATCACTAAAAATGGGAAACGTTTGGTTTTGTTCCGTAACATTAGTAAATGTTTGGCCTAAATTGCTAAAAAGGTGAAACGCTTGGATTTGTTTCCTAGCGTTTGTAAACGTTTGGCTTAAATCGCTAAAAAGGTGAAAAGTTTGGTTTTGTTTCGTAATGTTTGTAAACGTTTGGCATAAATTTCTATAATGGTGAAACTCTTTGATTTGTTTCATAACGTTTGTAAACGTTTGGCTTAAATCTCTAAAAAGGTGAAGAGTTTGGATTTGCTTCGTAACGTTTTAAATGTTTGGATTTGTTTCGAAACGTTTGGATTTGTTTCGTAACATTTGTAAACGTTTAGCTTCGATCATTAAATAGGTGAAACCTTTGGATTTGTTTTGTAACGTTTGTAAACGTTTGGCTTAAATTGCTAAAAAGGGGAAACGCTTGGATTTGTTTCGTAACGTTTGTAAATGTTTGGCTTAAATTGCTAAAAAGGTGAAACATTTGGATTTGTTTCATAACCTTTGTAAACATTTGGCTTAATCACTCAAAAACTGCCCATTTTTAAAAAAAAATTCAATTACATCCCGACGTTTGAAAATCATGTCAAAACCCCCCACTTTTAATTTTGTTTTCAATTGTACCCTAAAGTAGTAAATTAACATCTTTTCACATGGAAAAAAAATTAAATTAATCTTTTATTTTTAATCTATATTCTAATTAAACGCTAATATTATTAATGATGTAAAAAATCATTCTCCCTAAATTTATATCTAATAACGTTTTAAAATCAAAACCATATAAATTTCCAATTTGGGGTAAAATTGAGAAAAAATCTAAAGGTGGGGGGATTTTTTGAGGATTTTTCAACATCATCGTGCAATTGAAAATGAATTTGAAGGTGGTGGGGTTTTGAGAGAAATTTTTAACATCAGGGTGCAATTGAAAAGAAAGTTTAAAAGTGGAGAGTTTTTGAGTGATTAGGCCCTAAACGTTTCGCTTAAATCGCTAAAAAGGTGAAACGTTTGGATTTTTTTCGTACATTTGTAAACGTTTGGCTTAAATAGCTAAAAAGGTGAAACGCTTGGATATTTTTCGTAACGTTTGTAAATGTTTGGCTTAAATTGCTAAAAAGTTGAAACGCTTGGATTTGTTTCGTAACGTTTGTTAACATTTGGCTTAAATTGCTAAAAAGGTGAAACACTTGGATTTGTTTCGTAACGTTTGTAAACGTTTGGCTCAAATCGCTAAAAAGGTGAAACTCTTGGATTTGTTTCATAACGTTTTAAACGTTTGGTTTTGTTTCGTAACATTTTAAACGTTTGGCTTAAATCGCTAAAAAGGTGAAACGTTTGGATTTGTTTCGTAATGTTTGTAAACGTTTGGCTTAAATCACTAAATTGGTGAAACGTTTGGATTTGTTTCGTAACCTTTGTAAATATTTGGCGAAAAATTGCTAAAAAGGTGAAACGTTTGGATTTGTTTCAAACATTTATAAACGTTTGGCTTAAATCGCTAAAAAGGCGAAAAGTTTGGGTTTATTTCGTAATGTTTGTAAATATTTGGCTTAAATTTCTATGAAGGTGAAACGCTTGGATTTGTTTCGTAATATTTGTAAATGTTTGGCTTAAATTGTAAAAAGGTGAAACGCTTGGATTTGTTTCATAATATTTGTAAATGTTTGGCTTAAATTGCTAAAACGGTGGAAAATTTGGATTTTTTTTGTAACCTTTGTAAACATTCGGCTTAAATTGTGCGAAACGTTTGGATTTGTTTCATAACATTTGTAAATGTTTGGCTTAAATTGCTAAAAAGGTGAAACGTTTGGATTTGTTTAGTAACGTTTATTAACGTTTGGCTTAAATCGCTAAGAAGGGGAAACGTTTGGATTTGTTTCGTACCGTTTGTAAACGTTTGGCTTAAATCGCAAAAAAGGCGAAACGTTTGGATTTGTTTCGTAACGTTTGTAAATGTTTTGCTTAAATTGCTAAAAAGGTGAAACACTTGGATTTGTTTCGTAATGTTTGTAAAAGTTTGGCTTAAATTGCTAAAAAGGTGAAAAATTTGGATTTGTTTCGTAACCTTTGTAAACGTTTGACTTAAATTGTGCGAAACGTTTGGATTTGTTTCATTACGTTTGCAAACCTTTGGTTTAAATCATTAAAAAGGTGATACGTTTGGTTTTATTTTGTAACGTTTGTAAAAGTTTGGATTTGTTTCGTAACGTTTGTAACCGTTTGGGTTCAATCGCTAAAAAGGTGAAACATTTGAATTTGTTCCGTAGCGTTTGTAAACGTTTGTCTTAAATCGCTAAAAAGGGGAAACGTTTGGATTTGTTTCGCAACGTTTTTCAACGTTTGGCTTAAATCGATAAAAACGTGAAACGCTTGGATTTGTTTCGTAACATTTGTAAACGTTTGGCTTAAATCGCTAAAAAGGTGAAACAATTGTGTTGGTTTCGTAACATCTGTATATGTTTGGCATAAATCGCTAAAAAGGTGAAAGGTTTGTTTTTGTTTCGTAACGTTTGTAAACGATTGGCTTAAAACACTAAAAAGGTGAAACGTTTGAATTTGTTTCGTAACGTTGTAAACGTTTGGCTTAAATCGCTAAAATGGAGAAATGTTTTGGATTTGGTTCGTAACGTTTCTAAATATTTGACTTAAATCGCTAAAAAGGTGAAACGTTTGGTTTTGTTTCGTACCGTTTGTAAACGTTTTGCTCAAATTGCTAAAAAGGTGAAACGCTTGGATTTGTTTCGTAAATTGCTAAAAAGGTGAAACGCTTGGATTTGTTTCGCAACGTTTGTAAACGTTTTGTTTTGTTTCGTAACATTTGGATTTGTTTCGTAACGTTTGTAAACGTTTGGCTTAAATCGATAAAAAGGTGAAACGTTTGGATTTGTTTCGTAACTTTTGTAAATATTTGACTTAAATAGCTAAAAAGGTGAAATGTTTGGATTTGTTTCGCAACGTTAATAAACGTTTGGTTTAAATTTCGAAAAAGGTGAAATGCGAGGATTTGTTTCGTAACGTCTTAAACGTTTTGTTTTGTTTCGTAATTTTTGTAAATGTTTGGCTTAAATCACAAAAAAGGTGAAATGCCCTGTTTTTTTTTTTGTAACGTTTGTAAACGTTTCGCTTAAATCGCTAAAAAGGTAAAACGTTTGGATTTGGTTCGTATTCTTAATAAACGTTTGGCTTAAATCACTAAAAAGGTGAAACAATTGGATTTGTTTCGTAACGTTTTTAAACATTTGGCTTAAATCGATAAAAAGGTGAAACGCTAGGATTTCTTTCGTAACGTTTGTAAACTTTTGGCTTAAATCACTAAAAAGGTGAAATGTTTGGATTTGTTTCGTAACGTTTGTAAACGGTTGGCTTAAATCGCTAAAAAGGTGAAACATTTGTGTTTGTTTCATAACGTCTGTAAACAATTGGCTTAAATCGCTAAAAGATGAAAGGTTTGGTTTTGTTTCGTAACGTTTGTAAACGTTTTGCTTACATCGCCAAAAAGGCGAAAAGTTTGGATTTGTTTGGTAACGTTTGAAAAGGTTTGTTTTAAAACTCTAAAAAGGTGAAACATTTGGTTTTGTTTCGTAACGTCTGTAAACGTTCGGCTAAAATCGCCAAAAAGGTGAAACGTTTGACGTAATGTTTGTAAACGTTTGGATTTATTTCGTAACGTTTGTTTCGTAGCGTTTTAAACGTTTGGTTTTGTTTCGTAACATTTTTAAACATTTGGCTTAAATCACTAAAAAGGTGAAACATTTGGATTTGTTTCTTAACGTTTGTAAACCTTTTGGTTCAATCGCTAAAAAAGTGAAACGTTACGATTTGTTTCGTAGCGTTTGTAAACGTTTGGCTTAAATTGCTAAAAAGGTAAACGCTTGTATTTGTTTCGTAACGTTTGTATACTTTCGGCATAAATCGCCAAAAAGGTGAAACATTTGGTTTTGTTTCGAAATGTTTGTAAACGTTTGGCTTAAATTGCTATTAATATGCTTGGATTTGTTTCGTAACGTTTGTAAACGTTTGGCTTAAATCGCTAAAAAGGTGAAACGTTTGATTTTCTTCATAAAGTTTTAAATGTTAGAATTTGTTTTGAAATGTTTGGATTTGTTACATAACATTTGTAACTATTTGGCTTTAATCACTAAAAAGGTGAAACGTATGGATTTGTTTTGTAACGTTTGTAAATGTTTGGCTTAAATTGCAAAAAAGGTGAAACGCTTGGAATTGTTTGGTAATGTTTGTAAACTTTTGGCTTCAATTGCTAAAACTATGAAACGTTTGTATTTGTTTCATTACATTTGTAAACGTTTGGCTTAAATCGATAAACAGCTGAAACGTTTGGTTTTGTTTCGTAACGTTAAGATTTATTTTGTAGCGTTTTAAACGTTTGGTTTTGTTTCGTAAAGTTTGTAAACGTTTGGCTTAAATCGCTAAAAAGGTGAAACATTTGGTTTTGTTTCGTAATGTTTGTAAACGTTATGCTTAAATCGCTTAAAAGGTGAAACGTTTGACGTAATGTTTATAAACGTTTGGATTTGTTTCGTAACTTTTGTTTCGTAACGTTTTAAACATTTGGTTTTTTTCGTAACGTTTGCCAATATTTGGCATAAATCGCTAAAAAGGTGAAATGTTTGGATTTCTTTCGTAACGTTTGTAAACGTTTGGCTTAAATCGCTAAAAATGAATAACGTTTGTAAACATTTGGCTGAAATTGCTAAAAAGGTGAAACGCTTGGATTTGTTTCGTAGCGTTTGTATACGTTTGGCTTAAATCGCAAAAAAGGTGAAACGTTTGGTTTTGTTTCGTAATGTTTGTAAACGTTTGGCTTAAATCGCTAAAAAGGTGAAACGTTTGGATTTTCTTCGTAACGTTTTAAACGTTAGGATTTGTTTCGAAACGTTTGGATTTGTTTCGTAACATTTGTAAACGTTTGGCTTCAATCACTAAAAAGGTGAAACGTTTGGATTTGTTTCGTAACATTTGTAAACGTTTGGCTTAAATTGCCAAAAAGGTGAAACGCTTGGATTTGTTTCGTAACGTTTGTAAACATTTGGCTTAATTTGCTAAAAAGGTGAAACATTTGTATTTGTTTTATAACATTCGTAAACGTTTGGCTTAAATCGCTAAAAAGGGGAAACGTTTGGATTTTTTCGTAACGTTTGTAAACGTTTGGCTTAAATATGTAAAAAGGTGAAACACTTGGATTTTTTTCGCACCGTTAGTAAACCTTTGGCTTAAATTGCTATAAAGTTGAAACACTTGGATTTGTTTCGTAAGGTTTGTAAACGTTTGGCTTAAATCGCGAAAAAGGTGAAACGTTTTGATTTGTTTTTTAACGTTTGTAAACGTTTGGCTTAAATTGCTAAAAGGTGAAAAGCTTGGATTTGTTTCGTAACGTTTGTAAAAGTTTGGCTTAAATTGCTAAAAAGGTGAAAAATTTGATTGGTTTTCTAACCTTTGTAATTGTTTGATACAAATTATGCTAAACGTTTGGATTTGTTTCATAACGTTTGTAAATGTTTGGTTTAAATTGCTAAAAAGGTGAAACGTTTGAATTTGCTTAGTAACGTTTATAAACGTTTGGCTTAAGTCGCTAAAAAGGTGAAACGTTTGGATTTTTTTTGTACCGTTTGTAAACGTTTGCCTTAAATCGCAAAAAAGGTGACACGTTTGGATTTGTTTCTCAACGTTTGTATACGTTTTGCTTAAATTGAAACGTTTGGATTTGTTTCGTAACATTTGTAAAATGGTAGTTTAAATTCCTAAAAAGGTAAAAAATTTGTATTTGTTTCGTAACCTTTGTAAACATTTGGCCTAAATTGTGCGAAACGTTTGGATTTGTTTCATAACGTTTGTAAACGTTTGGTTTATATCGCGAAAAAGGTTAAACGTTTGGTTTTGTTTCGTAACGTTTGTAAACGTTTGGCTTAAATCGTTAAAAAGGTGAAACTTTTGGATTTGTTTCGTAACGTTTGTAAACGTTTGGGTTCACTCACTAAAAAGGTAAAACGTTTGGATTTGTTTCGTAGAGTTTGTAAACGCTTGGCTTAAATCACTAAAAATGGGAAACGTTTGGTTTTGTTCCGTAACATTAGTAAATGTTTGGCCTAAATTGCTAAAAAGGTGAAACGCTTGGATTTGTTTCCTAGCGTTTGTAAACGTTTGGCTTAAATCGCTAAAAAGGTGAAAAGTTTGGTTTTGTTTCGTAATGTTTGTAAACGTTTGGCATAAATTTCTATAATGGTGAAACTCTTTGATTTGTTTCATAACGTTTGTAAACGTTTGGCTTAAATCTCTAAAAAGGTGAAGAGTTTGGATTTGCTTCGTAACGTTTTAAATGTTTGGATTTGTTTCGAAACGTTTGGATTTGTTTCGTAACATTTGTAAACGTTTAGCTTCGATCATTAAATAGGTGAAACCTTTGGATTTGTTTTGTGACGTTTGTAAACGTTTGGCTTAAATTGCTAAAAAGGGGAAACGCTTGGATTTGTTTCGTAACGTTTGTAAATGTTTGGCTTAAATTGCTAAAAAGGTGAAACATTTGGATTTGTTTCATAACCTTTGTAAACATTTGGCTTAATCACTCAAAAACTGCCCATTTTTAAAAAAAAATTCAATTACATCCCGACGTTTGAAAATCATGTCAAAACCCCCCACTTTTAATTTTGTTTTCAATTGTACCCTAAAGTAGTAAATTAACATCTTTTCACATGGAAAAAAAATTAAATTAATCTTTTATTTTTAATCTATATTCTAATTAAACGCTAATATTATTAATGATGTAAAAAATCATTCTCCCTAAATTTATATCTAATAACGTTTTAAAATCAAAACCATATAAATTTCCAATTTGGGGTAAAATTGAGAAAAAATCTAAAGGTGGGGGGATTTTTTGAGGATTTTTCAACATCATCGTGCAATTGAAAATGAATTTGAAGGTGGTGGGGTTTTGAGAGAAATTTTTAACATCAGGGTGCAATTGAAAAGAAAGTTTAAAAGTGGAGAGTTTTTGAGTGATTAGGCCCTAAACGTTTCGCTTAAATCGCTAAAAAGGTGAAACGTTTGGATTTTTTTCGTACATTTGTAAACGTTTGGCTTAAATAGCTAAAAAGGTGAAACGCTTGGATATTTTTCGTAACGTTTGTAAATGTTTGGCTTAAATTGCTAAAAAGTTGAAACGCTTGGATTTGTTTCGTAACGTTTGTTAACATTTGGCTTAAATTGCTAAAAAGGTGAAACACTTGGATTTGTTTCGTAACGTTTGTAAACGTCACGCTTAAATCGCTAAAAAGGTGAAACTCTTGGATTTGTTTCATAACGTTTTAAACGTTTGGTTTTGTTTCGTAACATTTTAAACGTTTGGCTTAAATCGCTAAAAAGGTGAAACGTTTGGATTTGTTTCGTAATGTTTGTAAACGTTTGGCTTAAATCACTAAATTGGTGAAACGTTTCGATTTGTTTCGTAACCTTTGTAAATATTTGGCGAAAAATTGCTAAAAAGGTGAAACGTTTGGATTTGTTTCAAACATTTATAAACGTTTGGCTTAAATCGCTAAAAAGGCGAAAAGTTTGGGTTTATTTCGTAATGTTTGTAAATATTTGGCTTAAATTTCTATGAAGGTGAAACGCTTGGATTTGTTTCGTAATATTTGTAAATGTTTGGCTTAAATTGTAAAAAGGTGAAACGCTTGGATTTGTTTCATAATATTTGTAAATGTTTGGCTTAAATTGCTAAAACGGTGGAAAATTTGGATTTTTTTTGTAACCTTTGTAAACAGTCGGCTTAAATTGTGCGAAACGTTTGGATTTGTTTCATAAAATTTGTAAATGTTTGGTTTAAATTGCTATAAAGGTGAAACGTTTGGATTTGTTTAGTAACGTTTATTAACGTTTGGCTTAAATCGCTAAGAAGGGGAAACGTTTGGATTTGTTTCGTACCGTTTGTAAACGTTTGGCTTAAATCGCAAAAAAGGCGAAACGTTTGGATTTGTTTCGTAACGTTTGTAAATGTTTTGCTTAAATTGCTAAAAAGGTGAAACACTTGGATTTGTATCTTAATGTTTGTAAAAGTTTGGCTTAAATTGCTAAAAAGGTGAAAAATTTGGATTTGTTTCGTAACCTTTGTAAACGTTTGACTTAAATTGTGCGAAACGTTTGGATTTGTTTCATTACGTTTGCAAACCTTTGGTTTAAATCATTAAAAAGGTGATACGTTTGGTTTTATTTTGTAACGTTTGTAAAAGTTTGGATTTGTTTCGTAACGTTTGTAACCGTTTGGGTTCAATCGCTAAAAAGGTGAAACATTTGAATTTGTTCCGTAGCGTTTGTAAACGTTTGTCTTAAATCGCTAAAAATGTGAAACATTTGGTTTTGTTTTGTGACATTAGTAAACGTTTGGCTTAAATTACTAAAAAGGTGAAACACTTGGATTTGTTTCGTAGCGTTTGTAAACGTTTGGCTTAAATAGCTAAAAAGGTTAAACGTTTGGTTTTGTTTCATAATGTTTGTAAACGTTTGGCTTATATTGCTATAACGGTAAAACGCTTGGATTTGTTTTGTAACGTTTGTAAACGTTTGGTTTTGTTTTGTAACGTTTGTAAACATTTGGCCTAAATCGCTAAAAAGGTGAAACGTTTAGATTTGCTTCGTATCGTTTTAAAAGTTTGGATTTGTTTCGAAACGTTTGGATTTGTTTCATAACATTTGTAAAATTTTGGCTTCAATCAATAAATAGGGGAAACGTTTGTTTTTGTTTCGTGATGTTTGTAAACGTTTGGATTAAATTGCTAAAAAGTTGAAACGCTTGGATTTGTTTCGTAACGTTTGTAAATGTTTGGCTTAAATTTCTAAAAAGGTGAAACATTTGGATTTTTTTCATAACATTTGTAAACGTTTGGCTTGAATCGCTAAAAAGGTGAAACGTTTGGATTTTTTCGTAACGTTTCTAAACATTTGGCTTAAATAGCTAAAAAGGTGAAACACTTGGATTTGTTTCGTAACGTTTTTAAACATTTGGCTTAAATTGCTAAAAGGGTGAAACGCTTGGATTTGTTTCGTAACGTTTGTAAACGTTTAGCTTTAATTGCTAAAAAGGTGAAACGCTTACATTTGTTTTGTAACGTTTGTAAACATTAGGCTTAAATCGCTAAAAAGGTGAAACGCTTGGATTTGTTTTGTAACGTTTTTAAATGTTTGGTTTTGTTTAGTAACGTTTGTAAACGTTTGGCTTAAATCGCTAAAAAGGTGAAACGTTTGGATTTGTTTCGTAACGTTTGTAAACATTTGGCTTAAATAGCTAAAATGGTGAAACGTTTGGATTTGTTTTGTAACGTTTGTAAACGTTTAATTTTGTTTCGTAATATTTGTAAATGTTTGGCTTAAATTGCTATAAAGGTGAAACTCTTGGATTTGTTTCGTAACGTTTGTAAACGTGTGGCTTAAATTGCTAAAAAGGTGAAACGCTTGGATTTGCTTCTTAACGTTTGTAAACGTCAGGCTTAAATCGCGAAAAAGGTGAAACTCTTGGATTTTGTTTTGTAACATTTTAAACGTTTTGGTTTTGTTTCGTAATGTTTTAAACGTTTGGCTTAAATCGCTAGAAAGGTGAAACGTTTGGATTTGTTTCGTAACGTTTGTAAACGTTTGGCTTAAATCGCTAAAATGGTGAAACGTTTCAATTTGTTTCGTAATGTTTGTAAATATTTGGCTTAAAATTGCTAAAAATGGGAAACGTTTGCATTTGTTTCAAACGTTTGTAAACGTTTGGCTTAAATCGCTAGAAAGGTGAAACATTTGGGTTTGTTTCGTAACGTTTGTAAACGTTTGGCTTAAATTGCTAAGAAGGTGAAACGCTTGGATTTGTTTCGTAACGTTTGTAAAGGTTTGGCTTAAATTGCTAAAAACGTGAAACGCTTGGATTTGTTTCATAATATTTGTAAAAATTTGGCTTAAATTGCTAAAAAGGTGGAAAATTTGGATTTGTTTTGTAACCTTTGTAAACATTCGGCTTAAATTGTGTGAAACGTTTCGATTTGTTTCATAACATTTGTAAACGTTTGATTTAAATTTCTAAAAAGGTGAAACGTTTGGATTTCTTTAGTAACGTTTATAAACGTTTGGCTTAAATCTCTAAAAAGGTGAAACGTTTGGATTTGTTTCCTACCTTTTGTAAACGTTTGGTTTAAATCGCAAAAAAAGGTGAAACATTTGGATTTCATTCGTAACGTTTGTAAACGTTTTGCTTAAATTACTAAAAAGGTGAAACACTTGGATTTGCTTCTTAACGTCTGTAAAAGTTTGGTTTAAATTGATAAAAAGGTGAAAAATTTGGATTTGTTACGTAACCTATGTAAACGTTTGGCTTAAATTGTGTGAAACGTTTGGTTTTGTTTCTAAACGTTTGGTTTAAATCGTTAAAAAGGTGATAGGTTTGGTCTTGTTTCGTAACGTTTGCAAACTTTTGGATTTGTTTCGTAAAGTTTGTAACTATTTGGGTTCAATCGCTATAAAGGTGAAACGTTAGGATTTGTTTCATAGCGTTTCTAAACGTTTGTCTTAAATCGCTAAAAATGTGAAACATTTGGTTTTGTTCCATAACGTTAGTAAACGTTTGGCTTAAATTGCTAAAAAGATGAAACTCTTGGATTTGTTTCGTAGCATTTGTAAACGTTTTGCTTAAATGGCTAAAAAGGATAAACGTTTGGGCCTATCAAACCACCCCCAGAAAGGCAACAGGAGAGACACCATTTCGCCTCACGTATGGAACAGAGGCAGTTCTCCCAGCAGAAATTGGAATGCCCACTCTACGGGTCCAGATCATAGACGAAGACCGCAACGAGGAGTCCCTGAGGCTGTGCCTTGATCTCCTCGAAGAAAGAAGGTCGAAACGTTTGGCCTAAATTTCTAAAAAGGTGAAACGCTTGGATTTGTTTTGTAACGTTTGTAAACGTTTGGCCTAAATTTCTAAAAAGGACAAACGCTTGGATATGTTTCGTAACGTTTGTAAACGTTTGGCTTACATTGCTAAAAAGGTGAAACGTTTAGATTTGTTTCGTAGCGTTTGTAAACTTTTGGTTAAATTGCTAAAAAGGTGAAACGCTAGGATTTGTTTCGGAACGTTTGTAAACGTTTGGCTTAAATTGCTAAAAAGGTGAAATGCTTGGAATTGTTTCCTAACGTTTGTAAACGATTGGCTTAAATTGCTAAAAAGGTTAAACGCTTAGATTTGTTTCGTAACCTTTGTAAACGTTTGGCTTATTTTGCTAAAATGGTGAAACATTTGGATTTTTTTCATAACCTTTGTTAACGTTTGGCTTAAATCGCTAAAAAGGGAAAATGTTTGGATTTTTTTCGTAACGTTTGTAAACGTTTGGCTTAAATAGCTAAAAAGGTGAAACACTTGGATTTGTATCGGGACGTTTATAAACGTTTTCCTTAAATTGCTAAAAAGGTGAAATAATTGGATTTGTTTCCTAACGTTATTAAACGTTTGGCTTAAATTGCTAAAAAGGTGAAACGCTTGGATTTGTTTCTTAACGTTTGTAAACGTTTGGATTAAATTGCGAAAATGGTGAAAAGTTTGGATTTGTTTAATAACCTTTGTTAACGTTTGGCTTAAATCTCTAAAAAGGGGAAACATTTGGATTATTTTTGTAATGTTTGTAAACGTTTTGCTTAAATTTCTAAAAAGGTGAAATGCTTGGATTTGTTTCGCAACGTTTGTAAACGTTTGGCCTAAATTTCTAAAAAGGTAAAACGCTTGGATATGTTTCGTAGCGTTTGTAAACATTTGGCTTACATTGATAAAAAGGGGAAACGTTTAGATTTGTTTCGTAGCGTTTGTAAACGTTTGGCTTAAATTGCTAAAAAGGTGAAACACTTGGATTTGTTTCGTACCGTTTGTAAACGTTTGGCTTAAATTGTTGAAAAGGTGAAACACTTGGTTTTGTTTCGTAACATTTGTAAACGTTTGGCTCAAATAGCTAAAAATGTGATATGTTTTGATATGTTTCGTAACGTTTTAAACGTTTGGATTTATTTCGTAACGTTTGGCTTAAATATTTAAAAAGGCGAAAAGTTTGGATCTGTTTCTAAACGTTTGTAAACTTTTGGCTTAAATCTCTAAAAAGGGGAAACGTTTGGATTTGTTTCGTAATATTTGTAAACGTTTGGCTTAAATCGCTTAAAGGCGAAACGTTTGGATTTGTTTCGTACCGTTTGTAAACGTTTGACTTAAACTGTTAAAAATGTGAAAAGCTTGGATTTGTTTCGTAACCATTGTAAACATTTGGCTTAAACTGCTAAAAAGGTGAAACATTTGGATTTGTTTCGTAACGTTTGTAAATGTTTTGCTTATATCGCTAAAAAGGTGAAACACTTGGATTTGCTTCGTAACGTTTGTAAACGTTTGGCTTAAATTGCTAAGAAGGTGAAACGCCTGGATTTGTTTCGTTACGTTTGTAAACGTTTGGCCTAAATTTCTTAAAAGGTGAAACACTTGGATATGTTTCGTAATGTTTTTTAACGTTTGGCTTACATTGCTAAAAAGGTTAAACGTTTAGATTTGTTTCGTAGCGTTTGTAAACGTTTGGCTTAAATTGCTAAAAAGGTGAAACGCTTGGATTTGATTCGTACCGTTTGTAAATGTTTGGCTTAATTTGCTAAAAAGGTGAAACGCTTGGATTTGTTTCGTAACGTTTGCAAAGGTTTGGCTTAAACAGCTAAAAACTTGATACGTTTTGATTTGTTTCGTAATGTTTTAAACGTTTGGATTTATTTCATAACGTTTGTAAACGTTTGGCTTAAATATCTAAAGGGCGAAAAGTTTGGATCTATTTCGAAACGTTTGTAAACGTTTGGCTTAAATCGCTAAAAAGGAGAAACGTTTGGATTTGTATCGTAATATTTGTAAACGTTTGGCTTAAATCGCTAAAAAGACGAAACTTTTGGATTTGTTTCGTATCGTTTGTAAACTTTTAGCTTAAATCGCCAAAAAGATAAAACATTTGGATTTGTTTTGTATCGTTTGTAAACGTTTGGCTTAAATCGCTAAAAAGGTGAAACGTTTGGCTTAAATCACTAAAAAGGTGAAACGTTTGGATTTGTTTCGTAACGTTTGTCTGAAATTGCTTAATAGGTTAACTGTTTGGATTTGTTTTTCAATGTTTGTAAATATTCGGCTTAAATCGCTAAAAAGGTGAAACTTTTGGATTTGTTTCGTAATGTTTGTAAACGTTTGGCTTAATTTGCTAAAAAGGTGAAACACTTGGATTTGTTTCGTAATGTTTGTAAACGTTTGGCTTAAATTGCTAAAATGGTGAAACATTTGGATTTGTTTCATAACCTTTGTTAACGTTTGGCTTAAATCGCTAAAAGGGGAAACCTTTGGATTTTTTTCGTAACGTTTGTAAACGTTCGGCTTAAATAGCTAAAAAGGTGAAACGCTTGGATTTGCATCGGAACGTTTGTAAACGTTTGCCTTAAATTGCTAAAAAGATGAAATGCCTGGATTTGTTTCCAAATGTTTGTAAACGTTTGGTTTAAATTGCTAAAAAGGTGAAACGCTTGGATTTGTTTCGTAACGTTTGTAAACGTTTGGATTAAATTGCTAAAATGGTAAAACATTTGGATTTTTTTCCTAACCTTTGTTAACGTTTGGCTTAAAACTCTAAAAAGGGGAAACGTTTGGTTTTTTTTCGTATCGTTTGTAAACATTTGGCTTAAATTCCTAAAAAGGTGAAACGCTTGGATTTGTTTCGCAACGTTTGTAAACGTTTGGTCTAAATTGCTAAAAAGGTGAAACCTTCGGATTTGTTTCTTAACGTTTGTAAACGTTTTGCTTAAATCGCTAAAAAGGTGAAACGCTTAGATTTGTTTCGCAACGTTTGTAAATGTTTGGCTTAAATTGCTAAATAGGTGAAATGCTTAGATTTGTTTTGAAACGTTTGTAAACGTTTGCCTTAAACTGCTAAAAAGGTGAAACGCTTGGATTTGTTTCGTAACCTTTGTAAACATTTGGCTTAAATTGCTAAAAGGTGAAACGTTTGGATTTGTTTCGTAATGTTTGTAAACGTTTGGCTTAAATCGCTAAAAAGGTGAAACGCTTGGATTTGTATCGGAATGTTTGTAAACGTTTGGCTTAAATTGCTAAAAAGGTGAAATGCTTGGATTTGTTTCCTAACGTTTGTAAACGTTTGGCTTAAATTGCTAAAAAGGAGAAACGCTTGGATTTGTTTCGTAACGTTTGTAAACGTTTGGCTTAAATTGCTAAAATGGTGAAACATTTGGATTTGTTTCATATCCTTTGCTAAAGTTTGGCTTATATCGCTAAAAAGGGGAAACGTTTGGATTTTTTTTGGAACGTTTGTAAACGTTTGGCTTAAATTGATAAAAAGGTGAAACGCTTGGATTTGTTTCGTAACACTTGTAAACATTTGACTTAAATTTCTAAAAAGGTGTAACGCTTGGATATGGTTCGTAAGGTTTGTCAACGTTTGGCTTACATTGTTAAAAAGGTGAAACGTTTAGATTTGCTTCGTAGCGTTTGTAAATATTTGGCTTAAATTACTAAATAGGTGAAACACTTAATTTTGTTTCGTAACGTTTGCAAAGGTTTGGCTTAAACAGCTAAAAATGTGATACATTTTGATTTGTTTCGTAACGTTTTAAACATTTGAATTTATTTCGTAACGTTTGTAAACGTTTGGCTTAAATATCTAAAAGGGCGAAAAGTTTGGATCTATTTCGAAACGCTTGTAAACGTTTGGCTTAAATCGCTAAAAAGGCGAAACGTTTAGATTTATTTCGTATCGTTTGTAAACGTTTGGCTTAAATCGCTAATAAGCCAAAACGTTTGGATTTGTTTCGTATCGTTTGTAAACGTTTGGCTTAAATCGCTAAAAAGGTGAAACGTTTGGCTTAAATCGCTAAAAAGATGAAACGTTTGGATTTGTTTCGTAACGTATGTATGAAATTGCTTAATAGATGAAATGTTTGGTTTTGTTTTGTAATGTTTGTAAATGTTCGGCTTAAATCGCTAAAAAGGTGAAACGTTTGGATTTGTTTCGTAATGTTTGTAAATGTTTGGCTTAAATTTCTAAAAAGGTGAAACATTTGGATTTGTTTCGTAACGTTTGTAAACGTTTGGCTTTAATCGCTAAAAAGGTGAAACGTTTGGATTTATTTCGTAACGTTTGTAAACGTTTGGCATAAATCGCTAATAAGGTGAAATGTTTGGATTTGTTTCGTAACGTTTGAAAAGTTTGGCTTAAATCTCTAAAATGTGGCAACGTTTAGATTGTATCGGAATGTTTGTAAGCGTTTGGTTTCGATTGCTAAAAAGGTGAAATGCTTGGATTTGTTTCGTAACGTTTGTAAACGTTTGGCTTAAATTGCTAAAAAAGGTGAAACGCTTAGTTTTGTTTCGTAATGTTGGTAAAGGTTTGGCTTAAATCGCTAAAAATGTGAATCGTTTGGATTTGTCTTTGTAACGTTTTAAGCATTTGGTTTTGCTTCGTAACATTTGTAAATGTTTGGCTTAAATCGCTAAAAAGGGGAAACGTTTGGATTTGTTTCGTAAGCGCTGTAAACGTTATGCTTAAATTGCTAAAAAGGCGAAAAGTTTGGATTTGTTTCGAAACGTCCGTAAATGTTTGGCTTAAATCGTTGAAAAGGGGAAACGTTTGGATTTTTTTTGTAACGTTTGTCTTAAATTGCTAAAAAGGTGAAACGTTTGGATTTGTTTCGTAACGTTTGTAATTATTTGGCTAAATTGCTAAAAAGGTGAAAAATTATGGATTTGTTCCGTAACCTTTGTAAACATTTGGCTTAAATTGCTGAAAAGGTGAAACGCTTGGATTTGTTTCGTAATGTTTGTAAACGTTTGGCTTAAATTGCTAATAATGTGAAACGTTTGGATTTGCTTCGTAACATTTGTAAACGTTTGGCTCAAATTGCTAAAAAGGTGAAACATTTTGATTTGTTTCGTAAGCTTTGTAAATGTTTGGCATAAATAGCTAAAGAGGTGAAACATTTGAATTTGTTTCATAACGTTTATAAACGATTAACAATAATTGCTAAAAAGGTGAAACGTTTTAATTTCTTTCGTAACGTTTGTAAACGTTTGGCTTAAATTTTTAAAAAGGTGAAACGCTTGGATTTTATTCGTAACGTTTGTAAACGTTTGGCTGAAATTTCTTAAAAGGGGAAACGTTTGAATTTGTTTTGTAACATTTGTAAACGTTTGGCTTAAATTGCTAAAAATGTGAAACACTTGGTTTTGTTTCATAACGTTTGTAAACGTTTGGCTTAAATCGCTAAAAATTGGGAAACGTTTGGATTTGTTTCGTAAAACGTTCGGTTTTGTTTCGTAACATTTGTAAATGTTTGTCTTAAATCGCTAAAAAGTTAAAACGTTTGGATTTGTTTCATAACGTTTGTAAACGTTTGGCTTAAATCGCTAAAAAGGCCAAACGTTTGGATTTGTTTCGTAACGTTTGTAAATGTTTGGCTTAAATCGCTAAAAAGGTGAAACGTTTGGATTTTTTTCGTAACGTTTGTAAACTTTTGGCTTAAATCGCTAAATAAGGGAAACGTTTGGAATTATTTTGTAACGTTTGTAAAGTTTTGGCTTAAATCGCTACAAAAGGTGAAATATTTGGATTTGTTTCGTAACGTTTGTAAACGTTTGACATAAATTGCTAAAAAGGTTAAACACTTAGATTTGTTTCGTAACGTTTGTAAACATTTGGCTTAAATCGCTCAAAAGGTAAAACATTTGGTTTTGTTTCGCAACGTTTGTAAACGTTCAAATTAAATTGCTAAATCGCTAAAAATGTGAAGGTTTGGCTTAAATCGACAAAAATGTGAAACGTTTGGATTTGTTTCGTAACGTTTTAAACAGTTGGTTTTGTTTCGTAACATATGTAAATGTATGGCTTAAATAGCTACAAATGTGAAACATTTGGATTTGTTTCGTAATGTTTTAAACGTTTGGTTTTGTTTCGTAACGTTGGTAAACGTTTGGCTTAAATTGCTAAAAAGGGGAAACATTTGGATTTTTTTCGTAACATTTGTAAACGTTTCGCTCAAATTGATAAAAAGGTGAAACATTTGGATTTGTTTCGTAACCATTGTAAATGTTTGGCTTAAATAGCTAAAAAGGTGAAACATTTGGATTTGTTGCATAACGTTTATAAATGATTGGCTTTAATTGCTAAAAAGGTGAAACGTTTGGATTTGTTTCGTAACGTTTGTAAACGTTTGGTATAAATTGCTAAAAAGGAGAAATGCTTGGATTTGTTTCGTAACGTTTGTAAACGTTTGGCATAAATTGCTAAAAAGGTGAAACATTTGGATTTGTTTCGTAGTGTTTGTAAACGGTTGGCTTAAATTGCTAAAAAGGGGAAACGTTTGGATTTGTTTCCTACCGTTTGTAAACGTTTGGCTTAAATCGTCAAAAAAGGGAAACGTTTGGATTTGTTTCGTAACGTTTGTAAACATTTTGCTTAAATCGCTCAAAAGGTAAAAAACTTGGATTTGTTTCGAAACGTGTGTAAACGTTTGGCTTAATTCGCTAAAAAGGTGAAACGCTTGGATTTGTTTCGTTACGTTTGGCTTACATTGCTAAAAAGGTGAAACGCAAGGTTTTGTTTCGCAACATTTGTAAACGTTTGGCTTAAATTGGTAAAAATGTGAAACGCTTGGATTTTTTCGTAACATTTGTAAACGTTTGGCTTAAATCGCTAAAAAGGCGAAACGTTTGGATTTGTTTCCTAACATTTTAAATGTTTGGCTGAAATCGCTAAAAAGGGAAAATGTTTGGTTTTGTTTCGTAACGTTTGTAAACGTTACGCTTAAATCGCTAAAAAGGTGAAACGCTTGGATTTGTTTCATAACATTTGTAAACGTTTGGGTTAAATTGCTAAAAAGGTGAAACGTTTGGATTTGTTTCGAAACGTTTGTGAACGTTTGGCTTAAATTGCCAAAAAAGTAAAAAGCTTGGATTTGTTTCGTAACGTTTGTAAACGTTTGGCTTAAATTGCTAAAAAGGTGAAACATTTGGAATTGTTTCTTAACCTTTGTTAACGTTTGGCTTAAATCGCTAAAAAGGGGAAACGTTTGGATGTTTTTTGTAACGTTTGTAAACGTTTGGCTTAAATTGCTAAAAAGGTGAAACGCTTGGATTTGTTTCTTAACGTTTGTAAACTTTTGGCCTAAATTTCTAAAAAGGGGAAACGCTTGGATATGTTTCCTAACGTTTGTAAACGTTTGGCTTACATTGCTAAAAAAGGGAAACATTTAGATATGTTTCGTAGCGTTTGTAAACGTTTGGCTTAAATTGCTAAAAAGGTGAAACGATTAGATTTGTTTCGTTACGTTTGTCTTAAAATGCTAAAAAGGTGATACGTTTGGATTTGTTTCGTAACATTTGTAACATTCGGTTGAAATCGCTAAACAGTGGAAACGTTTGGTTTTGTTTCGTAACATTTATAAACGTTCCTCTTAAATCGCTATAAAGGAGAAACGTTTGGATTTTTTTTGTAACGTTTGCAAACGTTTGGCATAATTCGCTAATGAGTTAAAACGCTTGGATTTGTTTCATAACATTTGTAAACGTTTGGCTTAAATTGCTAAAATGGTAAAACGCTTGGATTTGTTTCGTAACGTTTGTAAACGTTTGGCTTAAATTGCTAAAAAGGTGAAACGCATGGATTTGTTTCGTAACGTTTGTAAACGTTTGGCTTAAATTGCTAAAAAGTTGAAACGCTTGGATTTGTTTCGTAATGTTTGTAAACATTTGGCTTAAATTCCTAAAAAGGTGAAATGCTAGGTTTTGTTTCGTAACGTTTGTAAAGGTTTGGCTTAAATAGGTAAAAATATGATACGTTTGGATTTGTTTCGTAACGTTTTAAACATTCGGTTTTGTTTCGTAACGTTTGTAAAGGTTTGGCTTAAATCGCTAAAAAGGTGAAACGTTTGGATTCATTTCGTAACGTTTGTAAAAGTTTGTCCTAAATATCTAAAAAGGCGAAAAGTTTGGATCTGTTTCGAAACGTATGTAAACGCTTGGCTTAATTCGCTAAAAAGGGGAAACGTATGGATTTGTTTTGTAACGTTTGTAAACGTTTGGCTTAAATAGCTAAAAAGGCGAAACGTTTGGATTTTTTTTTATCGTTTGTAAACTTTTTGCTTATATCGCTAAAAAGGCAAAACTTTTGGATTTGTTTCGTATCATTTGTAAACGTTTGGATTAAATTGCTAAAAAGGTGAAACGTTTGGATTTGTTTCGTAACGTTTGGATTTGTTTCGTAACGTTTGTCTGAAATTGCTTATTGGGTGAAATGTTTGGTTTTGTTTTAAAGGTGAAACGTTTGGATTTGTTTCGTAAATTGCTAAAAAGGTGAAACGTTTAGATTTGTTTCTTAACGTTTGTAAACGTTTGGCATAAATCGCTAAAAAGGTGAAATTTTTGGATTTGTTTCGTAACGTTTTAAACGTTTGGCATAAATCTCTAATATGGGGAAACGTTGGGATTGTATCGGAACGTTTGTAAACGTTTGTCTTTAATTGCTAAAAAGGTGAAATGCTTGGATTTGTTTCGTGACGTTTGTAAACGTTTGGCTTAAATTGCTAAAAAGGTGAAACACTTGGTTTTGTTTCGTAATGTTAGTAAAGGTTTGGCTTAAATCGCTAAAAATGTGAACCGTTTGGATTTGTTTTTGTAACATTTTAAGCGTTTGGTTTTGTTTCCTAACGTTTGTAAATGTTTGGCTTAAATCGCTAAAAAGGTGAAACGTTTGGATTTGTTTCGTAACGTTTGGCTTAAATTGCTCAAAAGGCGAAAAGTTTGGATTTGTTTCGAAACATTTGTAAACGTTTGGCTTAAATCGCTGAAAAGGTGAAACGTTTGGATTTGGTTTGTAACGTTAGGCTTAAATCGCTAATAAGGTGAAACGTTTGGATTTGTTTCGTAACGTTTGTAAACGTTTGGCTTAAATTGCTAAAAAGGTAAAATATTATGGATTTGTTTCGTAACCTTTGTAAACGTTTGGCATAAATTGTTTAAAAGGTGAAACGTTTGGATTTGTTTTGTAATGTTTGTAAACTGTCACGACCCAAAATATTGAGCCGCAACCGGCGCTAGGGAATGGGAGTGGTAGCTCCGGAACCCGTAGCAAGCCTCAAACCACTATTAATTTTTCGCAGATAATAAACAAATAACATTAAACAACGGAAGCAAATTAACATATATATAACACGTAACCAAATATTTACACTAATTGTTTAAAACCTCGTGGGCTGTAGTTACCGTACCCTGTACGAACTGGCCTCGCGGTACTTTATACACCAGTTAGCGTATCAAACATTTCACCGACATCTGGTGTCGTGAATAACGTATAAAACACGTAACTTACAAAATATAAACAAGACAACAAGTAATATGTACAATCAAAATGTACTGCGGTCTAGGCTAATACTCTGTAGACACTGTACCACTACTGCAACACCCACAGAAGTCAGAAAACTATACATACACAGCTGACTTCTGGACTTCAAAACTGGCTTCTAGCTAAGTCCACACACTAAGAACCTGAAAGACATCAAAGGTGAGGGGTCAGTAAGTAATACACGAAAGTAAAGTGCAACTCACTGTACTTCAAAATTACTTTTATATGTAATACACGAAAGTAAAGTGCAACTCACTGTGACCGCTATCCACTCAATAATGTAGTCGATGTGGTGGTATGCTCGTACTAGTCCTCGTCTAGTGCCCTCACTGCTCGCTCGTACGTCTGAAACATATTAATTAACGTTTAATAGTTAGATATTAATCTCGTGTTTTTACACGTGTAATACTTTCAAATTCTAGGTTTTTGTTTCATTCTTATTGTTATTCTCTTATTCGATAACTCTTGGTCGTACTTACGACTCAACGAATACTGCTCCTCGTATTTAAGAATCGTATAATATTCTTAGCATTTTTTGTTATCGTTAATTATAAAAAACGTCGAGCTAGAACCTTACTTTTTAAGTCATTAGAGTCCTTAATTTGTCTTTAGAGTCTAATACTCAAAAATATCGAAAACCTAGGTCAACCGGGACAAAAGTCCATTTTGGTCCCTTTGGACCCACTGTGCGGGCGCATACGGGCACTATGCGCCCGCACAGTGTGCTGTGCGAGTGCGTAGCTCGCACAGGCTGTGCGGACGCACAGCTTGGCTAAGTGTGGGCAAAGCCTTGGCTATGCGGGCGCATATCCTAGGCTATACGCACGCATAGCTTCTGCTATGCGAGCGCATAGCTGCTCGCTATGCAAAGCCCCGAAAATGCCATTTATGGGCTGTTTCGCCGCACCCCGACTTCCCCAATACGTCAATAACTCCATTTCTCATAAAACCCGTCATTTAGTTTTTTGCAAAAACGCTGAAATCGAGCTAAAACGTCAAATTTGACGTTCCACACAAAAAAGCCCATATAATCCCATTTAACACCAAATTTCGAGATTTGTACCTTTATTTGAAGCTTAGGATGGATAGAGCCTTCGATTTCGAAGAGATCAACGCGAAAATCGCTTGAATCGGACGTCGAACGGCGAAACGACGAGTTACCGAAGTTTTGATCAATATAAACGGAGCTCTCTGGATCCTTCTATCTTTCTCTTCTGATTCAATTTTCCTTTCTTATATAATTTGGCAAAAATGCCACTTCGGTCCTTGTTCTTTTTGGTTGTTATCATTTATCCTTTAAACTTTTCTTTTATTCAATTTACTCCATAACTAAATTAATTAATACCTTTATTATAACTTATACGTATTATTTATATCCAATAAATTATGCGAGTCCCAATATAAATATTGTCCCGTCAAAACCTAAAATTTCCATTCCCGAGTCGTGATTGGCTAAATTACCACTTTTGTCCCTGAACTTTATTTTGGGACTTTTCTTGACATTTCTCCTTTTAAGTCCAATTCTAACTTTGGAATTGGAATAAAATATTAAAATTTTCGTAATAATGTTTTCGAAATCGACTTACTTGAATTTGTCATTACATTAATTTCTCGGAAATATTTTCGATACTGCCACTCCGACGAGTCAAAACTGGACACGTGGTCCAGTTAGATAATTAAACATTTTGGGGTATCACATTCTTCCCCCCTTATAAAAATTTGTCCTCGAATTTTCATAATACTAGTTGAGACCTTATAGTTGTTCTTATGTCTTTCTTGATGTCCATTACTACGCGTCAGTCGTAGTTTCTTCTTTTTATTCAGACTATTTACTTGTGGCCGTGACACTGCAGCTATTGATAGTTTGCCATCTGTGTTACTTGTAAAACTTTATTGCTGTAGCACAACTAAGAATTTTTTCATCGTAACTTTTGTTCCGTCCGTTGTCTTTCTACAGTAGTGTAGCTTTAGACGCATTCTTAATGTCATAATCCTTGCGTCATTACTGTCTGGTCGGGATTTTCTTTGTTAAATGTCATTAAGCGTTGCATTAATCATCGTATTTGTTGTACACCTCCTTTGAGCGTAAACAGTCAGCGACATGTGATTCTCATTCTTAGTAGCGTATTCCTTCTAGTCATACCTCCATGATAATTCATCTTATAACCCCAAACCTGCTATCATAGTTCTTACTGTCGTCCACCGTCGCTACTCTCCTTTCTTAAACTGTTGTCTTTATTGCTTATTTTCCTCCCTGTCACTTTTGATACTTAGTTCCTTTACCAATTAATTCTTTTCAACTACATTTCGTCTATCTTAATCGCTGTTTCTTAGCGAAGTTGAGTCTAATACATCTTCTATTGCCTTTAGATTTCCTTCTCATTTCCTTCTTTTGCTTTTGTGAACTTCGCGTGGTTTGGTTAATCATAATCCTTTATCCGTTTTCCATTGCTATAAACACTCCTCTTTGCATTGATTTTTAATCATGTAGCTTGTATAGCCGCCTTCTTTGGCCGATACTATCTGTATTCTTACTTTGTTTTCTTTAGTTGTTCCTTTGAAGTTCGTCTCGAGTCTCTTATTGACTTTTCAGTCAAAGTTGTCTTTCCCTTTACGTTACGCTTCCTTATTGCGTTGATCTTATAAGAATTTCATATGCCTCATCAATACTTAACGTTTTTGTAATTCTTTCTTGCTCATTAGCATTCGCTTAATTTTGCTCCTTTACCTTTAATCTTTCGCTAATTCCATAGACATTAGTTCACTTATTTACTTTTATACTAAGTTATCCTGGATCTGACAATTCTATGAGTTTTAATCATACTCTTCTTTGTGAACTCTCTGTGTTGTGTAAACAATTAAAACCTAATGTTTAAGACTCCTTATCTTTCCTTGCTAATGTTTACCTTTCTTTACTTTTACCTTTGCCAAGTATCGACCATATACTGATCATAATTATTTCTTAATTCATCCTTATACTATCTCTCCTCTTCTTTTTTAAGTGTTTCCGGCTATTCACAATGTATGGATTATACTTAACCGTATAAATTCCAAATCCAAAATCAGGGGAAAAAATTCAATTTTGTCGTCCTATACACTTTATGTTTCTTTGGTAGTTATAACGTGGTCCTAATTGTCTTTTAAACAACCTGATTTCCCTATACTAGTATCATCTCTCGTCCTTATGACATCATGACATTTTAGATGTAGTTCACTCCTAACTGTCCAATACCAATGAAATATCGTCTTGTCCTTTACTTATTGTGTCTATTACGTCTCCCTCTATTTATAACAGCTTTATTGCTGCTGTTCTTCTTTGATAATCCTTCTGATATAATTCTAGAATTTTCCACTTCTCTAATCATCTTACTAGAATCCGAGGGTACATGTGTTTCCCATTGCATATTCTTTCACGTTTTTCACCATTCTTACATTTACTGATACGTATGTCTATATACGCGGTCTTTACCTTTATACTGAGTCCTTCCTTTACTTTTCTCCTTTCTGTTACCTAGCTTGTAATTCTGATACTGACGTTAATAACTTTACCTAATATTCATCATATAACACTATGTATCTCTTAATTCTTCTGACTTTAATCCTCCATATTCCTTAAGATTACCTCTTCTGTCATTTCGTATCTATTACTTTACTTTCTTTTGATATGATCCTTGATCGTCACACCTCTTATCTTGATTTATGAATAGACATTGTATCCGCTAGACACTGCTAGCATATTATCTTCTGATCACTTATGCTTTTCCGGCGTTGACTTCTTATTCGCATTGTTTCTTAGCTTCTTTAACTTTGTTACCATTAATCGTTAACATGGCTTTATTCTGTTATTGGGGTCTATTTTATGTGTCTTATTCTTATTCATTAAGAATCTTTTATTATCCGTCGCAGAGTTTCACATCTGAGTTCACTTACTAAACAAAAGATTTCAAAAACATTCTTTGGCTGGCCAGCTCTTAAACTATTTTTCATAAATCGTTTGAAATCATCAATACAATTATAGCTCAGAGTGGTGACAGCTCTCATCACCAAAGAGTTGCTCGAAAGCGCGTTTTTCTTCATTATTGTAAACATATGATGCATGATCTATATTTTGAAAATCATTCTTTTATGCATTCCTATCCTGATTATGCGATGTCATATATGATGACTGAGTACAATTGTATTTTGAAAAATCTTAAAAATCTTTTGTACTATTCGTAGAGCGTAAAATCACTCCAAATTGTACACTCTGCGACTATTAACGGCTTTCATTATTGTTATTGGGTACATTATAAATTTTTGTATTGCTGTCACTTTCTGTCGTTTTCCTGACTATTCTTCTGTTAACACCACCTCTTCTTTTCCATGTCTCCTATAACCCAATTAAATTTAAAATTATCTATTACTATAATCATCTCATCCACTTTTTTCATAAACATATATCATACTATATACAAGTACAAGTATCAATCTTTTTCATCGATCTTTCTTCAATAATCCGCTTCCTCCTTCGTATCTTCTAGAACGTAATATAGGAATTACGTTGCGATAAATGTTTATGTATTAGGTGTTATTATCATGTTATTGCTTTTGTAAATTATATTTATATATTCTTTTATTAGGCGTGTTACAGGCAATATCTCTTCATATAGCTTCTTGCTATCTGAAGTATTATCCTATAGACATATTCTAATTATTATGCTCTACTATGCAATGCAGCATATATATACACAGTAAAGTAAACACATAAACACAAATACTCAAAGCATATAAATCACTGATACTTGGAGGTGCCTGATGCGGAAAGCTAGGTTCCCTAATGACTACGCCATTATGTCGGCCCCTAACTCTTCTACCGGAGTTGACTCCGCCTCTATGCACAAAGTGGGGGTTAGTCCTAATACTAGAGGATGGGTTGACGTAATCAGGATGAAACTCACGCCTAAAATAGAAGGGTCGAACAGGATCGCCCTCCCACTCACGATCAGTTTCGATCCTACTGGCCATCATAGTGAGCGTCCCAAAATGTTCACCTACATACTCATATAGCTAAGCAAATTCAGGTCCTAAACCCCTGAAGTATCTACGGTTGATTGTTATGTTATCTTCATTTAGATCGGGGACTCCCTCAACCACTCGCAGAAAATCAGAAGAATGTAGTCCTACTGTTAGCATTCCTCTAGAATATGAGCGCATTTGTCTCCTAACTTGGTTTAGAGCTATCTGTGCCTAACCATTTGCTATATCTGCATCTTCTCTCAAATTGCGGTATCTCCGCACACTAGACCAGAAATGCTCACTTCTATATTCCTCAATGTCTGATTCATCTAACAGTTCCTCTTCTTCTAATTTTTCCTCTGGGTTCTCCTCCTCCAGATCCTCCTCAGGGTCCTCTTCTGGATCCTCCTCAGGATCTTCCTAAGGATCCTCTTCATCTTCTTCACTATACTCTATCTTTGGCGAATGTGTTCTACCTCTGATTCTAGAAGAACTACCAATCTCTGATACAAATATATAGCAATTCTGATAGATTTCTGGCGACCGCCTAATATCTGCGTGGAATCAATTTCGATGGACTTCTGATGGTTCACATATTTCATTGTGAAACCCATTTTGAAATATAGGAGGCGCTTCCTCCTGTTCTTCAGCAGCATGTGACTGAGCACCGTTCTGCCCAGACATGCTGAAAAGAAACAATTTCAAACATAAGTGACCATCTGAGCCCATTTCCACACGCAATTCCAATATTAACTTATAAAATTCTGTAAACATTTAGCATTTAATCCAACTGCACGTAGTTCGCAAGAAATTTACCATTTAACACTCTTAGTGTAAATAATAAACACTTAGTTGCCTTAGCCGTTTGTATATATTGATACAAATAACTTATTAGCTTGGTAGCCCTGATTCGCGCGTGCTATGCCACATACAACTAATGCACATATCAAACAAATACAAGCAACTGAGGTCCGACTCTCTTGCTGCAGTAGTTCCTAGGTTTACTTACTAACAGAGTAACCCAAATCCAACAGACACTCAGACATATCTAGCAGTCGTAGCTGGACCAACTGCTCTCAAACAAATATTGAAACAAACTTGCAGTGGTAACTGGACCAACTGCTCTGATACAAACATTGTCACGATCCAAAATATTGAGCTGCAACCGGCGCAATGGAACGGGAGTGGTAGCTCCGGAACCCGTACCAAGCCTCAAACCACTATTAATTTTTCACAAATAATAAACAAATAACATTAAACAACGGAAGCAAATAAACATATATATAACATGTAACCAATTTCTTACACTAACTGTTTAAAACCTCGCGGGCTCTAGTTACCGTACCCTGTACAAACTGGCCTCGCGGTACTATATACACCAGTTAGCGTATCAAACATTTCACCAAGATCTGGTGTCGTGAATAACGTATAAAACACGTAACTTACAAAATATAAACAAGTCAGCAAGTAATATGTACAATCAAAATGTATTGCTGTCTAGGCTAATACTTTGTACACACTGGACTACTACTGCAACACCCACAGAAGCCAGAAAACTATATATACACAGCTGACTTCTGGACTTCAAAACTGGCTTCTAGCAAAGACCACACAGTAAGCACTTGAAAGACATCAAAGGTGAGGGGTCATTTTTTGGGAAAATAATGAGTGAGTCTGCATTTTACTAACGGTATTAATATAAAAACATAGCATCGCATCTCAAGAAAACAATAATATAAAATAATACATATAAACAGGTATTTCATCCGTACGAAACTAATATCCTAGCATGCGACACAACCTTCGAATAATCATATCATACTGACCCAGATAGTCCGACCCGGGAGTGTTCACACTCTACCTCGTTGATCGCGACTCATCTCTTAATCCCAAAGTGTGAGTCCAACTCACTAGATACGGGGACTCCAGACTACACTTTAGACTACACCGTGGCCGATTGCTCACTCGTATCGAATTCATTGTCCAACTTCGAAATTTATATTCATAACATATCATATCATATCATATAATGTCAAATATGTATATATCAAATCATTTCTCAAATGTAAACACACTAGTATGACTTGATACTGGTGATCACACAGCCTATTGACACCCAATAGGTAGCTAGTTTCTTCGGATCGTATACTAGTTCTTCGTATATAAACTTGATAGAACATATAGCATTTAATCAAATCATGTATTATGCGATTCGTATAAACAATACATGTATATACAAAATATAATATTAAATAACTTTAATATATAATACACGAAAGTAAAGTGCAACTCACTGTGACCGCTATCCACTCTATAATGTAGTCGATGTGGTGGTATGCTCGTACTAGTCCTCGTCTAGTGCCCTCACTGCTCGCTCGTACGTCTGATACATATTAATTAACGTTTAATAGTTAGATATTAATCTCGTGTTTTTACACGTGTAATACTTTCAAATTCTAGGTTTTTGTTACATTCTTATTGTTATTCTCATATTCGATAACTCTTAGTCGTACTTACGACTTAACGAATACTGCTCCTTGTATTCAAGAATCGTATAATATTTTTAGCGTTTTTCGTTATCGTTAATTATCGAAAACGTCGAGCTAAAACCTTACTTTAAGTCATCGGAGTCCTTAATTTGTCTTTAGAGTCTAATACTCGAAAATATCGAAAACATAGGTCAACCGGGACAAAAGTCAATTTTGGTCCCTTTGGTCCCACTGTGCGGGCGCATACGGGCACTGTGTGTCCGCATAGTGTGCTGTGCGATCGCGTAGCTCGCACAAGCCGTGCGGGCGCACAGCTTGGCTATGCGCTCGCATAGCCTGGGCTATGCGCCTGCTATGCGAGCACATAGCTGCTCGCTATGCACAGCCTCGGAAACGCTGTTTCTGGGCTGTTTCGCCGCACCCCGACTTCCCCAATACGTCAATAACTCCATTTCTCACAAAACCCGTCATTTAGTTTTTTGCTAAAACGCTGAAATCGAGCTAAAACTTCAAATTTGACGTTCCACACAATATAGCCCATATAATCCCATTTAACATCAAATTTCGAGATTTTTACCTTGATTTGAAGCTTAGGATGGATAAAGCCTTCGATTTTGAAGAGATCAACGCGAAAATCGCTTGAATCGGACGTCGAACGGCGAAACGGCGAGTTACCGAAGTTTTGATCAATATAAACGGAGCTCTCTGGATCCTTCTATCTTTCTCTTCTGATTCAATTTTCCTTTCTTATATAATTTGGCAAAAATGCCACTTCGGTCCTTGTTCTTTTTGGTTGTTATCATTTATCCTTTAAACTTTTCTTTTATTCAATTTACTCCATAACTAAATTAATTAATACCTTTATTATAACTTATACGTATTATTTATATCCAATAACTAATACGAGTCCCGATACTAATATTGTCCCGTCAAAACCTAAAATTTCCATTCTCGAGTCGTGATTGGATAAATTACCACCTTAATCCCTGAACTTTATTTTGGGACTTTTCTTGACATTTCTCCTTTTAAGTCCAATTCTAACTTTGGAATTGGAATAAAATATTAAACTTTTCGTAATAATGTTTTCGAAATCGACTTACTTGAATTTGTCATTACATTAATTTCTCGGAAATATTTCCGATACTGCCACTCCGACGAGTCAAAACTGGACACGTGGTCCAGTTAGATAATTAAACATTTTGGGGAATCACATTCTTCCCCCCTTATAAAAATTTGTCCTCGAATTTTGATAATACTAGTTGAGACCTTATAATTGTTCTTATGTCTTTCTTGATGTCCATTACTACGCGTTAGTCGTAGTTTATTCTTTTTATCCAGACTATTTACTTGTGGCCGTGACACTGCAGCTATTGATAGTTTGCCATCGGTGTTACTTGTAAAACTTTATTGCTGTAGCGCAACTAAGAAACTTTTCATCGTAACTTATGTTCCGTCCGTTGTCTTTCTACAGTAGTGTAGCTTTAGAGACATTCTTAATGTCATAATCCTTGCGTCATTACTGTCTGGTCAGGATTTTCTTTGTTAATTATCATTAAGTGTTGCATTAATCATCGTATTGTTGTACACCTCCTTTGAGCGTAAACAGTCAGCGACATGTGATTCTCATTCTTAGTAGCGTATTCATTCTAGGCATACCTCCATGAGAATTCATCTTATAACCCCAAACCTGCTATCATAGTTCTTATTGTCATCCACCGTCGCTACTCTCCTTTCTTAAAATGTTGTCTTTATTGCTTATTTTCCTCCCCGTCACTTCTGATTCTTAGTTCCTTTACTAATTAATTCCTTCCAACTACATTTCGTCTATCTTAATCACTGTTTCTTAGCGAAGTTGAGTCTAATACATCTTCTATTGCTTTTAGTTTTCCTTCTCACTTCCTTCTTTAGCTTTCGTGAACTTCGCGTGGTTTTGTTAATCATAATCCTTTATCCGTTTTCCATTGCTATAAACACTCCTCTTTGCATTGATTTTTAATCATGTAGCTTGTATAGCCGCCTTCTTTGGTCGATACTATCTGTATTCTTACTTTATTTTCTTTTAGTTGTTCCTTTGAATTTTGTCTCGAGTCTCTCATTGACTTTTCAGTCAAAGTTGTCTTTCCCTTTACGTTACGCTTCCTTATTGCGTTGATCTTATAAGAATTTCATATGCCTCATCAATACTTAACGTGTTTGTAATTCTTTCTTGCTCATTAGCATTCGCTTAATTTTGCTCCTTTACCTTTAATCTTTCGCTAATTCCATACACCTTAGTTCACTTATTTACTTTTATACTAAGTTTTCCTGGATCTGACAATTCTATGAGTTTTCGTCATACTCTTCTTTGTAAACTCTCTGCGTTGTGTAAACAATTAAAACCTACTGTTTAAGACTCCTTATCTTTCCTTTCTAATGTTTACCTTTCTTTACTTTTACCTTTGCCAAGTATCGACCCTATACTGATCATAATTATTTCTTAATTCATTCTTATTCTATCTCTCCTCTTCTTTTTAAAGTGTTTCCGGCAATTCACAATGTATAGATTATACTTAACCTTATAAATTCCAAAATCAGGGGAAATATTCAATTTTGTCGTCCTATACACTTTATGTTTCTTTGGTACTTATAACGTGGTCTAATTGTCTTTTAAACAACCTGATTTCCCTGTACTAGTATCATCTCTCGTCCTTATGACATCATGACTTTTTAGATGTAGTTCACTCCTATCTGTCCAATACCAATGAAGTATCGGCTTGTCCTTTTCTTATTATGTCTATTATGTCTCCCTCTATTTATAACAGCTTTATTGCTGCTGTTCTTCTTTGATAATCCTTCTGATATAATTCTAGAATTTTCCACTTCTCTAATCATCTTACTAGATTTCGAGGGTACATGTGTTTCCCATTGCATATTCTTTCACTTTTTTCACCATTCTTACATTTACTGATACATATGTCTATATACGTGGTCTTTACCTTTATATTGAGTCCTTCCTTTACTTTTCTCCTTTCTATTACGTAGCTTGTAATTCTGATACTGACGTTAATAACTTTACTTAATATCCATCATATAACACTTTGTATCTCTTAATTCTTCTGACTTCAATCCTCCATATTCCTTAAGATCACCTCTTCTGTCATTTCGTATCTGTTACTTTACTTTCTTCTGATATGATCCTTGATCGTCACACCTCTTATCTTGAATTAAGAATAGACATTGTATCCGCTAGACACTGCTAGCACATTATCTTCTGATCACTTATGCTTTTCCGGCGTTGACTTCTTATTCGCATTGTTTCTTAGCTTCTTTAACTTTGTTACCATTAATCGTTAACATGGCTTTATTCTGTTATTAGGGTCTATTTTATATGTCTTATTCTTATTCATTAAGAATCTTTTATTATCCGTCGTAGAGTTTCACATCTGAGTTCACTTACTAAACAAAAGATTTCAAAAACATTCTTTGGTTGGCCAGCTCTTTAAACTATTTTGCATAAATCGTTTGAAATCATCAATACAATTGTAGCTCAGAGTGATGACAACTCTCATCACCAAAGATTTGCTCGAAATTGCATTTTTCTTCATTATTATAAACATATGATGCATGATCTATATTTTGAAAATCATTCTTTTATGCGATGTCATATGTGATGACTGAGCACAATTGTATTTTGAAAAATCTTAAAAATCTTTTGTACTATTCGTAGAACGTAAATTCACTCCAGATTGTACACTCTGCGACTATTAACGGCTTTCTTTATTGTTATTGGGTACATTATAAATTTTTGTATTGCTGTCACATTCTGTCATTTTCCTAACTATTCTTCTATTAACACCACCTCTTCTTTTCCATGTCTCCTATAACCCAATTCAATTTAAAATTCTCTATTACTATAATCATCTCATCCACTTCTTTCATAAACATATACCATACTATATACAAGTACCAGTATCAATCTTTTTCTTTGATCTTTCTTCAATAATCCGCTTCCTCCTTCGTATCTTCTAGAACGTAATATAGGAATTACGTTTGCGATAAATGTTTATGTATTAGGTGTTATTATCATGTTATTGCTTTTGTAAATTATATTTATATATTCTTTTATTAGGCGCGTTACAGGAGATATCTCTTCCTATAGCTTCTTGCTATCTGAAGTATTATCCTATAGACATATTCTAATTATTATGCTCTACTATGCAATGCAGCATATATATACACAATAATGTAAACACATAAACACAAATACTCAAAGCATATAAATCATTTATACTTGGAGGTGCCTGATGCGGAAAGCTAGGTTCCCTAATGACTACGCCATTGTGTCGGCCCCTAACTCTTCTACCGGGGTTGCCTCTGCCTCTATGCACAAAGTGGGGGTTAGTCCTAATAATAGAGGATGGGTTGACGTAATCAGGATGAAACTCACGCCTAAAAGAGAAGGGTCGAACGGGATCGCCCTCCCATTCACGATCAGTTTCGATCCTACTGGCCATCATAGTGAGCGTCCCAAAATGTTCACCTACATACTCATATAGCTCAGCAAATTCAGGTCCTAAACCCCTGAAGTATTTACGGTTGATTGTTCTGTTATCTTCATTTAGATCGGGGACTCCCTCAACCACTCGCAGAAAATCAGAAGAATGCAGTCCTACTGTTAGCATTCCTCTAGAATAGGAGTGCATCTGTCTCCAAACTTGGTTTAGAGCTATCTGTGCCTGACCGTTAGCTATATCTTCATCTTCTCTCAAATTGCGGTATCTCCGCACACTAGACCAGAAATGCTCACTTCTATATTCCTCAATGTCTGATTCATCTAACAGTTCCTCTTCTTCTAATTTTTCCTCTGGGTTCTCCTCCTCCAGATCCTCCTCAGGGTCCTCTTCTGGATCCTCCTCGGGGTCTTCCTCAGGATCCTCTTCATCTTCTTCACTATACTCTATCTCTAGCGAATGTGTTCTACCTCTGATTCTAGAAGAACTACCAATCTCTGATACAGACATATAGCCATTCTGATAGATTTCTAGCGACCGCCTAATATCTGCGTGGAATCAATTTTGATGGACTTCAGATGGTCCACCTATTTCATTGTGAAACCCATTTTGAAATATAGGAGGCGCTTCCTCCCGTTCTTCCGTAGCATGTGACTGAGCTCCGTTCTGCCCAGACATGCTGAAAAGAAATAATTTCAAACATAAGTGACCATCTGAGCCCATTTCCACACACAATTCCAATATTAACTTATAAAATGCTGTAAACATTTAGCATTTAATCCATCTGCACGTAGTTCACTAGTAATTTACCATTTAACACTCTTAGTGTAAATAATAAACACTTAGTTGCCTTATCCGTTTGTATATACTGATACAAATCGCTTATTAGCTTGGAAGCCCTGATTCGCGCGCGCTATGCCACATACTACTAATGCACATAGCAAACAAATACAAGCAACTAAGGTCTGACTCTCTTGCTGCAGTAGTTCCTAGGTTTACTTACTAACAGAGTAACCCAAATCCAACAGACACTCAGACATAGCTGGCAGTCGTAGCTGGACCAAGTGCTCTCAAACAAATACTGAAAGAAACTTGCAATGGTAATTGGACCAACTGCTCTGATACCAACATTGTCACGATCCAAAATATTGAGCCGAAACCGGCACAAGGGAACGGGAGTGGTAGCTCCGGAACCCGTAGCAAGCCTCAAACCACAATTAATTTTTCACAAATAATAAACAAATAACATTAAACAACAGAATGCAAATAAACATATATATATAACATGTAACCAAATTTTTACACTAACTGTTTAAAAGCTCACAGGCTCTAGTTACCGTACCCTGTACGAACTGGCCTCGCGGTACTATATACATGAGTTATCGTATCAAACATTTCACCGACATCTGTCTTACTTGTAAAACTTTATTGCTGTAGCGCGACAAAGAAACTTTTCATTGTAACTTCTGTTCCGTCAGTTGTCTTTCTACAGTAGTGTAGATTTAGACACATTCTTAATGTCATAATCCTTGCGTCATTACTGTCTGATCAGGATTTTCTTTGTTAATTATCATTAAGTGTTGCATTAATCATCGTAATGTTGTACACCTCCTTTGAGCGTAAACAGTCAGCGACATGTGATTCTCATTCTTAGTAGCGTATTCATTCTAGTCAAACCTCCATGAGAATTCATCTTATAACCCCAAACCTGCTATCATAGTTCTTATTGTCATCCACCGTCGCTACTCTCCTTTCTTAAAATGTTGTCTTTATTGCTTATTTTCCTCCCTGTCACTTCTGATACTTAGTTCCTTTACTAATTAATTCCTTCCAACTACATTTCGTCTATCTTAATCACTGTTTCTTAGCGAAGTTGAGTCTAATACATCTTCTATTGCTTTTAGTTTTCCTTCTCATTTCCTTCTTTAGCTTTCGTGAACTTCGCGTGTTTTTGTTAATCATAATCCTTTATCCGTTTTCCATTGCTATAAACACTCCTCTTTGCATTGATTTTTAATCATGTAGCTTGTATAGCCGCCTTCTTTGGTCGATACTATCTGTATTCTTACTTTATTTTCTTTTAGTTGTTCCTTTGAATTTTGTCTCGAGTCTCTCATTGACTTTTCAGTCAAAGTTGTCTTTCCCTTTACGTTACGCTTTCTTATTGCGTTGATCTTATAAGAATTTCATATGCCTCATCAATACTTAACGTGTTTGTAATTCTTTCTTGCTCATTAGCATTCGCTTAATTTTGCTCCTTTACCTTTAATCTTTCGCTAATTCCATACACCTTAGTTCACTTATTTACTTTTATACTAAGTTTTCCTGGATCTGACAATTCTATGAGTTTTCGTCATACTCTTCTTTGTAAACTCTCTGCGTTGTGTAAACAATTAAAACCTACTGTTTAAGACTCCTTATCTTTCCTTTCTAATGTTTACCTTTCTTTACTTTTACCTTTGCCAAGTATCGACCCTATACTGATCATAATTATTTCTTAATTCATCCTTATACTATCTCTCCTCTTCTTTTTAAAGTGTTTCCGGCAATTCACAATGTATAGATTATACTTAACCTTATAAATTCCAAAATCAGGGGAAAAATTCAATTTTGTCGTCCTATACACTTTATGTTTCTTTGGTACTTATAACGTGGTCCTAATTGTCTTTTAAACAACCTGATTTGATAATTAAACTGGACACGTGGTCCAATTAGATAATTAAACATTTTGGGGAATCACATAAATGTTTGGCTTAAATTGCTAAAAAGGTCAAACGCTTGGATTTGTTTCGTAACATTTGTAAACGTTTGCCTCAAATTGCTAAAAAGGTGAAACATTTGGATTTGTTTCGTAACCTTTGTAAATGTTTGGCTTAAATAGCTAAAAAGGGGAAAAATTTGGTTTTGTTTCATAATATTTATAAACGATTGGCTTTAATTGCTAAAAAGGTCAAACATTTAGATTTGTTTTGTAACGTTTGTAAATGTTTGGCTTAAATTGCTAAAAAGGTGAAACGCTTGGATTTGTTTCGTAACGTTTGTAAACGTTTGGCTTAAATTGCTAAAAAGATGAAACTCTTGGATTTGTTTCGTAACGTTTGTAAATGTTCGGCTTAAATCGCTAAAAAGGTGAAACCTTTGGATTTGTTTCACAACCTTTGTAAACGTTTGGCTTAAATCGCTAAAAAGGTGAAGCGTTTGGATTTGTTTTGAACTGTTTGTAAACGTTTGGCTTAAATTGGTAAAAAGGTGAAAAGCTTGGATTTGTTTCGTAACTTTTGTAAACGTTTGGCTTACATTGCTAAAAAGGTTAAACGCTTGGATTTGTTTTTTTATCGTTTGTAAATGTTTGGCATAAATCGCTAAAAAGGTGAAATGTTTGGATTTGTTTCGTAACATTTTAAACGTTTGGCTTAAATCTCTAAAATGGGGAAACGTTTGGATTGTATTAGAACGTTTGTAAACGTTTGGCATAAATTGCTAAAAAAGTGAAAAGCTTGGATTTGTTTCGTAACGTTTGTAAACGTTTGGCTTAAATTGTTAAAAAGATGAAACGCTTGATTTTGTTTCGTAACGATGGTAAAGGATTGGATTAAATTGCTAAAAATGTGAACCGTTTGGATTCTTTTTCTGTAACGTTTTAAACGTTTGGTTTTATTTCGTAACGTTTGTAAGAGTTTGGCTTAAATTACTAAAAAGGCAAAAAGTTTTGATATGTTTCAAAATGTTTGTAAACGTTTGGCTTAAATCGCTAAAAAGGTGAAACATTTGGATTTGTTTTGTAACGTTTGGCTTAAATCGCTAAAAAGGTGAAACGTTTGGATTTGTTTCGTAACGTTTGTAAAGGTTTGGCTTAAATCGCTAAAAAGGTGAAACGTTATGGATTTGTTTTGTAACCTTTGTAAACGTTTGGCTTAAATTGCTACAAAGGTGAAATGCTTGGATTTGTTTCGTAACGTTTGTAAACGTTTGGCTTAAATCGCTAAAAAGGTGAATTATTTGGATTTCTTTCATAACCTTTGTAAACGTTTGACTTAAATTGCTAAAAAGGTGAAGCGTTTGGATTTTTTTTGAAACGTTTGTAAACGTTTGGCTTAAATTGATAAAAAGGTAAAACGCTTGGATTTGTTTCGTAACGTTTGTAAACGTTTGGCTTACATTGATAAAAATGTGAAACGCTTGGATTTGTTTCGTATCGTTTGTAAACGTTTGGCATAAATCGCTAAAAAGGTGAAATTTTTGGATTTGTTTCGTAACGTTTTAAACGTTTGGCTAAAATCTCTAAAATGGGGAAACGTTTGGATTGTATCAGAACGTTTGTAAACGTTTGGCTTAAATTGCTAAAAAGCTGAAACGTTTGGTTTTTTTTCGTAACGATGGTAAAGGTTTGGCTTAAATCGCTAAAAATGGGAACCGTTTGGATTTTTTTTTTGTAATGTTAAACGTTTGTAAATATTTGGCTTAAATCGCTAAAAAGGTGAAACGTTTGGATTTGTTTCGTAACGTTTGTAAACGTTCGGCTTAAATTGCTAAAAAGGAAAAAATTTTGGATTTGTTTCGAAACGTTTGTAAATGTTTGGCTTAAATCGCTATAAAGGTGAAACATTTGGATTTGTTTTGTAATGTTTGTAAAGATTTAGCTTAAATCGCTAAAAAGGCGAAAAGTTATGGATTTGATTCGTAACCTTTGTAAACGTTTGGCTTATATTTCTAAAAAGGTAAAACGCTTGGATTTGTTTCGTAATGTTTGTATACATTTGGCTGAAATTGCTAAAAAGGTGAAACGCTTGGATTTGTTTCATAACATTTGTAAACGTTTGACTCAAATTGCGAAAAAGGTTAAGCATTTGGATTTGTTTCGTAACCTTTGTAAATGTTTAGCTTAAATCGCTAACAAGGTGAAACATTTGGATTTGTTTCATAACGTTTATAAACGATTGGCTTTAATTGCTAAAAGGGTGAAACGTTTGTAAACGTTTTGCTTAAATTGCTAAAAAGGGGAAAAGTTTGGATTTGTTTTGTAATGTTTGTAAACGTTTGGCTTAAAATGCTAAAAAGGTGAAACGCTTGGTTTTGTTTCGTAACGTTTGGATTTGTTTCGTAGAACGTTTCGTTTTGTTTCGTAACATTTGTAAACGTTTGGCTTAATTCGCTAAAAAGTTGTAACGTTTAGATTTGTTTCATAACGTTTGTAAACGTTTGGCATAAATCGCTAAAAAGGTGAAACATTTGGATTTGTTTCTTAACGTTTGTAAACTTTTGGCTTAAATCGCTAAAAAGGCTAAACTTTTGGATTTGTTTCGTAACGTTTATAAACGTGTAGCTTAGATTGCAAAAATGGTGAAACGTTTGGATTTGTTTCGAAACGTTTGTAAACGTCTAGCTTAAATCCCTAAAAAGGTGAAACGTTTGGATTGATTTCGTATCGATTGTAAATATTTGGCTTAAATCGCTAAAAAGAAGAAACATTTGGATTTGTTTCGTAACCTTTCTAAACGTTTGGCTTAAATTGCTAAAAAGGTGAAACGTTTTTATTTATTTCGTAACTTTTGTAAACGTTTGGCAAAAATTGCTAAAAAGGTGAAACATTTGGATTTGTTTCCTAACCTTTGTAAACGTTTGGCTTGAATCGCTAAAAAGATGAAATTTTTGGATTTGTTTCGTAATGTTTGTAAACGTTTGGTTTAACTCGCTAAAAAGGTGAAATGTTTGATTTATTTCGTAAAGTTTTAAAAGTTTGGCTTAAATCGCTAAAATGGGAAAATGTTTGGATTTATTTCATAGCGTTTGTAAACGTTTAGCTTATATTGCTAAAAAGGTGAAATGTCTTGTTTTGTTTCGTAACGTTTGTAAACGTTTGGCTTAAATCACTAAAAAGATGAAACATATGGATTTTGTTCCGTAACATTTGTAATCGTTTGGCTTAATTGCTAAAAAGGTGAAACGCTTGGATTTGTTTTGTATCGTTTGTAAACGTTTGGCTTTAGTTACTAAAAAGGCAAAACGCTTGGATTAGTTTCGGAACTTTTGTAAACGTTTGGCTTAAATAGCTAAAAAGGTGAAACACTTGGCTTAAATTGCTAAAAATGTGATACGTTTGGATTTCTTTTGTAACGTTTTAAACGTTGGGTTTTGTTTCGGAATGTTTTTAAACGTTTGGCTTAAATCGCTAAAAAGGTGAAACATTTGGCTTAAATCGCTAAAAAGGTGAAACATTTGGATTTGTTTCGTAACGTTTGTAAACGTTTGGCTTAAATAGCTAAAAATCCGAAACGTTTTGATTTGTCTTGTAACGTTTGTAAATGTTTGTCTTAAATTGCTAAAAAGGTGAAACGTTTGGATTAATTTCGTAACGTTTGTAAATGTTTGGTTTAAGTAGCTAAAAAGGAAAAACATTTTGATTTGTTTCGTATCGTTTGTAAACGTTTGGCTTAAATCGGTAAAAAGGTAAAACGTTTGGATTTGTATAGTATCGTTTGTAAACGTTTGGCTTATATCGCTAAAAAGGTAAAACGTTTGGCTTAAATCGCTAAAAAGGTGATACGTTTGGATTTGTTTCGTAACGTTTGTAAATGTTTGGCTTCAATCGCTAAAAAGATGAAACGTTTGGATTTGTTTCGTAACGTTTGTAAACGTTTGGCATAAATAGCTAAAACGGTGATATGTTTGGATTTGTTTCGTAATGTTTTAAACGTTTGGCTTAAATCTCTAAAATGGGGAAACGTTCGGATTGTATCGGAACGTTTGTAAACGTTTGGCTTCAATTGCTAAAAAAGTGAAATGCTTGGATTTGTTTAGTAACTCTTGTAAACGTTTGGATGAAATTGCTCAAAAGGTGAAACGCTAGGTTTTGTTTCGTAATGTTGGTAAAGGTTTGGCTTCAATCGCTAAAAATGTGAACCGTTTGGATTTGTTTTCGAAACGTTTTAAGCGTTTGGCTTTGTTTCGTAACGTTTGTAAATGTTTGGCTTAAATCGCTAAAAAGGGGAAACGTTTGGATTTGTTTCGTAATGTTTGTAAACGTCTGGCTTAAATTGCTAAAAAGGCGAAAAGTTTGGATTTGGTTTAAAACATTTGTAAACGTTTGGCATAAATCGCTGAAAAGGTGAAACGTTTGAATTTGTTTTGTAACGTTTGGCTTATATCGCTAAAAATGTGAAACGTTTGGATTTGTTTCGTAAAGTTTGTAAACGTTTGGCTTCAATTTCTAAAAAGGTGAAACGTTATGTAGTTGATTTGTAACCTTTGTAAACGTTTAACTTATATTGCTAAAAAGGTGAAACGCTTGGATTTGTTTCGTAATATTTGTAAACGTTTGGCTTAAATTGCTAATAAGGTGAAACGCTTATATTTGTTTCGTAACATTTATAAACGTTTGGCTCAAATTGCTAAATAGGGGAAACATTTGGATTTTTTTTCGTAACCTTTGTAATGTTTGTCTTAAATATCTAAAAAGGTGAAACATTTGAATTTGTTTCCTAACGTTTATAAACGATTGGCTTTAGTTGCTTAAAAGGGGAAACGTTTGGATTTGTTACATAACGTTTGTAAACGTTTGGCTTTAATTGCTAAAAAGGTGAAACGCTTAGATTTGTTTCTTAACGTTTGTAAACGTTTGTCTTAAATTGCTAAAAAGGTGAAACGCTTGGATTTGTTTCATAACGTTTATAAACGTTTGGCTTATATCGCTAAAAAGGTGAAATGCTTAAATTTGTTTCGTAATCGTAAATGTTTGTACTAAATCGCTAAAAAGGTAAAACATTTGGATCTATTTCATAACCTTTGTAAACGTTTGGCTTAAATCGCTAAAAAGGTGAAGCGTTTGAAATTTTTTCATTACGTTTGTAAACGTTTTGCTTAAATTGAAAAAAAGATGAAACACTTGGATTTGTTTGTAACGTTTCTAATTGTTTGGTTTACATTGCTAAAAAGGGGAAACGCTTGGATTTGTTTCGTATCGTTTATAAACGTTTGGCATAAATCTCTAATAAGGTGAAATGTTTGGATTTTTTTCGTACCATTTTAAATGTTTGGCTTAAATCTCTAAAATGGGGAAAGGTTTGGATTGTATCAAAACGTTTGTAAACGTTTGGCTTAAATTGCTAAAAAGGTGAAATGCTTGGATTTGTTTCGTAACGTTTGTAATTGTTTGGCTTAAATTGCAAAAAAGGTGAAACGCTCAGTTTTGTTTTGTAACAATGGTATATGTTTGGCTTAAATCGCTAAAAATGTGAACCGTTTGTATTTTCTTTTGTAACGTATTAAACCTTTGGTTTTGTTTCGTAACGTTTGTAAATGTTTGGCTTAAATCGCTAAAAAGGTGAAATGTTTGGATTTGTTTCGTCACGTTTGTAAACGTTTGGCTTAAATTGATAAAAAGGCAAAAAGTTTGGATTTGTTTTGATACGTTTGTAAACGATTGGCTTCAATCGTGAAAAAGGGAAAATGTTTGGATTTGTTTTGTAACGTTTGGCTTAAATCGCTAAAAAGGTGAAACGTTTCGATTTGTTTTGTAACGTGTGTAAAGGTTTGGCTCAAATCGCTAAGAAGATTAAACCTTATGGATTTGTTTCGTAACCTTTGTAAACGTTTGGCTTAAATTGCTAAAAAGGTGAAACGTTTGGATTTATTTCGTAACGTTTGTAAACGTTTGGCTTAAATTGCTAAAAAGGTGAAACGCTTGGATTTGTTTCCTAACCTTTGTAAACGTTTGGCTTGAATCGCTAAAAAGATGAAATGTTTGGATTTTTTTCGTAATGTTTGTAAACGTTTGGTTTAACTCGCTAAAAAGGTGAAATGTTTGATTTGTTTCGTAAAGTTTTAAAAGTTTGGCTTAAATCGCTAAAATGGGAAAATGTTTGGATTTATTTCATAGCGTTTGTAAACGTTTAGCTTATATTGCTAAAAAGGTGAAATGTCTTGTTTTGTTTCGTAACGTTTGTAAACGTTTGGCTTAAATCGCTAAAAAGATGAAACATATGGATTTTGTTCCGTAACATTCGTAAGCGTTTGGCTTAATTGCTAAAAAGGTGAAACGCTTGGATTTGTTTTGTATCGTTTGTAAACGTTTGGCTTTAGTTACTAAAAAGGAAAAACGCTTGGATTAGTTTCGGAACTTTTGTAAACGTTTGGCTTAAATAGATAAAAAGGTGAAACACTTGGCTTAAATTGCTAAAAATGTGATACGTTTGGATTTCTTTTGTAACGTTTTAAACGTTGGGTTTTGTTTCGGAATGTTTTTAAACGTTTGGCTTAAATTGCTAAAAAGGTGAAACGTTTGGCTTAAATCGCTAAAAAGGTGAAACATTTGGATTTGTTTCGTAACGTTTGTAAACGTTTGGCTTAAATAGCTAAAAATCCGAAACGTTTTGATTTGTCTTGTAACGTTTGTAAATGTTTGTCTTAAATTGCTAAAAAGGTGAAACGTTTGGATTAATTTCGTAACGTTTGTAAATGTTTGGTTTAAGTCGCTAAAAAGGAAAAACGTTTTGATTTGTTTCGTATCGTTTGTAAACATTTGGCTTAAATCGGTAAAAAGGTAAAACGTTTGGATTTGTATTGTATCGTTTGTAAACGTTTGGCTTAAATCGCTAAAAAGGTAAAACGTTTGGCTTAAATCGCTAAAAAGGTGATACGTTTGGATTTGTTTCGTAACGTTTGTAAATGTTTGGCTTCAATCGCTAAAAAGATGAAACGTTTGGATTTGTTTCGTAACGTTTGTAAACGTTTGGCATAAATAGCTAAAACGGTGATATGTTTGGATTTGTTTCGTAATGTTTTAAACGTTTGGCTTAAATCTCTAAAATGGGGAAACGTTCGGATTGTATCGGAACGTTTGTAAACGTTTGGCTTCAATTGCTAAAAAGGTGAAATGCTTGGATTTGTTTAGTAACTCTTGTAAACGTTTGGCTTAAATTGCTCAAAAGGTGAAACGCTTGGTTTTGTTTCGTAATGTTGGTAAAGGTTTGGCTTAAATCGCTAAAAATGTGAACCGTTTGGATTTGTTTTCGAAACGTTTTAAGCGTTTGGCTTTGTTTCGTAACGTTTGTAAATGTTTGGCTTAAATCGCTAAAAAGGGGAAACGTTTGGATTTGTTTCGTAATGTTTGTAAACGTCTGGCTTAAATTGCTAAAAAGGCGAAAAGTTTGGATTTGGTTCAAAACATTTGTAAATGTTTGGCATAAATCGCTGAAAAGGTGAAACGTTTGAATTTGTTTTGTAACGTTTGGCTTATATCGCTAAAAATGTGAAACGTTTGGATTTGTTTCGTAAAGTTTGTAAACGTTTGGCTTCAATTTCTAAAAAGGTGAAACGTTATGTAGTTGATTTGTAACCTTTGTAAACGTTTAACTTATATTGCTAAAAAGGTGAAACGCTTGGATTTGTTTCGTAATATTTGTAAACGTTTGGCTTAAATTGCTAATAAGGTGAAACGCTTATATTTGTTTCGTAACATTTATAAACGTTTGGCTCAAATTGCTAAATAGGGGAAACATTTGGATTTTTTTTCGTAACCTTTGTAATGTTTGTCTTAAATATCTAAAAAGGTGAAACATTTGAATTTGTTTCCTAACGTTTATAAACGATTGGCTTTCATTGCTAAAAAGGGGAAACGTTTGGATTTGTTACATAACGTTTGTAAACGTTTGGCTTTAATTGCTAAAAAGGTGAAACGCTTAGATTTGTTTCTTAACGTTTGTAAACGTTTGTCTTAAATTGCTAAAAAGGTGAAACGCTTGGATTTGTTTCATAACGTTTATAAACGTTTGGCTTATATCGCTAAAAAGGTGAAATGCTTAAATTTGTTTCGTAATCGTAAATGTTTGTACTAAATCGCTAAAAAGGTAAAACATTTGGATCTGTTTCATAACCTTTGTAAACGTTTGGCTTAAATCGCTAAAAAGGTGAAGCGTTTGAAATTTTTTCATTACGTTTGTAAACGTTTTGCTTAAATTGATAAAAAGATGAAACACTTGGATTTGTTTGTAACGTTTCTAATTGTTTGGTTTACATTGCTAAAAAGGGGAAACGCTTGGATTTGTTTCGTATCTTTTATAAACGTTTGCCATAAATCTCTAATAAGGTGAAATGTTTGGATTTTTTTCGTACCATTTTAAATGTTTGGCTTAAATCTCTAAAATGGGGAAAGGTTTGGATTGTATCAAAACGTTTGTAAACGTTTGGCTTAAATTGCTAAAAAGGTGAAATGCTTGGATTTGTTTCGTAGCGTTTGTAAACGTTTGGCTTAAATTGCTAAAAAGGTGAAACGCTCAGTTTTGTTTTGTAACAATGGTATATGTTTGGCTTAAATCGCTAAAAATGTGAACCGTTTGTATTTTCTTTTGTAACGTATTAAACCTTTGGTTTTGTTTCGTAACGTTTGTAAATGTTTGGCTTAAATCGCTAAAAAGGTGAAATGTTTGGATTTGTTTCGTCACGTTTGTAAACGTTTGGCTTAAATTGATAAAAAGGCAAAAAGTTTGGATTTGTTTTGGTACGTTTGTAAACGATTGGCTTCAATCGTGAAAAAGGGAAAATGTTTGGATTTGTTTTGTAACGTTTGGCTTAAATCGCTAAAAAGGTGAAACGTTTCGCTCAAATCGCTAAGAAGATTAAACCTTATGGATTTGTTTCGTAACCTTTGTAAACGTTTGGCTTAAATTGCTAAAAAGGTGAAACGTTTGGATTTATTTCGTAACGTTTGTAAACGTTTGGCTTAAATTGCTAAAAAGGTGAAACGCTTGGATTTGTTTCCTAACCTTTGTAAACGTTTGGCTTGAATCGCTAAAAAGATGAAATGTTTGGATTTGTTTCGTAATGTTTGTAAACGTTTGGTTTAACTCGCTAAAAAGGTGAAATGTTTGATTTGTTTCGTAAAGTTTTAAAATTTTGGCTTAAATCGCTAAAATGGGAAAATGTTTGGATTTATTTCATAGCGTTTGTAAACGTTTAGCTTATATTGCTAAAAAGGTGAAATGTCTTGTTTTGTTTCGTAACGTTTGTAAACGTTTGGCTTAAATCGCTAAAAAGATGAAACATATGGATTTTGTTCGGTAACATTTGTAAGCGTTTGGCTTAATTGCTAAAAAGGTGAAACGCTTGGATTTGTTTTGTATCGTTTGTAAACGTTTGGCTTTAGTTACTAAAAAGGCAAAACGCTTGGATTAGTTTCGGAACTTTTGTAAACGTTTGGCTTAAATAGCTAAAAAGGTGAAACACTTGGCTTAAATTGCTAAAAATGTGATACGTTTGGATTTCTTTTGTAACGTTTTAAACGTTGGGTTTTGTTTCGGAATGTTTTTAAACGTTTGGCTTAAATCGCTAAAAAGGTGAAACGTTTGGCTTAAATCGCTAAAAAGGTGAAACATTTGGATTTGTTTCGTAACGTTTGTAAACGTTTGTCTTAAATAGCTAAAAATCCGAAACGTTTTGATTTGTCTTGTAACGTTTGTAAATGTTTGTCTTAAATTGCTAAAAAGGTGAAACGTTTGGATTAATTTCGTAACGTTTGTAAATGTTTGGTTTAAGTCGCAAAAAAGGAAAAACGTTTTGATTTGTTTCGTATCGTTTGTAAACGTTTGGCTTAAATCGGTAAAAAGGTAAAACGTTTGGATTTGTATTGTATCGTTTGTAAACGTTTGGCTTAAATTGCTAAAAAGGTAAAACGTTTGGCTTAAATCGCTAAAAAGGTGATACGTTTGGATTTGTTTCGTAGCGTTTGTAAATGTTTGGCTTCAATCGCTAAAAAGATGAAACGTTTGGATTTGTTTCGTAACGTTTGTAAACGTTTGGCATAAATAGCTAAAACGGTGATATGTTTGGATTTGTTTCGTAATGTTTTAAACGTTTGGCTTATATCTCTAAAATGGGGAAACGTTCGGATTGTATCGGAACGTTTGTAAACGTTTGGCTTCAATTGCTAAAAAGGTGAAATGCTTGGATTTGTTTAGTAACTCTTGTAAACGTTTGGCTGAAATTGCTCAAAAGGTGAAACGCTTGGTTTTGTTTCGTAATGTTGGTAAAGGTTTGGCTTAAATCGCTAAAAATGTGAACCGTTTGGATTTGTTTTCGAAACGTTTTAAGCGTTTGGCTTTGTTTCGTAACGTTTGTAAATGTTTGGCTTAAATCACTAAAAAGGGGAAACGTTTGGATTTGTTTCGTAATGTTTGTAAACGTCTGGCTTAAATTGCTAAAAAGGCGAAAAGTTTGGATTTGTTTCAAAACATTTGTAAACATTTGGCATAAATCGCTGAAAAGGTGAAACGTTTGAATTTGTTTTGTAACGTTTGGCTTATATCGCTAAAAATGTGAAACGTTTGGATTTGTTTCGTAAAGTTTGTAAACGTTTGGCTTCAATTTCTAAAAAGGTGAAACGTTATGTAGTTGATTTGTAACCTTTGTAAACGTTTAACTTATATTGCTAAAAAGGTGAAACGCTTGGATTTGTTTCGTAATATTTGTAAACGTTTGGCTTAAATTGCTAATAAGGTGAAACGCTTATATTTGTTTCGTAACATTTATAAACGTTTGGCTCAAATTGCTAAATAGGGGAAACATTTGGATTTTTTTTCGTAACCTTTGTAATGTTTGTCTTAAATATCTAAAAAGGTGAAACATTTGAATTTGTTTCCTAACGTTTATAAACGATTGGCTTTAATTGCTAAAAAGGGGAAACGTTTGGATTTGTTACATAACGTTTGTAAACGTTTGGCTTTAATTGCTAAAAAGGTGAAACGCTTAGATTTGTTTCTTAACGTTTGTAAACGTTTGTCTTAAATTGCTAAAAAGGTGAAACGCTTGGATTTGTTTCATAACGTTTATAAACGTTTGGCTTATATCGCTAAAAAGGTGAAATGCTTAAATTTGTTTCGTAATCGTAAATGTTTGTACTAAATCGCTAAAAAGGTAAAACATTTGGATCTGTTTCATAACCTTTGTAAACGTTTGGCTTAAGTCGCTAAAAAGGTGAAGCGTTTGAAATTTTTTCATTACGTTTGTAAACGTTTTGCTTAAATTGATAAAAAGATGAAACACTTGGATTTGTTTGTAACGTTTCTAACTGTTTGGTTTACATTGCTAAAAAGGGGAAACGCTTGGATTTGTTTCGTATCGTTTATAAACGTTTGGCATAAATCTCTAATAAGGTGAAATGTTTGGATTTTTTTCGTACCATTTTAAATGTTTGGCTTAAATCTCTAAAATGGGGAAAGGTTTGGATTGTATCAAAACGTTTGTAAACGTTTGGCTTAAATTGCTAAAAAGGTGAAATGCTTGGATTTGTTTCGTAACGTTTGTAAACGTTTGGCTTAAATTGCTAAAAAGGTGAAACGCTCAGTTTTGTTTTGTAACAATGGTATATGTTTGGCTTAAATCGCTAAAATTGTGAACCGTTTGTATTTTCTTTTGTAACGTATTAAACCTTTGGTTTTGTTTGGTAACGTTTGTAAATGTTTGGCTTAAATCGCTAAAAAGGTGAAATGTTTGGATTTGTTTCGTCACGTTTGTAAACGTTTGGCTTAAATTGATAAAAAGGCAAAAAGTTTGGATTTGTTTTGATACGTTTGTAAACGATTGGCTTCAATCGTGAAAAAGGGAAAATGTTTGGATTTGTTTTGTAACGTTTGGCTTAAATCGCTAGAAAGGTGAAACGTTTCGATTTGTTTCGTAACGTGTGTAAAGGTTTGGCTCAAATCGCTAAGAAGATTAAACCTTATGGATTTGTTTCGTAACCTTTGTAAACGTTTGGCTTAAATTGCTAAAAAGGTGAAACGTTTGGATTTATTTCGTAAAGTTTGTAAACGTTTGGCTTAAATTGCTAAAAAGGTGAAACGCTTGGATTTGTTTCGTAACGTTTGTAAACGTTTGGCTTAAATTTCTAAAAAGGTGAAATTTCTATTTCCAGGAGTTCCAGGTAATTAAATTAAAGTTAATACATGTACGTATTGATTTTCGTGAAAAACTAACTCACATCATACGTTTTTACTGTTGCAGAAAGAATTCTGGTGGGATAGTTCTGTCTACAGCGACGAGCTCATCAGACAGGTCTTTATGACCCACGCAGCTACCCGCTACAAAGACAACGTCCATAAAATGAAGTCCAAAAAGCAGAAGCATCAATCTGTGGGCCAGGACATATGGGATGCCTGGAATGCCTTCTGGGACACAGAGGCGGAGAAGAAGAAGTCGGAGATAGCCCGGGCAAACCGGATGAGCGAGCCGGCGGGCGCCGGTACTGGACCGGTCCGTCATACCGGGGGATCCCGCTCAGCTCTCAAGCATATGGACGTGATGGTATGTTTCTAAATTCAGTAAGTAAAATTATGTTTTTTTTTTATTTTCGAACTTATTTAATCATATTTTTTCTAATAGGCTAAGGAGCTCGGCCGGAAACCGAGTGCGACGGAGCTGTACACTCGCATTCACTCCACGAAGGGTGAGAAGAAGCCTGTAGACAAGCGGGCTCAGAACATGACTGTAAGTTCTTATAAATTCATAAATCTATTAATTAGATTTAGGCTTCAGTGATGAATATATATATTGTACTTGTTAAATATATTTGGATTAAATCTTTAAGTATATAAGTTGTGTAGACTTGACGTTTGTATACTTAATTAGATTGAAAGTGTTTGTTGTTTGGGTTATATATTGTAATTTTCTTGCAGGATTTCCCTGAAAAATGGGTGATGCTCATATTATAAAGGAAATGCTGCCGAAATTTCGTTAACAATTTGAATTACTTTTCATATGTTATGCTTTTTTATTTGTCATTAACCTGAACTGATATGTTTTTTAACTGTTTTGCAGGACGCTATTGCTGAGAGGCTGGCTGCTGCGACTCAGTCGCCGACCGGAGAGGGTAGCTCGACGAGTCCAGCTGAGGTGGATGAGACCCAACTGTTTCTGGACATCGAGGGTGTCAATAAGAAGCACCGCGTGTACGGTTTAGGGTCGGCGAGTAGCAGGTATGCGGCCCCCAGTAGCAGCAGGGCGCAACGAGGCAGCTCTTCTAGGTCGACACATCTTGCGGACGAGGACATCGAGCGCCGTGTGCAGACAGGCATTCAGGAGGGCCTGCGAGAGGTTGAGCAGAGGTTAGCGGAGCAAAATCGTCAACAGCTGGCAGAGCAACGGCGTGAGCACCAAGCGGCAATGGCCCAGCTTATCCGAGAGGAGATAGCAAGGATGATGCCTAATCTTCCTCCAGAGTATCAGCCACAGTTTCCCGCTCCCCCACCAGACCGTGATGACACTACAGATTTGTAGTGTCCTGTTAGATTAGGATTCAGAACTAATTATGTATTTTTTTTCTTTTAGACGACGTTATGTGTATTTTGATATTTATCTATATATTCAGTGTCAACTTTCTATTAATTGTTATCCGTAAATGAATTTTAATTACTGTATTTACCGGATTTGAAACGACAGGGAAAACAACTGCGAAAAATGGCATAAATCTGCCGAAAAAACATAAATTGGCGACGGATTTTAAATATTGGCGACGGATATATCCGTCGCCAACTTGCCAAATCAGAGACAAACTTGGCTAATTTGGCGACGGATTTATCCGTCGCTAAATTTCTGGAGTTGGCGACGGATATATCCGTCGCCAAAGGTGCCCAGTCTGTCTCCAAATTGGACAGTTTAGCGACGGATATATCCGTCGCTAATCCGTCGCGATTCGGTCTCAGCTTTGGTCTCAGCTTGAGACCATTTAGCGACGGTTTCTGGTGAATTTAGCGACGGGTTATCCGTCGCTAAATCTGCCACGGAATACAATTTTGGTCGCTAATTTGTTTTGCGACCAAAAATGTTGCGACGGACGTAGTCCGTCGCAATTCCGTCGCTAACAGCAGTTAGCGACGGAATGTGGGGCATTAGCGACGGATTTATCCGTCGCTAATGCCCTGTTTTCTAGTAGTGAAGGTGAAACGCTTGTATTTGTTGCGTAATGTTTGTAAACGTTTGGCTTAAATCGCTAAAAAAGGGAAATGTTTGGATTTGTTTCATAACGTTTTAAATATTTGGTTTTGTTTCGTAACGTTTGTAAACGTTTGACTTCAATCGCTAAAAAGGTGAAACGTTTGGATTTATTTCGTAACGATTGTATACGTTTGGCTTAAATCGCTAAAAAGTAAAACGTTTGGATTTGTTTTGTAACGTTTGTAAATGTTTGGCTTAAATTGCTAAAAAGGTGAACGTTTTGATTTGTTTCATAACGTTTGTAAACGTTTGGCTTCAATTGATAAAAAGGTGAAACATTTGGATTTGTTTCATAACGTTTGTAAACGTTTCGATTAAATTGGTAAAAAAAGGTGAAACGCTTGGATTTGTTTCGTAATATTTGTAAACTTTTGGCTTAAATTGCTAAAAAAAGTAAAACGTTTGGATTTGTTTCGTAACGTTTTAAACGTTAGGTTTTGTTTTGTAACATTTGTAAACGTTTGGCTTAAATTGCTAAAAAAGTAAAACTCTTAGATTTGTTTCGTTACGTTTGTAAACGTTTGGCTTATATCTCTAACAAGGGGAAACGTTTGGATTTGTTTCGTCACGTTTGTAAACGTTATGTAAACATTTGGCTTAAATCGCTAAAAAGGTGAAACGTTTGGATTTGTTTTGTAACGTTTGTAACAGTTTGGCTTAAATCGCTAAAAGTGTGAAACTTTTGGTTATGTTTCGTAACGTTTGTAAACGTTTGGCTTGAATTTATTAATAGGTGAAACGTTTGGATTTGTTTCGTAACGTTTGTAAACGTTTGACTTATATTGCTTGGTTTTGTTTCGTAACATTTGTAAATGTTTCGCTTAAATCGCTAATAATGTGAAACGTTTGGATTTGTTTCGTAACGTTTGTAAACGTTTGACTTATATTGCTTGGTTTTGTTTCGTAACATTTGTAAATGTTTCGCTTAAATCGCTAATAATGTGAAACGTTTGGATTTGTTTCGTAACATTTTAAAACGTTTGGTTTTGTTTTGTAAATTTGTAAACGTTTGGCTTAAATCACTAAAAAGGTGGTTTAAATTGCTAAAAAGGTGAAGCATTTGGATTTGTTTCATAACGTTTGTCTTAAATCGCTAGAAGGGGAAATGTTAGGATTTGTTTCGTAACATTTGTAAATATTTGGATTAAATCGCTAAAAATATGAAACATTTGGATAGTTTGTAACGTGGAAAATTCTTTCACCTTGTATGTTCTCTAAACCTTAAACTTTGTAACGTGGAAAATTCTTCCATTCCTCTGGATCCACGTTTCATTATCGATCATCTATTAGCGCTTATATTACATAACTTTGATGGTATCACCATACCATATGATACTTAGCATGCTAGCCTCGTCATCGCGTTGCATAATGTCGATTGTCCACCTCGTACGTGATCATACACAACGATCATATAATATATTGATCATTCTTACATAAGCAAAATACTTTTGCACATATATATCGTCTAACAATTTTATTGATCATACTAACAGACTCAGATCGTAGGGAGGAGAGTTAAAATCTGAAGATCAAACGAAAACTGATCAAGACATGACTCGAATCCCTATGTGCTGCAGTAGTTCCTAGGTAGACTCACACACAAAACCAGTGGTATCCTGGACCAACTGTTTGAAATCACATATTAGCATAAGTAACTGGACCAACTGCTCTGATACCACAATTGTCACGACCCAATTTGTTGAGCCGAGACCGGCGCTAGGGAACGGGAGTGGTAGCTCCGGAACCCGTAGCAAGCCTAAAACCACTATGAATTTTTCGCGAATTAAATATATTATTTTATATAAAACATTTTCAGAAAACCTTTTTATCTTTACTACTATAAATATCACAATATCTTTATTGTTTTTTGAAAACTATCGCGAATCACTCTTATAGACTAGGGTCTTACTGAGCGACATCTCATGTCCAGCACTGCCCTGTCTCTAATCATAATTGTAACCAATTCCACTTATGGTAATTGGTTAAAGAAATCAAACGGTTAAATATGATCTATATAAATAAATAATATATATACTTTTATATCCAATCAGAGTTGCCCATTTAAATATACCGTTTCAATTTAAATCTTACATTACATACAGACATCTACCGACTACTGCAGCTCTACGAAGAAAACTTCCCTTGTCATACTCTTTCACTATCATAGACTTCCGGAACAAGAAAAAGGATGTCCGTCCTTCAAAACACTTTGACCTGAAAGAAAGACTGTGAGGGGTCAGTATATAGGAATATACTGAGTGAGTTCATACATTTACTAATAAGTATTCTTATAAATCATAAAACAATACAATAACGTTCAAACCTCATGTAGCCAAGTATAGGATCCGATTGAAACCCTAATCCTCAAACATACTAATCATTTATCATACAACCCAATCGTTAATATCAAGTTGTGAGTCCAACTCACTGGTGGGTCCAACCCACTAGATACGGGGACTCCAGGTTACACCGTAACCGAGTGCTCACTCGTAGCGAAATCATACACCCAATCTTGAATTTCAAAATCATAATCAACTCACAGCTGTATCAAATCAAAACTAGCGATCACGCAGTCCTATTGCTGCTCAATAGGTAGCACGTTCCATCGTATCAATACTGGTTTCAAATCAAGCGTATGCGCAATTGATATAAAAATTTCGCATATAAAACATGTAATTCAAACATAAAGCAATATAAAATAATTGCTTGAATAAATACATTAAAAGCAAATCGCATAAACTCATAGTGACCGCTTATCCAAAAATACTCCGGTGCTCAGAAACGTCTATCTTTCCGAGCTCCTGGTCCAGCGGCTCCTTGCCTTGCCGTATCAAAAACTATTTCAAAACAATTAACTTACATCAGAATCCTATTCTAGGATTGATTCTAGACTCGAGACATGACACATTACTCTTAACGATCATCGTGCTTCTCACGTGTATTTCGCTAAACGGTTTCAAACTCGTTTACAGATCGAACATCTCTTTTAAATCAATTCCCTTTTTAACCTCGCTAGGTTAATGTCTTAAATTAATCGATAATCAATTGATTTTAACTCTCGATACGCGAATATAAACGGAATCAATGAGGTATCAAAGTCCGGGTGCACGTTTGTGCATTGGGGTGCACGATCGTGCACGTCCAGCTGGTGCACGGTCGTGCACCATACACAGGTGCACGTTCGTGCACCTCATCGTGCACGATCCCCAGAATCGTTTTCCGGGGCGTTTTGACATGCTATTAGCATAAAAACGCTCCAAACTCACCCAAAACGCTTATTCTAAGCTTTAAACGCTATAAACCAATCCTAATATCGATTAAAACGATATAATTGTTTCGTGGCCTAAAAATTTGAATCGATATAACTCAAAATATATTCGTCTAAACGATAAAACGTCAAGCTTGCCGTTATACGCCATTGAAATACGATCGTTTTGAGTTATAGAACGTCGGAAACGGACGAGAAACGGAAACCGCGCGACGAACTGTACAAAAGCGACGATGAAAAGAAAATGAAGGTATCTGATATAAGCTTCTGGAGCTTTCATCCTTAATGATGAAGGTTATATATATTCTGGCTAATTTGCACTTTGGTCCTTGAAACTTTTCAAAAGTTTCAATTTAATCCAAAACCTATTCGCGTTCTAAATTTTAAACGATCTCCGATCGACTCGAAACTTTTACCATAAATACTATAAATTATTTCGCGGACTTTGGCGAAATAATTATCGTCACGGGATTTATAATTTATTTTATATTAATTTCTGAAGTTAAATCCTCAAATCCCGTTAATTAACTTGTTAAAATTTATTCAAAATTCCCGATATAACCAAGTTAAATTCTCCTTAAATTAATTTATCGGAAATCTCGACACATGAACCGACGTAATTACTTTAAAATATTTTGGGGTATTACAGTAACTTTTGTAAACGTTTGGCTTAAATCACTAAGAAGGTGAAACGTTTGGATTTGTTTCGTAACGTTTGTAAATGTTTTGCTAAAATTGCTAAAAAGGCGAAACGTTTGGATTTGTTCACTAACGTTTGGTTTAAATCTCAAAAAAGGTGAAACGTTTGGTTTTGTTTCGTAATATTTTAAACTTTAGCTTAAATCGTTAAAATGGGGAAACGTTTGGATTTGTTTCGTAACGTTTGTAAACATTTGGCTTAAATCGCTAAAACGGTGAAATGTTTGGATTTGTTTCGTAACGTTTATAAACGTTTGGCTTAAATTGCTAAAAAGGTGAAACATTTCGTTTTATTTCGTAACGTTTGTAAACGTTTGACTTAAATTGTTAAAAAGGGGAAACGTTTGGTTTTGTTTCGTAACGTTTATAAACGTTTGGCTTACATTTTTAGCGATTTAGGCCAAACGTTTAAAACGTTTCGATTTTTTAGCAATTTAAGCCAAACTTTTACCAATGTTATGAAACAAATCCAAACGTTTCACATTCTTAGCGATTTAAACCAAACGTTTACAAACGTTACGAAAAGATACTGATCGTTTATAACGTTACGAAGCAAATCCAAACGTTTCACATTTTTAACAATTTAAGCCAAACGTTTAAAACTTTTCATCTTTTTAGCGATTTAAGCACAACGTTTACCAACATTATAAAAAAAAACCCAAACGTTTCACATTTTTAGAGATTTAAACCAAACGTTTACAAACGTTACGGAAAGAAACCTAACGTTTAAAACGTTACGAAACAAATCCAATTTTTCACATTTTTAGCAATTTAAGCCAAACGTTTACAAACGTTACGGAACAAAACCAAACGTTTAACCTATTTTGCAATTTAAGCCAAACTCTTGGATTTAATACGTTTGAAACGCTTGGATTTGCTTTGTAATGTTTGTAAATTGTTTGGCTTAAATCACTAAAAAGGTGAAACATTTGGATTTGTTTCATAGTGTTTGTAAACGTTCGGTTTAAATTGCTAAAAAGGTGAAACGCTTAGATTTTTTTCGTAACGTTTGTAAACGTTTGGCATAAATTGCTAAAAAGGTGAAACGTTTGGATTTGTTTCGTAACGTTTGTAAACGTTTGGCTTAAATTGCTAAAAAGGTGAAACGCTTTTATTTGTTTCGTAATGTTTGTAAACGTTTGGCTTAAATCGCTAAAAAGGAGAAACATTTGGATTTGTTTTGTAACGTTTGTAAATGGTTGGCTTAAATCGCTAAAAAGGTGAAACTGTAATACCCCAAAATATTTTAAGATAATTACGTCGTGCCACGTGTCGAGATTTTTGATAAATTAAATTAAGGAGAATTTAATTTAATTATATCGGAAATTCAAGAATAAAATCTAATGAGTCAATTAGCGGGATTAAAGGAATTAATTTTGAAAATTTGGATGTGGAGGTATTTTGGGGCTAAATTGTAAATTTTGAAAAGTTTAGGGGCTAAAGTGCAAATTAGCCAATTAAGCCCGAAAATAGAGATTTGAGGATTGTTGATGGAAATATGTATTTTTGAGTTAGTATTATTTATTTGGAGATAAATAATACGTATTTGAATTAATAGAAAGATTAATTGAATAAGTTTGGATTAAATTGAAACTTTTGAAAAGTTTCAAGGACCAAAGTGCAAATTAGCCGGTTATGTATTAAAACCCTTCAGATGAAGGAATGAAAGATCCAGAGTCTTCATTCTTCATCTCTTTCTTATTTCTCTCGCTCCGTTACTTACGGTTCCATCGTTCGATTCCGTTTCTCGTCCGTTTCCGACGTTCTATAACTCCAAACAATCGTATTCACGAGGCGAATCACGGTAAGCTTGACGTTTTACCGTTTCGTTGATTATATTTTGAGTTATATCGATTCAAAGTTTTAGGCCACGAAACGATTTTATCGTTTTATCGAGTATAGGATTGATATATAGTGTTTTGAGCTTGGAATATGCGTTTTGGTTGAGTTTGGAGCGTTTTTGCGTATATAGCAGGTCGGAAACCCCGGAAATCGATTCCGGGGGATCGTGCACGACTGTACACGATCGTGTACTGTGGTACACGAACGTGTACTTGAGGTACACGAACGTGTACCATTATATGGTACACGAACGTGTACCAAGGTACGCGAACGTGTACCTCCCTGCACGAGCGTTCACCCTCCGATTCTCGTACCCTGAGTCTTCGTACTTCGATTGAATTAATTACGCGTATTGAATCGGAAATCGAATAGAAGTTAACCTAATGAGGTTATAAGAAGATTGAATTGGAAGTAATTTGCGATCCGTAAACGAGTTTGATATCGTTTATGGGGATATGCGTGAGAAGCACGACGATTAATAAGAGTTCAATATGTCGAGTCTCGAGTCTAGAGTCAATCTTAGAATAGGATTCTGATGTGAGTCAAATTTTTTGAAATTGTTTTAGAGCCAGCGAGGCAAGAAGGAGCTGGACCAGGAGCTCGGGAAGCTTGACGTTTCTAAAGCCCCGACGTATTTTTGGATAAGCGTTTTCTGTGAGTTTATACGATTTGCTTTTAAAGTATTTAATTAAGCAATTATTTTATATTGCTTTATATTTGAATTGCATGATTTATATATTAAATCTTTAAGTGAGTTGCACATATGCTTGATTTGAAACCAGTATTGATCCGATGGAACGTGCTACCTATTGAGCGGCAATAGGACTGTGTGATCACCAGTTTTGATTTGATACAGCTGTGAATATGATTAAGTACATGAATTCTGAAGGTAGATGTATGATTGTGATACGAGAGTGAACTCGGTTACAGTGTAACCTGAGCCCCGTATCTAGTGGGTTAGACCCACCACTGGGATTAAGAGAAATGTCGCGACTGACGTGGTAGAGTGTGAACACTCCCGGGTCGGACTATTGGATAAGTCTTCCTCTGAATATATACGGTTAACATATTTGAGGATTAGGGTTTCAATCGGATCCTGTACTTGGCTGCATATGATTGATTACGATTTTATGTTTTATTTGAATACTTATTAGTAAATGTATGAACTCACTCAGTATATCCCAATATACTGACCCCTCACAGATTTCCTTTCAGGACAAAGACGCTTTGAAGCAACGGACTTCTATCCTACTTCCAGAAGTCTGTATTTTTGAGTATGTAAAGAAACAGTACTTTACTCTTAGAGCTGCAGTAGATAAGTATTTTGTGAGTCAGCTGTAATATATAGTTTTCTGTAAATATAACTTTAACGTTTTAAAGTTTTAAACGTTTTACGCTTGCTGCGTTATTTATATATGGTGACTGCCATAGGATATGTGTGCCTGGCATGTGTGCTTCTGCATGACACGTGTTTGCTTATGTCATGTATGACGTTTACATTTCGCGAAAAATTATTTTACGTTTTTAGGCTTGCTACGGGTTTCGGAGCAACCACTCCCATTCCCTAGCGCCGGTCTCGGCCCTGAGATTGGGTCGTGACAAAGTTGGTATCAGAGCATGGTCCAGTTACCATTGCTTATGTCAGAAGAGTGATTGATTTTCATAGGATTCTACTGCAGCACATAGGACTCGAGTCTTGTCTTGTCTTTGTTACGTATTCGTTTGATTTTCAAACTTTCAGCTTTCCCTCTAGGATGTGAGTCTGTCTTATGTGTGTGTTCGCTTGTGATGAGATGCGCGTTTATTACGGTATGCGTTTGCGATAATATGCGGTTATGTGGCTAAGTAACGCTGTTTGTCTTGGTCAGGATGTCTGACCAACGACAAGAAGTAGAGCGAGCTGCCGCTGCAGCACGTAATGTTATAGAAGGGGCGCATGACGTCCATCCAGAAGCTCAAGATGAGTCTTCTGTTCACGGAGGAGGAGGTGGCCAAGAGGCCCAGGCGCAGGCACCAGGAGTGCAAGCGCAAGCCCATCAACCTAATGTTGTGGGTTTTGATCTGAATCAGTTTCTTACGGGAATTGCGGCTATGCAAGCCAATCAGGCTGAGGTGCAGAATATGCATCGTGAGCAACTACAGCAGCAACAGTTGCGTAACGTGGCTTTCACTGATCGAGATATCGTCTTGGCTTATATGCGCCTTAAGCCAACTAAGTTTGATAGCTCAGGCGATGCTCTCGATTTTCTCGAAGAAGTAGAACGTAATGCTCGACGCCTGCAAGCTAATGAGAGACAGACCATCATTATGGTGGAAATGTCATTGAAAGGACCTGCGAAAGATTGGTTTCAGCAGCATATTCAGCCAACCATGGATGCTATGACCTGGGCTGAATTTGCAAACCACTTTAGGGAGTACTTTTTACCATATGCGGTGACGGAGAATTATCGTAGTCAGTGGTTGACCCTGAGTAGAGGCAATCGGTCTGTGCAAGAGTATGTAACGGAGTTTACCAGAGTGAGTAGGTTTGCACCAGACCTGACTACAGACCCAGTTAGGGTGAACTCGAGGTTTGTAGAGGGTCTAGGAGCGGAATTTGTGAGTCTGACGTCCGATATCGGAAGAACCCTAGTGCAATTGATTGATAGCGCTAGGCAAATGGAAGTTTCTCTGATCCGTTTTGGAAGAATTCCTGACCCTTCCAATGTTGCACCTGTGAGAGATAATACGTTTCGTAGCGTACAGAGTGCGCCTACTCAGTCATATGTTGGGAACTATTCTCGATACACACAACGTCAGCGAGAACGCAAAAGACCTCGACACGGAACACGAGTTAGTACTTCAGGCACCGGATTTAGTGCCAGATCGATGAGTAACATGGGAGGCGGAGTTCCTCTATGTTTGAACTGTAATAGGAGGCACTATGGCGCGTGTTACACTGCTAATGGAGCATGTTTTAATTGTGGTCAACGGGGCCATTTCGCTAGAGACTGTCCGAGGCAGATGCCTCAAGGTTCGATGACTACAGTAGTACAGCCTTCTTATCAGCAGCAGAGGACTGCACATCAGGCAGCGTCAGGGTATGATCAGACAGGGAGTACTTTTACTGGCCAGAGAGGCCGTGGTTATACAAATCGAGGAGGCAGAAATGGCGGAGGACGCGGTACTGGTCAGACTTCGCAGGCTGGCGGGAGTCAGGCCAGGGTCTTTGCACTGAATCCTCAGGAGGCTCAGGCTTCCAATGCAGTGGTGCAAGGTACCTTTCCTATCGCTTCTCAAGACGCATTAATTTTATTTGATCCGGGCGCTACGCATTCGTTTGTTTCGCTTAGTTTTGCTAGTAAGTTAGAAGTGCAACCAGCGTATCTTAGGAATCCCTTATCCGTAGCTACCCCAGTTGGAGAAAGTGTGGAAGTCAGTATCGTTTACCCGTCTTGTCCTGTGAAAGTTCAAGGACGAGATTTGTCAGCTGACTTGATTTTACTTGAGGTTTTAGCTTTTGACGTCATACTAGGAATGGATTGGCTAGCTCAGCACTACGCCAATGTGGATTGTCGAAAGAAGACGGTGACGTTTAACACGCCTGGAATTGAAGCGATTTTAATTCAGGGCGATAAGATGGAATCTTCTACGAGCATTATTTCAGCTATTAAAGCTTGTAGTATGTTGAAGAAGGGATGTCAAGGATTCTTAGCGATAGTACGAGATGTGGAGAAGAAAAGCGTGAATTTAAGTGACGTACCAGTTGTGTCGGAATATCCAGACCTTTTTCCAGAGGAATTACCTGGATTACCCGCAGATCGCGAGATTGAATTTTGTATCGAATTAGCTCCTGGCACGAAGCCGATATCGATACCCCCTTATCGAATGGCGCCAGCAGAGCTTAAAGAACTTAAGGATCAGCTAGAAGAATTGTTTGATCGTGGTTTCATCAGACCGAGTGTATCCCCGTGGGGTGCACCAGTGTTGTTCGTGAAAAAGAAGGATGGATCGCTTCGACTATGTATCGATTATCGACAGCTGAATAAGGTGACGATCAAGAATAAATATCCGTTACCTAGAATCGACGAATTGTTCGATCAGTTACAAGGAGCGAAGTTTTTCTCCAAGATTGACCTGAGATCAGGCTATCATCAACTAAAGATTCGCGATGATGATATTCAGAAGACTGCCTTTCGAACTCGATATGGACATTACGAATTTCTCGTTATGTCATTCGGATTGACGAACGCCCCAGCAGCCTTCATGGATTTGATGAATAGGATATTCAAACCGTACTTGGATCAGTTCGTGATCGTATTTATCGACGACATTTTAATCTATTCACGTTCAGAAGAAGAGCACGCTCAACATCTGCGGATAGTACTACAGACGCTAAGAGAGCATCAGCTTTACGCCAAATTTTCTAAATGTGAATTTTGGCTAACGGAAGTGGCTTTCTTAGGTCATGTAGTTTCACAAAGCGGTATTAAGGTTGACCCAAAGAAGATCGAAGCTGTGATAGAATGGAAGCGGCCTGAATCAGTTACGGAAGTTAGAAGTTTCCTTGGTTTAGCGGGATATTACAGACGATTTGTACAGGACTTTTCGAAGATCGCTGTACCTTTGACGAAGTTAACTCAAAAGAACGCGAAATTCAATTGGACGGACCAATGTGAACTCAGTTTTCTGAAACTGAAAGAGTGTCTGACGACGGCACTAGTCTTGGCGCTACCAGAAGGAACGGAAGGATTCACAGTTTACTGTGACGCGTCAAGAGTTGGACTAGGATGTGTCCTTATGCAACACGGTCGAGTGATTGCATACGCTTCGCGACAGCTTAAAAAGCACGAGGCGAATTATCCGACGCATGATCTAGAATTAGCAGCGGTGATCTTCGCGCTAAAGATCTGGAGACATTATTTATACGGCGCTACGTGCGAGATCTTTACAGATCATAAGAGTCTCAGGTACATTTTTTACCAACGAGAGTTAAACCTCAGACAGCGGAGATGGATGGAACTACTGAAAGACTACGATTGTACGATACAATACCATCCAGGCAAGGCCAACGTAGTGGCAGATGCCTTAAGCAGAAAGTCAGCTGGAAGTCTCGCGCACGTTACAACGACATGGCGGAGGCCATTAATCAACGAGATACATACGATGTTTAGCCAAGGAGTGGAGTTCGAAATCTCATCTCTCGGAAACCTAATGGCTCAGTTAACGATACGATCGACGTTGATAGACCAGATTAAAGAGTTGCAAGCAGACGACCCTCAATTGAAGCATCTAATTGAGGAAGTTCAACAAGGAAAGAGTCAAGATTTCAGTATCGTCAACGAAATCTTGAAATACGGCAGTCGAATGTGCGTTCCAGATGTGGAAGACTTAAAACAGAAGATCATGGAGGAGACTCATGGAACGATCTATAGCGTTCATCCTGGTTCCACGAAGATGTACCACGACATCAAATCAACATATTGGTGGAGCGGTATGAAGAAAGACATCGCAGATTTCGTGGCAAAATGCCCGACTTGTCAGCAAGTCAAATTGGAGCATCAGCGACCTTACGGATTTCTTCAGCCGTTACCCATCCCGGAGTGGAAGTGGGAACAGATCACGATGGATTTCGTAATCGGATTACCCAAGACGCAGAAAGGGTTCGACTCTATTTGGGTAATCGTGGATCGTTTGACGAAGTCAGCACACTTCATACCTATCAAGACGACGTATTCTGCAGCAAAGTTAGCAGAGATCTACATCGATAAGATCGTGAGCCTACACGGAGTTCCCGTGTCAATCGTTTCAGATAGAGGTTCCGTATTTACCTCTCATTTCTGGAAAAGCATACAAGACGCGTTAGGAACACGATTGAATTTTAGCACCGCGTTTCATCCCCAGACAGATGGCCAGTCTGAGCGGACGATTCAAACGTTAGAAGATATGCTTCGACTTTGCGTATTAGACTTCGGAGGTAGTTGGGATACGTACCTACCCCTAGTCGAGTTTGCCTACAACAACAGCTATCATTCAAGCATCGAGATGGCTCCTTACGAAGCATTGTACGGGCGAAAATGTCGATCTCCTATTTGTTGGGACGAAGTCGGTGAGCGAAAGCTCACTGGAGCGGAGATTATCCAGATTACGTCAGAAAGAGTTCCGTTGATAAAGCAGCGTTTGAATACTGCTTCCAGTCGACAGAAGAGTTACGCGGACCCCAAGAGAAAGGATATCGAATTTCAGCTCGGAGACTACGTGTTTCTCAAAGTATCACCAATGAAGGGAGTAATTCGTTTCGGAAAGAAGGGTAAATTGGCTCCGAGATATGTCGGACCGTATCAGATCGTGGAGCGTATAGGCTCAGTTGCCTATAAGCTAGACTTGCCACAGGAGATGTCGCAAGTTCATCCGGTCTTCCATATTTCCATGCTTCGGAAGTATGTACCAGACCCTTCTCGAATAATTCAACCACAAGTGGTGGACGTGAACGAAGAACTAACTTACGAAGAACGGCCAGTGCAGATTGTCGATACGCAGATACGACAATTGCGGACAAAGAGAATTCCGATGGTGAAAGTTCTATGGAGAAGTCAATCCATAGAAGAGTGCACGTGGGAGACAGAAGAGGATATGAGGCAGAAATATCCATATCTGTTTACTCAAGGTACGTGGCTAATATTAAATTCGAGGACGAATTTATTTTAAGGGGGGGTGAATGTAATACCCCAAAATATTTTAAGATAATTACGTCGTGCCACGTGTCGAGATTTTTGATAAATTAAATTAAGGAGAATTTAATTTAATTATATCGGAAATTCAAGAATAAAATCTAATGAGTCAATTAGCGGGATTAAAGGAATTAATTTTGAAAATTTGGATGTGGAGGTATTTTGGGGCTAAATTGTAAATTTTGAAAAGTTTAGGGGCTAAAGTGCAAATTAGCCAATTAAGCCCGAAAATAGAGATTTGAGGATTGTTGATGGAAATATGTATTTTTGAGTTAGTATTATTTATTTGGAGATAAATAATACGTATTTGAATTAATAGAAAGATTAATTGAATAAGTTTGGATTAAATTGAAACTTTTGAAAAGTTTCAAGGACCAAAGTGCAAATTAGCCGGTTATGTATTAAAACCCTTCAGATGAAGGAATGAAAGATCCAGAGTCTTCATTCTTCATCTCTTTCTTATTTCTCTCGCTCCGTTACTTACGGTTCCATCGTTCGATTCCGTTTCTCGTCCGTTTCCGACGTTCTATAACTCCAAACGATCGTATTCACGAGGCGAATCACGGTAAGCTTGACGTTTTACCGTTTCGTTGATTATATTTTGAGTTATATCGATTCAAAGTTTTAGGCCACGAAACGATTTTATCGTTTTATCGAGTATAGGATTGATATATAGTGTTTTGAGCTTGGAATATGCGTTTTGGTTGAGTTTGGAGCGTTTTTGCGTATATAGCAGGTCGGAAACCCCGGAAATCGATTCCGGGGGATCGTGCACGACTGTACACGATCGTGTACTGTGGTACACGAACGTGTACTTGAGGTACACGAACGTGTACCATTATATGGTACACGAACGTGTACCAAGGTACACGAACGTGTACCTCCCTGCACGAGCGTGCACCCTCCGATTCTCGTACCCTGAGTCTTCGTACTTCGATTGAATTAATTACGCGTATTGAATCGGAAATCGAATAGAAGTTAACCTAATGAGGTTATAAGAAGATTGAATTGGAAGTAATTTGCGATCCGTAAACGAGTTTGATATCGTTTATGGGGATATGCGTGAGAAGCACGACGATTAATAAGAGTTCAATATGTCGAGTCTCGAGTCTAGAGTCAATCTTAGAATAGGATTCTGATGTGAGTCAAATGTTTTGAAATTGTTTTAGAGCCAGCGAGGCAAGAAGGAGCTGGACCAGGAGCTCGGGAAGCTTGACGTTTCTAAAGCCCCGACGTATTTTTGGATAAGCGTTTTCTGTGAGTTTATACGATTTGCTTTTAAAGTATTTAATTAAGCAATTATTTTATATTGCTTTATATTTGAATTGCATGATTTATATATTAAATCTTTAAGTGAGTTGCACATATGCTTGATTTGAAACCAGTATTGATCCGATGGAACGTGCTACCTATTGAGCGGCAATAGGACTGTGTGATCACCAGTTTTGATTTGATACAGCTATGAATATGATTAAGTACATGAATTCTGAAGGTAGATGTATGATTGTGATACGAGAGTGAACTCGGTTACAGTGTAACCTGAGCCCCGTATCTAGTGGGTTAGACCCACCACTGGGATTAAGAGAAATGTCGCGACTGACGTGGTAGAGTGTGAACACTCCCGGGTCGGACTATTGGATAAGTCTTCCTCTGAATATATACGGTTAACATATTTGAGGATTAGGGTTTCAATCGGATCCTGTACTTGGCTGCATATGATTGATTACGATTTTATGTTTTATTTGAATACTTATTAGTAAATGTATGAACTCACTCAGTATATCCCAATATACTGACCCCTCACAGATTTCCTTTCAGGACAAAGACGCTTTGAAGCAACGGACTTCTATCCTACTTCCAGAAGTCTGTATTTTTGAGTATGTAAAGAAACAGTACTTTACTCTTAGAGCTGCAGTAGATAAGTATTTTGTGAGTCAGCTGTAATATATAGTTTTCTGTAAATATAACTTTAACGTTTTAAAGTTTTAAACGTTTTACGCTTGCTGCGTTATTTATATATGGTGACTGCCAGAGGATATGTGTGCCTGGCATGTGTGCTTCTGCATGACACGTGTTTGCTTATGTCATGTATGACGTTTACATTTCGCGAAAAATTATTTTACGTTTTTAGGCTTGCTACGGGTTTCGGAGCAACCACTCCCATTCCCTAGCGCCGGTCTCGGCCCTGAGATTGGGTCGTGACAGAAACGTTTGCATTTGTTTCGTATCGTTTGTAAACGTTTGGCTATAATCACTAAAAAGGTGAAACATTTAGATTTGATTGATAATGTTTGCAAACATTCGTCTTAAATTGCTAAAAAAGTGAAACGCTTGGATTTGTTTCGAAACGTTTGTAAATGTTTGGATTAAATCGCTAAAAATGTGAAACATTTGGATTTGTTTCGTAACGTTTGTAAACGTTTGGCTTAAATCGCTACAAAGGGAATACATTTGGATTTGTTTCGTAACGTTTGTAAACGTTTGGCTTAAATCGGTAAATGGGGAATTAGTTGGATTTGTTTCGTAACGTTTGTAAACGTTTAGCTTAAATGGCTAAAAATATAAAACGTTTGGTTTTGTTCCGTAACGTTTGTAAACGTTTGACTCATATTGCTAAAAAGGTGAAACGTTTGGATTTGTTTCGTAACGTTTACAAACGCTTGGCTTAAATCGCTAAAAAGATGAAATGTTTGGATTTGTTTCGTAATGTTTGTAAACGTTTGGCTTAAATCGCTAAAAAAAGTGAAACGTTTGGATTTGTTTTGTAACGTTTTACAAGTTAGGTTTTGTTTCGTAATGTTTGTAAATGTTCGTTTTAAATTGCTAAAATAGTAAAATGTTTGGATTTGTTTCGTAACGTTTGTAAACATTTGGCTTAAATTGCTAAAAAGGTGAAACGTTCGGATTTGTTTCGTAACGTTTGTAAACTTTTGGCTTAAATTGCTAAAAAGGTGAAACGTTTGGATATGTTTTCTAACGTTTTAAACGTTTGGTTTTGTTTCGTAACGTTTGTAAACGTTTCACTTAAATCGCTAAAAAGGTGAAATGTTTGGATTTGTTTCGTTACGTTTGTAAACGTTTGGCTTAAATCGCTAATAAGGTAAAACGTTTTGTTTTGTTTCGTAACGTTAAAAACATTTGGTTTTGTTTTTTTAACATTTGTAAACGGTTGGCTTAAATCGCTAAAAGGTGAAACGTCTGGATTTGTTTCGTAACGTTTGTAAACATTTGGCTTAAATCGCTAAAAAGGTGAAACGTTTGGATTTGTTTCGTAACGTTTATAAACGTTTGGCTTAAATCGCTAAAAAGTTGAAACGTTTGGTTTTGTTTCGTAACGTTTGTAAACGTTTGGATTAAATTTCTAAAAAGGTAAACTATTTGGTTTTGTTTCGTAACGTTTGTAAACGTTTGGCTTACATTTTTAGCGATTTAAGCCAAACGTTTACCAACGTTATGAAACAAATCCAAACGTTTCACATTTTTAGCGATTTAAACCAAACGTTTACAAACATTACGGAACAAAACCAATCATTAAAACATTACGAAACAAATCTAAACGTTTCAAATTTACAGCAATTTAAGCCAAACGTTTAGGAACGTTTTGAAACAAAACAAAACATTTCACCTTTTTAGCGATTGAAGCCAAACGCTTGGATTTAAAACGTTTGAAACGCTTGGATTTGTTTCGTAACATTTGTAAACTTTTGGCTTCAATTGCTAAAAAGGTGAAACGTTTGTAAACGTTCGGCTTAAATTTCTAAAAAGGTGAAAACGCTTGGATTTGTTTCGTAACGTTTGTAAACATTTGGCTTAAATCGCTAAAATGGTGAAACGTTTAGATTTGTTTCGTAACGTTTTTAAACATTTGGCTTAAATCGCTAAAAAGGTGAAATGTTTGGAATTGTTTCGTAACATTTGTAAACGTTTGGCTTCAATCCCTAAAAAGTTTAAACGTTTCAATTTGTTTCATAACGTTTTTGGCTTAAATTTATAAAAAGGTGAAACACTTGGATTTGTTTCTAAACCTTTGTAAACATTTGGCTTAATTCGCTAAAAAGGTGAAACGTTTGCATTTGTTTGGTAACGTTTGTAAACGGTTTGCTTAAATTGTTAAAAAGGTGAAACGTTTGCATTTGTTTCGTAACGTTTGTAAACGTTTGGCTGCAATCACTAAAAAGGTGAAACGTTTAGATTTGTTTCATACCGTTTGTAAACGTTCGGCTTAAATTTCTAAAAAGGTGAAGCGCTTGGATTTGTTTCGTAATGTTTGTAAACGATTGGATTAAATCGCTAAAAATGTGAAACATTTGGATTTGTTTCGTAACTTTTTAAACATTGGCTTAAATCGCTAAAATGGGGAAACGTTTGGATTTGTTTCGTAACGTTTGTAAACGTTTGGATTAAATAGCTAAGAAGGTGAACCGTTTTGATTTCTTTCGTAACGTTTGTAAACGTTTGTCTTCAATCCCTAAAAAGTTTAAATGTTTGGATTTGTTTCATAACGTCTGTAAACGTTCGGCTTAAATCGCTAAAAAGGTGAAACGCTTTTATTTGTGTCGTAACGTTTGTAAATGTTTGGCTTAAATCGCTAAAAAGGTGAAACATTTGGATTTTTTTGTAACGTTTGTAAACAGTTGGCTTAAATCGCTAAAAAGGGGAAACGTTTGCATTTGTTTCGCAATGTTTGTAAACGTTTGGCTTAAACATTAAGAAGGTGAAACGTTTAGATTTGATTCATAATGTTTGTAAACGTTTTGCTTAAATTGCTAAAAAGGTGAAACGTTTGGATTTGATCCCTAATGTTTGTAAACGTTTGGATTAAATCGCTAAAAAGTGAAACATTTGGATTTGTTTCGTAACATTTGTAAACATTTGGCTTAAATCGCTAAAAGGGAAAACATTTGGGTTTGTTTCGTAAAGTTTGTAAACGTTTGGCTTAAATCGCTAAAAACGTGAAACATTTGGATTTATTTGTAACACTTGTAAACGTTTGGCTTAAATTGCTAAAAAGGTGAAACGTTTGGTTTTGTTTCGTAACGTTTGTAAACGTTTGGCTTAAATAGCTAAAAAGGGTAAACATTTGTAAACGTTTGGCTTGAATCGCTAAAATCGGGAGACGCTTGGATTTGTTTCGTAATGTTTGTAAACATTTGGCTTAAATCGCTAAATCGGAACACATTTGGAATTGTTTTATAACGTTTGTAAACGTTTTGCTTAAATGGCTAAAAATGTAAAACGTTTGGTTTTGTTCTGTAACATTTGTAAACGTTTGACTCATATCACTAAAAAGGTGAAACGTTTGGATTTGTTTCGTAACGTTTACAAACGCTTGGCTTAAATCGCTAAAAAGGGGAAATGTTTGGTTTTGTTTCATATCTTTTATAAACGTTTGGCTTAAATTGCTAAAAATGTGAAACGTTTGGTTTTCTTTCGTAGCATTTGCAAACGTTAGACTAAATTGCTAAAAAGGTGAAACACTTGGATTTGTTTCGTATCGTTTGTACATGTTTGGCTGAAATCGCTAAAATGGGGAAACGTTTTGATTTGTTTCGTAACGTTTGTAAACGTTTGGCTTAAATCGATAAAGATGAAATGTTTGGATTTGTTTCGTAATCTTTGTAAACGTTTGGCTTAAATTGCTAAAACGGTGAAACATTTGGATTTGTTTCGTAACGTTTGTAAATGTTTAGCTTAAATTGCTAAAAAGGTGAAACGCTTGGATTTGTTTCGTAACGTTTGTAAACGTTTGCCTTAAATCGCTAAATTGGGGAAACGTTTGGATTTGTTTCCTAACGTTTATAAACGTTTTGCTTAAATTGCTAAAAAGGTGAGACGTTTGGCTATGTTTCGTAACGTTTGTAAACGTTTAGCTTAAATTGCTAAACAGGTGAAACGCTTGGATTTGTTTCCTAACGTTTTCAACGTTTGGCTTAAATCAATAAAATGGGTAAACGTTTGAATTTGTTTGGTAACGTTTATAACGTTTGGCTTAAATCGCTAAAAAGTTGAAACGTTTGTTTTTGTTTCGTAACATTTGTAAACGTTTGGCTTAAATCGCTAAAAATGTTAAACGTTTTGATTTGTTACGTAACGTTTATAAACCTTTGGTTTTCTTTCGTAATGTTCGTAAACGTTTGGCTTCAATTGCTAAAAAGTTAAAACGTTTGGATTTGTTTCGTAACGTTTGTAAATGTTTGGCTTAAATTGCTAAAAAGGTGAAACGTTTGGATTTGTTTCGTAACGTTTGTACACAGTTGACTTAAATCGGTAAAAGGTGAAACGTTTGGATTTGTTTCGTAACATTTGTAAACGTTTGGCTTAAATTTCTAAAAAGGTGAAACGTTTAGATTTGTTTCGTAATATTTGCAAACGTTTGTCTTAAATTGCTAAAAAGGTGAAACGTTTGGTTTTGTTTCTTAACGTTTGTAAACGTTTGGCTTTAACAAAAAAAAGGAAAAAATTTGTTTTGTAACGTTTGTAAACGTTTGGCTTAAATTGCTAAAAAGGTGAAACGCTTGGATTTATTTCGTAAAATTTGTAAATGTTTGGCTTAAATCGCTAAAGAAAGTCTAACGTTTGGATTTATTTCGTAACGTTTTAAACGTTAGGTTTTCCTTCGTAATGTTTTTAAATGTTCGGCTTAAATTGCTAAAAAAGTAAAACGCTTCGATTTGTTTCGTCACGTTTGTAAACATTTGGCTTAAATTGCTAAAAAGGTGAAATGTATGGATTTGTTTTGTAACGTTTTAAACGTTTGGTTTTGTTTCGTAACGTTTGTAAACGTTTGGCATAAAATCGCTAAAAAGGTGAAACATCTGGATTTGTTTCGTCATGTTTGTAAACGTTTGGCTTAAACCGCTAATAAAGTGAAAGGTTTTAAACGTTTGGCTTAACTTGCTAAAAAGGTGAATCGTCTTAAACGTTTGGCTTAAATCGGGAAACGTTTGGATTTGTTTTCTAACGTTTATAAACGTTTGGCTTAAATCGCTAAAAAGGTGAAACGTTTGGTTTTGTTTCGTAACGTTTGTAAATGTTTGGCTTAAATTGCTAATAAGGTGAAACGCTTGGATTTGTTTCGTAACGTTTTAAACATTTGGCTTAAATCGCTAAAATAGGTAAACATTTGGATTTGTTTTGTAACGTTTAAATACGTTCGGCTTAATCGCTAAAAAGGTGAAACATTTGGATTTGTTTTGTAACGTTTATAAACGTTTGGTTTGGTTTCGTAATGTTCGTAAATGTTTGGCTTCAATCGCTAAAAAGGTGAAACGTCTGGATTTGTTTCGCAACGTTTGTAAACGTTTGGCTTATATTGCTAAAAAGGTGAAACTCTTGGATTTGTTTCGTAACATTTGTAAGCGTTTGGCTTAAATCGCTAAAAAGGGGAAACATTTGGATTTGTTTCATAACGTTTTAAACGTTTGGTTTTATATCGTAACGTTTGACTTCAATCGCTAAAAAAGGTGAAACTTTTGGATTTGTTTCGTAACGTTTCTAAACGTTTGGCTTAAATTGCTAAAAAGGTGAAACATTTGGATTTGTTTTATGACGATTGTAAACGTTTGGCTTAAATTGCTAAAAAGGTGAAACGTTTGTATTTGTTTCGTAACGTTTGTAAATGTTTGGCTTAAATTGCTAAAAAGGTGAAACATTTTGTTTTGTTTCATAACGTCTGTAAACGTTTGCCTTCAATCGATAAAAAGGTGAACCGTTTGGATTTGTTTCGTTACGTTTGTAAACATTTGTCTTAGATTGCTAAAAAGGTGAAATACTTGGATTTGTTTTGTAACGTTTGTCAACGTTTGGCTTAAATCGCTATAAAGGTGAAACATTTGGATTTGATACATCACGGTGTAAACCTTAGGTATTGTTTCGTAACGTTTGGCTTAAATTGCTAAATAGGTAAAACGCTTGGATTTGTTTCGTAATGTTTGTGTTTGGCTTAAATTGCTAAAAGGTGAAACGTTTAGGTTTGTTTCGTAACGTTTGTAAACGTTTGGCTTAAATTGCTAAAAAGGTGAACTATTTGGTTTTGTTTCGTTGCGTTTGTAAAAGTTTGGCTTAAATCGCTAAAAATGTGAAACGTTTTGTTTTGTTTAATAGCGTTTGTAAACGTTTGGCTTAAATCGCTAAAAACATAAAAACGTTCGGTTTTGTTTTGAAACGTTTGTAAACATTTGGCTTAAATCGCTAAAATGGTGAAACGTTTGGATTTCTTTCGTAACGTTTGTAAACGTTTGGCTTAAATCGTTAAAAAGGTGAAATGTTTGGTTTTGTTTCGTAACGTTTGTAAACGTTTGGTTTTGTTTTGTAACGTTTTTAAATGTTTCGCTTAAATTGCTAGAATGGGGAAATGTTTGGATTTTGTTTCCTAACGTTTGTAAATGCATGGCTTAAATCACTAAAATCGGGAAACGTTTGCATTTGTTTCCTAACGTTTATAAACGTTTGGCTTAAATCCATAAAGAGGTGAAACGTTTGGTGTTGTTTCATAATGTTTGTAAATGTTTTGATTAAATTGCTAATAAGGTGAAACGCTTGGATTTGTTTCGTAACGTTTGTAAAGGTTTGGCTGAAATTGCTAATATAGGGAAACATTTGAATTTGTAAACGTTTGGCTAAAATCGCTAAAAAGATAAAAATTTGGTTTTGTTTTGTAACGTTTGTAAACATTTAGCTTAATTTTGTAAACGCTTGGCTTAAATTGCTAAAAAGGTGAAACGCTTTTATTTGTGTCGTAACGTTTGTAAACATTTGAAGTAAATTGCTAAAAAGGTGAAGCGTTTGGATTTGTTTCTTAACGTTTGTAAACGTTTGGCTTAAATCGCTATAAAGGTGAAACGTTTGGATTTGTTTTGTAAAATTGTAAACCTTTTGCTTATATCGTTAAAAAGGTGAAACGTTTGGTTTTGTTTCGAAACGTTTGTAAACGTTTGGCATAAATTGCTAAAAATATGAAACGTTTGGATTTTATTAGTAACGTTTATAAACGTTTGGCTTAAATCGCTAAGAAGGTGAAACGTTTGGATTTGTTTCGTAACGTTTGTAAACGTTTGGCTCAAATCGCTAAAAAGGTGAAACGTTTGGGTTTGTTTCGTAACGTTTGTAAACGTTTGGCTTAAATCACGAAAAAGGTGAAACGTTTGGGTTTGTTTCATAACGTTTGTAACCGTTTGGCTTAAATTGTTAAAAAGGTGAAACGTTTTGATTGGTTTCGCATCGTTTGTAAACGTTCGGTTTAAATCGCTAAAAATGTTAAAAAATTCGTATTTGTTTCGTAATATTTGTAAGAGTTTGGCTTAAATCGCTAAAAAGGTGAAACGTTTGGATTTGTTTCATAACGTTTGTAAACGTTTGGCTTAAATCGTTAAAAAAGTGAAACGTTTGGTTTTGTTTCGTAACGTTTGTAAACGTTTGACTTAAATCCCTAAAATGGTGAAATATTTGGTTTTGTTTCGTAATGTTTGTTAACGTTTGGCCTAAATCGCTAAAAAGGCGAAACGTTTAGTTTTGTTTCGTAATGTTTGTAAACGTTTGGCCTAAATCGCTAAAAATGTGAAATGTTTGGATTTGTTTCATAACGTTCGGGTTTGTTTCGTAACGTTTATAAACGTTTGGATTAATCGATGAAAAGGTGAAACGCTTGGATTTGTTTCGTAACGTTTGTAAACGTTTGGCTTTGTTTTGTATAGTTTGTAAACGTTTGGCTTATATCGCTAAAAAGGTGAAACGTTTGGTTTTGTTTCGTAACGTTTATAAACGTTTGGCTTAAATCGCAAAAAAGGGGAAACGCTTGGATTTGTTTCGTGATGTTTGATAACATTTGGCTTAGATTACTAAAAAAGTGAAATGTTTGGATTTTTACGTAACATTTGTAAAGGTTTGGCTTAAATTGCCAAAAAGGTTACATTTGGATTTGTTTCGTAACGTTTGTAAATGTTTGTAAATCGCTAAAATTGGGAAACGTTCGGATTCGTTTTGTAACGTTTTAAATGTTTGGCCTAAATCACTAAAATAGGGAAACGTTTGGATTTGTTTCATAATGTTTGTAAATTTTTGGCTTAAATCGCTAAAAAGGTGAAATGTTCAATTTTGTTTTGTAACGTGTGTAGACGTTTGGCTTAAATCGCTAAAATGGTGAAACGTTTGGATTTGTTTCTTAACATTTTAAACGTTTGTTATTGTTTCATAACCTTTGTAAAATTTTGGCTTAAATCGCTAAAATGGTGAAACGTTTGGATTAGTTTCGTAATGTTTAAAATGTTTGGTTTTGTTTCGTACGTTGGATTTGTTTCGTAACGTTCACAACTAAACGTTTACAACGTTACGATTCCAATCCAAACGTTTCGCCTTTTTAGAGATTGAAGCCAAACGTTTACAAAGGTTATGCAACAAAACCAAACGTTTCACCTTTTTAGCGATTTAAGCCAAATGTTTACAAACGTTATGAAACAAATCCAAACGATTCACCTTTTTAACAATTTATCGAAACGTTTACAAACATTACAAAACAAATCCAAACGTTTCACCTTTTTAGCGATTTAAGCCAAACGTTTACAATCGTAACGAAACAAAACCAAACGTTTCATATTTTTAGTGATTTAAGCAAAACGTTTACAAACGTTACGAAACAAATCCAAACGTTTCACATTTTTAGTGATTGAAGCCAAACGTTTACAAATGTTACAAAAAAATCCAAACGTTTTGAAACAAATCCAAATGTTTAAAACGTTACGACACAAATCCAACTGTTTCACCTTTCTAGCGATTTAAGCCGAATGTTTACAAACGTTATGGAAGAAATCCAAATGTTTCCCCTTTTTAGAGATTTAAGCCAAACGTTTACAAATGTTACGAAACAAATCCAAGATTTAGCGATTTAAGACAAACGTTTGCAAACGTTACGAAACAAATCAAGGCATTTCACCTATTTAGCGATTGAAGCCAAACGTTTACAAACGTTACGGAACAAATCCAAACGTTTCAGCGATTTAGGCCAAACATTTACAAACGTAAAGAAACAAATCCAAACGTTTAACCTTTTTAGCAGTTTAAGCCAAATGTTTATTTCATTGTCAGCATCATAATTGAATCGTATATGGAATTAGATTTTAAAAAGGTAAAACAATTAGATTGGTTACGAAACAAAGCCAAATGTTTGGCTTAAATTGCTAAAATGGGGAAATGTTTGGATATATTTCGTAACTTTTGTAAACGTTTGACATAAATCGCTAAAAAGGTGAAATGTTTGGATTTGTTTCGTAACGTTTGTAAACGTTTGGCTTAAATCGCTAAAATTGTGAAACATTTGGATTTTTATTTCGTAACGTTTTAAACGTTTGGTTTTTTTTTGTAATGTTTGTAAACGTTTGACTTAAATAGCTAAAAAGGTAAAACGTTTGGCTTTGTTTCGTAACGTTTGTAAACGTTTGGCTTAAATCGCTAAAAAGGTGAAATGTTTGGATTTGTTTTGTAATGTTTGTAAACGTTTGGCTTAAATCACTAAAAAGGGGAAACGTTTGGTTTTGTTTCGTAACGTTAGTAAACGTTAAGCTTAAATCGCTAAAAAAGGTGAAACGTTTGGTTTTGTTTTGTAACGTTTGTAAACGTTTGGCTTAAATCCCTAAAAAGGGGAAACGTTTGGATTTGTTTCGTAACGTTTGTAAACGTTCGGCTTAAATTGCTAAAAAGGCAAAACGTTTGGATTTGTTTCGTAACGTTTGTAAACGTTTGGCTTAATTCGTTAAGAAGGAAAAATGTTTGAATTTGTTCCGTATTGTTTGAAATTGTTTGGCATAAATCGCAAAAAAGGTGAAACATTTGGTTTTGTTTCATATCGTTTGTAAACATTTGGCTTAAATCGCTAAAAAGGTTAAATGTTTGGTATTTTTTCGTACCGTTTGTAAACGTTCGGCTTAAATCGCTAGAAATGGTAAAACATTTGGTTTTTTTGAAACGTTTATAAACGTTTGGTTTAAGTCGCTAAAAAGGTGAAACGTTTGGATTTGTTTCGAAACGTTTGTAAACGCTCGGCTTATTTTGCTAAAAAGGCGAAACATTTGGATTTGTTTCGTAACGTTTGTAAACGTTTGGATTTGTTTCGTAACGTTTATAAACGTTTGGCTTAAATCGCTAAAAGGGTGAAACGTTTGGATTTGTTCCGTATCGTTTGAAAACGTTTGGCTTAAATCGCAATAAAGGTGAAAACGTTTTGTTTTGTTTCGTAACGTTTGTAAACGTTCGGCTTAAATCGCTAAAAAGGTGAAACGTTTGGATTTGTTTTGAAACGTTTGTAAACGTTTGGCTTAAATCGCTAAAAAGGGGAAACGTTTGGATTTGTTTCGTGATGTTTGTAAACGTTTGGCTTAAATTGCTAAAAATGTTAACGTTTGGATTTGTTTCGTAAAATTTTAAACGTTTGGTTTGAATTGCTAAAAAGGGGAAACGCTTGGATTTGTTTTTTAACGTTTGTAAATGTTTGGCTTAAATCGCTAAAAAGTTGAAACGTTTGGATTGTTTCCTAACGTTTGTAAACATTTGGCTAAAATCATTAAAAAGGCGAAACGTTTACATTTGTTTCGTTAAGTTTGTAAACGTTTAGCTTAAATCGCTAAAAAGGTGAAACGTTTGGATTTGTTTCGAAACATTTGTAAACGTTTGGCTTAAATCGCTAAAAAGATAAATGTTTGGATTTGTTTTGTAACGTTTGTAAACGATTGGATTAAATCGTTAAAAAGGTGAAACGCTTGGATTTGTTTCGTAACGATTGTAAACGTTTGGCTTAAATTGCTATAAAGGTGAAACATTTTGATTTGTTCCCAAACCATTGTAAATGTTTGGCTTAAATAGTTAAAAAGGCAAAACGTTTGGATTTGTTTTATAACGTTTGTAAACGTTTGGCTTAAATCGTTAAAAAGGTGAAACGTTTGGATTTATTTCGTAACGTTTGTAAACGTCTGGCTTTTATTGCTAAAAATGTGAAACTCTTGGATTTGTTTTGTAAAGTTTTAAACGTTTGGATTAAATCGCTAAAAAGGTGAAACGTTTGGATTTGTTTTGTAACGTTTATAAACATTTGGCTTAAATCGCTAAAAAGGTGAAACGTTTCGTTTTGTTTAATAACCTTTGTAAACGTCTTACTTAAATCGCTAAAAAGGTTAAACGGTTGAATTTGTTTCGTAATTTTTGAAACATTTGGATTTTTTTCGAAACGTTTGGATTTGTTTCGTAACGTTTGTAAACGTTTGGCCTCAATCACTAAAAAGATGAAACGTTTGGATTTGTTTCATAACGTTTTAAACGTTTGGCTCAAATCACTAAAAATGTGAAAGTTTGGATTTGTTTCGTAACGTTTACAAAAGTTTGGTTTTGTTTCATAACGTTTATAAACGTTTGGCTTAAATCGTTAAAATGGGGAAATTTTTGGTGTTGTTTTGTAACGTTTGTAAACGTTTGAATTTCTTTCGTAACGTTTTAAACGTTTGGTTTTGTTTCATAACGTTTGTAAATGTTTGGCTTAAATCGCTAAAAAGGTGAGACGTTTAAATTTGTTTCGTAACATTTGTAAACATTTGGCTTAGATCGCTAAAAAGAGAAAACTTTTGGATTTGTTTCGTAACGTTTGTAAATGTTTGGCCTAAAAAGGCGAAACGTTGGGTTTTGTTTCAAAACGTTTGTAAACGTTTGGCTTAAATCGCCAAAAAGGCGAAACGTTTGGTTTTGTTTCTTAACATTTGTAAATGTTTGGCTTATATCTCTAAAAAGGTGAAACGTTTGGTTTGGTTTCGTAACGTTTATAAATGTTTGGATTTGTTTCGTAATGTTTTAAACGTTTGGTTTTATTTCGTAACGTTTGTAAACGTTTGGCTTAAATCGCAAAAAAAGGTGAAACGTTTGTTTTTGTTTCGTAATATTTGTACACCTTTGGCTAAAATTGCTAAAAATGTGAAACGCTTGGATTTTTTTCGTAGCGTTTGTAAACTTTTGGCTTCAATCGCTAAAAAGGGGAATCGTTTGGATTTGTTTCGTAATGTTTGTAAATGTTTGGCTTCAATCGCTAAAAAGGTTAAACTTTTGGATTTGTTTCGTAACGTTTGTAAACGTTTGGCATAAATAGCTAAAAAGATGAATTGTTTAGATTTGTTTAATAACATTTTAAACATTTGGCTTAAATAGCTAAAATGGGGAAACGTTTGGATTTGTTTTGTAACGTTTGTAAACGTTTCGTTTAAATTGCTAAAATGGTGAAACGCTTGGATTTGTTTCGTAACTTTGTAAACGTTTGGCTTGAATTGCAAAAAAAGGTGAAAATTTTGGATTTGTTTCATAACCATTGTAAACGTTTGGCTTAAATCGCTAAAAAGGTGAAACTTTTGGATTTGTTTCATACGTTTGCTAACGTTTGACTTAAATTGCTAAAAAGGCGAAACGTTTAGATTTGTTTCGTTATGTTTGTAAACGTTTGGCTTAAATTGCTAAGAAGGTGATACGCTTGGATTTGTTTCGTAACGTTTGTAAACGTTTGGCTTAAATTGCTAACAAGGTAAAACCCTTGGATTTATTTCATAATATTTGTAAACGTTTGGCTTAAATTGCTTAAAAGGTGAAACTCTTGGTTTTGTTTCGTAATATGTGTAAACGTTTGGCTTAAATTGCTAAAAATGCAAAACGTTTTGATTTGATTCGTAACGTTTTAAATGTTTCATTTTGATTCGTAACGTTTGTAAACGTTTGTCTTAAATCTCCAAAAAGGTGAAACGTTTGGATTCGTTTCGTAACGTTTGTAAACGTTTGGCTTATATAGCTAAAAAGGTGAAACTATTGGATTTGTTTCGTAACATTTGTAAATGTTTGGCTTAAATAGCTAAAAAGGTGAAACGTTTGGATTTGTTTAGCAATGTTTGTAAATGTTTGGCTTAAATTGTTAAAAAGGTGAAACGCTTGGATTTATTTCGTACCGTTTGTAAACGTTTGTCTTAGATCGCTAAAAAGGTGAAACGTTTGGATTTGTTTCGTAACGTTTGTAAACGTTTGGCTTCAATCACTAAAAAGGTTAAACGTTTTGATTTATTTTCGTAACGTTTGTAAACGTTTGGCTTCAATCGCTAAAAAGGTGAAACGTTTGGATTTGTTTTATAACGTTTATAAACGTTTGGCATAAATCGCTAAAAGGTGAAATGTTTGGATTTGTCTCGTAACGTTTTAATCATTTGGCTTAAATCGCTAAAATGGGGAAACGTTTGAATTTGTTTTGTAATGTTTGTAAACGTTTGGCTAGATTTCTAAAAAGGTGAAATCTT